>NC_133539.1:111527500-112777500 GCF_048773025.1 Camelus bactrianus | reverse complement strand
TGCCACAAACTGAGGAAGCTTGGGAACCTCTGATCCAGGGCGTTCTTGCATGCAGAACGCATGGTGAAGGGTAAAGCTAGCTTTAACCTGCAAGCGCCAGTGTGTCCATTGTCAAGCTTACAGCAGGAGAAATGAGAGCGTGAGAGAGGTATAGTCTGGCTCTTGAAGGTCCCCACCAACTACTCATACCACTTTACTCATGTTCTATCAGTAAGATGTTAGTTAAATGGTCATCAGTATTGGCAACTGTGAATAGGAAATGTATTTTAGCTAACCAGTCATGGTCCATGCAGCTACCAAGGAGGAGCAAGTGAATTTGGTGAAGAGCTAAGTCTCTGTACCCTCTAGAACTGATAGAACACTCTCCTTTTTCTCCAGGGAAGAGGCCAGAAGTACCCATCCAGTTACTGCTTCAAGCCCAAATCTAGGATCTCTGCTGATGCTCAGTCATTTCCAGTAGGTCTGGAATTGACTCCTGGCCTGGGCATCTATGTAAAAAAGACAAGTTATCTGTACCCACTATCCCTGAAAACACAACACATTCTTACAAACACAACGGTAAGTCAAGGACCATATAACTGCATGTGAAGACTGCCTTTTGAACAAAGGAAGAATTGGTCCTGGTCCATAGCAATAATGGAACTCTTCTGCCCAGGCACTGGGTGTACACTTTGACTGGTGAGGGAGGGCTGGCGGGGGGTCATCCTTGATTAGTCTGTTACTGCTCTCTGGGTAAAACTCTCTTTTCTATCTTGCCTACTGTCTTCTGCGGCTTCTGGCTCCATCCATTGACAAGTCATTTCTTGCCCATTATCCTCCATCGTTTTATCTGAGGTAGACATTGGTACGTCTGCTTTATAATCTAGTTTCTGTTGGCATCTTTGGGTGCTTGAATCATCACAGGCTTTATTGCAGGCTTGCTGTATGGTTTCTTTGGCGGCATAATTTCCTCAAAATCATAGCAGGCTCCTCATCTCCCCTGAGTGCAGTCCCTTCTCATGCTACTAACTACACTGAGGATTCTTTGCCAGGCACATTTCCTTTCCTTCCTTTGTGCCTTTTTTTCCTTCACTCTACCATGTGTCTTTCACATTAAGGGTGGCTCTGCTGAGGCCATGTGAAACGTCAGGATGTGCCGGGACATCCACCTGTGTATCCCCTTCCCAGTCATGTGAGCCCAGCCAGCACCAAGCTGCCGGAACGCCTCCATTCCCTCTTGCCTCTGCTGGCAAACCAGGAACTGCTCTCTGCTCATCTCTTTCTTGCAATCTCATGAAAAGTAGCAAAGGGCAAGCCGACACCCACTAATATTCAAGCTCTTTTAACCCACTCCCCTTACAACTACAGGCTTCATGTTTGTAGCTCCATCTATTCAACCAGGTCATCCAGGATTAGATTTTTCATCTCTCTCACCTACCAGCTATGATGTTGATTGAGTTGTAAGTTTGCTTCTTTACATGGTTGTTTGAGAGATGTGCTTCCGGTAGTTTTTCTCTTTTTCTCCAGAACTTTCCAGAAAGTTGATTCCAAACATTTTCTCATATCTTACTGGTCAGACATTGCAGTCCTGAACCAATCAGTACCAAGGATAACTTTCGAATACTCAAGAATTACATCCCCTTTAGTAGACATGAATTCCCCAAACTACGTAACTGGTGCTCCATCAGGGAGGAATGGGACCAGTGTTTAGAACCTAAGCCCATTACAGTGTCCACTACAACTGAGACCTGAGCAAGATGAAAGAGCCCCCACCCCCAGACCTCTGACTGTTCAGCAATGAAATGTGTGAAAAGCTAGGGAATATAAGTAACTATAATTAAGCTTTGCTTTTTTATCTTGAATGCATTTGGTGCCTCTCCACCCTCCCTTAAATCAATACTTGAAGCTCCTTCCAGTAATCATGGCAGGCAAGTATATGAAACTGATGAGTAGAAGACAAACTGTTTCTCTGCCCATTTTACCATTATCAGTTAATCTTTGACCTCTGGCGATACTAGCAATGGCGAGTGGTGCCCTTTATTTCTCTACTTCCCAAATTTTCTTTAATGACCTTTATTACTTTTATAAAGAAAAAGTACATTTAGCAAATTAATAGGTCCTATACTGGGAATGGAATGCGCATTTGAGTCCTTCAAAATCTTTGCAGGTATAGTAGATCTGGGGATTCCAATGGACTGTGTCGGATGTTGTTTCCCCCTGGGAAGCAGAATTGACTGTTTCAGAAATTTTTCTAAATATTTCTCACAGATTCTCTGTCTTGTTCCCTGGGAACCTGGTAAGCGTACTCACTGACAAGCAGCTTTGAAATTCTGACCCAGAGACAAATTTAGACTGAGGATTTGCCTTCTCTTTCCACTTGATGGGGTTTCCTTATTGGTGGCTCCTGGGTTTTATTTGCCTCCTGTTTGTGGTCAGCCCAGCTGCAGCCATCCTGTCATCCTTATACAAACTGGAAACCACTCCACTGGGTCCCTTGTGTCTGTGTTTCTTATGTATGTTCTAAATAGATCGATCTTTCTAAATTTCTTCTTTGAAATCTACCATTCATTTGGATAGGATAGTAAACAGGCAAATGACTTTAATGGGAATTTTGGTACTAATAACTTACATGTTGAACTTGATTATTAAGCTTTTAGTAACTGATGAAAAACCTTGATTTAGTAAAGTCATGTCACTTACAACTGGCTTCCACATATAGATTTACGGGGGAAAACAGGAAATTCAATAAAATAATAAAAAGTTTCTGATATTCCATGATTGTTGGATGTTTAGGACAGTTGAGATTTAGAATCAGAGCCCTCAAAAGTATATGTTTATTCTCTTCTAGACAAATATACTCTACCTAGCACACATAGTGTTTCCAGTGGATAGGCAGATGAATTAGAAACTTAAAAAGAGATGAATTTTAATCAGGGCATCTGAAATGAGCAGGTGGTAATCAGTAGAGCAGAGAAGAGCTTTTGACAGTTTGTTAAGACTTTTATGTATTCATTCAACAAATATTTATTGTTTGCCTGAAAGCGTGAACCACTAGATAGCTTATAATCATTGGAGAGCAAGTCAGACCAGTTCCTGTTCTCATGAAAAGTGATCTGATGGGAAGACAGAGTGAAAGCAAATAAAGCGACACAGAAAATCAGAGCGTATACTAGTGCCACGAAAGGAAAGAACTAGGTTATATGGGAGAACAAGAGGGAAAACCCATGTTCGATTGGGTGGGCAGGAAAGATCTTTTGAGGAGGGCTCATTTAGGCATTCGGATATTGAAAAAGAAGGGGGAAAGAAGACATAGTAAATTTAAACCTTCAAAGAGGGACTAAATCTCCATAGTTGGGAGCATTTTAAGTTTTAAGGAAAGTTCACTGCTCTTGTCTTTGAATTTGTCAACATGGAAACTTCTCCATCAGCAACTTTCAGTAGCCCTCTATGCACATGATTCAAAAATGCCTAAGTGTTACAGGTGTTCAGTAAATGCTTGTTGACTTGAACTTTGATTCTCTCCAAACTTTGATTAATAACCTCTGTGCAAGCCAATACAGAGATACCAGCACCGCCGCTCTAGAAAACATCTTGATTTAGTTTTTTAAACAGATGGCTTTTGCATTCAGTTTTTAGGTGACATCTCCAGGAAGGAAACCCAGATTTTGAGGAAAGTGAATTTCAGCGAAGTTCCCCTGAACTCGCGGAAGAAATGAGCTATATATAAATGGTTCCATTCTCAGTAGATTCACTGCCGGTTGAAAATGTAGTTGAGTACATAGATTTTTATTATAATGTTTTGCTGTTCTTGTGTGTATGATATATGGAAGCATTGGCTTCTTTGCCTTTTTTTCATTAAAAATATCATAAAACATTTAGGGGTCTGCGCAGAAATTGCTGTGACCTCTATTTATAATTGAAGAAAGTAATGTTTCCTTTAAAATATTACTGGAGAGCAGTATTCCTGACCACCAGGCCCTGAAGTCGGCTAACCAGATTTGTGCAGATTTCCATTCTCATGTGTGCAATCACCACAGTGACGGGGAAGAAATCTAGCAAGTAGGGTGCTTTGGAAGCAGGTTTATAGGAGCTGGTTTTATGTTTTATTTTGATGGTTTTTGTTGTTGTTGTTTCAGTGAAAGCAATTTCTGTTTTTTAAAGTTGCTAATGCCAAATAAGCGTAGGGCCTTTGTTTATTTCTTAAACTGAAGGGTGCCCTCCAACCAGCCAGAACCTCTCTGTGCCGCTGCATCTCCAGCCATAGTGGGAGCACCAATCCCCCAGGGATCTTGTTACAGAGCAGCAGGCCTGGGGCAGGGAAGGGGACTCTGCTTTTCTGACCAGGTAATTCAGTGCTGCTGCCCAGACCACCCTTTAAGTAGCAAGGCTCTAATAACTGCATCTCCCGAAAGGCAAACTGCGACATTGGTCATTCAAACATAGCTCTGCCTTGTTTCCTCCATGTCCCGGGATGGCGTCTCTTGGATCCTGGGTCAAGATCTCTCAGCTGAGTCACTCAGCATTTGCTTCTTTCATCTGTGAATTAGTCCTAAAGGCAACTTAAAAGATGAGGCAGACATTTCGTCCTCAGCAGTTCCCCGTCCTTCGCACACTCATTCGGTGCCTCTGTTACCCCAAAAGGGGAAGGGAAAAGACCCCAAATATATCCAAAAGATAAGAATTCAAATGTGTAGCAAAAGATTTTAAAGGTTTTATTTAGCAAAGGGAAAGTCCCCCTCTAGGAACAGGGGACTGGCTGATGCAAGGGAGGAAAAGTGGTGGTCTTTGCCTCTTCTCTTATACCCTCACTTAGAGGCGGTCTCTTGATTGACTGATGACTCTTGCTCCTGGAGTCACGCTCCTCTCCTTTTGTGCACATCCTTACCCACGATGCACACAGAAAAACTCATGGAGGGGGTGCCCTAAACCGCAATGCTAATTATATTACAATGAGCACCGGGTCATGTTGGTTAGGTCCTTCTCCCTACCACACAGTTGTGGCTGTTGGGTTCTAACTAGTTCCTTGCTGGCGCTCATTTAGAGGAAGTAAAGCCCCTTTATGCTGGAGGCGGGCATAACTCCATCTTCTGGACCATCCTCCCTCTCCTCCACCTATCTGCCCCGTGCCTCCACTCATCTGAATACCTAACACCACCATGTGTCCTGTCAGCTATACGTTCAAATGCACCCCGACTCCATCCTGGGCTCTCCATCTCCACCACACCAGTCCAGTCAGATCCTTCAATGCCTCTCACCCGGGCTTTTAAGGGTCCCCTAACTCACCACCCTGCTCTACTCTTGGTCTACAGCAGCTAAGTAAATGTCAAAGACTATAAATCAAACTCTGTCCCTCCCTGCTTCAAATCCCCCGATAGCTTCCCAGGTACTCAGAATAAAACCCATCCCGTGACCACGGCATACAAGGGCTGTCTGACGCAACATACTGGCCTCCTTCCTACTTCTAAGCTTGGCACCCATGCGTATCTCTCTCTGAAAGGCTCTTCCTAGGGTGCTGGGCTGGTGTGGGTGATTTCTCATCCTTCAGGTCCCTACCTGGGTGTGGCAGTCTCTCAAGGCCCTATTTAAATCTGCTCTGCCCCGTTCTTTTATGTTTTATCTGCCTGTTTGATATCATGTGTCGACTGAAATAAAATACACAACCTAAAAGTCGAGAGTTAGGTTTTATTCGATGGACTTTCTGAGGACTCAGCCCAGGATGACAGCCTCTCAGATAGCTCTGAGAGACTGCTTGAAAGAGGTAGGGGAGGAGCCAGGATATATACGAGTTTTTACAACAAAGACCAGGTAATTGGAACACCAAAAGAATATTGTTAATTAAAGAAAAGCAGACATCTCAAGTTAAGGAATTAAGCACTTTTCTATGCATGGGAAGATGCAAAGTTCTGGGCTCACTGAAATCATTCCTTTATTATGCACCTAGCTGTCTAGGGCCAGTATCCTGTTCTGTCACATCCTGAGTTTCCTGGGTGGGGGGACACCATTGATGGGGGCTGCCTGCTTGTCTGCATCCTTTCTTCTACTCACTGTCAGGGGTGGCAGTAGCGGTTGATGGATTGATGGCCAGAGTTCTATGTTTACTGATACGGTTTGCAATATTTTTTGTTCACACATATTTAGTCTTTTTCACTGTCTGAAAGTATCATTTATGTATCTATTCACTTTTTTGTTTTCTAGCTTCACACCACCACACTAGAATCTAAGCTCCTTGAGGGCCTGGCATTTCACAGGTGGTTGGGGTGGTGGCAAGGGGGATGGAAGAAGGGAAGGGAGGGAGAGAAGGAAAGGAGGAAGGAAGGAGTGAAGGAAGGAAGAAAGGAAGGAAGGAGGGAAGAAAGGGAGGGAGGAAGGAAGGAAGGAAAGAAGGGACAAAGACAATCCCCGTGCCTTTTATTAAAAGGCTCCCCATTTTTCAGTTTGATACTGAGTATTATTAGAAATTACCTTTCTTGCATGTTCTGGGAGAGACAGAAATGACCATGTATAACTTAAAGCTTAAAAATATTTTTAATAAAGAGGAGTTCATTTCTGTGCTGAGTTTTAGTAACTTTTATTTCCAGAAACTCAAATGAGTTGAAAACAAAGATACTATTTGGGGAAATTTCCCTAAGGATGACACCAGCAATGAAGGTTCTTGGCTCTGGATAGTATATTTGTGCTGACAGCTCTAGGCCTGCTGTTTGGGGAGATGAGCAAACATTGGCTAAATGGTCAACCAAAACCTCAGTGGCCCAGGGTCACAGGGCAGGATGAATTGCTCTGACTCACTTTGGTGTTTAATCTCTCCCCCTGAGTCCAGGCCGATGGTGCAAAGAATGGGCACTTTGTAGTACACTGAGTCAGCTCGCAAATCTTGGCTTTCTGCTTCTTAGTCATATGACTCTGAGACAGGGCTTGAACGTTTCCAAGCCTCTTTATTCTCACCTGTTACATGAACACAAGAATCTGTTGTGGTAAGGCTTTCAAATCATTTGTAAAGTACCCAGGCTTCTATTTCTGGGGACACCAGGACCCACACAATGCCAGGAGGCAGTCTTTATTTTGCAATCCATGTAAATGACATGGCCATTTACATTTTATCTATGTTAGGAGTTTCCAGGAGCACCCAGTCCGGGTATAATGTACATGCAGTGGGCTATAAATGTCAGCCTTGGATTTATACCAGGAGGCAGGCCCTAGGGAACTAGACACCCAGACCAGTCCTTTCACTGGAAGCAACTAAATGGGAGAATTCTAGATCAATCACTAAAAACAGAATAAGAGACTTGAGGAAATTTTGAGACATTCAGGGTGAAAAAAGTCAAATTAAAAATTATAACAATTAAAAATAAAAACTCAGTGGATGAGGCAACCTGCTGGAAAAGTTAGTTAAGGAGAAGAAACTGCAGATTAGAACCTGCTGAAAGAATTAGTTTAAGAGAAGCCAGATATGGAGAAATTACATAAGGCAAAATGATAGAATATAAAACAGAACTTAAAAACATTGAGGAGAGGGCGAGGTATAGCTCAGAGCATTCATGCTTAGCATGCACAGGGTCCTGGGTTCAATCCCAGGACCCCCATAAAATTTTTTAAAATTAAGAAAAAACTTGGAGGAGAGGGTGAGAGGTTCCAACAGAAGTTCTAATGAGGAAGAGGCAATATTTGCAAAAAATAGTGTTAAACTCATCACATAAAAAGAGTTCGGCCTTTTTGTAAATGACTTTTCCTCCTTTTAGTATTATACTAATTGTATTTCTTGCTGTTTTATAGGTTGTAGATAATAAACTATTAAAGCAGCAGCTATGTTTAGTGAAAAATGATTATTACCAATTATTTTACATTTTAAATCAAAATTTTTCCTTTGTGTAAATATTAGAACCTCTGGTTTCCATTTTTCAGTTTTTGTACAGAGATGGATTTTTAAAAAGTCGTCCTCCATGTATATTTTAATGCATCAGTAGAGACTGTCTTTTCGTGGAGAAATGGTTTAAGGTTTCCTGATTTTTCATTTGTTTAAGTGAAAAATCTACCTAACACCACCATTTATTCCATTTATATCTGAAATATAAACATGTAGCAGGCCCATTTAGAATCAGATTATGTAGGTTCTATGTGTAGTAAAAGAACTGGCCTCAAGCCCCAGATGAAGTAGATTTAGTACTCCTGGTCTTTACATTTAAATTGACTCTCACCCTAAGCCTTCAGTTTGTCCAGGTTGTAGGCCAGAAAAATATATTTTTTTAATTGAAGTACAGTCAGTTATAATATTAGTGTAGATTTCTGGTATATAGCACAATGTCCCAGTCATGCATATACATACATATATTCGTTTTCATTGAAGGTTATTACAAGATAGAATATAGTTCCCTGTTCTATACAAAAGAAACTTATTTTATTTTATCTATTTTTATATATAGTGGATAATATTTGCAAATCTCAAACTCCCAAATTTATCCCTTCCCACTCCCTTTCTCCCAGTAATGATAAGATTGTTTACTATGTCTGCAAGTCTGTTTCTGTTTTGTAGATGAATTCATTAATGTCCTCTTTTTTTCTTTTTCTTTTTTTTAGATTCCACATATGAGTGATACAATGTGGTATTTTTCTTTCTTTTTCTGGCTTACTTCACTTAGAATGACAATCTCTAGGTCCATCCATGTTGCAGCAAATGGCATTATTTTATTCTTATTATGGCTGAGTAGTATTCCATTGTGTCAGTGTACCACAGCTTCTTTATCCAGTCATCTGTCAATGGACATTTAGGTTGCTTCCATGTCTTGGCTATTGTATATAGTGCTGCTATGAACATTGGGATGCATGTGTCTTTTAGAATTAGGATTCTCTTTGGATATATGCCCAGGGGTGGGATTACTGAATCACATGGTAAGTCTATTTTTAGTTTTTTGAGAAATCTCCATACTGTTTTCCATAATGGCTGCACCAAACTACATTCTGACCAATGGTGTAGGATGGTTCCCTTTTCTTCACATCTTCTCCAGCATTTATCATTTGTGGACTTTTTAATGATGGCCATTCTGACTGGTGTGAGGTGATACCTCATTGTGGCTTTGATTTGCATTTCTCTGATAATTAGCGGTATTGAGCATTTTTCATGCACCTATTTGGCCAGAAAAACATTGTCATTGTAAATAATAAGACCAAAGCTAAGGCAAATCCTTACCATGTAGTTGACATTTAGTAAGCACTTGTTAGATGACTGAATTAATGATTTTATAAATCAATTTCAAATTTTAGGAGATTGATTAAAATAAAAAAATTAAATCAAAGCATGTTTTTACATCTCTTTGGATTTGCTATTTTCTTAAGTGTTGCAGTCATCATTTGTCATCATTTTTGGTGTTAATTATATACTCTTTTGGTGAGGTTGATAGATTCCTGCCTCATTCACTACACTATTTCTCTCTCATTTTTGCTGTCCTGGAATTACGTCTCCTATTAACAATTAGTATATTAAAAAAAAAGTAACTGGAGTGTTTGCTTTTCCTGTTCAAAATCAACGCTGAACATTGTCACTGATTGTAGTTACTGTTATAAATGTATTGACTTTCTTGCAGCAATTCTAAGAGGTCAGAGTCCTGTCTCACTCATTTTGTTGTCTTCCATAGTCCCATGTTTGCATGTAGAAACTGCTCGACCTGGAAATTTTGAATGAACAAATTGTCCATCCCTGCTTCTACCTCTTATACCATAGCAATGCATCCCAACAGACTTGGAGATACTGATCATTAATTCTCTCAAACATCTCCGTTGATTTACATGAACTCAACATCTTTGTCTTCTGAAAAGCAAACCTAAAGGGAAAGTCAGTTGAGATCTTAGGACATGAACAGAAATTAGATCCCAAAGTCATGCAAGGTGAGGTGCCTACAGGAACAGCCAAGTTTCAAGAAAAATTCACAAGCTTAGCGCCAAGGACAGCAGGAGCCATGCCTCCCCCCTGGACTCCTAATCATTTTGTGTTTAGCTTGAGCCCTTCACTCTTTAACATCAAGTTCTTCAGTGGCTTGGCTCCTTCTGCAGACATCACACTCAAAATAATGGGCCTTGGAAAAAATTTTGGCACAGACTTGTTTCTTTTTAAACATTTTTGATCAGATGTAGGATTTTATAGTCATCTTGTTTGTGAAATGCCTTTTCTGTACATTTTTATCATGGCAGTGTTTATGTTGCATGTCTAATTAGCTTCAACATACCAGATGAATTGTTTAAACCCGTCTGGCAGGCTATAATTTTTCAAAGTTCCTCATCTGCTAAGAAAAAAAAAATACATTTGTAAAGGTTTTAGATTTCAGGAATCACAAGTCCACGATGGAGCCTATTCACCATAAGAAACATTTCAAGGGAGGGTGGGGAGAAGAGCCATTTGCCAGAATGGCCAGTGGGAGAGAAGACCAGGCTCCCAGCATTTACAATTCTAATTTGAGACTTGGTGCCAAAATCAGCACTTTTCCCCCCTCCCACTCCTGCCCCCTCCCCAAAACTAAGGAAAACAAAATATTGAGCCAAAAAGTTTCTCACCATTACCAGCACTAGATATATTTGGGACAAAGAAAGCCAGAGGAAAACATGGGCTCATGGGAGAAAGGATAGGAAACCGGGTTAGGGTGAAGAGATGATGAGTTTGGAGAAGAGGGATTGAAGCCAAGAAAGTGAAAAGCAGGAGGCCTAAAGGCTGGGGATCCACCAAGGGCTGAGTATAGTCAGCATCTCGGCTTTAGCATCTGCGTGTTCCACCAACCGCAGATCAGACACATTCACAAGAAACGTTCCAGAAAGTTCCAAAAAGTAAAACTTGAATTGGCCACACACCTGCAACTATTTACATAGCATTTTCATTGTATTTACAACTATTTCCATAGCACTTACATTGTATTAGTACTATAAGTAATCTAGAGATGATGTAAGTTATACAGGAGGATGTGTAGGGTATACACAAATAACACATCATTTTATACAAGGGACCTGAGCATCAGGGATTCGGTGTCCCTGGGGGTCCTGGAACTGATCACCTGCAGACACCGAGGGGAGGCTGTACTTGCTACACATTCCTCAGTTTGATACAATCCTACATCCCGACACATTACACTATCTCAATATATTAACCTTATTAATTCTTAATTTCAAAAAATCCTTCCTGTGGAAGGGACCTTAGAGATGGCCTAACTCAGGTTCTCCTCTTCCATTTGCCAGAAAAGTTTTCATCTGTCTCTTCCTTCAGCCTCTGCTTGAACCCAGGTGGTAAATCCTTTCTGCGTCAAGATGCTCATAACCGTGGGAGACAGTATACTTGTTGCTGAATATAGTCACCAGTGATACTACAATTACAAACAATAATAGCTTATTTGTATAGCAGTTTACCATTTTGTGCTTTCATAATATTAGTGCCTTTGAGCATCACAAGAGCCCTAAAAGAAGTTTTGACTTGCCCATATTGACACATGTGAGCAACTCCAGCAGGAGCTAGTATTTACAAAATCCTCAGTATGTGCTCAGCACTGTGCTAAGGTACTGTCCCTGCATTGTTCCATTTAATCCTTGCAAAAACACTTGACAAAAACTTTAATATGCTCTTTTGAAAAATGATGAAATTAAAAATCAGGGATGTGAAGTGATTCATTCAAGGACTCCCAGGTAATAAGAGGTAGAAGATTGAACAATTATTCCAGGTTTGTCTGACTGATGTTCTAAGACACTATGTTACTGTATTTCATCAAATCAAAGATGGTATCACTGTAAGACACACCATTATTTTATGTACCACCAAGAGAGAAAAAAATACTGACAATTAAACTATGGTGCTATGCTTTCTTTCCACTTAGAATTTTTGT
Organism: Camelus bactrianus; assembly: GCF_048773025.1. Classification (NCBI taxonomy): domain Eukaryota; kingdom Metazoa; phylum Chordata; class Mammalia; order Artiodactyla; family Camelidae; genus Camelus; species Camelus bactrianus. The sequence continues at coordinate 112,765,672 of NC_133539.1, read as the reverse complement.
CTTTAACTTACTGAAAGTGTTCTAGACTTTAGACTTAGATTCTCATCATATGCCACTCTGAACCGTGTGGAATGGGGAAAGTGTAAGTGAAATAAAACTTGATTAAAATGTTCCTGAACGTCTCTACGCTTAGAGACCCACTCCTCTTGATTACTTTTCAACTCGGCATCGTCACTTGTCTCCTCAAGAACATCAGGAACAATGGAAGTATTAATGCCTTATCAGGCACATCATTTGCAAATATTTTCTTCCATTCAGTAGGTTGTCTTTTTGTTTCATCGATGGTTTCCTTTGCTGTGCCTTTTGCAACTTTTAAGTTTAATTAGTTCCCATTTGTTTACTTTTGCTTTTAGGAGTCCAATCCCCCAAAAAATATTGCTGCAATTTATGTTAAAGAGTGTTCTGCCTATGTTTTACTCTATGAGTTTTAGAATATATGGTTTTACGTTTTGGTCTTTAATCCATTTTGAGTTTATTTTTGTATATGGCAGTAAAGAATGTTCTAATGTCATTCTTTTACATGTAGCTGTCCAGTTTTCCCAGAACAACTTATTGAAGAAACCATCTTTTCTCCACTGTATACTCTTGCCTCCTTTGTCATAGATTAATTGACCATAAGTACATGGGTTTATTTCTGGGCTTTCTATCCTGTTCCTTTGATCTATGTGCATGTTTTTGTGTCAGTACCATACTGTTTTGATTGCTGTAGATTTGTAGTGTAGTATGAAGTGCAAGAGTGTGATTCCTCCAGCTCTGTTCTTTGTTCTTTTAAGTGGTCAAGATTGTTTTGACTATTTGAGGTCTTCTGTATTCCATAAAATTTCTTGAATTATTTTTTCTGCAAAGAATGCCACTAGTATTTTGACAGAGATTGCATTGAATCTCTAGATTGCTTTGGATACTATGGCCATTTTAAGAATATTGATTCTTCCCATCTAAGAACACAGTGTGTCTTTCCATCTGTTTGTGTCATCTTCAATTTCTTTCATCAGTGTCTTACAGTTTTTGGAGTAGAGGCCTTTTGCCTTCTTAGGTAGGTTATTTTATTCTCTTTGATGAGACTATAAATGGGATTGTTTCCCATTTCTCTTTCTGATACTTCATTTTTAGTGTATATTGAAAAACAACAGATTCCTGTATATTAATTTTGTATCCTGCACCTTTTGCAAATTCACTGATGAGCTCTCCTAGTCTTCTGGTGGCATCTTTAGGATTTTCTATGTATAGCATCATGTCATCTGCAAACAGTGACAGTTTTACTTCTTCAATTTAGAACATTTTTATCTCTTTTTCTTCTCTGATTGCTATGGTTAGGACTTCAAAAACTATATTGAATAAAAGTAGCAAGAGTGGGCATCCTTGTTTTGTTCCTGATCTTAGAGGAAATGCTTTCAGCTTTTCACCATTGAGTATGATGTGAGCTGTGGGCTTGTCATGTATGGCTTTTATTATGTTGAGGTGTGTTCCCCCTATGCCCACTTTCTGGAGAATTTTTATCATAAGTGGATGTTGAATTTTATCAAAAGCTTTTTCTGCATCATTGAGATGATCATATAGTTTGTATTCTTCAATTTGTTAATGTGGTATATACCATGTTGATTGATTTGTGGCTATTAAAAAATTCTTGCACTCCTGGAATAAATCCCACTTGATCATGTATATGATCCCTTTAATGTGTTGTTGAATTGGTTTTGCTAGTATTTTTGTTGAGGATTTTTGCATCTATGTTCATCAGTGCTATTGGCCTATAATTTTAAAAAAGTACAACAGTGTATACCTAGAAGAAGTCTTCTGCTAAGAAGCACCAGGCTACTGGCTTTGACCACCATGAGATTAAAAAAAAAAAAAAGATGGCAAAAGAGCATATCTACATTGTTTCTGTCAGGATTTTTTTCCAGGCTTCTGGTACCCACTCTGCAGATTTTGAGGTGCACACATAGGCAATGATGGCCACTTTACAGCAGCACCTTGACGATGGGAACTGTAAGCAGAAATAAAAAAAAAAGAAAAACAATATATGGTTTAAAATCAATGGCATCTGGTTACTTGCTCCTAGATTCAAGGCAAAGCTGAGAATAAATCCCAGGAATCCATTATATCTCTTGAGTTACCACTCAAATTCACCCTAATTATAAAAGTCAGCCTTTCTTTTTTAACGTAAACCCATTTTTTAAGATCTTGTTTTCTGTAACTACACATAATCCATAGTTTTGGGATTTTTTTCCCTACACAGCAGCCTTTTAAGGATTCAAAGAAAGACATCATGAAAATATGATTAGGAGATTTTTAGACAAAGATACACACACACACACACACACACACACATTTCCAAACAAAAAGTTGATCAGCACTTTTGAAAAAAGTGTGTATGTGAGAGAGAGAGAGAGAGAGAGAGAGAGAGAGAGAATTGGGAGGAATGGGGGAGCGACTGGTGGAAAGATCATTTCTACTGAAACATTTAAGAAAAATGAATATAAAATGTCATCAATATGTTGATCCAGCTGTGAAGTTAATTAAATATTACAGTCCTGGCTGAACAAAAACAAAAACTGAGATTTCCTGGGGAGTACTGTTTTTGTTAAAAAAGAAAAAAAAAGACATTTTGCCCTTATTTAAAAGAGCATTCCTTTCTTGCAGCAATTCCTGTCAATGCTGCTTTTTACTCTTTTTTTTTTTTCTCTCTCTCTTCGTGCAAAGGTACAGGAGTAAACCAGGCGCTTCGCATTTTTGTTTACCAAACTCTTTGGTCACCAACACTGTGCAAGTCTTTGGTTTACTGAAAACTGTTGCTTACAGTGAAAATCAGGAGATCTGGTAACATCTGAACTTTCTTCTGAGCCAATGAAGAATTATTCAATGACACTTAGTAGAATTTTACAACTGTGTATTATGAAATCCTTTAACCGGTCAAAAAGGCAAAAGTTCATCAGTGATTCAGAGACCAAAGTGGGTAGATGGTGAAGACGCAGAACCTAGAGTCAGCCTGGTGGTTTCAGTACAGGCTCTGCTATTTACGAGCTGTCACTTTCGTTACTTCCTGGGTTGTGTTCTCTGTGCCTCTGTTCTTCAAGGATAATCCAAGCACCTTCCTAACAGATTTGTTTAGGAATTAAGTGAACTAGTACATGTGAAATGCAGGCACCGAGTAATCACTCAAAGGTATTAGCTAGTATGATAATGTGACCGTATATGTGGTTACCCTTCGTCAGCTAAAATATTTTATTTCCTTGAAAGCTTGATTCTCTGTACTTCCCAATAACAGAATAGTCTACTTCAGGGGGAAATAAAAGGCTGTGGTGCCACAGTGGATTAGAATTGACTGATTTACTGGATTTAGGCTTTTTATTTTTTTTACAGTTATCATATTCGTCATGGAAGAATCAGAGTGTAGCTAAGGATGAACTCAGCCTTAACCATTACTGCCCCTCCCTGAGTCTGAATCACAAAACCACCATCACATCTGAAACTTCCTTGCTGTTAAACAGATTTTTTTTCCCCATAAGTGGATTTTTGCCCTATAAACTTTGAAGTTACTGATACTAAATGAAGATTAAATTCTAGGCTTAAAACTAGGGTAGTGAAAATTTGGGACAGGCATGATAAATGTCCTACAGAGCCATCATTTTTTTCCTATTAATAGTCTAAGTTTTATAGGCCTGGAATCAGGATTCCCCTGATCCTCTAAAGCAGCATTATCTAGCAAAACTTTCATGACGTAAATGATTTTTGTGCCATCTGATATAGTAGTCACAGGCTATATACGGCTATTGAGCCCTCAAAATATAGCTAGTGCAACTGGGGGGCTTAATTTTTCATGTTAATTCATTTTAATGTAAAGAGATACAAGTGGTTAGTGACTACCATATTGGACAGCACAGTTATAAAGCATCCTTCTTCATGTCATTTCTGTTTTCTTGCAAATCGTAGAACTAATCCCCCTTATCTAGACATCAGAGCTTTAGGAAAAGTAAACATCCATCTACTAGCTGAAAAACCTGAGGTAGGTAGGAAAAGCCTAGAATGACAGATGTTAGCCTGGGCTACAAATGATGCTTGGTGACGTCAACACTTTGAGGACAAGCTGAGCCACACTGGGACTCTGACCGAAACAACTATGCATAAAATAAGACAGCCAGGAAAGCCAGAAATACATTGATGTCACTGCAATGATATCGCTAAATGACAGAAAAAAGAGAGCAAAGATTTTTTTAAAAGCAAGTACTGCATTAAGTCATTTTTTTGGAGACAGGGAGTGTATGAAGCTCAAATAAAAATGAAATAAAATAGGAAAAAGTAGACAGAACAATTAGAAGGTTACATCAGTCTTGGGCCATTCACCAAGGGGAAGAGCTCGACTTAGGGCAAACTCCAGAGCATGTCACAGTATCCTGGAGAGCATCTTAGCACTGACACTAGTTCATCAAGAAAAAGCTTATGTAGGGGGAGGGTATAGCTCAGTGGTAGAGCACATGCTTAGCATACACAAGGTCCTGGGTTCATTCCCCAGTACCTCTATTTTAAAAAAAAAGAAAAGAAAAAACATGTTATCTTTGAAAATTTCCTTTGATAAAAGTATATGCTTTTAAATGTTGTATAAAAAACATTTAAGAAAAGTTGTGGCATTTGGAAGGATAAACAGCATTCTTATGTGGAACCACTCCTTATGTGACCAACCTTCTTGGAGTCAGCAGTCTTCATTTCTGACTCCACTTAGAATATTCTGAGAGCAACATGCGGTCTGAAAACCCCAAATACAAAGTATTTTGGGCCCCCTACTCCCTCAGCATGCTGGGAGAGTAAACGAAATCCATGACATGCCATGACAGGCATGTGATGACAAGAAACTTTATCCAAAAGGCTCTATTGAAGGTAGTAGGGGCTGGTTGAACTGCATAATTAATACTTACTAAAGGTTAGAGCCAGGACATGTGGATAAGCTGCTGTCTTTACTCAGGAAAGAGAGAAAGGAAGGAAGGAAGAAAGGAAGAAAAAGAAAAGAGGGAGGGAGAAAGGAAATGTCCTTAGTTTTCAATTATGAGATGGTTGTATAAAAATTCATATGTGGTCCCCCTTTGCGTGGGTGTTTGGCTTATTGTGAAGACTTTGCTTGGTGTTTCACCTTATTAATTAGGGCATCTGTTTTACATATTGGTTAACATAATGCATAGAGCATGTTGGATCAGTTTGTTTCATAAATAGCTAGATTTCTAGATTATTAGATTACTTCAGGAAAATGTAATGCATGACTAATTAAATGGCAACAATGGAAATGGCCATAGGAAGCCACAATAGAAGAACCAGCACAAAGCTGAATAAAGTATACACCTCACACCCCCAAGTAATAATACATATAATGGGCAGTGGGCAGGACTGGGAAGAGACGATGGTTTAATGGAGGTGGTGCCATTGGGTTTCAGTACTGAAGGATGGGGAGCATTTGGGATGAAGAGAGGGGGCCTTAGAAGAATCTGCTTAGGCTTAGAACTTAGGTTCAGGGAATACTGGGGGAGCGACGGGTGGTGTCCTTAGCAGATAGTTCACCGCAGAAGTAGGGAGGTGGGTGGGTTAGGTTGGTATTGAATATATTGAATACTAAGCTGATTTGTTGAGCACAAAAGAGCCAGCAATTTCATTGCACTTAAATTGTTGAAAAAGAAAAAAGTGTTGAACAAGGAACAGCGGATGGATGTCAAACTCTAATCACTGAGGTGCTCAAACAGTGCTTTCAGATGAAGGTACATTCGTCTCAGGCCTTTATTAGATCAAAAGCCCTATTATTTTCTCTGGACACTAAATATTTCTACTATGTAAAAGAATTTTTCACTGTGACTGAATAGTATTTAAAAGAATGGGCTTATTCAGCCAAAGAAAACAAGCTTTAAAAACTTAAAATTAAAGAAATTTTGAATGTAGCTCGAATGCTTATAATTTCTCATTTCTTGCATAAGATATAGTTTGATATTTTAAGATATGTTTTCTGTTTCAACAGTGAAATGAAATTTCAATAAAGAATATGGTTTCTCTCCCCTTCTCCATACCTTTAAAAAACTTGGTAATGTTGAAATTCAGGAACATTGAGTCATAGATACATTGGGGCTTGGGTTTTGGTTTTGTTTATCAATAATTTGCAGTGACTTACAGAAAAAAAAAACAGTGAAATCAGTTTGGTCAGATATGAAAAAAACAACGAAGTTTTAGTTTCAGCAGAAAATTTTCTTATTTTCTAAGTGGATGTTGAAATTTGAAGATTTATAAATTGTAAACACATTCTTGTTGAGTTTTATGGTGATTCTGTATTTACAGCAGAAATTAATACCTTAGAGAAAGTTTACCAGACCTGTGAGTGCCTCTTAGCTGCACCTTTGTTTATTGCCATTTAAATGACTGGGTAACAAGATGCCATATACTCGTGTTCAGGTCCCAGTGGCATTTTTTAAAGAATGTTGGCCAAAGAGTCATCTCTTCTAATCCCCAATTACCTCTGTCTTTTCAGCCCTCAGCCATGACTGAGAGGCAGAACCATTTTGTAAGACCCAAAGGCATGGGCTAGTTGAATTTAAAAGAAACTTCTGCTTTTGAGAGACTAGAACTCCCTGAAATAGCCATTGTCCACATAGGAGTAAAGATACTGAAAACATCCTTTTCACTTAAGATCAAATTTGAGATCTCATTCAGGAGAGGCACGGTCAAGCAACTAAAGAGATAAAAGACTGGCAGAGCAAGTCAAGAAGGCTTTGTTTTGACTTCAGATGATACACGTTAGGGTTAGAGGGAATTCCAGTCTTCAGGGAGCTATGAGTCTGCCTTTCAGGCAGTTCCCCAGCGTCTGGCAGGGCCAAGCATCAGGAGGTGATTGGAGACTGTTGGGGAAGGCTCAAATTACGGCTGTGCAAAGATGAAAGCAGATGCATTCGTGAAGAAATTACTAAAAGTTAGCTGCCTGTATCTTGCCCCCAGGCTATGATACATCTTTTTAAAAGCAGCACAGTAATTGAGACTTAATAAAAAAAAAAAGAAAAAAGAGAGAAAGAAAATTCTTCTAGTTTCTAGATTGATCATTGGTTCAAATAGGGCCACTCACTCAGTCCCTTCTGTGGCTTGTTGTACCAAAGTGCATAGGATAATGTAAAATGGATAAATGTTCAATGTGCACTACATCCTACTCTTTCTATTTCAACTTGAAGCCCAGCGTTCTAATTAGCAGTGTGAATCTTCATTCTTGATAGATTGGCACCTGAGGGGACATTGAAAACCAGTGTTATTAGTTTCTAAGAAAAGAAAATCGAGATGGATGTTCAAAGATCATTTTGTATTAGTATAATTATTATCAATTATCTGTTGAAAAACTGTCTAAACAGGTAATGTCTCTGCACAGATTCCTATTTTTTTATTGAAATATAGTTCACTTACAAGGTTGTGTTAGTTCCTGGTGTACAGGCAACTGATTCAGTTACGTGTGTGTGTGTGTGTATATGTATGTTCTTTTTTCAGATTCTTTTCCATTATAGATTGTTACAAGGCATTGAATATAATTCACTGTGCTGTACAGTAGATCCTTGTTATTTATCTATTTTATATATAGTAGTGTGTATATGTTAATCTCAAACTCCCAATTTATCCCTCCCCTGCCTTTCCCTTTTGGTAACTATAAATTTGTTTTCAATGTCTGTGAGTTTTGTAAATAAGTTCATTTTTTGAGATTTTTGAGATTCTTCATATAAGTGATAACATATATTTGTCTCTGTCTGACTTACTTCACTTAATATGATGATCTCTGTGACTGAATAAAGAAGTTGTGGTGTGTGTGTGTGTATATATATATATATATACATATATATGTATACATACATATATATATATAATACTACTTAGCCATAAAAAAGAATAAAATGATGCCATCTGCAGCAACATGGATGGACCTGGAGATTGTCATTCTAAGTAAACCAGAAAAAGAAAGAAAAATACCATATGACATCACATGTATGTGAAATCTAAAAAAAAAAAAAAGGCACAAGTGAATTTATTTACAAAACAGAAACAGACTCACAGACATAAAAAACAAACTTATGGTTACCAGAGGAGAAAGAGAGTAGGAAGGGATAAATTGGGAATTTGAGATTTGCAGATACTAACTAATATATATGTAATAGATAAACAATAGGTTTCTACTGTATAGCACAGAGAACTATATTCAATATCTTGTAGTAACCTATAATGAAAAAGAATATGAAAAGGAATATATGTATGTACATAGATGACTGAAGCATTATGTCATACACCAGAAAGTGACACAACATTGTAAACTGATTATACTTCAATTAAATAAATAAATAAATACAAGAAAAATATTTTGATCTCTAGATCTATCCATGTTGCTGTAAATGACATTATTTTATTCTTTATGCCTGAGTAACATTTCATTGTGCACATATATATATTTATATTTATATTAATATTTATATTTATATTAATACTTATATATATACCAAATCTTCTTTATCCAGTCATCTGTCAATGGACATTTAGGTTGTTTCCATGTCTTGGCTATTGTAAATAGTGCTGCTGTGAACATTGGGGTGCATGTGTCTTTTCAAATTCAAGTTTTTTCTGAATATATAACCAGGAGTGGTATTGCTAGATCATATGGTAGCCCTATTTTTAGTTTTTTAAGGAACCTCTGTAATATTTTCCATAGTGGCTACACCATGTTACATTTTTCACCAACAATGTAGAAAGGTTCCCTAGATTACTATTTTTAACTGAGGCCACATACAAGCCAAAAAAGGAACCATTCATTTCAACCTTAACTTGACTAAATTAGTATTAGAATTACTAATTAATAATAATTCTATACTCAAAAAATGTGTCTTTTATCCTATGACCTCTATAAGATGTGATTCTTTAAGAGAGGGTTCAAAAACACTGTGGGATGAAATCCTTAGTACCAGGAAACTGATAAATGTTCTCAAAAGATATTTGCCTTTCCCTGGATAACTTCTGACATTGACAAATATGCATTGTCTCAGTATCTGAATTTAATTTACTAGAGGTGGAAGGATGGTACAAATAAAATCAACTCTAGGCTTCTTTGGCTTCTTTTTAGCTTAACATATCTCTAGTGGTTTTCTAAGAAGCATCTGACCTATTTGTACTGACCCAATCCATTTACTTCCCAGGTGGCCACTCATAGGTAGAATGATCTGCCAGTTTCTGAGACTCTTTGAAGGGACAGCATCCATTGAAATCCTGCTGCCTGTTGTCTGGGAGTAGCTGAAAGCCTTAGGACCGTGACTGATTGAGCCATTCACATGGAGAGTCAAAGGGCTTTCGTTTCAACCCTGTGGTGTTAACTTATTTCCACCATATCCTCATTTAGGTATTTACCCGTTTAATCATGAATGGGTTCCTATACTTCTGTGTTTCAAGTACAACTTTTAAAAATAAATCCTTATTTGGCTAGTAGGGGAGCTTTCTACTTCTAGGAATCCTCAAGTGAGTTCTTTGTTAAGAAGTGTAAAATCAGTTCATAGCACCACTATTTACAATAGCCAAGACATGGAAACAGCCTAAATGTCCATCAACAGATGACTGGATAAAGCAGCTGTGGTATATTTAGACAATGGAATACTATTCCGCCATAAAAAAAAAGAATAAAATAATGCCATTTGCAGCAACATGGATGGATCTGGAGATTGTCATTCTAAGTGAAGTAAGCCAGAAAGAGAAAGAAAAATACCATATGATATCACTCATACATGGAATCTTAAAAAAAAAATGACACAAATGAACTTATTTACAAACCAGAAACAGACTCACAGACATAGAAATCAAACTCATGGTTACCAGAGGGGGAAGAGGGTGGAAAGGGATAAATTGGGAGTTCAAGATTTTCAAATATTAACTACTACATAGAAAATAGGTAAACAACAAGTTTCTAGTGTACAGCACAGAGAACTATATTCAATAGCTTGTAGTAACCTATAATGAAAAAGACCATGAAAATGAATATATGTGTGTATATGTATGACTGAACTATTATGCTGGACAACAGAAATTGACACAAAATTGTAAACTGACTATACGTCAATTTAAAAATAAAGAAGTATGAAATCAGTTTGACAAATCCAGATTTTTATAAAATAAAGTTGCTTCTGTAATATATGAAGTGTCTTCCTTACCTTCTGCTGGCAGCATAGGGGCATGAAAATCAGCTGTGACGGATACGTGGGTTGTAAGATTGGGCATTGGAGATGCTAATAGTTCTGATGACGTCCAAGTACAGAATTCTTTTAGCCCTGTTACTGCATGTGCAGTCTGAAGACCAGCCGCATCAGCCTTACCTGGGAGCTTGGGAGAAAAACAGAGCCCCTGGTTCCAGGTCGACTGGATTAGAATCTGAATTCTAACAACAGCCCCAAGTTTGGGAAGTCCTGCCCTACAGCTTTATAAACCACGCCCAACACCAGCTCATGTATCCTTCACAGGAATACCTGAGGAAAAGCTATGATTTCTCTGCCCTTCCCTCTCTCGCTGGAATTCTCTTCCAATGCAGGAAATCACTGCCAGTATTTTTTTTCTAACAACCCATCAATGGCATGTCTAAGTACACGGGCATTTGCCAGCATCATCTGCTTTGGGGAAAGGTGATTTGAGGTAAACAGACAAATAATATATCTGCCTTCTGAAGAGGGGATGCTGCCCCTCTGAGAGCTTGCAGGACCAAGAGCAGAGCATGACAGTCAGCGAACGGGTGGCAGTCCATGGCTGACCGGTGTGTGCTTTGACTCAGAACCTGTGGTCAAGATGAAGGAGAAGATGGGGCCACTGTGAAACTGGAGATGCTTCGTAGACAAAATAAGAACCATCTCCATGTCTAGGTCTTTGCTGCATGGGTGACCACCTGAGAGATAATGATACTAACATGAAATATTCATGATTTAAAAAACAACGTCATGCCAGTGATAAGAATCTTCCGGACAGTTTCTGAAAGAGGAATTGAATGCTGGGGCAGGCAGAGAAGTCGAGCTTTTAGCTGAGGGGCATTTATTCTGAGTAGAAGTTAGCCTGGAGTATCCACTGATATTAGGTAAATCATCTCTTGCCTGCTGAAGAATTCCTTGCTCATCTTGCCATTCTGAAGTCTGCGCTTAGACACCCTCTCTCAACTCACCTGGCAGCAGCTTTGATGTTATAATTTAGCTCATAGCTGGGACGGACTGAGGCAAAGTGAAAGAGGCAGCGACTGAGCTTCTCTGCCCGCGAGGGACGGTGAGGGAAGGGGAGTTGCTGGGCACTCTAAGAATTGGATTTCCTGTGTAGATCCCAAATAGACTTACCATTTGTATGTCTTTTTTTTTTTAAACATTGATGAGACTCCTCTAGTATGCAACTTAGCCAAGCTGTGTAAATTACTTTGGCTGGGTCTTCCAATTTAGACTAAGGCCACCTAATCCAGCCCATCTCCATAAAAAGGCAGCCCCCAGGGACAGGCTCCCAGAAGTGACTGTCACAGAAGCTCAGGTTAGAGTCGGGTCACCTGGGCATGCTGCCGTCCTCACCAGGGCACTATGCTCCCTGACCCTCCTCCTTAGCACAGGGCTGCCCACAGAAGGCCTTGTTAGCCTCTCTAGGGCTTTACCTTCCCTCCATTACGACCCTGAAACGGAGTGACCCAGACCTGTCCCACCTTCAGACCTAGAAGCAGGTAACTTGGTGGCTGCCTGTGCACACTTTGGGATTGGACTACCTAGGCTGAAAGCTCCCCTTGCCCTTGGAATTGTACGTTTGTAAGCACATGGCTTAACTTCTTTGGGTCCTCGATTTCCTGCTTTGTTAAATGGCTGTTGTGAGGGTTGAGGTGATGCGTACACAGTGCCTGGTACCTTCTCCCCTGGTACTAAGGGGGGAAACCTACACTGTCTAAGGACCAGCAATCCATCTAGAAATGTTCCTTTCCTTTCCTTCCAGCTCTGAATGGGAGAAATCCACTAGCTTACCTTCTATAAAAGATATTCATAACCTTCCAGCCACCAAGCATCCCAAAACAGACACTTATTGTAGAAACAGATTTTTCTTCCTCTTTATGTATCTACTCAGATGGAATCACCTGTCACTGACAACCTGCAGTCTGCACATTCAGCAGAATTTGTTGAACTACTTCTTATGTAAGGTTTCTAGTCTCAAGGATTAGATTACTTGCAGAGGTGACTTAATGTAAGTTTCTGGAGAACTAATACAAAGCAAAATATGTCAAGGAACTTAAAAATCATGCAGACTCAGTGCAATGTAGATCCTGAATCCGTAAAAGAAGCTTCTTGAAGAAAGTGCTATTTGAACTGGGAATTAAGTGGTCTTATTAGGATTTCAACCAGCAGAAGATGGAGAGGGTTTTCAAAGGAAAGAAATGAGGCAAGCCAGAATCAGCTGGCAAGAAGGAAAAGGAAGCTGTTTGGAAAGCAACTAGTAGCCCAGTTTGATTTTTCCATTTGACTGGGGAAGGGAGTCTGCCAAATATAGAGCAAGATTTGAATGCATCCTTAGAAGGGTGCATCCTCTGTTTGCTTTTCTGCTTTTCTGGGGATCTGTGGTGCCAAGAGAAATGTCAACTCAAGCCTTGGGATATACAGTCCCCACTCTCCCCAGCCTCCATTGTCCACATTTGGACTTTCTGGATTATAACAGCAGCTCTGAAGTCTTTGGTCCTTATTTATAATCTACACTTGCGACCCCCTTGGAAATCATTCAGATGAGTGGCAGCCTCTCCCTTGGAATGTCTAGGTGAAGAGAGACCAGCAGTTCTTTCCAGGAACCTTGCGAGAGAAGAACAGTATGGAAAAGTTCTAGGGTGGGGCTAGGTGTAGGCATTACAAGGAAAGCTGTTCCCAGAGTAGGGAGTGGTGAGCGAGGAGGAGGGGGTCAGCCATGAACCAGAGACAAATTTCCCTGATTAAAATACAGATCAAAGCTGCATTACACACTGAAAAATAAAAAGCAGCAATGTGACATAGCAAGATGGAAAAAACAAAACAAAACAAAACACAGTTTTCATTGACCAAATCGAACACTCTTCAGATAATCTGTCATAGTGCCAGATGCTAAAGAGTCTGTCTTAACTGATGGGGACATTAGGTAAACCAAGTTCTCCCATTGGTGAATCACATCACTGTCAGCCTTGTATTTTAAATGTCTGGTGAGCAATGTTAACAATAAGGCTAGAAAGTGGATTCTGGCCAATGTGAGCCCATGGCCAGGCATCTCAAGGCTACACAGGTCCATGAACAATAAATTAAACCAATGGAGGAATTTGGGTGGGTGGTGTGACTCAGGACTCCACTCAATCTTCATTTAACTTGTGTGATTAGCACTTTGGCATATAGCGTGCCTAACTTTACAGATATAAAATTGGGGAATATAAGATGATTAGAGAAACACAGAGATCTTTTGTGATTTTTGTCCTCACACATAAGATGATGTGGACTCAGTTGTTAGCGGAAGATGATCTGGAAGCTACCCCCCCAAGGTTTTTTTGTGGGCTGGGATATCTTAGTATATAATTTATATGTTTCAATTGTTTTATTGGCTCCCTGTAAAGCAAAATATTGACAATAAAATAGCTATTTTTGTCTTACCAGCCACTGCACGTCTTTGTTCCTCTGTGTTTAGTGGCTGCATGTTCCCCTCTTCCAACTGCTTTGCTGATCCTTTGACAAACAGCCACAGACGGGGATTCCAGAATAATGTCTAATCTTTACCAGCAAAATGTCTATCCTGCTGACCCCATGGAAAACTAGGAACATATTGAATATATCACGGAACAAATTAAGGGTGTGAGGCTTAATGCAGCCAAGGGAGTGATCATAATGCCATTTGTCTGGGAGCCTTGAGTGATTCTTAGAACTCCAGCTTAGACATTTAGTCATATTGAACATGGCAAATTTCAAAAAGAAAAAGAAACTGTAGAGTTTAGCACTCACCATTTTTCAAGCTTGATAAAAGGATGAATCCTTTTCAGTCTGGCTGCTTCAGTGGACAGGAGGGACAAGGGAACAGACAGTAGTGGCTTAGATTGTCCAGATGTCTGTCTGTCCTCTTGATTCACCATTACTCTTCTTGTCACAGAGGTCATGCCTAAGAGATATACTAATTAAATAAAAAAGGGACACACTGAGGTCCTGGAGTCAGAGTGCCTGCGTTCAATTCCTGGCCCCATCCTTTGCTGGCACTGTGATCTTAAATAGGTTTCTCAACCTCTCAGATCTTCAGTTTCCTTACTGGTAAAATGAGAATGGAGGTAAAGATGCCAGGCACTTGGAACCCTGTCTTATGTATAATTAGAGCTTACCCTTATGATTATAATTTGTTGACTACCCTTGATCTAGATGTTCAGTGAGTTGAGGGATTGGTAAACTTTTGCTGTAAAGAGGTAGAGAGTGAATATATTGGGCTAGTGATCTCTGTTGCCGCTGTCAGCTCTGCTGTGCTGCAGGGAGCAGCCACAGAAGAGACGTAAAGAACTGGCATGGCTGTGGCTGTGTCCCAATAAAACTTTATTGACAAAGCAGGCAGAACACAGGATTTGTCCTGTAGGCTGTAGTTTGAGCCCTGAAGTAATGCCTTAGGCTGCATCAACTCTTTCTCCAGGCTGCCTCAGTTATATACAGGCTTCTGGAACTGAGTCCCTGCCTTTGTCTGGTCTGCACAACAGACTTGCCAGAGATTTTATTTTTTAATGAATGCTGGGCTGCATATTCTGATAGTTTGGTTGAGGTGAGGCCCCAGCCATTGGTGTTTTATACAAGCTCTCCAGATGGTTCTACGGAGCAGCCAGAGTGAGGAACTCTGATGACCAAATTTACTGAGGCTCTTGTTAGAAAAAGAAAACAGGTTTCCTGATCTCCACTCACAAATTCTGATTCGGTTCTGGATTTGGGCCCAGGAAGCTGTATTTTAACAAATACACCAAGTGATTCTTTGGGCAAGTTTGGGCAACATGCCCTCCCTTTTCTATTCCTTCTATTAAATATTACTTGATCTGTAGCTTCTTCCCGACACCTAGACTGGGACACCAAGTGAGGGCAACCCATTGTTCTAATTTCTGGAGAAGCCACTTACTGGCCAAAAGAGTTACTTCCAGAGTGGAATTTTGAGATTTGCTCCAAACTAGAGAGTGTGGCCACCATGTGACATGGATTTTCCTGGGTGACTGAGTTGAAGTGACATGTCTCATTTCCAGAATAAGAGTCCTAATTTTATATTAAAGAAGAATAATTCTATACCAATTAAGAAGATAGTTTGGGGCCAAAAAGCTTTCCATTTTTTTCATTGTTTTTGAGTATAGAGGATACATGGAAATTATGCAAGATCTGACATTTGTTTATAAGTGACAGTGACTGGAAACTGGTGAAGGGAGTATCCATGTGTTCTAGGAGTGACAAAGGAAGGCATTGAAAAGTAGTGTTAGTATGAAATCAGCACTGTTTGGTTATTCCTTGCCTCTCATCTAACGTTTAAAAACAAATAATTAAGGGAGGAGTACAGGTGATATTCATATCAGATTTTGAAAATTCTAGTACAGTGGAAATCAGACAGGTAGCATGCATGTTGATTTCTGGTACCAAAATAAGGTTCCTCTTTTGCCGTCAGAACATCAGTGAGGCAGGTGCTGTCAAGTGCTAACAGTCATGTCAATACCCTTCTCCCATACTGGCTTCCACCAAAGAGGCTAGAAAAGCTACTCACTTTCCCAGCTTCCCCTGCAGCACGGGCTGGTCATGTGAGAGTTCTGGCCATCAAGACTTAAGCAGAAAGTTGGAAGAGTCCTTTTGAGAAAGCTCTGGTTGTCCTGGCAAAAGGTGTTCACCCCCCTTACACCTCTTGCCCATCTTCCTGCACTGATGGTGGGGACCATCTGTTACCATGAGGCAGAAAGCCAACGTGTTAATGAAGGTAGAACGAAGACAGGGGATCGGGGGTCTTTGATGATCTCTTTGAACTGCACTCCTTTTCTGGTTTGCTTCGTCTCCAGACTGCTGTCTATGTGACACACTCAAATACTTTTACTGCTTCAACCACTCAGAAATTCTGTTACATGCAGCCAAAAGAATTCCTAACAGTGGTATGTAAGCTCCATTTTCCTCTATAGCAGAGCGCATGATGGTCAAGAGACATTAACACTCTATATAGTGATGTAAGCCTTCTGAATGAGCCAGCAAGGAAAGCCCTTTTCTGACAGATTTTAAAAGCACAATGGATAGAATTGTTTGTGCTTTTTAAATCCTTCCATCATTTTAAAAGGAAATATAATTGTCGACTAACATGGCAGCTACTTTACAAAAATAGTTTTTAAATGCTCTTACAAGTGATAACCTTGATGTGTTGCAAAAATCACTGGGTCAGTAGATCCCAGTGAACCAGTGAGAGATGGCTCCTCCAAGGTTTTCCTGGCTCTCTGTACTGGACCTTCTTTTAGTCTGACTTACAAGGACCATTCCTGTAATAGTTACTGGGTTATCACTAATTACTAAGTAATACTTGTGGCTGTTCTTTAATGGAAGCAGCTGGTACCAGTTCAGACCCTGCTTCAGAACTTCCTGCATTTGTGAACTTGAGCATAGTGTCTGATATCTCTGTGCCTCGGTTTCTTCATGTGTAAAGTAGGGATAATAATTCATTGTTCTCAGCATTATGAAAAGATTGAGCTAAATTATTATGTGAAAAAATGTCAATCACAGATTCTTTAACCTGGTAAGTAGTTACTAAGTACCCCTTTCCCTTTTTAAAGCTATAGCTTTGATGTCTGCCCTTGTACAATTCAGCCTCTGAAAGTAAGGGCCTGGGGGAGTCTTCCTTTTCCATTTTATCTCCATCATTGTAGCTCACTTTAAACATTCCTCTCTGTGTCTGGTCTCTCTTGACAGTCACTGAGCAGTAGAAAGACACAAGATGGGAGTAAAGAATTAGTTTTATTCTGATACACTATGGAAACGGACTGAAAACCACCTAGCTATGTGGCCATCCTCTTACGTTTCTCTGAACTTCATCCAGAAATAACTCCCTGAGCAAGGAAGAAAAATTAATTACCACCTGTACACATTTGGAAAGGGAGATGGGGATGTGGGGAGAATGATTTAGTCTGTAGGAAATATACATTGTGGTGTTATGGTGCATCTTCAATCAGGAATGAGTTCTAAAATCCATGAAAAATGCCTCTGTTGACATTTGAGTATTGTCAGAAGTAGCCTTGAAAATCAAATCACCCACATAGAGGACCCTTCACGTGTGGTTTGGCATCAACAGCTCTGTGCAGTAATGATGTCTATGAACCTATAATCTCTAGAATAATATATAGTATATAACAAAGGGCATATGTGCCAACCACAGTTTTATCAGGAAATGTGACTGTGGACAAGTGACTTCTCCATGTCCTTTGGTTACCTGCTTAAGTGAGGTGATGCTCGTACCCCATGAGGACTGCCTGGGAGAAAGGCCAGCTGGAGACCCTCCCATCTGAGCCCCCTTTCACGTTGCTGCTGGAACACAAACTCAGAAAGAGGGGAGACAGTCGCCGTCTAGAATCTCAGGTGATTGTTCCTGACTCCCACTTGCCTCCCACGTCCACAGTCCATATAGTTTGTGCATGAGTGAAGGCACGTACAATGCAATATTTCTCTCTCTTTCCAATGAAGGAAGTCTCCACTTGTGAAGATCATCCTTTGCCTACAATTTGTCACACACCTCAAAAGAGTGGGTCAGAAAAAGAATGCTGTTTATAACGTTAACGTGATTTTAACAACATTGCCCATGTCCATGAACATCAGGACCATTTGCAAAGGATCTTAAACTTTAGACCTGAGAAACCAAATGCACGGCACAGTAAAACAGAGGTTAGTTCATCCAACAGACAGAAGGGCAAGTTTGGAACAGGTTTGTGAAAGAAGAGGAGCCTCCCCGCTGGGGGGAGAACAGCTCATGTGTGCAGCACTGCTTTCTAACACCGATTCCTGGGGCCCCTTTGTGAGAGATTGAGCTGGGTTGGGGCGGGGAGCTTCCTTAGGCTTGTGATCACGCTGCTCAGGCCAGTGGAAAAGGCCAGTTCTTTGGTTTCTGCTGCTTTAGAGAGGGGCTCATGTACAGACTCTTGGACACTCAGAAGGACACATGCAAATAAACCATGCCTATCCTGAGTGATGGTAAACCCCTGACAAGTAGTTTCTTCCTTTACCCTCTGGAGAAATCCAGTCCAGTTTTCTTGCACATGCACGAAGTGTACGACGACTATTGAGAGATCGGTCACAGATCCAAAACATTAGTGCGCTAGCTGTGCTTTCAAAATGATCTTTTTAAACAGAATTCCACTAGACAGAAAAGAACTTTTCTGACATTCAAGAGCATAGAACAGTGTGTTGCAGAAGTAATCAGAGATGCTTAAAGAATCAAGCCTTCTAGTAATTTGAGTCACACCAGCCACAGGACCCCAGTGGTGGCTCTCTCTAAGAAAGATATCCATACAGCTGTTTACATTGGAATAGGATTGTACAAATTCAAATCTACTATCCAAAAGGAATGTCCTTTTTTGTTCCCCAAAAGGCAAGTGCATGGTGTAAATTGGGTGAGAGACTGATCTCCGTAATATTTTTCCTTTTACAGATAGTAGGCGATTGGCCCGGAGGCTTGGTGTATATACTCAGATCTCTTTTGACTAGATTGGCCTGGAAAAACCATTTTGTGTTTTCTCTTTTATGGAGATACAGCTGGTCACATCACCCAGTTTGCCCTGTGGCTTCCAATTTGGCAGACACCAAATGCAGGTGCTGCATTTCTGAAGCACAGATTTGGTTGGAGGGGGGGAGAATGGCAAATTCTGGAAATGTTTCAAGTTACAGTTTGAGGGAGGAATTTTGTCCTGCACGATTATTTTGTTTTGATCAGTTTTCTTGACATTTTCCTACAGCCAATGGTAAGGATACCTTTAACAGCTAGCCAGCTTTGGAAATTTCTTTCTGCCTTTTTCTTTGATCATTCACAGAAGAGAAAGCCCCCTTGTGCCAGGCAGAGAAGGGTAAGAAACTGTTTCACTTCACCAAAAAGAAATGGTCCAACATCTTGTAATACTTTTCCTTTAAGAGCCTCATTTCTTTTTTCTGCAGCTGCTTTCATCTCTTTGATACATAAGGGTACACCAAGTTGAATCTATAAACAGAACCCACTAATTAAGAGTAATTGCTTCGGAGATTGGTCCAGACGATTCAGCATTATATGCGTGTTCTTCTCAGATATCCATTAGCTGCTAATAAGATACTACAGATGTGCCAGTCTGTTTCCTGTTTCCGTCTATTGTACCTTGATTGCCGTATATGGACCAATCGGATGGGCGGAACAATAAGTGGATGTCCTTTTGCTCTCTGAGCATGTCTCAAAGGAATGTTTGTTATTAGATTGCTTTTTCTGTTTAGTTTCACATCAGTATGTTAATACAGAAAACACAACAGTGAGAAAGTTTTCTGTGGCTTTTCTTTTCTTCACTTCTGCAGCCTAACTGGTTTCGCGTTTCCTGAAATGCCTTTGTGCAGATTTTTTTAAAGCACGTCGTGCAAATATGCCTGGGCGATGTGAGCTGAGGAAAGTGACATTCTCCCTCCTGCTCCCTTGAAAAGAAGTTTCCATCTAAATGTTTTTAAGTACTTAGAAATTCAGCATGAATATCATGTTGCTATATTTGACTGATCTACACTTGAGACTTGGTAAAAAGCCTATGAATTATTCATTCCTGAGTGATTCTATAAGCCAGAACACCAGAAATCACATTCCTTGTTGGAGTCTATAAAGTGGAATAGCTTAAATGCTCTCCAGACATGGGGATATCTATAGAGTTGGTTTTCCCTCTGATTTTGGATTGCTGTGCTTTCAACTCACCCGTCTTTTTGTTTTAGGATAATTTAGCTAAAGATCTTACCCTTCTCTGCAGCAAACCTGGTTAGTGTGTTTCTAAGTTGTTCCAAAATATTGTATTATGAGTCAATTAGTAAACGGTACCTTTTGTTCCTCTTGCGGCCAAAGATATTTCATTTCATCATTGCAAGGATGAAACAACTAAGGGGAAAATAATTACTGGCTTTTTATTTATATGGACTAAAAGTGAGAAGAAGTAAACTACAATTTATTGGACAGAATTAACTACTATACCTAGGGAAGGCAATAAATATATTAGTCCACGAAACTGTATGCACAATTTTCATTTTGTACCTGGTACATTAAAACTACTTGCAATGTTAAAAGATTCTACATAGTCCCTATATTCTGGAGTCCATGGATTTGAGTCTTGGCAGCTAACTTTTTATGGGAATATGTTAAATTCATTTCAAAATCTTACTTAGGGCTGTAACGCTTTGACCTACATGCTTATGATAATTCATAAACTAACCAGGGTCAGATGGGTTCCCTAGCTGGGTAACACTTCCCAAGCAAGAGTCTCTGAAAATATGTGGGCAAACTGACTGAGGCAAGAGGAAGGGTGGAATTCCTCAGGGGAGAGTACAGAGGAGTTGTCAATCTATTGATGGGTATCATTCATTGCTGCCTCCTTGGAATTCTTCGTGGCTTGTTCTGCACTCATAATCCGAACCGTCCAAGTCATAGACCCAGGTGGGTGTGTATGTGAGTGCCCAGTGGAGGAGAGAATCCTGCATAATCCTTCACCAGGAAGGATGCTCAACAGCGAGGCACACACAGAGGCACAGAGAAGTGTTTTGTTTTGTGCACACCATTCCCAGACCCTTAATGAGAAATTTCTAAGTCAGATTAGTCATCAAAATATCACTAATAAACGGTCTGACAAAATGGGGCTCAAAGTTTCATTCCCTACTAAGAACACACAGAGATGATTTCTTCATTGAGTTATTAGTGTAAAGTACCCAGACTCAAGTCCATTTGTACAGCTTCTGCCATGATCAAAGGACTGGTCAGACGGCAGCCGCTCAGTGAGGCTGCGGTTGGAAAGTCAGGTCTGGAGTTTCTGTGGGCTTTGGGCTAATACAAAACAGTACTGAGAATATACATATAGTTATAACTAAGCATAATGGGGATGTCTTCTAACTTGTTTTGATAAATGTAGTTGTTAAGAAGCTTCTACTTTTCAACTCTCAAGTAAGCATATATTAAGTACCCACTACAGTCTGGGCACAGGTCTGGGCACTGAGAAGACAGCAAAGGACCTGCTGGAAAGAATTCCTCTCCCCAGGGAGCTTGGGGTCCAGCGGAAGAGTCAGCAAACTCCAGTTTTCTTTATCTGCTTCAAACATTTTGTTGGATTCAGAAATGCGTAGACTGATTGGGGGGTTAGAGGGAAGAAATTGTTTTAATAGAAATAAAAATACATACTTAAGTTAAATGGGAAGCTACCTTTAGAAGAAGCAAAATGTCAAATCTGAACTAATTAATAATATCGTCTTTCTCCTGGCGATTCGCTGTGGAATATTTGCCCAAAAGGAAAGCTCGCATCACAGCAGTTGGTTAAGTTGTTTTGAGGAGGCAGCTCTGTTCATGAGAAAGATGAAGGATAATTCAGATACTGGAGGAATTTAGGAAGAGAAAGTCATGATTTGGACTTGATGACCCCAGGTTGTTTGTCTGCTTCATCTGAATTATGAAAACCTCTCCCGAACCAGGATTGGGATGGGGCAATTAGGGTGCTTACCTCAGGCACATAGTCTAAGGGGCACCAGAAAACTCAGCAATCAAGCTAGTATTTCGATGCAAAATTTTTCTTTAAAAAAATCAAAATTGGTGCAAAAATCCACATTGAAAAAAATACCAAAAATTGAATAGGACCAGCTCCATATTGTCATCCACTGTTCACTTTGACTTTGCCCCTTTGCCCACCCTGCTTGAAACTCCCAAAACGTTTGGTCCGTTGTTCATCACCAAGCAGGTTTTATTGTGTGTTCTGGTCATTTGCATGAGTGTCACATCAACCACATGGATAACATCTTGCTGTTAGGGACAAGGCTGTGTCTGTTTTGATATTTCTCATTTTACCCAGTGTTGAACCTTATATGTAGCAGTTACTCACCAAGTGCTTACAAATAAAAGAATTGGGAAAATTAGAACCCAGAACCTGGTGACATTTACTAAACCTTTTGAAGACGGTGTCTCTAAAAAGATACAGAAAGGAATGTAGAGGATCCACACTACATGAGAGCCTTTTGCATTGGAGGGTTTGTCTTTGTATACACCTTTCACTTTTACAGTATTCATTCTGAATTACTCTGCTCTGTGGTCATGCTGATTTTTAAGGAGTCAGCCATGTTGGGGTACACAAATAGAGATCTTTTTTTTTTTTCCATTTTCTGTAAGAGTTTGACTTAACATCAATTTGTGCTCATGAACATCTCAGCTAGTGTGCACCACAGTCACTTCAAATCAACTCATCCAAAAGTGCTCTCTTCCTCCTTGAAACCTATTGCTCCTTCTCTGTCCCCATCTTGATGAAGGGCACTATCTTTTGTTTCATTTCTAAGACCAGAATTCTGAAGTGAACCTTGTTTCTTTATTCTCCTTTAATCCCCTAGGTCCAATCCAAGTCTTACTCTATCTATGCTGCCACATTAATACCTTTGGATTTAACACGGCCATGGACCACATCTCAGGCCCTCACAGGGTGACCAATGCCACTGTCTCTTGACCAGCTGTCCAGCCTCCAGTCTTTGCCACCAACCCATTCTCCTCCACACAGCTGCCAAGGTGGCCTTTGTACAATGCAAGTCTGGTAACATCACTCTTCTTCTTCAAACCTACTAATGATTCACTGGCCACTCCCTTTAGAACAGTCTGGTCTCCATGACAGTGAGTCCAGGCCTTCTCCACCTAGTTCCTCCCGCTCACCTGGCACCATGTCCTGGCTGATACCTGGTATTTTCCCTCTTCTGTGTAGAAGGCCCTTCCTCCAGTTCAGTTGTCAGCCTTCCCCCACCAGTCCTTGGTTGTTTTCGGTGCCCACCTCTGTGCTCTCATAATGTGAGGCATATACCTCTGTCAGAGCATGGAGCAAACCCTCCTGGGTTGTCTTTTCCCCAGCTAGGCTGTGAACTACTTTGGGGGTATGTGTGGCATGAGTGTGCCTTTTATTTTCTTATCCCAGTGTCCAGTGTAGGACCCATCACAGAGCAGTCATTCATGGAACTTGCCCAGTTCATCTGACTACTTGTTAAATTAGACCATTGTCCCATACATCCCCCTCTACCCAGTCTCATTGCCATCCTCTAGTGTAAATCTACATCACTCTGTTCTCTCTATGCATGTTTTATATCCCATCTAAACTACTGCTGCTCTCCAAATATAGCTGTTACCCCTCATCTCTATCCATTGAATGCCTTTTTGTATCTTTCGACGTTCATCTTCTGTGGTCTCTGCTCCATTGGGTCTTTTCTGCTTTCCTACTCATGAAAGTAACCCCTCCCTTCTTTGACCAGTTTCTTCCCTCCCACCCTTTCCCACCCCTACTCCTACCCCCAACACCCCCCAACACATGCTTAATTTGCATTATATTTCTGTAATTCATTTAGCCGTCACTATTCCCTTGTTAGATTGTGGGCAGGGACTGTTCCTCCCTCACTCTGTTCCCCCACGGGTCTAGCTCAGTGCATTGGTCATAGAAGGGGCTCAGAATTGAATTGGAACTGAACGGAATTGAATAAACTAGCCATTTATGAAATAATTTGCTTCCGAGTTGCCAGAATTAAATGGCCGCTCCAATGGCAATATCACTCTAACTCACTAATATCATTTGATCCACTGAGGAGCTAGTTAATTAAGTAGGTGGATTAAAAATATAATCTGCTAGAGGAAGACTGTTTTGGCAGGGGCTCCTAGGCTTTTTTTTTTTTGGTGGGGGGGAAAGCATTATGATCTCTCAGCTATAATTTCTCTTGTTTTCCACCCCAAATAGCAATAGGACTCTGCACATGACTGTTGATGCCTGGCTTAGGAATACAAGGCCGTACACCTGTGTGCCAGATGTGCTGGACGGGCTGTGTGCTGCCCCAGCCCATCTGCAAAGCATGCCCCATGCTGGCTCCTTTCTATAGGAAAGGGGGCGCGGGTCCTCCGGCTTTTTACATGATCGGTTCCCTGGTGCTTGCCTGTTTTCCTTAACTTAAAACCCCCTTCATTGAATTTCAATGTCTTGGCTGACCTTTGCCAACACAGGAGGCCTTAGTCCATTTGCTTATCAGTGAGTCTGCTTTTTCCACTGAGTGTTTGCTTTTTGCTTGGTGCTTTTTGTTTTTTTCTTGACTTGTGTCACCACTTGTGAGAATGCTGTTTGTTCTTCTGTAGCCAGACCAGCCACATGAGCATCCATCGTAGTGAATAGCCGATCAGATCCTCAGGCTTTCCGTGCAGTGCCTGAAGAGCATCATATGATATTGAATGTAGCCGTAGCTTGAATGAATGGGATTCAGTAACGAATGGGTCCGCATTGATGGGCACTGGAGACAGGAGAGCTTTGTGATCGTCTTTGTTTCTGTAAGAATGCCTCTGCGCCCGAATCCGGCCCATTTCTATGCCAATGTGCTAATAGTTGTGGAATCTCATTCATCTCAACAGAGGCCAGTTAGCCCTGGAATCCCATCTGTTTGAGTGGATGCCGTAAAATGTCATGGAAATGTGGCCATTCATTCACAGCAGCAGTGAGAGCTTTCTTGCTGTTCATCTTCCTTCATTTTAAGTGACTCCCTCCAATTACACAGATTCTTACAGCAATTGGGGAAAAAAAAGGCATTTGGAGTTTTGACTTAATTTTTCATTTTGATTTTTAAGTGCTTGTCCACAAAGAGAGAATTAAACAGTTGTAAAAAATACACACAGAGTCTAAATGGAGATGCTCTCATCCCTGCAACAGATTCAGAAAAATGCCTGAGCCAGATTTTTCTAGCCCTTCTTAGCATAAGATGCCCAAGGCTGTGTTTTGGCCTAGAGGAATTTTTAGGCTGAATTTTTTTTTTTTTTCCTCCTGAAAATAGAGTTTAAGCAATAGAAAAACAGGATAAGTCTTAATGCGAGCAGGAGTAAAAGAGGTGCTGTCTCCCACAGATTGCTGCAGTGACACAATAGTTAAGAATGTGGCAGGTCTTCCAGCTAAACCCCTGACCCGCTGGCTGGCAGAAATGCTGCAGCCGGTCTGTCTACGGACTGTCGCAGGGGCTTGTAAAATCAGTCAGTAGGAAATAATGACCATTTTCGTACATTTGTCGTTTTCTTAAGAAGTTCCCTAAATTGACTTTTATGTCAAGAAATTTGACTTTAAAAAAAGAACGTGTGTGCATGTGTATTTAAACATACATCTGATATAAGCAGATGCTCTGGATAAATAATCTAGAAGAAAAAAGAGTATTTGCTAAAAATATATATGAAGAAAAAAGTGTTTTGTTCTGTTCCGTCTTAATCAATCGATCAAATAGGCTTCAAGTTAACGGGTATTTTCATGGGCTCAACAATATTAAGAATTACTAGTGCTTCCGAGGTGCAGGCACAGTTGTAAGGGCTCTACTTACATTTAACTTGTCACAAATGTGTGAGCTAAGTACTGTTACCATCCTCATTTTATAAACCAGGAAACTGAGGCTTAGTGACCTTTAAGACTTCACCCTTTGCCTCTGTCGACTGAAATAAATGCACAGCCTAAAAGTTGAGAGTTATGCTTTATTTGGCGGACATTTCTGAGGACTCGATCCCCTTGGAGCCCAGGATGACAGCCTCTCAGATGGCTCTGAGGGACTGCTCCGAAGAGGTAGGGGAGGAGCTAGGATATATAGGAGCTTTACAACAAAGACCAGGTAGTTGGAACATTAAAGGATTCCTTGTTAACTAAAGAAAACCAGGCATCTCAAGTTAAAGAATTTAGTGCTTTTCTATGTATGGGAGGAAGCAAACATTTGGGCTCCTTGAATTCATTCCTTTGACAAGCACCTACCTATCTAGGGCCAGTATCCTGTCCTTTCTTATTCTGAGTCCCCTCAGGGTGCACCACTGTGAGTGGCTGCAGAGGCCGGGCTGCAGGCTTGTCTTCACTGGGGGGTGGCTGCAGCCGCTGCTGACTTGATGGCTTCAGCATTGTTTGTTTACTGATATGGTTTGCAGTATTTTTCGTTCACACCTCTAACATCAGCTTTATTTTCATTTGTTTCCTAGAATAAGGTTCACTTGCATATTTGCAAGATTTGAATTCACAAAGCAGTGAACCTACCTGTTTTCATCAAACAATGCAGCAGACTCTTGTTTATCCAGAATGTCTCTAATTTGGCACATTCTGAATTAAAAACTTTTCCAAAATGTGACTGTCTTGACTTGGAAAGAATGTAACAGTTGATAAGTGATATTTTAACAGAATATGAAAGTACATAATATTTGTATAACTGAAGTTAAAGGCTTTAAATTTATGTTATGATATTTGGGTAACTGAAGTTAAACACTTTAAATTTAATTTTCTCCCTAAACATATAAACAACTAAGAAACATTACAGCTCATACATCACCAAACTAGCAAGATAATATTATTATATTTTCTTACAAACCTCCCTTCTCCTAACTTTATCCTGGGGACGAGGCCACCATAATTTCACCTGGGAGCGCACACCATCAATTTGTACCACACATAAAGCCAAATAAATCATGCTTCGATTGTTAGAATGCTGTGATTATTAAAATAGTAATAATTTTTAAATATCCTTTTATGATGATCCCATGGCTTGAATTCTTACTATGTTACAATCTCTAATAAACTCTCATATGTATTCAGATGAGGGTGATAGGTTTCAAAGGTGTTCCTTGGAGAAGCTGTGGACCTACTTGAACAGTGCTATTGACGATCAAAGTGTCTGGAATTCTTCTTCTTTTTAATTGCCTTTGTATTGAGCATTAGTTTACTTAAGAAGGTGTCCACTTTTCATTCTTGGGATAGATTTGTTTAAAAAATGTAATTTCAGATTAGATCTTTAGCTTTTTAAACTTACATAGTTATCAAAGGAATAAAGCCAACTACAAAATAAGAATCTGTTCTTAGACACAATAATTAGTACCTATATGTAAACTAAAAAATATGTGCAGTATACTGTATATATGTATTTACATGCAATATAATGTGTATGTGCCATTAGACTGTAATAATTACACATAGTAAAACCGAAAAAGGAGAAAACAATATATAATTTCAGAAGAAAGTCTAGTCAATAGGGACAGGGAAGATTTGGAAATAAAAATGGAAGTGTAAATATAAAGTCATGAAGTAATTATTTTTATATAATCAGTGACTTTGTAAGCCAGTCTAGCTATCACGTACACTTCCAAATGTCAGTGCCTTAATACAATGCCAGTGTACCTCTTACTAATGTCACAACCCAGTGCAGGTCAATAGGTCGGCTCCACACAGCCATTCAGGGACCCAGGCTCCTGCCACGTGGCCGCTCTGCTATCTCCTAGGTTGTCAGTGTTCTTACTGGACCTTCTGCATCCAGCCAGCAATTGAGAGGAAAAAGAGAACGTGAAGGAGGTTTGGGAACCAGGCCCAGAGGTGGCACACATCACACCCACCCCCACTGCATAGGCCAGAGCTCAGTCTCATGCCCTCACTGAGTGGCAGGGGGTGATAGGGAATAGTGTCTGGTTGTGTGACTAGAAGGAGAAAGAAATGGGATTTGGCAAGAACATAGCAGCGTCTCTGCCGCATTACCTCTAGTTGTGTTCGCCCCTCAAAAGGTGTTCCAAAAATGTCTGAAATAATAGCAGCATAATTTGAATAAGTTGCTGAATTACTTATTATGACTGCCTTGAAGGAAAAGTGCCACTTGGAGGTACATTCTGGTAGACTTCTTACACTGGTTTTGCATTTTATCCACATGGTTCCATTCAGATGAGGTCAACAAAGCAGTTTCAGGATCTGTTTGGTTTTCATCTGCCCACCATCACTTATGGGTTTTTCTGAGAAATGGATGGAGAGGCAGGGAGGGGATCCTGTAATGCGATTGGTGGCCATGCAACAAAACTGCCAACCTTAGGGAGAAGAAAGCCTTGGAATGACTTAGGAAGGAAATAAGCCATTCCCTCATGTGAGACCGAACTTCAGTGTTCAGGTGAGGTTAACTATTTCCTTCCTCTTCTAGGTAATATCTTTTTTCCCCCTCCCCAAAGAATAAAAGGAGGTATTTCAGACATGTCTTTATTTGCAAGAAAGATGTTACCACTTTTTCTTTCTTCTGGTCCCAAGTCTCTTGAGAACCATAGATAAGGTAATTAAGAGAGTGATGGAAATTCTGGGAGGTAGGGAGGGTAGAGCTCAGTGGTAGAGCACATGCTTAGCACACATGAGGTCCTGGGTTCAGTCCCCAGTACCTCCATTAAAAATAAATAAACAAACAAACAAACAAACCAAATTACTTACCCCCACTAAAAAAAGAGAGTGATAGAAATTCTTAGTTAAAAATAGTAAATAAAACACTGAAATTTCCCCCTTTTGTTCCAGACTCTCTCTATAGATAGACAGACACGCACATGTGTGTGTGAACCCTCTTACTCTTCCCTTTACTTGCCTCCATACTGTCCATTTAGATTAAATAGCTCTGTCATGTATGTCCAGACTCTGGCCATTTTCACGGATGCTCTGAGGCTGCAGATAAGTAAGTGACAGTGCACGATTTTTTACATGATGTGGCAGAAAGGTGAAACAGTCAAATAAGCATTTTAAACAGGTGCCCAGGAGTGACTGTACACTCCCAACAAAGATACTGTTGCCAGAAGATCAGCCCCCGTCCCTGATTAGCCAAATAACTCGGAGACAGGGTCTTAGAGCTTAGAAGAAAGAGACAGCTTTATTGCTTTGCGGGGCAAAGGGGGCTCACAGCAGGCTGGTGCCTTCAAAACTGTGAACCCACCTTGAAGGGGGGGTAGGGTGATTATGTAGCCATAGCTCAAACCAAAAAAACCCATCAATAACAATCAACAGAATCATTTTCTTCTCATAAGACTCAGAGTGGCGTCACGGTGTCTCCAGGTGACTGAGTCTGTAGAGGCTAGTGGTTGTGGCTCTCTCTCTTTATCTTAAAAGCACCCAAGGCGTGGTCTTCTTGGTAATTCGCGCTATTCTGTAAGGTTACAGTTCTATGACCTTCTTCCTGGAGATCAACTCAGAGACCAAGCATAATTATTACTTTTGATTACTGGAATAAAGCAAAAAATTAATAGCTTTATATTAACTATGGGCCTGGAGCTGTGAGTAGCAACCAGTCAGTCAGGTCAGTTGACTGTTTTAAGGGCGAGCATAAGACTAAGCAATCTGTTAGCCTAAGTGTGGCCCCTTTATTAATCCTCCCTCAAAACCACACCCTTGCCTCTCCTGACTCTGCTCTGAGCCCTGGCCTCTCCCAGAGCTCACGTCTTCTCCAGAACTGGCACCAGCACCACACGCTGGGTTTTTCCGCCACAGGGAAGATTCCACTTTGACAAACAGGTTGCTGGTTCCAGGATAAGTAATGTATCAGTGCTTGTGGTTTGTGTTCTTGACCAGATACTTCCAGGCTCAGAGCGGGCTGATGCGTTGGTTTCCTCTGGTCAGTATAACAAATGCCCACAAACTTGGAGGTTTTAAAACCACACAGAAGTATTCTCTTACAGCTCTGGAGGTCGCAAGTCCAGAATCAGTTTCATGGGCTAAAACCAAGGTGTCAACAGGGTTACTTCCTTCTGGAGGTTCTGAGGAAGGAATCTGTTTCCTTGCACTTTTTAGCTTCTAGTGACCGCCTATCTTCCTTGGCTTTCGGCCCCTCCTCCACCTTCCTAACATGTCTCTCCAAATCTGCTTCCACCGTCAGTATTATCCCTTCTTCTCTTCAGTAATTAAATCTCCACTGCCTTCCTTTCATAAGGAACCCTATGATTCCATCGGGCTGCCAGATAACCCAGAAAAACCTTCTCGTCTTGAAGATCCTTAACTTTAATCCCATCTGCAAAGTTCCTTTTCCAGTGTAATATTCCCAGGTTCTAGGGATTAGGACCTAGATTCCTCTGGGGGCCATTACTCAGTCCACCACAGCTGGCTCAAGGGAGCCATTCTACCTCCATGTCTTCCATGATGTCAGTGGTTGTGTTCCCCGCCCCGCCAGATTCATAGGTTGAAATTCTAACCCCTGATGTAATGGCATTAGAAGGTGGGGCCTTTGAGAGGCGACTGGGACACAAGGGCAGAGCCCTCATGTCTGGGATTAGTGCCCTTATAACAGAGACCCCAGAGGTCTAGTTTGCGTCCCCATTGCGAGAGGACACAGCCAGAAGCACAAGCTGTGAGCCAGGAAGAGGAGGGCCCTGCCTGGAACAGGACCATGCTGGCACCTTGATGCTGGACCTTCTAGCCCCGAGAACAGTGAGAAATATAATTCTGCTGTTTCTTAACTACCAGTGTATGGTGTTTTGTTTTAGCATCCCAAGCTGACTAAGTCAGTGTCCTCTCCACGGTAATGCAGGACTAGAGGTCAGCATCGCTCCTGCTTCTCTGGACTTCCCTCATGGTCCCCTGGCTCAAAAATGTCAACCTCTCTGTTGCCAAAAGATGGGACCCTGTCCCCAGTGAGCCAAATAACTCCCAGACAGGGTCTTAGAGCTTAGAAGAAAAGAGACAGCTTTATTATTTTACTGGGTAAAGGGGACTCACCGCAGACTAGTGCCTTCAACACTGTGAACCCACCTACAGGAAAGGGTAGGCTGATTACATAGTTCAAACAATAAACAATCAACAGAACCACCTTCTCTTGTAAGACTTAGAGTGGCGTCATGATGCCTCCAGGCCACCAATTCTGTAGAAGCTAGAAGTTGTCACTTTTTCAATCTCTTTATCTCGTTCGTAAGCGCCCAAGGTGTGGTCTTCCTGGTATTTAGCCTACTTCATAAGGTTACAGTTCTGTGACCTTCTCCCTGGAGATCAACTCAGAAACCAAGTATGATTATTACTTTCACTTACTGGAATAAAGCAGAAACAGTCCAATTAATAGCTTTATAGTTTTAACAACGGGCCTGGAGCTGTGAGTAGCAACTGGTCAGTTAGGTCAGTTGACCGTTTTAAGGGCAAGCATAGAACAAGCAATCTGTTAGCCTAAATGTGGCCACTTTATTAATCCTCCTTCATCGCCTCACTCTCTCCTGTCCTTTCCCAGGTCCACTTTTCTTAGTCCGTAGTCTTTTGCATGCTTTTTGCAGAGTTAGTTTCATGTGTAAATATCTGGGCCACTTCTTTTTTTTTCCCCAAAATGTTGAAATTTTAAGCAGCAAATGTAAATTTATCAACAAAATCCTTTCCAGTAAAAATAGGTAAGAATATTAAAAATAATGAATTTAAGAAAATGTGTAAGAGGCAAAGAAGGAGAGAAGGACACTCTCTAAATATAAGTAGAGGACAAGAGTCCAAGGCCTGTGAGTGGTTAGGACCCAGACTTGATCTGACACAGCCCCCAGGAGGGGAGAGACTTCCAAGAGAAATGGCTACAGGGTGCCCTGCAGAGGCTAGACCCTGCGTCCAGGGCACAGAAGCCAAGAAAGCTAGACATACAGGTCAACCTGGGCTCAAACCTTGGGCATGTACCAGCAGAACCTGGTTGGTTGGTTGGTTGATAAGTTTATTTATGTACCTATTTCTCTTTTTTAATTATCAGGATGTAATTCACAAAACATAAATCTACCCTTTTAAGTTGTATAATTCAGTGATTCTTGATATAGTCACTAAGTTGTTTCACCATCATCACTAATTCCAGAGCATTTTCATCACTCTGAAAAGAAACTCCATACCCGTTAAGAGTTATTCCCTAGTCCTCTCTCTCCCAGCCCCTGGCAACCACCAATCTACTCTCTGTCTAAGGATTTTCATATTCTGGACATTTCATATAAATGGAATCATATAATATGTAGCCTTGTAAGTCTGATCTATCTCTTAGCAAAATGTTTTCAAGATTCCTCCATGTGTAGTATGTACCAATCCTTCATTTCTTTTTATGACCAAATCATATTCCATTGTATGGATAGACCACTTACTGTTTATCCATTCATCAATTGATGGACCCTTGGGTTGTTTCCACTTTTTGGCTGTTAGGAATAATGCTGCTATGAATATTTGTGCACATGTTTTTACTGAGACATATGTTTTCAGTTCTCTTGTGTATAGACCCAGGAGTGGAATTCTGGGGTCATATGTTAGCCCTGTTTAGCCTTTTGAAGAGCTATCAAACTGTTTTGCAAAGTGGCTACACCAATTAATATTCTCACCAGCAGTGTTGAAGTTTTCCAATTTCTACATATCCTCGTCAACACTTGTTATTGTCTATCTCTTCTCTCGGAACCCACCCCCCAAAGTTTGATTGCATGATACCCCAGGTCATTTGTATAACCCTGGAAGAAGGATAAACTCTCATAACAATAGACTGAATTCACTAGTATCAGGAAGTACAGGGATTTACAGTCCAATCAAATCTAGTTTAAAAAAATTAGGCATTCTTCCACACCTGCAAAAAATATATTTGTTTATTTAATCTTTTTTCTGTAGTATCAGAAGTCTAATATAGTGCTTCCCAACCTTCTTCCACATTATGCTACACATGTGTTAGCAACATTTGCATGGCCCGTGGCAGCAAACTAAGGAGTCTGCTAATGGATGAATGCATTGAGTCAAGGTCTTAGTTCTACTTAACCCACCATCAGACCCTGCCCACCCACTGCAGGCTGAGAGGATCAAAGACACAGGCACATTTCTAACCCAATTTTATTTTATTTATTTTTTATTTTTTTATTGAAGTGTAGTTGATTTACAGTGTTAATTTCAGATTTGTTTCCATTCTATATTATAAGAAATTGAATACAATTCCCTATGCTACATAGCAGGCTCTTGTTGTTTACCTATTTTATATATAGTAATATGTATCTGTTATCTAACTCAATTTTAGAAAACCAACTGGAAAGCTCTATTCTACTGAATATAGCTACGATGTTCCTTTTGACCTGGAGGTAAAGGTAGCATGAAATGAAAAGAATACTGGACAGGAGAAGACCTGCGCTATGGTAACTCATCTGGCCATAGAGCTTTTTCTCAAGGAAGCTAACAGTATGACCCACAGTGTCCAAAAATGGGCACTGATCCCTCTCTAAGAGGGCTCAGCATGAATGGAGTATGGCCCAGGCTATAATGACTGCAGACAGAGGGAGGTCAGGGCTGCGTGGTGATAGTTTCAGATTGCCTCTCCAGATTGACACAAGCACAAAGCTAGAGGCATGGGGATAAGATCCAGCCATTGAGGAGAAGGCAGCTGGTAAGAGCTAGCTAGAGAATCTGGGCCTCAGCCCGAAGGTGCTGGGGAGTAGACGGGGAGTTGACCAGTGACAAGGTCCTGTCTCAGCTGAGAAACTGATGAGAATGAGGTCATGCCTTCTGGAGCCCACTGGAAGTTGAGCACCTGCTTGCCATCGCAAGAACACCTAAGGTGCCTTAACCTGGTTCATTTAAGTGGGGAGACCAATATTAGTGCCAGTACCCTAGCAGACCTAGAGTGGGCACAAGTAAGCCATGTGTGCAGTGCCCAGATGTCCTGGAGCAGCTCTGACAGTCTCCATTCCTCATTAAGGTGGAAATCATGTGATCGTTTCATTGTTCTGTCCAATCTGAATAACCCAATGTGCCTTGAAAATTCTTGCTCTTTTGTGGCCTTGATTTTGTAAAGACAAGTGTATATATTTGTTAAAAATACATTGACAACTAGGCCTTCCTTTCTGTGGTAGATATATCCCCTAAAAGTTATGAGCATATTATAATATTCAGATATTAATAAATATTAAACACATTATTTAAGTTCACTACTTTGGGGACTGTATTATGACTTTTGTTACATGAATTTTCCTTTTTCCCCAAAAGAATAAATATGCAATGAATTTATTGTCGTGACAGTGGATATGCATACATACTAAGATTACGGCAAAGTAACTATGTATTTTTAATCTCCATATTATTATAAACTTCAAGGGCCTAAGGACCTCAAATGTGTCTCTTCCTTTAGCACTTTTCTAGTGCTGTGCCTTGCACGAATAGACACTTAGAAATCCTACGTGATAACATTGTATTGGTCTTAATCTCAACATGCAAGTTGACATTATATCAATAGTCACTTATCACAGTCAGCAGAAGACTGGCCACTTAATCCTACCAAAAAGGGAAGAGTTAAGTACTGGTCTAGTGAGATTCTTCTGGGGTCTAAGATCTAGATATACAATTTGAGTTTTTATTGTACAGAAGAGAGGAGGGCAAATACAAAACAGCTGAATAGTTAAGACGCAGGCCTCACAAAAATTGGAATGCTGTCCTTAACACTAAAGATAACCTGATTTCTGTGAAAAATGTTTGGAGTATGTTGACAGAGATTACATTAAATCTGTAGGTTGTTTTGGTTAGTATGGACATTTTAACAATATTAATTCTTCCAATCCATGAACGTGGGACATTTTTCTATTTAGTTGCATCATCTTCAATTTCCTTCCATCGGTGTCTTACAGTTTTCAGAGTATAGGCCTTTCACCTCCTTGGTTACATTTATTCCAAGTATTTCATTCTTTTTTATTCAATTGTAAATGAGATTGTTTTCTTGATTTCTCTTTCTGATAGTTCATTATTAGTGTTTAGAAATGCAACAGATTTGTGTATATCAATCTTGTATCCTGCAACTTTACTGAATTCATTTTTAGTTCTGTTAGGTTGTTTTTGCTGTTGTTTGTTTGTTTGGTGGAGTCTTTAGGGTTTTCTGTATATAGTATCATGTCATCTGCAAATAGTTTTACTTCTTCCCTTCCAGTTTGGATGCCTCTTTTTTTATTTATATATACTTTTATTGAAGTATAGTCAGTTTATAATGTTTTGTCAATTCCTGGTGTACAGCATAATGCTTTAGTCATACATGGGCATACATATATTTTCATATTCTTTTTTTGTATATTTTTTAATTGAAGTATAGTCAGTTTACAGTGTTTGGATGCCTCTTACTTCTTTGTCTTGCCTAATTGCCATGGCTAGGAATTTCAATACTATGCTGAATAGAAGTAATGAGAGTGGGCATTCTCATCCTGTTCCTGATTTTAAAAGAAAAACTGAAAGCTTTTCACCATTGAGTATGATATTAGCCGTGGGTTTGTCATACATGGCGTTCATTACATTGAGGTATGTTGAACAAATTATCCTAAAATTTGTCTGGAACCACAAAAGACCCTGAATATCCAACGTATCTTAAGAAAAAAGAACAAAGCTAGAGGTATCATACTTCCTGGCTTCAGACGATGCTATGAAGCTACAGTCATCAAAACAGTACGGTACTGATCCAAAACCAGACACATAGATCAATGGAAAAGAATAGAGAGCTCAGGAATAAAACCATGTGCATGTGGTCGATTAACTTACAACCAAAAAGGCAATAATATACAATGGGGAAAAGACAGTCTCTTCAATAAGTGGTGCTGGGAAAACTGGACGGCTATATGTAAAAGAATAAAACTAGCACAATTTCTCATGCTGTACACAAAAACAAACTCAAAATGCATTGAAGACCTAAATGTAAGACCTGAAGTTATAAAACTTCTAGAAGAGAACATAGGCAGAACACTCTTTGACATTGGTCCTAGCAGTATTTTTTGGTTATGCCTCCTGAGGCATATCCAAAGGGAATCAGAAGCAAAAATGAAAATATGGAATCCAATCAAACTTAAAAGCTTTTGCACAGCAAAGGAAACCATCAACAAAATGAAAAGTCATCTTACTAAATGGGAGAAAATATTTGCAAATGAAGGATTAATAGACAAATATACAAAGAACTCATACAACTCAAAAGCAAAAAAACCAATAATCCAATTAAAAAATGGGCAGAGGATCTGAATATTGGCATTTTTCCAAAGAAGACATACAGATGGACACAGGCACATGAAAATATGCTAAGCATAACTGATCAGCAGGGAAATGCAAATCAAAAATACATCTCACACCTACATGAATGGCTATTCTCAAAAAAATAAGAAACAACAACTGTTGGTGAGGAGAAAAGAGAACTTCCCTGTGCTATTGGTGGGAATGTAAATTGGTGCAGCCACTATGGCAAATAGTGTGGAGGCCTCAAACAATTAAAAAAGAACTACCATATGATCTAGCAGTTGCACTCCTGGTATTTATCCAAAGAAAATTAAAACAATAATTCAAAAAGATGCATGTACCCCAGTGTTCATAGCAGCATTATTCATAAGAGCAAAGATATAGAAGCAACCTAAGTGTCCATCAACAGATGAGTGGATAAAGATGTGGTATGTATATGTGTATGTGTGTGTGTGTGTATGTGTTTGTGTGCGTGTGTATGTGTGTATATATATATATATATATATATATATATATATATATGCAATGGAATACTACTCAGCCATAAAAAATAATGATATTTTGCGATTTGCAACAACCTGGATAAACCTGGAGGGTATTATGTTTAGTGAAACAAGTCAGAGAAGGACAAATACTATGTTTTCACTTATATGTGGAATGTAAAAATTAGAACAAATATAACAAAACAGAAACAGGGTCAAAGATATAGACAGCAAAGTAGTGATTACCAATGAGGAGAGGGTTGCAGGGAGGGGCAAAATAGATGAAGGGAAGTAAGAGGTACAAACCAGGTATAAAAATAAGTAAGTTACAAGGATGTAATGTACAGCACAGGGAATATGGTCAATATTTTATAATAACTTTGGAGTATAATCTATAAAATATTGAATCACTGTGCTGTATGTGTAAAAGTAATATAATACTATAAGTCAACTATACTTCAATTTTAATAAAAGATAACTCTAGTAGCACAATTATAGCTATCATAACTCATTTTATCTCTGTTTTTAACCAATATTTTGATGCTGTGCTCTCCTCTGCCTCATGTTTCTTCCTCTCTTGTGGTTTCTCTAGCCTCGTGGTTTCTGCCAACTTATTTTTGTGTTCTATGCCAGTCTTCTCTCTGTGTCATTCTTGGTGTGTTGAGTGTTCAAAACCTGTCAATAGTCATACTCTGATGGGAGAGGTGAGTCACCATCCAGCTTGGATACTCCCATTGGGCAGACGACTTCTAGATTCCATCATAGGCTGCTAACCAGCCAGGAGGTAGTTCACTCCCTTGAGAGCCTGTGGCTGACTTTCCCTTGAGAACCAAACCCTAATCTAGTCATTCTGCTTGGTCTGGCAGAATTCCATGATGCAAAGCATAGAAATCATTGTACAGGGAGTTGCCTGCTGCCCCTTTTCTTAAAAACAAGCAGTGGGACCAGCAGACATTTGGTCCTTTCCATACTTTTACCTTATGTTTTGGAATCTATGTGGAAAAGACCTTCAGGAAGTATGTGTAAAGATGCAACAACATTGGGCTGAGTGTTGACTTCCTAAAACCCATATTTACATGACTGTTCCCTTAATTTCTAAAATTAAAATCTTTAGAGTTTTATACATTCTAACATATGTATATTTCTGCTTACTGCTTTCTGCAAGTCATATTTTTTTAGCAGATGGACTCTTATAAAAGCACCCTAAAGGGGAATACAGAACATTTTGTATATGCTTTTGACAGTGGATCTTTTATTTAATTTTGTATTATTTTATTTTTCTCTTAACACCTTTAATTGTGGTATGGTTCCTGTAGAGTAAACTACACATATTTCAGATGTACAATTTGATGAGTTTTGATAGATGTACACACCAGATAAACTACCACCACAATCAAGACAGCTAACATTTCAATCACTTCCCAAGCGGTGCAATTTTCAAATTCCTAATTTCTCCCTTCCCACTGCCTTTACACCTGGCAACCATAAGTTTGCTCTCTATGTCTGTGAGTCTGTACCTGTTCTGTAGATAAGTTGATTTGTGTCCTTTTTTTAAGATACCACATATAAGTGATATCATATGGCATTTTTCTTTCTCTTTCTGGCTTACTTCACTTAGAATGATGATCTCCAGTTCTATCCAAGTTGTTGCAAATGGCATTATTTTATTCTTTTTATGGCTCAGTAGTATTCCATTGTATAAATATATGACATCTTCTTTACCCAGTCATCTGTTGAGGGACATTTGGGTTGTTTCTAGGTCTTGGCTACTATAAATAGTGCTGAACATGCACCCCAATGTTCACACAGTTACAGTGGATCTTTAATGTGCCCAGTG
This sequence comes from Camelus bactrianus, assembly GCF_048773025.1. Taxonomy (NCBI): domain Eukaryota; kingdom Metazoa; phylum Chordata; class Mammalia; order Artiodactyla; family Camelidae; genus Camelus; species Camelus bactrianus. The sequence continues at coordinate 112,727,433 of NC_133539.1, read as the reverse complement.
ACCACCTCCTGATGCAGAGGACAGATTCCCATTTCACTCTTCTCAGTGTTCTAAGGGACTCCTTTGACTGCCTTATTCCCTCTAAATGGCTTTGTTCTAGCTTTTTCATTCCCAAATTAAATTAAAAGGAGGTAAGAAATACCTTTTTATTTGGCCAAATTCAAGTCATTCATTATGGCTTCCCCTTGGTTGAAGCTGAACAAAATTTTATCAGTAATACTTCTGAAGAAGACGGTGGATATAAGGAAGCTGCAAAACTACCAGACATGAAAAACGGACTCCTTGGCAGTCGTGTTGCTTTTCTATCAAGAACAGAAGCCAAAGCAACTCACAGGATTCATGCTGAGTTTAGCATTTTTGCTGAAAACAGGTACTTGACTGAATGTATTTGAAAAATTTTAAGTGGCATCACCTGGAACCAATGTCTTAAATTAATAGGGAGGTTTGAGCTAAACTATGCTGGAAAAAGAAGTGATATGTATGTGGTGTCTGTCAAAGCGAAGATTTCTCCTGCAAGAAATTCTAAATCAGCTGGTGAAATACAAGAATTTTCTGTCCTCCATCAGAAGAAATTTAAAAATCTGTCTTTTGCTCACTTCTGCTGTTTTGTATGTTAGCCACAACAGCCATGATGCCATTAAATTTCAGTAGGAGGAAACAGGTACAACGTTTTATCCAAAAATTTCATCTGTTTTGTTGCGTGGATTACACTTGAAGGCAGTATTGTGTAAAATTAACACTTCTCATCACATTAAAGTGTTCGGCTTCTCATCGTCTAAGGTGCACTGTACCAAGAGTTCTTTCTCCAACTTGAAGTCTTCAAGAAAGCACATATCAAGCCATCAGTGCATTAACTAGCATTTCTAATTATCCGGTGTGCCTGTAGGTGCATGGCTAAGGCAGATTAAAGCCCATCTTTATTTTATTTATTAGTAGAAGGCATTTGACACACTCCCATGGAATGTCTAGGACAGCAGGTTAAATCTCTTTCTTGTTCAATTTCAGTTTGGAACCATTACTGACTTTCTCTTGCCATATAAGAATAACTTAGACATTGAATTAACCTTATCTCATCTGGGGTCTTGAGCGAACCCTTTCATCTTAGTGAAATTGTTCTTTAACTCCCTTCTCATAGAAGGAATTTCAAGATAAAAAGGGTAAGGAATCACCTATTCTAAGTTTTCCAAACTTATTTGAACACAGGTTATTTTTTTTGTTTTGGTTTTGTGAATTTCTAGAGAAATATAGTGAATTAAAAACATGCCTTTTCTGCTGTTCCCTCCCAAATCTTTACTAAAATGATAGTAAGGGGATGTAAAAAGTATAAAGCATCAAAGTTAGCAAGAATGGGAGTGATGCTAATTGCAGGCAAGAAAGAAGACAAGAAGATGGAAAGTAGATAGACAGTAGGGAATACATTAGCAAAGTGGCAGAAAGCAGACTGCTGATGCCCAGAGAAGGAGGTGAAAAGGAGGAGCAGGTAGATACAAGTTGTAGGGTCCTGGACAGTCCTGAGTACAGAGGCACCAGACACCCAGAAAGATGAAAGTGATACCTAAGATACGAAGATCGGCTGAACTTCTGAACAAGGAGCAGTTAAATCTGCTCCTCTATCCTGGTGATTACTTTAACCTACTCTTGATAGGAAAGGTAAGTCTATTCTTTGAAGAAACTGAGAAGTTACTGAGTTCTGGATATCAGGCATGAACATAGAGTGGGGAGGTGGTGTTAGACTGAGAACAGGAGGAAGAAGTGAAAGACTATATATTTAATAGTGAGCCTACCAGCAGCCCCAGCCTCATTGCTCCATTCATCCACCAGGAGTCTTTTCAGTAAGTAAGTCTTTCCAGTCTTTTCAGGCTTTGGCTTTCCTCCCCATCCTGCACCGAATCTTAGGGGATTTCTCCATGAAGCTACCAAAGAACTTTTGGGGTGGGGGGAGTAGCCTTTGCTCTACCCTTCTGAGTTCTTGGCTAAGACCCTTGTAATAGAAGACAGATTAACAAGAGAAAAACAACAAAAGTTTATTAACATGTATACCTCATGTATAAATGGGAGATACCCAGAGAAAAATGAGTAACTCTCTGAGGTGGCTGAGGTCCAGAATTAAATACCATATTAATAGGGAAAGGGGAAAGGGTATGTAGCCTCTTATGGGAGAGTAAATGATTTTTAAGAAAGATAAATGAACCCTTAACAGAATAATGGCAGGTGTGATAGTTTGTGACAAAGTGCGTCTGGGTGTGTGTTGACTTCTGTCTCCTCTCTTGTGATACGAGTCAATCTCTGCTGGTTGATGAAACTCCCAGGGAAGGGATTTATGACATTCAGGTTCCTTTTGAAGGATCTGTCCTTAGGCAGATAAGGAGAGTTAAGAGAAAGCCTCTCCTGATTTTACTGTTTTCCAAGTACCTACAACTCAAAATAATCGATATACCAGAGCAGTGAACTGTGGGATGGCATGCCCTGAACTCCTACAATCATATTTTGAAGTGGCATATTATGCTACTTTTCAAGCTCCAAATAAAAACCCTATAAATGTAACATTTGGGGCCTCCCACAAAGAAACATCCCAGTTTGGTCACTTTTTCATGAAACTTACCCATTTGACAAAGTTTGCTCATGAAAACAGACCTTGTAATAAGTTTTCCCTTTTAGATACAAATGGACGGTGTAAGAATTGAGCAGACAATACGATTGAGAAATGAATGTAGTACGCATTAAAAAAAATAAAACAACAGAGGAAAAGTAAAAAATATAGTCAATGTAGAGAGCAGAATAAAACATTAAAAAGAACTATTTTAATACTGTAAAAGGTATTCAGAAAAGATAAGGCATTCATGACCAAAAAAATAAGATGTAAAAAGAAGGGAAAAACAAAACAAGACAAAAAATAATAAACAAAGGAGAAAAAACAAGAAAAATTCTTGGACTTTAAAAATATGGTTAGAACAAATGGATGAAGAAGTAGAATATGAAATAAAATAAAATAAAATGAGAGAATTAATTCAGAAGGCCCACTATCTAAATAATAAGACTCTCAAATGGAGATAACAAAATATATGTTAAAGAAAATATTCTTAAATGAAGCATAAAATGAAATTTTCCCTAACAGAAGGACATGGGTCATCAGATTGAAGACTTCTACCAAGTGCCTAGCACAATGTAGAGAAAAAAAAAAATCCTTCGGGAATAAAGAGACAATTTTAAGGCTTCTAGAAAAGGAAATGTGTCACATATGAAACATCTGAAATCAGGACAGCTGTAGAAATTTCCAAAGCAATGTAAAAAGCTTGGAAAATGATGCAACATACTTAAAATTCTAATTTAAAAATTTATTTTCAATGCGCAATTTTATACCTAGCCAAACTATCAAAGAAATAAGAAATGTAGTATGAAAATATTTTAATACATGAAAAGACTCAAAACATTTACCTCCCATATGCACCATTTCTCAGAAATATCTTGGGAAAACAGCCACCCAGATGAAGAAGTATAGGATCTAAGAAATACAGGCTCAGAAAATAATAATAATAATAATAATAATAATAATAATAATAATAACAGAATGTCTTGGTTTGATATCCATGTCCTAGGCTAGGAAAGTACCCAGTCAGCCCTAGAACAGGAGAAATGTCTCCAGCTGTGGAACTTATGTGTCATACGACATGTCTGACAAAATTGTCAGAGAGTTGGGAGAGAAGCCACAGATACAGAGAAAACTAATCAAATTACATAAACAAAGCAATTATCAGCTCCTGGAAAAACAAGAAACTTTACAGTACTGTAAATATAGTACAACACGTGGCTCAGCTGTAACAAAACAATCCAGTCATAATAATTTAGACATGATAATGTGAACAATTTTCATTTTTAAAACTGTGATGAAATTCTGTTAGGAGTAAGAGAGGAGAGACAGTTTTGTGTGGGTGGGGAATAGCCTAAGAGAGCTAGATCGTATTTATAGTGGAAACCAATAGAAAATAAAGAAAATTTTACAAAGTTAAAAAAAAATAGTTTAAGTACATTATCTAGAAATGTAAGTAATAGAAAAAAGTCCAGCTAGAATGGTTTTGAGCGGTTGCTGGTAGGGAGGGGAACTTCAGGCTAGAGAAGATAAGCTTCTGTTTTTGTTGCCCTGAAATGGGGTCAGCAAGCCTCAGCCCAGGGGCCAGATTCAGCAGGCTGCCTGTTTTCGTGAATAGTGCTTTGTTGGAACACAGCCACACGCACTTGTTTCTGGATCATCTGTGGCTGCCTTTGTGCCGCAAGCAGTTGGTGCAAAAGCAGAGTTGAGCGGTTGTGACAGACTGCGTGGCCTGCAATCCAAAATATTTACTTTCTTTACAGAAGAAATTTGCTAACCTCATTTTAAAGCAGTGGTTCTCAAATTTTAGCTGCGTCAGAATCATCTGGAGGGTTTGTTAGAACACAGATTAGATTGCTGGTTCCACCTCAGACTTTCTAACTCCATACATCTTGGGTGGGGCCTGGAAAATCTGCATTTCCAGCAAGTTTCCAGGCAAGGCTGATACGCTGGTTCAGGGACTCCATTTGAAAACCAGATAGGTCCAAAGGAACTATGTGCCTTTTTTAAGAGTCATATGTAAGTATCATGTTTATATAAAATAAATTTCAGATGTTTAGGGATAAATTAGGAGTTTAGGGTTAACAGATACAAAAAAAGAAAAGAAAAGAGAAGAAAGGATTATGAGCTTGGAAGCTTGTATGCAAATTTAGGCTGAAATACATACCAAACCAAGCTCCAGAAAATTGTGTGACAAAAAAATGATTAAAATATAGTTTTTAAAAAAAACTTTTTAATTGAATGAAAACAATAACAAATTAAACTGAAGAAAATATAATGTGTTGTATTAATAAGATCTCACAGATCCAGGCACAGATGTTAACAGTTCCCGGGACGCCTGCCACTGCTTGGCAAGTATCGTCCAGGTGCCTAGTGGGGAGACCTTTCTTGCCACCTCCCATTATGCCACTATTTCTCAAAGGCGAACTTGCATCAACTCTGCCAACAGTTATTTTAAAGTCCTTTTTTTTTAATTTTCTCGTCTAGAATATTACTTTCAGCTTTTTTGTTTCATTTAGTATCTTCTTGTAAAATACTTGTTTTCTGGACGACATAGTTTAAGAGACTTGATTGAAAGCCTACTCCTCTTAGCTTGACCCCTTTCACAGATGATGAAACTGATACCCAGGCAATCTCATGCGTTATAGATCCAAGACCCCCTGACCCAGCCCCCACTTCCTTCCCCTCTGCCACCACAGCTCCTGTTTGCATTGCCTCAGGTGGTGAGGGAAAAAACCCCGAATGAGCCCACACTTAAATCAGGCATAAAGAAAAAAGCCCTGCTAATACCAGTGACCGTCTTTTTTTCCTAAAAGCCTGAAACAAAGGAAATTCTCTGCTTCCAGGAATAGCCTTAATCAGTCACATATGTGAACAGAGACCCAGTGACTGTTCAGACAATTTTCCACCAACATAACAGGATTTTCCTGGCACATTGATTTTTTTTCCTTTGTCTAATATTAAGTAGTGGGGTTTTTGTTTGTTTGTTTGTTTTCTATTTTTTTTTTTTTTAAGATACGAGGTAGAATACCAGACTTTTCAAACCAGGCAGGCAGGATGCCGAAAATGTGCGGTGTTTGAAAGCAAAGAGAAATGAAGGATTACTGAGGATAGAAATAGTCCCTGGTTGGTAAAAACAAACAAACAGCTTTAAAAATCTAAGAATTGTGCCCTGCGGGGGTGGGTTTGCTGAACTATCAGCTTCACCAGTTAATGAGGTAGTTTGTCTAATGGAGATAGAAAAGACCATTTGTAACAACACTGGGCTTTGTGTGTGTGATTTAAAAATCAAATTGAGTGGAAATGCAGCAAATACTAAATGGCATTGTTTATTTTCTAATTAATTTACTACAAACTACAAAGTAAAGCATTAAATGTATCAGATGGTCTGTGATTTTTAGAAGACAAAGCCTTGAAAACATTTCACTTCTCATAGTCCATTTACTTTCTTTTCATCAGAGAAACAAGTTGCGGTTTGAATTTCAAAAAGACATTGATATTTGAGGGGGTCATCACTTTTGGAGTTAAGCATGTTACATAAGTCATCCAGGAACGTCGTCTCCTTCCTAAGGCTCAGCAGCGTCCTGGGAAGCCTGGGACCACGTGGCCTCCCTGTTGATGACATTCATGTTTAATACCAGCAGACCAGGGACTCGAGGCTCTGGGGAGAAGGTCATCTAAGTGAGGACAGCTTCTCCTGTCACAACTGCTCATGGACTTTTTGCTCTGTAGGGACAATTAGGACAACGCAGGCACTCAGTGTACATACTACCGCATGGCACAGGGGAAAGAGCCGAGGTGGTAGAACCAGCTAGACCTAGATGCAGATTCTCTCTTAGCCACAGGCTGATTCAGTGACCTCACTGAGACTTGGTTTTCTTATCTGGAAAATGAGGATCGTAACAACTGCCTTCTAGGACTGTTCTATGAGCTAGAACTTAGAGGTCATAAGTGAAGTGCCTGATATATGGTTAAAAAAAAAAAAGGAAGTTATTTATTAAAGTATAGTTGATTTATAATATTTCAGGTGTACAGCAAAGTGATTCAGTTATATATATGATAGATATATATACATATATATATATAAATTCTTTTTCTTTATAGGTTATTTTAAGATAATGAATGTAGTTCCCTGTTTTATATAGTATAAACTTGTTGCTTATCTGTTTTGTATATAGTAGTGTGTATCTGTTAATCCCAAATTCCCAATTTATCCCTCCACCCTATTTCCCCTTTGGTAACCTTAAGTTTGTTTTCTATGTCTATGGGTCTCTTTCTGTTGTATAAATAGGTTCATTTGTATCATTTTTTTAGATTCCACATATAAGTGATATATGATATTTGTCTTTCTCTGTCTGACTTACTTGACTTAGTATGACAATGTCCGGATCCATCCATGTTGCCGCAAATGGTATTATTTTGTTCTTTTTTATGGCTGAGTAGTATTCCGTTGTATAAATATACCACAACTTCTTTACCCAGTCATCTGTCAATGGACATTTAGGTTGCTTCCATGTCTTGGCTATTGTAAAAGGAAGTTACTATTGACTAGAACATTTTAGAGTTTGCAGAAACCAAACTGAGAAGTCAGTAAGCCTCAATGAGTCTTTATTCTCAGCTTTACCTATACCCCACCTTTACCTTTTTTCATGACAAAAGTTTTAGTCCTAATGTTCTTTTCCCAGGGTTACTGTGATGTGGCCTCCTCCCTGCCTGGACCCCAAAGCCACTTGTTCAATCCAGCAAGCTTGTTCTCAGAGACATATCATTTCATGGGACAACACATACAGTAATGGTAGACTTTTGCCTAATGTTTGCTATTTGCCTGTCCCAGGCACTGTTCTTCTCTTGGTATTACCTCATAACCTCATTTAATCCTCACAATACCCCCTCTGAAGTAAATTCTATTATTAGCCCCATTTTCCAATAAAAACTGACATATCGAGGGCTAATTGTCCAAGGGGGGCAGAGCCATGATTTGCATGTAGCAGGTCTGGCTCTAGAATCTAGAATGGTGCGCTTAACAGCCACTTTATGCCAGCCTCAAGATTTTGTTCTTGTTTTGTGCCAGATGGTTTGATATTCAGGGCTTGCCATTCAGTGGGCACCAGAGTTTGGGCCTTTTAGTGAACATTGGTCAGTAAGGTCAAGGGGAGCCCATGAAGTCCACTGTCAGCCCACTCTAGAATCTATTTCAGTATCAAGGAATTCTAGCATCCCTGGGATGTCCTTTATGGGCGACAGGGCAATTGAACCCTCATTAACAACATGAACTCAATTAGGAGCTGTTAAAACTAGAAACATCATGAGGGCAGGAGCCACATTAGCATTGTTCCGCACTGTATACCTCTGGCGCCTACATCAGCACTTGGCACATAATAGCAAGTTAGGATCTGACAGAAGGATGGATAATTGAACAGAGACAAGGGGATGATGGTTGTATGGACTAATGGCTGGATGGTGCTCTTACAAGAAAGGTGTATACTGTTTGACAAAAAGGAACTCATATAAAATACTTCACTGATCTTTAATGGCTGTGTCTCTTCCTTACCTTTCATTAGGTTATAGTTTTCTCTCACAATTATAGTTATCTTGTTGGGTATGTCATTCCAAATGGCGGCATAAAATCCAAAGTTGGAAAGTCCAAAGTCTTGGGAGCACATCAGTTTGGACAACATCACACAATACATTTCTCTAAAAGAAACAAGAAAAAAATTTCATTCACTCGTTCATTCAACAACTGTTAGCTCAGAGTCTATTGCCTGTTAGGTACTCTTAGAGGAGCTTAAAACATAGCTGTTAACAAAGCAGAGGAAAACTCTGCCCTCCTGTTGAGTACATTCTAACGAGGGAGACAAAAAAAGAAATACTCCCACATGTCATGAATGGAGCTGTTTAACTGCCATGGAGAAAAGTTAAGCCGGGTGAGGACTATGGGGAAGGAATGGGTTCGGGGCAGGGGTGCTAGTTAATATCAGATAGCCAGGGTTATTCTGAAATTAGGTAGAAGTTTTATTCTATACTAGAATATGAGAATTTAAGAAAACTAAGGTAGTGAGTGCAGGGGAACAAGTGGGAATTGGGAATCCCAGATTAGTATCAGAGACTTTTTTCATATAATGGTTTGATAAAGAAAAAAATGTTTTTGACTTGTGAGATATATGTACATGTTTTTCTCTTACAGGATTAGCAGTTCTGGACTTTAAAAGTGATAGCATTTCCCAGCCTCCAACTGAGAAACTGAACCAAAAAGCCATCCTTCCTGTCATCAGCAGAGCAAAACGAGAGGTGGAGACACCATGCTGAGAAGAAGCAAGGTCAGGTGCTGAACCTTCTTGCTTTTGGCCCAGAGCACGGCTCAGGCTCAGCTCTTGCTCTGAACTTACCTGCCTGCCCCACTTTGGTTCAAGGCCTGGAGTGATGAGTTCCGGCCCCAAAGCACCTTTCATTCTGTGAGGCCTAAAACATGACCACCAGCAGCCACGCATGTCACGTCCCGGCAGTGAGTGGACACATGACTCACTATCCGGCCGCGCCCTACCCATTGCTCTTCCCGCCGGTCATTGGAGGACTTTCCCTGCCTCCCCTCCACGGCCTTCACGGCCACCCTCCACCAAGTGGATGCAGTACCCCGTCACCTGCAAGTAAGTACCACTGGGATTTATTCTTTTCTCTTGATTGATTGGCTTAATGGACCTCGGAAAACAGGACGGTTCATAACCAAGGTGAGCTCTCATTTTGTTGGGTGTTGGTTTCTCTTGGTCTAGAAATCTGCCTTTGGTTCCATCAGCAGGAATATAATTTGAAACCAGATAAATGGTGGATCTGGGTCACTCAAAACCACATTGGTATTCTGTTCTATTTGATAAAATGTAAACACAAATAGTAACAGCAGATGTGACCAACGCACCTGAAAAAACTGGCCGCTTGATAAATAACATGGACCGTGAATTAGGAGATAATACCGTAAAAATCACAAATGGTAACCCAGAATTTAACATCTATTTTGGTTGTGAGATCTTCCTTTGAATTTCTTACTCATTTGCTGGGTACGAATAAAATCTGTAATTGTTTTCGACTTCCCAGGGATCTTTGCCACCAGTTCGTACCGTGTACGCCTTTTAAATGTCCTTGATCACTTTTGGCTTTTTAAACTGTTTCTTACCTCCAGCCTTCTCTACAATGTTGAGTATCTAGTACAATAAGATAGAAGTAGTTAGAGTTAGAATTCTTCAAGACTGATATGGCTTATCCATAGAAAGCATACATATTATATGTTTGTTTGTTTGTTTGTTTTTAGATAGTTCTGCCAATTTAAGGACAGGCTGTGGTAGCCAGTGAGCTTTTCCACCTTTTAGAAACAGGCTTCCTGTTGGGCACTTGGAGGTGAAAGGCACATTGACTCAATTGTGCTGCATCCAGCAGGCACGGTACCTTATCCAAGTTCCTTCAGGTTCATAACTTGGCACGAGCTCATCAGAGTTCTTTCTGCTGATTATTCCACATTTTGCTGCTTTTTATGATGTTCCGCCAAGTGTTGGCTTAGCCTTAGAAGTTTTTCTTTTAAAATACTCCCTTAATTTTTCTGTATTGTGGTCTTTGCTCCATAACTTCTCCCTCCTACTATCTCCTTAGCTCACTGGGAGCAGGGAGCTTGCTTCGCCTACCTGGGATCCCACAGCTTTGATACAGTGCCTTCAGAATTAGTAGGAGATGGATTTCTGGATGCTTGGGTATTTGGATAGATGGACAGATGGATGGATGGATGGATGGACAAACAGATGGACAGACTCTCACTGCAGGGACATTGATTGCAGTCGTAATATTCTCCTGCCCGATATTTATTGACTTGTTTTCTTTCCTCCTTGGAATGACCTGATTATAATTCTTCCCTTCTTTATTTGGGATTTCTGGCCTAAGTGTGTGACCAGTAAAGTCTTTTAAATTGCTTAATAACATTTTCCCATGCTTCTTAAGTTGAAGTTGAAAGTAGATGCAGCCAAAGTAGCTCCTTGGCTATCAGGAGAGGCAGAAAGAAAACCTGGATTCAATCTTGCTGGCCCAGGTGCCAGTGTGAGCCTGGTTCACCCAACGTGCAAATAATATAGTGAAGTTACTTTCAACTATCACATGGTAGGGTCTGACTAAATAATTCTATAGCTCAGCAAGCCTGATGGAGAGCACATTCTAACACATTTCTCTCCTTAGGTCGGAAGAACATTTTGTAGATGTGGGCAAGGAATTAAGACATGAGTGTTAGGCCCATCCTGGGGGAGCTAATCTTGCAGGTTAAAAACTTTGGGTGGCTGTGGCCCCTAGATGCTCAGCATCAAACCCCAGCAACTTTGGGCTTCTTTGGCTACTAATTTTAAGGAAAATGCAGAGTGCAGTAAATGGAGGGGTGGGTGAGATCTTTATGCAAGATGAGCACCCCTGAACACTTAAACAGGCTCTCAATATACCAATCCCTGGCTCTCTGTTTGCAGATAGTTTGGGGTCTAAGAATTCTGTGGAGCAGTATTTGACAAACTTCAGCCTGGAAGGCAAAGCCGGCCCACCACCTGTTGTTGTAAATCAAGTTTTATTGGAACACCCACACCCACTGGTTTACATATTGTCTGTGGCCACTTTCATGCTACAATGAGAGAGGCTAGATAGCCCCCCAATCCTAAGATAGTTGCTGTCTTGCTCTTTACAGAAGAAGTTTGCTGACCCCTGTAGTGGAGATAAGACCACTGGGACAGGAGTCAAAGCCTCCCGAATCTAATCAGGCTGTGTCTCTAAGGGGAGATGTTAGCTCTCCTAATTCCTTAGTCCCTGAACGAGCTGGGCTAGATCGTACCTAAGGCTGCTCTCACTATAAACACAAGGCTGTTCTTTTCATTTCACAGTTACCAGCAAGGCACAGGATGCCGTCACTACTGAGTCGACCCATCATGAAATAGCTATTTTTCAAAATCAAAATTGGTCAAATATTGGCAATGTCATTTAATTCAACCTTTGGAAGGAGAGTGTCAGCAGTTCAAAAAAAAAAAAGATGGTGAATAATTAATTACAGTTTTTTCTGAGGGCCCTGATGAGAGAGTGCTGAGTAACTACACCTTGGAAGATGTCACTGGAAGGTGTCTGGAGAAGACGCAGTAAAAGGACAAAGTATAGAAAGTTCAGGCTGGAAATTGCAAAGTTGACTTACTTCATTCTCTGGATAGTGTGCTGCTTAATTATTTCCTACTACAGGCAAAGCATACGAAAGCCACTTAGAAAAAGATCATTAAAAGAAGCCACTGCTACTGTGTGGTCTGTTAGTTGGCCCTTGGATAGGCTGTTGCCTTTGTCAAAGCCTGCAGTTTAGAAAGACCATGAAACCAGGGGCAGGTCCAAAAAGTTACACACAGACTTTCTCTTGCTAAAATTAAACGAAGCTTTATTTATGCACTGAGGTTAGTTAGGGAGGTAGCCAAATTTCATAAAATCTTGATAATTACCAAAACCCATGCTTGGGTGGAAAAGCTGGCTAACTGGGGGTGTGAAGGGAACAAACATGGTGGGAATGACGCCATAAGCAGGGTCTCATCACTGAACAATGGGATCTGCTAGCATTTCTTTCATAATCTGCACACCTCTTGATTCTGCCTCGTAACAAGGTTCTTTCAGCACCATGTTCTATGCAGGCTCCAGAACCTTCTGCCTCAAAAGGAAATGAAGAATTTCCACAGCAGCTACTGATGTTAGACCCACTCCTACTCTTCTGTCCATTCACTTCTGACTCCTGCGCAGCCTGTTCCTGACCAGAGCCTGAGCTCTGTCTGTCTAACACCTTTCTATAGCACACGTGACCTTCTTCCCATACATAACAGCGTCCTTGACCTGACCTCTCATTTATAGTCAATCTCGCTGAATTTCTCTTCCATAAACTATAAAATATTTTTATTTAAAGAACAGTATTTTATTATAAGACAGTCATATTCAAGTCTTTTCAGGATAAGGGGAGGTATAAATTAGAAAGAAAAGTTGTACTGTAAAGGGGTAAAATCAGATCATTTCAACTCCGACAAGCAGTGATTCCTTATGTGATAGCTCAGATTTTCTCCTGGTTCCCACGCCCAGGCTAACAGCCCATCTTTCCTTGGTCTGTGCCAGTAGTGGACCCTGTTCCTCTGTAGCATGGAGGACTTGGCTACTGGTGTGACCATTTGTGACCACTCACAATTCAGAGGGAAATCTGTGACCACTTTTCAGAAATTCTGCTCTCTAACACCTTCTACCTAAAGGAAAAAATATATATATTTGCAGGAGAGAAGTGAACTTAAAGCATCTTCTGTGTGTGCATATCCTTGTCTTTGCATTATGACTGAATTCTCATATCATGGAGTCTCTACAAGCTTAGAAATTAGGAAATCCACAAAAGAGAGAGTTAAGCAATAAGAAAAATGACCATGTATCAAGCATCTCCTGGATAATCCACTGAGTGTTTATTTAATGTCTGCCATTCTTAATCTTTTTAAATAGATTCTTAATATAGCTGCTGGGCCATTAGCAGCAGTCCCATTTGACAGATGAAGACCATGAGGCTTAGAGAAATTAAAGAGCCTACACTGGCTGGCTCATGTTGGAGCCAAATTTCAAGCCCAAATCTTGGGGGGACTTCAAAGTGCATGTCCTTCCCAGTGTGTTGGGCAATGAGACCAACTTAACCCCTCAGATAATCCCCCAGCTGCACTGTGGGCATGTCTTTCCATGATGGTTCACGGAGTCCTTGGAGATGAAGGACCTGTATAGGACCTCACAACCTCTTTAGTTTCACCAACTCCTGTGGGAGCAGTTCTCACTGTTCATCAAAATGAGGGGTTGAGGGGGGACCCCATAGGCAGGGAGTCACTGCCATGTCTCCGCTCAGCTCTCTCCTGTGGGCAGAGAGCTGGTCGCCTCTGGCAAGCATGACTTCCAGCAGGAGGGAAGCCTGCTCTGCTATGCCAGGGAACACTCAAAATTTAATGTTCCAGAGCTCGCTGTGAAAGTTGGACAACTGTCCGTCTGTCTCTCTTTATGTTTCTTTCACGGCTGCTCGTTCTGGTTTATGGCCGCACATGTGCTTTTTTATAGGTTGTTGTAAGCTGGAAAATATTAAGAGTTTTGGCTTCGGAGCCTCTCTCAAAATGATCTCAGTTTAACGCCAGGATCTTAAAATGAGAATTCTTTTCCCCTGTTTCTTTAATGATCCAAAAGTGCTCTCCTGTCAGAATCACAAAAGAGGGTATTCGCTTAAAAACAATCCCAACTTTCTGGAGCGACAGACTGTGAAGCTCAGAATTAGCAATGACAAGACGTAAAATGAGTGTTATTTCTATTTCTTGTCTTAAACTAAGACGAGCCTTATTTACCCAGCTTGGCTAAAGCACGGTGTGCGGCCAGATTGGAATTCCTTATTGCACGTTAAGGACAATTGGCCCAGGGGTGTTGATTCTGTTTCAGATACCTGCATATTGATGATAACTAAAACCAGCTCATTAATTTGTGTTATCCGTCACCCTTGCTCTGTAGTCTAATCTTCTTTCTACTGTGAGTTATATTTATACTTAAACGTACACAAGGACCCCACTGAAAAAAGATCACATCTAATTTAAAGATATCTGGGACTTAATATATTGCTGGTATTTAGTGAATGTCAGACGTAATAGTATGATCCTTAGGTGCGTATCCTTCACAATTTGTAACCCAAATATAAATAAGTTTAAAGAAAGTGAAAGAAACTTGTTAGGAACTTTAGTAAACTCAGTTATAGCAATTTTGTCCATCTCATTGGCTTTGGTCATTTGGTATTTCTAAAGTTCTAAGATGCCAAAGGCTTTTATCTGAATGTTTTAGAAATAGAGTTGAAGCTTTTGGAATGATTGAAGGGTTTTGGTGGTCTTGCACAGGCCTAGGGCCGTGTGTGTAGGATGTAAGGCTCCATTCCTTAAACAGGTATTGATTACTTCAGTGAAGTGCCCCTTTCCCCAGTAATAAAGGAATCTGTGTGTCATCTCCTTGATGTCCCTACAATTTCCCCAGACTCTGATCAAGCGCAGCGTGTAATCCTTTGAATAGTTCTAATGAGGAGCTGGGTCCATTCTGTTTATTGAACTTCACCCCAAAGGGATCAGGAATATGTGAACATGAATTAGAAACAAAAAGATTACTGTTCAATTTCATCAACTTAACTACGATGCCCAAAGGAGAATTTCAACTCTCAGTGTGTGTTTTTGAATAGAAATAGGCTTTCAGTCCATGGAGGTGATCATAAAAACAGGAATGGATTTTCCTCTAAGTTACTCCTGCCTATGATCATTCCTAGGGAGGGCATGTTTGAAAGAATAGATACCAAAAAGAGACCAAGAAGGGAGAAAGAAAGGGATGCTTTAGGGTTTATATTAGAATGCCTTTTGGTATTCTATTTATGAAATAAATTAAACAGACTTTTACCAAGAGCATTTTTGACCTTTTGAAAATTGAACCTCTGAAAACTGGAATCACAACAGCTCTGAGTTGGCTGAGATGTGAAACCTTCCATGGGTTCCAAATTTCTGTCTTGATGAACTCATCAGTCTACAACTCGTGCACATTTCAGATGGGCTATTCTGCTTCTAACGATGAAAACCCCATTCGGGTGACCTTAAGTGACGGGAGATTAACCTCCACACACATCCACGTGGACGCACATGAGGACAGGCAGTGCTGCCCCCAGGCGGCTGCCCCCTGGGCCGTCTTCAGGATGGAGCTCAGGCAGTTCCACAGGAGCTCTGGCCATTTATGCTGTGATGCAGCTCCCGATTTTGTCTTGGCTTCTCTGTTTTTCTGCTTTGGTTCCCTCTGACATTTGAATGGTTTTGGTAATTTAAATAGGTGAGGGGGTGGGGAGGGAAGGTGGAAGAGAGAGGAAGAGAGAGAGAGAAATAAGAGAAAGGCAGAGAGAGACTCTAATTAACCTGGTCATTTGAGCTGCAGGCCACCTCCAAGAACTTGGGACTGGTAGAGCAGCCAATGGGCAGGTGCTGCCATCAGACCACTTGATTTTTCACTTTGCCATGAGCATGTGTTAAACGTAGCTGCCATTTATTTAATGTGCTCCAGGTCTTACCTCTATCTGCCCACAGGAAAAGAGAAATAAAGGAACAAAGATGGAGGTAACCAACTTTCCCAGGGTTGTCAGACAAAACTGGTGGGCCTGGGTTTGAATGCTTCTTGCTCTAAAGCCAATCTTATTTTCACAACTCGGTGTTAGCTACGGATATCAAGGTGATGCGAAGATTTTCACACACAGTATCTCGCACTCCTACTGGGAAGTCATAAGCACCTAAAATCGTTTCGATCAAAAACTCTGATGGCTCTTTGTCCTCTAAGACCTTGATTTTGCAAAGCTTGTAACATCCCCTCCCACCCACGGACCTACTGTGCGTACTGTTTTTCTGTTTTTTTGATTTTTGTTTTGTTTTGACTATACATGTCCTATTCCGCTGTCTTCAGTTGTTTTCATAGATTTATCTCCTCTCTGCGTCTGTTAACCTGAATGCCTGGCACAAAGTAGAAACTCACTTAAGGTTTGTGGAATGACCGAATCAATGGTTCTTGCTGGTGGAGGATTTTGGAAATTTGTGGATATGCTTTTGGATGTTGCAATTATTGGCAGCACTCTAGACAATAAATGGATAAGGGCTAGGAGGCTGACTGTGAACAAGAGTTGCAAATAGTAAAAAATTCCCTGATGTCCTCATGATTTCCCAATGTCCCACCAGACAGTCATGTCAAGAACTGCCCCCCCCAAATAAATTATGATTAACTCAAGCTAAACCATAATTCCATTTAAAATATGAATGCAAAATATTGTATGCTTTTATTGTATCCTGAATTATAGGGCTATCATTGCTGGGTAAATTGAGAGTAGGCCAGTCTTTGTGTTGTTTGATATGTTTCGAAGAGTCGTTCACCATTTCAGGAAATTGTGTCTCTGCTGACAGTGCTCTTCTTGGTGTTTAGGTCACCAATACCACACATTTTTATCAACCTGCATTTGTAGTTAAAACATTCAATGCAATTTTGCATAGAGGGACATGCATCTTAACACTAGTGCATGCCTGAACACTTACACGTTGAAATAACTATTATTTTATTATAAATGTTTTTCTTTGAATTCATCCATGATATTGCAGTCAGGGCATTATATTATCTTCTTTGAAATTACATGTGTAGGTGGGCTATATTAGCTATGATTTTCATCTTGATATAGTAAAGCGGGTGTCATAAAAAATGTTACTAAAAGAACCATTGCATCCAGAAGGTTCACGATTACTGGAATGAATGGATGGATGGATGGATGGGTGGATGGATCCATGAATGAGTCAGTTGGAAATAAGTAACCGTGTCAAATAAACTGCTTCGAAAGTAAATGTTCTGGCTGTTGAGAGAAGAGGAAGGAGCTATTTAAGTGAAATGGGCAGAGAAGGGTTTGCAAAACCAAATGCAGTGATGTGCCACACATAGGACAGTGGGCGTGGTGCTGGGAAAAGCCATGTCCACAAGACCCACGGAAAGGAGGAAGGTGGGTTGCTTTTTGTTTTGTTTTGTTTTGTTTTGTTTTGTTTTTGAAGTTAGTTATTTTTAATTTATTTTATTGAAGTATGGTCAGTTTACAATGTTGTGTCAATTTCTAGTGTACAACAAAATGTTTCAGACATCCGTATACATACATATATTCATTTTCATGTTCTTTTTCATTAAAGACTGGTATAAGATATTGAATATAGGTCCCTGTACTCTACAGAAGAAATCTGTTTATCTATTTTATATGTAGTAGTTAGTGTCTGCAAATCTTGAAGGTGTTTTAATTTTCCATCTGGGATGGCATGTGGGTTTGATAAGGAGCCATCCAGCCTTTGCCTCCATTTCCTGATGTGTAACCAGAGTCCCCATGATGTACAAGAGGGAATCAAACATGCTGTCATTCATGAATTCACTCTTGTAATATTTACTTAACACACGTGTGTTAGGTATTGCAGAAGGCACCTCCGCATCTCTCTGATCGTTTGCTGGGTGAGCCCATCAGAGCCATCAGTTCTCCCTTGTGTGTCCTGCCAGGTTCTACCTCCCATGAGACCTCATTTCAGGATTTACCAGGAAAAACGTCCAGGACCATTATGGGTTGAATTGCGTCTCCCCAAAAATGATGAACTCCTAATCCCCAGGATCTATGAGTTGAATGTAACTCCACTTAGGAATGGAGTCTTCTCAGATGATCAAGTTAAAATGAAGTCATTAGGGTGGACCCTAATCCAGGATGGTGAGTGTGCTTGTCATGAGGAGAAGTGTGGACACAGAGACAGGGCTACAGAGAGGAGGCCATGTGAGGACTGGGGTTATGCTGCCATAAGACAGGGGACACCAAGACGGCCAGCACACCACCAGGAGCTCGAGGAGAGGCGTGGAGCAGATTTTGCCTCACAGCCTCAGAAGGAAGCAATCCTACCGGCACCCTGACTTTGGACTTCTAGCCTCCAGAACTGTTTATGCTACTTTGTTGCAGCAGCCGCAGGAAACTAACAGGAACCATAACTGTGGCCAATACCTTCCTACCACTGGAGAGGGAAAAACTATGCATTTGACCTTTTCCCCCTTTAAAAATGTCTAGTAATTCAGCTGTCTTCTCATAATTTTATCCTCACAATGACTTTCTTTTCCTGCGTATTGTGGCTCCCTCGGCTTGAACGAATGAATATTTTAGGAAAGTGATTTTTTGTTCCCTTCCTAGACAATCTCTCTTAATTCTGGCAGCTACAAGTCCATGATCATGAGTCACAACATTCGCGACTTTTTAAACGAATTTCTCTGTATGCCTCCCTGGCTTTCTTTGGGTCCTTTCCTTGGATCCTTGGGTGCTAAACTCCCACCCTCTTCCATGACCCCCCACCTGTCTTGTTTAATATGCACTTTGATTTTAATGTTAAAGCCTTTGCCTCCCAGCTCTGCGAGGTTACCCATCGCTGTCTTATTGGAGCCTGTGTGACTCTCCAGAAGAGTGATTCTTATTACAAGTTCATATTTCAAGTTCCAGTCACTGAGAGAACATTGGCCACAGCGATCTTACCATTATAATTATTGGTTCTTTATGATCTCCAGCATCACTTTATTGGCTATCTGGCCGTCTCTTCAGGATTTGTGAGCTATAAATTTCATTGACTTTGTCTAACCTTCCAGAATTCATGGTGGCTTCTCCCTCTTTGATCAGGCAAATTTGAGCAACTTCCCTGTCTGGCTCCTGGCACCCTTTTTCAGTAATACGCCCTTTCTTTTTTTATACTTAGAGTAAGTTTTGTCATACAATTAGTTCTATCCTCTGTTCATGTCCTGGTCTTTACAACTACTTCAGTTAGTTCTCCACATCTGAGATGTTTTAGTTCCTTACAACCAAAAACCTTCTTCAATTGTTTTGAGACCTAAAGTTTACATCACATGTAAACTTCACTGAAGGATTCTGGGCCTCACTAAACTCTTCCCTTGTTAACTTTGCCTTCAGTGAAGTGGGTACCTGGGCTACCGTCTTTTTACATCATAAGATGAATCAAATTTAATAACATGAAAATCTGTGTATGTAGTTTTTTTTTTTTCCAATTTTTGGCCAAAATCTAAAAAAGGCCATTGTACCATTTGATGGAAATGACCACTTCCAATGAGAAGGCATCCTGTTAATTTAGTATTAAGATATTTTGCCAAATGTCCATAAGTTTTACAAGTGTTTAGACAAAATTGAAATGTCAGGGCATTTTGGGGATAAGGGTGGTGGTTTGACCTGTGCCCTGTGGGTGCTGATGGCAGCAGTAAGCTATGTAGCCATTGTTTTGGGGTGAATCACACGGGGCGTCGGGAGCGGCATTGTTCAGAGACTGCCCCTCACCTCTAGGGGCGACAGTCAACGGCAAAAGTACTAATTAGGAAAGGTTCATCTTGTTGAACCAAAAATGGTATTAATGCAGATAATTTGGGGGGCAAAGGCAGTAGAAATGAGGCAGGAGACTTTGCAGGACAGTTTTACGCAGACCCCCTCTGTGTCCTTGAGCAGGGTTTTAAACTTGTGTTTCAGCTTCCTGGTCTGTAAAATCAGGGTAGTGGCACCTTCAAAGAGTCATGAGGAGACTGTCATCAGTTGATACACATAAGCTACTTACCACAGCACTGTAACAGTGGAAACTCAACAAATACTAACAGTCATTACTATCACCTGCTCTCTGAAGTCAGAATCCATCTGCTCGTAAGCAAAATCCTTTCTTGTGGCAGGACTTTCATTCCATCAACTGTTCATTTTAAGAACTGCTTCCCGAACGTAAAGGTTGCTCTTACACACACAAGTACTTTTCCATATTCTTTAAAGTCTACATCAGGCCACAGTTTTCACTTCACCGTGTTTATACTTTGCCAAGATTTTCCCTTAAATTTCAGAATTCTCCAGGAGGTGGTTTTGACTTTATTGGAAAGGACTCTTTTTCATGAGTAACCCTGGCCTGCGGAGTAATTCATATTTATCACAAAGAGCTCACATCCAGAAAGTGCACGTGCGTCTGAGCTTGTCTCACAGGCGAGCTCCCTTCAGAGTCAGGGATCTCAGGCCAAGGCTGGGCCCTCCTCTCCTCCTGGGGCTGCAGGCTCTGCAAGTCAGTCTGTCTCTATAAACAATCTCTAATAACGCTTGATCTAATTTCTGCAATGTTTATAATAACATACATTTCTCAGCCGCGATGGTTTTGCTTCTGTTAATACCAAGCTACTCTAATGTTAATTGCTTAATGGTGATGAAGTTGGCCAATCTAAAATAAGATGCCTAGAGAAAAACCTAATCTTGACATTTTACACCAGTAAATAGCACTTAATGATGACCACGTGGTTCGAAAGAAAGCAACCCTTCCCATACTTAGTAAACCTCTTTTATCAGAATGTCTTGATGGCATATTGGACCAAATAGGGATTTCTGTGTGTTCTGATGGCAATCTGTGAGATGCCCACGGACTTCACACCATCCTTGTCTCCTGCCCTGATCCCCTGGAGGCAATTTCAGGATTTGCCTTTCACTTCTTCGCAAGAAATCTTATTCCAGAACCAAATTAAAGTATGCATGTGCCGCTGTTAATATAGTTTTGTTCCACTCTGAATCCCCTAATAGGTTTAAGTAAATATACATGAAGTAAATACTGCTGCAAAGGTTAACATCTCTTTAGTACTCATCACAATTTTTTGATTCCCCACTTTGAGAATGGAAGACAGAGATGTGTGTTCAGAAGTGGGCAAACAGAAGTGCTGTGGAGAAATGGAAAAGACAAGGCTTGGTGCTGGGACCCAAGACTCCAATGGTAAACACGACTGGCAGAGATGGAATATAGCAAGGATATGGAAAGACCTGGTACACTGGAAGAAAAAGACGAATAATCCGAGCCAGACATAGTCAGGAGATTTCATTTTACTGAAAAAAGAATTTAAATGTCCCATATCAACCTCATATTGGTAGTTACGGAAATACAAATCAGGGCCACCTTGCAATGTCATTTTATATTCACTGTTAGAAAAATTAAGAAGGGTAGTGACAATACCAAGTGTTCACTAGAATGTCGATCAACAGATACTCTGAGATATATTGCTGGCGAGAGTATAATTTAGTGTAATTATCTTGAAAACGACTTAGCACCCTCCTATACAATGTAATATTCAGATTTCCTATGACCAAGCAAAATCCTAGAGTAGCTCTTTAACAGGAATATCAGGATTCGTGTTTAAGAATGGTCATAGTAACACTGTTCACAAAAAGTAAAAATTGGATACCATCCAAATATCTGTGAGCAGACGTGCTCATATGCACTAAATTAAATAGTTTTCATCAATGAAAATGAAGTTATAGGCAACAACACAAATAGATCATAGAAACATAATATTGAGTAAAAAGGCAAATTCTTTAAGACTACACAGGATGCTAACATTTTTATAAACCTCAGAGAAATATTGTTCAGAAAAATATATATATTTGTAATAAAGCTACACATTTTAAAAAGTCAAGGGAATGATAAAGACCAAACTTAAGAGATATCTCCTGGGGTTAAATGGGATAGGCAAGTGGATGGGATAAGCAAGAACCACACGGGTGGATGCAACAGAAGTGACAAGAGTTCTAATTCCTACATACTCATTTTACTAATATGCTTTATACCCCATGCGTGTGTATATATATACACACACACATACATATACATATATATATATATAAAGAGAGAGAGAGAGCATATATTTTGTAATTATTAAGTATGCATTAAAAAGATAAAGGCTATGACTATATTCTCCATGTGTTAGAAACAGACAGGAGAAAGGAAAAGTAAAGAAAATTGGCCGTAGCCTTAAGCAGAAAATTCACGTTACAAAAAAAAGGCAAATGGCCAATAAAAATTTTTTTTTTAAATTTCAGTCTTAACAGTAGTTGGACCAATGCAAATTTTCAAAGAAATGCAAATTAGGATTTTATTTCTTGTTATGAGAAAGCAGAGATTTAAAAGAAAGAGTCCCATTGTTACTCGGGCTATAGAGAAATGAACACTCATGTGCAGTCTTGATGGTGAGAATGAAAATTGATATATCCTTTCTATGGAATAATTTTGCAGTAAATGACAAGGGCCTTAAAATATTCATACCAATGGCTTTGCGTTTTTGCTGCTATGAATTTATTCATAAGAAATAAATGTTTTAGTGTGCTTGGGAGGACACAGATATTAGCACAGACTTGTTTATAATTAAAAAAAAAACTGGCGACAACCTTCCTGGCTAATAAAAAATGATTTATTAAAATAGAGAGAGAATGAAAATGATAAGCAGCCCTTTTAAATGTCAATGGAGAAATTAATATTGACACGAAAATGTTCAATGGGGAAAACAAGTTACAGACTTAATAGGATTGTTTTAAATATTAAGGGTACTTAATATTCTTCTACTTTTTAACAGATGTATATTGTGTATGTTCAGGGTGTCTTATGTGGGTTCAGGACAAATTCTGGGAAGCAAATTTATAGTATTTATTGCTGGTCACATGGGATTACCTGTGATGTTTTCTTTAACTTTATTCAGGAGTCATGACTGCCTCATGGTAGCCTCGCTGCGTATTTCTTGGCACATAGTAAGTGCTCACTAAATGTTGGCATATGAATGCATTAAACAGCAACTTGTGCAATTAATGAAGATAAAGGAAACCTTCTGTTGAGCTAATTCAGTTATACTTAACTGAAACAAATGTCCTGTCTAAATGAGCATCCTTGTCCTCCCAGATCTTAGTGTCACGTTCAAGATATTTATGCCTGATTCCATTTCCAAGGAATTAACCCTTCCCAGGGACATTTGCATTTTGAAATAGAGTCTACAGTGGTTGAACTTCCAAGAAGATACTTTGGAGTAGGAAAGTTATCCTAGCAACTTCTCAAAGCTATATCCTATGGGAGCCATGGACTCCATCCACCCCCAAGCCACTTCTATTTTCATAGACTCTAGACAGATTATAACTGTTGTCAGCACTACTGCCTATAGAAATCATAATTACCATCTATATGAGAGACCATATAGGTTATCTTATTTTTTCCACAACAAATGTAAGGTATTTTTGATTAACTTATTTACCTACATCCAATTTCATTGAGGAAAATCAATTTTATGACTTACAAAAAAGTCATGTGCACAACTTTTTTAGAATTGTAAAAGGAGTAACTTTGGGGAAAGAGAAAGTAAGTATGAGAGAAATGGAACCAACCTGAGGCCAGTTCATTAAAATGCATCCCTACAAGGTAGACAATGAATGTTGCTCAGATGACCTAAAAGCCTGTCTCAAGGAGAGTCCCATGGCTAACACAGCCACATGGCTGACAGGGTCCACAAAATGCAGTCATCCAGCCACCTTGAGAACACGGAGGACTGTGCCGCCAAGCACAGCCCAACAACACAGTAAATCTGACTCTGTTTATGTGTGTTTGTGTTTTTAATAACGTCCCTCAATGTGGGCCAAATTAATCATTCCAAAGTTCAGTCAGCGAAAGCAGGTCCCCCACGGGGGTCCCAAGCAAAGTCTCCAGGTACATGTAGCTCTCTCACAATCTGAACTTAATCCAAAAATAAATATTAGAGTGTCAAGATAAAAAAAAAAAAAAAGGTCTTCATAGCCTTCAGGCAATTTTCCATAAAAACTGTTTTCTTCAGCCAAGGATTTTTGTAAGCCTTGAGAAGCTATGAATTTGAGGTTATGCTCTCTTGACAAGGACTCGAGGAGCCGAAGGAACAGGATTTTCCCTCCCAGAACAATTTGAAATCACCTCCAACAGACAACAGGTTATGGAAAAATATAGAGAAGAGGATTTTAAAGTGCAGACTTTGGAGCCAGAAAAACCTCCATTGTGACCCAGCTCTGCGACCCTTGGCTCAATCTCCTCACCTCTCACTGTTTCCTTGGTGGAAACAGTTTGCTCTGGAAACAGGAGACTGTTCCCTCTGCCCATTTTATCTGCTGGGAAGAGGGGCCAGCATGAGCACTGAATGAAAGCTTGCATGGGAGGTCCTTTGCATAGAGCCTCCATCAGGCTCAATTTCGCCCCCAGCATGGGTCAGTTTGTTGATAGGGAGGCAGCGGGTTTGGGGAAGAGGAGGAATACCAAGAATTTGAAGACAAAGAGGAAATGGAAAATAATCATCTGTAGAACTAAGATTCTTTTTCATGGAAGGAAAACTACCTGAGCAGAAGCAAATAGATTCAAGGGCATGTTAATCTCAGTGGGATTAATTTTCTTTGGATACAGGAAGGGATAGTCAGTGCTGGTATGCTTATCCCCTCTTGGCCTCCCCCTCCCAAACCCACCCCCCAGACCCACACCTTCAACAGAAACACAATGAGACCAGATGCTTTATGTTTCCAAACGCCCAATGCTTGCTTTTGTGTGGTCATCATGGTACTGGTGTTTGCTACGATATGTCAGTGGTGGCGGGTTTTTCAGGGGGGGAAATATGAAGTATTTCTTAATCTTACTGTGGATCTTGCATTACAGAGCACAGCAGGGGATATTTAACTGGCAAGTTCTCTCTGAGGTCACAGTGTGCCACTTTTTTTTTTTTTTTCATGGAAAGCTTCAACTGCTCGACTAAAGAATGCGTTCCTTTAACAGGCAAATGAAAAAGAGACTGCCCGGTGATTCCTTGAGGTATGCTTAATTAATTCCAATCTGTTAATGACGGCAATTTTCTCATTTCACATGATAAATGGTGGCCCTTTCTAAGAGGCATCTCGAGAAAGGACCTCCTCCCCACCCCCAGTTTTTTTTTTTTTTCCCTTTGTCCTTGGCTACTTCTGTCGCTTGCTGCTCAGAATGAGCTCACATCAGTAATAGTCATAAATAATTTACAAAAGTAATTCCTGTCTAATCACTTGGGACTTGGGGTTTTTATGATGTTGCCAGATGTGCCATCAAAAAAAATCATCCGGTTCAGAAACTTGTGATAAATTGAGTCAGAATCAACTAACTCCCTGAGGACAACCGGTCTTTTCTCGTGGACTTGTGTTGGGGTTCTCACCCGTCTTCCCCTCTTCTCTCTGCCCCCACATTCCCGCACACCAGAGACAAGAAGATCTCTAAGTGCCAGGCTACGGGAGGTTGTAGGCATGTATCAGAGACCCTAGCATCAGTTTTATGTTTCTCTCAATTGTTAAAGGGACACTTTAGTCCAGGCAAGGGGTAGACAGGGAGAGTTTGAAAAGCCCCGGACAGTCTATATTTTTCATACAGATACAGCGCTGGTGCCAACATGATATAAATACCCAGACATTGCTTGTGGGATAATATTCTCCTCTTTTCAATGAAAATCCTGCTCAGAATTCACCTTTACTTCCTCTGGACCCTTACCACATGAGTTTTATGTCTCTAATGAAGAATTTTGGGTTATTCCCCCTTACCATGTGGTTTAAACATTTACCCCTCGTATGGAATTGTCAACTTGTCGAGGCTGAGTCCTACATTATTGCCGCCTTCACTTAGGATGATGCCTTTCACCAGGGAGATGCTCACTAGTTTTGTGGAATGAAGGAAAGAATCTGAAAATGGATGAATTTTTATCCTGAAGCACATGGGGGAATAAATGGAAAGATCCACCTTGAGCTTTTCAACCACTTTGCTGGCTCATGTTATAGTAACTAAGCTGGGCAGTAACTAAGTCAGTTGCACTGGGAAAAGACCTTAACTCAGTTCATATCATCTATGCAAGGATTTGAAATGATGCCACCTGAACCAGGAATTTTGTTTTCCTAAATTACAGTCTCTCAGTGGAGATTAAAATATCTATAATGCAGTGCAACAAGACACAGTAGTGTTCTCTGATGACAAATTAAATCTCTGGGGAGAAAGTCCCCCATGTTGTCTCTGATTACATTGTCAAGGAATCCTGTGAATTTGCTGACATGTAGGTTTTTCCTTTAATGTAAAGCAGGCAAGGAGGGAGGGAGTGTGGAGAAAAAGACAGTAGGGGGAGAATGTGGAGTCTTTTAGGGAAATTGAGTGGGGACGTAGTACAGAGTCCCAGCAGTTATTGTGGAAGGGCAGCAATGGCGGTGAGCTATGGATGCTCAAAATCCAATATTTACATAGCTCTTCATCTTTGGATCTGAAGGGACATAAAGGTATTATCTTTGCCCAATGACTTGGTAAAGATCAGAATAGGAATCGTATGATTCTTTAAGTACAACTGAATAGCCTCTTATAGTTAAATAATTTATAGAGCAAACAAGTGAAGCACTGTTGCCTCTTGGGGCCCCCCATAAGCTAATTATTCTCCCAATTTCTTGCCAACATTTTGAAAGATTTTGATTGGTAGAAATCAATGCAATTGTTTAAAACCTATTGGTCAATCGTTTTGTGGAGTTAGGTACATTTTCAGGGACTACTTTTTACAATAAAGATAGTTAGATATTAGCCATTATGACTTAGATTATCTTCTCCTGTTTCTTATTAGACAAATAGCCTGCAATTTATTTTAATGCCTGTATTTATTGAATAGAAAGAGCTCATAAATGTTCCAATACTGAGACATAAGAATGTATCAGAAGGTACTTTACCTAAAATATAGCTCTAGAAAATGAAACTATTTATTTTCCCCTCTTTTATTTTGATCTTGGCCCACATGCCTACATAATTTTATGTCACTGTAGTCGTAAAGCAAATACAAGTTTTAATTATGGTCTCTGCTTTCCTTTACAAAAGGATGCTATCGGTTGCTGCTCTGTGGGAAGTTGCTGAGACTAGTGCCTGCTCTGTTCCACAGTGTTCCTTTATGAGCCGTTACAGGGGAAATACGTCTTCTGATTTTTACGGCACAAATAATATTTTCAGTGAGAAAAAAAGTTTTTTTATCTTATGGCAATGGAAACATTTAATGATCACATCTTCCTTTTTTCATTGGATCCTGGAAAGCTTAGAGTCACCTTTGCAGTCTGCTTTAAATACATGATTTATGATGAACATTTGCCAGACATACCTCCAATTCTACTTTCATCCAATTCTACTTTCTTCAAACAGTTTTCTGTTTTCTTTCAGTTCATTTTATGCACCTAAAACCCTTTCCACAAGAATTTTTTTCTTTTACTATTGTAATATGTCCTTCATAATTATTTTAATTTCTGCGTAATATTTTATGAAGTAGAGGTAAACCATTATATGCATTTGGTGTTTTCTATTTTTTCTACCAGCACAGAAAATAATAAACATCTTTTACATCCAAAGATTTTTTCCCCCACCCTAAAAAAATTACTTTCCTTGGATAACTTTTCGAGAATGAAATGACACATTCAAAAGCTCTGCACTGACAACCAGTCTCAATCCAATTTTGCCCTTTTTTGAAGGTGGGAAGAGGATTAATCCATGGTAAATCTTTACTTACAGGTAGACTGAAGGGTACAATTATTACTGAAAATTTACTCCTCACAAGAAGTAATTGAAACTTTGTGTTCTAGTCTGCTTGGTGAATATAACACTTCTAGGCAGAGTTAGGCGAAAATGAATCTCAGCTTCAAAAGTCTGAAAACATCATAAATGTTTTTCCTGGTTAATGAAAGAGAAATTATTGAAAATAAGATATATCTACACAATAAAATACTACACAGAAACTAAAGTGAACTTTTCCTATGCCTATAGGAAGATTTAATACCTTTTTAATAACCTATTATGCTTTTTAGTAGTTTAGCATTTAGTAACCATCTTTACCCATCTATGTTTCCCTCAGTGGTTCTCAACTAGGGGTTGAACTGTACCTGAGAAAGCATCTGGAAATATGTAGGAAGTTTTTGGTTTGTCATTTACAACCGAAGGCTGCCGCTGGCAACTAATGGGTTCCAGCCAAGGTTTTTCAACATCTGTATCCCACCAAATAATCCTGTACCCACCCCTCAGACACACACACATGATTGTTTTGCTCAAAATGCCAGTAGCCCCCACTGAGACACACAAGTGTCTCTAGGCCTGGTCTTAGTCAGTGTAGAAAGCAGGTCATTGGCTTGGTGCCTGGTCCTTGTAGACAAACACTGAGCTCCTACTGTGTGCCACGCATTCTTCTAGGCACGTAGAATACATATCTGTGAATGAAACAAACACTCTGTCCCTTGTGAAACTTACATTCTGGAGAATGGCTTTTAATAAATGTTGCTTCAGGCCATAGAGGTGGAAAAAAGTGATATGTAAACCTTCTTTCACCATATGCCTGAATAAATAGGCAAAAAAACCCTTTGAGTTGCAGGGATAGGGGCCTCTTGTGGTAGCTCACATTCTAAGCAAAAAGCATTACGTCACTTGTTCCATTAACCCCCTTTTGATCTTGACCCTTTGAGCTTAGTTGTGTGTCTCCTTTTTCCACGGATCTCAAATTTTCCCTAACCCTTGATTTTACATTTTTCGTAATCCGAAGAAAGTTAATTTCTCATAGAGTGGAAGCCAACCTCCCTTGATTGTTCAGATATTTCAAAGATTATTCCAATATAGAAAGAAGTCTTTAAAAAATTAACTTTCAAGCAAAAAATAAATCTGTTTGCTCTAGAGTAAAAAGATAGGAACATTAAAGTATTAAGACTCTAGAAAGTTCAGAAATCACTTCCCTGTTCCATCAAACCACAACACAATTGTGGTTTTTATTGTTTTATATGTTTCAATTAACTCAATTGTAATTGCTTGTCAGCATTTCATTCTCAGCAATAAATTTGTCATAAAAAAGAGTAGAAATAATCAAATTTCATTGTTCATCGTTTTAGTGTTTGTTCCCCTTATCTGCTTCTGCTATTTTGGAATATATTCTTTTGCTAACAGCTGTGGTGATATGTTTTATAGGGAGATATTTTAACAGTTTTCTTTCTAATTTTCTTTCCATTATATATGTAGATTATTGCTTTTCAGAGTAAGAAAGAAAATGATCAGATGGTGAAGGAAAGGGGAGTAGGAAGAGACCATATAAACATGTCCAATGTGTATATTTTATGTATTTATATGATATTTACACACTATGAAGTCATACTCAGTTTTTAAATGTGTCTCAATAAATATCTTAAAGAATTTATATGATTAGCTGATCAGTAAAATGATTATTTGGCTATGCAATTTAGATGAAAACATCTGTATGTTAAGATCAGACTATAGGATATTGTTGGTGTCTGTGAACCCTGGTGCCAAATAGTGACCGTAGTGGCTGTGGTCTGGGCGTCTTTGATCACTCAGTGTGCTCTCCTTTTCTCCTACTCACCTGATTTCTTCTCTTAAAGGTATATTCGGAAGGGTGTGGTGGGAAAGGATATTAACTTATAGTAAAAGGCAAATGATTAATATAACTTACTGTTGTATACCTTCTATGAATATTTTATGTTAACAGAAAAAATTTTTAAACAGGAAGATTAAAGTGGGACCGTAAAATAATATGTTTGACACCAGTCAGTATTTGGAAGACAAGGGATATCTCTTGATACAAAAGCCTTCATGGTTCCACTGAAATCTTATCATGTAAACTATTGGCTCTTCTCCCTAAAGGTCTTCATATGAGAATTTCTTTTCTATAGTTTCACCTGCAGATATTTATTTCTTTGGAGTCTACTAATTCCTCATCAACACAAACCTTATTCCTGAAATCAGATCACTTAAAAATATACAGTGTCTTATATGCTCAATTTCTGACACAATAACTGGTAAAAAGATTTCTTCCAGTTATTCATGGGCTAAGGAAATAGATATTAAAGTCATTGGATTTGGTTAGGTAGGTTTCAGTAGTAACATGCTAAAGTAATATTTCTTCATATTATTCAAACATTCAAAAAAAGTACTTGTGGCATTAGCTTTGTTATCCTTAATATCATATTCAGTTTCTGAATTTATTCCAGATAAATCCATCAAATTTTATTCCTATTACTATCTCCATCTTTACTGAATTTCCAAGCATTTTCTTAGCACCGTATAAAAATCAGTGAGTTTAAAATGCTTTTTATGGAACAAGGGTGCATTAAAATTTTAACTTGATAGTGAGTTTCAGTTTAGTGGAATGTATTATACAGTTGACTTATTGTGAAATTATAGCTTCATTCCCAGGATGAAAAAAAAGGGGAGCATTAAATCTAAATTAAAATTACATGTAGGAGGAGTGGCTAAGATGGCAGAGTAGAAAGACACTGGGTTCACCTCCTCCCATGAACACACCAAAATTACAGCTATTTACAGAGCAACTATTGATGAGAACAACCTGAAGACTAGCAGAAAAGATTTTCAATAACTAAAGATATCAAGAAAGAACTACAGTGAGACAGGTTAGGGGGCAGAGACACGGTATAGTCAAAACCCACACCCACAGATAGGCAACCCACAAACAGGAGGATAATTACAATTTCAGATGTTCTCGCCAAGGAGCAAGGGGTCCAAGCCCCATATTGGGCTCTCCAGCACAAGGGTCCTACACTGGGAAGACAAGTCCCTAGAATGTCTGCATTGAAGGCCTGTGGGGCTTGCATACGACAGAGCCAAAGGGCTGTGGGAAACAGAGACTTCACTCTTAAAGGGTACATGCAAAATCCTACATGCTTTTGAGTCCCAGCACAGAGGTAGAAATTTGAAAGAAGCCTGGGTAAGACCCACTTGCTTATCTTGGGGAGCCTCCCAGAGAGGCAAAAGGCAACAGGGACTTCCACTGGGGACATAGGTAGTGGTGGCAGCCATTTGGGGGACACTGGCACCGGCAAACTTCAGTTTTGAATCCTCTCTCTAACTTACTAGTGCTGGAGACTTACCTACCCACCAGTCAGTCGCCATCTATCCCAGGACACCCAAGGCCACGCAGCCAGCCACACTGGGACCCAGCCCCACCCACCAGAGGGTTTACATCAGATCCAGGACAAGGCGCTAACCACCAGCAGCCAGTAGCCTCTGCACAAGGCAAGGTCTGGCAACCAAGCAGGCTACAGGCCAGCCCTACCTGCCAACAAGCCCACAGTAGTCAGCTCCACCAGAATACAAGCCCACACAGGGGGCACCCTCTAAAGCATATAGATAGGTGACAAGAAGGGAGTGCACTGCTGGGCCCCAAAGGACATCCCCTACACAAGGTCACTCCTCCAATACTGGGAAGTGTAGCCAACCTACCTAATACATAGAAATAAAAACAGAGAATTAGGTAAAATGAGGCAACAAAAGAATATATCTCAAATTAAGGAACAAAATAAAATCCCAGAAGAACTAAGCTATGTGGAGATAAGCAGTCTACCCAATAAAGTTTTCAAGGTAATGATAATAAATATGTTCAAGGAACTTGAGAGAACGTATGACCAGAGTGAGAAGTTTAAAAAAGAGTTTGAAGAGTTAGAAAATGTAAAGAAGAATCAAACAGAGCTGAAAAATACAGTAACCATAATGAAAAATACATTAGAAGGAATCAATAGTGGATTAGATGATACAGAGGAATGCATCAACAAATTAGAAGACATAGTAGTGGAAATCATCCACACTGAATAGAAAAAGGGGGAAGGAAATTTTTTTTTAAATGGGGACAGTTAGACCTCTGAGACAACATCAAGAATACTAACATTCACAGTACCGTGGTTCCAGGAGAAGAGAGAGGAAGGGGCAGAGAACTTAAATTTAAAGAAACAATAGATAAAAACATCCCTAACCTGAGAAAGGAAACAGACATCCAGGTCCAAGGAGCCCAGAGAGTTCCAATAAGGATCAACCTAAAGAGGACCACACCAAGACACATTATAATTAAAATGGCAAAAAATTAAAGATAAAGAGAGAATATTAAAAGCAACAAGTGAAGAGCAATTAGTTGTGTACAAAGGAACTATCTTAAGATTATCGGCTGACTTTTCAGCAGAAACTTTACAGGCCAGAAAGAAGTGGCATTTTATAGTCAAAGTGATGAAAGGGAAAAAAACCACACCAAGAATGCTTTACCCAGCAAGACTATCATTCAGAATTGAAGGAGAGATAAAGAGTTTTACAAGCAAAAGTTAAGAGTTTAGCACCACTAAACTAGCTTTACTAGAAATATTTAAGAGACTTCTCTAAGAGAACAAGAAAGGGCCACAATGAGGAATATGAAAATTATGAAGGAAAAAATCACTTTGGGAAAGGAAAATATACAGTAAAGGTAGTATGTCAAATACTTATAAAGCTAGTAGGAAGGCTAAAAGACAAAAGTAGTAAAATAATCTATATCTACTATAAGTAGTTAATGCATACAAAAACAACCTGATGTAAAATATGATGTCAAAAACAGTACTGGGGGGAGGTGTAAAAATGCAGCATTGTTAGAATGCTTTCAAACCTAAGATATCATCAATTTAAAATAATCACGTGCATATATAGATTGCTATGTATAAACCTCATGGTAACCACAAACCAAAAATTGATAATATATTCACAGACAAAAAGAGAAAAGAATTTAGATAGAACACTAAAGACAGTCATCAAATCACAAGGGAAGAGAGCAACAGAAAAAGAACAAAAACAAATAGAAAACAAATGAAAAAATGACAATAAATACATACCTATCAATACTTACTTTAAATGTGAATGAACTAAATGCTCCAGTCAAAAGACATAGGGTAGCTGAATGGATAAAAAAAAAATGAGACCCATATATTTGCTGCCTATAAGAGACTCACTTCAGATCTAGAGACACATACAGACTGAAAGTGAGGGGACAGAAAGAGTATTCCACACAAATATAAATCAAAAGAAAGCCAGAGTAGCAATACTTATGTCAGACAAATAGACTTTAAAACAAAGACTGGAACAAGACTCAAAGAAGTATATTACATAATGATTAAGAGATCAGTCAAAGATGAAGATGGAGCAATTGTAAATATATATACACCCAACATAGGAGCACCTGAATGCATAATGCAAATATTAACAGACATAAAGGGAAAAATTGACAGCAACACAATAATAGTAGGGGACTTAACCCCACTTACATCAATGGACAGATTATCCAGATAGAAAACCGGTAAGCAAACACAGGCCTTAAACAATACATTAGATCCTGTGAACTTAATAGATACATATATATATAGAGAGAGAGAATATCTCATCCAAATGGAACAGAATGCATATTCTTTTCAAGTGCACATGAAACATTCTCCTGGATAGATCACATACTTGGCCACAAAATAAGTCTCAGTAAATTTAAGAAGATGGAAATCACATCAAGCATCTTTTCCAACCACAATGCTATGAGACTAGAAATCAGCTACAAGAAGAAAACTGCAAAAAACACAACCAGGTGGAGGCTAACAACATGCTACTAAACAACCAATGTGTCACTGAAGAAATTAAAGAGGAAATCAGAGAATACCTGGAGACAAATGAAAATGGAAACACAAAGAGCTTGTTCTTAGAAAAGATAAACAGAACTGATAAACCTTTAGTCAGGGTTATTATGAAAAGAGAGAGAAGGCCCAAATAAAATGTAAAAAGAAAATTTACAACTGATATCATAGAAATACAAAGGATCATAAGAGATGACTATGAACAATTATATGCCAATAAAATGGACAACCTAGAAGAAATGGATAAATTCCTAGAAACATATAATCTCCCAAGCCTCAATCAGGAAAAAACAGAGAATATGAACAGATGATTATCAGTAATGAAATTAAATCAGTAATTTGAAAAAACACTCAACAAACAAAAGTCCAGGATTGGACAGATTCACAGGTAGATTCTATAGAACACCTAAAGAAGAGTTAACACCTAGTCTTCTCAAACTTTTCTTGAAAATTAAAGAGGAAGATATGCTTCCAAACTCATTTACAAGGCCAGTATCATCCTGATACCAAAACCAGAAAAGACACCACAAAAAAGGAAAATTGAAGGTCACTGTCCCTGATGAACATAGATGTGAAAATTCTCAGCAACATATTAGCAAACTGAATTCAACAATACATTAAAAAGAATCATGCACCGTAATTGACTGTGATTTATCCTGTGAATGAATGGATGATTCAATATCTACCAATAAATCAATGTGATATACCACTTTAACAAATTAAGAATTAAAACCATATAATTATCTCAATAGATGCAGAAAAGCTTTGACAAAACTCAATATTGTTTTATGATAAAAAATTTTCAACAAAGTGGATGTACAGGGAAAATAGCTCAACATATAGGATAAGCCCGCAGGTAACATCACACTCAATGGCAAAAAGCTGAAAACATTTCCTCTAAGATCAGGAACAAGACAGAGATGCCCACTTTTACCACTTTTATTCAACATAGTTTTGGAAGTCATTGCAACAGCAATTGGAGAAGAAAAAGAAACAAAAGGAGTTCAAATTGGAAAGAAAAAACTGATTACTATTACTGTTAGCAGATGACATACTCTACATAGAAAATCTTAAAGATGCCACCAAAAATTACTACAAATCATCAATGAATTTGGTAGACTTGAAGGATAC
Source organism: Camelus bactrianus (assembly GCF_048773025.1). NCBI lineage: Eukaryota > Metazoa > Chordata > Mammalia > Artiodactyla > Camelidae > Camelus > Camelus bactrianus. Next base: position 112,692,847 of record NC_133539.1, on the reverse strand, counting down.
AAAGTTAACATACAGAAATCTTTGGCATTTCTGTACACTAACAACAAAATATCAGAAAGAGAAATTAAGAAAACAATCCCATTTACCATTGCATTAAAAAGAATACAATAGCTAGGAATAAATATAACTAAAGAGGTAAAAAATCTATACTCAGAAAACTATAAGACACTGGAGAAAGAAATTGAAGACAGCACAAACAGATGGAAAGATATACCATGTTCATGGACTGGAAGAATTAATATTGTTAACACAAATACACTGCCCAATGCAATCTATAGATTCAGAGCAATCCCTATCAAAATATCAGTGGCATTTTTCACAGAGCTAGAATAATTCTAAAATTTGTATGGAAACACAGAAGACATCTAATAGCCAAAACAATCTTGAGAAAGAAGATCAAAGGTAGTGGTATCATGCTCCCTAATTTCAAACAAAGCTGCAGTAATCTAAACAATATGGTACTGGAACCAAATAGATAGATCAGCGGAACAGATTAGAGAGCCCAGGAATAAAACCACATGCATATGGTCAATTAACCTATGACAGAGGAGGCAAGAATATACAATTGAGAAAAGACAGCTTTTTCAATAAATGATGTTGGGAAAATTTGACAGTTTCATGCAAAAAATCAAACTGGACTACTTTCTCATACCATATACAAAAATGAACTAAAAATGGATTAAAGACTTAAATGTAAGATCTGAAACCATAAAACTTCTGGAAGAAAACATAAGCAGTATGCTTTCTGAAATGGTCCTAGCAATATAGTTTTGGATATGTCTACTCAGGCAAGGGAAACAAAAGCAAAAATAAATGGAGCTAGGTTAAACTAAAAAGCTTTTACACAGTAAAGGAAACCATCAACAAAACGAAAAGTCTGCCTATTAAATGGGTGAAGACATTTGCAAATGATATATCTGATAAGGGTTAATATCCAAAATTTGCAAAGAACTCATATAATTCAATATCAAAAAACAAACTGATTAAAAAATGTGCTGAAGGCCTGAATAAACATTTTTTCCAAATAAGTGATACAGAAGGCCAAGAGACACATGAAAAAATGTTCAACATCATTAATCATCAAAGAAATGCAAATCAGAATCACACGAGATATCACCTCACACCTGTCAGAATGGCAATCATCAGAAAGATACCAAAATGACAGGTGTTGGCAAGGATGTGGAGAAAAGGGACGTTCGTGCACTGTTGGTAGCAATGTAAAGAGGTACAGCCACTGGAAAACAGTATGGAGGTTCCTCAAAAAATTAAAAATAAAACAATCATATTATTCAGCAATTCTATTTCTGGGTATTTTTCTGAAGAAATTGAAAGCACCAGTTTGAAAAGATAAATGCACCCTTATTTTCACTGCAGCATTATTTATAATAGCCAAGATACAGAAGCAACTGATTTGTCCATCGATAGATGGAATTTAGGATAAAGAAGATGTGATATATATATTATATATATATATATGTTTAATATTACTCAGCCATAAAACATAATGGAGTTTTGCCACTTGTGACAACGTGGGTGGACCTAGAGGGTATTATGCTAAGTGAAATAAGTCAGACAGAGAATACAAAAACCATATGATTTCAAACAAAAACAAATTAACAAACATAAAACAAACAGACTCGTAGAAACAGAGAACAAACAGGTGGTTGCCAGAGGGGAAGGAGTTTGGGGGACAAGTGAAATAGGTGAGGGAGATTAAGAGGTACAAACTTCTATTTACAAAGTAATGAGCTATGGGGACAAAATGTACCGCACTGAGAAGATTGTCAATAATATTGGCGGGGGGACAAAAACTAAAAATAAAGTTAAAAACAAAATAAAATTACATGTGGTAATTTTGTGAATACAATCACATATTTAAAGGAAAAACTATGTTTTCATAAAACATTGGTAATGGTATAATATCAACACATACACAACTTCCATAAAATACCCAAAGTTCTATATCTCTGAATTATATATGATCTGTTAATTTCCTACAATCAGTGTTTATGACTCTTTTAAATCAATTCTTTGGTTAATGATCCAATGCAAGCAAGCAAGACTCTTGGGGAATTCTGTGGTTATTTTTACATTGTTCTCCTGTTTGCTCCAAGTCACTTTAAAGTCTGCATCATGGTCAGCATCTACCTGTTGAGTAGACTAGCAGGTGTGCCACTGACAGAATTTCAAATTTTCAGAATTGCTTGTATCTATATAGAAAATGATGATATTTTCTGCTCAGTGCCTTACTTTTCATTGGGACATTCTTACGCCTTACTGTTCCCTCAGAAATAGACTCTGTGACAAAGAATTAAGTGTATATAGTTTAAGAGGTGCTGGAAATTGAGGAGGTAGAAAGTAAGACGTGTAAGAGAAGGAAGCAGTAAAGTGTGCATCATCACACAAATTACCATGTGGGCAACTGACACTTAATCCCAAAGGAAGACTCTAGGAGACAGTGTAGAACCTGCATCTCTGAGTTACCCCACCCAAGGGGCAAACAGCTTGGTTATTTATCCACCAACCCACTGACTGAAGTTCTCCAGGAAGGATGCTAATTGCCAGCACTTCCTGCTACCACACCACGGTGGGAGTGAGATCAGGTGGCCAAAGAAAGCCCTCTAGGAAAGAGATGGAAGTACTGGCAGTTAGGATGCTCTGAAGGGATCAGTGGGCAGAGGATATGGGCTAGTTTCTGCCAGTGACAGCATCTCCTACAGCAGATACTAATTCACGGCTACCTAGCCTTTTGATCATCAGAGAAATACCATGATGCCATTTCCCTGGAAGATAAACAATCAACTTGCCATAAATGTTTTTAAAATAGGATAGATAATTACCTACACTCAGATGCCTTTTTTAGTGTATCTGATTGCCCAAATGTCTATACTCTGCGATATATATACTAATATTATAGCCAAATGTTTGCCCAACATCAGTTTACCTATGCTGGAAATATTCCATCTTGGATGACCCCCATCTCTGGTTCTGTTAGCTTGTGCAGTATAAGACTGCCTTATAGAATGTGGATAGCTGGTGTCCTTTCCTTATTAAGTTGACATTTTAAGGCTTCTCCATGTGAAATTTCTAATTCTCAAGAGGGAGTCTCTATTGCTCACTCAAGTTTTTACTCCTAAATTATTCAGTTCACATTTTAACATTCAGGTGAAAATGTATAAACTGCTGATGCTTTACACTGAAGATTTTGCTGGTTGGTCTGGGAATACTGGGGACAGTTTAACTGGGGATATAGTTCCAGCTCAGGTCTCCTAAGTTTGTTTTCATTTTAAGCCTTAACTGAAGAAATCTCTGGGGGTCACCACCCATGCCATCTACCCACTCCAGGTAACTTTTCTTTCTAAGCTTCATGTGTGCTTCAGGAATCACTTAAGGAAAAGATTAGCATGTTAATAGTGTTTGGATGCTTGGTGTGAGACGTACAAATATGATTGTAGACTGGAGGTACCCTAGAACTACCTCAATCATTCTTCCTGCAAAAATGATGTTAGGGTGAGTACCATCATAGTGCTCACATGCTGTGGCTGCCCAGTCATGCCTGATAGCTTCCAGGGAAGTCTGGCTCTAATTTTCATCACCCACATTGACCACTTACCTACACTGGCCCTGAGTGTCGGAATCAATTTTTAGTGACTTCGCAGTAGGCAGTCCCAGGCTTGTGGTGTGGCTACTCAACCAAGTCAAAATGGATTATATGAATTTCAGGAAAGAGATTTCCCCCCGCCACCTTTCTTTTCATGGTTGTTTACTACTCTAGGAATAAAGTAAGCTGTATTCTTAGAATCACAGAAGCATGAGGTTAAGATGAGAAGGAACCTTAGAAATAAAGGATGGGGTTCAATGCCCTTATCCTACAGATGAGGAACCTGAGATTGTGCGAGGTCATGTGCTTGCCCAAGGATTCACAGCAGATCTGGGGCATGTATTCACATTTCCTCTCTCCTTCTTCCTCATTCCACGTTCTTCTTACATACTCTGCGTAATATTAGGCAAACCACATATCAAACATATAGAAAAAGCAACTCTTCATTTCTGACAAGTAATAACTAGTAAAATTACAAAACAAAAATAAATAAAAATGGCGTTAGTCCTCTTTCCTCCTGCTTCATTTTTTCTCTACTACATAAACCTTTCAATATACTAAATCAATTTACTTATTTATTTTGTCTCCCTTTCTTTACTAGAATGAAAACTCAAAAAGAGTGAACATTTTCATCTGTTTTATTCCCTGAGGGACTCAAAGCACTTAGAACAACATTGAGGGGCTCAGTCAATGTTTGTTGAATGAATGAATGAATGAATGAAGAATGCATGCTCTTCTAGGGAAAGCATGCATGTTTTGTAGTTTTGAATTAGAACCTAAGGATCCAAAGATTCATGTTTCTATAAGAGGAAACTAATTTTATAATAGGAGAAAGTTCCTATTCTAATATTGTGAAATTTTGAATTATAAGAATATCAGTATAAATTTCCGTTGGAGATCAGGATTCATGGAAATGCTCATTCATATATTGACAGTTAAATATTGATGGTTCAGCTTTATTCCAGTGATTCAGTTAGATTTCTCCTGTTGATTTTACAGATAAGTAAGTCACTTGCTCTCATTTTACATTTATTTTCTATGTTTAAAAATAATACAAATAAGGCCCACCTTTGTAGTACCCCCTCCCTCCCCATCTGTGATGTAGTCTTGTCCTAAATATTAGCCCCATTTTGTCTTTCTTTTATAGTCACCATGCTATATGTTATATCCCAAGGACTTATTTAGAACTGGAAGTTTGTACCTTTTGACTGTCTTCACCCATTTCACCCACCCCTTCCCTCTGGCAACTGTCATTCTGTTTTCTGTTTCTATGAGTTTGGTTTTTTGGTTTTTGGTTTTTTTAGATTGTAAGATCACACAGTATTTGTCTTTCTCTATCTTGATTTATTTCACATAGCATAATACCCTCAAGTTCCATCCATGTTTTTGCAAATGGCAAGAGGTCCTTCTTTTTTATGGTTAAATTATATTCCATTGTGTATATATACCACATCTTTACTTATTCATCTATTCGATGGGCACTTAGCTACTGTAAATAATGCTGCAGTGAACATGGGAGTACAGATATCTTTTCAAGTTAGCTGTTTTGTTTCCTTTGGATGAAAACCCTGGAGTGGAATTGCTGGATCATATGGTAGTTCTATGTTTAATTTTTTGAGGAACGTCCATAGTATTTTCCACAGTGGCTGCACCAATTTACATTCTCATCAACAGTGCACAAGGGTTCCCTTTTCTCCACCTCCTCATCAATATTTATTATTTGTTGTCTTTTTGATGATAGCCATTCTGATGGATATGAGGTGCTATTTCATTGTGGTTTTGACTTGCATTTCCTAGTGATTAATGATGTTGAGCATGTTTTCAGGTGCCTGTTGACCATCTGTGTGTCTCCTTTGGAAAGGTATCTATTCGTATCCTTTGCCCATTTTTTTAATCAAAATTTTTTTAGTTGCCTGAGTCATTTATATATTTTGGATATTAGTCCCTTATTAGATATATGATTTGCAAATATTTTCTCCCATTCCCTAGGTTGCCTTTTCATTTTGTTGATGGTTTCCTTTGCTGTTGATTCAGCACCATTCTGTCTTGAAATATATTGTTCTGTCCCATTCTTTTTAATTGTTTTGCTCTTCTTTTTCTTAGGAAAGAAACAAAACATCCCACTGCACCATGCATTTGATCCAGCTCTCTAACAGACATTTTTGTTTTCTTTTCTTCATTTGTTTTACAGAAGAAATGCATTTCCCTTCTTAAAAAAGCAGTGGGGTCACCCTGAACCCTTCAGATTTGGCTGCCAGTTCCCCAAGATGCTTAACTTATACCTTCTCTTCACCTGCAGGAGATGCTGGCCTGGACACAGGGCCGGTCATTCTCCTGAGAAGCCCCCAGTTACTTTATTGTCCTTGGGGTTCATGAAAAGGTCTTTCCTCCTATCCAGGAGCTCTTCACCTAATAAAGTGCCCCACACAGAAGATGTAAGAGGAGTAGTGCCCTGGGTTCAGTCTCATGTTTGAAAACAAACATGAATCATAGCTCCTTATATCAAAAAGAGGTTTTAAGTTAAAAGGGAAACAGAGGGCTGAGGACATTTTACCCATTCTCACCATCACTGTGACAAGTGTCCACAAATGCATGTGAGTCCACAGACCAGCTCAGTCCAGACTCAGCTTCCCATTTCTGTGTGTCCCAATCACTTGTCCCAATCACGGTCAGCTGGACCTCCACCTGCAGGCAGCAGGGTCAGGTTCATTAGGCAACAATCACTGGAGACCAGAGAAAGCTGTTGACTCCTCCCTTCATTGTTTCTGGCTTATTATCATTGAACCTCTCCGTTTGGAGGCAGGGGTGCCTGTGCGGGTGCACAGTCTTGCCGGGGGGGTGACTATGGAAGACACTTGGAATCGATATCTAACAGGCACGTGTGTAGATGTGATGAGAACCTGGCGTTATGTAGGCTAGCACGAGATCCCACTTCATATCCATGCAGTCATACTTAACCCAAAGATTTGCCAAAGTCGATTTTTTATAGGACTGTGGATAAACTAGAGGGTGCCTTTGTGAAAATAGAGAAAGGAAACACCCTGGAGACAGGCAGATCTGGGGAAGCATGGCTTAGAGAGAGCATTTCAGCTCCTCTATACTCCCTTAGGTGGGCTCCCTTCTTCTGGGAGCAACATGCTCAAATTGTGCAGTGTGGACCTGGGGTTTTAGTTCTATCCTCCACCCCATTGGAAACATGAAAACATTTGAGTTCTCAGACTTACTGTGATGCCCTGTGCAAAACAAATTGAAAATAGCCTCCCTTGTGTTGGAAGGTTAGTTTGTCTCCAGAATATATTTTGGACCTTATATATCCATCTGCCTTGAGGTGTGACCAAAAAGCGCTCATCTGCCATCTTCCTATAGTCAATTTTGATTTCAAAATTAAAACACAGAAACTCTAAATAAATGGGGTACATTTGATCATCCCATTCATGACGTGATCACAGTCCCCATCCTCCTGAAATTAACCCACCGGCTCTCTCACATATCTTTTACAACATTTTCCTCAAGAGCTGGATCATTTTCCTCCACTTTCTCGAGATGAGGTTTCCACATAGGCTCCCTGACTTCTGAGGTTATCAGTTTGGGCTAGAGCATAATAGAATTAGATACTGGCTAGCAGAGAAGACTTGTGTGTTAGTTGATTCTAGAAAGAATCACATTCTCACCTTTCCTCATTCCCATCCCACACCCACACAGTGCTCGGTACGTAAAATAATACAACTTGGAGGTTAGCAGGATTGTCTAGACCAAGGGTTGGCAAATTACAGCTCTTGGCACACACAGGCTGTCTATTCTGCAGCCTGCTTTAGTAAACGAGATTTTATTGGAACACAGCCATGCCCATTTGCTTATGTCGTGTCCGTGATTTTTTTTTTTAAATACAAGACCAGAAGTTGCAAAGAGACCTTGTCTGACTCACAAAGCCAAAAATATTTACTGTCTGGCTCGAAATTTTTAAAAGTTGGCAAACTCTTGCTTTTAGATCTATCATATAAAAGACCACTCGATATGTACTACTCTTTAATATTGATATGAATTCAGTTTCTAGTCCAGACCCCAATTGTGTAATTTTGGGTAAATGACCTTTCTGCACTACAGTTTCCATCTTGTCAAAATGGAAATAACCATACGTCTCTGAGATAGTTGTGGGAATTAATTTAGTTAATAAACGTAAAGCACACAGAGCCAGACCTGGGACATAGTAAACACTCAGCAAATGTTACTCTTATTCACTAAATCAATTGATTTTATTGATCCTGAGGATATGACCCTATTACCAAGGACCAAGGCACATTCAAGGCACTTGGCTATGTTATTTTATTTCAGTGTGGCAAGAGGAGGAAGTGGGAAAGGATCCTAAGAGCTGCTTTGACAACAGAGTGAGTACGATGCAGAGGGGAGGAATTTTTATAAGCCTTCTTGGTTAGCATGAATTTAAGCCATTTCTACAAAAACATGACAAAGAAGATTTTACTGAACATATATCATCATAGTGCCTTGGCGATTAATTTCCAAAGCCGTGGAAGGTACACTGCCCTGCACATAGTACACTTTGCAATATATTATAGAAGCCATTATGGTCTAGTGGAAATTTATTAATAATAGTCAATAACACATAGAGAAAGATATATGTATTTTCCCATGGCATGAGCACTCTGGCAACAGCTTAGAATATCTGTCTGGTTCATCTCCCCGTGGCTCAAATTGGAAATTTGAAATCTAAATGTAAATTTTGTCATTTAAACCAGGGATTGAAAACCTTTTTCTGTAAAGGGCCAGATAAAAAATTTTTTTGGTTTTGGGTAGCCTGTAGTATCTGTTGCAACTATTCAACTCTGCTGTTGTAGCACAAAAGCAGTCGTAAACAACACATCAATGTGTGAGCATGGCTGTGTTCCAATAAAACTTTATTTATAAAAACAGGTGATGGCCAAATTTGTCCCAGGGGCCATAATTTTCAGACCCATGATTTAAACAATTACAAACTGTATTTTATTTTCCTTTCTCTTTTCTCTCTGTCACTCTCCTATTCTTGTGTATACTACTTATTTGCCTCCATAAAATATTCTCGTTTGCCAGGAACATAAGGTCTGTCTGAGGGAAAGAGGTATATCTTGCAAAATGTCAACTTGTTTTGTCAAGTATTTCTATTTAACTGAGGGATGAAAGGATGAGCATTGCTATGTTCTTCTAATAAGTTAAAATGAGATTGTTAAACACCAGTGGACAAAGAACTAATGATGGACTGAAGTTTAAAAGTGTATCTAGACTCCACTTCTTATTCTCATATTTTTCAGAATCGAACTCAAAGGAAAATGGATAAATTACCTAAGTAAATAAGCCCAATGCAGAAATTAACTCAATAATATAGACTATTTATGCTCAATTGAGCATCAATTAATTCTGACAAGTTGCTATTTAACACTGCCTACGTTATATAAATTAATGGATATTTTCAAACAATCTTCTTGAGATATCTTTGACATAAATTGTATATACTTATGGTGTACAACTTGATGTGTTTTTATATATACATATACTCTGCGAAAAGCGCATAGTCTTTGTCAAAGACGTCTCATAGCTAAATGACTTATTCATCACCTACATAGTTACCCTTATGTGTGTATGTGTGTGTGTGTATGTCTGTGTGGTGAGATTTAATTTAAAATCTATCCTTTTAGTGGGGAGGGAATAGCTCAGTGGTACACTGTATTACTTAGCACGCACAAGATCCTGGGTTAAATCCCCAGTACCTCCATTAAAATAAATAAATAAATAAACCTAATCTCATCCCCCCCAAAAAATAACACCAAAAAATAAAATAAAATAGTTGCTTAGTAAATTTAAAATAAATGGACTAAATCTATCCTTTTAGAAAATTTCAAGTATACAATCTTACATTGTTAACTATCACTACCATGCTATATATATTAGATTTACAAAATATAGTTATCTTGCATAGTTGATCCTCTGTACCTTTTGACCGGTGTCCCCCCATTTTCCCCACCTCCCAGCCCCTGGTAACCACCATTCTGTTCTCTGCTTTAATGAGTTCTACTCTTTTAGATTCTATGTAAAAGTGAATCATGTAGTATTTGTCTTTCTGTGACTAGCTTATTTCACTTACCGTATGTCCTCCAGGTTCATCCATGTTTTTGCAAATGGCAGGATTTTCCTCTTTTTGTGGCTGAATATTATTCCATTGCTTAAAGACACTGCATTTTTAAAATCCACTCTGTCCATGAACATTTAGGTTGTTTCCATAACTTGTAGTGTGAATAATGCTGCATGAACATAGGAGGGCAGGTGTGTCTTTGAGATGCTGACTTCATTTCTAAAGAAATGAGTATCTGGTTAAATATGAGACAGCGTGCTCTTCATGTCATCTATCAGATCACATGTTAGTCTGTCTGGTGCTATTTTCCATGAATGTGCCCATTTTTCTATGTCCCACTTTTTTATGAATGTGGAAGAAAAATATATATTGAAAACCTCTGATTGTTAGCTTAAAGTCCATATCTGTGTGAACTGAAAAACACCAAAGCAATTTAACTAAGGAAACTCCAGGTAGAGCTATGTGTAGTAGTCTTAATTACTGGAGATTATTTGCTGGGGAACCGAAGCTCGGGCACAGAAAGGAAGCCAGAGGCACCCCTGAGCGTCATAACCACTAATGCTCTTGTTCTCGGCTCATAAGCAGACCTCTCAGGCTTCCCCCAGGGTTTGCATAGTCTTAATTTAAATAGAATTCTTTGCTTCTTTTTTTCTTTGCCCACCACAGGATTTTATTTTTAACTTTTTTTTTTTTTTTAGATATTTTTTTTGGTGGGGGGAGGTAATTAGGTTTATTTATTTTTAGAAGACGTGCTGGGGATTGAACCCAGGACCTCGTGCATGCAAAGCACGTGCTCTACCATTGGAGCTATACTCTTCCCCACTATTTTTAACTTTTAATGGAAGCGTGATACACATACAGAAAAGTATCTATACTATAAGCAGACAGTTCAATGGCTTCACAGTACCCAGGTCAGAACCAGATTACCTGCACCCCAATCCTCTGTCCTTCCCACTGCCCTCACTGCCCTGCGAGGGTCACACTATCCTGCCTTCCACTGGCGTAGATTTGGGGGGCCTGTTTTGCACTCTGCGTGCTACATCATACATCCTCGGTTCTCCGTGCCTGGCTTCCTTGACCCACTATGCTTATGGGATCATCTGTATCATCCCACATAGCTGCTGGTGGTTCTTCTTTCTTTCTGTATGGTAGTCCATTGTGTAAATATACACCACATTTTATTTACCCATTCTGTTGTCAGTGGGCCTTTGGGAAGTCTCCAGTGTTGGACTATTGCAAATATGGAGGCTGGGAGCATCCTAATGCGTGTCTTTTGGGGCCCATCCTTGCACATTTCCACTGAGTGTGCCCCACAAGTGAACATACTGGGTCACGGGGTCTGAGTACACTCAGCTTCAGTATTTTCTACCAAACAGTTTCCTGAAGCTCACAGCAACTTTTAAACAACAAATTAAAAGTCAGTCCTGCTAAAGGCTGGCATGCAGATGGCAGCTGTGGTGAGAGCTGGCGCAACGTTTAAGAACGTGACATTAGAACAGCATCTTGTTGGCACGGGAGCACTGCTGGATCACGGCAGAGCAGCGGCGATTAACTTTAACTATGTAGACCTTGATTCCGCCAGAATGTCAGGCCGTGGTCAGTCACTTCTGTCTAAAATGGCAAGGGAGGACATCTTTGGTAATGTCACCATTTTTCAAGTCTCCACCCTGATGCTGATAAACTTCTCTTTTTGAAACAGTCATTTTTGCAACCCCTCATTGTCCAGTCTGATTCATTCTTTGGTGAATAAGGTAATGAACTCTGAGATGTATTTCTAGATGATTGGCTTATCAGACCATGCAAATACTAGTAAAAACTGTGGCTATTTCATAACGCAGAAGAACCAACTCACCAAAACTATGCCCGTAGAGCATTTCATGTATTTCTGTAAAATTGCAATATTTCAATTGCAATTTCATAGTCAGGAGAGAAGACCTTGAGGTCAAGTGTGAGTTCTCCCGCCATAGCAGAAGTTCAAAAGTTTGGAACTCAGGCCTGAAGGCACATGCCATGACTCACAGGGGAAGCTCCCTAACGGGGCCGGATCCTTGGCTTCTTTGTACTGGCAGAGCGCGTGTTGACTTCAGAGGGAGAGCCTCTGGCCATGTGCAAGAGGAGCTCCTCCAGGGGTTAACCAAGAGGGTCAGTGGGCTGTGGAAGCGTTCCCCACCAGGGGGCCCTGGCTGATGGGGAGCACCTTGCTGACTCCGAAGAGAATGAGTGCTTAATGGTCTGAACGTCAGCCACACGCAGGGAGACTGTAACCAGGGTGATGGAGTTCAGCAGTTTTTCTTTTTTCCCCTTAAAAATAATGTACACATAGAAATGAATTTAAATATAAATGTGTGATACCGATATCTGTTTAGGTAGGTCCTATGTGTTTTTCACATGGAATTCGCTTCCCTACTGGAGCACTTTGATGGGTGTCATCCAGCTGAAAGGACTTTGGAGCCTGGTGGGTCTGGCACAAGTCACACGGCCCCCGTGGGGATGGTAAGAGTCAGAGCCCCTGGGTTTTGTGCTCTGACTATAGGCCAGGTTCTTCCTCAATCTCTACATGTTTCTTATCTTCCCAGTAACTTTGAAAGGATAACATCGTTCTTCCCGCTTTATGTAAGCAAAAACAGAGGCCTAGGGAGACTAAGAGGACACTTCCCAGGGCCATGTAGTCGGCAGGTAGTAGAGGTCTGATATTCACAGATTCCCTTCCCACCCCCTGCTCCTCACTCAGGGAGGATTGCAGAGCTTCCTTCTTGGGGTGCACGTAAACCACGCACAGCTACACTCGGCCTGACTGGGGGAGGAGAGAATGGTGATTAGAACATACATACGGCAAATACGTATCGGGAAATCTACGAAGAAAGACACCTGTCAAATGGGGCAGGTTGATTCAAAGGCCCAGCCAGTGGGTCTCAGTCCCGGCTGCACACAGAGTCACTGGGGCCTGGGCTTCGGTGCCTGAGTGTCTGTTTTGTTTGGTTTAGGAGGAAGGCCCAGAAGTAGTGTATTTGAAACATCACCCAGGTGAGTCTGCAGCCAGGGTTAAAAGATTGAGATCAAGTGCCTATGTAGATCAAATGCAATTACACCTATATCATGAATGTAATTTTTTAGAGAAAACATGAAAATGAAAACATATATGTGAAAGAGATTGACAGATTGCACATTGTTCTACATACAATTCTCTAACAAAGAGATAAATGGAGAAGAACGTAATTTAGGAAAGTAATTGGACACCTGGCCCACCGGGGCGGGGGAGGCAAGGGAGGGGGACACAGAGCATGTTGAGGCTACCAAGGAGAGAATGTTCTTGATGCTGTGATGTGAAGCCAGCCTTTCCCGGTGGCTGGCCCATCACATTCTCTCTGGCCTCCAGGCTGTGGAAAGGAAACTTGGAGTGAAGAGAGGCCAGCGGTATGTAGAGGTGGAGACGTAAGAGGCTGCCTGGGTTTCAGAGTCAGCAGAACTAGGACTATTCCCTGGACTGTTCCACAAATGGAATAGTTCTATGATTTAAGAAAGTAATTCCTGACATATTTCAGTATGAGGCGCTAGTATTTGTCAAACCAAACTGGAGTTCACAATTTATAAATAGAACAGAACCGTAGAATTTTCATTTTAAATAAGCCAGGTTTTAAGAGGAATTCTCCCCAGAAGTGCATTTCATGCTCAGGGACAGGGCCTGAGCCTTTCAGAGCTCAGAGCCCTAACTGACCACTTGAGAATATGTGCTTGAAGCATGTCAGAGAGGAGCAATCTCACACACACATATACATACACACACAATGTACATATACACATACACACATACAGTTATATAAAAGGCTATTATTGTGCAAGTAACACAAATGTGTAGCTCAGTTACTAAAGGTGGACCCCCTTGTAACCACCAGCCATGGAAGGACCTAGACTTTGCTAAGTACCCCAGGAACCCTCCACTTGTCTCTTCCCAAATGCAACCCTCTCCCCTCAACCCATAAGAGGAACCACTGTCCTAACTACTATGGTAATCAACTTTTTACTTTTCTTCATCGTTTTCTCACCTAAATATACATTCCCAAACACCAAAATTGCCATTGCCTCTTTTTATTTTGTTAATATCATTGAGATCTCTGTTCATCTCTAATTCTGCCCCTTCATTTCTCTGTAACTCCATTGCCATTTAGTTGTTGGAGAAACCAGGTCATCTCTTGCTGGGTTTGCCTCAGCCTGTGTTCCATGGTTGTATCCCATGGTGTGTTATCACGTCTGTTTTTGGCCTCCGTGTTTCCAGCAAACTGGCTGTTGAACCCAGAGGCTTAATCACATTCAGATGAGACTGGGGGAAGATGTCGTCTTAGGCGGTGACATGTTCTTCATCAAGAGATACACACTATCTGATTTTCTCTCTTTTTTTCAGGAAACAGCCACTGATTTTCAGTGCCTATATCCTGAATTCATTCGGAGTAAATGGTGATATTCTGATTCTTTCATTCTTTCTTCATGTATTTATTGAAATATTCCTATACAAAGAAACGTCCCCTTTTCTACTCTTTGATTGTCTGGTCGTACGGTTTGTAGAAGAAAAGCAGTATAAAGGCTTGGGTGGTTCATTTTATTTACCAATGTTCAAAGTAAAGAATCAGATCTCTCAATTCTTCCAAACACTGGCCAGTTCATGTTTTGTATCACTAGGAACTCATGAATATAAACATATTTGATTTGCTTCCATTTATCAGAGTTGTGATTTATTATTATTTTATTATTATCTATTAGGAGAATGTTCTCCTGGCTACACAATGGCCAAAAATTCACCTGTACAGATGTTGGCCTAGGAATGATGGAGCCAAAACAGAAGAAAAGGGGCCTGAATATTTCTACCCAACCCTCTGACCCTTGAAAGTCCTGTGGCCATGGGATGGGCAGTGGCAGAGTAGATTGAGTCTGGGTTTCAAGAGTCATTGACAGGGGACCTGCACTTGAATCTTGGCTGTCACTTCCTAGCTGTGTGACCTTGCGTCTCCCTCTAAACCTCTCTGAGATTCCATACCCTCATCTGTAAAAGTGAGAGTGACATTTGCCTTAGCTCTGTGTATTTTTTTGTATTTTCTTTTTTTTAAATTAAAGTCTAGACAGTTACAGTGTGTCAATTTCTAGTGTACAGCATAATATTTCAGTCATACAAATGTATATATATTAATTTTCATATTATTTTTCATTATAGGTTACTACAAGATATTGAAAGTAGTTCCCTATGCTATACAGTAGGACCTTGTTGTTTATCTATTTTATATATAGTAGTTAATATTTACAAATCTCTAATTCCCAATTTATCCCTTCCCACCCCCTTTCCCCCCAGGGAACCATAAGTTTGTTTAGTATATCTGAGCCTCTTTTGATTTTGTAGGTAAGTTCATTCATGTCTTCTCTTTTTCATTTTTTTTTTTTTTTAGTTTCCACGTATGAGTGATATCATATGATATTTTTCTTTCTCTTTCTGGCTTACTTGACTTAGAATGATGATCTCCAGGTCCATCCATGCTGCTGCAAATGGCTTTATTTTATTCTTTTTTAAGGCTGAGTGGTATTTCATTGTATAGCTATACCAAAGCTTCTTTATCCAGTCATCTGTCAATGGACATTTAGGTTGCTTCCATATCTTGCCTATTGTATATAGTGCATATTCAGCTACTCTTATAAGAAAAAAGAAGAGGATGTTCAAGCACAAAGTTGAAGAATAAGCATCCAACAGCTCTGAGTTGCTGGACCTGAGTCATTTTGTCTTTATGATTTAAAGTAACACTAATGTGCTGTTTGGGGTGTAAAATCAACAATATGCTTTACAGAATCCAGTGCATCTCTTGGTGCCCAGACCAGGATCTAGAGGGGTTTGTTCCTGTGATGATGTATCACACTTACCAGCCAGCAGCATGCTGCCCTCCCCTACTCCCACACCCAAAACCATGCTATCAGAATCTTCAAATAAAGTATGTTTTTGTTTTCAAAAGTGGTATTTTCAATTGAGTTGGATCATGAACCACAACTTCAAGCTTCAGGACGTCCCGTTAACGTCTGTCAAAGACTGTACTCTTGAATGGTCTTGGAATGCATGTTCCCACATGCTCACCCTGCCAGCTCATCCCTGGTTTTTAGATTCATACAGAGAGAGTCAAGTGTGAGCCTTGAAATGGAAAAAAAAAAAATCTAGTTTCAGAAATAAAACTTAATCTATTTAATGTGGCACACATACCTTATTTTAAACCTATTGTTATTGTGCTCAGGGTAAGACTTTTGAGAAAATGGTGTTGATGTGCCTTCATTTTTTTCTGTAGACAATTTTGAATAGGGATATAGGATTATCTTAAAGAACACTTCTGTGTCATCTTACACGACAAGAAATCCACTATTTAACATGTTTCATAAAACCCTCATGTGCAGCCATTGATTAAATATTGTAATAGAACTGCCTTCGGACTCCATCACCATAACTCTAGCTCAACCAGTCAGTTTGACAGCTGTGTTTCCCTAACTGCATGGTTCAGCAGACACCAACTAATAGATAATCCTCTTCTATTTAGAACAACAGAACACTTTCTCTCTGTGTAAGAGAATTCTTATACCTCGCAATAGCTTAGCTACTGTATTTTTAACAGTTATCAAAAATATATTTAATAGTTATCAAAAGTCTTTTGATCAATTTTGTGATTCTTTTGGAGAAAGCATTATGTAAGAGAAAGAGAACTAACTGATCTTAAGGTTACAAGACCCAGCTTGAGAAACTAACTCAACCATGTATTCCTTATGTGATATTGGACAGTCATCTCTTAAGTGGAGATGGTCATTCATGGTCTTGGCTATATAATGGGGTCACCGATGCAGGTCAAGTGAGATGAATAAATAGCACTTGCAAAAGTGTAAAGCAATAAATAATGTCAGACATTACTATCATTCTTTAGGTTTTGTTTTCTCACTTCTCACACTCACAAATACACACTCTACAGCTTTGCAGATCGACTCTTTTTTTAGTTGTAATTTGTGCTCCATTTCCAATATTTTTTTGAAGTGTCTATGTTACAAGACACAGACATAATAGAATCAATCAACAAAGATACATGAACAGCAATGGGATGATGAAGGCGAGAGAAATTAGAAGGAACTACTAACATTAAGCGTAAAATTCACTAAACTTCCCAGCAGTCAGGACAAAAGGGAAACACACTATTTGCATGGTTTTTCCAGTCTGATTGAGAGAACCCTTTTTTGTCCTTGCGATATATCTTACTTAAAATAGGCTTCATAGACGATTACCAAATACTTTTCCAGGAAACTAGATCTTTATTATCAGATGCCTTCTTGGATAATGTGTTGTTGCTGCACATAAAACTCATGAATTCTTCGTGAATCAGTCTTGCTCAAACCTGTTTTAGAATATTGTTAAATTAAAGCCAACCTTTGTAGTGCTATGTCCACACTTTGAATGAATGGAAAATGTCCTTAGAATTTAAATCCTGTGTTTTTGTCACATCTCTGTATCACAGGAAAGGCACCTGTGTGCCCGCCATATCTGTATTTGTATACTCCAGAAATCATTCCACCTGTGAGTTGTCTCAGTTGCTTTCTAATTTTTTTCCCTGGTCCTTTAGTGATACCTGGGCCTCAGAGGTGATAGAGGAAATTTAAAAAATGAATTAGGTTATTACCAAATTCAAAAACATACAGTGTATACTTGGGTTCAAGTTGAGGAGGAAAGTTCACTCTGTAGACCCAGGAAGTCTTACAGGCTGCATTCTTCACTGGCCAGAGCCTGGTTTTGCAGTCACATGCACAGGAGTTTATTTCCAAGCTGTGCATGTGTTGGGTGGCCTCAGGAAGGGCATTTGGTAGCTCTGATCCTTAGTTTCCCCATCTGCAAAATACGGGACCAGCAAACCACCTTACAGAGCTGCTGTGACTACTAGAGGGGCACCACCTGCATCGAGGCATGCACGACACATAGACATACATGACATACAGGCTGCATATGGACTGCAGTCAAGACCTAACAGTTATGACAGCTCCATCTCTTACCTGCAATTCCAAACCCCCAAATCTCCAGAATCCAAAAACACTTTCCATAACTCACTTGAAAGCAAAATCTCACCTAAAACGCAAGCATAACCTGGCCTGAACTAATGTGAGGCTATTTAGAGTCTTTTGACTGTTAAGTGGAATTTTAACTCAAAAGCAGAAATATTTCTGCTTCTGGTTTCGGAATGCTGCTTCAGACACCTTTTGGGTCTCCTGCATAACAAACGGTATAGAGAGTAAATTGCCTTTCAAAACTCTGAAAAATTCTGAATTTTCAAACACATCCAGCCCCGATTGTTTTATATAAGAGATTGATAACCTATTTTATCACTGGGGTTGCAGATTTCCTTAATGTCTAACTTGTCAGACACGCACTGAAAAGGGAAATCTCTTCTACCGCATCCCTAATTCACAATGACCCCCTAGGTGTGGCCCTGTTTGTCCTGAGCTCTTTGGATCTGGGGGAGGTTTATGCTTTGGTCAAAGCCTGGTTCCCCTCTGATGGGTCTGGTAGTTATAAAGTTCTTCCTTACGCTGAACTGAAATCTGCCTCCCTGTAAATGCTCCTCCTTGTCCCTGTTCTTCAAAGCTAAGAGAACCAAGAAGAAGCCAGTTCACTCTTCCAAGTGACTGTTTATCAAGTACTGGAAAAATGTTACGCTCTTTCTTAAGTCTTCTTTTAAACAGGCAAACAAACTCATTTCCTATAGCTAGTCTTTAGCGGACTCATTCCCAGGCCTCTTCTAATTGTTTCCCATTTCACATGTGTTGTTATCTAGAATCAAATGTCTTATGGTCTTTGTCTTAAAAACTGTTTCCAACTCTTGATGATTAACATCATCTTCTGTGGCCCCGAACAGTATCTTTACAGGGACTGAAGTTTTGTTCTGTGAAAGATTCAGACCCAAATTCTGAGTCATCCATTTATTAGACCTTCGGTGAAATGTATAAACTCTCAGACCATCAGTCTCCTTATCTGTAAAACTGAGATAAAATAATAATGCGAGCTTTGTTGCTGGAAGGAAGGTAGCACCTAAAGAGTGCCTAGTACCTGGACTGACACAGACTAGGCAAGCAAGAAATGGTAATGTTCATTCTTAGAAGTTTGATAAATCCTCCTCTTCTTCATCATGTTTGTATTATACTTTCTTAGGCTGAAACTGGTGCCATCAAAATTCCACACAAGCCTAAGGACATCAGTGGGTTTATTTTTATGTCTAGTCCATAGGAAACTAATCTGTCATTGTGAAAATGCAATTTGTATGATAAACAGTTTCTTCTAGTCTTAAAGGGGAGTCATGGTACTTCTCCTCCCTCCCCCATCTCTTCTGAACCAAAAGCAGCTTCCAGGGCAACTTGATTGACACAGGCACTCAAATCTGCATGTTTTCAGGCACCTCTTTAGAGATCTACAGTAGAAATTTGTTTTTTCCAACCTAGAAACCAAGTGGATTCCAGGGTGTCTTGTTTCTCATTTTGAGTCTCTGCGTACTGTTTGAATGTTTCCAAGTGTGCAGGGTAGAGCCATAAATTATATTTTGATCAGTGCCAAAAACTGGGTGCCAAAGAACATCTTGACATTACTATTAGCGTATGTTGTATCCTGTAATTAAGCAGAACCGGCTTGTAGATGAGATCTTCTGAAGACAGAGCCCTCCTTTCATGGGAGCGTAATCAGAATGAGCTATTGCTCTCATTAAGTTACTTGGTAATACATCACCAGTGTGACCTGTCATTCTAATGATGCATTAGTGTAATTCATCAACAGGGTGAATCCCACTAATAAGGTGTTACTCAAGAGGCAGGCCTATCCAATGCAGAAGCATTGAGGGGCAGATGTAGGCTGACTGCAGCCCAGATCCCGAGCAGCCCTATATAATAGAGTCCCCCTACCTTTCTTCTTACTCTTTGACATTTAGCTATTTTAAGCCATCCGAATTAATGCCCATCTTTCCCCAGCCTGTTCTGATTTTTCCTTCCTGACTAATCCTTTAGTGGTCCAAGGATACCTAACTTTTGGGTGTATGATTGAGCCACTTGGTTCTTTCCTGAAGAGTTATACTTGAAGAAAACTTAGTTTCATAGCTGACATTGTCACAGCACCTCTGGATGTCTATATGAGTCATACCCTACGTGACTGTAAAGTGAATTAGATTTTTTTTTTTAAAGATTCATTCAGTGATGCCACTCCAATAAAAAGGAGGTAGGAGATAATGATACTAAAAATCAAGGCTTTGCAACTAGTAGATAAGTAAGTCCTGAAAATCTGATACTTAGTACAGGGATTACAGACAACAAACTGTATTATAAACATTAAACCTGCTAAGAGACTAGGCTTAATTCTTCTAGTTCCCACCACTAGGGGAAATGAGAGTTATGTGATGCAATAGAGGTGTCAACTATCACTAAATTGGCACCCTTATTGCGATATAAATCTATCAAATCAATATATTGTTCACCTTAAACTTAGACAATACTATATGCCAATCATATGTCCTAAAAGATTCTCTACCAAGAAAGAAAGAAAGAAAGAAAGAGAGAGAGAGAGGGAGGGAGGGAGGAAGGAAGGAAGGAAGGAAGGAAGGAAGGAAGGAAGAAAGAAAAGAAAGAAAGAAAGAAAGAAAGAAAGAAAGAAAGAAAGAAAGAAAGAAAGAAAGAAAGAAAGAAAGAAAGAAGGAAAGAAGGAAAGAAGGAAAGAAGGAAAGAAGGAAAGAAGGAAAGAAGGAAAGAAAGAAAGAAGAAATCAAGGCTAACATAGCTAGTGCAACTGAGGATTATATTTACTCTGAGCTTCCTAGCAGCAAAATCAGAAAGGGATTATGGATTGATAGCATGAAAAATATTTTGTTTGGAAACTTTCTTTGTATTATTAAATTTTAGGAACATTTCATTTGGATCCATAGCTAATGAACCTTAAAGAACTTAATCAACTTTGCCTTCAATGGTAATATCACTGAAAATTCTTCACAGTGATTCCTTATTCTCATCCTATGATAAAGTCAAGGATATATTATAATGAAAATATATCCATTTAAGGCATTTTCTGTGAAAAGTAAAGCTAATGTGGTTCAGGTTTATTATTTACCTTGGGAATAGAGTTCAAAACCCTGTGGGAATGAATGGTGCCATTTCTTTCTACGATTTTTTTCTGATATCACTTCTCTCCTCTAGACATTTTTTAAGAGGTAGGTAACAATTTATGACTTTCTTAGCTTTATTGAAGTATAATTTACAACCAATAAAAATTTACCCTTTGTAAATCTACATTGTGGTGAATTTTGGTCACTGTAAATAACCCTGTGACTACCGCCACAATCAAGATACTGAACACTTTTATCAGGCTAAAAAGTCCCCCATTCCCCTGTGCAGTGGGTTCCCTCTCCTGGCACCCTGCTGAAGGCAACCACTGATCTCCTTTCTGTCGCTAAAATGTTGCCTTTTCTAGAATCCCTTAGAAATGGAACTTACATGTAGTCTTTTGTGTTTGACTTCTTTTATTTCATCTCGACATGGTTATATGTAATTCATGTTTTGTTCATTTTTATTTCTGAGTAGTATTTCATTAGGATTCATTTTTATAAGAAAAAAGCTTAAATGGTATTAAGAGCAGTTGCTAGAAAGAATATTCACATGAAATTTAATAAGAAGCATAGAGGTGGCAGTATGTATTCATGCTTAAATAGAGAGCTCATGCCTTCTATTCCAGTACATGCTTCAGTACCTGAAAATGGTAAGCTTGAAAAGTAAGTGGTGGCATGAACCGTGTTCTCCATCTCGCCGCTATATCTGCAATATCTAGCCCAGTGCCTGCGTTCACTGGATGCTTAATAAATCATTGTTAAATGAGTAAATGAAGACATTAATAGATGCTCATCATCCAACTACAGCAGTCATGCAAAGAGAGCAGTGGCTTAAGATCAGGAAGAGTAAAACATAAATGGGTAAGTTACATTTATTTCCATTTATGGAGCACTTACCATAGAAGTGCTTGTAAAGTGACTTAGCGTCTGCTCGTATTTCAGGTTCCTTGTAGACTGATGTTTAGCTCTATCACCTGTGCATTTTTAAAACCTTTGCAATCCTGTGTTTCATCCTGAACTCCCAGCTTTGGGATAATCGACTTAGCACATTTCCTATGCCCTGTCCTTTTATTTGCCCTGAAAGTATTCCTAAATATTTAGTTATTTTCTGAATTGTGCACTCTTCATGGAACTCTTCAGCTCCAAGATTTTTTCTAAACATATAAAAGTATATCCAAGGAATGATACACTTGGAAGCAGAACACCGTAGAATGTTAACATGTAAAGATGGTTTAGTCTAACATCCTCATTTGAAGGAGGAGGAAACCAACTCTCTAAAATGAGTTGCTCCAGTTCACTTGGTGACAAGTGTTGTGCAGTTGAAGATAAATTTGTTAATAGCCTATTAATCCCAATAAGCAAGCAGTTAGTTTGCAAAATTGAATTGAAAGCAAAAGGGAGAACTTTTAGTTTGTTTGTTCGTATTCAAGCTTTGCTCATGAGAATTGGGAGTGTGCATTCTCTATTATACTGAGTGATATTTTAAAGCATGTCAAGGAAAAAATAACTTTCACAAAGAGAAGCTATATAGCTTGAATTAGAATCCATGTCAAAACAAGAGAAACAAAAGAAGGCAAAATTCTACACTGGGGAAGATTGAACTTCAACTCAACCGTACATCTCAGCAGTTGAAAAATCTATTCATTATATGCCTCAAACCAAATCTTTATTTGGCCTTTAAGATGTATTCTCTACGCCAGATCCCTAAAAAGTCCAGAAATTAGGTTTTCAGGTAGAATGTTCATCTAAACTCTTAATAGGTTAATTTTGGCTCTTGTCATATACCCTGTCTATAAACCTTAACACTCACAGAGATTTGGATTCAACAGATTAAAAAACCTTCAGATGAAGGCCTCTGCAACACCCTGAATTTTATAGATCTAATGAACCATTAAGATACAACAAAATTGTGTTGGTTTTATAAATACAGCAAGGCAATACCCTACCCTGTACTTTAGATGTCCGCTTGCCACTAGATACAGCTCTGGCTTGCTCCATCTATTCATCCATCCACTAATGCAAAAATGACTTATCGAATGCTTGCTAACTGCTTAAGTGCTGAAACACAGGAATGAGTAAATACTCTAGTAATACAAAGAGAAAAACAGAGGATCTCAATGTGGGAAAGGATTTCAGGAAGACTTCAAAAGAAGGTGTCTTGTGAGTTGGATCTTATAGGAGAAGAAGCATTTTAATAAGTTAACATGATGAAGGTAATTCCTAGAGCTGCAAAGGAACAACTTGCAAAATGTGTCTGCTCCCTGGGTTCATTTTGGAAAGATGTGGATGCTTCCAAAGGGAGATATCCTTCAGTAGGCCAAGACGACTTCGTCATATGTCAACACCAAATAGATGGAACTCAGCATCATTCAAGCCTCTGTACTTTCTGTAATCTTTAAATTTTCAATAACTAATATGCCATAACAAAAATATTGAAGTCTCTCAAAATGGAATATTGATACTATGGAATGTCAAGATATGACTTAAAAAAGCATTAGCTGGAACTTTATGTTATGATGTTCAGTTAAAAATAAGAAAGAATTTTTACATGCAACAGAACATCTAGACAGATATGATATAGACAAAGACACACACACACACACACACACTTGAGATAGAGAAAACCATACCAAAATTGTCAAATAGTCATTTCCGATCAATAGATTATTTTAACTTGTTTCAATAGCATGATGATATATTTGATTGGACTTCAAAAAAAGAAAAGCAAGAGTTGAACAACCTAGCACCCATCACAGATTTTTGTGTTGCAAAGTTCTTTGGTCATCTTCCAAATAAGGACGCATTTATTACCCCTAAAACCAGGAAATGTATAATAAAAATCATTTTAAGTCCTTGGTGGTTTAAATGTTTGTGAAGAACTATAATCAATCAAGACAACTGTAGCCTTTTTAGGCAAACTGCCCAGATGAACAGTCAGTTTTAAAAGTTTTGTCATTATATTTTTTTTAAACGTTAAATTTTTTTCCTTGTTCACTTAGATAAGCAGTAAGGTTACGAATACCTTCAATTAAACTTCATGTTTACTCTATAAAAAGCAGGCACTTCTATTACATTATCAAAGTTTATTTTAGTTGGTAGTACAAGAGCCTTTATTAAGCAAACAATGGAGCTAGATTACAATTACTTTAAAATAGCAGTAAAGTTGCTCTGACTTCAGGATAATTTAGTTTTTCCTCCAAATAGTTTCTCATTCCGATATTTCTCTTAGGAAAAAAGTCCTATGGTCAATCTCTTTTGAAAGGGAACTTAAAATCAGCTTGTGATGAATTTCCTAAGTATTTTATGGCACTCCCTCCATAAGTTTTCTTGTTTTCTCAAGAGAACACTTGAAAACCCACCAATCTTTACATTTTAATATCATATGTACAGCATATGTAACAGATGAACAAGTAAACATCTGCTGAGGGTCATGGATTTGAGTCTACATTCACCTTGTCTCCAAGCAGGTTGACTGCTGTCTGAATTGCTGGTGGTCCTCAATGCAAAAGAGAGTGACTCCCTTCACTGCTCTCGTAGGTCCCCACAAGCCCCAGGTCCTTGCTTATCAGATGCTCTGTGAACCGAACACAAGGAGACATGTTAGAAACCTACCAGGATATGGCATGTTCAGGAAGGCAGACTGTAGGGACTTTGGAAAGACCCACGTAATCCATAATTCCACCTCAGGAAAACTTAACTCCGTGATTTTTCTCGTGAGTCTGACCATGTCACTCTGTAAGACTATGTATGATAGTCCACATTTAACCTTAGCAGGATTATTGTTGATTGATTTCATTAGCTGCTTTGCTTTCCCTGATGAACTCAGTTAGTCTACTTACTGTTTCAAGCTTTAGTTTTTATTCCAGAAGCTGATGTTTGGATACTTGCTTCAAGAGTCACAGAACTGAGAGGGCACGTGTACAATTTTAAAAAGATGGTCATTTGAAATGTTCATGAGCTCACTGGTCAGGTATATGTGTGTGCTGAAACTGTATTTAAAAATGAAAGACTTGAGAGAAATAAATACAAGTCTGAATATTTTACCTTGAATTAAAACAGAGGAAGTAGTTTCAGAAGAGTAAGTTATGCAGTAAAATAACCCAAATCATCAGCTTGACGATTTGACTAAGCATATAAGATATAACATTTATCCATTCAAAATAGGGATTTATTTGATATTAAAGAAAAATATCATATGGTATCACTTATATGTGGAATCTAAAAAAAGATACAAATGAACTTCTTTATAAAACAAACAGATTCACAGACATAGAAAACAAATGTATGATAACGGAGAGGGAGAGGGTCAGATGGGATAAACTGGGTGTTCAAGATTTGCAGATACGAACTACTATCTATAAAATAGATAAACCACAAATTTCTTCTGTAAGGCACAGGGAACCATATTCAATATCTTGTAGTAACCTATGATGAAAAAGAACATGAAAATGAATAAGTATATGTATATGTATATGTGTGTATTCATGTATGTATTGTAAACTGACAATACTTCAATTAAAAAAAAAACACTGTAGAAATTTCATACTATTCATAAGAGTTAATCAAAGGTTTCTTTTCTTAACAGTCCTACTCCCCACCCCACAAAGTTCACAAATAGGGTCATATGACATATATACTTCTGTGACTATTTTTTTTTTCACTTCACATAATGCAAATACAGTTGACCCTTCGACAACATGGGTTTGAACTGAGCAGATCCACTTATATGTGGCTATTTTTCAATAGTAAATACTCCAGTACTACACAATCTGCATATACAGAGGAACTCCTGATAAAGAGGGCTGACTGTAAACTATGCAGATTAACCCCCACCTTGTTCAAGGCCAGCAGCATTCCCCATGCTGTTACACGGAGATACCCTCAGGAAGCAATCTTTGAATCTTGCATAGAAAATAAAGAAAGTGGCTTGCATTCCCACAGCGACCACATTTTGTTTATTGTGTTAGTAGATTTGCATTGTAAACTTTTATTGTATTTATATTCTCTTTGTAATAGTAATTTCCATAGTGGTTTAGTATTGTCTCTTCTGTTTTATGTTTAATTTAATTTAAAAATTTTTTTAAATTTTTTGTGGGGGTAAGTAATTAGATTTTCTTACTTATATTTAGAGGAGGTACTACTGGCAATTGAACCCAGGACCTTGTGAATGCTAAGCAAGCACTCTACCACTTGAGCTACACCCTCCCCCCATTAAGTCTCTTCTAAAGTCACGTGGGAATCAGTTCTCACAGACCATCCCTTCCTTTCATAGTTTCCTCTCCCTGACCTCTGCATCCTCTTCACTCATTTCCTGATGCACTACATTCCATTATCAACTAGATTTTTCCAATGATGCACTTTTGTTTAGAATGACTTTCTTTCTTCCTCTAAGGGACTGAAATCTGGGCAAGGTGTATTAGTTTTGTTTTTCTTTTAAAAATCAGTGAATGTTGCTTCTGTGCCTTCTGGGAGCACGGATTTCTGTGCAGAAGTCTGTGATTGGCCTGATTTTTATATCTTGTAGGTGATTTAATACTTTTTGTCTCAATACCCTCAGATTTCTTTCTCTATCCTTGCAGTTCAAAACTCTCACCAGAATATATCTGTTACTGATTATTCTATAACTATTTTTTTATGAAAAATGGCTATGTCATTGGATCTAGGACTTCCTTTTTCACAAGCAGTTTTTCTTCTATTATGTCTTTGTGAGCTGTTTTTATTTTTTTGCTTGTTTGCTCATTTGTTCAGTTCTCTAACTTAGCATAGTCTACTCTTCCATATCTAGTATAACTTCCCTTGATTTTTAGTTTTCCCTTGCATTTATAGTTGACCCTTGAACAACACAAGTTTGAACGGCATGAGTCCACTCATATACAGATTTTTTTCAATAAATGTAGTCAAAAATTCTTTGGAGATTTGCAGCAACTTGAAAAAAAGCTCACAGACAAATTGCATTGCCTAGAAGTATCGAAAAAAATAAGAAAAAGGTGTTATGAATGCATAAAATACATGTAGATACTAATCTTTTTCATTATTTGTTACCATAAATATATACAAATCTATCATAAAAAGTTAAAATATATCAAAACTTATGCACACACTTACATGGCACCATTCACAGTCAAGAGATTTGTAAACAACTGTAAAGATGCAATATTAAATCATAACTGTGTAAAATTAACTCTAGTGTACACTGTACCACTGTAATAACTTGAGAGCCACCTCCTGTTGCTATCGTGGCGAGCTCAAGTGATGCGAGTATCCATGGGACATTCATCATCTCTGTGTAAACATTTCATCTCTCCAGGAAACTGTGTGTCTATCAAAGTAAAAAGTGGTCTCTCTAGGGCCTCCCCTACTTTTCATTGTGTTTACTGCAATACTGTAAACCTTTGAATAACACCATGAGAACCACAAAGTACCACTAGTGATGCTGGAAATGCTCCCAAGAAGCAGAGAAAAGTCTTGACATTACCAGAAAATGTTGAAATGCTTGATAAGGTCCGTAGGCTGAGGTCCACAGTTGCAGTTGCCACCATTTCATGATAAATGAATCCAACATAAGAACCACTGTAAAAACAGAAAAAGAAATTTGTAGAGCCATCACCACAGATACACCAGCAGGCATGAAAACCTTGCACTTCTTGTGAAATACTTTTTTATCTCATATTGAAAATGCAACTTTTATATGGGTGAAGGATTGCTATAAGAAAGACACACCTATAGACCCCAATACGATTTTGAGAAAAAGCGAAGTCATTATGTGACAACCTAAAGTGAAAAGAAGGTGAAGCGTCTAAAACTGAAGAATTTAAAGCCAGCACATAGTGGTTTTAGAAAGAGGTTTGGCTTAAAAAATGTCAAGATGAGAGGAGAAGCGGCTCTGCCCACCAAGAGGCAGCAGATCTGTTCCCAGTCTCCATTAAGAAAATCACTGAGAAAATCTCTCTGAATAGTTTTTAATGCAGATAGAAGTACCCTATTCTGAGGGTTTAAAAAAAAAAACACAATGGGCAAAGGAAGAGAAGTGAGCACCAGGATTTAAGGCAGGAAGGTATAGGCTAACTCTGCAGTCGGGTTATGGTCTGAACTGCCCTCATCTATAAAGCTGCTGCTCACCCCTAAGCCTTAGGGAGAAAAGATAAACAGCAGCTTCCAGTCTTTAGGCTGTAGGACAAGAAGACCTAGACAACAAGGACACTTTTTCTGTATTGGTTCCGTCGTTGATTTGTCCTTGAAGTTAGGAAGCACCTTGCCAGTAAGGGACTGCCTTTTAAAGTTCTTTTGATATTAGACAATGCCCCTGGCCACCCAGAACCTATGAGTTCAACAATGAACGTGTCGAAGTGGTCTGCTTGCTCCCAAACACAACGCCTCTAACTCTGCTTCATAAGGACCTTGAAGGCTCATTACACATGGTACTCCATGGAAAGGACTGTCAACGCTATGGAAGAGAACCTGACAGAGAGAACACTGTGAAAGTCTGGGAGGATCATGCCATCGAAGGTGCCATTGTTGTTATAGTAAAAGCTGTGAAAGCCATCAAGCTGGAAACAATAAATTCCTGCTGGAGAAAACTATGTCCAGATGTTGTGCATGACTTCATAGGAGTTACGACAGAGCCAATCAAGGATATCATGAAAGAGATTGTGGATATGGCACACACACACACACACAAAAGTGAGACTGGCTGGGAGTGGGGACTTGGGGGGTGGAGGGTGTCAAGGTAAGGATCTTGGAGAAATTCAAGAACTGACAGACACCATACCAGAGGAATTAACAGAAGATGACCTGACATTGGTGCATGCTTCTGAACCAGTGCCAGACAGTAAGGAGGAAGACGTAGAAGCAGTGCCAGAAAACAAAATGACATTAGAGAACCTGGCAGAAGGGCTCCGATTATTCAAGACCGCTTTTGACTTCCTTTACAGCATGGACTCTTCTATGAGATGAGCACTGAAACTAAAGCAAACAGAGGAAGGATTGGTACCATACAGAGACATTTTTAGAGAAATGAAAAAGCAAAGAAGTCAGAATTTACAACATACTTCTATAAAGTTACACTGAGAGTACCTGCTCTCCTGCCTCCCAGTCACCTCCTCCTCCATCACTCTCACCTCTGTCACCCCGAGACAGCAAGACCCACCCCTTCTCTTCCTCCTCCTCCCCAGTCTCCTGAACATGAACACAACGGGGATGAAGACCCTTATGATGATCTACTTCCACTTAATGAATAGTGAAGAGTCACATGCCCTACAGTTAATAAACTTATTTGTTGTGTATGTGTGTAAATGTCTTTGGAAAATCTATTAACTGTAGGGCAAAAACTATATGAGACGTTTTTGTGTCATCATCATCATCATTGACTAAGTATTCACTGTGTAGAATATCACATGCAAGACTTGTATTGAAGTGGATAGCATAAGGTGAGTGATAGTTAACATAAAATTAATACTGTGTTTTCTTCTTGTTTTACAACTTTGCTTTCAAAGAATCACATTACTGCGCAGGATGCCTCTCGTCATTGGAGAAACTGTGTATCAGCCTATCATCACCGATAAAAGGATTTTTTTTAAAAGATGTAACAATGTTTCCAACACTATATGAGGGCTATGACTGTAAGACTATATGCCATAAAAAATTTATAACGATTCATTCATTAGTGTATAGACTAGGCTACCATGAAGCAAACATATTGATTACACCAGGCTACCAGGATACCAAAAAATAATATGAATTTCTTTTTCACATTATCTTTTCATTTGTGATATCTAGTGTTAGTAATGTGTATAACATCTACAGTGTTTTGTATCATATAAGACAATATTGATATCTTATATGATTATCTGACAGATAATTCACCTTGTAAACAGATGACTTAAGGTATCAATATATAGTACAGTACTGTGAATGCATTTTCTCTTTCTTTCATTTTCTTAATAGCATTTTCCTTTCTGTAGCTCAATTTATTGTAAGAAGTCAGTATATAATATGTGTATAACATACACAATATGTGTTAATCAACTGTTTATGTTATTGGCAAGGCTTCTGGTTAACAGTAGGCTATTAGTAATCAAGTTTTTCAGGAATCACAAGTTATATGTGGGTTTTTGACTGTGCAGGGGGTTGGTGCCCCAAACCCCTGCATTGTTCAAAATTCAACTGTGTGTTATTTTCTTGTGCTTGTCCTCCATATAGTTGCCTCTATCTTAAGCAGTATCCGTTTTCCTTCTTGTTGTTTCTGATGTGGTTTCCTTTTATTTAATAATGGTTTGTTGCTTTCTTTCATTTCTTTCATAAGCAAAGCCAGATTACCTTTCATTTCTTTAATTTTCTTATCTCTTCTTTCACCTTGAGTATTGATCCTTTGGTGTTCTCCCCACCTGCCAAAGATCCCGTGTATCCTTTCATTTTTCTTAAGAGTATAAAGGAGTATTTATAGTTTTCCTCATTTCCCATGCCCTGAAATGTATTGATTGCTTTTATATACCTTTTTTGATGGGAGACTGGGGAGTGTAATGGTATCCACATACAGATGCCCCACGTTGGATTCATGTTGAGTGCCAGTCATCTGTGTGTGACTGTGTGCTCACCACCAGTGTAGGTAAAAGCATGCATGTAGGGAGTGGGTTGAGACTAACAAGAACACGCTTTCACTGATGCATCTTCTGCTCTAGAAGAAGATTTCTCTTCTGGGAGAGCAAATCACTGAGGCAGAGGTTGGGGTGGCTCATAGTGAAGTTTCCTGACCAAACTGCAATTTGCTTCTCTCCATTCTTCCTTGTTTCTTCTCTGTTCACCTTGTCTCCAGTAAGTTATCTTAGCATTGCAAGGAGCTAGAACTCCACAAGGTGGTTTCTTTTTCCTTGATGTCCTGCCCACTAATGCAGTCCTCACTCTTTTATGGAAGGAATTATTACCAGGGCCTTGCAGTCCCCATTAACTCACCTTCAGAAAAATGTGTACCCATCTAGAAAAGCTTGCAAGAATCTGGTGGGGGTTTGTTGGTTGGTTGGTTGGTTGGTTGGTTGGTTGGTTTTTAACTCAATTTGGAACAGACATCACTGAGTCAGGCAAACTATCTCCAGAGTCTGTGATCTGTGGTTGTTTTTATTTTCTAATTAATTGTGAACTCTATTTTCTACCCTATTTTTTATTCCTTTTGTTTGTTTCCATGAATTTCAGGGAAAAGGACACAGATAACTTTACTTCGTTTTTTTCTGTATGAGTTTTATGTGACTTCTTAAAAGTGGACAAAATACAAAGATTCCTAAATTGAATTTGATAAATGTAATAAAGCTTTAAAGTCCTCTCTCAAATCTCAAACCAGTAGAAAATCATAATTCTCCATAAATTACCATGATTCACAGTGCCTGTCTACAAACTGGTGTCTTTTACTGATTCTTGTCCACCTTAATATATTAGTAAGCATTCTACCCCAGTAGTCACCGGCTATATTGTGTAATGGTAAAGAGATGTGTGGACCTTTTGCTACTATCTTGCTATCAAAAATAAAATGATAGATGTATATATCAGTGAAATTAAGTTCTGTATTTTAAACGGGTGCATTTTAAAAAAAATGCAGTGGACTTTTTTCCCCCAGCAGTTATTGTTAGAAAGCATTAAATTGAGCATTCAAGATTAATTCTCTGGCAGGTCAAGAGGAGAACAGCATGTAGCCAATCCTACCTTAGTGTTCCTTCTTAATGGCTCCAGCACAGTGTGAAAAAGTAAACAGTTGTGACAAGAGACGTAATGGATGAGTTGGGTGTGACAGGTCATCCTCTCTTTAAGTTCATCCTCTCTTTAAGTATAGTCTGTAATGAAGTGGACCATAGTTTTTCAGATCATCAAAGACTTGTATTGTAAACCTTATTTCTAGAGTAGGGAAGGATCTTGAGTAAATATATTGTGAATGATGGTGCCTAGTGACACCAAAGGAATAAAAACAAATAATGAATGAAAGTATGCTTATCCTGAAGTGTTAGCCTAGGAACCGCTGGTAATAATAAGACCCCTTCTCTTTTCTATGTCTCTACTGCCATTCTCCCATATAGAAATACTCTATTTAGAATCATTTAATTTCTTAAGTGTTTGGAGAAGAGTGATTTTATAATTATTAAGGACAGTAAGCTAAGAGCATTTTCCCCCCAAATCCAACACATCTCCTGCCTTTTCACACACTGGAAACACAGAGATGTGTAGAAATGAAGTGAAATAGTGGTCCAGCTCTGCTTCCTCATTTCATGGAATCATAAATAGGGGACACTTTCCCCTTCTCCCACTAATCTCCAAATCTCAGGAAGATAGACTGATAGGAAGAAGTCAAAATAATGCCCTATTCACCAGCATAAATTGTTACTCACACCTGGAGTAGAGTGTTTCAAAGAAAAATTAAATTCCTCAGTTAAATTATAATTGTCTCATGGTTAGTTTCTAATAACAATTATCATTATAGTTAACATTTATTTAGTACCTACAGTGTATCAGGCACGCTGATAGGCATTTTATACACATCATTGGTTTAATTTTCCCAGATATGAAGCATTCTTCCAATTTATAGAAAGCTGAGGTTTGCCCCAGACCATAGGATGAAAACTGCATTCTTCCAGACTCCAGGGCCCACAGTCTTACTCTGCTGTTGCAGTGCTGTCCATTATGATAGCCTCTAACCACATGTAGCCACTGAGCACTGGAAATGTGCCTAATGTGATAAGAAACTGAATTTTAAGTTTATTTTAATTTTAAATTTAAATAGCCACATAAAGCTACCATATTAGACTACACAGATCTTGTTGTCTTCTATAAGATTCAGTTTTTATGGGAGTTCAAAATTTGTAGATATTGACAGGTAAGTATCGAATAGATAAACAAGATTATACATTATAGCACAGAGAAATATATACAAGATCTTGTGGTAGCTCATGGTGAAAAAGTATGCAACAATGAATATAAGTATGTTCATGTATAACTGAAAAGTTGTGCTCTATACTGGAAATTGACACAACATTGTAAACTGACTATAACTCAATAAAATAAAATTAGGAAAAAAGATTCCGTTTTTAAATTTTCTGTTATGCAGCAATAAGTAATCAATGCACTGAACGAGAACTATGATCTGACTAAAATCCTTGTATCTAAACTCTTATGAAAATAAGAAAATCTTATACAAATATAGAAGTTGACTTATAAGTATGTTTCATTGGCTCTCAGCTCCTAGGAATACCCACTCCTTAAAACAAACAACTATTTAACCCCCAGTCCCCCAGAACAAATTTACACTTTGCTGTTAACATTTTAAGGGTTATTCCAGAGAGACATTTGAAAGCAAGAACTCAATACTTCTGGCATGTTTAACTAAAAGACTGCTCAATACTATACAGGAGAACAAAGCAATGACTGCTTTTCTCAGTAGAATTTCTACCGTTTTTAAAGTTAGCTTATTTGACTTATAACCACATTGGTCCTTCCAGTTCGGAAACACCAAAGGCAAGGTCTCTTTGATTACTGAGATTCCTTCAGCTCCTCTGAAATCGAACCCTGAAGTCCTTGTAGACTTTTAGTTTTGCTTCCTGTCAGCCAAGCAACTCTGTTAGAAAGGGTTCAGAGCCCTGAGAGCTTTCAGTTTATTTCTTGGAGAAGTTAAAGCTATAACAATAGCTTTCAATATGTGAGAGTCCCAGTTGTTCTGCAATTTTGTCAGCACTTGGTAATGTCTTTTTTTTCTTTTAAACATTAACCATTCTAGTATGTAACATTATCAATTGTGGTCTAAATTTGTTTTTCTCGAATGACTAATGAAGTTGGGCATCTTTTCATGTATTTACCTGTCATCCATATATTCTCTTTGAAGGGTCATTTCACTTTTTGTGCATTTTAAAATTGGGTTACTTGCCTTCTTATTGTTGAATTTTAAGAATACTCTATATATTCTGCTTGTAAGGCCTTTGTTGGAGATGTGATGTGCAAATATTTCCTTCCATTCTGTGGCTTGTCTTTTCATTCTCTTAACACTATCTTTCACAGAGCAAAACTTCTTAATTTTGAAGAAGTCCAATTTATCCTTTTTTTTTTTTTCTTTTGGTATCATATCCAAGATCTCATTTCCCAACAAAGGTCACAAAGATTTTCTTCTAAAAGTCATACAGCTTTATGTTTACCATGTAGAACTATGAGTTATTGTTTGATATTTATTTTTCTTTTGCATATAGATGTCAAATTTCGTATCAATTATTTGTCATAAAGACTGTCATTCTTTATTTAACCATCTTTGTGTCTTTGTTAAAATTAATTGATCATATTGACTCGGTTCTCTTTCATCAATCTATGTGTTTATGCTTTTACCAATACCACATCATGTTTATTTATGTAGATTTACCATAAGTCTTAGCATTAAATAGTGCAGTTGCTCCAATTTTGTTTTCTTTCCAAATTTTTTGGCAGTTTTAGTAGCTTTGACACTTCCAAATAAGTGTTAGAATTAAGCTTCTTGGTGTCTATAAGATGATTCTCAGTGTGACTTCATTGAAACTATAGATCTATTTGGGAAGAATTGGCATTTTGACAATATCAAAAGTCTTCTCATCCATGAACATAGTATATCTCTTCATTTATTTAGGTTCTCTTTGAGTTTTTTTGACCAGAGTTTTATAATTTTCAACATACATGTCTTGCCCATATTTTTTAAGATTTATGTATAAATACTTATTGATGCTATCATAAATGGTACTTCATAAAATTTTGATTCCCAAATACAGTAATAAAATTGATTTTTTTGTATATTGACTTTGTATCCTGTGATCTTCCTAATATCACTTATTAGTTCTAGAAGGGGTGTGTGTGTGTGTGCGTGCATGTGCATATGCATATATTTATAAATTCCTTGGGATTTTTCATGTATGCAATCTTCTCACATGTAGATAGAGACACTTTTATTTCTTCCCTTCTAGTCTGTGTGCCTTTTATTTCTTTTACTATTTTATTGCACTGACTAGGACTTCCAGAACAATGCTGAATAAGAATAGTGAAGACAGAGATACTTGTGCTGGTCCCAATATTAGGAAGAAAGCATTCAGTCTTTCATCCTAAAATATAATGTAAGCTATAAAATTTTTAGTTTCTCTTTATCAGGGTAAGGGCATATTTTTATTCCTGATTTGCCAAGAGTTTTTTTTTTTTTTTATCATGAATGAATATTGGATTTTGTCAAATGATTTTTCTGTTTCTATTAAGAAGATTACATGTTTCTTCTTTAGCCTGTTAATACCATGATTAGATTGATTTTGAATATTGAGCCAGGTTTGTTTCCTTAGGATAAATCACCCTTCACTGTGATCTATTATTATTTCTATAGTTTTATATATAGCCAATTTGCTAATATTTTGTTGAGGATTTTGAGGTCTGTTCATAAGGGATACTGGTCTGTAGTTTTCTTGTAATATCTTTGTCTGGTTTTGCTATCCAGGTAATTCTGGTTTTATGATATGAGTTGGAAAATATTACTTCCTCTTCTATTTTCAGGAAGAGATTGTGTAAAATTGCTATTATTTCGTTCCTAAATAGTTGTTAGAATTTACCAGGGAAACCATCTGGGTTTGGGATTTTCTTTGTTGGAAGGTTTTTAAACTACAAATTCAATTTCTTTAATATCTATAAGCTATCCAGCTTATATATTTCTTCTTGAATAAATTTTGATAGTTTGTCTTTAAAGGAATTGGTGCATTTCATCTCAGTTTTGGGTCTATCAGATCTATAGTGATATTCCCTCTTTCATTCTTAATATGGGTAATTTGTGTTTCTTCTCTCTTTTTGTTGATTAGTCTGACTAGATACTTATCCCTTTGATTAATCTTTACAAAGAACTAGCTTCTGTTTTTATTAATTTTCTCTATAGGTTTTCTGTTTTCAATTTTATCCTATTCTGCTCTTATCTTTACTATTTCTTTCTTTGTGTGGGGAAGAAAACAATCTTTTTCCTACTACCATCCTAGATGGCTGGGGCCCTGAAAATTAAACTGACAAAAGACAGATCAACAAGAGATAAGCATAAAAGTTTATTTAATATAAGTTTTACATGACACAGGAGTCTTTGTAAGAAAAGTAACACCTGAAGAAATGGTTAAACCTGAGTCTTTTTACCAGGTTTGATGAAAAGTGGAAAGTCATGGGAGTGCATGATAGCACAGAAGGCTTGAGCTAAGCATAATAAACTGGAGAAAACTTAATAAGACCTGTTCACTTATGACTGTTCTCTGCACCACTCCATCTCCAGAGATAAGGATGCTTCCTCCCTGCAGATGGAGGGAGGGCACCTCTTACAAGAGGATGTTACGACCTGCTTCAGAGAAGAAAGGAGACGTCAGAGAGCCCTTCTAGCACTTTCTATTTATATGGCCTGCTTCATGGAAGAAAGGGAAACTCAGAGAGTCCTTCCTGCATTTGCCATTCCTCAAATGCCTTCAGCTTAAAACACCCAACATGCCAAGGTTCTGTATTTTGGAGTAGCATGCTCTCAACCTGTCCTTTGCACCTGTTCCATGTATGCGTGACTTGTGATTGAGTCTGGGACTTGTATCAGTTTATAATACAGAATTAGAAGATCTTCTCCAGTTTTCTCTTCCCTGGAATTTTCCCACACTCTCTGGTTGCAGAGGAACCCCCTTCCTGGTTCCTTTGGCCAGAGAGATGGGTTTCTTCCTCAAAACTCTTGCACATTTCTCAGTGACTCACATTTGCCCTTGGGATAAATCAACAAGAGAAAAAAAGGAGGAAAAAGAATTACAGGAATTCCCCACACACACATTTTGGACCTCAGGGAACTTTTTTTCAGGTTCCTCTGGCCAG
This sequence comes from Camelus bactrianus, assembly GCF_048773025.1. NCBI lineage: Eukaryota > Metazoa > Chordata > Mammalia > Artiodactyla > Camelidae > Camelus > Camelus bactrianus. Next base: position 112,656,156 of record NC_133539.1, on the reverse strand, counting down.
AGAGGCAGTTTTTTTTTTCTTGGAGTCTTATATACTCATGCCACTGTGACCACTGTGACATCCCCACAACATGAGTACAGCGTCATGGCAGGGACTGTCCACCAGCAAGGCTGGATGAGGGAAAAAACCTCCAGGTATTCCCTCTGTAACTTCTATCTCACAGGAGCCCCTTTTTCTGATCAGAAAGAGGAGTTTCTCTCAGTATGTTCTTCTCATGCCCATTGCATAGGTTTGCAACTTAGGGCATCTGGTCCCCATCAGTAGATTCAATGATGCTGGCCATTCCTCAAGTTTCAGCTTTCCTCACTCTCTGCTTACAGGGTGCTTACTTTTCAGAGTTCTCAGATAGTCTATGTTCTGTCTGGACTCCCTCGTTGTGATATGCAGAGACAGAGTCTCAGGCAGAATAACTGCATCTTGGCAGGCACTGCACAATCTCACCATCAAATATCACAGGCAGAATTTTACTCAGAAGACCATAAGAGGTTCTGCAAGTTGGGTTTGAAATGACAGTAGATTCAAAAGTTTAGAGACATTTGAGATGAGTTAGGATACTGACCTACAAAAGCAGCCTCTTTCTCTGCACCAGAAGAAGTTGGAAATGTTTTCGGGGCCCCAGCAAAGGTGAAGGGTGCTGACTCTTCATTATGATCAAAGTTCAACTGCCTTTTTCCTCTGTGTCTGTAATAGTCATCACACTTTTTACTCACTTAAATCACAGACAAAACATCCCATAGATGAAATAAGCAAATCTGCTGTTTCATGTGGTTAACCACTTTTCTATTACTTATTACAGTCCTTTGGCAAGGTTACAAGATAATAGGGCAGAGTGAAGAAACACACAGATAGACACATGAGGTGGGAACGTTTTGTTACAAAAACCCTTCTTCGACTAGTGTTCATTTTCTAACTTGTGCATTAAAATAGAATTAGAAGTCTCATTATTTTCCCCACAATACTTGTATCCATGAATAAATGGTGTGATCCAAAAAGTGACCCAATATTTATTCAGATGCAAGAGACATTCACCACCTCTGTTTTTTATGTTAACATCAACTCTGGGGTCACAGATCAAACATCTCTTTGTATCTTAGAAGATCATCAACTGCAAGTTGCCTGAGAAAAGAGTGTGTGAATTTTTTCAGGGGATCTTAGTTTTTGCTTTATCTTCTTTAGACTTTCTAGGTATTCTCTTTATATATTCCTCAGAAATAGTCATATTTCTGATTTTCATTCATCTCATGATATGAAGGATTGGCTATATATATATATATATATATATATATATATATATATATACCCTGCTACATTCATTCAGCAAATATTAATTATGCCAAGAAACAATGCTAATTGTTAGAATTAAGCAGTAAATAAAACCTGTAGACGTGAGGGACAGGCAGGCACCCCGCCTTATATTACTCATCAATAGTGTTCAAGCTCCAGACAATTTGGAAGACAATAATACCCTGTTTATTCTTACCTTAGAATAACAGGTGGGTCATTTCTTGCTTTACCTTTCTCTGGCCAAATATTTATTCCACTGACTTTCTTCTTCTAAAAAGTCCTGAGCCCATGAAGTGAAAGCCATGAACGAGACCTAAACAGCCATTATGTTACTCATAAGAGAAAAGGGGAGGAAAGGATGGAATGTAAGAGGCAGTGAAGGAGGGAAGGAAAGAGAAAGGGAAGAGAAGATGGAAGAGGGAAGGAAGAACCAGAGGACTGTCTTCCCCTCACTGGGCACCTTATAAATATGGAAGAGCTGTTGCTACAAACTGTCAATACTAACATGTCCATGTATAATCGAGCGAATAAATGCTGACTCTTCCATCAACGTCCTTCTGCTGTTTCAGTGATCTAGCATTTCATATGGAATTTAGCATTTAGTAGATGGTGTAAGGAAAACAGAGCAGAATTCTTCCTCATGCAATATATTTGATAAAAGGTGCTTAGGACTGTTTTTTAATTTAGGTGTCATTATTATTTATCTGGAAGATCTTATATCAATCCTTATGGTTCATATAGGTTTTTAATATAATTTTCATTTAAAATCTCAGAATAATAACATTTATCTGAGAATTGTCTGCCCTCTTATCTTTCTATTTCTCTACCTAAACTCTACTCTAAACACAAGCTGTAAGTCTTCCAGTCTTGAACTAATCAGACTGTGCAGCTTCCACATTTGCTATTTTTTGGTACTTTTGATATTGCTCACATGCTATTATCATAATTGCCATCTTTCCATTTAACGAAGCTCTCTTTTTATCTGAAAAAAATTTCCCCTAACAGTTAAAAGCTTTCCTGCCTTAATACCTCACAACAGAAGGACTCTCTATAGAAGAATATTCAGTACACTTTGGGCAATCCACTTAGAGAACTTGGTTACTAAAGAACTAAAATGATCTCACAATAAGTTAATGTCATTTATTAGACAATCTCTAAGGGTAGCTTCCCACAACAGCATTATAAAGTGATTTTAAAGTAACCAGAATATTATTTTAATAAATATTCTGTTTGTTTTCTCTCTTGTCATTCATTTTCCTCTTTCCACTTCAACATTGCAAATACTATATGCCATTTTCCTAGATCGTACAGTGGGGGAAAACCTATACTCTAAACAGTTCTCGGTTTTACATAGGCTGGTAATCTTTGTTTAAAAATTATACTCCAAAAATATAATGATGTGATGTGTAAGCTCTTTTGGTCAGTAACTCAGATATAGTCTTTTTAAACAACAGCTCTGTTGAGATGTAATTCACACATCATACATTCTAATGTGTACTATACAGCAGGATTTATTCATAGAGTTGTACAACCATCATCACTGTCTACTTCCAGAAACTTGCTATCACCCAGCAAGGAAACCTCACACCCACTAACAGTCACTCTGCCTTCCACCTCTCCTCAGTCCCTGGAAATTACTATTCTACTTTTTATCTCTGTGGATTTGCATGTTCTGGACTTCTGCTGATGGGTTCATACAATGTGTGATCTTTTGTGATCTTTTGTGACTTTTTTTACTTACAGTAATGTATTCAAGGTTCATTCATGATGTAGCATGTATCAGTACTTCATTCTTTTTCATGGCCAAATAATATTCCACCGGACAGATACAATGTTTCATGTATCTGTTCTTCATTCAATGGACACTTGGATGGTTTCCATTTGGTGGCTATTGTGAATAAAATTGCTATAAATACCTATGTACAAGTTTTTGTGTGGACATATATTTTCAGTTCTCTTGGGTGTATATCTAGGATTAGAATTATTGGGTCGTACTGTAAGTAGCTCTATGTTTAACTTTTTGAAGAACAGACTTTTCCAAAGCAGCTCACAATTTTACATTCCCTCTAATGGATATACGAGGGTTCCTTTTGCTCCCCATTCTTTCCAATACTTGTCTCTGTCCATCTTTGTGATCACAGCCATTCTAGCAGGTGTGACATGGTATCTCACTGTGGTTTTGATTTGCATTTCTCTCAGAACTAATGATGCTGAGCATCTTTTCATGTGCTTATTGGCCATTTGCAGATCTTCTTTGGAGAAGTATGTATTCAAATACTCTGCCCATTTTATTTATCTTTTTGTTGTTGAGTTATAAGAGGTCTTTATATATCCTGAATGAAAGTCACTTATAGATACATGATTTGCAAATACTTCTACCCATTCTTAGGTTTTCTTTTCCCTTCTTTGATAGTATCATTTGAAGCACAAAAGTGTTTAGTTGATGAAATCGAATATATGAATTTTTCTTTTTGTTTATAATTTTGGTGTCATAGTTTAGGGATTATTGCCTAATTCAGAATCACAGAAAGTTATGCCTATGATTTCTTCAAAAAGTTTTCTAGTGTTAGCTCTTATATTTAGTTCTCTGATCCATTTAGAGTTAATTTTTTTACATGGTGTGAGATAGTTGTCCAATTTTATTCTTTTGCATGTGGATATCCAGTTGTTCCATTATCCATTCCTTACTGCAAACTTAACCAATCCAGAGTGAATGGCTGAAGAGAAGAGTTGCACACATGTTGTAAGACAGCATATTCTAAGGAAGATACAGTCAAATGATCTGAAATAAGATATCAACCCATTCAATTTGTTGGCATATCATGAGACATATAATGACTACAGTAAAAGGAGTCTAATATTAAAAATGTGTTGGTGTTTCCTGAGCATTATCCAAAGGAGAGAGATGTGTGGACCTGGTACGGGTCATCAAAGATATGCACCTCCTGTCGAATGGAAATAGTTCATCATGACTTTCTACAGCCTGGATAATAGGCTTCAGGAGGATTTCCTCTCTCCTTTGACTTCTCTGGTGCTCTATACTGAGAAGCATGCCTATGGAGAACAAGATGAACAACTCTGGACATAGGTAGCTCCCCTACGTATCTTAGTAAATGGACATCTCTGTTAGTGATCATATTTTTTGCGAGTTCGTTGAACATTAGTTAGACACCTCCAGCCTGATCATCTCTGAATGAACTAAAGACATCATACTTCTGCTTTCATAAAGCTGAGAAACCAGTTGAGTTTAATCACATGAGGGTAATGCTACCCTTGAGGACTGACCTTAGCGGCCAACTGGATTCTCCTCCTCTGACAGCTGTCTTGAAATACATCACCTTAAAGAGGGACATTGAAAGCATGCTTAAAATGCTTATCTTCAAGGCAAGGCTTTGGGGGTTGTATGTGTGGGAGAGTGGGAGGGTCCCAGGTAGCCAAGTGGCCAGGGAGCCCCATCATAAAAGTACATAGCACCTGACCTGGGTGAAGGGAGGGAAAATACAAAAAAGTGAGATGGAATGAAGCAGAAGACAGTGTGATGCAGTTTGGAGAGATTCTAGGCTCCACCGCTAACTGACTTTGTAACCTTGGGCAACGTGCATGTTTATATCATGCTTGGCACTCTCTCTGTAAATTGGACATATTAGTCTCTACTTGAATTGGTTGACTTGGAACTTTTAAGGAACGTCCAGCAGCATGCCTGAAACCTAGTACATTCTCAACTAATATAAGCACCCTTCCAGTTCTCCCTTGGTCTAACCAGGGGCTGCCCTCAATATTGATCACGAGGTCAAGTTTGCTCTTGACCATTTCAAATTCCGACTTGGCTTTGGAGTCACACCCTCTCATTTCTGACACCAGCTGTGAGCATCCAGGGAGTACCTGGTAGGTTTCCTCAATTTCACTCCCACCTTCGCAGTCACAGTGGATCGAGACACAGATGAATTTTCTCTGGAGATCGGGATCTGGATATTTAACTTGTTACCAGAACACAATGTGGGTCCTTAGATCTACCACCATCTCAGGGGTAGCTAGCAGCGGGTGATCAGAAATCATTCTTTGTGAAAAAAAATAATTTCTCTCCCTCATACCTTAAACATCATTACAAATTCTTCATGGGACTCTATTATTATCTGCTTTGTGCCACTTTTGTGACTTTCCTCCTCTGCCTTCCTCATCCTTCAGAAAGGGTACAATTACAAATTCACAAAACAATTGAACTTCGAGTTTGAAGCAGCATTTCACCCTTGGCAACCAGAATCCTTAATCATTATGCACCTTGTAAGTGAAAAAATAAAAGCTAATATTTTATCTTGATGAATAAGAGTCAGTGCTTGCCAAATAGGACTCTCACAGAGCTGATAATATGGGTGAAAAAACTATTATTATGGATTCTGATTGCACTTAGATTTTATATCATATTAGTGTGATTTATGCAACACAATTTTACTTATTTATCAGCTGAGCACCTAAAGTCAAAAGACAACTATAACCTGGTCTTTTAAACATGTAACTATTGACAAAAATAAATTTCAAATAATTACTTTTATACCTTTGGTCTGGGCAAATAAAGACCACTGTGCGTGTGCTGTGAGTGTGTGTATTTGTAAATTCATTTATAATATTTGTTTCATAAGATTTACTGACCTCTCAGTGAGATTTCTTAAAAGTGAATTTTTTCCTTCTAAACTTTGATTTATTTGTGACTATCTTTTGATCCATCATGTAAATGTCTTTATGTTTATAAATATTTCCATGAGGGATGGTGTTATACACCGAACTAATCTCCAAGACCTTAATTGCTTCAACCCTTGGGTGAAAGGATGTATATATTTAACCATCAAACCCTGTGGTGGTTGTTGTTAGTTATTCAAAAATACTCACTGAGCCTTTACTGTGTACTTGCCACTCTACTGTGATAGGAACAGAAGACCCAATATTCTACAGAAAAGATGTGGTCCTTTCCTGCCATGAAGGAAATGTCAATTTACTCGGGAGACATGAAGTAAACACATACACGGACAATCTGCAGAATATGCTGTTATCTTTACTTATCTGTCTTTTCTCCTATTGTTCCCTCAGTCTAGAAAATCCATTTCCCTCTGTTGCTCCACCCTTGTTGACATAATCTCGAATGCAAGAGCAACAATGAGGGAAACTTGTCTAATTATTGAGGAGGAGTGAAATGAAGTTAGAATAAGTTGATTACAGAGCAAGATCTCATCAAGGATGTCCATGTCGTCTTAAACGTATATAGAAAAAAAATCAGAACACTGGACTGGGAAGTGGCTCCTAATCAGGCATACAGCCATGACTTCAGAATCTTTAAGTATCTGAGCAAACATGAGTCAAAACTTACAAACAACAACTCAAAGGATGCTCTTCTCAAAAAGAATAGGAGGGTGCTAGAAAGAAAATTCGGACTACATAATCCATGGAGCAGTAAAGAGAAAGGAAACTCATGAAACTAATTTGACTGCCTCTGGAGTTTTCTGATGAACCCAGATATTAAAGTGGAAGATGTTAATATATGGGAGAAGATACGGCTATCCAAGTATGAAAATAAAGAGTGACACAGCCCGTTTTTGAGAAGTCTTGGGTGGCAGTTTATGGAGTTCTGTCTCAGTGTACATCATTATCAAGAACTTAGAAAGATACACTGGCTTCATGCTTATAACTATTGTCCAAGACATCATACGACTGGAAGGACTATTCCAAAAGCTCTTGACAGCCTGGAAAAAATGGACCAAATCTTACCAAGGGAAACATAAATGGATCAAAGTAAAATTATTCACTTAACATTCGAAAAACATCTGCCCCTAAAATGAATAGGGAACGAGCTTACCAGCAGCACTGGTGGTGGCTGACGGGAAGTTCAGCGTGGCTCAGTCATGCAGTATGTCTGCTTGGTAACGTCATTTGATGCTCCAATGCAGATCAAAGGTTGTGCTGGTGAACCGCATTTGGAATAGCATGTTCCGTCTGGAGACCACATTTAAAGGGACAAGTTGACCAACTGGAATGTGTCCAGCACAGGGGGTGTGATGATAATGAAAAAGCAATTAAAACCATCCTCACAGGAAAACACATATGAAAAGAGCTTTTATCCTGGAGAAGAGGAGATAACTCATGGAGAAGTGAAGACTGACCTCAGGTTCTGGAAGGGCTGCTCTGCGGCAAAGTGTTTATGCTTGACCGACTTGTCTAAGAGAGTAGAACCAGGGCAGAAGGGTAGGAACTGAGTTGGGGCAGGTTTGGGCTGAATATTGAAAAGACCTTGAGAACATCTAAAATTGTCCAGATGCAAAACTGGCTTCATCTGGAGGCCTGCTCAGTAGAGGTGCTTGAACCGAAGGCTGTGGCTCCAAGCGCGCACTTACTGTTTCTACTTCCTCCCAGGTGCTGTCTGCCCAACCCTCCCTTTCCTTCCAACTTCTATTCATCCATCCCACTTCCTTCCATCTTTCCCAGGCCCCTCATTCCTTCATGAATCTCACAGGCCCCCTCCAGTCCCCAGTCCCTTACAATGATTATAGTCTCCCCAAGCCTATGCCATGTGACATCCCTCCTACCATGCTAGCTTCTCAGTCCAGAAAACTCAACCTTTTCCATCAAAGCACAAATCAAGTGTCTACTCCTGAAACCCATTCAGTCCCTTCCTCATTTGTTTGTTTGTTTGTCATTTTAATTTTGTGTGTGTGGGGAGGATAATTAGGTTTATTTATTTATTTTTAGTGGAGGTGCTGGGGATTGAACCCAACCTTGTGCATGCTAGACATGCCCTCTACCACTGAGCTGTACCCTCCCCAGCCCCTTCCTCATTTGTATTACACGCCTGCCCACTCAGTGCTGAGTCCCTGAGGTTTCAGGTTTATCTGTTTCAGCAGCAGCTGAACCAATCCTTATATCTTCAAATGAGTGCTTCAGTTAGGAGGACTTCTCCATATAAAGAATACAGGAGAAGTTCAAGCAGTTCTGGTGTTTCTTTTTCTTTTTAAACAGGATCTATTTTTATTTTATTCATGAATCAGAGCCATCTCCTTTCTCAGTAAAGTCAGAGCTCTTGGCCCCTGTCATTGCCTCCCAGTCAAGTCAGGAGAGATGGGGGCTCCTTTCCTGGGCAAGTCCAAGGAAGCTTTTTGTTCTCAGGCTTTGTCTCTCACACATCCATGTGGGAGCCAGTCAGTGTGGAGCCAGCTTCTCACCCTGACTTTTTCTCTCCTGGGTTTGTTTTTGGAACTTTTTTTCCCCTTCTCCTTCCCCCATGGTGTGAGTTCATGTGTGGCCGGTTTTCTTGGGCACGAGGCCCAGCTGAGTTTCAGCTTTGTTTGTTGTTTGTACTGCCTGAGATCAGCCCCTGATACCCAGTGGTCAGAGTTCCCTGGGATGGGGGACCCCAACTGCATTCTTTTAGGCCTGGTTGGAAGACAGCAAATGCAAGAACACCAGGGCTTTTCAAGTCTTCATTCACAGAGAAGAAAGCTGCAGTATTTTGTGTAGAATAAGAAATACATAGGTATGTGGTTTTGAAACCTCCCTGTTCTGTTTTAAGCCAACAAAGAATTCCTAATTTAAAGGAGATCTGTCCCAGTTACTGATCTACCATGCACACATAAACCAAACAACCAAGAAGTTCACTGAGTTAGGATTTGTTCACGCTCCATTTTAGTGAGAGAAAAAAAGTGACAGACCTCCAGAGTGCGGGACCGGGCTCCCACGATCCCACAGGGGACAGACACTCCCCAGGCTCTTTGTCAGAAGCCCAAGAGGTCACACCCAGGGGATAAGAACAAACCAGAACTGAATCCAGTCTTAAAAACTGCCACCTTTCCCCAGCCCAGCTTAATCCTTGCCTGGACTGGATCAGCCCCCCACCTTATCTGCCTTCCAGAGGAGAGGGGAACTTACATCTTGTGACCCAGGTCATCTAGAACTTTCTCCTTCAAGGTACACTAGTGTTAACTAGTTTCAACGTGCAGGCCACGTGTTGAGCCTGGTCTCACCCGTCCGGGCCCCCCGCCGAGGCTGGCTGAGTCCGGGCAAGCTGGGTAACTTCACTAATCCTTGGTGACTTGCTCTATTCAATTAGGATGATGACGGAACCTACCCGCTGACTTAGATAAAGTGAAAATCAAATGAGATGGGAAATCAAATGAGACAGCAGAGCATAGTGGTTAAGGACATGGCCTCTGAAAAGTCCTGGCTACACTTACTGAATAATCTGGGACAAGTTAACCTCTGTGTTTCTATTTCTTTCTCTGTAAATTAGAGCTAATAAGAGTGTCTACCTCTTAGGGTTGTTATAGGAATTAAATGAGTTAAAACCTGTAAAGCACTCAGAGTAGTTTCTGGTAGGAAGCATGTGCTGTATATGTTTTGGCTAAATACGTCATAGTCCTTGGCTCGTAATGATGCTTGCGAAGGGCTAGGTGCTATCGTCCTTCTAACTGGATGATGATGATGACCATGACGGCCACCGCCGCCACCACCACCATCAGTAGTTCTCACCTTCCTAAACCCTGCTCCATCTGACCCTATGTCTCCTTCCCTTCTAGAAACTCTCTATTCCCTTGGCTCCTGGGACCCCACTCATGCTAGTTCTCTGACTGTTTTCTGTTCATTTCTCCTCCATCTTTTTCATAAGCATCTCTTTTTCGCAGCTCCTCTTAGCATGCTATGGTCCCCCAGGGTCCTAGCCACAGCCCACTGTTCTTCTCATTCGTGAGTGATGTCATCCAGTCTTACTCTTCAAATTATCCCCCATATGCTAATGGCAACCCCTCATTTCGGACACCAAACCCCTCTCAGCAGTCCGGGCCCCCATGGGTCCCAGACGCACCTATTTCCTGTCTGCTGTGTCTCTATCTGGTGATCCCAGATCATTCAAAAAGAATATTCATCATCTTCCCTCTAAATCAACTCCTCCTCCTCCATTTCGTGTATCATTTGAGAGCACCTTTACCTCCTGTCACCAAGCTAGAAAGGCAGAGATTGTTCTGGATTCCATCTTCATCTTAGTACCGCACATCCAAACCACACTAGTGCCTGCCAGTTTTGCTGACCAACATTTCTCAAAGTGGTACTTTCTCTTCTGACACCCACTGCCTTAATTCTGTCCCCACCACCTCTCACTTGGACCTCTTATGTGGTCTCCTTTCTCTTGGCCTCCCCTCTTTAAGCTCATCCTCCATCTTGCTACCCAGTAATGTTTCCAAAATGTAAAAATGACCCCATTATTCCCTGGGCTAAAGCCCCTCTGAGGCCCTTTCTTTTATAGGCTAAAGATGACTTCCTATTATGGAAGCCATAATATCTATCTAACCTCATTTGCAAACATTCCCCTCTTCAACCTTTGTCCACTTATCAGTGAAACTCGTCTTTATCCAAAGTGCCCAAGGTGCCCTCACTCTACATATCTACTGGTCACCTTCTAGTGCTCGGCTCAGCCGTGACCACTCCCTGAAACTTCTTCATTCCCATCACTCCTCTCTATTCCCACGTACAAGGTGGCTTCTACTTCTGTATTAGTTTTCCAGTAAAGGTCAACAAACAACCCAGGTTTCTCCTCTTACAGCTCTGTAGGTCTGAAGTCTAATAGGGGTCTCATGGACTAAAGTCAAAGCTTCTGCAGGGCTCGTCCCTTTCTGTAAGCATCAGATAGCATGTGTTTCCTTGCCTTTTTCAGGAGCTACAAGGCACCTGCATTCCTTGGCTTGTGGTCCCTTCCCCCAGCTTCAAATCCAGCAATGGCTGCTTGAGCCCTCCTCACATCCATCACTCTGACTTACTGTGATTCTTTCCTCTCCCACTTTTGAGGACCCTTCTGTTTACATTGTCTCAGGATAGTCTCCATTTCTTAAGGTCAGCTGTTTGACAACCTCAATTCCTGAGTGACGTGTATGTATTTATACGTTCTGGGGGTTCAGACATGGACATCTTTGGGCAGGTTGTTATTCCACCTACGACAATGTCCCTTTCTGTGTTCCCACAGAACTCTCTGCTTACATCTGTCATTCTATGCAATAAGTACCATCGTAGCATTTTGGGTTTTTTTAATTGAGATACAATTGATATGTAACATTGTGTGCGATTAAGATGTATAACATGTCGATTTGATACATTATATGTTGCATTGTGTCAGTCTCTCTGACTTAATTAACTTTGATCTTCTTTGGGGTGTATTCATTTTTGAATCCCAATACTAAGAACAAAAAATAGACCCTCAGTAAACATTTTTGACCATTCAAATACCTAAGGGTAACCTAAATTCCCTTTTAAGGATCAGCACTGAAAAGGGATTAACCTATGCCCAGTAATTAGAGTTATTCATGTCAGTAATTCCATTTCTGTGAAAACTGGTCAACCGATACGTGCTGTTAAGAATATAAACTTCATTACTCTTATTGCTATATTAATATTTATTGTGTTTCTTATTATGTATGAGACATTGTTCTTAGTGCTTTTCACATGTTAATGCATTTAGTGTTTACAACAGTCTTCTGATGTAAGTTCGATTACTGTTGCCCATTTCATGAATGTGGAAACTGAGGCACGAAACATTAAATAACTTGCCAGATGTCAGCCAGTTTAGTATACAGTAACTCTGAGTTAAACATTTTATTCTGTCAACCCAAACAATCTTTCCCGTGGCTAGTCTACATAAATGGGAGGTCACTGCAGTTCATTTGAAATTTTGTTTATTTCTCATGAAACTCAATAGCCTTTCGCCTCATGGGTTTAAGGAAAGAAATGAGTGAATTAGCTGGCTCCATTTGGGATTTTTCAGCCAGGCAACTTCTAAGACATATACGCTGTGGGCCTCAAGTGTAAAAATGAGCCGTGTATTATCTTTCAAAGCCACCTTGGTCTTTGGGAAAATCCTTGGGCCTAGCCGTGAGTCCGCACATGATCATTTTGTCAGTTTGATGAGAGTCAGTCCCAGGGGAAGGCCAGCATGCCAGGGAGGAAAGATGGGAGGATGGAGCACATTAAATCTGCGGTTGCTCACAGCATCTGCCTTTGATGCTGTCTCTGGGGAACACACTGATCGCCTCCTCTCAGTCAACAAACTCTGTGTCTTCTCAGCAGTTCCGAAGGGGGAGAGCCGTTGCAGGCGTTTTGCCCTGACAAGCTTATTTCTCTTCGAAGTCTAGAATGCAGTAGAAGCCATCAAAGGCAAGGGGTATTAGGAGCTGGTTTTGTGCAACAGCAACAGAATTTGGAAGTTTTCAGGCAACTCCTTCACTTATATCAGCAGTTGAATTCATGGAAGAATAAACTGATAATATTTGGGTACTGTTTTTCGAGAGGTTGACTCTGTTGTGTTGCAAGCAACTTTGTTTAGAAAGTGGGCGGTATTTTTCACTGAATTCAAAGCTCTTGCTAAACAGTAAGCTGGCTGATCCGTAACCTGAGGAAGTGGAGAAGAAAGCGTGAAGGACTTTAAGAGGACACCATCATCCCAGAATGCCTTCGAGAACCCTCAAGGGAAAAGGGAAGCTGGTTTTCCTCCACTCTATTGCCTTGATGGCCAAGAGCCACGATTCTGTTTTTAATGTGGGAGAATGGCAGAGCGCGACTTCTTGCAAAAGGTTGAACGATGGCCGCCTTGTGGATTCAGCCTCCCGCTTGGTCTCCTGTTGCTGGCATCCTCAGAAACTCTGTGAGAGCTGGTGGAATAAACTCATTCACAATTAACTTAACAAAATTACAGATTGCTCTATTTTAATGCAGTCCAATGGAAATGTCTTTTTTAAATAGAAAACCAACATGTTTATTAATTTTTATAAAATTTAAACATGACAAAAAACATACAATTTTGGTAGAAACTGGCCTTCTTACGTCCTCCCCTCTGAGGATGGAGGACTGGAAGTGGACTCTGATTCAGTATCCATTAAGCACTCTGACTTTATAATATTAATTCTGAGCAGCTGTGGTGTCTTGGGCGTTGCAGGGACACGGTGGGAGCACAGCCTCCTAATGGTTCTCTAACAGAGAGAGTGAAGGCTTTTCTCTACAGACCAGACAGTGGCCATCAGTCCCAGTCTGGCCTCCAGCCAGTCCCCTCTTCCTTCCACCTCCTGCTGCTGCTGCCAACCCTCTATTCAGGTGACTTCATTGTTTTTATTTCTAGTCTCTCTGGATTTAAACTGTCTCCTAACTCTTCTACCTACTTCTTCAATCTGTCTTCATTTTATTGCCTCTCATCCAGTTCCCTCTCGTTTTTAGGAATGAAACACCATATATGACAGTGGTGTCTGGAGGCTGGAAGCCTACAGAATCTCTCCTTTCCACACTTGACTAAGGTTTTTTGTTGTTGTTGTTGTTGTTGTTGTTGTTGTTGTTGTTGTTGTTTAATTCTCTAGAAAATGTGACAGACTTTTTTTGAAAAGAGATTTTTATTGTATGGGTGTTATTCTGAAATACAGTTATTCAAATTTGGGAGTTATCTGGGTGGGAGTTCATTCTGTATGAGCTGAAGGGCTATAATCTGTGGTTACTCCAGTATTTGGTTAAATCTATAGTAAAAAAAAAATCAGACCATTATATATAATAATAGCATCAAATTAAGTATCTCATTTTTCCAGTGTTTATGGATTGAGATATTCAGAATTAACTATAGAAATCCAATATGGAAAACTGACAAATGTATACACATAATGCTGAAACTAATATCTTTTCTTAATTTTGATCATTTCTCAAGGCTTTTTGTCAAATCCTAGAAAGGTTATATTTTTCCTAAATTGTCTGTGCTTCTAGTGTCAAATTTCTTGAAACATATAATTGAGTGGTAAAAATTTTTAAACAAAATTTTACAAGGAAAAAATCTGTACACAGATGAACCCTCACACATGAATCCTCCTCTTCTAACCTTTAACAACGTTTGTTAAAGGTTAGAAGGGGACTTCTTTCCCCTTCTCCATTAGAGAGGATTTGGGGACCCTCACTGGTTCTTTGAAAGGGAAAATGTATCCAACATTGAAGGACTCATCATTTGATGTGGAAGAAATAAATCTGAGCATCCTGTTGGGTGTGTAAATGTTCAGATAAAGGCACTAAGACATTCCTTATCCTCTGGGTAATTCTTTTTTGTTCATAACACTTCTGATTCATGGTCCCTGAGGAAATAGAAAAGTAACGCAGGTGCTATGTGCTCTACAAAAGCAAATGTATGTTTTCCATGTTACTTCCTCAACTCAGATCTTAGATGTGGAATATTTCAGCCCTGGTCCCCAGCTGGGTCACTGCCATTTGATAAATTTCATTGTTACCATGGAGAATCCAAGAAATAGCAGAGTTAATGAATTTTAGCACCCCCCTACACACACACACTCTATTCCACTCACCCTATCTTCTTTGTTGTTGTACACAAATTCCAGGAAGCTCTGGCCTCAGGGCCTTTGCACTGGTTGTCCCCTTGTCTGAGATACTCTTTACCCGTTGTTCATTTTCTCACTTCATCTGGTCTCTTTCAAACATCATCTTATCAAAAAAGCTTTCCCTGACAGCCCTGTATAAAATGTCAGACCCTCCTCACATCTTAGAACCCCTCCCACCTCTTACTTGCTTTATTCTGCTTCCTGGTTTCCACCATTACTTGCTATTAAGAAAGTTTTATGCAATTGCATTTTCACTCCCTGTCCTACCCCCGTCACCATTAATTAGAACAAAGCTCTGTCTGTATACCTGGGACCTGGCGCATCACCCAGCACATAAGAGGCCTTCAAAAAGATTTGTGGGATAAATAGATGAGGTACAAACATTCTCTCCCAAGAGTATGTCAG
Source organism: Camelus bactrianus (assembly GCF_048773025.1). Lineage (NCBI taxonomy): Eukaryota > Metazoa > Chordata > Mammalia > Artiodactyla > Camelidae > Camelus > Camelus bactrianus. The sequence continues at coordinate 112,641,088 of NC_133539.1, read as the reverse complement.
AATGCTGAATACCAAACATGACTGACTTACCTTGGTTCCCTCTAGTAAACTGTCAAGCCAAGACTGTATGGTGTGGGGGAATATCATTTTTCAGGTACATTCCAAAATATATCCCATCTTTGAGCTATTAAGTAATAGCCAACAATATTATATTGCTGGATCACTTCAGAAGAACACAGAATAGTCAAAGAAATGAGTCCATGAATCTTAAGTATTCTGAAATGAACGACCATGAGCAATAACATATTTATTGTTCCTCTAACGTGGATGTCCTGTAAGGTTCGTCAGTGGATCACTGACCAGCATCCATCACTGAGAGGCAATAATGCATGGTGGTGAGAACAAAGATGTTGGAGCTGACTGCCTGGGTTCAATTCTCACTTCTTCCACTTTATAGCTGTTATGGCTCTTGGGAAAGCTAGTTAGCTCCTTTAAGACTCAGTTTCCTCAACTGTAAAATGGGAATACTAACAAGACTCACTTTGTAGACTAGGTGTGAAGATGCAGTAAGTCAATACATGTACACTGCTTAGCACAGTGCCTGGAACATGGCTAGTAGTTAATCACTTTAAATAGCAGCAAGAATGATAAGTTATTAAAATAACAGTAATAATACTAATAACAGTATAGAGTCGTATAACAGTTACTTTTAAGGACATTATGACTTTGTTGTTAGAACCTAAAACATTTTTAGCAAAATATATAGACTCTCATTGACATTAAGAATGTCATGCTTAAGTGGGCAAAGGACTTGAATAAAAATTTTTCAAAGAAGGTATACAAATGACAATGAGTACATGAAAATATGGTCAACATCACTAATCATTAGGGAAATGCAAATCAAAACCAAAGTAAGATACCACTTCATATCCATTAGAATGACTATTATCCAAAAGCAAATGAACAAAAACAAACAAAAAAACAGAAACTAAGTGCGAGGAGGTAAAGAAATTGGAATCTTTGTGCATTGCTGGTGGAAATGTTAAATGGTACAGCAACTGTGGTAAACAATGTGGCAGTTTCTCAAAGAATCAAAAGTAGAATTACCATATGATTCAGCAATTCCACTTCTGAGTATAAACCCAAGGAACTGAAAGCAGGGACTCAGATATGTGAACACACATGCTCATAGCAGCATTATTTACAGTTGCCAGAAGGTGGAAACAAGCCAAAATGTTCATCAACAGAAGAATGGATAAACAAAATATGGTCTATACACCCGATGGAATATTATTCAGCCTTAAAAAGGAAGGAAATTCTGACATATGCTGCAACATGGATGAACCTTGAGACATTATACTAAGTGAAATAAGCCAGTCACAAAAGGACAAATATTGTATAATTCTACTTATAATGAGGTACTTAGAATAGCCAAATTCATAGAGAAAGAAAGTAGAATGGTGGTTGCCAGAGACTGGGATGGGGGAAGATAAGTAAGGATAGGGAATTACTGTTTGATGGGTGCAGAGTTTCGGTTTGGGGAGATGAAAAAATTCTGGAGCTGGCTAGTGGTGATGGTTGCACCATGACGTATTTAATGCTATTGAACTGTACACTTAAAAAGGTTGAAGTGGCCAATCATGTGTATATTTTACCACAGTAAAACACAGGAAACTATATTCAATCCCTTGTAATGGCCTATAATGAAAAAGAATAAGTAAAGGTATATATATATATATATATATATATATATATATATATATATATATATATATATGTATGTATACACACACACACACACACGTATAAATCACTATGCTGTACACCAGAAATTAACACATTATAAATCAACTCTACTTCAATTAAAAAAAAATTAAACAGAGTTTTTGACACAACAAAAAACCAAAAAGGAACATGTTGGACTTCTTGATGGGTTCAGCAAAAACAGTAGACTAGGATCTCCCTGAAAGTGGCAACATGGGTTTAAACTTCATGGATCCACATATTTGTGGATTTTTTCTCACTACTGTACTACACGATGCACGAGTGGATGAATCTGCAGATGCAGAACCATAGGTACAGATGGATGGGCAACTGGCAAGTTGTATGCGGATTTTCAACTGCATGCGTGTTCAGTGCCCCTAACCTCCAGTGCCGTTCAAGGGTCAACTGTACATAAATACATACATATATATATATATATTTTTTTTTTTTAAGAGTGTCATGTTTGAGGCAAATGAAATGTTTACATATTGGCTCAAATGTACAATGCATCTAAAACAAAAAAGTTGTACTAGGACTTATAGGGAAAGAATTGGCCATGCTATCACACCTTGATAATTCGTACCTGAATAATACTTTGAGTTCACAAAACACATAATCATACATCACCTTATGATGTTTTCACAGCCCCCCTTGTGGTAACATTGTTCTTATCTCAATTATGCAGATAAGAAAAATGGATCTCAGAGAAACTGAGTGACCCAAGGTTATATTACTGGCAAGTCTGGCATCAGGACTTCAGCCTTGAGGCACCCTCTCCCATGCTGTCTCCTCTGAGTCCGCCCACCCCCTTGACCAGATCTTCTTTCACTCCATAAATGAAGTGAAATAGAAGCAGTGCTCATACCCGGGCTGGCAAAGCATCAGGAGTCGCCCATAACCTCTGCATTACAATTTGTAAAATGAAGCTGGTGGAGATGCTGCAACCCCGAGGTATGCTGGACTATGCCTTAAACTTCCAATTCCTCCATTTTTATTAGGGTAAACCAAGAAACCCTGTCAAGCATTTAAGAATGAGATAAACTCTCAAGACAGAGATGACAGTGGGTTTGCATTTCCACGAGCATGATATGGTTTTTCTCAGGGAAAATAAAGTGCTAACCAAAAATAACTAACTGTTGGAAAGTCATATGGGATCAGCCTACCAGCTTCCCAAGAATCTCATCTCAAATGCATAGCCTAAAATCATGTCTGTTTCCTGAACTGAAAAAAGGCGATCAGAAAAGCTAAGTCGTGTTCCTTGGCCCAGGGCCTCTGCCTTAGGAGAATTTGGTGCTTTCTGTGTTTCTGGGAGAGTAAGTTGACATTGGCATTCAAATAACTTGCTTTTGGAAGAGTTTCCACGGAAAGGTTGTCATCAGATAAAACAATAGCTCCAGCCTTCCTACAACATGATTCTTTTAAGCTTCTGAGAGCAGAGCAGTTGCTCTGAGATCGCAGTTGCTCTGAGATCGCAGGTGCTCCTCACTCATTCTCACCATATGCGTTACCACTCCAAGATAAGAATTTCCCCATACAATTCAGTAAATCTTTCTTATAAAGGAAAACCAAAGTACACAAAGCACTTTTTAAAGAATCAGTGTTACCCGTGCCTTTATTACCACAAGCTACTGTCTGCTAAGTATTTTGTTTGTTTGTTTTAATATCAAATCTTGTTAAGCAAGCTAATGACATGTATAGGATAAATAAGCAACTGCGCAGTTTAAAATTAAAATACTTGTCTTTGTCACCTGCACATTTTCTATTGTCTGCCTGGGACAGTTCTGAGACCTTCTTTTCGTTGTCCAATACAGTGGTCACTAACTACGTGTGGCTATTTAAATTGAAATATAAAATAATTGAAGTGAAATAAGAGCTAGCATTTTGTCTCTTAGGTATAGCTGCAACATTTTGAACACTCATTAGCCATATGTGGCTAGTGGCAACAAATTAGTGCAGACACAGAATGTTCCATCTTTGCAGAAAGTTCTATGGGTAGTTCTGTGCTTGCTTTAAAGTCTTGTTCATCTTGGGTTGTGTGAGGTTGAGATAATATTGCTGATTTGACCTCCACCTCCTGTATAACTGAAGCTGCTGGGTGGACCTGGACATTGCAGTCTTCTCAGGCAGGCCCTTTGAAAACTGGGTTTTCACCAACATCACTCAAATACTCTGTTAGGCAGCAGTTCTCGACTACAGATTGGAATCATCTGGAAAGCTTCTCAAAATGCAGAAGCCTAGGGCCCATCCCCAGGAAGTCTTCACTAATTGCTCTGGTTTGCAGCCTGGATTTTTCAGAAATTCTTCCAGATATTCAAGTATGCAGCCAGGGTTGAGAACCATGACCCTAAGACTGTTCCTAGTACCACAAGTCATTTTATCACAAGGCATCTCAGCCCCTGGCTCAGCCACAGGGAGCACGTCAGATAAGAGCCCTGAACAGGGACACAGGAGACCTGGGTTCAATTTCCAGCCCTCCTCCTGACTGATTGTGGACCTTGGATGAGTCCCTGTCTGCCTGGACCTCGGGATCCTCCCATGTTAATGAGAGGGGTGATCTCCCCTCACACCCACAATCTGTCAGCCTGGGAAATATCATCCAACTTAGTAAATTAGGGGAATAAATCTTTTATACCCACTTTAAGCTGATGCTGTACAAGCCTCAGATAGCCCTGATCTTACCCAAATAGCCCTCAGAGGTCTCATTGTACTGGGCGGCATTGTGGGGGTGGGCAGGCCACCAATACAAGGCAGTCCTCCACTGTTTAGAATTCAGCTGAGAGTTTTAGTGGCTCCTGTGTGGATCTACATGTTGTACCAAGTGCAGGGTCATGACTGATGTTTGGGCATCTTACAAAGGGTTCTAGCTGGCCTCGGCTATTGTGCACGATAAGCTAATGTTTATTTTTGCATCCCAAGTCTTTCCAGCTGCTCAACTGTGCAATCATTTCATTTCCTTCTCCAGAAACTTTTACCGCTAGCCTTTAAAACCATCACCTAATGGGCACTGAGGTGAAAGTTTTTTTTACGTGACATTCTAATCTGGCTGTGACTTGAGTTTCTTCCCTCTTGCCTTTCGCCAAAGCAGGCTGGCTTCTTAGAGGCTGTCTAATACGTCTTTGAACGGGCCCATCTCTCATGTGCTGTTAGAAGTGACATCTCCCAGCTCATCCCATCAGAGACAGTGATGGGATAACACCTTTCAAGGTGACAGTGTGTGTGACAGCAGGCAGAGGGGAGAGTGTGCTCGCTGGCAAAGATAAGGAATGGGCTATCATTTGGTCTAGCTGTTTCATCACCGTAACTGCTCATGGCTTCAAATTGCCCATGAATCAACCTGTAAGTGCCTCAGAATAGGAAAGCCGTTGCTAGCCGGCTCTTGACTGCCCTATTGCAAATATTTCACTCCTTCAGTATCTGCCCGTCTCCTCGTATAATCCACCGCTGAATGTCTGGGCAATGCCTGGGCGTCCTGCTTTTAGAAAGATCCTTTTCAAGCACCTCCAGGAGACAGCTGCAGCCACAAGCGTGGCGTTCTGTGCGGGGTGGCCTCTGAGCCCAGCCCCCACACCTTCTCAACCTTTGCTGCGTGTAAGAATCACTCCGGCAGTGAATCTTTGGATCAATATAATCAGAATCTTACTGGGATCCAGGCTTTAGTTTGGGGAGGGGGTGAGGGGTGTCAGCTTCTCTGGAGATTCCAGTGTGCAGCCATGGCTGGGAACCACTCTAGATCTGGTCACTCAGTTACTCACACTACAAAGCAATATTAGCTGAGCACATTTGGGGAGGCAGGGGGAGAGCCTGGAAATAAATCAATACATCATATGTAAGATGGTTATGTAGACTGTAAGGAAAGGTGAAGGGTGACTTGCCGGCGAGGGACTGCCCCTTGATACAGAGTGATCAGGAAAAGCCTCTCTCTCCCAGAGCCAGAGAGACAGCAGGGAAACAAAGTCAAAATTCTGGAGCCTGGCTGTCTGAAAATATACACCAAGGCAATCCTGGTGTATATTTGCTGTAAATATGCCGTGAAGCAAGCAGCCCCCGAATCTCAGTGGTTTATAACAACAGGCTTTTTTTCTGTAGTGAGCTGGGCTCTGCAGGGTCTTGAAGGGTGAGGTGGGATCAGGGCTTGGCCCAGGGTGCAGGCTGGGTTCCACTTTGCTCCTCTTGGGCCAGCAGCTGCCTCTTTACACAGCCTTCTCACGATGATGGCAGAAGTACCAGGGGAACAAGAGGAAACACTTAAAGTATCTCAAGGCCTAGGCTTAGGACGGGCACACTGTCACTTCTCCCCACATTCCATTGGCCAAAGCAAATCAATGACCAAGCCCCACAGCAGTCGGGTGGGGAAGCGTCCTGCTTCCACACTGACCCTGGCCGGGGCAGGCAGGGCAGGAGAAGGTGTGAGCCAATACTCAACCCCATGTGCCATCTAAGGATACTTAGCAGGGCAGCTTTAGCTTGGAAGCCTAGAAGTGTTTTTTCAAATGAGACCTAAAGCCTCCCCTGGCCCCGTGCTCTCATGTGCTCCTCTGTATCAGCAGCCCTGTATCTTCTCAGTCATTGTACTCACAGGCCCTCAGTGCAGCACCCTTAAAAACTCAGAGTCCTAGCTCATTCAGTTCTGGGTTTTTTAGCACTTGGCTCGCTGCCTATAACAACCAGAAGCTACCCCCTTACACTGTCAGAGTCATAGGAGGACCCTATGCTCTGCCCCTTTTGATAATATGTAGGACTCTCAGAAGCATGTATGTTCAATATTTTTATGCCCTATAGCCTAGAAGCCCCAGGAGGACAGTAACTAGGCCCACTTTGTTCGTGGCTGAACCCCCGAAGCCAAGCTCAGGGACTAGCATCACCATGTTTGTTCAATTGAATGAAATTATCCTAAAATGGGCGGCAAAGTCAGAGCCAGACAGAGGATCTCATGAGAAACTAGGACATCCCTAGTTCACTCAGTTATCTCTTCTGTAACGTGAGGTTTATAATATGAAGTTTACATCGTGGAAATGATGGAAAGATCAAATAAGATAATTCATGTAAAAGCCTTAAAATACATGGACATCATAAAAACAATAAATAGGGAACCTGTGGAATGGGAATGTGAAAAAAAAAATGAAGTTGAAATAGAAGGAATTTTGTTAGATTCGTTTCACACCTCATTTTCCCTCACTTCAAAGCTAGTCAGAGTAATCCCTGGAGCAGTAACTGCTACTTGTAAAGTTTGGGGGAAAAGAAAAAGTGTCAGAAGATATTGCCCCTCAGATTTCAAAGAGCGATCATAGGAAGAACAGGCTGAACACTTCATATGGGAAAGACCTGGGGAAAGCAAAGCCAGCTCAAAGTCCACGTGCAGATACCTGGGAGGGAGCAGATTCCCTGGTAGTAAGCCCAGCGGCTGTGTGCCGACCAGGTTTGTCAGGTCTCCCCGTACGGCTGGTTACCAGATCCAGGGATCAAGAGAACTTGACCTATACAGTATATCTCGACAGCAGTTTGTAGAATGGACATTTCATAAACTGGAAACTTATGTCCTAGATCCAGCCCTAGTCATCTTTTCTGGTTGATAAGAGGTTGGACAGGGAAGCAGAAAAGAAGAGAGGAAAAAAAAATGAATGAATGGGTCAATGAATGAATATTTATTTGCATGGTTGAAATTATAGATCAAGGGTATCTCTATTCAAGGCCAATCATAATAACAGCAAAGCTTATATCCATGTGTCACTAGGTAACTTCCAGAAGCTAGCTGGATACTTGTTCAAGGAGCAGAGCAGAGGCTCAAAGGCATAATTTAAGGAGGAGCTGGTAAAGAAGAATTCCAGGCAGGTAGCGAAGAATTGGCGGACTGCATGGTGGGGGCCAGTGCCAGTGGAGGATGGGCAGCCTGGAGCTGGGTGGACCCCTAGCAGAGCGGCCTAGGGCATGGGGTCCAAGACCTCAGCCACCCAAAACCACCCTACTCCACTCACTCAGAAAGCCTCAGCGGGTCCCTATTAAGATAAGCTTCTCGCTTACAGGAGAAATAAAGAGAAAAGAGATGCATGAAATCTATGGATCAGAAACCATAAGGAGACTTCCTGCCCAGCTGGGTTTTACCCAGATCCCAAAAAGCAGTGGCTCTCAAATAACAGTCTGTGAACCAGGATTAGCCTCCAAAGTGAGCACACGGGTAACCAGAACCGAGATCAAGAAACAGAACATGGCTTGTACCTCTGAAGCCCCCTCCATTCTCCTTTTCAGTCACCACCCTGCCCTAAGCACATCCGCTCTCCGACCTCTGACAGCCAGCTTTCGTAATTTGTGTAAGTGGAATCACGCAGTAGTTTCTTTTTTGTGTCTGCCTTCTCTGACGCAGATGATGTTTGAGAGGCTCACCCCTTTTGTGCAGTGGAGTGCAGTTTGGTTTGCTCTCACTGCTGTGAGGAAATAGTGTTAACTTTCATGTGTGTTTCTCCTGAGGATGGACACTTGCGTTGTGTCCATTTTGGAGCCCTTGTGAACAGTGTAGCGACTACCGATCTTGTACGTGCCTTTGGGCGCACGTGTGCACATTTCTGTGGGCTTACCTTTCTAAGCATCTGTTGATCTAGAGCTAAAAAATGAAATCAATAATATCATCCTCACAGGTTTACTGTTAAGATTAAATGAGATAATGTATGTGAACCTGTTGCAAACTCTAAATGTGATACAAATTTAAGAGTTGCCCCTTTCAGGGAGACCCTAGTCTACTGTTTTTGCTGAACCCATCAAAAAGTCCAACATGTTCCTTTTTGGTTTTTTGTTGTGTCAAAAACTCTGTTTAATTTTTTTTATTGAAGTAGAGTTGATTTATAACATTGTGTTAATTTCTAATGTACAGCATAGTGATTTATACGTATGTGTGTGTGTGTGTGTGTGTGTGTGTATGTATATATACACCTTTTATTATTCTTTTTCATTATAGCCATTACAAGGTATTGAATATAGTTTCATGTGTTATACAGTAGGTCCTTGTTGTTTATCTATTTTATATGTAGTAGTGTGTATCTGCAAATCCTAAACTCTCAACTCATCTCTCCCCATCCCCTTTTCCCCCTGGTAACCACAAGTTTGTTTTCTATGTCTGTGAGTCAGTCTCTGTTTTGTAAATAAGTTAATTTGTGTCCTTTTACTTTTTTAGATTCCACATATAAGTGACATCATATGGTAATGTTATTTCTCTTTCTAGCTTACTTCACTTAGTATAACAATCTCCAGGTCCATCCATGTTGCTGCAAATGGCATTATTTCATTCTTTTTTATGGCTGAGTAATACTTACATATATACGTGTGTGTGTGTGTATGTGTGTGTGTGCATGTGTGTGTGTTTATGCATACTACATCTTCTTTATCCAGTCATCTGTCGATGGACATTTAGGGTGCTTCCATGTCTTGGCTGTTGTAAATTGTGCTGCTATGCGCATTGAGGTGCATGTATCTTTTCTAATTAGAGTTTTCTCTGGATACATGCCCAGGAGTGGGATTGCTGGATCATATGGTAAATCTATTTTCAGTTTTTTAAGGAATCTTCATACTGTTTTCCATAATGGCTGCACCAAACTACATTCCCATCAGCAGCGTAGGAGGGCTCCCTTTTCTCCACACCCTCTCCAGCATTTGTCATTTGTGGAAAAAGTCCAGCATGTTTCTTGAAATATTCTCTAACCAATCTCAGGCCTTCCAAATGCATATGTTGCACAGGATCTACAGCAATAGTTCTTAACTCTAGGTCAACGAACACAGGTACACCAGTGTCTCCACTCTGGAGCATTGCCGAGTATCTGTTGATATGTAGATTTTATTTCTACTGCAGCTTAAACTCCACTCAATCATAACACCCTCTATCAAAGAGACCCTGAGCAGATCATATAAACAGGTGGAAACCAAGATATAGCTTACTCAAAGTAAGGGGATAGAGAGAGCAAAATATCAGGGCAGCCACAAGGGAAATTTACATATTTACATATTTACCAGATTATAGGGAGCTTGGCCTTATGAGCACATTAGAGAACAGAGTTGGGGCCATGACCTCCTGCTCAATCAGAAACACTAAAGGGGACCACATGTGAGAGCTAAGAAAGCTTACGTAGATTTAGGGGGATTCTGAGATATGTGGCTGTGATTTCATTGTAATGATTCTTGATTTTGTTTAGTGTTTAGTTTCTTTCAGCCCCTCCAAGCATGGCGCCAACATTTTAACATTTGAACCCCAAACCATCACACACCAGCAGGGAGATGCACCTGTACCGCTTATTCAATGTTCCTTCTCATGTGGTAAGCACAGCAGTGCTGTGCCGTGTACCAGGCTTTATGATTTCCACACCCCTTCTACACACACCATTCCTTTTTATCCTCACAGCCACCCTGGAAGCAAGGCGGGGAATGGAATATCCATGTCCCTATTTTACCTAAAACTGAAACCCAGAAAGGTTGCCTATCATGTCCACGTGCCCAGCATTATCCAGCAGGGGAAACAAAGTTGGATCTGCTGCCTTTCCACTTCCTCCCACTCACCACTTGCCTCTTGGGTGTGTATTCACCTCCCTTGCTATACTATAAATGCCGAAAAGCAGAGGGTGCCCCTTATCTTGTGTTCTTTTTCTCTCTTACACCCACTCCTGCATCTTAAACAGAGTGGGTGCTGGATGTCCTGGGGATAAGAAACTCTTCTTTTCAAGCCAGTTGAAGTTTAAATAGGTTGCTCCAGGAACTCAGGATTGCTTGTAAAGAATGAAGAGGATTCTTGATGGAGACAAGACCTTAAAAACTCTTTTGTCTGCACAAAGGTAGATCCCAGAGCAAATCTAGAGAAGGGACATCATTATTGACCTATGGAAAAAGTATTTCTTCCTGGCAACTTGAGAGAAAGGTTGGAACCAAAAGGGAGGAGATGGAAGAGAAGATTAGAGTGGCTCTGAAAAAATATGGTGGATGGTCAGAGCCCCTGAGGAAATACGGCCAGTGATAACTGCTCTGTGGTGAGGACAGTTGAGCCTGAGTAATATCTAACACCTACTACCAGGCATCTCCTATTGCGCTCTGTGTTACAGACGCAATGATTTTGCTCCACACTTTAGTAAAATTAGATGACACATCCTGTGTCAGTGGTGCTTTAGGAAATGGAGGAAGAGGGGTTAGGTCAGTCTTTGGTCTAAAGAGGGAAGACAAAAAGAAGGTCAAATGCCCCAGGAGGCAAGACGGGAAGAGAAGGTTGAGAGATGGGTCAAGAGCAGGAGTGCTGAGTGGAAATAACCTGGACACACGCCTCCTCAGAAATGCTCAGAAATGTCAAGAAGGCACAAGACTCACCGCAGAACATGGGACATTGGAGGTCAAGTCATTTTAGTTGGATACTGAAAAAAACAGTGATTCCAGAAAGCTGGGAGTCTTGAAGACATAAAGGTTATGCCATATATTTTGAACTTTTCAAATTACAATTTGGGTGCTTCCGTCTTGGAGAAGTTCACAGAGTTTTATTTTATATTTTTTTGCCTTCTAGTTTTATTCTTGCTGTTACCCCTTATTCTTCTTCTACTGGGAAATAACCAGATTTAACATCCTTTGCTTGCTTGATGAACCAAGGACATGTGCAAAGCCAGGAATCCTAGTGGTGTGGAATCTTTCTATACTCTACCCGACCCTGGGTCTCACAGTTGTGGGTGGGGGTGGGGTGGGGGGGAGATGTGTGTCTAAGGGACAGAATAAGCAGGGTCACAAGAAGAAGGAGATTACTAACCAGCTGAGGGACAAACTTATTTACTCTTAAATATATGTATTTTTTCAGAGTCAGCAAAAGCCAGAGCCATCATGCCTACGAAACTGCATTTGCATTTATAGTACAAATAAGAAAAATGAGTTCTAGCCAGAGCATGTCCTCAAAGAGATGATAAATCCACTCTCCTGACTGGAGCGCTGGGCAGTACTTTGATTGGTACACGAGGACGTGTGTTGCAATTGTAAGTGAAGGCGAGCGAGAAATGTGGGAAAGGAGCCAGTGGGGACTTTTCACCATGGGAACAGCTTAGTCCCAGAGAGCCAGCTCTTCTGTTGAAAACTGCGTATACCTGGTAACTCTGAAGACATTTATTCCTCCATGAAGTTCGGCTCATGGTGGGTTAATAATTAGATACTCTTTATGAGTAGTTCAAGTGAAGGCCACTAGCTATGACTTCACTTTGGCTGGGGTTTCCCTGTAATCCATTTAGCAAATTAAAGAGATTACTTTGATTGGTGCCATTATCTCCTGTTCTCTTGCGGGTGAACCACTTAACCTGTGCTTAATTGAAAGAGATAGACAGGGTACAGTAACAAATACAATCCAAAGGAAGGGGCAATAGGATCTGTAGGCCAAACAAATGATGGCACTGGGCTAACAATAGCAGATTAGAGGTGAGATCAATTAATTAGAAGCTATTGTAGGCGTTGGGTGGTTGCCAAGGTTTCTAATAGCCTAAGCCATCATGCCAGCTCTGTTTAGGAGGATTTTAATGACTGGGAGTTGATGCGGCTATTTCAATAATTACTTACTTTTATAATTACTTCATTAGAATACTAAATGTATTACTTCAGTGAGAAAGTTCTTTATTCTCCGACATGTCCAGCCATATTGGAGACTCCATCGTCCCACAGAGAAGCCTCCATTTGGAAGAGGCAGAGGTTTGGAAATAGCTGTGCTCACATGGTGTTAAATATTATGTATGAAGTGCCGGCTCTGTGAGGCCCTGGGCTAGGTGTTTGGAGTACAGAGATCATGAGGCCACATCTTTGGCGTGGGTGCAGACATAATTTCAATCCAATTGCATAAAGGTTAGAATAAAATTGTGCAAAGGGTATGCATCAATCAGTGCAGCAGAGAAAAGAGAGGTCATTCTAGTTGTTTCAAGCAGAAAGGGATTTAATAGAGGGAATTAGGTTCCAGATCTGGCCATTCATTATTTGATGGACGTCATATCCTTTTACCCTCTTCGTCCTTGGCTACCTTCAACCACACTGGATTCTTTCCTGTTCCTTGAATTCCCCAGTCACGCTCCCACTGAGAGACCTTTGTCCTGACTATCCCCTCTATGCAGAAGAGCCAACTCCCTCTTCCTTCAGAGATTTCCTTAAATGTCACCTTTGCAGAGAGGCTTACCCCAACTGCCTGATTTTAAAACTATTATTCACTCTCACTTCCAGCATTTCTAATTCCTTTTACACTGTTTCACTTTTTCTGTTTTTCGGCACTGAATAATTTTTAAAATACGGAATTTTTTTTTAATGCCTATTGTTTATTCCCCACCTAGATGGCAGAGTATTCACAGATATGATTCCATGTCTCTTAATTACTGGTGAGTCCCACAGGCCTAAATCAGTACCTGGAGTAGAGACAATGTTTGATATTTGCTGAGTGAATCAGGTGCCCGTAGCATGGCTGGAAGAGCTGGAGGAGAAGCCAGGGTGCTGCCCCCTGTCTCATGGGTCACACCACCGTAGCTGCAACCCCAGCTCAGGTGGCTGTTGATAACGAAGCGCAGTGCACGCTGGGCTGGGAGAGCTTGCCACCACAACACGCACATCCTTGGGAGCTTCCCTGACAGCATTCACCACCACGGGAGTTTGATCTCCACTTCACTTCCACCTTGCAAACCCCTAGGAAGACTATTTGGCAAATACAGTGTTTATGTTTTCAACTTCTTCAAGTAGAAGGAAGTATCATGGAGGCTTGGGAAGTCAACCCAACCATCTGCTGTAGGACCTTCACGCATATGGAGGAAGACCACTGTCCCCACTCTTGGGTGGGCAGCCTGAGGCTCAGGGCTGCATGATGTCTGGAGGTGTCACAGTGAGCAAGTTTGGGAGCCAGGCTTCCCCATGGATCTCTTCATTCTGAAGCCCTTGCTTCACTCCACATTGTCTCCATTGGCTACTCACAACATGGTGCCAATAAAACCAAAATCAGGCATTTAAGTCCCCAGGGACGCTTTGCCGTCTCCTAGAATTATGGCAGTGACCCTAACTTTTTCCAGTGAACCAGATGAGAGCGCAGAACTAGGTTTGTGGAAACCAACCAGAATCTAGGAAGAGCAAAGAGCTAGGCTTGTAGAAACCAATCTTCTGCTGGGAAGAGCAGCTCAAAGCACTGCCTTTCCTGTGGCAGGTTCTTTGTTATTACACACAGTCCACTTAGGTTGAAGAGCACTGAATGGCTTCCCTCCCTATTTTGGGCCTGACCCCAAGTAGAAATTCTTCGGTTCCTCTGTATCTCAACACTGGTGTCACATCAATCTGACGGGAGGCCACATAATTGCCGAAATTAAAACGTAATACCTGACACCTTAGAGGTGGCTTGCCGGAGCCTGTGAATATTTATTTAATGGAAATGGAGTCAGGATGACCTTGCTGGGTCAGGCTGACTGTTTCTCTCCCTGACACACCTTGTGAAGAAGCAGAGAAATCTGAAGCTGTGGATCAATAAGGTCACCTGCCATGGGACCGCCATGCTGAGCAGGATTATTCCATCATCAGGGACAGCCACAAGCATTTCTAAGGGGCCAATCTGTGACTGGCCCTGGGTTAGGGTCCAGTCAGACAGGATGAAGGACATGGTTACTAAGTAACTCTACTTTTGAGCAGGGCAGGCAGGCTCCTAAAATGATTCTCAGTGATCCTCACCTCCTGGTATCCACTCCCTTTTTTAACCTCCTCCCCTTGTGTATGCATAGTAGACCTGGTGACTTTCTCCTAATAAAGAGCTATGGCAAAGGTGATGGATGTCATTTCCATCATGAGGTTATAAAAGACCGTGATGTCTATCTTGCTGGCTTTCTCTCTCTTTCTCTCTCCCTGCCTTCTTCCTCAATATCATGCTTGTCTTGACAAAGCAAGCTGCCATGTTGGAGAGGCCTCCTTGGCAACAAATGGAGAGTGGCCTTCCTCCAGTATCCTTCTAGGAACTGAGGTCCTCCATCTAACATCTCATGAATAACTGAATTCTGAAAAAGATGCATGAAATTGAAAGTGGATCTTTTCCCAGTCAGGCCTAAGATGACTGTAGCCCAGTCAACACCTTGATTGCAGCCAGTAGGAGACCTTGGAGACCCAGCTAAGCTGTGCCCAGACTCTTGACTGAAAGAAGCTGTGAGATTATAAATGCTGTTGCTTTAAGCCATTAAGTTCTGAGGAATTTTTTGTACAGCCATAGATAATACAAGGGAGGCAGAATTCTAAAATATGGGTACTCGGTGCTCCATAGAGCCCTGGAAGATGAAAGGCAGAGGAAGGTGTCACCATGCTTAGTAAAACCATTCAGGTGGTTCTATGTTATAAATCAAACCTTGATGACTCAGCTTGGTGATTACATTCACCAGTGTCCCTTGAGCAGCAATGGAAGACAGGTGCCCCAGAATTCGCCCATTCATGTCTTCGTTCATGTAGCCACCCATTTATTCCCTCGTGTATTTGAATATTCATGCATCTCCAGGTCCTGTGTCAGAGGCATGAGCTTCCAGTTTAACAGGTGGGAGCAGCATGGCCTCAATCATCACAGCCATGAATGTATCATTAAAACCTGAGATATTTCCCAAAGTAAAGGAGTAGTCCTAACAGAGGAGCTTGACCCTCATCAGGGTGTGGTCAGGACAGGCTTCCCTGAGGAAGCAATACGCTGAGGTAACCAGGTGAACCGGGAAGGGAGAAGCATTCCCACAAAGGAAACAGGGTAACAAGGCTGTGTGCTGGCAAGGCCCATTGTCTGATGCACTCAAGAGAGAGGTGGACAGATAGGCAGGGCATGTAAGCAGGGGCCAGGCTGCGCAGGGGGTTGTGGGAAACATAATAAGAAGCCATTTAAAGAGAGCACGTGGTGGGCACGTGATCAGATTTGTATTTTGGAAATGTTATTCTGGCTACAGTGTGCAAAATCAGCTGGAGGGGAACTTGAATTGATCCTGGGAGACTCGTTAAGATGCCCTTGCGGTAACCCAGGAGAGAGAGGATGGTGCCTTGCCCTAGGGTGGTGGCTGAGGGCTGGAGAGCATTTTGAGAGACTTCTCTGGGAAGTGGACAGGCTGATGAGTTTTGGAGGTGAAGCAGAGGACGTGCTGTAAGTATCTCCACCTTACAGATGATTCATTGAGGCTTAGAGAGGGTGTCGACTTGCCCCAAGTCAGCGGCAGAGCCAAAGAGGAGCAAGATTGAAGACGTTAAATTCCATCTTAGACAAAGGGGCACGAGGCTAGTCTTCCTCCTTCTTGGTCTCCATCCCTGCATGTCCCGATGCACGCGTACAAATACATCTGCACATGCTCAAGCAGGCTCAGTAACACACACGTACACACATACACACACACTCAAAAACTGGGATTTCAGAATTGTAGAGTTAGATAAACAAGATTATACCATGTAGCACAGGGAAATATATACAAGATCTTATGGTAGCTCGCAGAGAAAGAAATGTGACAATGAATATATATATGTTCATGTATAACTGAAAAATTGTGCTCTACACTGAAATTTGACACAACATTGTAAAATGATTATAAATCAATAGGTAAAAAAAATTAAGGGAAAATCATGGGCATTTGGACTAGTATCTGGAAGAAAAAACAAAAACAAAAACAAAAATAAAATGATGAATTAAAGCTTCAAAAAAATTTTTCTAAAACCCACTTTTTCTGCCCTCCCTATTTTGTTTCCTTTAAGCCGTCTATCTCAGCCAAGGACCACTCTCTAGCTGCCCAAACCCGTTTGATTAATTGCCAACCCCCGACCCCCTCTGGCCCTCTCTCTTGCATACAGTGCTGTATTCTTCATGCCCTCTCTACTGCCGCCCCTCCGGCATTTTGCAATAAGGTTTTCAAGTGCCTCCTCCTCTCCAGCCTCTTTCTTCTCCAGTGTGTCCTGGACGGAGTTGCTGGATTCACTTTCTTCAACTACCTCTTTGGTCATAACAAGACCCTGTTCAAAACCTTCAGGCGCCCCACCACCTGAGCTTAAAGCCCCACCTCCTTACTGCACTCCTTTCACCCTCTAAACACAACTCCCTAATGATTTTTCTCTGATTCCTGGTTCCCCAAGTTGGCTTAGTCTTCACCCACACGTAAACTGGCCATTTGAACATCTTAATAGTATCTAGATATTGACAGAGTTCTTTCTCATATTCACAACAACCCCACAATGGTAGTATGTTCACATTTCACAGAGCAGTAAATTGAGACTCAGAGGTGAGTTCATCATGGTAAGTGACACCTGTACTATTACTCGTTATATACTTCTCTTTAACTAAATCTACACGTTTTACTTAAATGTATTTATTTTATGAGAGACTATATGTATCATAGTTATAAGTGAAAACGTCCCTGTCCACTGTGAATCCCTCCCTCTCTCTGTTAAGGGGATATCAGAGAAGGAGAGACACACTGCAGCAGAGACTTTCTCCTGGATGAGCTTAGGAGCCATGGAAGAGGCCACTGGCTTCTCACTGTGTGACTGTTTTCCCATTTGCATTTGTGGTCCTCATAAATTAATCCACATCCTGCAAGTGATTCAGGTCTCACATCTTGGGCAGAAAGGCACTGTTGACGTGTTCATCACCTTGAATAAAGTTAAGCACCCAGGGTGCGTGTCTGTGAATTCTGGTGTTCTCTTCCAGCAGAGAAGAGAATGCATCCTAAATGCATGGTCCTTTCTCCACCCAAAGTTCGTTCCTGGCTCGGCTTTGCTTTTTCCATATACTCTGTATTCCAAACCACATTTCTTCCTGTGTTTCCACTTCTAAGAAAGAGAAAGAAGCTAAGTTTTTGGAATAAGCAATTTCTCTACAGAGATTCCCAAAGCTCCACTCATACCAAGCTAAATAACCTCTCGTTCTACGGGACGTTGGTCGCCGAGGCCAGCGCTGAGGTCATTGGCAGGGCAGAAGAGGGAAGTGTGGAGGGGAAATGCCTCCATCCATCCTAGTCCACACACAGATGGGCACCTCAGCCTCCCTTAGTACCAGGTGTTCTTCACAAATTCCAGCTCCTTGGGTATGAGTTCAAAAATTGTGAAGGGTCTTCCCCTTTGTTAGCTGATAAAATGCATGGAAAATCACTTGTAAATTACGAAGTGTTCTACATAAATATAATGTCTTCTGTATTTCCTATTTTTCACCATTCATTTAATTTTGAAAACTAAATTCAGGAAGGATGCAAATAGACATTGTTGAGATATGATTGTAGCTCATGATAGAACCATTTCTCTTCCATCTGTTCTTAGCCATATTCACTTAGAGCTCAGTAAAAGCAGATCCACTGTCATCCCTGACGTTCAGGGAGTGCGTGTCAGATCACAAATTTATACATCAAGGTGCATTAAAAGGGGAGGGGAAGGTATTTTTCACTATTAAGTTATCCTCAAAGCTGGTGGCTTTTTAAAAAAAACTCATATTTAATAGACATTAAACAGTATGTTTATCCAGCTAAAAGTATCAAAAGTAGTGTTAAAAGTAAGTGGCAAAATATAGTAAAACATTGTCAAGAAATTCAAGGCGCAGATACTGTAAAGCAGTTCTAGGGAACTGTCCACGTGGGGTACAGGCAACACTGCACCTAGCAGGCAGCTGGTGCTTTTTACTGTGACCTCAGCTTGGAGAGAAAGGAGGGAAGTGGTTAAGATATTCTGGAATATGAAATAAATAACTAGCAGCAGAATAAATGATCTAGAGAGACTTTGGAACTAATCTTTACCCCGCCTGCCCCCTTCTCCTTAGCTCTGAACACGTCAATAGTGCCTTTCTGCCCAAGATGTGAGACCTGCGTCACTTGCAGGATGTGGATTGATTTATGAGGAACAAGAATGCAAATGGGAGAACAGTCACACAGAGAGAAACCAGGAGGTGACATCGCATGTGTGAGGGGCTCTACCCCAGGTGGCACCCATTTGGTGAATGATTACCGGGCCACAGACTGCCTTTCTTCACGGGAGATGCTCCCATTCATCAGCAGAACTCCCTACAACAGAGTCAGTGAAAGACAGTCATCTCAGAACTGCCATCTTTAAAGAGAATTTGTCATCCTTTGGCATTGTGCTTTCTCTCCTAAAGATTGAAGTCCTGCTTTCTACCGTCCTTGTAGAAATTTGGGACACTAATCTTTACCCCAACTCCTTAACTCCTTTTATGTCCCCTTCTCCTTAACTCTCCCTTTTATGCAAGTTCTCATTCAATGACCATTTTCCAACAAGCAGAGGACCAGAACCTTTTGTAATTCCTCATTCCTTGAACTTCCCCTGCAGTTGGAGGCCTGAACTTCTGGAATAATAATCCATGAGCCAAAGGTGATGTTAACTCAGTTACACTGTCCCACCACCGAGGCAGGGCTTCATGTGTCAAAGTGCATGCAGTCGCCTGGACCAGCAGAGGAGCCTGTTCAGACGTGCCCTGCAGTAATTTAGAGCCCAGTTTTGGGCCCAAAGTTGAATTCCAGTATCAGTTCTATCTCCCACACACTGGAATCCTGGTCAAGTTCCTTAGTGTATCTGACCCTATTTCTTCATTCACCCAAAATGATGAATAAGACTTCTCTCACAGGATGCTGTGAGGTTGAAATAAGATAAGTATATGAAGTCCTCGGCACCATGCTGGACACATGGCAAATGGTCAGTGAGGATGGCTTTATGGACGGTAGACTCTCAAAGAGACACAGTATCCATGTCCCCGTCACCACCAGGCACCTCTCAACCATAGCTCCCTTGCTAAAAGGCCAGGGTTGTCCAGAGATGTCTTTAATGTGTACATGCATATATTGTCTGACAAAACTGAGCTGCAAGGAGGTTTAGATCGACAGAATGGTCTGTCATCATTTACTAAACTTCAGCAGAAAAGGATTCTGCTGGCCGTAACTCACATCCACTTGAAATAATCTCACTTGACTTCATTAAGCTTGAAGAATTGCATCTCTCCTTCACCCCTGCTTCCTCAGACTTACTTAGCCTTTTACAGCTCAAAAGATAATTGCTCTATTAACAAATGTTTATAGCATAATAAAGGAGGAGGAGGGAGGAACAGGGTTTCTTTTCTTTTCTTTTCTTTTTTTTTTTTTTTTTCTGTCTGGGCCATTCCCTTCAGTTTCTTGGAAATACTGGAGGGTGATGGAATAAGCCAGAAATTATTTTTGGAATTGAACCAAAGGATTCATTTTCCAGCCACTAGCAAACTGTTCTTAGCCAAGAGACTCCAGGCCTTGTGGGGAATGAGACTACCAGGAATTCCTAGTGGCTGAAGGGCTGTCACCACAACATTGAGCTGTGAAGAAATCTTGGCTTTACTGGAAATCAGGAAAAGGCTCTGGCAGGTACTGGTGGGGCTGGTGGAAAGTCCCTCTGGGGCCTGGGGTTGGGGGACTGGAGACAGCCTTCTGCAGAATGCACCCCTCTTCTTCGGGCCAGTGAAGAGCTGGACTGTTCAAATCAAAACCCCTTGTAACTGTGTGTCATGGGCTGACATGCCTCCAAACTCAGATGCTGAAGTTAAATACCCAGTACCTAGCAATGTGACTGTGTTTGGGGAGATGTGATCGTCTTTAAAGAGATCATTAAGGCTGAATAAAGTCATTAGGGTGGACCCTAATCCAGTCTGACCGGTGTCCTTTATAAGATGAGATCAGGACACAGATACACGTGGGGAGAAGACTGGGTGAAGACCCCTAGAGAAGATAGCCATCTTTGAGGGGGGCCTCAGAAGAAATAAAACATTAACACCTCTGTCTTGGACTCCCAGCCTCTGGACTGCTGTTTAAGCCGCCCAGGCTCTGGCACTTTTGTTAGCAGGCTAAGCTGAGTAATACACTGTGTTAGAGGACACAGGACACACACCTCATGACTAGGGAAGACTGTTCCTTTGTGGTCTCCCCCAAACACTCAGAAGCCTTTACAAGGAGCACCTCTGACACTTGGAGGCTCCAGGTGGGCACATGGTTTAGATTCAGGGTCAGAAGTGCATGCACCCATGTGGTCACCTCCTTGATGAGATGGTGCTTGTTTGGTTGATATCCTTCCTCTTGGGCTGTGCTGACTTCTTCCTAGGGCATTCTTCCCTTGACAAGGGCCATTGACAGTGAAGAGCGCCCTTAGCTTTCTGCTCACTCCTCTGCTTTTCCCTCACCTTCCTGCTTCCCTCCCTCTCCCCCAGAACACAAATCGTGATTTGTCTTTGACCCACTGATGACGTTTTTTCCCCGAGAATTTAACATCATGTTACCCCGTCATCAATATCCAAGCCCCCTCCCCACCTCTGACGCTGGAAATCTCTAGGGCTTCTCGGCCGGAAGGGGACCAGGGGCAAGGGTCTTGGCAAAGAGACAGCTCTGCTCTGGCACAGGTCACCTGTCACGCTGGGCAGGTCCCCGCCTTTCTGGTTCCCTCACCCTGAGGTTCCCCCTCTGAGAAAGAGAGTTTTATCTTTACGCTCCCTCCAGAATGAACATGCACCTGCTCCACAAAGATATGCACAAATCCACACCTCGAGACAACGTGGCTCTCTCCCATGGGATGCACCGGCACGGCCATTGCTGATCAGCTCAGGGGCAATCACTGAGCACTGTGCGTTCCTTAAAGAATTTCAGCAATCGGCTGCATGTGCAGAAACCAGTCAGTAAGGGACCAAAATAAGACAGTGAACTTTGCTTTGTACTCATGTCTTTAAGGGCTGTAAGAAGGCTTACCCTGAGTCTTGCGTGTAAGAAGTCATAATGTAAGAGAGATGTGTGAAAACGCTCGAGCTAGATGTTTGATTTTTTTTTTTTTTAACACACACAGCTTGCTTGCACACTGCCTTTTCCAGTGCTGCGTTTGGCCTCAGAGGGTAACTAAGAAAAACATCTGAGATTGTTGGAGGGGAGCTTCACCTGCCAGTCTGGGCTGCACGATCTCTATAGCAACCAAACATAAATCAAGGAAATGGCCCCTTTTGTAAGTTGGTTAATAGGCACAACATGCTTCTTTAGAAAATCCAACCATTCTTTCAATAGACTTTGATTGAAAGTCAGCCTTTTCTTCAGACGCATTCACATTCACATCTAGTAGCAGCTTGTATGGCTGTCCACAGGCTAATTTATTACCCTTTAAAGATCTGGCAAAGAAAAAATGGCTCTCAGAACAATGTTTACATTCAGAGGCATAAGCACAGAGCCACAAAAGAGCATCCTTTTGTTCTGAACTTGCAATATTAATCTTTAACCTGGGACTTTAACTTTCCCCCTCTTCTGGGGTTCGACAGGACCCCTCCTCTCATTAAAATTTTACCAATTTAATATGACTTTGTTTCTAACATGTGGGAAGAGGGGTGTCAGCCTTCCTCCCATTGTTTTGCCAAACCTTGGTAGAGATTCTTTGTTTCTCTGACTGCTCACTTTTTGCTCGAGGAATACTCTGCTTCAGGGCTGGCCGATGAGGGAAGCTGGCGCTCTTGTCCGTAGTGGGAGAATTTGGCTAATTCACCAGACTACAAGGGCTGCTCCTCCCTACTCTTCGTGAAGCTGGGGAAAGGCCATCAGTTGGTGAGTTGGTCCTCTCACACCCCACCCCACCAAAACATAATTTGGAAATGGATCCAAGAAATGCCCTGCGCTGGGCCAGTCCTCCCCTGTGTCACAGGGTGTGAAGGCAACAAGGGGACACCCTGCGCAGTCCTCTCATGTGGGCTGGGTCACATCAGTGAGAACATGAGCAATGCCTCTTAAGGGGGGGGCCAAATGCCAGGCCTCGTCTTCCTGCTAGGGAAGGAGAGATGGGGAAAAGCCTGTAAAAATATACCTTTGTCATTTTCTAAAGTAGATTATGAGATGAAACAGTACTTCCAAAACAAGAAGCCTGTGTTGCTCTGTTGAGTGTCACATCACAGATGGAGTCGGGCAAGCAATGTGTATTAATGCCTCCTTCTTTAGCCTCCTATGATCCTCAGAAACCAAAGTCTTCAGAAGCCAGATTCTAGAGACGCTCCCTTCCCTTTGATCTGGTCAGCTGTCCCTACCGGCAAGAGGGGAGTCAAGGGTTGGTTTCCAAATGTGCGTGATTAAATGTGCACTTTATTTCAGCTGAAGCACTGGGTTATGAGAAGAAGTGGTCTCCCGCTCTTCAGGGCTGGGCACCTAGAAATTGTGCACTAGACTGAAAACACCTTTAGAGTCTGCCACGTGGAAGGACCCCCCAAAATGTAACGCAAAAGAAGTACAGTGTGCGAGAGAGGTCCTCTAGAACAGAAAAAGCTCCCAAACGGTCAGCACAGGGAGGTGGCCTGGGCATCACACAGGGCCAAAAGGTGTGGCTGAGCCGCTGTGTTCACAGCCGGGCTGTGTGGTCTCAGCCAGGTCAGACAGCTCACGTGTGAGTTTCCACCACGTGCCACATCTGAGGTGAGGCGTGTGTTGGAGAGTCAGCACAGTCCAGCAGTCACACTTGTGGGCAAAGGCACTGACCTGTGCGGGCTCAGACCCCAGCTCTGCCCCTCCCTGCCCCTGGCCCTGTCCCATCGGGCAAGTGACTGTACCTCCTCGAGCTGTTTCCTCATTTAAGAGAAAGTTATAACAGTACCGCCTTCATCCCACTGGTCAGAGGACCTGTGTGTTACAATTAATCACTTACAGCAGCCCTGGCCGATCTAAGCCCTCAAGGGTTAGCTGCTATTAACATTTTTAATGTTTCTGGGGTAGTTGCTGTCATCGTGTTGGTATTGTTGGCTACCGGGGAGGATACCTTACCCAACACACAGCAACACATTTTCCCAGTTTAGGTGACATGGCAGAACTCTGGCTGGACAAACAGAAAGTAATTTCCCAAGGCTGGAGTGACTCCATGAAGAAAATCCAGAGATGGAAATCAGCTTGTGTCCATGGCAATAACGCATCCCATTTGCCTAAAACCATTATCACCTGGTACGTCCATCCTTGTCCACAATCCTATTTGATGGAAACATCTCAAGCTGAGGAGATCTGGCTGAAGAGGCTCTGTGTATGTGTGTGTGTGTTGAGGGTGGGAGGAACTGTCTCCCATCTGTTCTCTGCCACCAAAAGAGGAACTGGGTCTACCCACCACCCTGGCCTATCTCACAGGGCCACAGCCTAGTTGCATTTTTGCAATTCAAGCTGAGAAGCCTGGGGCCCAGTTTCACGTGTGTCACAGCCAGGAGTGGCTCATCAGGGCCCGGGCCTGACCCCTGATCATTTGTTCCTTGTGATAAGTCTCCTCCGCTTCTGCGAGAGTATCAAGGAGACAAAGTAAATCCAGAGGAGGTGGAAACGGATGCTTACCGAAGGATTCACCAAGGAAAATGCAACCTGTTTGCCAGAAAAGGCCCCTGCATCTGTAAGAACTGCAGGAACAAATCAGAACTTACCAAAAGAATCAATAGAATTTTTAAAAACTGAAGAGGACTGAGATTTTTTAAAAATATATTTTGTCATTGGTTAATCATTAAATTTTAAGCCTTGAGTCCTCACTGAGGAGGAATATGTTCTAATGGGAAAGGTTTAGGTTTTGGAGAGAGACCTTTGGACCCCAAGAACTTAACTTCAGTACCTACTGTGTGGCCTGAGGTGAGTCCTAGTCCCGAATGGAGTGGTCCAGCCATCCATCAGTCTGCATCCACTAATGACAAACCCTCACTCTTCTGGCTTCTTCTCACAGGAGGAATTTCCTGTAGGGAATTGGTTGTACGGATGATGGAAGAGCTGAAAGAGAGCTTCAGAAGCGTGGCCACCCACATGGCAGCTTGATGGGCGGCGGAAGGGACAACCAGATGAGATGGGGCTGCAGAGTCTGGGGGCTGGGCCAGGGGCAGGTGCCGAGCCCCAGAGGAGGTTCCGCCACACAGGAGAAGCACCTGAGGCAGAGGGAGCCATGTCTTGGCTTCTCTCTTCACCTGTCCCTCACGGGTGGAAACTTCTGGAAGCCAGTTGGCAACGTAGTCACACTTTCTCTATCTCTTCCCCTTCTGCTCCTGCAAAAATGGAAGAAAAATTCCCAAGCTTTGCAGATTATCTTCCAGATTCACCCCCTGCCCTGCCCCTGCTCTGCGCTTTATCACAGGGTACCAGGGCAGAGAGGTCGGTAACCCGGGACCAGGTGGCCCTGTGCTGTGTGACCAGGCCTGGGCTATCACCTCGTGGGATACCAGAACGTATTTCTATGTGTTTTCCTCTAAAGACATTCAGAGTATGTTCTTTTCCCAAAAGGACCACACATAACCCTAAGTGGTAGATGTATATGTTACCACTTATCACGTAACTCTTCTATGCTAGGGGCAACGAGGTGTATGGTTAAGGACTGAGGCTTCTAAGTCCTTTGATGCAAATCCTGGGTGTACCTTCTGTGTGGTGTTAGGCAATTTAACTTCTCTGTTCCTTACTTTTCTCATTGTAAATGGGATGAAGAATCGTCCCAATCTCATGGCATTTTTCTTTTTAAATCTGCCTAAGGATGCAGGGCTGCGTTCTCCTAAGTATTAAATGATAATTTTCTCAGGCCCTACCTAAAGTTCTGAAGTCTCAGTGGCCTGCCTTTATTGCGGTGGTAGGATGATAAACTGGGACTTTTTCAGCCTCCGTTTTGACGAAGGTACCAGCATGCTGATATCAGATACCAACCTCCAGGTGAGGCAGATCACCGGAAGCAGAAAGGAAAGTGCTGAGAACATCACCTCATCACCTCCAGGAGCCATTGGAGGATTCAGAAGCACCAGGAGGCAGGGCAAGTGTGTATGAAGGATCTGGAGAAAGACAAACTTCGTCTCACATGCTAAAGGGTTTCTCAAAAGGTGGTCTTGTTGACCAAGTGAATAAATGTCCATGGCGGTCTGTGCAAGGATGCATAACCCGACCTAATATAATAAACGCTGGGACGGTCAGGTACCAGAACAGGCAAAAACGTGAGATGAGCCTCGAAAGAAGAAACTTAGAAAAAGATTAGAAGATGAAAACGTTATGAAATGCCCAGAAAGAAAGAAAGACTCTCTCAACCACAGCAGAAAATCTGAAGGACAAACAGCCCTAGAGTATTCCAAAAAATAACTGTTTCTGTTCCAAAGAAGCTGGAAATGAGGATTTTGCCAGAAGCTACTGCCTGAAGGGAAGTTGAGACGGCCACACCCATGGGAAAAGGAGGATGGCAAGGAACTTCACCATTTTCTAGCTTGGGGACCTCTGGCAAATTATGTCCCCGTGCCTCTTGTTTCATCGTCTGTAAAATTCTGATTTTAATTGTACATCCCTCTTGACATTGATGTGATGTTAACTTGAGTTTGTCTGTGAAAGTTCTTAGTGTGGCACCTGGCGGGTAATACACATCCACAATTCTTAGCGCAGTTATTTTAATGATTTGGTGGTAAAGGCTTAGTAAATTATTCAAGGAAGAGGAGGATGGGAATGACCTGGATCCCTGGGGGTGGGGGGGACCTTATTCTACCTGGGAGTGTCAAGTTATTCCCTGTCCCAAGTGTTTTGACTGTTTCATTTGGTGATTCTCAGCCTGGCTCTCCAGACTGACCCATGAACTGGTCTGTGTCATTATCACTGGTTATAACTGGGAAGTCCTATGACTTTTGTTTTCTTGCCTCAATCCATAGGACTTGTTAAACAAGCCAGCTCTCTCATTCATTAGTGTGCGATCTGCTTTACTCCCCAGCTGATCTGGAGAGAAGGTTTCACAGGGGCAAGGAGATATTCCTTCAGTATCATGGCAGCGGGTCCCTGAGACCCGTGGACCACGATGGGTCCGAAGACTTTGTGTTCGGTGTAGGGCTCTCATTCCCCGAGTGTCTGTGATGTATAGAAGGACTTACATGGACTGCAAAGTAGCTAAAGACCCGGGCCCTTCATCTGATTTGTGCGGGTTTCTAAGAGTTCTGTGTAGAGAGACTTTAGGAGACCCATACACCTCTGTGACGGGAGGCACAGTGGTAGGTGCCTGAATACAGGTACCTCTTTCTTGGGAGGGAATTCACTGCTTTCTTCATACTCTCAAATGGTTAAAAATAATAACTGGTTTAGGATAAAATAAGGCAATTCAGGTCTAGATTCCCCACCAGCAGAATAATCAGACCGATAACTGAAACAGTAGAGAAAGAAAGGGGTTTTTAATCAATTCATGTAATCCTGCAACCTCCCCCTCCCCACCCCTGACGTCGCTTTGAAAAAAACCCAGAGAATCCAGAAGCCACTTTTCTTTTTCCCAACTTATAGTTTACTTTTAATTTTATTTTGGATTTAGACTGGTCAAAGGCTTTCCTGTCTTCTCTACAGAGATGTAATATAATATGAGCTCCTAAGAATCATGGTTTGTTTGTTTTCTTGTAATCTGAAGCAGCTTTTATCAAAAACCTAATTCATGAGGAGACGATAATCATGTGCAGGAAAAAGCAGATCTTCATGAGTTTTCTTTCTTTTTTTTTTTTCTTTTCCTTTAAGACATCAGGATTAGAAAGTATTAGTTTTTCCTTTTGTTTTGCCCCCTATTAAAAGCCAAGAGTCGATCCATCTTTTTCCCTCATCCTCCAGTCTAGTCTCACGCGTGGGATTAATTAGACAGGACGAATCACTGAAAGAACATTTATCTTTATCCAGGAGATGGTTTTCAGAATTTTTTGATGTTGTCCTAGCATTTCTAGTTTTTTTGTGGCTTTTTGTGGTGATGATGGGCTCAACTGCCTTTAGTGGCTGGCGAGGCAAGATTTGCTTACGTGTTGTGTATATGTACATATGAGAAACATTAATTTTTAATTTACTCTGTTTACCTTGAGACACTGCCAGTGGATGATTCAGATATTCCACAGAAAGGGGCTTTTCTTTTGTAATATAGGACACAGGACAGCTAAGCATGTGTTCTTTATTCAAAGTGGAGGATCGGACGGAGGCAGCCAGAGTATTTATTTGTCTAGCTTACAAAAGAACTATTTTGATTATGTAAACATTCATATAATTTTATTAAGAGTTGCTACCATATCTTTTCATCTCATGTGTGCTTAAAAACTAGGCTTAGTGATAAAGAACCAGCCTGGGCTGTTTCCATGTTCCTTTAATTCAACAACTCACTGTGTGTCTGTGTTTAAGAATCAAATCTCAGGACAGTGATTTGGGCAGTGGTGAGTTTCAGCTGGTCTCTAATTTCCTGTCCCAGATGTGACACCACAATGGGAATATTCACGGTTCTCCTCACCCGTCTTGGACTTGGGTTCCCCAAGGGGCTAGATGCATGAGGTCTGCTAATTCCAAGGAGGAGGAGAGCTTCCTAGCTTCTCTGGGAGGGCTCAGGGATGAAAACTAGAGAATTCCCTTAAGGCTTCTCACTAACTGCTGTAGACAGCCTGATTCAAGAGATCAGAGGCCTCTCCACTTCTCCCCAAATCATCCAAGAAATCCCAGGGGTTTATTCAGATGAAAGAGGTCAGTCCTGATTCCAAACACCAGGAGGGAACTGGAAAATCTGAGTGATCACTGATGTCGCAGCCATGCAGGCTTTGTGACAGGGCTGCCCTGTCCAGTTGTGCTAACGTACACTGCACAAAGGCAACACATCTAAGGGGAGCCATTCACATCGGGGCTATCATTGACTTGTGCAGTTATTAAAACGGTTTTCTGGAGGTTGGTATTATGTTGATTTGTGCTGACAAAATCAGCATATTAGCTCAGTTTTAGGTGACATGAAAATGGTTGTTATTATTCATGTAGCTTTTGTTTTTATAACAAATAATTAACATTTAGTGAGCATTTACTGGAGAAAGATGGCTAATTGCTTTTGACCTCTCCCCTCAGGATAGGCTTCTTAACAGATTCAGAGGATATGGCAGCTTTGAGAGGGGAAAAAAAGTTGCATCTTCATTATCACTCACTGCTAACTGAAATTTAGGATTATGAATGATGGCAACCAGCCACAATATTACCAACAGCACCTGTGACTTTTTTTCATATCACATTTAAATTGTTACAATGTCTCAAAATACTATTCATACTCATCATTATTTCAAAGTCATGCTAATTGTTACGACCTAACACTAATGTTATTTAATGAGCTAATAAAGAGGAACATCTATTACACCGCAAATTTTAAAATATATATTTTAACTGGCTTCAAATAAAACTGGTTTCTTTTATAAAACTACATATTTTATCTGATGAAAACTGTTGTGAGAAGGGGTTCCTATGCCTCAAACCTACTGAAGGGTCTGTGGCCAAAAATTATGTTAAGAGATTTTGCTTTGAGAGTGTAAGACTAGGAAATATTCATTCCTTTCTCGCTCCTTTTCAAGAATCATCCCCCCACCACCCACAAGTGACTGTGGAAACGTCACGATAATTGTATGGATCCACGTGAACAGTTTGCCTCTACATCTAATTGCTTTACAATATCATTACAACTATGCGTGGCGTTAAATTTTCATCAAATTGATTTTTAGTTCATTCGCTTCGATTTCAACAGCAAACTCTGTTCATTTCAGCAGGCTTCCGAGTTTCCTAGTCTGTGTCTCAGTGGGATGTGGTTGAGGGGTAGAAGATGGAGCATGGAGTCACTTAGGAACCACTGCCCTGTCACCGGTGCTTCCGTTCTCACCGCCGCACTGTGGCTGATAAACACGCTCATGAGGAATGATGATGCTGTTTTCTCTGTCCTCAGATGGTCATCTGTTCAGCACAAACATGTGCTCCTCCATATGGAAAAGAGATTAAGATGCTGTGAAATGTGGCACAACTTCGAGACTGCGCTTTTGTGTTTCTTTCTTTCTTTTTTTAACGGAGGCACTGGGGATTGAACCCAGGACCTCGTGCATGCTAAGCAAGCGCTCTGCCAATGAGCTGCGCCCTCACCCCTGGACTGTACTCTCATGGAGGCAGGCGAACAGACGTGTCCCGTGGACATTGCTGTGCACGGTGTGCAGGATGCTCCCGTGTGCAAGCACGGCCTCCTCAACCCAATTGTCTCCTGGTCTGACCGTGAGCAGAGACGCCCGAGTCTCTGAACCATCCACTCCAAACTCTAGAAGAAGGAATATGACGTCTTGTCTGATGTCCCCGGGGTTCATTCAGGAAGCCAAGGTACAAGGTCTTCCGGTACAAGCAGTCCTGCAGGGCCCCCCGAGGTGGAGGGCAGTTCTCTGAGAAGAATCAAGGGAACCAAAGCTTCCTGTATTGGGGTCAGAAAGGCTTAAAAAGAGGAGAACAAAATGTTTCTCCGGGAGGCTACCCACCCTGTGAGGGTTGACAGGACATCCCCTCGGTGGCTGGTACAGAGACCTGGGCATGGAGACCAAGCTGGCAGCTCTTTATATTTTCAGTTACGTACTCAGGGAACGCAGGAGGGCCTTTACCTGAGTGACTCTGTATTAGGCAGTTTTTAGGTGCATTGTCTCATTTTATCCTCAGATTTCCCCTAGGCTCCACCTGCCAATAGGTCTCTGGTATCAGTCTCCTTTCTGGAATTCCTTTATAGGATTCTAGTCTTTAATGCCAACTATTTTCAGGAGGCCCCGGCTTCACACACATAACCGTTTCCTGGCATCTCCTGTGGGGGTCTCGCACATACCCGCCAACTTTGTCCAAGCGGGTCCTGTTCCTTCTCTTCTGCTTGGTCCCCCGTGGATCATGGCTGAGCTGTCTGCTGCTTCTGGGGCTGCTAGAAAGTATTTCTCCACCTGCATGATCCCAGTGCTGATGCCAGTGGTGCTAGCACTTGTACCAAAGACACTTTCTCTGACTTGGTACTGGTGTCACCTCCACTGTGGTTGAAGCCCGTGGCAGTGGGGACATTGGCCATGGCTAACACAAGACCTCAGAGGCCAGGGATAGGAGCATAGCATCTTTGTCCTTCTCATCAGGACCAGCACCTTAAGTCCCACCGATATTCTGAAATTCTGAATGTTCTGAAGCGCTGCTGGGTTTCTAGTTCAAGATGGTAGTTGGAACACAGGCAAAAATCAACTCCTGGGCACACTCCTCCACAAAATGAAGAAATACGAGCTATAACTCAGACGTATTCATGTGCCACAGCAAAACATGAAGAGGGTGTATGTTCCACTAAGTAGAAGTAGAGAAAGCAGGCAAGACCTCATGTTATCAGCAGAAGGTGGCCATAGAGCTGCGAGTGACTCAGCACCTCCTGAGCCAGCCACACACAAGGCCATCTTACCGCCAGGCCGTAAGAGGGGGACTCACGGGGAGGGGGGGCCCTGTGGAAGGTGAGCGCCAAACTGAGACCAGGACCTGAGTGACCTCAACCCCACAGCAAGGAAACTGCGTGGTCAGCAAATGCAAAAACTAATGCCAGATGACATAGGAATGTTCAAATAATTTTAACTTTTAAATTAAAAAAAAATACTTAATAGCCTCAGAGAGCCAAAGGAAGGAATCCCATCACTAAAATCAAGATACGTTATATTTGTAAAAGAACAGATTTGTTTAAAAAAAAAACTCAGAGATCTTAGAAACAAAAAATATTATTATTACAGTTAAAACTTCAGCAGATAAGCTGAACAGCACACTGGACTCAAGTGAAAGATAAACCCTTGAGCTGGAAGGTAAATAATGAAATAGGAAGTGTTAAAAAAAAATGGTTAAGAAACCTGAGGAAAAATCCAGAACTTCCAACATTCCTCTAATAAATGGTATGAAAGCAGAAAATAGAAAACATGAAAAAGAGAAGAAATAGTGGCCATGAATTTTTTAGGAAATGAGTCCTCAGATGAAGGGTCCACAAATGCCAAATTGAATAAATAAAAGTGAGTCATAATCAAAATGAGATATTACATCACACTCATTAAGGAGGCTAAAACCAAAAAGTCCGACAATGACGAGGATGAGCAAGCCACTGGAACCCTCATACACTGCGGTGGGAATTTTAAGTGGTGCAACAGCTTTGGAAAACAGCCTGGCAGTTCTCACAAGGTTAAGTGTAGAGGAAGCATATGGACCAGCAGTTCCACTCCTCAGACCTAGCCGAGAGGACTGAAAATAGGTTCGTGTGAAAACGTGAACGTGGAAGTTCACACAGCATTATTCGTAACAGCCAAAAAGTAGAGACAACCCAAATGTTTACCACTTGTGAATAGATAAGCAAATGTGGATAAATGGATAAACATAAAGCGGAATATTATTCTGCCATAAAAAATAAAGTTCTGACACCTGCCACAACATGGATGAACCTTGAAAACATCACCTTACGTGAGAGAAGCCAGTCACAAAAGGCCACCATATTATATGAGCCCATTTAGACAAAGTGTCCAAAATAGACTAAGATGACAAAAAAGTAGATGAGTGGTCACCAGGGGCCGTGACAGGACAAAATGGGGAGTCACTGTTAATGGACACAGGTTTTCTTTAGGGGATAATAAAAAAGATCGTGGTGATGGTTGTGCAACTTTGTGAATATACTTACAGCCACCAAACTTACCTTAAGAGGGTAAATTTTATGTTAGATGAATTACATCTCAATTAAACTATTTGAACAAAAAACTGAGTCCTCACCAAAGCTGGGCAGAGGTCACAGTGTAGGGTCCTGTGGAAATAATTTCTCTCATGCCACATCACTGTGTGGTTTGGGTGTTCAGGTGCTGTTCTCCAAGTCACAGAATTTGTATGTAAGAGAGAGAGAGAAATAGCTTGTGTGGCATCTTCTTGTCTCTTCCATCCGTGGGTTCTCAGAGGCCAGCCTCGTAGATGGTCTGAACAGCAGGCCGGATGCCTTCCTTGTGATGGCTCTGAGTTCCATGCCCAGCGGAGCCTGCATTCTTTCCCAGGAGGCTCCATGGCCTCTTCCACGAACAGTCCCCCAGCAGGCACAGTGGTCCAGCCCCTGAGCCTAGGACTCTTAGAACTTTGGGAGGTACCATTATCTCCATTTGCAGATGAGAAAACCCAAGCTCAGAGAGGTGGTGGCTCAAGAAATCCAGAAAACTGGCACTGGTGTTATCCTCATGAGTTTGCCAACCCCCTTTAATCTGACTCTCCAAGTGCTCGTACCAGCGAGCCCTTGTTGAGCAAACTTGTCACGGGCCTTTCCGCTCAGTAATAACTACAACTAAGCTAGAACATGATCGTTGACAATGTAAGCAAAGCGGAGCTTCAGTTAACTTTGTGTGCTCACCCAAAGACTCTGTGAACCAGAGGCCCTGATGGACGGGCGCCCCAGGGAGGCCTGCGTCCTGTCTGACTTCAGGTTTTCCCTCTCATCGCCCAGGACCTCAGCTGGGCAGACACCCCCCAGCACCCACCGCCTGGCTGAAACCGCATCAAGTACAAGTGATTTCTTTTCTTTTCCGCTTGGTAGTGTTCACCGTCTCTCCCCCCTTGTAAACGGGGTTGTTTAGATGCTCGGGTTTCCCTTCCCGTGAAACTTGGATACAATAACAACTTACCACAATCACTGGCAGAATCTCAGCAGAGATACTTTTGAGCCCTGTGGAGCCACCGCCAGCCTGGAAGAATGTTTTTATTTTGTTTTGCTTGGTCTTGGTTTGTTTCTTAATTGCAGACTGCAGTGTCCTGGGTTCAAGGATGAACTGTGACTGTGGGTGGGCCACTGGTTTAACAAGGCTTGTGAACACTGCCAGGTCACCACCAAGACAGTCCTGAGGCTTGGTGGTACCTGGTGTGGAAAAGAACACAGAACAGCTCTAAAGTTCCAGAACAACTTAAAACATGGTAGTTCCTCCTAGGTCACCTCCACCACAGGCACCTGGAGATCTGACAAAAGATACATTTAACCCCCTTGGCCTCAGTAATATAGGACATGCATACCTTTTCTTTGCTAACCTTAAAAATAAAATATCCTTCTTAGATCTGTCTCCTAAAGCAAAGGAAATAAAAACAAAAATAAACAAATAGGACCTAATAAAATTTAAAGACTTAAAAGGAAACTGTCAAGAAAACAAAAAGACAGTCTACTGAATAGGAGAAAATATTTGCAAATGATAATGACACATAAGGGGTTAATATCCAAAATATATAAACAACTCATACAACTCAATGTCAGAAAAAAACAATCCTGATTGAAAAATGGGCAGAAGACCTTCAAAGAAGATATGCAGATGGCCAACAGGCATACGAAAAGATACTCAATATTACTAAACATCACAAATCAAAGCCACAATGAGATATCACCTCACACCTGTCAGAATGGCCATCATCAAAAAGATAACAAATAATAAATGTTGGTGAGGATGTGGAGAAAAGAGAACCCTCGTGCACTGTTGGTGAGAATGTAAATTGGTGCAGCCACTGTGTAAAACAGTATGAAGGCTCCTCAAAAGATTTAAGATAGAACTACCACATGATCCAGAAGTTTCACCCCTGGGTATATATATCTGAAGAAAACAAAAACACTGGTTCGAAAAGACACAAATATCCCAATGTTCAAAACAGCATTATTTACAATAGCCAAAATGTGGAAGCCAAAAGATGGAACCTAAGTGTCCATCAATAGAAGAATGAATAAAAAAGATGTGGGGTGTATATATATATATATACACAATATTATATTAGTTTCAGGTATATGACATAGTGATTCAATATTTTTATAGATTATACTCCATTTAAAGTTATTATATACTCACGCACATACACACAATAGACTGTTACTCAACCACAAAAAAAAAATGAAATTCTGCCATTTTCAGCAATGTGATCGACCTGGAGAGTATTATGCTTAGTGAAATAAGCCAGAGAAAGACAAATACTGTATGCTATCACTTATATATGAAATCTAAAAATTAAAACAAATGAATGAATATAGCAAAACAGAAACCAGCTCACAAGTGAGTGGTTACCAGTGGGGAAAGGGAGTGGGGGAAGGGCAATATAAGTGTATGGGATTAAGAGATACAAACTATTATTTATAAAATAAATAAACTATGAGGATATATTGCACAGCACAGGGAATATTGCCAATATTTTATGATAACTTTAAATGGAGTATTATCTATAAAATTTTTGAATCACTATGCCATACACCTGAAACTAATATAATATTGTAAATCAAGTATACTTCAATTAAAAAGAAAAAAAGATGGAGCCCATAGGACTTGTGGAAGATTATTCCAGTGATGGACTACCAACTGGAACTGATGAAAGTCCAGAAGAGTGAAGATGAGACTTGAGTTAGGAAGAAAGAGACCCTCTTAGGCTGTCTAAGGGAGTAGTACCAGAGTCCTGTAGTTATGATGGATGGAACACAGAGGTGGGTATCTTTGGGGTCATGGGCAACTGGAGAGGATTTAAAGGACACTTAGAGCAGGAGGAGAGGCTTGAACAAAGATGTGGGAATGGAACGAACATTTAACGTCAAGGAAAGAGGAGACTAGCAGAACTGGATAATGCAGCTTTGCCGGGAAGCAGTGGAAGTGAGACAGAGAAGTCAGGTGCAGCTGGGGTTTGGGAAGCCTTGACTGCCAGCCACACTGACTCCTGCCCAGTAGTGTGCTGGGGGTCCGGACATTTGGCTTCCAGGTTTAGGCATGATCTGTGCATCACAGGAGAGGCCACCTCCATTTGTGAATGTCAGGAAAGTTGCAAAAGTACTACCAGGGATATGTTATGAAAGCTCTCAGATCTTAAAATTAGCATTGGGTCATCCAAAATTTACAGATTAGTCATTTATAGGAACACTACTTTAACTTCACATTTGGACTATGGAACTCATCTTCTGTGTGGTTTAATAACCTAATGCAAACTCAATGTGTGCTTTTGGTTATATAAGTAATATAACAAAACTCTATTGTGCATACGTACGATTTACTCTATCTACGTTTCTGGGTGCTCCCAGAGTCTACACTTGTATCCCCTATTCAGGGTGCACATACAAAGCCATTTATACTCCACTTCATAAGCAATTAAAGGATTTATCAAGAGTAATATTTTTCTATTCTTAATTTTTCCTTGGATATTAGTCCATAAACCTTGAATAAGATTCAGGTTTGCTCTAAGCACTGATTCACAGTGTTGGCTGCACATTGGAATCACCAGGGGAGCTTTAAAAACTTCTGATGCTTGGGCCCTTCCCCCGAGATTCTGACTTAATTGACCTGGGATGAGGCCTGGGTGTCATTAAATCATTAAAGAAGATCATTAAAATCTACTAGAGTGACTCTAATGTGCAGCAGACTTTGAGACATATTGCTTTGAGTTTATTTTGCTTATTTTAACAATATATATATATTTTAATTGAAATATAGTTGATTTATAATATTATATTAGTTTCAGGTGTACAACATAGTGATT
Organism: Camelus bactrianus; assembly: GCF_048773025.1. Lineage (NCBI taxonomy): Eukaryota > Metazoa > Chordata > Mammalia > Artiodactyla > Camelidae > Camelus > Camelus bactrianus. The sequence continues at coordinate 112,605,155 of NC_133539.1, read as the reverse complement.
CAATATTTTTATAGATTTAAAGTTATTAAACTCCATTTAAAGTTATTTTAAAATATTGGCAATATTCCCTGTGCTGGACAACATACCCTTGTAACTTATTTATTTGATACATAGTAGTTTGCATCTCTTAATCCCCTACCCCTATCTCGCCCCTCCTCTCTTCCCTGTCCCCACTGCAGCCACTAGTTTGTTCTCTATATCTGTGAGATATATTCAGTAGGTTTTGTTATATTCAATAGGTTGTTTTGTTTCTTACATTTCACCTGTAAGTGATAACATACAGTATGTCTTTCTCTGACTTACTACACTAAGAATAATACCCTCTAGGTCCATCCACATTGCTGCAAATGGCAGAATTTCATTCATTTTTTATGACTGAGCAATATTTTATTACATATATGTGTGTGTGTGTGTGTGTGTGTGTACCACACCTTGTTTATTCATTCATCTGTTGATGGACACTTAGGTTACTTCCATATCTTGGCTATTGTTAACAGTGCTGCTATGAACATTGAGATGTGTATATCTTTTCAAATTAGTGTTTTTGTTTTCTTCAGATATGTACTGAGGAGTGGAATTGCTGGATCATATGGTAGTTCTATTTTTAGTTTTTTGAGGACCCTCTATACTGTTCTCCTGCACCAGTTTACAGTGGTGTAGCAATTAATATTCCCACAAACAGTGTACAAGTGTTCCTTTTTCTCCATATCCTTGCCAGCATTTATTATCTATTGTCTTTTTGATGCTGGCCATTCTGGCAGGTGTGAGGTGACATCTCACTGTGGGTTTGATTTGCATCTACGAGCTCCATCTTCAAAGTCCTCTGAGATCTTCCCGCTACTTCCCACCTCCACAGGCGCAAGGCAGTATTTCATCTGATCCCATCTTGGTTGTTGTCATCATCACTCAATAAGGCTCCCTGCTTCCACTCTTGCCCTTACAGAATGGCTTCCAGAATGATCCTTTTCGACTATAATTCTAGTCAGGTCACTGCCTTATTCAAAGCCTTCCATTGGCTCCCATCACCCTTAGGATGAAATTCAAAACCCACCACAATCTGCCAAGACACAAGAGTCTTCACAGAGTTTTACTATTCATACTAATAACAACAGCTAACATTTAACAAGTGTTTATACGAGGCACTGTTCTAAGCCTTTTGTTTTACATGTTAAAAACCTGAAGCAAAGACATGGGAACAACCTAAATGTCCATTGAAAGATGACTGGATGAAGAAGCTGTGGTATGTTTATACAATGGACTACTACTCAGCCATAATAAAAGAATAAAATGCTATTTGCAGCAACATAGATGGACCTGGAGATTGTCATTCTAAGTGAAGTAAGCCAGAAAGAGAAAGAAGAATACCATATGGTATCACTCATATGTGGAATCTAAAAAAAGAAAAAAGAAGACACTAATGAACTCATCTACAAAACAGAAACAGACTCACAGACATAGTAAACTTATGGTTACTGGGGGGAAGAGGGTGGGAAGGGACAAATTGGGAGTTCAAGATTTGCAAATATTAAATACTATGTATAAAATAGATAAACAACGAATTTCTTCTGTATAGCACAGGGAACTGTATTCAATTTCTTGTAGTAACCTACAATGAAAGAGAATATGAAAAGGAATATATGTATGTGTATGTATGACTGAAACATTATGCTGTAACCAGAAGTTGACACAACGTTGTAAACTGACTACACTTCAATTAAAAAAAGAAAGAAACTGAGGCACAGAGACCAGGAGACTCACCAAGTACAGCGGCAGTCAGCAGTGAGACAGGGTTTGAACTTGGACCGCCCACTGGACCACGGCCCCCACATGTAGACAGGGGCCATACTCAGATGTGCTGCAACCCACACTGTCAGACCCTCATTGTAATTTCAAATGTTTCGGTGAGGAGCCCAGCACTATTTGTTTTCTTATGTTTGCAAATGCATCAATGTGTGACTTTAACTGTAGGCAGAAACGTTTTAAGGGAGGAAAAAGAGAAAAAGGCTGGAGCCTGAATTAATTAGGGAAGCCCCGTCGCTCAGACAGCAATGCCCCAGAGCCAAGCTGGAAGCCAAGAAATTTGCTTTAAAAACATGATCTCTCCCAAGCTGAAGATTACGTCAAATATAGGGTGATATACCACCCAAAAGGCAAAACCGCAGTTTGCTTGTTTAAAGGCTGTTTTAGGTTGGGTTGGCTGCCGCTCAGAGCTATACCACAAGCCATGGGGCTGCAGTTTCTAGACCAGGGTTGGAAAGTCATCGGGAGAAGAAGTGCTGTGGTCCTCCCTGCCCGGAGGCTCTGCACCTATAGAAGGAGTGCCCGGGCAAACTGCTGGCCAGTGGCTTTCATTATAGCCACGGCCGGGCAGTCGGGTCCAACACGCTCCCTACCTCGTGAGGGGGGAGAAAACCCCTTTGCTGAGCAGCACATAGAGCTTGGGCTTCAACCAGAATCCCCTTAGAAAGAGGACAGTGTCCCCCAGGCATGTGGACAGCAGGGATGGAGAAGGGTCTTGAGCATCCTGGGAGCGGTGTAACTCAAGGGTCAGGAGTGGAAGGCAAGTGTGGGTTGTTTGAAGCAGTCACACATTTCAGGTGGTCAACCCGCCTCGTCCCCGTCTTGTCCCGAGGGCCCAAGTCGACTCTGCTATGTGGGTGACACGCAGGCGGCCTACATGGAACCTGGTTGCAGTTGGGGAAGAGAGTTTAGGAGGCTTAGCTGGCCCCTCCCCTACTCTGTTACACACAGTTGTTATCTGAAACCATCGGCCATTACACTACAGGAAGAGCAGCGCCCGTGTTTTTGGCAACAGGGGAGTGAGCAGGAGTTGGGTTTCTCTGATCAGGTCTCCAAGGCAGGCCGGCTGCCCCCCAGGAAGGCCCGGTATCCCTGTCCTCTGCGTGAACCTGCCTGAAAAGGATCCAGGAGTTATTGGGTAATCAGGACTTGTCAGCACCTCGGTTATGCAGGATGGTTCAATCCGATAATGTGAATGGAACCTGTAATAGTGCTGATGAAAAGCGCTCCGGTTTCAAAAGGGCCTTGAATGATTTTTTGTTCATTTTCTGTTTACATGTAATGTGTTATTGATGTCATTACCTTATAATACGGCAGCTTGTTTCATAGAAAAACCAGAAATTATTCATTCTTAAAAAAAAAAAAAAAAAAAAAGACCAAGAAGAAGAAAGAAGGGAAGAAAGAAATCCTGTTACGTGAGGAAAATTGCATTCGAATGCTGCAACTGAAACATATTGATTTTCTGGCACCAGACTTTTTAGATTAAAAATGCCAATACTAAATCCTTTCATGACCCATAGTTCATATGAAGTTCGCATGTCATTTACTATTATTCTGAAGGAGAAAAAAAAAGCTGAATCTTTAATGAAAACATAGTTGGAAAGAATGCCTGCCTTTTCTACAATTTGCATACTATTATAATACAGCCTGCTTATGAGCTAAGTCTGCTGGTGGTAGGCTGGGTTGAACATTTTTGTGAGTGCAAATCAAAACTCATTTGTCTGTTTTAATTGCCTACCTGGGTTGGCCTCTTCCTGGGTGAAGACCAGAGCTGTACATGCTTTCATCATCCAGGCCTGTTCAGGATAGCACGTCAAGCTACCAGTGGTAAATGAGACATGTTCCTTCACGTACTGCGAGGGTCAGAGACCCACGTCTGGCCTTACTGTGGTCCAGAAAACATTCATGGTATCTATTAGTTGCAAGAGCCGTAAGGGAGCCACATGAGTTCCTGGCATGGTCCAGATTTGGTTGCCTGGTTACAGCTGATCTCAGAAGTCCCTGGACCAGATACCGATCCCTCAGTGGCATCTTCAGTTGCCATCAAAACAAGCAGTTTTGTCTTCTTACGATGTGCCATGAGCCAGTTTTGAAAGTCAAACAAAAACATCTCTCCTAAAAAACCGATTTCCTTTTACTGTGTTCTGTGTTTTCAAGCCATTGTCATGAACATGGGTGCCTTCTTCAGAGCTCTTGCCACGTCTTGCTAAGCTGGGGACCATTTGGTTTCCTTGTCTTCGGACAGAGATGAGCACCTTCTCTAACCTTTTGGCCTCGGTGTCTCTATTGCTAGAAAGAGGATGAGGCACTCAGAATGTAGATTTCTTGGATAAGCAGCTTCTCTAACTGGAATCCTGCTTAGCATCCACAGCAGGGGTTGGCAAGATCCACAAACCGAATCCGACCTGAGACCTGCTTTGTAAATAAAGTTTTATTGAAACACAAATATGTTCGTTTGTTTACCTCGTGTCCCGGGCTGGTTTTGCACTCCAGCAGCGGAGTTGAATAGTCACCATACAGACCTCACAGACAGCAAACCCTGATGTATTTGCTCTTCGGTCCCTCACAGGAAAACATTTGATAATCCCTGGCCTAAAGAATTGTGTTTCTCCAAAATCTCCTACATTATGGTGGCCAAGAGTAGGTACAGCTGCTCCTCAGAGCTGCACTATAAGCTTTTTGAGTGAGGTGGAATCTTAGACATCACCTGGTTGTCCTCCCCACCTGACTGATGTTTGATTGCCCTCAATAACATTGCCAGTACTGGAAAAATTATAAAATCCTCAAACATACCATTCCATATTTTGCTGGCTTTGTTAGGAATTCTTCCTTGTATCAAGTAAAATTCTGTCTCCTTGTAGGTTATTTGCATGTGGTCACAGTCCTCTGCTTTGCAGACATACAGACAAGTATGAACTTTCCTCAATGCCATGATCATTCAGATATCGAGAACTAGTGTTATGTTCTCCCTGAGTGTGTTCTTCTTCAACAGATATTCCAATCAACTTCCTTTGTTCCCTTTATGTCTGAGCACTGAGGTCTTTACCAATCCAACCACGTTCCTCTGGATGCTGTAATCCATCACCAGGTACTAATGCAATATTCCAGGTGTGGTTCCACCCAGGTGGAGTTAGGCAGAGTCATCACCTCCCTCATTCTGGAATTAATATTTCTATTCCTGTCAACTAAAATTTAATTTGCCTTTGGGGAGACCACATCTCACTGTTGATTCAGATCATACATGAGTCAACTATCTGAGTCAGCTCTGGCTGCTATAACAAAACACCACAGGCTGGTTGGCTTAAACAATAAACCATATTCTCGTGGTTCTGGAGGCTGGGAATTATAAGACCAAAGGGCTGGCATATTTGGCTCCTGCAAGAGCCCACTTCCTGTTTGTAGACAGCCACCTTCTCACTGTGTCCTTACATGTGCTCTCCTTGGCTGTGTGCATATGAAGAGAGGGGTCTCTCTGTCTCCTCTTCTTATAAGGACACTAATCCCACCATGAGGTCCAACCCTCATGACTTCATCTAAAGCTAATCAGCCCCCATAGACCCCACTTCTAAATACCATCACATTGGGAGTTAGGGCTCCACCCCATGATTTTGAGGGTGACACAAACATCCTGTCCATAATATCTACTAAAACCCCTTTTCTGATATGTAAAATGTTATCTTTCTGTTTTTCCCACCTATATCCTTTTTCTACTGATATCCCCCACCCCCACCGCCACCATACCTGCCTGAACTGCGTCTCTGATTTCCTGAGTCCTTAACATCTGCTAATTGCTTCTTATCTGGGAACAAATAAAGCAAATGCCTCTAATTCTTTCTCCCTTCATCCATCCATGTGAGGTTTGGCTTCTTACAAACTATTTACCCTTTTCCAACCTACTTCATCTACTTCAAATGGAAGGAAAGTGGCTAAAAGCAAAGATACGTCACAGGAGCCACAAATGCTGTCCTGCACATATCTCTGACTCACCACCTTTTGGCAGCATGGTAGGGTTGCCCTTGCTGGCTTCATAGGTCTGAGCAGACTACATAATGAAATCTAGCCAGCAAATCATGAACGTGAAAATGATGTCCATCATTTCCAGACCAAGCATGTAACTACCAGTTCAAAACGCTGGACCTCTCTCTCTCTCTGGCATGGTGACCAGCACCATTCAAGATGGTGGCTCTTGTATGCATCTGGGTCTCAGAATGTGGTAGCAGGGAATGGATCACCTGCTAAGTCAGGGTGGACCTGGAGCCTGGGTGAGAAATAGTCCTTTGTTTCTGTAAGGGGCTGAGATTTGGGAGTAGTTTTTGTAACATAGCCTGGCCTATCTGACTTATCCTCACATTTTCTAGGCACTCATTCATTCAACATTAGGCATCTCTTTGTTTAGTACCTACTACCTGACAAATACTTGGGCTATCACAGTGAACAAAACAAAAATCTCTACCCCTGTGGAAACAGAGGGTTTGACATTTAACATAATGGCCACATCAGGCCTGTACCCTTCCAAGTACAGTGTGGCACACAGAGGGTAGCACATTCAGGCCGAGGGTCTCTAGATGTGTGATCATCTGCGAGTAGGAGGGCCAGGGTTTAAGTGCTAGCTTTGCTGCTTGCCTGCTGTGTGACTTTGGGCTGACCACTTTACCTCTCTGGGCCTTTATTTCCTTTACCCCTTTCCACTCATGCTTAAGTCCATTCCATGCCACTCATACCAGTGGTCATACTTCCAGAAACAGGATCCTCACCACTTCCCAAGGCAGTGCTACATCTCTGAGCACCTGTATCTGCTTGACTGTTTTCCCTCTGAAGCTCACAAGCTCTACAAGCCTGGAGACACCAAATTACATCTTGTGGTGAAACCCCCAAGGCCGGAATTTGCAGTAAACCCATTTTTTACTGAGCTGCTATTCTGCGCCAAGCCCTGCTGTGGACTAGACACTCTGGCACTTAGAGGAAACGTATACACAATGGCCCTGAACTTCAAGTTCAAGTAGACAGATAAGAATGGCAGGTAGGCACCAGAGCAGGACATACTGTGCTAAATAGTGGGTCAGAGTGAGGGGAAAGGGAGAGGTAGTGGGGACGAGGGTGATCACGGAGGGCTTCATGGAGGACAATAGACTTTTGCCCAGCTTGGAAGGATGTAGATTCCAGGTAGGTGAGGGCATCCGGGAGAGACATATCAGACCGAGAGAACAACCTTAGGGGAAGTGTGGAGAGTATGAGTGAGTATGAGTGTGTGCACTGTGGGAGCAGAATGAGGTCTCACTTGGCAAGAACAGAGAATTGGAGTGAAGACCAGATTCTGACCAGCACCTTGTGAACAGTTATTAGAAGAGTCCACTGATAGAATTTGGAAAGATAGAACACCAGCTGTCCACAGTGTCTAGGTATTTACTAAAGGATTTCTTCATTTCCTTTTTAGTCAAAAAGGCCTCGTACACCTGAAAACAAGAGCTTTCCCAATGGGACTTTTTCTTTTATCACAGATTCTCTGTTTACAGTTTTTATTTAATTAATAATAGCTCTCTGATAAAATCAGCAAAAAAATTCTGATTGATAAAAGTGAGATTTGTTTTTATTGAACTTATAATATCCAATTAAATATGCAAACATAGTATAAATTTTATAACAATACAAATGCCTGAATTTCATATGTTTTGTGTTAGAGTGTAGAGGACTTACAGTGTTGTGTTAGTTTCAGGTATATAGCAAAGTGATTCAGTGTTTTTATACTTTACAAAATGATCACCATGATAAGTCTAGTTTCCAGCTGTCACCATCCAAAGTTACTCTGATATTATTGACTGTATTTCCTGTGCTGTGCATTACAGCCCCATGACTTTTTAATTTTATACTTTTATTAAATGTAACAATTGTCCTTAAACACAATAAAAATAATTCTTATGATCTTGTCAATGACAAAACTGAAGACTAGAAAAAAATTAGCAATAGCTATCAAATTTTCAAATTTCAGGTGTTCCTCCCCAGACATTCCTCATGTGGATGGTAGATATTGTCACATCAGTGGAAATGGGTCGATTGAAGGCCTCCATGGGCAAGCAGGGTGAGACTTAAGCCTGACTTCATGCTGTAGAAGGGAAATCGCAGAAGGGAAATACGAAATGGGACACCACTGCCAAATGGGTTCCCTTCTTCCTCTAAGTGATGGGTTTCTTCTGCCTTTCAACGAGAATGTCTTTCCCTGGGGCACATATGGTACGTGCACAGTCCAGGCTCATGACACAAACTCTCAAAAAACGTGGGGAATGACAGTGGGGGACATGGAGACACATGCTTAAGCCGCCCCTGCTCTGCCCCTCAGCTGACCTCCTAAGTAATTCCATCTCCTGGTGGCAGTGAGGGAGTTTCAAGTCACCACAGAAAAATTCAAGTGAAAACTAGACTCATGAATGTTGTACTTGGTAAAAAAGAAAAAAAGAAGATATGTGAAAAAATAAATGCTGTGTTCAAAATGTAAGTTAGTTGGGGCAGAGGAGCTGTTTTCCTGCGGTGTAAGGGGAAGTGGTTAATGAACTTCTTGAATCCAAGGCAATCATTTTTGAAATGCCAAGGAGGGTGGGGGTAGAGTCAGAGACGGAAGAAAAATTTGTGTGCTATTTCTATAAATGGAAAGGGGGAATTTTGGCTAATTACCTTTCGGAAAATTTTCGTTCAAAATTATGTCCTGACTTTTCCATAGGTCTTGATGGTTTTCAAAACACATTTAGAGCCAATATTTTATCTGATTCCCACAACGACCCTGGGAGGTAGGCAGAGAGGATTTTTTTTTTTTAATATTTACTTGACAGATGAGAAGTTAGAGGACTTATCTAAGATTACATAGCTAAAAAGCAGTAAAGTCAGGGCTTTGCAAACTCAGTCCTAACTCTGGTCTGGTCAAATCGAGAGGAAAAGCAAATCCTGGGAGTTAACAGTGGGGGCATCCAATGCATCCCCTTATGAGAGGAGGTGTGGCGATGTGGCTTAGTGGGCAAGAGCTGATACTGCAAACAGAGATGATAATCCTGCAGCAAATGGGCTTGTGCAGCTTTGGCCCAAACAATGTTTACAAAGTTTTTTGCAGTTTTTAACAAGATATAAAAATCAGGGCAACTCACAATGAAATCTAGGTTTCTCGCCTCTCTCTTAAAGTCAGCATATCTGGATCCACTGGCCAGTGTTCCTGCATGGCCACAACCAGCAGGAGCTTAGGAGCAGCTGTCCCTCTTTGCTAAACATGAGTCTCTAGTTGGCCACAGTCCTTACCACTCCCTGTCGTCCCTAGCCATGAAGAATAAGGATCAGTTTTGCCATCACACCTGGGCTGTTACTTTTCTCCTCCTCATCTGCATCACTCAGTGGATCCTGCAGCCATTTGAACCTGTGCCCCCAGGTCTGGAGGTAGCCTCCCAGTTCTGTCAATTTCAGGCTATGTGAACATAGCAGAGTACTTTCACTGGTAGCTTCTGTTTCTATTTCCATTGCAGAAACTAGGAATGATAATGGTGTTGCTATAGAGGATGTTTGGGTATTTTTTTTTTTTTGGTTATTTTTTTTCTTTCAACGTATTTCTTTCTTTGGAAGTTCCCATCTTATGGGGACAAGAAGACTCATTTTCCAAGCCTTGCTAGCACCTAGGGTGCAAGTGAGTGACCTGGGCTCCTCCAATCAAACAGAGAGGAACCAGACTCAGAGGGGACAACTAGTGACCCAAAGGAACACACACATGCACACAGTTCATCTTGCAAGAGCTACGTTGCATCTCTGGCAGTAGCCTTGGCAGGTGTGTCAGTGGTACCGTTCAAAACCCATCATTGGTGTGTTGGTGGCGTGAGTTGGAAGGTGTGTGCCAATATAGGAAAGATCTGGGCTGCCTCCATTCCCTGGTTTTGAGTTAGCCATTATCACTGGTTGTGTGATGTCCAAGCCTTGTTCTCTGGTCCTCCCAGAGAAACCCTGAGCTCCTTAAGATCTTGAGTGCTTGTCTTTTGCCTGTTGGCTTCAAGACCCCTTCCCCTCCCTGCCCCTAGTCTGCTCTGTCTGTGTGTACAGGGCAAACACCATGAAATAGATCCCCAAGCTCCTGTGTCAGCAGGTTTGTAGGGCCTAATGTTATTGCAATTTGGGAGCCCTCTTTGATAAAAGAATAATTCAAAATTATAAATAGAAAATGCTGTGCAAAAGGGACTATTTACTTTAATGAGAGGAAAATCACAAGTTAACAAATCTTAAAAATGCACTTAGAATGAGAAAAGAAAAGAACAAATGATATACGTATGTTCATGTGTGACTGAACCATTGTGCTGTACACCAGAAACTGACACAACATTGTAAATTGACTACACTTCAATAAACATATATATAGTTTAAAAAGAAAAGAACAAATAAAAATAAAAAGCTGAAAAAAATCATATTTTTGTTGAAATGTTGCAGATATCTCTCATACTTTTTTTCCTAGAATTTTTGACTTTCTACTATTTGATTGCCTCTAACTATGACAGTAATTTTCTAACGAGAAAAGGAGAAATATAATTTGGTCTCTCCTCAGTCTGCTGACTGGAATTCATGTTTTCATTATTGATAATTTAGAAACATTTCCATTATCAGCTCATTATGAATGTGGTGATGTGCATTTTTAGGATCTTTGTCAATTGTGGGCAAGACTCTATCGACTTGCTTTCCTAGAAGAGCTCTAAGACTTTTCAGGCAGTTCAAGCTTCTTACGTTGTGGCCAAATGACTTTCCACCAGTGTTCTCATGTGAGGTCATCTGAGGGCAGACCAGGGCAATCAGCACAGCAGACAGCCATGTTTTACTGCCGGGGCTCTGACACCGGGAGAAACTCTTTCACCTGTCTGAATGCCTGCTGGGATGCTGAAAACGCATGTGAGATGTGGAAAACGCTTAGGGGCACGGGACAGTCTGATGTCGGCAGGATGTCTACGTACTGAGTGGTGCTGGCCATCTTCACTCCTATGACAACAACCACCAGACTGTACGCAGAAATAAATGTGAACCGCACACATCTATCCCATGAAACATTAACTAAATCACCTTCCCTAGCCAGCCCCTAAACATGCCCCAGGCCATTTGAATGCCACCTAGTTCAAGAGGAAGCGTAACAGAGGGGGAGGATGTAGAGGGGACAAAGACGGCAGTTATCGCTGTGAGTTAAAGCAGCATATTTTTCAAATTGTGCACATATGACCATGTCCACAAGTTGCTAGGGCCTCCCTAGGGCCTTGTAAGGGGTCTTCAAGGCAAGAAGTCCTTAAGTCCCACTAACTTCCCGCTCTTCTTGTTCTTTTTCTAATATTATTTTTAAACACCTTTATTGTGGTATGGTTCCTGTACAGTAAACTACACATATTTCAGATGTACAATTTGATGAATTTTGACAGATGTACACACCCATGACACCACCACCACAATCAAGACAGCTAACGTCTCCATCACCCTCTCACAACGCACTTCTTCCTTCCTGGCTTGGCCAAAAGGATGCACAGACAAGGAAGGGGAGGGCCCGGGCCTTGGTTCACGCCACCTCGTCCCTTCATCCCCTCCGGCTTCCTGCCTATGTTAATTTCTATCACCACCTCTTTCCATTTTCAGCTCTTGCAAAACACTGCTGACCAGTTGCTGTATTAAATTCCTTCTACTGGCTCATCTAGAGCAGGGTGGTTTTTCTAACTGGGCCCTGATCCATACTCTTTTTCTGCCTAAAAGAATATGCTTAGACATTTTTAATATATTTCTGAATTTGGCTTAAAGATTTTGTCAAAACAGTTTCCTATTGTCTTCAGTAAACTTTTTCTATGTGCCACCAAGCTGACCCCACCGGGAAACTGAGGGCCATTCTATCCAGACAGCTTTTCTATATATTTCTATGATTCCTGTTCTATCTACTTATTGGGAGAGGGAGCGTGTCATTTTTCTCCACAATTGCAGACACATGAAACGTGACATATCCTAGTAAAAGAAAGCCTTAATTACAGGGGAGCATCTACCTTAAATCCCCTAAAATGCCCTGTGTAATACATGTAATAGGGCTGAGTTATAAAAATGCCACAGGATCTAGTGGGATTAGAACTAGGAACAGAACATGAAATTTTATTTCACTTGGAAAAGCATGCCTAGGGGAAATAATACATAATTCAGATCTATCAGTAGAAGAGAAAAACCAGGACGGTACTGAGGCCGAGACAGGGTTAAAATAGTAGTGAAGACAGACTTGGTGTTAGCACCAGATTCGGACGGTAGTAACTTTTTAAGAAGGTAAACGAGCCTGCCAGTTGAGGAGAGGCCGGCAAAGTTGTTAGTGTAAATGATAAAAAGAAAAGACAAGAAAAGGACAAATTGCATTGCAGACCACTGACAAGTATGACACAGATGACGTTTTGTACGTCTTTGTTTTGTTTTTTATTAAATATTGGAGGCATTTTCATGAATGGGAAAGGTTATTATAAGGGACAGCAAAAATTATTCAAATCCTAGAATCTGAGAAGGGATCCTAGAAACTACCTGGATATCTTGGCATCAAACAGATGAAAGAATGAGGACCAGAGAGAATAAGTAATTCACATCAGGTCCCTTCTTTCCCTCTCAGCATTGTTCTTGTGTGTGAAATTACAACTCCATGAGGGCTGACCTAGGGAAAACTCACAACTAACCATAAGAACTTGATGATTAGAAGTGGTGTGAAAAACACAACATGTTTGCATAGGTAAGGAGACTAATATCATCATTGAAAATATCTTCTTACAAGGGCAGCTGCCCCGTCTTGTCCTTTATGGCCTCCTGGGTGCCCACCTCCTGTCTGGCACGGAGAAGGCTTTAAATAGATGCTGGATCTTTGATTGGTAAGGGCGTGAGTGGATGGTTGGATGAATGGAAGGGCAGGAGGGAGGCAGAGACAGGGGAAGGAGCGATGAAGGGAGGGAGGGCGGGTGGAACGACAGGTGAGAGACCTCGGAGGGGAAATCTGATCTGTTCTCTAACTTCCTGAGGAAGAACTGACCTTGGCAGTTCTGGGCCATGCCATCTCGGATGGAACACAGCAAGGACTTCATTTCAGGTGGCATAAAAAGCCAGTCCCATGTTCGTGGTCAGTAGACTTGAGATTGCCAAAAGAGGTGTCCGGAAGTGCCAGTAACGGGGCTAGTAATCAGTTGCCTGAAATGACAAACCAGACCTCACTATCTATGACTAAGTGGAGGAACAGCAAACTAGCGAGTAGTCTGAATTGTCGGACACAATTTTATTGCTTTTAGATCGTTACAGGAAAATGGGATCGGGTAAGAAAATACTAACTAAAAGAGATCACTGAGGAAGACTCTTCGTTCATTGACAATAGTATGTAAGCATCATCTCAGGGATACGTCAAAGGATGCCCCCTACAAACTTCAGGGCGATTTTAGACAGTTCTCTGGGATAAAAACGTTCTCCCGGCACTTCTTCCCGACTATTAATTAGATGTGCTAAACTTTTTCTTCACACCACCCAACCTCCATCTGAATTTTCACAAATTTGTAATTAGAGGAAGTCTGAGTTGATGATGTATTTCAGGACCCCACCGTTGCTGAAGCAACGGACACCTTGTTGAATGGTTAACTGGAGATCTTGAACATGTGTCACGGAGAAAAAGTTTCATTGGAGCAAAGTTTGCCTCACTGTGCAATTATTAATCTGGTATATTTGTTAAACTAAAGAACAGAAAATCCGAGGAAAGTCTGCCGCTCCTTTCCCCCTGTTTTCCCCTCCTGATGTGTAGCTGAGCTCAGTCACCACCAGGCACTCAATCCCATTCTGAGTTCGCAGCCATCACAATAGCTGGTGCAGTTTTAGGTTAAGCATATTTTATCCCTAAATTGCTATATTTGGTTCTCGAGTTATTATTGCAGTTCCTTGGGGTACATTTAAATCCACCTTATTGTAATAGATTATGGAATAGAGTGGCTAATGTGTCTAATGTAGAATAAATGACTGTAATGATTTATGATGCGACACTTCAATTTTATTGAACATAAGGATCATTGTACTGAAATGGATGGTGTATTGCTGGTTTAGCATAAAATACTGAATAACATATTCAGGAAAATGAATGGCTCGGCCAGTTCATAATATTCTGCCCCTTCAGCTGAGAGGTCTTTAATAAGCAAGAGTGTCATTACGCTTGAAAATGTATGTATAGGTAATCCATTATCTAGAACAATGACAGGGATCTGCTCAGGTCCTTATTCAAGAAGGGGCTCTTTAGGAGAAAATGCAGAGTTCTCTGGTCTTCCTGAAAGGATGATTTCCAACCAACCACGCGGCAGCTACAACAGTGCTTAGCAGAACCGTGAAGGGCCCCCACACTTAAACATTCTCACCTTGAGGCTCTCATGACCTACTAGACAGGGGAATTTCAGGAGGTTTTGATTCTTTCAGCACTGTCCTCGGGCAATATCCTTAATGTCCTTTTCTTTGTGTCCACTCACCAACATTTTATTTTAACTCTTGCAGTGCACATCACTTAGAGTAACTCATGATATGTCTTTCATGATAAGCCTTTCATGAACTCCGCATTTGCGGTTGATTACCAACAAAGGAGAATTAAGGAGATCTGATTTAGCTATTCATTTTTCTTAACTACAGTACTAAAGACAGTTTCCAGTGACACATGAGGGCAATATATTTGCATGCTCAGGCCTGGAAGATGAAAGGAAATTCTACTATGACCGATGACAGGTTTCAATTAATGGTACAGTTCTGTCTTCCCAAAAGTGGGGTGGTGGGGGGTGGTCAGGAGGGATAAGGGAACTGACAGGAGTTTTTCTTGACCCTCTCACCCTTGTGATACTATGATCTCACCGTCACAGCCCCATGGTCCCCCTGGGATACAATTTGATGACATAGGCAATTCCCACCTAATAACTAAATCCTCATGGAGTTATCTTAATAGCAGCCATCCATTCGTGGGAAGGAAAACTGGTCTTTCTCCTGTGAAGTGGCCATGCTGTCCTCAGGGAAGAGGGGACCTGTGTATTTTGAACCTGGCTACCTCATCACGTGTAGGACTCTTGTAAACTCACTGCCCTACATTATCCTCAACATGTACTGAATTTACTCCCATTCTCTCTCCCTCAGACCCAACAAGCTCATCTACCCAACCCAAACTGAGAAGGGCTCAACTCCCCTCCCACAAGCCCCTGATCCAGGGGTCTTTTCCTTACAGGCCTGAGATCTCAGGTCAGCACCATGCCGTGCGTCCATGCATACGGGGAAGTTTTGATTTCCTTTGCCTCAAACGGCGGATTTCAGCATTGCCTGAAAAGGGACGGGTCATGATGAGAAAGTAATCTTTCGACCAAGTGAACACTGTATTTGCGGAGCGAGGGAGTTTTACATTCCAGAGCAGAAAAAATAATGTTTACAGTAGATTCTGCACTGTGTAGATTTCAGGCATTTATTTACTTAGGATACACTCTCAGGCCAGTTTTTATATTATTATTATTTTGAAAAGGTGACATAGCTTGGAACTATTCACTGCAGAAAGTCATTAGAGATATCTTTATATCCTAACTTAATTGGGGAGGTCAAAGGCTTGTTGTATATCAGTCTATTTCTGGAACAGTGTGGTTATTTTTTCTGTAATCAGCAACTAGAAATGAAAGTGATAAGGACCATCTTTTTGCTAGTAGGTATGTTGCTTTTGGATCTTCTGTTCCATCCATCTAGAATAGAACAAGCCAAGGGGTGCTGAGACACATCTGACCCCAAAAAGTCCCCCAACCTCCACAACCTGCCCACCCACCCCCAGTTCCTAAATTTTAGGATTCTTTTCCACAATAAATTCTGTGTAGTCATTAGAGACAGTCAGGATGTTTTCATAAAGACTGTTAGGGCATTTTCTTTTTTCTTCATGACTTCACTATTTTCCCTCAAAATATTGTAGTAAATTAAAATGGTTTATAAAGTCTTACCACTGCCCCATGAGGCCTTGTTTTCTCTGCATTATGCTCACACGCCAGCTTCAGTTTGAATCCTTCTCTGATCATCTTTGGGAACTGATCCCCACTGTATAATGTCGACCGAAGAGACGCTTAGCAGGGCTAAAAACACACAATCTAACAATCGGCCATTGAGGGGTCTTCCTGCTCTGACTGCATGACCAATTCACCAACCCCCTACCCTGTGTCCCAGCCTCTTTTCCTTCTGCCATTTCCTCGTTCTGTGCTGCCTTTATATCCTTGTGTGTGAAATTATTCATCATGTCAAATATCAACTTGATTTCTTCTAAAGTCTTATGTCTTACTTCCAGCACCAAAGTACTGCATAGAATCCAGGCGTCCATCTATGTGGGAACACAGGCAGAATTGCTGATGTTGACGTCTCTGAAAAAAGTGCTAAAGAGGCCTTTTCTGAAACCTCGAATTTACATATATTTTTTTAAACCAAAGATGTGATTTGGCTTCTTTCCCAGTGAACTCATCCAACTATTTCTTCTTTCAATCTTGGAACATATAGTAAGATCCCAGGTAAAGCCTCAACGTTTATCACTTAATCCCTTCAAAATGCTTTGATTTACAGAACAGAGGCTTGTACCTGGGAAATTTGGAGGTATCCACCAACATTGATATTTTAAAGTATTTTTCTCTATATCCTCCTTCAAATTATAAGCTACTGTATAAGCCCATCAAAGGAGCTTCGGGTTTCTCTCTGGGAGCATTGTTTTTCTAAGTGTGGTTGTCTTTGTGGAAGTTGGCCTCAACTTAACCAGCAGACCTTCCCTTGCTGGGCACAGTGAGCCTGGGATGAATTGAGAAACAATTATCCCTGAGCTAAACGGGACAGATGCCATGTCTGAAGTGACATGTGTCACGCTGAGACTTTGAGAACTTGACTAAAGGACTTTGAAACATATAGGGGAAAGCCGTGGGTGTTGATGGATACAAAACAATAATGGGTCTGCTCCTTCCAAGCCAGAGGTAACTGAATACGTGTATTGTATACTGCCTTTTTTGTTTGTTTGACCAAAAAAGTTAAAATATCTAGAGATGAACTTAACAGAGACAGATTAAAAAAAATTTAAATTCTGGCATCATCCACTGTGGTTCTTGAATAACTGCAGAGATACCTCATTCTTGGGTAGGAGAGCTCAGTGCTACACATTTGTAATGTCTCCCCAGAATGAGCTATGGGTTCAATGAGATGACTTCCAAACTGAAAAAAAAAGATATTTGGAGGATGGATGTTAACTTGGTGCAATGACTCTTAAGTTTATCTGGAAAAATTAAAAGATGACAATAAGGGGGGAAAAGTTTGCAAAAAGAGGTAAGAGAAGACCTCCTTTCCATATAATAAAATGCATTATAAGCAACAGTGGTCAAAACAGTGAGTTACTGGTGGAGGGGTAGCAAGTTGAGTGCAGCAGCATCTCTTCTGGAGGTCGTCCCAAGGACACAGGGAAAGTCAGCAGATGAGGTGGCCTTCCAGTGAACAGCGGAAAGGTGGACTGTTTAATAAATGTCAGGGGAGAAAATAAAGCAAGCTTCCTACTTCACTTCTTCCACCAAAAAAGAAAATTCAGATAACCCCTAGAGGGATAAATGATTGTAATGGGGAAAAAAGTTGATACCCCAAAGTTGTAAAAGAAATTCTGGGTGTATTTTATGCTAAAGAAGGGAGGATCTTTCTAGGAGAGACATGAAAGGCAGGAACTGTAGGGTAAGATACTGATATATCTGACTGCAAAACAAAACTAGGCTCTCATCAAAAGTCAAAGGACAAACAACAAACTAGGATAAGATATTTACAGTATATATTTCAGAGGTCTGATTTTTTACTGAGCAAAGTCATTCATTTATATACAAATATACATATATCATTTTAATTTCTCCAGATAGACTTTTTTTTAATTTTTAAAAACTGTTTGGGTTTTTTTGGGGGGAGGGTAATTAGGTTTATCTATTTATTTATTTTTCAGTAGAGATCCTGGGGACTTGAGCCCAGGACCTCGTGCGTGCTGAGCATGCACACTACCGCGTGAGCCATACCCTCCCCTCTCCAGGTAGATTCTTAACAGTCACGTGCTCTGGGAGGGACACATCAAACTTTTTACCACGCCTTTGGGACCATCTTTGACTTAATTTTCTGATCTTATTTTTATAATAATACAAGCATGCATGACTTTTATAAACAAAAACTAAAAGCTCTGTTGATAGTGTGTTTAACTTTGAACCATAAATCAATGGTTCTTAGTCATTTGATAGACAGTCTTTTTTTAAGAATCAGACAAAAGCTGTCATTTCCATCCCGTGACCAGTGCACATAAGTACAGACACCTGAAAGGCTGCATGAGTAATGAATCCCTGTTCTGGACAGTTCTTCTAAAGTGAGCTAGTCGCAATTATCCAGTGATGCAAAACCACCCCAAAACGCAGTGACTTAAAACACGAACCATTTTATTGCTTAAGATTCTTGGGTCAGAAATTCAGGCAGGACTGAGCAGGGACAGCTTGTCTCTGCCTCAGGTGCACATGTCTGCATGTTGCTGAGATTAGAGAACCCAGGAGGGCCTCGCTTCCATGTGTAAGCCTTGGTTCTGCCTGTGGGCTGGACATGTGGTTTCTGACGTTCTCGACCTCTACGCAGTATCACTGTCACCATATTCTGTTCATCAGAGGAAGTCACAGGGCCAGCCTGGATTCAAGGTGAGGGGAGTAGACTCACAGTGGGAAGGATGGCCCAGTCAGACTGCAGAGGACACATGGGATGGGAACGGGACTGCTGT
Organism: Camelus bactrianus; assembly: GCF_048773025.1. NCBI lineage: Eukaryota > Metazoa > Chordata > Mammalia > Artiodactyla > Camelidae > Camelus > Camelus bactrianus. Next base: position 112,586,569 of record NC_133539.1, on the reverse strand, counting down.
GGCCAGCTTTGAAAACCGTCTACCAGGATGTAACTCTGAAAATGTGCCTCTTTTAGCCAACAGATGAATTTGTTTGTCCTCACATTCAAGTTCAACAAAAGTAGTCTAGGATTGACTGTAAACTATAATAGTCAACAACTCAATTTAAATATCCAAGTTGGTTTTTTTGCAACTTATTTAAGATCACTCCCCACCAATAAGAACCATGGCTATGTGTGTATGTGTGGAATGGGAAAGTAGATGCCATAACTTTGGCTGATATATCGTATTTCATGCATTTTGAAATAAAATATTTTGCCCATAATTGGAAGGCTCTAGTTTGGAAGATTTTCAGAAAACCCACTATCCTGGATAATGAAGGGTCACCATACATTTTGATGCTGGACTTCCAGGCCTCCACTAAGAAGATGAATGCAGAAAAAACACAAGCCATGACCCTAAAATGGATTAATGTGGTGATAAGATGGAAAAATTAAAGTTAATTTATGATCCCGAAGCCCAAGACAACTTTCAGTTAAATGTGATAAATTTAACCATAAGTTTATCTCCCTTCTAAAACATCATCAACACTAGTCTCTAACTCTTATATGACAGCAAACTATCAAGAATTATAAAGCATATGAGGAATGTTTCCAATGTAAAATAATAAACAAAGGTAAATAAACAAAAGAGGAACCTAAAGAAAACAAATAGTAAAGGAAATGGAAGAAAATAATTAAAATTACTCATTTGTGGTCTCAGATAAATTTGAAGACATTGTACACTAATAAAGAGCAGGAAACTGAAAAGAAGAAACAAAAAAGAACTCTTGGAAATAAAAATAAAATTGCCAAAATGAAACAAGACGTTAAATGCAAATTTTCTCGCGGTCTCAGTTTTAACCAGATCCAAGATGAACGGATTCCACATCACCTACTTAGTTCACACAAGAGAACCTCCCTTACCTTCACCCATCTTAAGCACATATGAGAGGAGGTGAGATTCATGGAGGGAGGGCAGTAGTGAGAACTTCTTTAGAGAGAGGTACCAGTGTGTTCTTTGTTGCTCATTTTCCTCTGGGGAAAGGAAATTCACTTTTTAAGAAATACTCAAGGATGTTGCCATATGCTTCCATAAAATTCAGGGGGACAGATGATTGGTACCTAACTGCCCCAGCAGAAGAGCAAGGAGAAAGGGCTGCGGTGAGAGCCCACTGCATCCTGCTGGTGGTTGAACAAATCTTTGTGCTTCCCATGGGTCACATATGGAAACTATGGAAGGGAACAGAAATTGCATCATCCTGAAAGGGACCCCTAGACAAGCAAGATGTCCCCAATTGTCTATTGAGACAATTGTCTAATTGAAACTATTTTTAAAACCTGGAAGTGGCCCAAGTTTCTTTCAAGGGCAGGAAGAAAATATTCAAAATAATATGGCTGACAGACTATGGTATTTAAAAAATGATTTCCTGATTTCAGCCTTACAAGTCCAACTTTTTTTTTCAACAGACTAGTTACATTTGTGGTTTCATCTGCCTTCAGTATCGCCTTAGTATAGATCTATAACTATCTTGTCAGCCCCTGGAGCCCCTCCTAATACTCTGAGACAATCTGGAAAGTCACAATTAACATCTCTTTATAGAAATAAACATATATAGTAGGCAACTAAGTGACAGTATCAAGAAACTGTCCCAAAATGTAGAATAAAAGGACAAAGGGATTGTAAAGTGAAAGACAGGGGGAAAAAAGATTTAGATCAACACAGAAGGTTTAACATTTAACTATGAATAATTCCAGAAAGAGAGAAAAGACAAAATGGATGGGGGGACATTTTAAAAATATAAAATACAAAATAAAGGAAAATTTTCAAGATTTGAAGGACATTAAGTTCCAGACTGAAAGGGCACAACAAATGCCTAGGCATAGTGATTTAAAAAATCAGTAAATAAAAAGATCCACACTGAGGAACACTACTGGGATATTTTCGAAATAACAGGTAAAGACTCAGAAAGCATTCCAAAAAGAGGGGGACAGAGTCATCCTCAAAGTATTGGAATCAAAAAGACATTAGACTTTTTAGTAGCCACAGTTAGAAGAGAGAGAAACATAAAGGCAGTATTTTTGTAATTCTGAGAGGAAAAGGTTTTCAACCTAGAATTCTACACTTGTCAATACTAATCCAGTGTGAGCACAGGCTAAAGCATCTTCAGATATGTAGGGCCTCAGAACATTTCTCTTCCCTGCATGCTTTCTTATTATGATCTGCTAAGTTTGACTTTCACCAAATGAGGCAATTAATTCTGAAATAGAAAGGATACATGAAACATAAAATCCAATACAGGAAATCAGAAATGTAAAGAATATCCAGATGATGGGAAAGGTAAAGTCCCAGGTGACAAACTGTGCCATTACTCTAGAGAGAAAGGAGTTCAGGATAAAGCAAGAGAATGAAGAGCTCTGGATGGAGTTCTCCAAGAGGGGGTGGAGAGGAATTGATATCTTATCTGGTGTATTTGACCTTTGGAAAGTAATACTTATAATGGAGCAGTTGAAGGAAAACTTAAGAATAAATATATAGAAAACCAAGCCAATTTAATAACAGAAGCAATTGTGAGGTCATTTGTACAAGAAATGAGAAATAATTATAGTACACTACTTGGCTCTGCAGTAAATGATAGTACTTAAAACATTGAATTTTTTTGTATTTTTTTATTGAGGTGTAGTTGATTTACAACGTTGTGTTACTTTCTGGTTTATAGCATAGTGATTCAGTCATATATACTTATGTATCTATTCTTTTTCAGATTATTTTTCATTATGGGTTATTACAAGCTATTGAATATAGTTCCCTGTGCTACACAGTATAAACTTGTTGTTTATCTGTTTTATCTATAGTAGTTTGTATCTGCTAATCCCAAGCTCCTAATTTATCCCTCTCTCCTCTTTCCCCTTTGGTAACCACAAGTTTGTGTTCTAAGTCTGTGAATCTGTTTCTGTTTCGCAAACAAGTTCATCTATGTCATATTTTAGATTCTACATATAAGTGATATGATATTTGTCTTTGTCTGACTTATTTCACTTACTATTAAAATCTCTAGATTCATCTATGTTGCTGCAAATGGCATTATTTTATTCTTTTTATGTCTCAGTAGTATTCCATTGTATATACAAGCCACATCTTCTTTATCTAATCTGCTGATGGACATTTAGTTTGCTTCCATGTCTTGGCTATTGTAAATAGTGTTGCTATGAACATTGGGGTGCATGCTTCTTTTAGAATTAGGGTTTTCTCCAGATATATGCCCAGGAGTGGGATTGCTGGATCATAAGGTAACTCATTTTTAGTTTTTTTAAGGACTCTCCATACTGTTTTTCTATAATGGCTGCACCAAATTTACATACCCACCAGCAATGCAGGAGGATTCCCTTTTCTCCATACCCTCTCCAGCATTTATCATTTGTGGACTTTTTTAACAATGGCCATTCTGACCAACGTGAGGTTACACTTCATTATAGTTTTGATTTGTATTTCTCTGATAATTAGTGATATTGAGCATATTTTCATGTGTCTGTTGGCCATTTGTATGTCCTCTTTGGAGAAATGTCTTTTAGGTCTTTGGCCCATTTTTTGATTAGGTTTTTTAAAACATTGATCGTTGATTTAACAAAAATTTTGTTAGAAATTATAAATACTCATGGTATATCATTAGAAATATATTTTTAAATGGGGTGAGAAGGAGAATGGTGTAAAAGCTAGATCCTCATTCCTATAAAGGATACCTATATGCAAAGTATAAAATTAATGCACTAAGGAATATCAGTATAAGAAATTTGGCAATCTGGAGATCAAAATAATTGGTAAAGGAGTTTTAAGGGAAAGAGGTGGGAGTTCAGGGCATGTGATGGGTGGGGGAGGGGTAGTAGTGTTTAATAATTATGTTTCTTTTGTCATTTTTTTCTTAATGATGTATATTACTTTGACAAAGAATTTAAAAGGAAACAAAAAGAAAGATATCCAACATGGCTTGATTCAATTCCAGCAAACATTATTTGTTGGTCACCTTCTTTCTTCAAATCAGTATATTGTGGAGGATTTGAAGACATACACATCTTGTGGGATTCTTTAGGAATGGAGAAAGATTCCATACTGAATAGTGAGGAACCAGGCTCTGAGGTCCAGCCTACACCCTTGCTGGCTGGCTGACTCTCTGTGCCTATGTTTCCTCATCTGTAATATGGAAACGGTGTCAGAAGAAACATACTGAGTAGGTTATTGGGATGGATTAAGTGAGCAGGTGCGTATAGACCGCTTCTGTGCCCGGCACATACTAAATGCTCAGTAAGCAGCAGTTATCGCTCCATTTTACCTGACAACACACACATCGCCAAGTGGTGAATGGTATGCGAGAAGGGCATTCAAAATGCGTAGGAAGCAAAGACGTGGATTTTTTAAAAAGAACTCCCTGATAAAAATAATTGTTAGTTGCAGTTAATTACAGGGCCCTGCTGATGAGCTGGAAAACTTTGCAAAAGCAACCCAGCGTGCGGCTGACTTGCCGAGCCAGCGTGCGGGTGTGTCTCTGCTCTGCTGCCATCTCCTGCCTTTCCCACATCAGGCCAGGTCTGGCACTTCATTACCTTCTCTTGGCTCCGCTGGGTTCATCGGTACAGTTGCCTCTTAAGGTTTCTGCTCCAGCATAACTGCTGACAGCATTCACCCCATCTTCTGGCTGTCAACTGAAAGGCCACGGAGAGTTTACTTCCTGAGTGGGGGCCCTGCTGGAGAACAGATAACCCAAATCCCACATGTTTACTTTCTGCAAAAGCAGGCAAGTAAATTCCAAGCTTCTGCCCCTGAAGGCCTTATCTATATGTTCTCCGCTGTACTCTTTTCTTGAACTGATATTTCGGCACCTATACGACCAGGAAATGGACCAAAGGAAAGCACAGTACACAGTGTGAAGCGTCCAAATAAAGACATTTTGTTGGTGTGTGTAGTAACATGCTAGTAATGTGCCTTACATACACTACATTTAGAATTTAGTTTAATGGTATCTTATTATTACCATTTTCCTCAGTAGATTTTAAACCTCTTGCAGGAAAGAACCAGCCGTTCGACTTCTCTGTAACACTAGTGCCTGGCCCAGTCCTCTTCTGATGTTAAGTGCTTGTAAATATCGCAGCTTTGAGAAGGAGGGGCTGTGACATTCCCATCCATTTCAGATCTTTAGAACAAATCCTCAGCCACAGGAACCACATGGACAAGCATGGCCCCCTCTCTGATCACTTCTGAACTGTTCCTAGGTTTAGTGCCATTACCTGGGTATTAAGGGGCTGAGCAGTACTGGGAGGACGGGGGTTCCCAGGGAATGGACCATTGCACATTATGTTGGGGATGAGAGTGTGTGATTGAGAGATGTTGAGGGCCCTGTGATGTCCTGCTCTGTGAGGCTGAAGAGAGGACATGGAAATGACAAGGAAGTAGATGGAAGGAAGTGGCAGAGAGTGCCCAGGTAGTTGCAAACCCCCACGGAAGCTGCAAACAAACCCCTGTCTTCAGGGAAACTACATTGTGCTAGATAATCTCCATCAGATAGATCCCAGTGCATTGGGATGAGGTATCACTGAATAGCAGAATGTGTGAAAAGAGGGAGCTCTGGGGCCTTGTGCTAAATCAAAAAAGGCAGGAATTAGGAATGTCCATTTTGGCAGGGAGGGTATAGCTCAGTGGTAGAGTACATGCCTAGCAAGCACAAGGTCCTGGGTTCAATCCCCAGTACCTCCATTATAAATAAATAAATAAATAAACAAACAAGCAAATCTAATTACTTCCCCACGAATATAAATAAATAAATAAAAAGATAAAATTTGTTTTAAATTTAAAAAATAAAATGCTATGTAGATGGTGTTTACCATTCATTAAAAAAAAAAGAAAGAAATGCACATTTTGTCCTATTGTGTATTTCGCTCTAGTCTAGCTCTGTCAACCACTGAACCACCATCCTGCCCCTACCATCCTTCACCAAGAAAGAAAAAATTGGAACATGTTTACTATAGAATCACGTGGGAAACCATTCTGTGTACCAACAATAATAAAGATTTTTTTTGGAACATGACTGTCCGATTCAGCATGCAGTCACCAGCATTGTGGCTATTTTAGGAAGCATTCAGTTCTTCAGAGACAACTTACACAGCGTGGATTTGAAAAGTTCCCTCCACCTGCTGGAAGGCTGAGACTGGAGGGGCTTTAGCAAGAGTACTGTTAACCTCACCTCCTCCACTTGGACCCTTGTTCAGTCCACTCCAGAGCCTGGGCCTCCTGAAGAGCCTTGAACATGGCAGGATCATTCCCACCTCAAGGCTTCTGCTTTGATTGTCCTCTCTGCCTGGAGTGGTCATCTGTCACACATCTGCAGGTCTCTCCCCTCACACGTGTTCTGAGGTCATCTCCTTGCAAAGGCCTTCCCTGACCACCCGCCCACCACTTATCCTGCTTCATTTTTCTGTAGGATACTTACTATTTCCTGAAACTGTAAGATGAATATTTGCTTGTTTACTTGGCTATTTATTTATCTGATCTTTTCCCTATGCTGTAACTTCCACGAGTACAGATTTCTTGTTTGCTCTCTTCCCTTCTCCATCCCCAGAGCCTAGAAGAGTAGATGGTGCAGCATGCATGCTCAATAAATATCTGTTGAATAAATAAGTGAATGATTTTAATCGAACTGAGTTTACCTAGAGATACTCATTGAAAGCTCAAGAAAATTAGATCTGAAAATTGTAAGTTACCTCCAACTACAACTAAGGATGCTATACTTAACTCTACTGTAATTAACACTGTATCTTTCATCGAATCATTGGCTTTAGAATGGAATCACCATTACTGAGCACACATACACACGCACAGAAATTAAGCAAAGTACCAAAACAGAAAGGTTTTCCCGGGCCCATGTGCTACATTGGTACATGGATGATATAACCCGTAATTTCCAAAGCCACCCAACCTGGGGTATCGGCCCTTTTTTCCAGCAAGCATGCCCTGGGGGAGCTGGAGCTGGAAGCTAGAGGCTGTGTTTACCATGGGCATGCTCTGGTCTGAGGGCCCCCCGGCTACTGTCACACTGTTTTTCGTGACTGGAATGTATAGCACTATTTGGAGGTGGGCTAGTGTCTAAATTGAATGGGTGAAGAGAAACAGGCGTTCTCTTTGCCACCTTTGCAGAAAGGCAGCTGGGGAATAAATGTACTGAATTACCTGCCGTCAATTATGGATGGCTTTGTCTGGAATCCTTTACCCTCTCCAGTTACTTTGACATACGGCCAAAAGGCAGCTGCCAGCCTGTTGGGTTCTTCAGCAACCTCTTATCCATAGGAGACTTCCTAGGAAAAGACTGAATGCATCCTTAGAAGCTCCTGTGGATTTCTGGAGAACTCAGGACAGCCTGGTTATTTGTAAGAGGACAAGTCATTCATCTATTCATTCATTTAGTTTTATCCATGAAAGAAAGGCTGATATTCAGCAGTTTGCACCAATACAACTATACCGGTTATTAAAATACTGAAATACAGTTGATGACTGAACAGTGGGGGTGGGGCTTAGGGGGCCCAAACCAGGGCAGTTGAAAATCTGCTTATAACTCACGGTCATTCCTCCATATCCACTGTTCCACATCTGTAGATTCAGCCAACTGCAGATCACGTAGGACTGTAATATGTACTATTGAAAAACATCCACATATAAGTGGACCCACGCAATTCAAACCTGTGTTGTTCTAGGGTCCACTGTCCTGAGCCCCCCACCACAAGGGTCACCTGGGTTGTGCCACCAGAACTCCTCACCAGCCCTTCCCCGAATCACCGCTCAACAGTTACTGCCTGACACAGCAGGGAGGTCTGAGTATCGGTGCCCTTACTTTTTCCGTATGATAAATATTTAAGTATCAGGCTGCCTGAGGCTGTAATAGCAATGAAACTTTCATTTGAAAGTTCTATGTCCTTTACTTCATAACAATTCAAGGGTTGCTTAACAGAGGTGGAACTCACGTCATGTGAAAATACGAAACTGTTTTGAAACATCCTAAAGGAGGAGTCTCCCGGGATCTGTTTCCATCACCTTACCCTCCCAAAACAAGCCTCACACCCTCTGCCTAATACGAGAGACTTTCCAAAGAAAGGACGTTCTGGTTTTGACATGTACACCCACGACTGAACAGGGATGCCTGTCCCCACTCCCGCACAGTCACAACGGCCGGGCTCGATGAGTCAACCGTATTGCATTCCCAGGCTCCACACCACTGCGCTCCCAGAGAAGGTCTGAGGACTGGGTCCAACTCATAACATATAACTGCAATGCTTGGCAACCTGTTCCTTTTCTGGAAAAGAACTTTGTCCTCAGCAGTTTCCACATTACACTGCTTGAATCTCACATAACTCTGGCCACAGTTTCTGTGCTGTGATGGAGACAATTGCTCAGAAATAAACTAACAGGAACCGCACTGTGCAGATGACCGTGAGCTTCAGGCACGCGGAGGTCCTGAGTGGGTTGAAAGGCCCTGCACGGGCACATGGAAAAGAAGGCCTACTAAGCATCGCTAACAGATGTGTAAAGTGAGAGCGGATGCTCAGGGCCAAGGCCACTGACATTAAATGCAGAGACCAGCTGCCACTTTCCTTCCTCTGAAGAAGAGGGAGGGGTGGGGCCACCCTCCTCAGTCCCAATTCCCCACTGACTCCAGAGGGTTCTGAAGGGCCAATGGAAGGGAAGGGGAGCCTTCGCCGTCCTGCTGTATTTCATTGCACTGCTCTGGGGATTACTCTCCCTTTGGGGGGGTCCCCTGGCGAGTTGCATTCATCTCTATGAGACAACAGTTTAATCTTTCAATTACCTGAGTTCTGGATTTAACCCTCCTTCCATCCTGAGCCCTGTTTTCTTTAAAATTTCAAGTCCATTTTCAGTATACAAGGAATGAGCCACCACTATCAAGCTCCCTTTTGTACAAAAAAAAAAAAAAAAATATATATATATATATATATAGAAATGCATGTTGTTATCAGTCCTTATGCTTCTGGTTTTATTTTATAAGCAGCCTGGATATGTGAATCCCTGTGTGCTTCTGACCAAAACGAAACATGACTTTAAAAGCAAAGGACTACTTTTCTTAAAGTATCTGACTCCACAAAGCAGGAAGGAAAGACTTTGCCTCCCTTCAGTTTTGTTGTCTTTGGTAGCTGACTTGGCTAGACAGGTGATAAACGGGGCAGACTTTAGGGGGAAGCTCTGTCTTGGGGAGAAGGGACAAGAAGGAAGTAGGCCAAAAGCCTGGCAGAGAATTTTAGGAGAGCTCTTACTTCGGGGAAGCTATCAACAGAGCTTGAAGCAAGTGAAAACCAAGTTTCAATTGATGCAGCAAACAATTAGGCAGAGTCAAGCCTAGTGGAATTGCCACTTCAGCTGCAGGTTGTCTGACTGAGGGCAGAATCATTGTCCTTGATCATTTAATGTCAGAATCATCCATCCATCTTCTGCTAAATCCCTGGAGGCAATCCCTCGATGCCTGTGTGGAGTGGTCAGAAGAAAGGAGGCGGTGTGCAGAGTGTCCACAAAGTCTGGACGCGTGGCTGAGTGTGCGTGATGTCCTCTAGGGCACCTTCAGTCTGCGGGAAAGTGAAATAACACCCGCTATGTTTCCAGACCTTGTGGACACCCTGTAGTTGGTGAGACAGTGAGTAGAAAAAGGTCATAGGACTTACTGTTTATTCCAGGTGTGAACGAGGGGAAATTCAGCATCTATTTTGCAATTATTCACCAAACACATCTAGAAGAAGTGATTTTTAAGGGTCTTTGAATAAAGCAGGAGGGCTTTAAAAATTGACCAAGGTGTGTGCACCAAAAAGGAACACGTTTGTTGACCTCGCCCTTTCGGTGTGATTGAGTCCCCGATTCCGCTTTCAAGTCTTTGTTTAAATCAGTGTTTCTGAACCAGGGACAGTTTTGCACCCAGGGAGTATTTTTCAATGACTAGAGCTATTTTGGTTGTCACAGCTGGAAGGGGAGAGCTCTTGGCATTTTAGTGGGAAGATGGTAGGGATACTGCTAAACACCCTACAAGGTGCAGGGCAGCCCCCCACAGCAAAGAATGCTCCAACCTGAAATGTCAGTAGTGCCAAGGCTCAGAAACCGTGGTGTCAGTGTACCATTCGGGAAGCGTCCCCTGCCAACCTCAAACTATGCTAACTTCCTCTAATAGCTTCATCTCTCTTTGTACTTTTCCTCCATGGTATTAATCACAATTATAATTCCTCCATGGTATTCATCGTAATTATAATAAAGTAATATCTGTCTCTTCCATTAAAAATCAAACCTCCTAGAAAAAGAAAGTGTGTGTATGTCATTCACCACTATAGCTTAGCACCTGGGCCCACAGCAGCATCACAATGCCTGGCACGTAGTAGAAGGTAAATAAATGTTTGTTGAATGAGTGAATCACCACATGACTAGTATTAGGAAATAAGCCAAACAGATACTCAAGTCGAGTTGTAGCTTCCGCAGGCATCTGAAGTTTGTCACGTGGGCTTGGGCTTCAGTGCTATTTCAGTTCCAGAAAGTGAGTTCTCCTTGGTGTGAAGCGAAGGTGGAACTAAGACTCTAACTCCTCCACGCGTACACTTTTAATGCATAGACACACTGCAGTATTTCAAGGATTTCAGCATTTTTGCTCTTTACCCATAAAAGAACTCAGATACCAACCATGACAAAAAGAGGAAGTTGAACTAGGATTGATCTTGTGGCAAAGACAGTCCATGGGCTCCCAGGATACCTATTCAGCTTCACTTTCTCAGCCTGTCTCACAGCCATGCAGTGTGGCTGTGTCAATGGGATAAAAAGGAGATCTGAAATGCAAATCAAAACTACAGGGAGGTATCACCTCACACTGGTCAGAATGGCCATCATTAAAAAGTCCACAAAGGATAAACGCTGAAGGTGGAGAAAAAGGAACCCTCCTATGCTGTTGATGGGAATGTAAATTGGTGCAGCCACTATGGAAAACAGTATGGAGAGTCCTTAAAAAACTGAGAATAGACTTACCATATGATCCAGCAATCCCACTCCTGGGAAAACTAATTTGAAAAGATACATGCACCCCAGTGTTCACAGCAGCAGTGTTTACAGTAGCCAAGACATGACAGCAACCTAAATGTCCATTAACAGATGAATGGATACAGAATTTGTGGTATATATATATAATGGAATACTACTCGGCCATAAAAAAGGAAAAATAATGCCATTTGCAGCAACATGGATGGACTTAGAGATTATCATATTAAGTGAATAAGTCAGAAAGAGAAAGACAAATACCATATAATATCAATTATATGTGGAATCTAAAAAAAAAAAAAAAAAAAGACCCAAATGAACTTACTTAAAAAATAGAAACAGACCCACAGACATAGAAAACAAACTTATGGCTACCAGGGGGGAATGGGGGAGGTGGGAAGGATAAAGTGGGAGTTTGGAATTTGCAGATACAAACTACTATACATAAAAGGGATAAACAACAAGGCCCTACTGTATAGCACAGGGAACTATATTCAATAGCTTGTAGTAACCTATGATGAAAAGAATATGAAAAGAAATATATGTATGTATATGCATGACTGAAACATTATGCTGTACACCAGAAATTGACACATTGTAACTGACTATATTTGAATTAAAAAAAATTTTTTTTAAAGATAAGAAACAGATGATTTAAACACATTTTACTTAAACCAAATGTCATTTTGGCATCTATCAATATGAAATGTATTGATGAGCTATCTTTTTAAAAATCTGTGTCTTGCTCAGCCTATATGAGTAAGCAGAGAAATGGGTACTCGGTCCCTCTCAGCTGGGACACAGTGGCCTCTGGCTCTAAGGGCCCAATGAGTCCTTCCCAGGGAAGGGTCAGATGCACTGCAAACTCATCTAAAAACATACCCTGATTGGGGGAAAAATGAAAGGGAGAGGAAATCTTTCACAAGCTGTCCTTGTCACCTGACTGTACAGCAGAGACTAACACAACATTGTAAATAGACTACATTTCAATTTTTAAAAAAGGAAACCTACTAAGACAGAGGTTCGGGGAGAGCCTTTGCTTTCACCATGAGAGGAAGAGGCAAAACAGGCACCAGCCTTCTCTCCTGGTTGGAACCAGCATCCGCAGAATGCCTGCACCTGGACTAATTAGGCAACAGGAGAAGCAGCCTGTCTTTGTTTGGACCCCTGGACTCAGGTTTTCTCTCACTCGCAGCTGAACACGGTCCTACCTGATGATACATCCTTCTGCCTTGGCAGCTAATCTTTCGCTTTTTAATGATGTGAGGGCAGAGACAGAAATGTTAGCTATCACAGTTTGGCCTGGGCTTAAATCCCGTCTGAAGCACAAAGTAAATACAAGACTCTGAGGTAGGAGAGACCGTGGCATTGAAAGATTAATGGGGAGTCCAGTCCACACGGCAGTGGGTACAGCAAAGAGAGACACAGCTTGTGGTTTAGGAGGGAGAAAAATCAAATACCGGGGATACAAAGTGTACCCGGCCGACTTTCCACTGATGTTTTGCCCTTTTTTGTGGGGGAAGCTGGGAGAATGAATGGGTGATTTTAAGATGAGAATTTCAAGTGCAGATTTACAGGTTCTGCATGGAGGGAAAGACTTCAGCGTAAAGCAGCTGTCCCACAAAATGTTTACATCTACCCCCTCCTGCTCCTGTGTTTTTCCACGAGACTGAACATCTTGGAGATGAGGACCCTGTCATCTTGCTACCAGTTTCTCTGGTCTCTGCTAGCAGCGTGCTGTGCCTACAGGAAATTCACCTTCAGTATCTTCCCAATTGAACACTTAGCTCTTTCTCCGCTTTGGTCTCTAAAGAACATAATTGTGAAAAAAGAGAGACAGAATGAAAATCTGGAGGAGGAGATTAATGACATTTTTTTCTCCTCATCTTCTGCTTTTTAATCTCAAGCAATCGTCCCTATATTTCTATATACATTTTTATTGAAGTATGTTCAGTTTACAATGTTGTGTCAATTTCTGGTACACAGCACAATACTTCAGTCCTACAGGAACACACATATATTCGTTTTCATATTCTTTTTCACCAAAGGTAACTACAAGATATTGAATATAGTTCCCTGTGCTATACAGTAGAAAGTTGTTTATCTGTTTTATGTATATTTTTTCTTTTTTTCATTTTTCAGTTTTATTAGGTAGAATTGTTATAATTTGACTACACGTATACACTATATTGCATGTAAATACATATACACAATATCCTGCACATAGTTTTTTTAATTTACATATATGTACTGTTCATTGTTTCTAAGAACATTTAGAGCTTTAGCTTTTTAAACTTACATAGTTATCAAAGGAGAAAAGCCAACAACAAAATAAGAATTAATTCAAAAAGATACATGCACCCCACTATTAACAGCAACATTCTTTATAATTGCCAAGACAATTGTCCCCATATTCTGAATAGAAGATGGAGCTCTGAATTAGGGAAAATTATGAAGAAAAAAAAAACGTTATTCAGGAAAAGAATATTTTGAATTTTGAAAAAGAAATTTTTCCAAGTCCAAGTTCTTTATTGTTTTATTACAATATAATTAAGTACAATACTATATTAGTTTCAGGTGTATAGCGAGAACCCAGTTCTTTACATAAATAAATTCTTTTGTTTAGGAAATACTGAGTTAGACAGTTACTGCCTTTGATAGGCCAATGCGTGTTGTGCCTTCCCGGGAGGTATGTGGTTTGCTAATTTTCAAAACCCTATTTAGCTATGCAGCCCAAAAAGAGTTCCAAGGGGGGTAAAAAATCATGGAATAATGAAGAATCATTGTCTTACTCGTGGCAAGGTTTGGGAAGTGCTGTTTTAGCTCATAAGGCTTATAACGAGGAAAACGGAGCAGACAGGAAGAAAGGGCTGCAAAGACAGAAGAAGGCAATTCAAACACTGGGAAACTCAAGCAGACAGAAGGACACAGACGTTATGAGAGGAAAGGCTTACGTTTCATGCCTGCCATGACTAAATGTGTGCCTTAGCGTGGAGACCAAAGAAAGCAGATTGGTGAAGTTTTAAGCTAAGAATCAGGAGCCTGGTATTATATTCCAGAACCTTCCTCTGACTAACTTGGATCACTTTTCAACATTGATTGCCTCAGAGGTAATGGGATAATTAAACCCTTCTTTCATAAAATCATATTCAAAATGAGCTAGAAGCTCAAGTTCATTGAGAACTTTTGAGTAGTTTCAAGAAGAGTCAAATAACATTTATGAGAAGACACAGTACTTTGTGAAAACCAGTTACGTTTATTAATTTTTGTCTGCAGTCCTGAGAATCTTGGGTAAGTTTTCCCATTAACAAGTCAAGAACATTTCGTTTCTTGAGCAATGTTTGTCAAGAGAGACTTACAAGGGGTTGGGTCAATTAACAAAGAAATGAATTTAGGAAAAGAAATTGATGAAATTCAGTTATGAAAAGGCACCCGCCACACCCCAGCATGATTCATGTGATGATCACTATCAAAGGAGCGAACTGAGTTAGGACCGGGCCCACCATTTGCGTCTCAGAAGTGTCGAGTTCGATATCGAGTTACCAATTCTAAACTTCAAATAAACAAACACACGGTTTTTCCTTTGACTGAATTTGAAAGCTCTAAGTTGGGACTCCTACAGCCATAAACATTTACACAGCTTGGCAAGCTCCTCATTATGTAAATACTTTGTGAAAACAACTTGGGTCCATAAAGTATTAATGCTATTTGATAAAAATCAGTTTTTGTTTGGTGTGTCTTTTGAAGCTAGAGTAACTCCTGGTCATTCTATATGACTATAAAAGCTTCTTGGAATCAAATCCTAATCCCGACATGTTTTTCTTGTTCATTTAAACCTTTTATATACATGTGGGAGCCAGAGAGAGTGGAAAGCTTTTAGGGCTTAAGCTTAAATTGTTTGTCATTCTCATGCCTGCTCTCCGAGAAGTATTTGGTCTGCCTGTGCTTCTAAGTTGAAACATACATTTGTGTTCTTAAGTACTTTCTTTCTTTTTCCCTTTATGCTTGTTCCTTTGGTTTACAAATACAGACCATCTTACTGAGGAAGAGCAGCCATACTGCCGTTGAATTGTTTGACTTACTGCCTTGTCAAAAATATCTCTGGGTGTTGATTTGCTAGGTTAGCCCCTGACTCAAGCTTCCAAAGAAAGAAAAAAAACAAAAACAAAAACGTTCTCAACCCAAACTCAATAGTATTAATAACCCCAGAAGCATAAAAAACCTAAGCAAACACAACTCACCAGAGCTGCTTGTCCAGAGCTGTAGGAGTCCAATTTAACCTCCAGAGGTGTTTTTTGTTTGTTTGCTTTTAATTCTTTTTTATTTTGGTTTTGTCATGAGAAAGAAACAATTGAGGCTTCTGAGCAGAAATTCATAGTACTTCATTTTTCCCCTTTTGCTCAATAGCCGTACACTGGCCGATGGGGTTAAGCTACATAAAATTAATTCATCAAGGACTAAATTGAAATGGACTCAGGAAAAGCTTAGAAAGATTTTTCCAAACGGCAAAGCAGCAGATTGGAGCAAGTAAGTATTTGTTTCTCAAGAGGTGATTATGTGTGAAATGAAATACAGTTGACCTTTGAACAGCGCCGGGGGTTAGGGGTGCCAAGCCTTGAGCAGACAAAAATCCACATCTAGCTTTTCAGTGGGTCCTCCGCCGCATTCCCCGCCGTATCCTCCACACCGCGTCCACCCACGTGGACTGCACAGCTCGAACCCGTGTTGCTCAAGTGTCTAGTGTATATGGGTTAGCTTTTGATGTGTGAGGAACTTCTCCAGAACGTGTAGCTTAAAACAACTACCATGGAACTAGCTCATGACTCTGAGAGTCTGCCCTTTGGGGGAGGCTCTGATAAGTACTTCTGATCTGGACTGGAGTAGACTGATCTCCCTGGGGATCTCATGAATCCATGGTCAGCCGCTGGCTTAGCTGGGGACTGTCTGGTTTGGGGTGGCCAAAGCAAGGACAGCTGAGGGTCTCTCAGCCTGGTCCCTTATTCGGATAAAACTTCCCTACCTTTCTCATTTATCTGTTCATGTCTCTAAATTAGTTCTGTAATTTCTTTAATCAATGTCATATCAGAATATTCCTAAAGGCGATATGCTCTCCTGGCTGCCTGGATTTTCTTGAGACAGGGAGTGGAGAGAAAGCCAACATTTCTTCTGACTTATGTTTAATAACTTTTAGGGTTATTTCCTTTGTATCTTGTATTATCAACAGCCCTGAAGGCTTTCAGGAATGAGCCTCAGTCCAAAGAAAACTAATTGATTCACTAATTAGATGGTCAAATGGTTAAAAATTGATGGCTAAATGAATTAGCGTTTTCACTGAATGTATTGCCTTTTATTTCCACTCCCCATTTCCTGTGCATATCAGAGAAGCTCACCAGTCTCTTCAGTTTTGCCCTTAGAAACTTCATCCCCAGCTAACACGGACACCACTTATCAACTCCGCAGCCCCTGTAGAACGTGTCCCAGCCGCTCCTCACCAGTTAATCAGGAAGCTTGAAGTGACTGATTGCAGCCTCCATCAACACAGGATGTTTTGACACAGCTGTTTGGACAAGGCTGTTTAAGGCCCCCCTACAAGGCTCTCTGGCCTGTGGGAGGGGGACATGGCCCAAGGGTCAAGGTTTGAAAGCAGCCACTCATCTCTCATCGAACAGTAAATATTCAGATGCATAGCAGAGCATCTGCCCTGGACTAGGCGCTGAGGGGGGACTCTGTGAGCAAAACTGATGCCAGCTCAGCCTTCATGAGGCTCTAGTCAAGTAGGTAAGAAAACTGTTCATTATTCACCTTCCAAATTGGTGTACAAGCTGTATTAAGTATTCTGAAGAGAAAGCGTTGAGAATATAGGTTTGAGAACCAGAAAGAAGGTTTATAATTGTGGTGGTTGAGAATGGAGGAGCAGGTTGACCAGGAAGACATACCAGATCTCCAGGGATTGAAATGGACACCACGAAGCTACTGTGGATTTTCTGCCAGCAGGGCTCAGTCGCTCAGATGCAGAGCCTGAAAAAAAATGGACCATTGGCTATATCTAGGGCCAGGTTCATGCTCATTGGATCTGATGAAATTACCAGGCTACAAGGGAGTTTCAAGCATGGGCAGGAGAGGTCTGAAAAGGTGAGCTGCAGAGTGCACGCTCAGTGGTACGTGTGAAAAGCAGATGTGTTTCCCACCCCTAAGGGCAGCCTGGATGGTGGTATTGAGCCTGCGGAGAGGTAGAGAGCTGGCCTTCCCGACCTCTGGGGTCTCCCGTGCAAAGGCAGTCACTGCCTCCCACTTGAAAGTGACACTTGGTAATGAAGTTCTGAGAAAATGATCAATGCTAGGCCACAAAGAATACTATCTAGGTACACTTAGAGTTTTAGACGAGGTTTTATTTTCTCAATATTATTTATCATGCTTTTTTCAGAAAAGTCACTTTGTTGAAACTTATTTTTCCAGACACAGTGACAGGGGAGTCTAAGTCAGCAGCCTAAAACCAGTGAAAAGATACAGTCATAAGGGAAACTCCAGGTTTGGACTTTTTGTAAAATCAGCAAAAGGCCTGAAAACCCTTGCTGTTTAAATCCACCCCAGTTTCCAAGGTTTGTATTTTATGAAGAACAGAATCTGTGTGATGTTGTGAAAAAGTTAACACAATGACTGCTCCAATCCTTCACACGTGTTCATTCGTTGCCTGCAAAACACACGGCAAATCCCAGTAACCAGCACTGGTGATACCGTAAGAAACCGTTTTCAGGAAAGTTCTATCTTCTCTGGACTTACTGTCAGCCAGTCTAGATTCTTTGAGGACACCCTGGCCCTGTCTCCCCAGAATTCCTGCAGGCTCTCTGATGAACACACATCTCCAAGCTGGTTCCAATCTCCTAGGTCCACCTCCATCTCCCACCACCATCTTCCTGGGCTTCATGAGCTAAAAAGCCACATGCAGGCAGTCAGTCCCCTGCCAGCAGTAGGTTATAGGCTCCAGCAGATGTTCCAGAATTTAAATTTTTCCCTTAGACTTTTTTATACATTTATGTAACATCCCTGAGCCTCAGTTTCCTCATCTGTGCAATGGGATTGATTGAGTACTGATTTGAAATAGAGAAAAGATCACCATGGCTTACATATAAAAATATCTTAAATCCTAAGTGTGACTGTTTCTACAGAGCAACTTCTACTAATTTTATGGCATTAATTCTGTCAAGTTTAACCATCTTCAGTATTTCATATTTATATACCACGTCCAGGTACCCACCCTTTTGTCACCATTCACAAATTGTTCCTGTTCTATTTGATACCTTGCATTTACCTTGGATAAAAAACACCTTGGTTATTCTATCTCCAGAGCTTGCCGTGCATACCTGTACACGTGCTACTGAGAATTCTATTTAAAATAACACAACACAGTAAATCAGTGCATCCTATCAATAACAGGCATTTTAGGCTCCCCAAGATATGCACAGAATGTATACAAATGTCCTGTGCTAACATATTTTTACGTTATCAGATCACATAAAATAGATATTTTAAGGGATGATATTAGGTGAAGCAGATGATATCTTTAATAGTTTAAATTTCATTAGAGTAAATAAAATTTTCTTTTGGTACTCACTAAAATATCATTTTCAATAACATTTATAGTGGGGACAATGTCATGGCTCGTAAAACTGTGGGCAGATCGTGAAAGTGTCACCACCGCCTGTTTTCCTATTTGCTCCGGCTTGGAGGTTTCTTTGCAGGAATCCTTTAAGCCACTTGGCCATTTGAGACAGGTTAGTGAAATTAAAACTAGGTAATATAATTTGTAAATCCACCAATGGGCTTAAGTAAAGAGAAATGTTTTTAAATAAATTAAAAGTGAGTGAAGGAGTGAGGACAGTAATCTCAGGTCCTTTGGGATGTGGAAAATGTCATACCACGTACAACACAAGACTTGAGAATCCAGTGAGGACAGGAGAGTCGATTGCATGTCAATGTTAATAATGCTAAAGGTTTTTCCTTTTTAAATTACACATAAATATAAATAGAAGTTCTAATTTTTTTCCCCGAATGTCAGTACTTGGGTGTGCATCAAAATCAGCTGGTAGGCTTGTTCAATTTTGGGCCCCCTCCCAGACTCTCTGATTCAGTGGATCTGGGGTGGAGCCCAAGAATTTGCATTTCTGACAAGTTCCCAGGTGGTGCTGATGGGGCTGGCCTTAGGACCACACTTGGAAAGCCACTGCAGTAGATCACCTTGACGACTCTTTGGGTTGTATCCTCTCGCAACCTTCGATAGATGGAACACAAGTGTAGTTAAGAGTAATGTCTTCAAGAATTGATGTTCCCACTACATTCTGGTTTATAGCACCCGTTCATGTCCTAAATCTCTGCCCACCCACTCCTCCTCATCTACCGCCCTTCCCCCGCAACGGGGGCGGAAAGGGCCAGGGAACAGGGGAAAGACGGTGCATCCTCTCCGAGAATGCAGTTGACAGTTTGCACTACCTGGTAAATTCATGGCCTCAGCGTGTTTCCCCAGGGAGAATTAATTGCTTTACTTTTCCTTTGCATAAAGCCAGGCAGATTTGTCCCCTGTTTGGACAAGACCTTGTTGCCAGCACTTTCCGAGGATGGCCAGAAACTGGCGGCTGTGTGCGGTTGATAGTGTTGTCAGGAATTCCAGGGTGGGGTATTGTCCCTTGAGTTGGGAAATGCTAACTGAGGTCAATTCTAGTTCAGCTTCCTACCTACAGAATTATGGCAGGACGTACGTTTGGCCCTCGTGACATGAATAGGTCAGCAGAAACGTATTCTTGTCTTCCTAATAGCAGACATCTCTATTTTTAAGTCTTAAGCCAGAACATGTTTTTCCCCTCTTTGAGATCCAGCAATTCGTGTCCTCAAATGAGGTATTTGAAAATCAAAAGCACAGACAAAAGCAAGAAAAATCAAACCTCCTCCCAAATTTTCCGAGCCAAAATTGTGCATAAAAAGTTATCATACGTGAGTCTCTGAAATGGAAATTCAGTGTTTTGTTAATTCTTGCTGAATAACAAAACTACCCCAAATCTCATGGCTTAAACATCAACCATGTTATTTCCTTGCTCATGACTCTGCCGTGCGTGCGGCTCTGGGTGGAGCAGTTTGCCTCCATGCAGGTTCAGCTGGTTCTTCTTCTTCAAGTTCTGTTGGAGCCTCTGTCTTCCTCTCCGTGGTCTCCCCACAGGGCTGGACTGGGCTTCTCACAGCAGGTTGGGCTCAGGATATAGGGCCCACTGTGCAAAAGCAGAAATTACCAGGCCTTCTCAAGGATAAGGTGAGAGGATTCCAGGGTCAGCCCAGTCTCAGGAGGACAGTCTGCACAGGGCGTGAACACCAGGACATACGGGGCACTGGGGCCACCACAGTCACAGGGACTGGGTTTTCTGCTCCCTCCCGCTCGAGAGCACCTCGCATCCATACATAGGACAATCGGGGGTTGGGGGGGTAGGTACAGCATCCACTCAGGATGTCCAGCAGAGCCTCCCAAACAGGCCTAAATGGCTTTGACTTTAAGTGACAGAATTTTCAGAGTGCAAGGACGTGTATCTGCTGCTCAGGCTTCTCTGTTGAACTTCCTGCCAAAACAGCCCGTCTATTACTCTCCCTTCCCTTGTCCTACTGTCTTTTTTCCCGTCACAGCACTCAGCACTGCCTCGCCCTTTGTAGCTTAAGTAGCTATTTATGTGGTTATCGTCTGTCCCCCGCCGCAGTGTAAACGGTCATTGAGTGTAAAATGCCCGGGGAAGGCACCCAGTCTCCCATGCTCTCCACTGAATCCCCTGCACCAACCACAGCGCCTGGCATCCGGGAGGCTCGGCAAGAATAGCTACCGAGGGAATGAAAACAGAAATGTCCTGTTTGAAAAGATGCCTCTGAGGCAGACAGGGCAACTCCAAAGTATGTTGTCCTGATGCAGAACTGGGCCGGGTTTGGGTCTCCTCTGCAGGGCCGGCACCATCATCCCCTTGTTCCAGCTGGCGTGTCCCCTCTGCCATTCCCATGGTGTCACTGTCCGAGGTGTCAATGGACATCAATCACTGGCTTAGAGGCTTTTCCGTGGAGCCTCCGGCTCCTTTATTTGGCCAATTAGGCTTTGTGCTCCTGTTTCCAAATACAGAGGTGGGAGAAACATGAACCTGGCTTTATCTAATGCCTTAGTTTTAAGGAACAGCTTCTGGTGCAATGCTATATTATTTCCAATTAAACCTTGGCTATCCTCACCCCTGCTGAAACTGGTTAGTGAGCCTTAGCTATTCATTCCTAAAAAGAGGCTTAACAAGATAGCTTTTCACAGTGTTCTGCCTTTCACTGGGAAGTAGGGAGGAGCTTGCTGTCTTTCATCCTTTCTTTCTCGCCTTTTTTGCTTTCTACCAATCTGTGTTTTTGTCTCCACTTTTATTTTTTCCTAGGGCATCCCCTTGAAAACTTGGTGTTGTCGGTTAGAATCCTCGTTTCTGCCCATCCTCCTGTCCATTTGCTCTTCTGATGGTTTATCGATCACAAAGAAACAAATCAGGTTTCCTTAATGAATTGTATGTGCTTGCATCTGATTTGGTTCCAGGTCACCTGGACCTGTCTTTGGCGGGGCTGCTCCTCTAGACGCCCAGGCTGGTCCTTAGCCCTTAAGGAGCCTTCTTCTGAATCCGTGCATCCTGGCTTTGTGCACCTTTACAGACTGGTCCTCAGCGCTGTGCTTGTCAGCCGTTTTCCCAGCCCAAAGGCATTTGTGTGCTTTCAAACAAGGTTAAGAAATTGCTTTGAGAAAGCACTGTAAATGTTTCTCTTGGACCACGTCCTGGTCGTTTTCCTCCGCATCTTTTTGTTTTCCCTCGTTCCGCACCACCCCCACCCCCATCCCCGTCTCTGCTTGTATTACTACAGGAAGATGACTCTCTCCACGGGAGCCTCAGCCCAGTCTGGCTGCAAGAGGAGGGCATCTGTTTGTCCACAGCACTAATGTGAGTGTTGTTTCTGACTGTGATGACCTCAGCCAAGGTCTTCAGACCTGCTATATCTGCAGTCAGAGTTTTCCGAAGCATTTCAGACCCTAGACCTAGAGTTCCTAGAACACAATGTGTGTCTTAAAACCAAATAAAAGACCATTAATGTCCTGTGGAGTTTGCACCCTGTACGCAAACACCACGCCACACCACTTACCCAGACTCAGCCCTGAGTTTGTAAATCTGCAATTCAGCAGTGAAGTGGTGCAGTCGAGCTCCTAAAAGCAAATCAAGGCAAGACTATGGGTGTGGCGGGACCGCAACTTAAAAGAATGTGAACCCTGTTCCCTTGGGAATCACACCCCAGCTTCCTTTCTTGGTCTCTCTCCATCTGAATCCCCATCTTTCATGATGTGAACCCATCCCTGGCTCTCCAAAACTAGAAGAAAACAATCTCAGACTCACTTGAGTTTGGTGACAGCCTTGAAGCCTTGATAACGGAACTCTCCCAGAAGCTGGATTAAAACCACTTTTCATCTCAGCTCACCTTTGACTAGCAAGTACATCTGTGACATTGCTCAAGCCTGATTTCTGCCGATTTAACCTATCCCAGTTTTTAAGGAACTTAATGTTTTCCTTTATTGTCTTTTTCTTTCTCTCCCATCTGGTTCCAGTTCGGTAACTATTTAGCTTATTGCTCATTTCTCTCAAAACTGGCCCATTTCATGTCAGCAGGACAAGATTATCAGGCAGCTCTGAACAGGACCCACTCCAGCTTTACAAACTCTCCCCTGGCATGATTTACTGCCTGCATTTCAGGAGTCCCCAAAGATCACTCATTATTTCCCATCTCCCTGTTGGACTGTGCATAGAGTGGGAAGAACACTGGACTGAGAGCTGAAAAGTCTTGAATTCTAGACACAGATCTGCGGGTGTGAACTGCACTCCCTTTGGGCATTCACCTACCTTCCTGAAGACTGAGTTCTGCTCATCTGAGTGATGGAGATTATCATGACTTGCCTGCCTATTATGAATTTGTTGAGTAACCAAGTGAGACGCGAAAGCTTCCATCTACTCAGCAAAGTGCTCACTGTGCACTCACCATGTGCCAAGTGCCACTAGGCACTTAGAATACAGATTTTTAAGGAGAAGTCCTTGCCGCCCTTGGGAGGTGGTTCATTGTCACCATCATTGCACAGCTGCCTCTCCTGGAGTGTTCAGACCCATGACAGCATGGCGCCCCCAGTTGGCTCTTGGTCTCATCCCTCTCTTTCACTGATCTGTGACGATGATGCCATTGACATTGAAAGCCAGGAAACCTGGCTCTGAGCTCCCACACTTCTTTATTGTCACTCCTGGACAGGATTGGACAGGATCTGTTGAATCAGTGGAATATTACCAGACCATAGAATCTACCACACAGTAGAGTCTCAACGGAAACATGCTCAAGTTAATTTACAAATAAATCATGAATGAGTGACTGGATGATGAAATGCTATCCTGGACAATTTAAATTTGCTTCCTGTGCTTGGCCGGATCAGAGGGGATTCCTGTGAAGTTCTTTTTTTTTTTTTTTTTTTTATCTGATTCCAGTTAGTTTTCACTGGAAACTGGTTTCCTCTTAACTCATTCAACTTAACTGTAAGATTGATATCCTTTGGAGAAAAAGTACTGCTGAGATTTATTTATTTATTTATTTTTTGGTATTACCCCAAGTAGATTCAGTAGTATTTGTGGGGAAAAAAAAAAAGTAATTGAAACCAGCATTCAGATTATTCCTCACCTCTCTGATAGCTCTTAACCTCAGCTGGCTGTTTTCGGACATTGCATCCCAGGTGGCTCTGGGCGAGCGGACAGTCGCTAGAGTTAAGCATGTTGGCTTGACCCAGTTCAACAGTAAGACCAGCCCTCAGGCAGTTCTGTTCCATCATCTTAAGCTGTCTGTGGAATCCCATTAAGACTTGGATACATAACAGGATTGCTGAGGACAGGGGGTTAAGAGGCTTGGGAACCCATGAAATAAAATGCAGTATATCATGACTACACGCCCATACGTTTTTCTGGGGGATACGTCCATACTCCCCAGCTTCCCTCGGATGCTCAGATATTCTCAGAGGGAGCCATGTTCCTTCCCACTTCCACCACCAAAAAACAAAAAAACAAAACAAAACTGGTGAAGAACAGTTGATTGGAAGATTCTAGCCCATTTCAAGTATGTGATTTCTTATGACTAACATATTTAACTTTTCCCAGAACAGCTCTGTAGTGGGAATAAAAATGCAACCCTCCAAACTGCCTGGCAGTAGACTTCAAATTAGACAAGTCTATCCTGTGACTCATGGAACTTTCTCATGCTTTTGCAGTCAATAATCAGGAAAATCCCGTGTAACTTTTTCATGCTTCTGAAGACAGTAATCAGGAAAATCCTTGAGGAGACTGGTTTTAAAGGATGCTAAGTCAGGTTATGATCATGTGGACCCCCATAGTATGTTTCTCCTCTGCAATTTCCTCTTGGGGGTGGTCCATTCTTCTCATTTCTAAAATTTTGTATCAACATCCCTTGGACCCAGAAGTGTAAGCTACTAATTTATTTTATTTTATGTCATTCTGTACGAAGGAGAAAAGGAACCATCGTAAGCCATGCATAACCTTCCCATGGTACAGGCAGACCAGATTATCAATCCTCATCATGTGGTGTAGACCTGGAAGGTGAACTCGCTGGTCTTACTTCAATACCTGCCTTTCAGCCACTCAGTGTAAACTAAACCACGCATCTCAGTTGCCTATTCCAAGTTAAATGGCCAAGGTGTTTTGTTTTGCCATTGCTGGGTTTGATTTACTGGTGACAGAGTTGTACACACTTAGGGAACGTGGAGGTGCTAATACTGAAAAAACAACCTGTGCTTTGCTGCTCCTCAGCTGTTGCAGGATGAAGGATGCTCCCTAGAGATTCATGAAGTGGAAAAAGTCGGAGTTTGGGATCACACAAATTCATCTGCAGTGTCGTCTTGCCACTTCCTTCCAGCACAGCACAGTGACCGTGAGCACACTCTGGATTCAGAATGTCTGGGTTTGACTCCCAGCTCTGCCACTTATGAGTTACCAACTTTGGGCAAATCACAGGACTCTGTGTCTGCTGTTTTCACCTAGAGAACAGAGATACTACCACGGCTTACCTTGCAGGGCTTACAGGAAAACTAAATATTTGTAAAGCTCTTGGAAGACTGCCTGACATGTACAAATGGCTACATACATGTTTTTAAAGTCAACCTGATTACGGAGGGTAATACTGGCATTTGTATGGAACCATCCAACCTGGATCAAGCCAAGAAGCCAATTACCACCACTGGGGTAGTTGGTGGTGGTGGTCTTTTACTGTTTTGCTTTTTGGTTTTGGGTTTTTAAAATCTTTTCCATCCATCTCCTCGGAGGGCAAGGTTTTCCTTGGCTGGCCTCCCCTTGTTCCAAGGGCTTTCAGATCAGAGATAATCTAATGGAAGCCCTGTGTTTTAACCCCTTTGTCACACAATGAGTCAGTTCAATCAAAGCCACTTAGCCTCTTCTTGACAGGAGTTTCTTTGGCTGGAGGGATTTTTGTTTGTTTTTTGTCCCTTCTCTCCACCTGTGGTCAGCTTCCATTCCCAAACACTGAGCCTGATCTGACCTTTTTATTGTAATTATCATTATTCCACAGGCAGTGTCCCCAAATCAGTTTTGAGAAGAGCCATTAAGTTGCCATCATGTTCATGATTAAAAATAACTCCGTGTTAGGAGACTTGAACAAAAAAGAAAGCAGGACATTGTGAACACAGTACTTTTCAACCTCATAATTAGCTAAAATAGTTCTAATGTAAGAGTCACAAATTCAATTTAGTCATGCAAATTGTATCTTAGTCTCATGAAATACACGAGGACACAGAATAATTTTGTTTACCTTGTGATTAGGTCTCTTATTTTTATGGAGCACGTCTTTAATAGATGTAGTTATTATTAATTAGGAAAAATGGTAAACAGGAACTCAGGAAACACTTTTTAATCAATTCTCACATAGAAAATGGTCAATATCATTCGTTGAAATTTCCTTTTATTTTAAAAAATAGTCTCTATGTGCAAGTTAATAGAAAAGAGTTGTGGTAAAGATCACTGACTACAAGATGTATTTCTCACTAATATTTATTCTGATCACATATAGTTTTATGCAGAGTAAATGATGTATCTCCAGAAGTCTTAGTGACTTAACAACGCCATTCTGAGTTGTTCAAAAAGAAGTATTTAAAGAATTTTAGAATCATCTAACCCAGTTTCTTTATCTTTTGGATGAGAAACTTGAGACCCACAGAGCTGACTAATTGCACTCAGCATGACAGCACAGTACAAAAGCTAATTTTCAGGGAAACTATAAGAGGAGAATTTTTTAAAGTTTACATTTTGTCTTCTGACATTTTTTTCTGTTGCATTTACAATAAATATTCACAGGTGTTTTTTTTCATTTTTATTGAGGTACAGTTGACATACAACATTATATTGGTTTCAGGTGTATAACATAAGGATCCTATATTGGTATACTTTGTGAAATGATCACCACAATAAGTCTAATTACCATCTGTCACCAGGTAAATTAACCTTTGGGATTTACTCTCTCGGCAGCTTTCAAGTACACACTGCAATACTGTTGACTACAGTCACCACGTTTCATCCCCATGATGCTTTTATTTTGTAAACATAAGTTTGTACCTCTTGTCCCCTTTACCCATTCCGCGCAGTTCCCAACCCTCTTCCCCTCTGGCAAGCACCGTTCTGTTCTTTCTGTCTCTGACTTTTGTTTTGTTTAGTTTGTTCATTTTTTAGATACGTTTCTTAGATTCCACCTGTAAGTGAACTTATACGATACTTGTCTTTTTCCAGCTTATTTCACTTAGCATAATTCCCTCAAGGTCTGTCCATGTTGCAAATGGAAAAATATTTCATTCTTTCTTATAGCTGAGTGGTGTTCCACTGTATCTGTGTACCTCATCTTCTTCATCCATTCCTCCATCGGTGGGCACTTAGGCTGCTTCTGTATCTTGGTTATTGTAAATGATGCTGCCATAAATATAGGGCTATATCTTTTCAAACTGGTGGTTTTGCTTTCTTTGGGTAAATACCCAAGAGTGGAATTGCTGAGTCATATGGTAGTTCTAGTTTTATTTGGAGGAACCGCCATACTGTTTTCCCTAGTGGCTGCACCAATTTACAATTCCCACCAACAGTGTATAAAGGTTCCCTTTTCCCCACATCCTCACCAACACTTGTTATTTGTGATCTTTTTAATGATAGCCTTTCTGACAGATGTGAGGTGATATCTCATTGTGGTTTTGATTTGCGTGTCCCTGATGATTAGTGATGCTGAGCATCTTTTCATGTGCCTGTTTTAAAAGTAATCTATTATAAAGAGAAAATTGGTTTGACAATGATTTACAGTAAAGAGAAAATGAAAATGGAGCCTCGATTTGATGACACATGTTGATGAGTAAGAAGGAAAAAATCAAAATTACCACGTTCAATCCGTCTACGGGTCTTGGCAACTGACATATGAAAGCCCAATGAAGAGGAACATAAACCAGTGTTTTTTGAAGGCAAAACAGGAGATATAAAGTTGGATAGGATACAACTGGACAACTTGATTGTCTAGTAAACAGAATGAGGAAAGTGTGTAGAAAACTATAATAGAATGAAAAATGTAAAAATATTCACTAGGGAAGTACAGCAGAATGTTCTGGGGGACCAGAGAAGGGATGACGGCTGTTGGTGCTGGTGCTGGCTCTCCTCAACATCTGTAATTGGTGGCTCTCAAATGTTTATCCCCAGCTGAACCTCTCCCTGGAACTCCTGACTCATTCAGCTGCGAAATGAACAGCTCCACTTGGAGATCCAAATCAGCATACCCAAGGCTGAATTCCCAGCTTGCCCCCAACACCTACACCCCTGCAGGCTTCACCTTGGTTGATGGAACCACCTTTTCAGTTGTTCAGGTCATAGATCTTGGCATCATCTTTGTCTGCTTTCTTTCTCTCTCTCACCAAATCTGATCTGTGAGGAAATCCTATCAACTCTGCCTTAGAAACATCCAGAATCAGATGCCTTCTCTGCTCCTATTGCTGCTCCCCCACTGTTTGTCCCTGAGATGGTTAATGTAGCCTATCAGCTGTTGTCTTGCCTCCATCCTTCCCACACCTTATGGCTTTTTTTTCTCAGCACAACACAGATCAGACCCATCATTCATTTCTCAGGATTCTCCAAGGCTCCTATGTCTCTCAAAGTCCCATCTGATTGGCAAAGCCTCTCAGCCTCATCTCCTACTACTGACTCCTTGCCCAACTTTCCTTCAGCCATATTGCCCCCTTTGCTGTTCCTCTTTCATGCAAGGCAGACTCCCACCTCAGGGCCTTTGCACTGGCTTCCCCCCCAGTCTGGAACACTTTTCTCTCAGATACCCCTAGAGCTCACTCCTTAACCATCTTCAACTCTTCACTCAAATATCATCTTCCTGATAAGACCTATATGATCATTTTATTTAAAATTGAATTTCTCCCCACCAATGCTTCTTAAGTCTCCTTGTAGTCTCTATTTCCTCCATTTAAGGTATCTTTTAGCATACTATGTAATTCATACATCCAGTTTTTGTTTATTATACGATTCATTTTCTATATCCTTCTGCTGGAATATTACAGTTTCAGGAAGTTCCAGGAGGGTAGGCGCTCTGTTGGTTTTGCTCACTGCTGTATCCCACGTGCCTGAAACACAGCCTGGCAGCAAGTGGGCACTCAGTAAACGTTTGTCAATAAAAGAATAAGCGGACTCATAGGGAAATTAGGGTTATTCTGAGAAAAAGGAGAGAGTGAGTCATTTTTAAATGACTTGGAATCACAGCCCCCTCTGTAAGTCTGGTGAATCCTAGGTACCTCCTTCCCAGAATGATGTGCATATGCACATTTACACAAAGTTTTGCATTCGCTTCCAGGAGGCTCACACTCATTCTGAGACTCATCCAAGAGTCCAAGATTAAGGAGCTGTGTCCAAGGCAGAAAGAATGCCATAGACAAAGTCTCAGAGGCAGGAATGTGTGGCTTGGGTTAGAGGCTCACCAGAAACCATTTGTCTTGAGTGTGTAATAAGGTAGCAGAGTAATGGGAAATCAGGACAGGCTGTATTGCACAGGGTCTGAAGCTGCAGAGTAAGGGTCATTTCTATTGATGAGGAAGATGACAGGGAGCCAGGAGGAGCCACACCTGGTGATTCTGTCTTATGTTCACCTCCAGTTCCTCATGAAACTATGCACAATGTACTTCTGTCTCCATTTGCCTTTAAACAAGTGAAAATAAGAGTATCTTCAAAAGACTTCTACAAGCTCCATCCTGTTACAGTTACTGCTTTTTTGTTTTTTAAAGAGGGACTGGGGATTGAACCCAGGACCTCGTGCATGCTAAGCACGTGCTCTACCACTGCACTATACCCTCCCCCCCATCCCTCCTATTGTAAAAGGTCTAGATAAGTACTTCTTCATTATGGCAATTAAAATGCCTCCATGTCCCTATTAAAACTACTTTAGTTTAGCAGTTTACATCACACTCCTGGGACTATGTCTCAGTTGTATCATTCTCCTAGTGTTTGATTATTATTGCTGTCATCTGATTCAGTGAGAACTGTTTTCAATCTGATAGTGTCCATCCCATGCTTTGTTTTGATTGCTATTTGGGGGCTATCTCGAAGTTTCTCAACACTCAAAGGCCCTAAAAACACTCTGAATGTGGAAAATAAATAAAATGAGACCATCTGGGCTCCTAGTTCCTTGACCAGAACGTCCTCTCTGCCTTAAAGAGGGGAATTAGTCATTCATGTTTTCTATTCATTCAAACTGAAAATACGTTTATGTTTTAATTACAACTGCTGTGTAACAAACCAGCACACAACTTAGTGGTAGAAAGCATCCTTTATTCTGCTCCCAGACTCTGAGTTAAGAGAATGAACAGGGCACAGCAGAAATGGCTCACCTCTGCTCCACAATGACTAGCATATTGCAAGAAAATGCCGGAAGACCAAGAGTTGCTTGATGACTGGAGACTGAAACCACATGGAAGATTACACAGTTACACGTGTGACACCTTGGCCCAGGTTGTGGCCTAAAATGCCTCACTTTCTGTGAGATTTGGGCTTTTCCCACAGCATGGGGGCCTCAGGGCACTCAAATCTGTGATGTGGCAGCTCCAGTAAAACTGAGCAAAGTGGAAGCAGCATAGCTTTGTGTGACACACCTTGGAAATCACACAGCCACACCTCTGCCACACGGCCCTGATCACATGGTGCCTCCACTCAAGGGGAGGGGACTGAGAACCACCTCTTCCTGGGAAAGTGTCAAAGAAGGTGCGCCCATTGCTTTGAAACACTGCACTCTGAGAAATGTAGGCGTCCTGTGGAAACCACAGGACAGATTACGTACCACCGACTTTTTCCATATAGATGTGAGACACAAGCTAGCATGACCGTGTGCTCAGGGCCTGTACAAAAAGGCAACTCAGTTCTGATCGTGTGAAACAAATGGTCAGGTTAACAGAAACAACCTACATTTGGAGGAGCTGTAGGGTCTATGCAGAAAGCATGCAGATTCCTAGGAAGCTGATGGAATCAGACCTTTGAAAATGGAGTCGGGGTGGGCATGAGCTGGACAATGAAATAGAAATGAAATAATTCACAGGGCACAAGCAAATCACTTATGGCTCATGGTTCCTAACACCTGTTAACCACTTCAGAAGTTTACCTTGGTGAGGGGGACGCATCCTTATCCATCTATATTAAGGGTTATTATGTTGTCTACATGCGTTAGGTGTCTGTGAATGCAAAGGAACTCTCCGTGGAACAGAAACAACAAATCCACTATTGCAAATGCCTTGGGTGAGAGCATTTCCTCAATATTACCCTTGAATGTGGACTAGTTCAGGGGACTTCCTTTACCTCATGTGAGAAGCAGATTATTCCCAGAGTGGTGAACATAGTTAGTCCCAAACTTAGCTATTTTTTGGTTTTCCACAGCAGAACAGATAGAATGTCATTTTCTTTATTTCATTTTTTTTTTATTTTTAATGGAGGAACTGGGAATTGAAACCAGGACCTAGTGCATGCACTCTACCACTGAGCTGTACCCACCTCCCTAGAATGTCATTTTTAAAACGTGGAGGGAGAGAGAGGAAGGAAAAGCTGACCCTTAAATACATGCAGTCTGTCTCGAACCCTCTTTATGCCAGCCGAGAGGCTTCGTGCTCCATCACTACCTTCCCGTCCGTCTACACGTGAAACCAGTGTTCTAAAAAGGCTCCAGCATCTCCTCAAGCTGGAGTAATCAACAGGAAAAGCAAAAACCAGACGTGCTTATTAACATTTTCTTGAACATTGGATTTTCAACACTGGCAGAAAGCATTATTTCAGCAGAAAGTTCCAAGCTTTGGTAGCAGGTGAGGGATCTCCTCTGACACCCAGCCTAATGGCATCCGTCACACTCTGTCATAAGGACTTTTTCCCATGTTCTCGCTTTTACCAGGAACTCCTCCCCTTGAAATGGCAAAGGGGAGCCGAGGAATGAATGCATGTCAACCTACAGGACAGCACCTCTGCTGCTGTATCCTTGGGCGAAGCACCTCCCTCAGGGCTGAGCGCACAGTAGGCCCTCAGTCAGTGCTGGTGGAATTGCATCCACCTCCACGCCCAGCCAAACTGTGGCTCTCTTGGGTTTCATAGGAGAATTCCAGAAGAATCAGGGGAGAAGCGAAGTAGCCAGGCTGGAAAGGCGGTCCCCACCACCAATGACTGCACTGGGGCTTATGGGCCGTCAAGTTTTCAGTGCTCCTCTGTGAAACAAAAAAAATAAGAACATCTTTTTGTAAACCTAAATTTTTTATAAATCTAATTTCTTCAAGCTAAAAGACTTCCCTTTATTCTGAGAATAATCTGACCTTTTAGGGGGCATGGGGGCCATAAAAATCTTTCCTTTTATGAAACAGTGATGGCAGTAAATAATGGTTGTTTTTCTTTCTGAATATCCTTCCTTGGCAAAAATGAAAAGTTGGCAAGCTCTAGCAGACCCCAAATTTGTTTATTGGTTTGTTCTTTTAATCATTCTATGAAATGTGAAGATCTGGGGACTTCTAGACTAGCCATTGAGAATTTTCCTCTTGCATTTTAGAGAGACTAAAGAATTCTTTAAACAGTACATTTGGCAACAATGTTGGTAATAAATAAGCTGTCCTACCTTATTTGAGGAAAAAATTGAGTATCATTCATATGTGACATAATTAGAATGTATATTAACATGCACAGCACTTATATACAAGCAGACAAGTTCAAAGACGTTCATTGTAATACTTTATTTAGATACACACACATTCTCTCTTTCACAGTGAAAGATCAAAAACATATCTACACACCCATGCAAGAGGTGGCAATATACTGACAAGGAATAGTATGTTTTCATTAAAAACTCACGTCATCACGAGCCATTACTGATTCTGTTGCCTGAGCTGCTGACAAACAGAACTGGCCTTGAGGGATGAGTTCATTATCTCTTTTTAATTGGAAGCAGATTTCCAGGTGTGTTCCCTACGTTTTAAATCTGCCTAATGTTATGCAGGTTGTCAGTAAAGTCCATTGCTCCCTTCCTATCCCTGTCTTAGGTAATCTGTAACAGATGACCTGGACCTTTTTGAATGATTCCCCCTGTGGAATCGAATGCCACGTGCACTGTTGTGGGACTACAGGTAGGGAAGCCGAGCCACATCACAGTTTTGTGCTCTTAAAAAAAGCACCGAATCACGTATTTACATACTGGATGTGTGAAACCTCCAATGTAGTTGTTTACCGTTGGACAGGGGAGTAGGTCAAGAACATAGTGTCACATTTTTGGCCACATAGCACCTAGATGGTAACCTCAGAGAGCCAAAAAACAAGATCCAGAGTTACAGGGCTGAGAATATGTTTTCATTAACTCATCAATAAATAAGAACTTGTGGACACTTGTTTTGTATGAGGCACTTGTAGGCATCAGCCATACAAGGAGGAATTAGCCACTAATTCTGCCCAGAGAGGCTTGCGTTATACTGAAACAGGGAAGTCGCCATCCATTCTACAGATATTTATTGAATGCCCGCTGTGATCGAGGCACGAACCTAGGGAGCCGGGAGGGAAGCAGGAACAAACTGTGCTGGTCCTCGCGATGCTGACATTCTGTCCAGAACTCAGTTAAAACTATAAAGTGGGCACATTCACTCCAACCCTGTGGTGAAGGGACGCTTGACGATATTTGCTAAAATTAAAAATGTGTGACCATTCAGGCAATTCTGCTCTATATCCACTGTAAGGAGAGGCCAAAGGGACACTGTAGCTTTATTGACAATGTTCCTTTTAAGTGAGAATGTATTCATGAAGTACTTTGTAATCAAAATTAATTAATACAAGTCAATCCTCAAAATACAGTAGCAAATAGTATCCCAACAATGTTTTTACAACTGTACGTTACAAAAGACCAAAAGAGGGAAAATTATTTACATCAAGTAAAAAATGTATATATATACCATAGCATAAAAACCAGTCTTAAGATAAAGATAAGTACTCCAAGGTATGGAAATTCCATAAGGGTGTAATCGGTACCATAAAGAAGAAAGGTGCCCACAGAAGTGCCTTAAGCAGGAGGGAGAAACCAGAGAAATATCAATAAGGCCTTGAAGTATGAGTAGGAGTTTTTCTGGCTTAACTAGGGTGGG
Source organism: Camelus bactrianus (assembly GCF_048773025.1). Taxonomy (NCBI): domain Eukaryota; kingdom Metazoa; phylum Chordata; class Mammalia; order Artiodactyla; family Camelidae; genus Camelus; species Camelus bactrianus. Next base: position 112,552,746 of record NC_133539.1, on the reverse strand, counting down.
AAGAGGGTAGAGGAACAGGCCAGGCCAAAGGAGCAGCTTTAAAGGAGGTTGAGTTTTAGGAGACATATGTCATCCCACTTGGCTCCAGCATGGCTGGTGTACCTGGGGAGAGTGTGGAAAGCCCGTCCAGCACCTGGAGATGAGACGGGAAAGCAGGCAGAGGCTGATGAGAGGATGAGAGTCACCTGCGGAGGAACAAGCTGTGTGTCCTGTAGGAGCTCCTGTTAGTCTCCCGTGGCTGCAATGATATATTACCCAAAAGTTGGTGTCTTAAAACAACAGAGATTTATTTTCTCCCAGTTCTGAAGGCCCACAAGGTTGTGCTCCCTCTGGGGGGTCAGAGAGAACCCCTTCTCGCCTCGTCCAGCTTTGATGGCTCCAGTGACTCTGGGCACTTCTTAGCTTGCAGCTGCCTAGTTCCCACCTCTGCCTCCCTCTTCCCACAGCCTCTCCTCTTCTGTCCACATCTCTCCCCCACATGTCTTGCATAAGGACACAAAGTCATTGGATTTAGGGCCTACCTGGCTAAGCCAGGACGATCTCATCACTTAACCACATCTGTAAGCCCCTTTTTCCAAATCAGGTCATGTTCGTGGGGTCTCAGGGTTAGGATGTGCACAAATCCTTCTCAGAGGGTGCGGCGGACTTGGAGGGACACCATCCAATCCACCCTACTGCTGCTGGGGCAGATCACAAACAGAGAAGGAATATTATCATATTCGCTTTCTCAGAAGGTGGTGCTGGCAGGTCAAGTCTGAGGGTTCTGCAAGGACTAGAGATGTTCCTTGGTCATCATTAAGAGCGGAGCACTTGCTGTGGTTTCTGATACACTGCCTGTTGAAATAACGGACAAATGAATGAATCTGCAAGCGCACCAGTAAAGAAAAGCTTGCAAACAGTCAGAGACGAGAAGAGGGCCTGTGTTGTGGGAGCTGTCCATTAAGTGTTTTTGGACTAGGCCACTCAAAAACCCATGGAGCCAGTGGACCCTTACTGTTCAAACAAAGCTAATTCATTCAACAAGTATGTATTGAGCATTTACTGTAGCTTTGAAGATAAAGGATGAAAATGTTCCAGGCCCTCATGAGCTAACAAAGAGTATATAAACAATATGGAAACCAAACAATAGCAGAGTAATAAATGCAAAAAGAAGAGAAAATGATGGTATGAGAGAAGGTACATGAAGGTTGTTTGAGGTCAGGCGGTCAGGGGAGGCCTCACCGAGGAGGTGGAGGTGGCACTGAACCCTGGGAGAATCTGCGTGATGGGCGTTTCAGGCTCACAGCTACCGTCAGTAACTTGAGGACAGGACAGGCCTGTCTGAGGGACAGTGAGAATGGGGAAAAGGGAGTGTGCGCTAAGGCCCAAGAAGCATAGGGGGACCACATCATTGAAGGCCTTGGAGGCTGTGGTAAGAAGTGTGGATTTTAAATATAAGCAGAAGCCACTGGCAGATGCATGGCATGGTCTAATTTCCATTTAAATCAGGGCTTCTCAGCTTCAGCACTGTTGGCATGTGGGGCCAGACAGTTTTTTGTCTGGGGGCTGTCCTGTGCGTTGAAAGAGGTTTAGCAGCATTCCTGGCTAGAACCCCTCTCCCCAGTTGTGACAACCCAAAATATCTCCAGACATTGACAAATGTCCCCTGAGGGACAAAATCACCCCCACATGCAAACCATTGGTGTAAATAAATCACTCTCTGGCTACTATGAGAAATGTTTGTAGGAGAGGTAATAGTAGAAGGCAAAAGACCAGTCGGGGGGCTGTGGTGTGCTCCAGCCAAGAGAAGATTGTGGTTTCTAACTGCAGAGAGAGAAATCAGTGAATTTGGGGTGCATGCTGGAGGTACAATCACAGGATTTACTAATGGGCTCCAAGTGTGGGTGTAAGAAATAGAGAAGAATCAAAGAAGGCTGGTGGCCGGAAGAACTGGAGATTGATGGCACCTTTTACTGACACGAAGAATGATGGAGGAGTGAGGCTGGGTGGAGGGCAGCATGGCCAGAAGGTCACGTGCTCTGATTTGGGTGCGTGTGTTTGAAATCTCTGTAAGACTCCCAAGGGAGCAAAGAAGTCAAGCAGGCAGTCAGAGACTCAAGTCTGGAGTTCAGGAGAGAGGTCGGGCTAGAGGGGTACAGGTTTTGAAGTCCTTGGCAGGTAGATGGCTTTAAAGCCATGGTGAAGATGAGATTTCTGAAGGAGGAAGGGAGAGCAGAAGAGGACTCAGGACTGAACCTGGGGTCCACTCACTGGGGGATCTGTCAGAGGAGAAGCCAACGTAAGAAGCCAAGAGGGAGGCCCAGTGAACAAGAAAGGTCCAGGGAAAAAATGAAGGACGTTGGCAGGCACAGAAAAGACCTAGCTTCTGTCGTGCTGGAAGCTGTTCCCAGAAGTCAGAATATGCAATCATACTAGTAGTGAGGGGTCCTAAGTGTTTCTTCCTCTCGAATCACTTTCAGCTATTCAGTCCAGTCTGCAGGCCAGATGCCTGCTGCTCTAAAAGCTCTTAAGGAACTTCATGGTCTTAACACCATGCTTCATGCTTCACGGTCTTAATATCTGCCTTTGGAATCTTCTCTTGTAATTGAAAGGGGGCTGCACACTACTGTATATAAAATAGCTAAACAACAAGGACCTACTGTAGAGCACAGGGAACTATATTCAATATCTTGTATTGAGCGTAACGGAAAAGAATATGAAAATTTATTTATATATATAAAACTGAATAGCTTTGCTGTACACATGAAACTAACATTGGAAATCAACTACACTTCAATAAAAAATAAGGATATAAAAAAGACCTAGAATTTCAAAATTAAAGAAACATCTTATCAGTTAAATATATAAAAATTGAAAACTTTAAAAAATAGAAAGGGGGCTGCAGACACCCTTCTTCTCCCATGGCAGAGCTGGGCCACGGACCCTCTCATCATTCCTTCTCACTTTGTGCTGATATCCATCAGCGACTGGAATCACGTGCAGGAAGAGAAGCCATTTTTCTTTGTCTTGGTTTGACATCTTGGCCCAGGCGATGGGACCAGATAGGAAAAGAATGAGCTCACAGATGGGAAGCCAGAGTGACACACGGCTGGGTAGAGCACTCGGAAACTGTGATCTACTGAACTACAGAAAACCCTCAAGGAGGCTCGTGATCGCACCTCAGTCCTCAGTTGTTCTGAGATTTTTGAGCCACTGTCATAGTTAAGTTCTTATTGGAATCCTACTAAGAGGCCCGGAGCAGAGGTGTGGGCAGGGTGAATGGTCGGAGTAGGAAGGCTGGGTGGACAGAGCGGGGTGTGGCAGCCAGGAACCCGGTCAGCACCTGGAGGGCACAGTCGGACACGAAAATCCGTTCCTGTGCTGTGCTCACCCGGTAAACCAAAGAAGAGCAAAGACAAGAAGTGAGATCCCAGGGCTGCAAACAGGTGGGCAAGTCTCAGGACCAGTTGTCCCAGGACAGGACTTGGCAGCAGGTAAGAGTGAGGGAGAAGGCAGGAGAGACCACGCCATGGGAGCAGGGACCTCCATCACGGAGCGCAGTGACCTGCTGCTCCGCCTGGGAGGCAACCCGGGGAATCCCGTTTCCCCCGCCAGTCCAGCCAGAAGCCAGAGTAGTGGAGCCTCCTGGGGCAGGAAGAAGAGCGGGGAGAAGGCAGCAGGAGACCATCCCCACAGACCCCCTCTGGCCCGAATGGGTCCAGCCTAACGTGTATGTTCTCCCTTTTGCGTGCACAACGTGTCTCTCTTCAGGGGTTAATGATTTTAGCAGAAACTTAGCTACCCGGAGCACTTCCACCCTTGACTTTGCATGGGAAAGAACTACGTAACCCCATCTAGAAAAACCCCTCAGGGAAGACTCAAAGATTACTCTACTTTTCTTCTTTTATTCCCCAGTATCTCTTCTGAAACCTATACTTTTTATTTAGCGCAGGAAGCACCGATTAACAGGCTGAGAAGAGATTTTCCTGAAAACTTAAAGTGGAGAGAAATAAACCAGGTTGTCCAAAAAACAATGAGAAATCATTACTCCAAGGTGCTAGGCACCACGACTGGTACAGGATATCTGCCAAGGAGAAAATAAAGCCTGGGAAGTTAGCCTCCATCAGCATAGCCCAGCTCGGAAAAATCATTAGCTTCAAATAGGGCAATAAATACAGGACCCTATGCATAGTAGGTGAGCCCACGGCTTCCCAGCGATGACGATGTATTTCTTTCTAGCAGCCTGTTACTGGAGCTGACTTACCTCATAATGATCATCTGTTTTCTGTCTGGAGAACCGTGGGTGACGTGGGCAACATCTCAGCCATCGGTCTGTAACTGTGAGGTTTCCTGTTCCAGGTGCTGCTGTCGCCTTAATACCAGTGGGTACCACCTTACAAGAAACCCTACGATGACGGGGTGATTGTTAAATCAGACAGGGGATCGGCTTCTTGGGTCCTTTGACTCTTATGACTCTTATAATTGTTAGGGTTCAAGAAATACTATTCTACACTTTTGAATTAAATGATGAGTACATCTGTTTGAAGCAAACTTGGATCCTTCAAAGGGGCCTGTATTTTGTTACCCATCAGTTAAGAGGTAATCACCACCTATTAAGTGAGAAAATCTGTGCAATCCCTTATACCTACCTGTAAATTTTTACCCTAAATCCTCTGACTGCGTGAACACATAGACGTAGGCTGGGACACACGTACCACCATCAGAACGGAGGTTCTGTTTGCGATCAGCTACAACCATTTAGACAAACCTTTTTTTTGAGTGAGAATGATTGAAGGCTCGAGCTCCAAAGTTAGCCTCCAGGATTCAAGTTTCCACCTACCTTTTACTAGCTTGAGGGACAGGACAGAACCTCCCTGTGGGTCAGTGTCCTCATCCATGAAATGGGGATAATGTTACATCTACGTCTCCAGAATTAATAAGGAGTAAGTGAGTTAATCCATGTAAAGTTCTTAAAACTTCGTCTTCATTTTATTGCGGATCTAGCATATTGCACCGTTTAAGAAAACCTCAAAGATGAGCTGTTATTATTTACTTATGCAGAATCAGCCACATCAAATGGTATTCTGCTCACACTACTTTGGAGATCTTACCCTTTCTTGACCCCCCCACAATGCTATCCCCCTCTCTCTCCCCTCAGGCTCATGTCAACCAGGGAAAAGTGCCTGATGGGTAACACATGGTAAAGACTCTAGTCATGCCTGTGGGACACATATAGTCCAACAGGACACAATTCCAACTCATCTCAAAATGTTACCTTTTATTAGTGTAGAGAATAATGAAGAAAAAGGAATTCTTGCCTCTGTGAGTAATTACCAGTTCTTATGGCCCCAGATACAACCATGTCTTTATGGCACCTTGTAATCCATGCCTTGCCCTGAGCTTGAAGCCCTCCTGGGAGGGTCAACAATACAGATGCTATTCCTGATTAGTGGATTTTTTTTTGAAACAGGCCTTTTGCTGACAGATGTGTAAAAGTGCACCTACCTATACAATTAATTCCCTATCACCTCGGCAGCTGTGGACAGCCAAGAACCCACACTGTTTCTTTTCACTTGGCATCCACAGACACTGGATTTTTCTCGCCAGGTCTACCTGTGCAGCTATCAGGCTGCCCCAAGGACTGTTTGACTTCATTGCATCCACGTGGGGTTCCCACACCCCTGGTGGAAGCAAGTCCCACACAAATATTGAAGGCATACAAATCTGAACTTCCATTTCCTCCTGGAGGAAATGGGAGCTACCCGGGTGCCCTCAGTTAGGCAATGGTCCTGAATCCAGCTTCCCATGAGCCCCAGAGCACCCAGGACACCACGTGTGAAACGTGGACTTGGTGGGACCTGGGTGGGCTCATTTCATAATAATGAAAAATGCCTTGTTTTTCTTCTGTGTAATCTTCTTTCAATCCATTATGTTAGCTCATTTTTTTTTCCAGTGTTGCTTGAGAAATACTGCGTAAGTGATTAATAACCTGTCTTGGTTTTGCTTTTGCTCTCACTGGCTTAAAGAGAAATAATGTGACCCTACAGATGTTTGGACAAATAGTACATTGTGTTAATGACAGATTCTGCTCAGACATGCCCCACGCAGCTGAGCTTATCAGCACGAAAAGAACAGGTATTCCTGGACTTTGTCTAACTGTCCTTTCTTGGCTTTTCTTGTTAGACTAAATACCAACCATATTGAAAAGGGGACTGAACAAAACCGTGTTCAGGGCTGTGCACTGCTTTTGTCCTGTACAAGGCAGACAGAGGGAGAAGGTGCCAAGAGACATACGTGGAGGTCGTATCAACGGTCCTAACAGAATAGAAGCATTCTTGCAGGCTGAGTCTGTGGATGGCACTGTGTAGGTCAGGTATCTCTTTATATAAATTACTTGTTTTATTTTTACTTAAAGTATGGTAATAGGAGAAATAAGGTTTCTTAAGCAGATAAAAATTACCAGCCAGAGTTAATTAAGTCATCTTTTATAGTATGTGGTTTCAGTAAAATAGGTAATTAATGATAACTGAAACTCTCTGGGCTGGTTTATATGAAGGTTGAGTTGGGATGGTAAAGGAAAAGAGAGGAGACGTAATTTCCAAACTGGGTCATGTTCCCTAGATAAGAAAATCCGAGCAAGGTTAGAATGAAGGAATATGGTTCAAATTTAGAACCTAAATGTTAGAAGTGGCAGGGACCTTTGAGTCACTTCATCAATATGCTCATTTTACAAATGGGGAAAAGGAGGTCCGGCGGGGGGGGGTTCAGTCACATGGCTGTTCAGTAGCCGTGCAATACCCAGTACCCACTGTTTTTTCTGAGATTTTTGTATTTTTCCCACCACCTCTTCCTAGTCACAATTTTTTTCAATTCAGAAATATTTGTTAAGCACACACTAGACGTAGGGGACTGAAATGTGACAGTCCAGGTGAGAAAACAAAATGTGAGACTTCATCACATCAGCCATCAAAGTTAGGTTTTCCAACTTTGCAGAAGAGAGACAGCTGCAAAGCATTCTATCTTAACAGTGACAGTTAAGATGAACCTTATTCGAAGTTGCGAAATCACATCGTGATCGCGTTAGTGCAAGACTCCGGCGTGCACACACGAGGGCCCCTTGCAGATGGCTTGCAGAGACTTCGTTTATGTCGGCACTTTAGGGAACAGATGGGACCTGCGGCGTCCCAGGGCAGGTGTGGATTTACAGCATCTCCGTCACAAGCCAGAGCGTGGTCCCTTCTACCTGAGGAAAGCAGTGCGGTGCCTGGGGACCGTCAGTCACCCGCAGAGGAGTCCCTAAAGAAATGTGTCCCCAGTGGTGCCGCTAGCTCCATCCTGCACCTCTGTCTGATGTCAACAAAAGATCCGTTTTATTTCAACTTCATAAAGGAAAAAATGAGCATCACTGAAAAGGCTAGGAGTTTAAGAGAGAAACCCACATTAGTCTCAATGTCCCCTGCTATTCAGAATTCTGATGTAGATGTATTTTTCCTCCAACTTCTGTGTTTAGTATGTAAGGTACGACCCCCTCCCCTGAGTTATCGATCCCCCAAATATTTGAAGCTCTTGAGATTAGAGAATTAAAGGAAAACACATACAAAGCATGAGATTGTTGATGGGTAACTTCAGGGTCTTTAGTCTGTAAAATACTGGTAAGAATGTGTGTCTTGGTTCCTCATAGGATAGCACTTCAGCATCTCATAAAGAAGCTATAAGAGAAGATAGCCACTTGGGAGAAAGAAAAAAATCCACACATAATATCAAACAAAAGCGATCAATGAGACGAATGCTGAAGCTATTACGCGAATGTGGAATATCCTCTGTAGGAAGGCGTCTTCCCTAATTATATAAGATCGCTTGTAAAATTGATTTTGTGTAAACACAGAGCTCGGCGCAGCTCGGCCCTTGCAGGCAGCACGAGTTGTTGGGAATTTACCGACCCGGCGCTCCCGTGTGTTACTTTCCTCCCACTTAATGGTCTGTTTAGATAGCCTCGGCGTGTACAAACTCCCTGCCGCCTGCTGCAGGCACCGCACGTGGACCGCCACGGAGCTAAAGCAAGGCGCCCCACGCCAGAGCACGCAGGGGCCCAGGAACAGCCCTTGTTTTCTGATTTTCCTCAGGACCTGGGGTGGGAGGTGAGCAATCCGTATCCTTATACTTTCTACTGTTCCCTGAACAAGGAAAGCATCAAAAAAGGCTAGACTCAGACCTGACTCCAGGTCCTACCCTACCTGGGGATGTGATCATGGGTCCATCAGATCATCTCTCTGAGCCTCAGGCTGATCGATGTAAGACAGGAAAAATTCAGTACCTGCCTGTTTCCTGAATTTCTTGGGAAAATTTAAGGACAAAGTGGGTATGCCAATTTTATAGTATAGCATACAAATGCTATTCATGCAAATACATGATCAACCTCTCTCTCCCTCTTTCTCTCTCTCTCTCTCTCTGTGTATACCCCCTTCCCCAAATTAAGTCAGAATTGTTAGCAAGCTAGCTGGGAAATAGGGAAAACCATTCTCTGCCTTGGGAGTGGCCTAAGAGAAAAAGGACTGAGGCCCGATCACGACAGGTGATGCCACATTATGTGAACTCTTAAGTATTTACTTAACATGGTAACATCTCTGGGTTTGAGATACATCTCACAGCCAGTGGTGCAGAGGGAATAAGCAGACTTTTTTTTCTTAGTGGCACATGAAATAATGATGCCTGGTTTTTGCAGTCATCAAGGTCTTAGATTCAATGAAGTACTGTGGCCTCACAGAGAACTCTCATCCAGGACTGAGGGAGCAGAGGGGCAGCGAGGGCTGGATCCCTGGAGGGCAGGTAATGAAAGACTCTGCAGGAAAAGTGACTTTGTAAGCGGCATGGCTGGAAAATGAACACTGAACTGGATAGGAACTGGTTTTGGAGGAAAGCTACATTTTACAAGCATTCCATTGTAAAGTTCAAGAGTTTCCTATTATACCAAAAGAGACATGGAAAGAAAAGAATCTGATAACTAAAGGGGAAAAGGTGAATAAAAGGCAACCCTCCCCACCCCCAACTTTTGCCCACGTAACGGAACCACCACCTTCTAGAGAGGTTCCAGAGTGACGCTCCCCTGCAGGACACAGGCCCTCACACGAGAGCTGCCCTCACCCACACTCTTCCCCATGCTGTACCCCTTGGGTGAACCCAGCTCTAATCTAAAACAGAACGTTCAGAGTCTCAGGCTCTGAGACTGGCCTCTGGAGCGACCCCAACTCGATCCCAGGGCAGAGCAAACAGCCTTCATGCAGGTCTAGTTTCTCGCAGGCCTTTGCTCTCAGGAATGCAGCTATGTGGCCATTTCCCTGACCTGGACCCTGTCATAATGAATCCTTCCTTCCCGTTGAATTATTTTCCCCTCTTTCCTCTAAAAGATTTAACCCATATGCCAACCTTTAGTGAAACTTCTTTTGCACAAGAAAAAATAAACAAGCAACCAGGATTTGAGTGGCCAGAGTTGGGACAAAACCAAATGGGGTTTCCTGTATTTTAAAAGATTGCAAAATACTCTAAGGATGAAGAAGAATGTTGACAGAGCTTAAATGCCCCATTATAACGAGAGTTCAAACCCGGACGGATGGCATCACTGCCTCCCTCCCCCGCCTAACTGCCCCTCCTTGTTTCCTGTGTTCTCTCCTCTCCTCTGGATTTACTCTTAGCTTTTCAGTTTCTACTTTCTCTGTATGACAGCTGCGCACTTTACCTTTTCTATCGTGCACGTTTAATTCTCAGGACTTCTTCTCCTATAGAATCTTGATTTCCCGTGTTTGATCTGCCTCGACCTTTCCATCTGGTGAGTTTCACCCTTCCTCCTCTTGCTTTATTATTTTCTCTTCCCTGTTTATTATTTCTCCTCCTTCACTTGGGTTTCCATTCTTCTGTTCGTCAAGTCATTCTACATCACTTGTAAAATAATGATAGAATTGTGGACACTCCCAAAATATTAGGGTATCTGCAGATGAGAAGCTGGGCTCTGTTGCAGTTACGAGGTAGGAAAATAAACTTGACTGAGGCTACCATCTGACAGCCTTGGGGCTGTTAGCATCGCACTCAGGGACGCTCCCAGTGCTCTCTTAAAGGAATGCTGTCATTTACCCAGGGCGAGGACCAAGTTGGGAAAGAAGGTGGGTAGGAGGGCGAGGCAGTGTGGTCTCAGCCTCTGGTGCCAGAATTCCTATATTCAGACCTCAACGCTTCTTCTCACTTTAGCTGTGGAATCTCAGGAAAGTTACTCCTCTGGGCTACTTTTGCCAAATAGAGATGATAATATAATACCCCTCTTATACAATTTTCGTGAGAATTAAATGAGTTAACACATTTAAGCACTTACAGCTGTGCCTGTAACACAGTAAATCTGTGTATTAACTATTAGCTAAGTATTAGCTCGATACTTCAGGTATTAGCTAAGTATTAACTATATGATGTGCTTAAGTCACTTGAGTTGGTATCAGACATAAGAAAATACACCTTTTGGGAAATACATCTCCTCTTGCATGTGTCCATCTGGGTTAAAGTTTGAGAAGGCTTGAAAGTAGGGATTTATCGAAGTGTGGCCCTTTGGACCACCAACAGCAGCAGCATCTGGGAACCTGTCAGAATTGCAGATCCTCCAGCCCTACTTCTGACCCACCACCGCCAACTGAATCAGAAGCTCCAAGAGTGAGGCCAAGCAATTCAAGTTTTAACAAGCCCTTCAAGGGATTCTGGTGATGCTGCAGTTTGAGATCCATGGTCCTATGATAGACATTGTCTCTACACTGAAGGTGCTTCAAGAATACAAAATAGAGCTGTGCCCACCTCAGCCACCACCACCAGCAACACAGTGAACCTCTGTATGGTCCATGGTCACACTCTTTGGAGCAGCTTGAGTAGGGAGCCTGCTGTGGGTGCAGGGTAGCAATATTCTACCTGAGGAATATTAGCATCACCTCTTCCGTTGGCCCACGGTGGTGAATTGCTTGTTTCTTTTGGTCCAGAGACTAGGAATCCAAGAGTAAAGGAGGACAGATCAAAATAAAGAGATGGCCTTGATTTTCCCAGGCAAGCAAGGCTAGTTAGTCCAGGCACAGACTTAAACACTAGTGCCTTTCACCTCTCAAAGCAATCAAGCCACCTGGCAATATGTATCCAGTGACCTCTGCTTAATGCTTCCAAGTTGTCCTCTACGGAATGTATTTGAGACCTTTCAAAGTTAATACCTCAGGACAAATCACCACGTTTTCTTTCTGGAGCTCCTTGGTGGTTGGAGAAGTTGCCTTTTAGGGATGTGGACTCCATAGCCCTGTCCATAGTATGACCCATGTGGCATCGCTGATATCCTGACAAGCATGGAGTGATGCGCTTGGCCCTGTGAAACCCTCTGTTGAACACAGGCAAGGGTCGGGCACACCTCCTTGCTGATTGCATCAAAACACAGCTGCTGGTGACATCCCAAAGAGACAGTAGCTCAGGGGCCACACCCTTGCCCCACAGGCAGACTTCCCAGAAGTCCTCATGGAAGAACCACAGAGAGAGCACCTAGGCTAGAAGCATCGTTGTCCACACATGCTCTTAGAGCCACGAGTTCTGAAGGTGTGCTACGGGCACGGTCGCCATGCAAGTACACATTTCTGTGTTCAGGGAGGAGGTTACACCTTTATATTCACTTAACCAGCCACACTGGTTTGGTCATCACCATTTTATAGTTGCAGAAACTGAGGTTCAGAGAGGTTGTAACAACGAAAGATACAAAACTAGTCATAGAGCCAAGGTGAGGACCGAGGTCCTCTGACCCCCAGTCTCTGCATTTTCCACTTCACCATGTGGCTTTTCCCTGCCAGCCCATGACATGGGATGGGCGGTCTGTCTTCAGTATGGAGAGAACATGGGTCCTCAACAGGAAGGCCCCTTTCTGAACCTAAGAAGTGACAAGGTGATTTGCTTTCTAGATTCGGCAGCCCCTGTGCTGACAGCGTCTACTATTCTCCAATAATTCTCCCAGACTTCAACTTGGTAGAACCTGGGCTGGGAAACTCGAGAGACGGTAACAGCTGTTCACTTAGAGCTGCGTTGTCCAGTAGCACCAGCCACCTCTGTGGTGGTGGAAATGTTTAGTGTCTGTGCAATCCAATATGGTAGATGAAGAATTAAATTTTTCATTTTATCTAATTTTTATTAACATAAACTAATAGTCACGTAATAGTGGCTACCCCATGAGACCACACTGGCTTGTAAGATCATTTTTGAGTTGGGTGTTAGGATGGAGTCTCTTTGAAGGAAGAAAAAAAAACCCAAAAGCATCATTTAACCCTTGTCCCCTCAAACCTCTCAAAACAAACCAACACAGTCCACTTTTCCCCCAAATATCCAGCATGTCCGTTTAGAATGACCTGGCATCTGTGTGCCCCTCAGGGAGCCCCATTACTGCCAGTTAAAGTGTCTGTTATCTGAAAAGTCCGCACAGGGGCTTACCCTCCAAGAGCAAGCTTTATTTATTGTTATTTCCTATGAACCAACAGGGTGGGGTGAACGCTGGTGGACGGACTAACAATGAGAGACTTGTCCTCTGTGTCGGGCAGAGGCTTGTGTGAAGAGTTGCAAACTGCCTCTCCACTCCTGCCTTTAGAAGTGACGAGGCTTAGCTGGCAAGGGTCCGGCATAGCTGTGTGACAACAGGGTGTTTGTTACACACTGGGGCAGGGTCCTGTTTCTCAGCTTTTTGTTTTTTTCCTTGAAGCATCAGAACCCTCGCTCTGTCATCACACCCACCACAGGACTGGGTCCCCTTTCTGCGGATTGAGGCAGACGTTCCTCCTCACCTGACACTGTTCTTTCGTCTGCCGGGAGCTTGCAGCGGAAGGAGGGGGACTGACGTGTGATCTGTTCACACCAGTGAGGAGTTGCATGTGATTTCATCTGTTTGCATCCTCTCCAGAAAAGAGCAGTTTCAGACAGCGCAGCCTCCTTTATGCTTTTAAGGGTAGAAGACCAGCTAGCCACATGCTTTACATTCAGAAAGCTGAAAAGGAAAGAAGAAATAAGTCGTTTTCCCAATTAAGTGCACTTCCTTCCTGCATCTGTAGGCTGAGAGTGAAAAATTGGGAGGTGCATTGGCTCCAGATTATTACATACTGCCGCGCATCTACTATCTGTTTTGTCTTAAGACATCATAAACTTTTACTAACGAGGTCATAGATGGAGTGGTACCCATGACCCGAATAGATACTTGTAGGCAGAGTAAGACACACACCCTTCCCCTCTTCTTGGCTCCTATTTACCTTCTCAGCTTTGTGGTTTGCCACACACTCCGTACATGGACTCCCTGGCCACACACACCTGCTGGGCATTTCTGGGATGTGCCCTCTCTCCTCTTAGAGCGGACACAAGACGAGTGTCGTCCTGACTTCTCCACTTGTCAGAGATTTGAAGAAAGAGCCAGGCTCCATGTATCTCCTCGTTGATTCACATTTATGGAGCCCTGTACAAGTGCCAGTCACTGAGCAAGACACAGACCATGAGAAGGTAACAGACTAGGTTCCTGTGTCCATTTCAGGCTCTGTCACCGGATAACTTAGGGCATCTATCAGCCACACATGGGGAACCACGAGACAGCCGCCTTCTCTGCAGATGCGCGGTGGGGAACCGCGCCCTCAGCCTCCGCGCAGGGCTGGCACATGGCGAGTACTCAATGCCGCTGCCTCCCCTTTAAAGCTCTGCTGAAATCCCTTGTCTTCCAAGGACACGTCCTGAGCATACCTGGTTGAAATTCATCTTTCCCTCCGCATCATGCCCATAGTTGTTGTTGCCTGAACCAAAGGAGGACATATTTCTTCCTGTTTTCTACCAGTTATTCACATGAACCTCGGCCTCTCTAGCCAGGCTGCAAGTTCTTAGAGGAGATGGTTCAGTGTCTGTCCTCTCTGTAACCCCTAAATCACTTATATTAAATTCAACAGCTTATTTTCGACTGCCTTCTGCCTGCCGAGCACACTGAGTTAGACGGGTCCCCAGAACAGGTCAGGAAGCACCTCTCCTGCCTGCACAAAAGTCACAGCAGAACCAGGAGAAAGTGTGGGCATCACTGTTTTTATCTGCTCAGCACCTGTTCCCTCTGCGGGAAATGAGCTCACCCTTCCATGGAAAACGTGTTCCTGTAGTAACGGGGGTCGTTGGCCCCCAGGCTTCACCCTCCCGCCCTGTAGCTGCGCCCTTTGCCTTGTACCTTTGCAGTCCTGCCCACCAGAGCCTCAGGCCCCTTCCCCACCCCTGGACTTCACGCTCAGCCACATAGGACAGTCAAGAATGCATGTGCCACTTCCAAGCCTGGGCCTTGGGGTCCACTGAGGGCTTTCATTCCCCTCCTGCACCTCGGTCTCTGCCCTGAGAAGAGCTCCCCCTCCGGCCTGGGCACCAGAATGAAGCACATGTCCCACCACAAGGAGCCGGGCTCAGCCTGACCTGCAGGGTAAAGCAGAGCCCAGGTCTAGGCTGCTCAACCTCCAGCCAACCTGCAGTCGCACAAAAAATAAATATTGACCGTACTTTCCCACTGAGATGCTGTGGTTGGGAGTTACAACAGATAATCCGTAGTTTGGACCCCACCCCTCCCCTCCTGTCCTCCTGAATGGCCTTCCCGCCACCCAAGAGCTTGGAATGTAACCTAGATAAAACTGTCCCCTCCTCCATCCTCCCTAAACCAGAGCCACAGTTCTCAGTCTTCAGGCAAGCAGGTGACCCAGGAAAGAACAAGCAAAATTCTTCCTTGAGACTCTGCACTTTAGAACCAAGGAAAATGTGAGCCCACTTGGCAAACAGGATTCCATCCTTCTGGGAGAGACACCATGTCCTTGACTAAAAAGAGGAAAGAGACTGAGACAGACAAGAGGCAGGGAGCAGAAACAGACGGACACACCAAGACCAGTGTTCCAGGCCCTGGTGGAGAATCTGGGGATCTGGGAGGGACCCTGATTCTGCTCTCCTCAGCGTTTCCTTCAGTTTTGTGAGCTCACCCAGGGTCCAGTGAATCCCCCTTTCAGCTGAAGTTGATGCAGGTCAAGTTTCTGCCACCTTGAAAACTCCGGAGACGAAAAATAAAGAGGCAGTGAAGTCTGATAACACTATCCCGGAGGCACAAAGCAGGCTGCGGGAGCACAGAGAGAAGGGTCCCCAACCCAGCGCGAAGAGCTGGAGAAGGTTCTGGGGGCCGGGAGCAAGTCAGCTGACGCGTGGAGTCTCAGCAGGAGCTGGCCGGAGGAGGGACCAAAGACAGAAGGGCCTCTGACGGGCCTGGGGAGGTGAGTTCGGGAAGTTCCCAAGGGCCGGCCTGGGAGGGCCTTGTAAATCAGTGTGAAGAGGTGGGGCTTCCCTGCTGGCCGCTGGGAGCCCAGGCGGACTGTGCGGACTGTATGCGGGTGTGGTTGCCTTTGAGACGCCTTTTCTTCTGGCTGCGGGTGGAGAGTGAAGTCAAGAAACCAGTTAGGAGGTAGTTGAAAGCATCCAGGCATGAGATGAAGTTCTCCTGGATTTGGGCAGAGGCCTTTGACTTTCAAATCAGGCTTTCCCAGGCTGTCTGTCTGTGGAACTCAAAACTCAAAACCGTTTTCTCAAAGCTCCCTTTGAGGGGAGCTGTGCCTTCCGCTTAAGACCACAAGGAGCCATGGCTTGATATGAAAGAGGACGACTGTTGGGCCATTTATTCCTCGTTCTCCTCCAAGGGGACTCTTCTGAACTCACACAACTTGGGCTGTCACCGCCCTCGGGCCCCTAACTCCTCTTCATTGTTCAAGATGTGCTGGGTTGCATTTACCCAGAATAAAATGATTGTCATTTACTTTGCTAGCAGCTGTCAGAGCCTGAAATCTCATTCTGTAGGCGTAAGCAATTTTTCCCCTGTAGATGTGGCTTCATCTCAAGTTTATCTGCCAGCAACAGGGAACAGAGATGCTGCGGCGGCCTTTCCTCTCTCCCACGAGCGACAATTAGAGACCAATTCTGCCCGAGTACAAATGCATCTGGGGTTGACTGTCACTCCTGAGTCACGTGCTTGGCCGCTGTCATAGATTTGGTGGAAGATCTTCAGATGAAGAAACAGCCTGGTGACGTACAACCGAACCCCAAGGGGAGAAAACTATGGCTTAACTCCTTTGGGAGCTAGCGGGAAAGAGCAATTCTGTTTCCTGGGCAGACAAGGGGACCCTTGTTTGGGGAGAACTCAGGATCCAGCTCCTCTTTGAGGAAGGTGAATTCAAAAGGAAGATGTAAGGAAAGTGCTGTGATGAGCAAAACTGCCATTTCCCTCCGGCTGGCCTAACACCCTCTGCTCCCACGGATGTGAAACCCATCAGTTGGATTGTGCTCAGAGAACTCGAGTGGGAGGAGGTGAAGCGGGAAGGTAACACTGGTTTCTGGATTCTGCAGGCAACCACTCTGGTTTTTATCGAATTCCCCTGTCCTCATGGTATCTCCCAGGCACCTCCCTCCAGGCCCCAGTACAGGCAGGAACACGACATGGCCCCAGGCACCTCCCAGCCCAGCCTCCTGGACGCAGGAGGCCCTTAGCTTTGAGGTCGGCTCACTGCAGCCCCCTTGAGAGCAGGGACTTGTCCCCAGGTCTTCCTCCCCTGCCCCGTGGGTCTCTTGCCCACACACATAATGAGGTCGCACTTCAGCGATGCCTTTGTTAGACCCCAATGATGTCCCCACCCTCCTGACAAAGCAGCTTTTGTGTCTTACGTCAAAATAATCACTTACCCAAAATGATGGCTAGGCTCAGAAAGAGCCCTGCTTTACCCTTAGGGAATGGAAAAAAAAAGAGTGTTAAATGTTTAACCTGGATTGATGAGGTTTGCTGAAACTATTGGATAAAATGAAAACTTTCTTCGAGGCATAAATCACTGGGGAGATTTCCCCCCTCTCATTGATTTTTGGATTCGGTTAATGATTCCAGCCCTGAGCACATAAGGCTAGGTGGAAGTTAAAGAAATGGAAAGGCCACATTAACCTCTAAATTTTACCTCTATGTTGATTTTTGACAGTGAAATACTATAATTAACCCAGACTATTTTCCCAAGATTTAATTTTTTGCTGATGTTCAAAAGTATTGCAGAAAAGCTGATTCCTAATTATTACATACAGCATTGCATAAATTTCTTCCTAATTAAAAAGCCTCTAAATTCTAAATAATCAATTTACGAAGACATATGGTTTTGAAAAATTAGGCATTTAATTTCTAAAGATTTATTAGTAATTTGTACCATAGCTAATTAATTATGGTTATAATACTATTGCAGTCACAGTAGAGATTGATGTAATGATACAATTGCAAATTTATTTTGATATGTCTTCTTTAATATCAGAGCATTACAATATACTTACTTTCCCAACCCCTTCTTAATTATGCTTGAAAGCATTAGTTTAATGAAAGATAAGAGGGCTTGATAAGTGTACCATCAGATTTTATTTGAAAAACCATTTTCAACATAAAACAAACAAATTGTTTTTTTGCCTTGGCAAAATGAAATTTGCAGTCAGTAGTAAATTAGCAGACAGAAATGCCTTAAAATTCAATAGTATTTGGTACAGAATTTCCCATTAACCATTGTGACAATTCAGCGGAAAGCTGAGCATGAGAAAGTAGTTAAACTGTACAGAGGAAGCGTCCTGACAAAAATGAATAGAACTCAACATAAACAATGACGGTGTTGTAAATAGTCACAAATGCAGGGGATAGATGGGGGAGGTTCTTTCCTATTTCCTTTGTCATGTGAATTTATAGGCTCTAAAAAAACAAATCTAGAAAATGTTTTAGATATTAGCAGGTTTGTCTTTGAAGCTGTGGGAGAGGAGAGAGATTTTTGATTTAGTGGTAGAAAATGCCCCTGATCTGTTTCACTGAATAGAAACACATGGTCCTTCTGAAATAAACCGGGGGACAGAAACACATGGCCAGTTGCAAGAAGAAAGGGAAGGGAAGAGCTTGAAAGTAGCTTCGTAGAATGTGTGGGGCTTGGCAAGCAGTGCACGGAGTGCAGCAGGCTAGACTCGGGTTAGCAGAAGGACACACTTCCCGTGGAGGCTCCGGGAAGGTTCGTGGGGAGGTGGCAGGAATTCTTTATCTGGACATCTTCCTGATGAAATTTCAGCTCTCCAGGTGACCTGGGAGACTGATCACGCCTCTGGCTGCCCGGCTTTCCTTGTTTTATGTGGTAACAAGCTTGGGTTTTTTTGTTCCGTGGCTTCTTCCGTGATCTCCTTGGCTTGGATTGCTTTTTGTTACTGCAGCGGCTTTTACTGTCTGTTCCACGTTTCTGCCCCTCGCCTTCCCACAGCACCGCCGTTCTGCCTTGCCCTGGGACTTGAAGAAAGTCACTAAGCATCTCATGAGTCTCAGTTTCCTCTTCAATAAAAGGGGGCCCGTAGGAGATTCCGCTCCGTAGGGTAGAGGTGATTCCTGCTAGCCCGTGCCCTGCACGCACAGGGCGGAGAGGACCAGCGCAGAGGGCCGCCTGTCTGGTCTATGAGGGGGTGGCATGTCTCATTCACTCAACTTACAAATACTCATTGTCCACCAGCCCTTGGGTGGTCTTCAGTAGGGCTTCTTTGCTGTGAATACAGAAATAAATGGAATGTACGGCTGTCTGCCCTCTCAGAATTCAGTCTAATGGGAAAGAAAATGTCACCGAGTCCAGACTCACTCTGCTCGCCGCACGACAGGCCAATAAATCGGGAGACAAGGTGTTGGGGCAAGGAATAGCAACTTTATTTGGAAAGCCGGCAGACCGAGAAGATGGCAGACTAATATCCTGAAGAACCATCTTCCTCAAGTCAGAATTCAGGCTCCTTTTATACTAAAAAGGGGAGGGGATGTGGTTGGCTGTTGCAAACTTCTTGTTGTAGGAATTCTTTATTCTTGCACTGTCCGCTGTGGGTCAGATCATGGTGCCCCTGTAAAACCTCCAACAAAACAACCGTTATTTTCTATTCTGCAACTGGTTATCTTTATCTAAGTGCAGAAGTGTGAATATCCTTAAAGGTCAGAGCCTTGAGAATGGGCTCTCCTCTATATTTCAGGCTCCAGGCAATAGTCTTTTACAAAAGGTGCAGAACCAGCATGACTCAGCCCAGGAAACAGGGCACAAGGGTCAGAGCCAAAGGAACAGATCTAAGTAGAGTCAGATTTGCTCTTTTCTACTACCAAGATGGTGCATATAGAAATGACTGAAGTAATAGTGTCAAGTGACCAAAATGTACGATTGAGTAACAAGTGTGATGTCATTGTTCAAGGGAAAACAGCCCGCGGATTGGAGGAGGACGGGGCCTCTCACAAGCCCTGGAGCTCCCTCCTGAGGGGTCTGGGGCAAGAATGAGTTTCCTCAGGAGCTAGAATTGGCAACGTGGAACGAGGAAGACAGGGGTTTCCCTATGAGGCTGGCGGGGCTTGGGATTTTCTAGGATAAAGTAAGCCGGATGAAGCTGAGTTGCAGGGTTGTGGCTGGTGTGTGTTAGGGTTGCCTGGAGGTGTTTCCCAGGAGTGCAGTGCAGGCCAACTTAGGTTTATTTATTACTTTTTAAATTTTTTTTCCTTTTTTTATTGTAGTATAATCAGTATACAGTGTATCAATTTCTAGTGTACAGCATCATGTTTCAGTCATACCTATAAATACGTATATTCCTTTTCCTGTTCCTTTACATTATAGGTTACCACAAGATACTGGATATAGTTCCCTGTGCTGTACAATATAAACTTGTTTGTCTGTTTTATATATACTAGTTAGTATCTGCAAATCTCGAACTCCCAATTTATCCCTTCCCACCCCTTCCCCCCTGTAACCAAGATTTGCTTTCTATGTCTGTGAGTCTGTTTCTGTTTTGTAGATGAGTTCATTATTGTCTTCTTTGTTCTTTTTTTTAGATTCCACATGAGTGATAGCATATGGTATTTTTCTTTCTCTTTCTGACTTACTTCACTTACAATGACAATCTCCAGATCCATCCATGTTGCTGCAAATGGCATTATTTTATTAATTTTTATGGCTGAGTAGTGTTCCATTGTATATGTATACCACAGCTTCTTTATCTAATCATCTGTCAGTGGACATTTAGGGTGCTTCCCTGTCTTGGCTATTGTAAATAGTGCTGCTATGAACATTGGGGTGCAGGTGTCATTTTGAATGAAGGTTCCCTCTGGATATGTGCCCAGGAGCGGGATTGCTGGGTCACAGGCTACCAACTTTGGCTTAGACTCACAGCATGGGTCAGGTCATGGGGGCGGCCTCCGTTCTGTGGGCCCTGACCATCAACAGTAGTTTTGTTTGGGTTGCATAGGGGCCTAGAGGGAAGAGCCTGAGGGAGCTGATACAGGCCTAAAAGAGAAGATGATAAATATTTGAGTCTTAAATGAAGGGGAAGAGGACTGAAGTGGGGAAGAGGACTGAAGTGGGTAAGAGAGCAAGACCAAAGGTCCCAGAGATGGGATGAGGAATTACACGGGAGACTGGAGTTGCTGTGGCTGACGAGATCAAGGCAGGCTGGTGAGAGGTGCATCTGAGGTCCTGAGGCAGGCCCAGGACTGTGTGTTGGGAAAAGACAACCTGGGGGTGTAGACACGCCACTGGTACCTGTGTGACTACTGGCAGACACGTTCATTTTTCCTCTTCAAAAATTAGCACAGGTTTTACTACAGGTAGTGGAAGTCTACTCCAAATAGAATAACCAACGGCATATCCTAGCCTATTTATTAAGTTTGGGCTTCAGAATAATAAAGTCATCATCAAAGATGATATAGCTTAAAAGTTA
The DNA here is from genome assembly GCF_048773025.1 of Camelus bactrianus. Lineage (NCBI taxonomy): Eukaryota > Metazoa > Chordata > Mammalia > Artiodactyla > Camelidae > Camelus > Camelus bactrianus. The sequence continues at coordinate 112,531,965 of NC_133539.1, read as the reverse complement.
CTCTTTGGGGCCCTTTCTTTACACATTCGATAAGCTTTTAGCACACTGACTTCAGCCAGTGTTTCTTCCATTCTTATGTGCTGAGTGGGCATCTGGCTAAGCCTCATATGACTGTGTAAGTTTGACTGTTCCTTGTACAGTAAAACACAAAGAATTTCTATGACAATTTTCTTTTAAGTTAGCTCTCTTCTTTGTAGTTAAAAACTCCAATATTGAACTTTTTATAGTTTTTTTCATTGAAGTATATAGTTCAGTTTACAATGTTGCGTCAATTTCTGGTGTACAGCATAATGCTCCAGTCATCCATATACACACATACATCCATTTTCATATTCTTTTTCATTACAGGTTACTCCAAGATATTGAATATAGTTCCCTGTGCTGTATAGTAGAAATCTGTTGTTTATCTATTTTATATACAGTAGTTAGTATCTGTATTTATTGAGTATCCATTCTGTCCCAAACAGGCACGTATATTTGTTCAGTTGTTAAGTTTCACGTTATCACAATGTTTTCTGTATCCGTGGTCTCAGATTAGAATCAACTGACTTTGGGTAAATAATTTAACCTCAGTGGGCCTCATTTTCCTCATATATAACCTGATCCGTTACAGAGCTCTTTTCCAGCTCAAAAGTTGTGTGATTTTTTTGAAAATGAGCAGGGTTTTGTTTGTTTGTTTGTTTTTAGGAAGAAATGTATTTCCTGTCTAATCTCAAGGGCTGCTGAATACAACCTTTAACTGAAGGTTGTAACTTTCTTTTTCTTTTAATTAAAAAAATTATTTTATTTTATTTTATTCTGTTTTTAAATGAAACTATAGTCAGTTACAATGTATCAATTTCTGGTGTACAGCATAATGTTTCAGTTATACATATATACATATATTCATTTTCATGTTCTTTCTCATTATAGGTTACTATAAAATATTGAATGTAGCTCCCTGTGCTATACAGATGTAACTTTCATATACTCCTTAAGTGCAATTCAAGTTTATGTCAAGGCAAATCTTTTGGACGAAGGTTCTCCTAATGTTGGATTTTGGATATCATACATTTTCACATGAAATTTGTTGCTGTTCCCTCGCACTTAATTTATGTGTCCGTGCTCTGGAATAAAAGGCAGAAAAGCTCCAAATGTGGGGTATGGCCAGGCACCTCCCACTGCCCCGAGAGTTTCAGGCTCCCGAACCCCGGGCCGTGGTTTCCAGCCAGGTCCATCACCATTAACTACAGAAGCCACATAACCCCCATAAGCTCCACCATAACGCTCATTACTATCTATAAAAGTTACACTACTATACCGAGGGGAGAGAAAGGCCACAATAAGGCTTTTAAAAAGCTATTTAATACATCAGCTTTCACAAAGATAGACGGCATCACTAAGACAAAATAAGAAAAGATGTGCCCAACTTTACGAGGTATTGGCACTGTTAATCATATTTTGAAATATTGCTGGCATATATCTTGGAAAACACAACACAGTTGCTATATTTCCAGTGGGAGAGATGACAGTCTTAATGTTGAGACACACTGATAATTCCAAGCCTTCTCCCCCCACCCCATATGGGATAAACCAAAGAAGTAGATTCAGCAACCGGGTGGTGGCTTTAAGTACTCTAGAAGCTTAAGTACTAAAACTGAACATTGTGAATTCCATTACGGGGATATCACAAAATTCCATTAACAAACAACTGCATGCATATGTGTGTATGCTATATGTTATAAAATTGTCTATGTCAACATACATTTTATTTATATATACAAAATGTTAGAACATTATAAATTTATAGCCCTATGTAATTTTAGATGGACTTTTTAAAGGTTGTTCAAATGATTAACAGGATTCCATTCACAGGTCTCCATTTCTAATTTTTTAATCTGGCATAAGAAACACAATGCACAGGTGAGTAGATTGCAAAACTTTTCCACATTCATTATTTTGATCTTCTCAATTCTGTGAAGTGGGTAGGATCATTTTACTGATAAGGACTACAAAAATGTGTTGCCCGAGGTCCCCCAGATTATATGTGGCAAAAAGCAGGGTGTTCTGTGTCTAGATTCAGTGCTCTTCTCACTAATCCTTCGTGGGTCTATAACCAGAGAGCACTTACAGATGCAGAGATACAGAGCTTGGACCCAGGAGGATGCGGATTTCTTACTTAGGCTCCATGCGTCACTGTGATGCTCACTGAGAAATCTGGCCTCCTGGGCTTGCTGGTCCTTGGTCAAGTTCTCTCCTCTGATGTCAATTAGAACTTTAATAACTCTGGTGGGCACCTTAGGTTGCTCTTGTCCTTTCTTTCTTATTAAAAGAATCTTGATATTCTTCAGTGTAGCAATGTACACATCTTCCAGACTCCTTACAGTGGCGAGTGGCCATGGGACACAGTCCTGGCCAGCTGGAGGAAAGAAAACCCTGGATGGGGCTTCTGGGAAAGCTATTCAAATAGGAACAGAATTGTTAGCCTCACTCATTATCTGATCCCCTGATCCTTCTTCTTCCTGCCTGAAATCCACACAGTGCTGAAGAGGTAGTAACCAGCCTGCAAGCATGAGGATAAAAGTTACATATCTAATTAACAGAAAAGAAACACAGAAAGAGCTGAACCCTCAAGGCGTTAGGGAGCCACTGGAGACACCTGACTGCCCACACCCAGACCTCTTGCTCTGGGAAGAACAGAAGCCCCTGAGTGCTTAAGCCAGGGTAGCGGCTGTGACTGAACTCAGTCCTGGTCGATAGGCTAAAACAAACTAAAAATGGGACGAAGAAAAATGATAGCTGGAACCAGAAGAAAGCGCAAGGTTTGTCTCTCAGGCAGAGGCTGTTGTCTCTAATCAGCAGATCTCCCATTACCTCCCACCCCTGGTGACCGTCCATCACCAGGAATTCCTCAAGTTAGGATGAGGGTCCATCACTGTGAATGGGCCTCGAGGTTGGGTCTCAGCTGTTGTTTCCAAGGAATGGAGGCTTAGGGTTGAGTTTTGGGGGTTTTTTAATTGAAGTATACTCAGTTACAACGTATCAATTTCTGGGGTACAGCATAATGTTTCAGTTATATACACATACATAAATACTCCTTTTCATATTCTTTTTCATTAAAGGTTACTACAAGATACTGACTATAGATCCCTGTGCTATACAGAAAAAATTTGGTTTTTATATTTTTATATGTAGTAGTCAATATTTGCAAATCTCATACTCTCAGTTTATCCCTTTGCGACCCCTTCCCCTCTGCTAACCATAAGATTGTTTACTGTTTGTGTGTCTTCTGTTTTGTAGGTAAGTTCATTAGTGTCTTCTTTTTTCTTTTTTTAGATTCCAAATATAAGTGATGTCATATAGTATTTTTCTTTCTCTTTGTGGCTTACTTCACTTAGAATGATGATCTCCAGGTCCATCCATGTTGCTCCAAATGGCATTATTTTGTTAGTTTTTATGGCTGAGTAGTATTCCATTGTATAGATATACCACAGCTTCTTTCTCCAGTCATCTGTCAATGGACATTTAGATTGCTTCCATGTCTTGGCTGTTGTAAATAGTGCTGCTGTGAACATTGGGATGCATGTATCTTTTAAAATTAAAGTTCCATGGAGTTGGGTTTTGAAACTTTGCCACTCTGTGCCTGTTTCTTTATTTGAAAAATGGGGACAATAATAAAACCTACCTCTTATGATTACTCTATAAAGGCTTAATGAGACAATACATGTAATATGCTTAGAATAATCCAGTCATACTGGGAAACTGTTAATAAAGGTACCCATTATTACCATGGGCTAGAATCATTGCTGATCCTGCAAGACAAGAAGAACCAGCTTCCAGGGACACAGTCTCAGCATGCCTCCCCTTGTCATAAACAAGGTCACTTCCTTACCCCTACTCTTTCCCAGACAAAAATACAACCAAAGTCTGCGAGTTTTCCTATGGTGTGATTATGGTGAGAAAACAAACAAACAAAAAAGGCCAAAAAATAAATGTTGGGTGATTTGGAGATTCTAGCACAAGTATCAAACCCAGGTCTTCTCTTTAAGAGACCGCCCAGTCGAGTGCAGGGAGGGAGGCAGACACAGTGTATTAAACACCTCAGGCCTTGTGACACGTTGCTCTGTGAGATGCTGAGAAGTAGCACAAGGTCTCAGAGAAAGAAGATATTTGCCTGAATCTTTCAGCAAATCTTTATTGGGGGTCTTGAGCTAAATATTAACAATGAGCCAAAAAGAGGGTCAGAATGGAATGAAATCAAGTTCACCTTAGAAGAGGTCTGCTAAGATGTGAATGCCCCCAGGGTCATGATATTATCTTATTCATTTTAAAAACCCCAATATAAGTACAGTTCCTGGCACCTGGCATGAATTTTCCCAGATGAGTTTTTGATAGCTTTGTCTCTGGGATTTTGATTTTGCAAAAGCCACAGTTATTCAACACTTCTACTCCTGGCTCTGATGAAGTGGCTTGTAGCAGACCAATGACCCCAGGAAGAACTAGGAAAGACAGAGAAAATTAAAATAAAAGTCTGTTTCCAGGCATGAGAGATCTGCCAAGGCATGTAAAACTTGAGGGCCAAGCCCTCTGAGAAGAGAAGGCCCCACACTCTTTCTCCCTCAGTCAGCTTTTCATTCTTAGTTGCATAAGACAAGAGGTTAAGAAGCCAAGCAAAGGAAAAACTGCTTTAAAAAAAATAATAAAAAGAAGTGCAGTTTTCGGAATCTCATGGTGTTAGAAAGGCAAAAATTAGAATACTGGGGAGGGTTTGTCATAAACATCCCAAGCTCTCCTTGGGAATCCCTAGAAAGCAGCAGAATGGGTAAGATGCAACGTAGACCCAGCCCAAGAGAGGTAAGCTGTTCTCTCTGGTCCACTGAACCCTTGATTAGATCGAGGTCTGCTCTCCTCACTCTAGATATCTAGGTTTACCATTTACCTACAGAGAGGATTTACTCACCAAAGGAAGTAAGTCATCACCCACAGCCTCTAAAATTTTCCTACACAGTGTCCTTCATTCCATCAAAACCTACAGAAAAGCTAAGAAACTAAGAAACCGGACCAGGAAGAAATAGATAATAGAATCAGACCCATAGGTGATACAGAAATGGTACATATCTCTAGAGAGTCTTTCATTTACCTTTTAAATCAATGTAATTAGCAAATTCAAGAAATAAATGGTAGGATGGGGAATTTCACGAGAAAGCTATACTCTATTGAAAAAGAAAGAATCAAATAGCAATTCTGTAATGAAGATCTCAAAAGATAAGTTTTAGCAGCTGGGACACAGCTTAAAAGGGGATAAGTGACCTATAAGATAGGTCAGGAAAAAGTATTCAGACTAAAGCAGACAGAGGACTTAATTGGGTGGAAAATACAGAGAAGAGACATAGGACGCATATTGAAAAGTTTAAACATGTATATTTGGAGCCCCAAAAGGAGAGAAGAGAGAGGATGGGATAGGAGAAGTTTTAAAGACCAAAAGGCTATGAATTTTCCAAAATTGATGGAGGCCATCACTACAGCTTAAGGAACATAATTTGAATCCCAAGCTGGATATGAAACCCAATTACTCAAAGTCAGTTTCATTCAACACTCTTGATTTGTTCATGGTCTAGAAGTAAAACCACGTGAAACTTTTTGAGTGCATGTGATTTAGGCTGGAGAATAAGATGCTATTGTTAAACTTGACCTCAATGTTGCCTTTAAAGCAGAGAAAACCTAGGCAGATCAGGCTAGGATAAAGTCACACTGGCTTAACTTTAGAACCAGACCAAAAATAAAAACATCAGCCATGTGATTTTATTTCTTTTTAATTTGCTCTGAAGTAAGAAGAGGCTATGTCCCAAACAATTCTGCCATCCTAATAACTTTTTCAGCTTTTCCAATCAGCCTGCTATTTTCCTGGGAAATCTTGTCTTCTTTGACATTTGAGTGTTGGTATTTAGCACTTTTATTTCCACTTCTTTTTCTTTTATGAAATCGTGCATCATCTTTACTTTTTTTCACATGCCAAGTTTTATAAGCTGTGAATTCTTTTTTTTTAATAAAAGCAAAAACTCTAGTTTGGTTTTTTTTTCCCAGAAGCTTATAGTTGAAGGACAACACCTCCCTAATAACTTTGTTCTGAATATTTCAGGATTTCTTTTTCTTCCCCCAGACAGGACCCACCTGGAGCCTGTCAGAGGCTGCTGATAAGGCAGGGAAGAGGTGGGTCTTGGACTGTGAAAACCCAATTTGAAAATTGGGCTGGAAGCTCCCACTGCTTGACTCTGATTTGAGGCAAGCAGGGAGGAGTGATATTTGTCAACATGTCACTGGCCTCTCAGGTTGTTTTCCACCGTTTTTGGCAGTCTCTGCTCCTTCGTTCTTTCCAGAGGGCTCTTCTCACTGATGAGCATGGCTGGTTTCCCTCCACATTAACAAGGTGTTGGCTGCACCCTGCTTAACATTCCAGCAGGGTTCGCTGAGCCGGCCTGGAGTGCTGTGCAGCCAAGAAGAACATGCTCCCTAGTAGAACGTTGACTTGCTAATGCTTATCCCCCTGGAAGTCCCTGGAGCACTGCTGTTTTCAAAGAGTTACTGCCTATTGGACCAGAGGGAGACCAGACAGCCAACTTTCTGGCCCCCATTTTTGGAAGGATATGATTCTAGGGAATGGAGAATTGGCCCCGTCTAGAGAAGGTTAGCATAAATATTCCTCAACACCCTCTCCTTTTCATTCTCGGGCAGACATTTTCTGGGCACCTACTATTGTCGAAGTCCCCAGAGTAGCGGGTAGAGATGGGATGGAAGAAGGGGACCAGGATGAATTAGGCACGGTCTCTGTATTTCAAGGGCTGCCCACAGAGAAGCCCCTCTTTGATGGCAGATCATTGTTACAGTTACAGTTACATAAAACAAGTGACAGTAACTTTTTTTGGAGTTTCTAACCTGGAACACCAACCCCCACCCCCTTCTACTCCCACCCTGCAGCTGGTGATGGCTTCTCCAAGAACATCATTTGCTCAATACGTTTTGTCAAGGATCCTAACACATCTCTTGCCCTGTCAACATTTATTCTATGTTTTTTCAACCTGTGGGAAAGGAGGCTGACCTGAGGAAAAAATATGAGGATAAATCTCAGTCCCCTGAGACAGACTGCAGGGCTGCCTAAATGCACATCTGAGAGGTGGGCCTGGGTTCACCTCTCTGCCTTCTCCATGAGACCTGAGACTTTCAAGGTCAACACTGTATTTTAGTCTTACTCCCCAGGGATTGGAGCAGAGACCTGGCTTCTAGTGGGACTCATGAAAGCCATTAAAAGTTTTTCCTTTTGAGCCACAAGGTTGACAAGTCATCTACTATATCAGTGATCCAAGACAAGAAGGCAGCTGCAGTATGCTCACAAACGTGTTCTAAGAATTGCTGTGTATCAGGCACTGGGCTTGGGGACGTGGGAATATGAACTTCCTGAAGGGAGAGCCCCTGCTCTCACCTGGCTTACAATGTGGGTGGAGAACTGAGCTATGTGTGGAAATACCATCATCCAAAGCAGTGTGGGACAAGACCAGAACTGGCATAGTAAACATTCTGGATCTTCGCTACCAAATGTTAGCAACTAGCAATGTGTGGCTATTTAAAGTCAAATTAAATTAAATGAGATGGAATGGAAGATTCTGCCCTTCAGTTGCACAAGCTGCGATTCAAGTACCCATGTGGCTACTGCCTTGCGTGGTGTAGAGCACAGATTTATTTCCATCATCACTGAGAGGTCCACTGGACAGTGGCTCTAGAGGGTCAGAGAGATGAGAAAGCAATTCTGTTCAGTTGATCAAGGGAGGTTTCATGGCAGATGTGACAGAGGAGCCAGCCGTTGGCAGAGGGCTGGGACCCTGGTGAGAAAGGGAAGACCTTCCAGAGAGATGACATAAGCCAAGGGGACTGTTGGAGCCTGCTGGGTCGTAGCATTAGTAGCAGTAATACCTTGGTCACCCTTCCAAGGGTATTCCTCCTCTTCCATCCTTGGTGGACCCCCACCATCTAACCACGAGGGGTACTGTCCTTGGTCCTCCCTCCTTTTTCATGGGATTGCAATCTATTTCCCTGACCCTCACCTTCCCCGGCATGCCTAGGCGTCCTGCCATATCCAGGTCTGGCCACACTTAGGTCACAGATGCACATGACCACTTACCAGATGTGCTTAAACCCTTCCTTGGAAGTTCCAGTGAAGGGCTAGCCCGGAGTCAGAGTTGTCCTCCTCTGTGCGGGAAGACACATGCTCTGAGGAAGCACAAAGCCTTCATCAGGGATTGAGCTGGTTCGCTAGGGCTGCCGTGACAGAATACCACAGACCGGCTAGCTTAAGCAACAGACATTTATTATTGTCTTGCAGTTCTGGGGATGGAAGTCGAAAATCAAGGTGCCAGTAGGGTTGGATTCCTCTGAGGCCAGCCTCCTTGATTTGAGGTCAGCCGCCTTCTCACTGTGCCTTTACAAGGTCATCCCTCTGTGCACACGGCCCCTGGGGTCTCTTCCTCTTATGGGGATATTGCATCTTGGATCAGGTTTTGCCCTAACAACCTGATTTCAACAACTTGAGTCACCTCTTTAAAGACCTTATCTCCCAGTATGGCTACCTTCTGAGGCTCTGTGGGTTGAGACTCCAACACTGGGATTTGGGGAGAACACAGTTCAGTCAGGGATGAATAAAGACAGGGTCATCTGCCTTAAAACCAGATCCCACAGCCACCACAGCCATGTCAGACCCTTAAACTTGAAGTCTTTCATTGCCCTGCTCAGGGTGGTGAGGGCTGGGCTTTATCATGTATACAAGGTGCCTACTTGATTATAGTATGTTCTCATCATGCCACGGCATCCCAATGGCAGCTCCTTGTCCCCACGCACCCTTGTTTGGACACCTCCAAGTTACATTTCTGCCTTTAAAGCGGAGCAATTTATCAGGTTTCTCTGGAGTAAGCACTATCTTTCACAACGGTCTTTTTTCCTATTTCTACCAGCCACCTTTTTTGACTGTTCCCCAACTGGCTGTGATCTTTCCAGGCTAGTTTTGCCAACCACATCGTGTGTTCCTTCAAATGCCTTCAGTGGGTCCAATATTTGCAGTGTTCCTCAACAGAAGGTAACTTCCCCTCCACTGCAAGCCTCACTACAGATAAAACAGGTGGACTTACCAGGCAGTGTGGGGGTCCAAAGAGACTTGGATTCAAATGAAAATTACTCACTGGCATTTGAGACATGTTAACTGCAACTTGGTTACCTCGCCTATGCATAGTATAGGTATAATGATACTTAACTTGAATGTTGCTGGAGAGACAGTTTATATTGTATACAAGGTACCTACTTGATTATAGCATGTTCTCAGCTAAAGACACAATAATTGTTACCATCCCTGACCCTACTTTGGATTTCCGCTTTCTGTAGCTTTGAGCACCACTCCATCAGCTAGCTGTGACCTCAGCCCTTTTAATGCCTCTTAGTTCCATGCTTCATGGTCCATCTTTTTTTATATCTACACACACACACACACACACACACACACACACACACCCCTGCAGAAAGCTGTCAGCCCCGTTCACATTCTTTCCTCCTCCCCTCTGCACACCAAAGGCTGCTTACTTAAGTACCTGCAGCTCTCTGCCTAAAGACATTTTTCCTGGCCGGGAGAGCATCCTCAGCTCTGATGCAGTGTAAGCTGAAAGTGTCAAAAAATTAAACAGCCCTCAACAAAGGCCAACGGGAAGCTGGTCGATCAGTCCTGGGGCCTTCCTGCTCTTTTGGGAGGATAACCCTCAAGTGCATTCTACACTCTCTTCCCAAGACCCCCAGCAGGCGTGAACTCCAGTTGCCCACAGTGGACAGACACCCTGTAACTGCCTGTCCTTTGACCATCTCCCTTCACCATCTCCCTTCCCCATAGCCCCACTGCGTCCTGAGATTGAGATTCCCCCATAGAAACTACATGCACTCAGAACCTCTCAGTATCTGCTTCTGCCCACCTTAAGACACAAACCTAACAGGTGTCATCTTTCATCAACTACACAGAACATGCTCAGTTGCTCACTTCTTCAGTAACACCTGACTTAATGGGTGGCAAACAATTGGCACTCACTCCAAACAGTGGCCACAGGGCATTGGGTTATGGCTCCTGCAGTATCTCCAGAGCTACGAGAAGTTCTTTTTCCATGAAAGAATTGTTAAGGGATGATCTGCCCGGTTCTAGGCAGCAAGCAAAGCAAGCAATAACATAGCAAATGCCATCGCAGCATATAAAATACAACAACAACAATGCTATTAAATGCTCAGGAGTAAGAGCGCCAGTGCAGTGGGTCCTTTGTGATTCTGCCTGGCATCCTGCAACCCTCTGGCCACACTGGCCTAAGCTCACTGCCGTGAGCTCTCTCGTCCTTGTTCCTTGATATCAGGCGAAAATGTGTAGCTCATGAATTTCTTTTACTGACACAGCAAAAAAATTCGTTCACCTTTATTTTCCTATTGTTTTCCCGAGAGACCGTACAACTGACTTTGCTTTTGTCATTAAGCATCTGCTAGCGAGGGCTCTGCGAACCTTCTTCCCCCTCATCAGATCACACACCATATGCCATTATCTGCTGGGTTGCACATTTTCTTGGTTGACAGTCACCGTAAACTTTTGCATGTCTGGAACACATTCATCATAAGCTCAAGATTTTATTCAAAATTGTGTGAACTCCGCAGTGTCACGGGGTAGAAGGATCTTCTCTGAATGACTTAAATATTCGGGATTCATAGGGAAGACAAAATCCCAGAGTAACGCTGGTCGTGAGAATCTCTAAATGTGGGGCTACGCTTAAAATTTCTGAAGATTTGAAAGCACGAAAGCGGTGTGCAGGGGGTAACCTGTACAAAATTTAGCTTTCTTGATTACAAAGGACTCTGATGGTGTCCCCTCTAATAATATGCAGAATTAAGAGCCAATAGAACCTGGGATACATCCAAGCCAGCTGAGCAATTCCTTCATGCCTGTTCTCCAGAAGTTTCGCCGTTAAAAGCCCCATGGGTACAGAAACTACTTAAATGCCTTTTATACAGTGGGGTCTTACTTTCACATCCCAGGAATTCTCCAGTGTTCTTTATTGAGGAGTTGCAGAAACAATGAAAATGTGGCTACTTTTGGCCCTGGACAAATTCAAAGTCAGACACACATGTATTTACGTCAGACAGTTTCCCACTGCTACAAATCTTGGTCGCTCTTCCATGTTCGAGCACCATTTATGCCAATCTAGTTACTGTTTTCATCCATTCTCTTAGCTGATCAATCACCCATCATTCCTTTTGGTGAGATTTTGTGCTCTGGTCCAATGCACTGTGCGGATCCCCCAGTCCTGAGAATGACGGGTAACAACTGAGCATTTACAGGCTAACATACAACCAAGTAGGCTCAGTCTGCTGCCTGCGAATTTCCACGGGCTGGATGATCAAATGCTCCTTTCCCAGGTGCTAGCCTTACACAGTTTCACAAATCTGTCTCTAGAGCTTCTTCTCAAACCAGTGACAGAATAAATGCTAGAAACATATTGTCCTGTCTTCTAGTTCTCACTTGAACAAGGCAGTTCTTTTTATCCTGGAATGTCAACTGATATCAGCTGACTATATAGAGAATCCTTTCATTCATGTTTGTCTTCATGCTCTTTGAATCTGAGCCTTGTGGTACCTATGCCACCCATATAAAGCTGTGACTCATTTCATTTATTTATTCTTTGCTTAATTTGTTCTATGATCCCCTGACCTCTGGTAGAGAAAACCTAGAAAAAATTGGGGTGGTGTCTAAGCAGAAATTTGATAACACAGGAGGCCGCAGGAGCTAGTATTTGGTGTCTTTGCCCAATTCTAGGTCCAGTGATGTCATGTTAGGTGATTCTTGAACTTGGCCATGGTCAGAGTATTTCTATCATGGAAATCAGCAAATACTGTGAATCAGGGCTTCTCCCCCGCAGAGGCCAGTCGTTAAATATTTACCAGCACACCACTGGGCAAAGGTCAGCTTATATTTGGCCCAAAAAGTCAAGATCTTACAAAAGCATTTGAAAAATTTTCAGAGGAATCAGAGCTGTTTCTATAAATTGGTGGATCCCAGTGCGTTGAGACTCAGTATCTCTATTATATACTAAATATTTTATAAAACATCCTATTCCATTCTGAAATGAAATTCACAGTAAATATAATCTACCTGCACAAAACTTCACTTTTTCTAAAAATCAGTATACTATCCCAATGATAATGTAAAGGAAAAATGGAAGTTATTTATAATAGATAAATATCTATTTCAATATGTAAATGTTTGGGCATGTCCCCACTGGAAGATAAGATAATGTTCATGTCTTTATGCAGAACCACAAAGAAAGCAGTAGCTACAATGCAGACTGACAGAGGTGAGGTTTTGGTGAATCAGCGTGATGTCCTGAAATGATGAACCCATGTTAAATACGACCTCCCCTCAATCCACCAGGTGACCGCCTCTTGGAAGGTCCAGTGCATTTTAAAACCATGCAAAAACACTTTGTGTGTTTGTATAAGAAAGAATTTGTTTCTAGGTTTAGGTCTTGTACCTGTGTGGATTATCCACCTTCTAAAGTCATGTGAGGCGTGGGTAATTCTTCACTGTACAGAAAAACTGGCATCTCTAGAACCAGCCACTAAATTCCAGAAGTGCCCTCAGTCAAACAGGCCACCAAAAGTACCTCCTAAAGACTCACAAAGTGGCCTAGGAATGGCACTGCCCTAGTTGAGAACCAGGACTCAAAATCAAGGCCCAGGAATTGTCCTTCAGGGCCTGGGCTCTACCCCTTTGTCTTCATGGGTTAGTATGAAAAGGAGAATTTGTTGACATCCAGGGAGGAGATCCCCAGCTACCCAAACTCTCAGCAAGTCCAAAAGATGCAGGGACAACTGGAAGAGACAATGCAGGGCTCTCAGGAAGCAGGACAGTGCAGGAAGGACTCCTTTCCAGCAGAGACAGTGCAGCAGGAGGCTAGAAACTGGGAGGCTGGATGAGGACAGGGCAGAAGCAGCTGGCTTTGGGGAAATGGCAAACTGTAAGTGGAATTGCCAGCCCTGCTGAAAAGGTTGTCTGTCATGCAGGAATTGTAGGTAGCATGAGGAGCAGTCATTATGGGGGCATCACAGAGCTGGAGACTCCCTGGAAATGATTCTGTAAACTATCTAATCCCTTTTGGCTTCTATTATGACATTGTGATCAAGATACTTCTTTGTTGGGGGATTGATAGCAAACAATTATCTAGAAAAAAATGGATTTTTTTTTTGTCCTCTGTCTCTCATTCCCTTCTTTCTCCTGCAGTTACTTTCTTAGATATTTATTTAAAAGATAAGAATTACATTCTGATCTATTTCTATTCTGAGACTTCGGTGTTTCTTCATAGATATTGCTGTTAAATCAGGGAACTGGCTATGTAGATGCTTACATGAGGTTTTATCAAAATATTTTTTGTACTTTAGAGTCAAATACTCAAAGCTGGTTCTGTCGTGATTCCTAGGCACCCCATCGCCCTCTCCCCCAGTGTTTGACATGCTTATGAGAAGAGCTCCTCACCTCCTCAAGGCTGTTGACTGGAGTAGCTGTTCTCAAACTTTTTCAATCCAAGGACTAATTGAGAGGAGTTTTTTTTTTTTAAAAATCCATCAGTCATCTGTCCCATTCACTCTTAATTTTTTTAAATAAACACTTTCTTGAAATACACATAGAAATAAGTGCACAAATCGTAAGTATCCAGTTTGGATTTTTTTTTTTTTTTTTTTTTTTTTTACCAACTGACCATATACATGTCACCAACATACAGATAAAGAGTCAGAACACCAAGAGCCTTTATACCTCCTTCTAGTCACTAATCCTGACCCAAGGGTAACAGGTAGCCTACGTTGTAACAGCAAAGATGAATTAGGCCTATTTTTTGTCCTTTATTAAAATAGAAACATAGAGTTGAACTTTTTTACATGTTTCTGGCTTCTTTCATTCAATGTTATATTTGTGGCATTCATCCATGCCACTGCATGTAAATAAAGTTCATTCATTCTCACTGCTGAGTAGTATTTAATGGTAGAATATATCATATTTATTCATTCTACTACTGATGACTATTTGGGTAATTTTTCATTTGGGGCTATTATGATTAGTGCAGCTATGATCATTTTTTGTACATGTCTTTTATGTGAACACATGCATGCACTTCTATTGGGTATATATATAGGAATGCAATCTCCATGTACCAGAGGTTGAAGTCTATCAGATTTCAATAGATATTGACAAATGGTTTTCCAAGAGAGTTTTAATTTCCACTGGCAGTGTATGAAAATTCAAGTTTCTCCACATCTTTGCACACCCTTGGTATCATTGTTTGTTTGCTTTAATTTTAGCCATGTTGGTAGGTATGCAGTGTTATTGAGTTGTGGTCATAAACTGCATTCCCAGAAAACCAACGAAATTGAGCACCTTTGAACCAAGGCTGGTTGGTATTCAGCTGTAATATGCTGCCATGGCCAGTATTTATTCTCAAGGATCAGTGCCTGTACTACACTGGGTGTTAAATATTTTATTAAATACTGTTTTCTATGACAGATTTATTGATATATGATTGACATACATTAAACTGCACATATTTAAAGTATAAAATTTGATACCTTTTGACATATGTATACACCTCTGAAATCATCACCACAATTAAAATAATATATACAGCAAAGGAAACAATTAAAAATGAAATGGCAACCTATAGAATGGGAGAAAATATTTGTATATCACAAATATGAGAAGGGGTTAATATCCAAAATATATAAAGAATATACATAACTCAATAGCAAAAAAAAAACTAATTAAAAAATGGGCAGAGGATCTGAATAGACATTTTTCCAAAGACAACATACAGATAGATGGCCAACAGGTACATGAAAAGGTACTCAGCATCACTAATCATCAGAGAAATACAAAGCAGAACCACAATGAGATACCACCTCACACCTATTAGAAGAGCTGTCATCAAAAAGACAAGAAACAGCAAGTGTCCGTGAGGGTGTGGAGAAAAGGGAGCCCTCGTGCACTGCTGGTGGGAATGTAAATTGGTGCAGCCACTGTATGGAGGTTCCTCAAAAATTTAAAAATAGAGCAACTATATGATCCAGAAATCCCACTTCTGGGTAATTATTCAAAGAAAATGAAAACACTAACTTGAAAAGATATCTGCACCCCCATGTTGAATGCAGCGTTATTTACAATAGCTGAGACATGAAAATAAACTAAATGTCCATTGACAGATGAATTCATTTAAAAATGTGAGATAGATATAGATATATATATATATAGATATAGATGTATATATATGCCATAAAAAAGGAAATTCTGCCATTTGCGACAACATGGATGGACCTTGGGGGCATAATGCTAAATGAAACAAGTCAAACAGAAAATGACAAATACCATAAATACCATCAGATCTTACTTATACACTGAATCTTAAAAAAAAAAACAAAAAACAACTAATAGATACAAGAACAGATTGGTGGTTGCCAGAGGCAGGAGGTAAGATCCGGGCAAAATTCATGAAGGTCATAAAAAGATGCAAACTTCAAGTGTTAAAATAAGTCCTATGGATATAATGTACAGCATGATGACTATAGCTAACAATACTGTACTGTATATTTGAAAGTTGCTAAGAGAATAAAATTTGAAAGTTCTCACCACAAGAGAAAAACGGATTTGTAACTACGTATGGTGATGAATATTAACTAGACTTACTGTAGTGGTCATTTTGCAATATATACAAATACTGAACCACTATGTTATCTCACTGCAACTAATATAAAGTTGTATGTCAATTATGCCTCAATTAAAAAAAATAATAACAATAATTAGCATACCTACCACCACCCCCAGAAGTATTTCTCCATATGCTTTTGTTATCTTGCCCTCTTGCCCCTCCCTTTTCCTCCAAACCCTGTCTTCAGGCAACCACTGATCTGCCTCCTCTACTGAGTATTAGTTTGTGTCTTACATAAATGTGTCTTACATAAATGGAACCATACCTTAAATACCATCTCGTGTCTATCTTCTTTCACTCCGCGTAGTTATTACGAGGTTCATCTATGTTGTACCATCTGTCAGTAGTTCACTCCCTTTCATTACCCAGAGCCCTCCGTTGTCTGGATGTACCAGAGTTCACCAGTTCACCTGTTACTGATGAACAGTTGGATTGTCTTCAGTTTGGGGCTGTTACAAATCAAGCTGCTATGAACATTCATGTTACTGAGTGAAAATATGCTTTAACATACCAAATTAAATGAGTAAATACTCAGGAGTACAATGGCTAGATTGTTTGGTAGGCACATGGTTCACTTTGCAGGAAATTTCCAGACTCTTTGCAAAGCGGTTGTATGGTTCTGCACTTCTAGAAGTAGCCTGTGAGAATTCCAGTTTCTCCACGGCCACAGCAACACCTGATTTGGCGGTCTTTTTAATATTAGAGGTCCTTGTAGGTGTGTCGTGGTATCTCACTGTGGTTTTAATTTGCATTTCCCTAATAACTAGTGATGCTGTGCATCTATGGGTTTGTTTGCCAGGGTAGTTTGTCTTTGGTGACATGTCTGTGCAAATAATTTACCCATTAAGGGGGAGGGTGTGGTGCTTGCTTTGTTATTATAGAATTTTGAAATTTCTTAAGTATTCTGGTTACAAATTTATTTTTAGGTGTATGTTTTTTCACCTAATCTGTGGTTTATCTTCTCATTCTTTTAGCAAAGTTTCTCAAAAGAAAGAAGTTTTAAACTGTGATAAAAATCTAAATTATCATAATTGACTGAAATTCAATTTTTTAATTTTTTAAAAGAAAAAAGATCTGAATTATCAATTTGTATCTTTATATGTCATACTTTGGTGTCACAGCTTAGAAACCTGTGCCCAACCCAAGGTCACAAGCTCTTCTCCAATTATTTTGTCTAAATGTTTACAGCTTTATGTTTCTAGGCCCATGATCCATGTTGAGTTAATTTTTGTGTATGGTGTGAGCTATGAATCATTTTTTGTTGTTGTTTTTCATTTTTTGCAGTGGATATCTAATTGTTTCAGTGCTGCTTTTTAGAGAGACTATTCTTTCTCCTGGTCTGCCTGTAGGTTGAATTTCCTTATCAGTGAATTAAAAGCATAAGTCTTATGCCACAGGTTTCAATTTTAAATTGATGTCTTTTAATAATTTGTCCTAATTTTATTTTACTTACATTCAGATTGGCTTGAAACAGTAGATTAGAGTTTCTGCCCATTTAAAATTTCTACCAAGATGTACATGGCAGTATCTTCCAAAAAGTGCTTTTTAAAATTCATTCAGCAAATATCTATTGAAGGATTATTATGTGTCATGTGCTGTTCTTAATATTGAGGCCATCACAGTGAACTGGACAGAGTTGCTGCCCTCAAGGAGATTAGTTTCTACTATAGGAGACAAATGATAAAGAACAAATGTATGCCAGGTAATAATAATGTCTATAAATTTTGAAATGTAGGGTCAAGGAACAGACAGTGATGGACATGACCATGAGTCCTATTTTAAATAGGATCTTAGTATCTCGATTAAGGCAACATAGTTATAAAGGCCTGAAGAAAAGGATAGCATAAGTCTTGTTGGTATCCAGAAGCAAAGAGTTGGTATCCAAGGCAGAGCAAAATAAACTCAAATGTGCTGAAGGAGTGTATTTGGGACACTTTAAAAATAGCTGCAGAGGGTTCTCGGGGTATTTGAATTGAGAATTTTAGCTCTTGAAGGAATACTCTATATTACCCAATTCCAGGACTAATGGTAGATTTCATCTTCAAAGCCAATTCCAATGGACTAGTGGCGAATGCCTACAGCAGGAGTCAGTAAATTTTTTTCTATCAAGGTCTAGATCATAAATATTTTCAGCTTTGTCGAACATACCATTTTTGGTTGCAATCATTTAACTCTGTCACTGGTTGAAAGCCGTCGTAGACAATACGTAAACAAAGGCGAGTGTGCTGTGCTCCAGTAAAGCTTTATTTTACTGGATGAGCTGGATTTGGATGGTCTTTACTATACTGGTGCGCTTGATTTGGCCCTTGAAGTCTGCCAGCCTCTGGACTAGTGCAGTGCTGGACAGTCTTACCTGGGTCTTTCATGGGGACACATTAGTAATCTTGTCACGGGCTCACAGGGGGCCTCAGCCATGTATTTGCCACCGTGAGTCAAACATCTTGCTCCCATTGCTGATTACATCAGACTAGACACGTTCTCACAAGCTGCTAGCGGAAAGTTAGCTCTCCAGTCTCCCAACTCATTTTTATTCCACTAGCCTCCCCTCACCCCTCCATCAATTGCTTTACGTAGTCACAACATTAGTGGAGCTTCGAGGGCTGCCTTGCCCCTCCCCAGTGCCCCCCGTGTGGCCAGAACCAGCCTCAGCCGGGATGCGAGCCGTTCCTTGGAAGCAGCTGGTAAAGGTCAAGTCAGAAGTGAGAGCTTCTGCAGAGCATCGTCACATTCTGTCTCTGCCACACAGAAAAACTGGGGAAAGACTGCCTCTGAATCTGCAGGAAGGGTGGGAGTGGACATCAGCTGTGCTTCCTGCCGCTGGCCTGCCCTCCGCAAGAAAGGAGAGAAGACCCCAGCCCAACCAGAAAAGAAGGACAGATCTTTAACATAAAGGAGACAGACAGCGCAGGGCGGGGCAGGGCGGTGGCCTGAGGAATGCCAAGATCATTGTTTTCCTTCTTTTGAATTTTAAACACATCAAAGGAGACGATTAATTAGCATACAGACTAAACTTGATTTCAAAAGAGATCCGAACTATGATGGTATCCATAAGATAAAGTTAACTTCTCTCACGTGATTGTCTGGGGATAAGTGGTCCAGGCTGGCTGCGTAGCTGTGCTGCACGTGGACATTCAGAGACTCAGGTACCCTCCATCGTAAGGCTTGGCCCCAACGCCCTCCCCCGCCCCGGGGCTGCTGTCCTCATCTTTACTGTCCGGGTCTCTGCTGGGACCCACACTATTTCAGTGGGCAGGATACATGGTGGAAGATGGGAAATTAGTTTTATAGGAAGTGACATTGAACTTGCACACAGCACTTCTGATCACATTTTATGGATGAGACTGTGGTCATGTGGCCACACCTGGATGCACAGGAGGCTGTCTCTATCTAGGGGTGCTCAGCTAAAAATATCTATTATCATAGTTTTTTTTAAGGGGACTGGGAATTAAGAGGGAGGCTGGAGTTAGCAGTTGGCCACAGAATTTATAAAACGAAGTGACAACTTTTTTTGGTTCGTTTTTTACCTAATATGTAAATAGTAATGCCATACATTACATAATACTTCAGAGATTTATAAAAATCTTTCTCATACATGATTTCACTTAATTCTTCAACCTAATATTCTCTTGAAGTAAACAGTGTGATTTGAAGTAGGTGTTATCTTATGTGAAGGCTAGGTAAGGCTCAGAAGGAGTGTCAGATTCCCAGAGCCACGAGGCCACTACGCACAGAGCGCCGACTGCGCTCCAGGCTCAGAGTTCTCCATTTCCACTCCTAGAAACTCAGCGTTCTTCACACCTAATTCTCCGAAGGCCTGTGTCTTTGTGTTCACCAAGTAGAATGTCCCATCAGAGCAGGGACAGTACTTTACCCCAACCCTGGGAATGTTCATTACGTAGCCTTGGGCGTGAAGCCCTGGGATTGTCCTGCTTTGGGAAGGACGGCCATGAGCTTACTTTTATTATTATTTTATTTTTCTATTTTGCTTATACAGAGAGGGGAGCTAGTTTCATATTTCTGACTATTCTTTCCCTTTCTGCCTTCCCCTGCTTATAGGTTAACTTTTGGAACTGTTGCCTTCGGAAAAATCCCAGCTAACTTTTTCTGAAGCATCTCTAACTCAAAACAAAAAAAAGCAAACAATGATAAAAAGTCAAAAACTAATTTTGAAAGCAACCACATATCCTCTCAAACAGAGGTTTTCTTAGACCTTGGTTGAGGTAGATGTTGAGAAAGTGACTTTATACCCTACAGTTTGAAAAGAGAGAAAAAACGATTTTTTTATCAAAAATATTTATATTGTTTTCATATTGTACGTGTGTTTCTGTGTGTAATGTACACATATACAATATATGTGTGTAATGTACATATATACAATATACATATTGTTTCCCCAAAAGAAATTTTCCAGAGATTTCTATCTTTAATTTTCAATCGCATTTGGCTTTTTATTTGCCTTTTCCTCTGTGAGACACTGGGACGCATTTAAACTCCATTCCCTCCCCAGTGGCCTCTCTGATGTATTTGCTACTTTTTACATTCCCTCTCCCCGCAGAATCTAATGGAAATTCCTTTGGGGCCTTTTGCTTTCCCTCTGAGTTGGAAACTTTTGTGTTGCTAATAGAACTTGTTCATTAGCATTTCAAATCCTGAGATGCTCTCAGAGATCGGTGTCAGGTCTGAGGGCTCCCCAGCCACAACCTGATTGACCAAAACTGTTTAACTAAAATCATCAGCGGTCAGTGCCTTTGACCTTACTTCTGCTGGCACATCTCCTCGAATCCTTTTCAAGAATTCTAGAGAAAGATCTGAGAAGCTTTACCTTTGCCCCCTCCTTACTCTAGATATTGTCTGCCTCCCTTCATCACCTTTGGTAGCTGGATCAGGGGTGGAAGATGGGCAGATGGATGAGTGGTGAGTGGATAACTAGAAGGGTAGATGGATGGGTAGATGGGTAATGGAGGGGTGAGTGGATAGGTGAAGTAGATAAGTGAGTGGGTGGATGGATGGATGGATGGAAAGATAAGATAGATAAATAATGCAAATCTTCCATTTTTGTACAATATCCTTGCCATTTAATTAACCATAACTGGTCTTGTGTTCCTGAGGCTGAACACCGCTGCAGAAAGCAGCAAGCCCTGCGATCTGCCGTCTGCCTCCCCCAGGAGCAAGAGGGTGGAGCTTGTCAGATATATCACTGTCGGTCTGACTTAGTGTCCATTTTGTAAAATAAAGAAACCATCCTTTTTTAATATAATGTAGGTAAAAATGCTTCCATGCTTTTGAACTTAAACCAGGCATATTGAGCAAAGTCTCTCGGGGAACTTGCCCACATTACATATGCCTGGAACCCCCCATCCCGAGATGTGCATCCTGGTGGCAAATTTCTTCCCTGACAGAAGATTCTCTGTACCTGGTACCAGTGGTAGCTGAGGAGCGTTTGAGCTCTGTGTTCCTGACTTCCCTTTCTCCTTACAGACACCCCACTAACATTTTTTAGAAGTATTTATTGTATCTCAGGCAGTGTTCTAAGGGCTTTCTACCTGTATTACCTCATTTAATCTTTACCACAACGCTTTAAGGTAGGTGGCATTAATATCTGCATTTTACAGGGAAGGAATTAAGCCATCCATAGGTTAAGAAACTTGCCAGGGTCACACGGCTGGTAAGAGGTGAAGCTAGAGGTGAAACTCAGTCCCTGTCTGGAATCCACGGCTCCACTCGCCATGCTGCACCGCCTCTCTGATCCCCCAGCTTGCCTTTTAAGCATCCTGGTCCAATAGAACTTTCCAAGATGACGAAAATGTTCTGTATGTATGCTGTCCAATTGACATGACAGCCACCAGCCACATGTGGCTTTCGAGCACTTGCCATGTGGCTAAGATGACTGAGGAACCAAGTTTTGAATTGTATTGAATTTTAATTAATTCAAGCAGCACAGTTTAAGAGCCAGCTTATAGCCTCTGTTCATACATATGAGCTAAAAAAAAATTAAGTGCTGAACTAGGCTTTAGGAAGGCTTCTCACCTAGAGACATTATCCTTTATTAATAATATTAAGGTGAAATAATTACAAAGCACTCTTAGCATCCTTTGTGCTTCTTTCCATCCTGAAAAGAGTCTCGCTGATCTTCTCAGCACTCTCCCAACTAGGTGGCACACCTACTCTTAGCTCATTGGAAGATGTATTGAGATGAGACAGAAAAAAGAATCCAGGCAGAAGGATCCTGGAGTTGTAGCATGGTGGTGCCGTTGGCGTTTGTTCTCAGGAGTCATTGTTTCATTTTCCATTTCCCAAATACCGCCATTGGTAGCGGGAGAGGGAACTGATGAAAAGAATTATTTTTAAAGCAGGGTTCGGTGGTGGAAGAAATGAAGCATAGAGTCATCTGGGCTCATCTGAAGGAGAGACACAGAGCCTCCCCCACCACTTGCAGAAGGAAGTGAAGAGAGAGAAGGAGGAAAGTGGGAAATTATTAGCCAAGAGAGAAATAACAAGGACTTTGCATGAAGCAATGTAATAAAAGAGCCATATTATTCTTTGTGTGGTACACAAGCTGAAATTGGGGGAAGCTTTTAAAGGAGAAGGAAAGTCAAAGTGTTAAAAAAAAAAAAAAAAACCCAAATGTATATGGCTCAGTTTTACAGGCTGGAGACAAGGCAACATAGAATTTGGTGAAACTGTTAAATATCGGTTTAGAGAGAGTGGACAAACTGTAGTCCCTGGGTCAATCCAGTTCACCGCTGGTTTTTGTAAATAAAATTTTAGTAAGCACACACACGTCACTTACGTGTGGTCTATGGCTCCTTTATTCCACAGCCACAGAGTTGAGCAGTCGAAACAGAAAATGTATAGCATGCAAAGCCTAAAACATTTCCTATGCCCCGTACAGAAAAAAGTCCACTGACTTCTCTTTTAGAACAAAAGACCAATATATAGTAGCATAATCATTCTGGAATCCTATTTTGTGTGGCCATCAAATTTTAAAATGCACCTCATCTTTGCCCTGGCCACACCGCTACTATAGAATTTTATTCAGCAGATGTTTCAGTACACATACCCACAGGGTTTCTTACAACTCTGGAAATCGGGAAACAACCCAAATGTCCAGTGGCTGAGCACTGTTCAACGAGTTACAGTCCATTCAGGTAAAGGAATACAGTTTAGTTGTTGTTTAACTGAAGTATAATTGATTTACAATATTATGTTAGCTTCAAGTGTACAGAGTAGTTATTCAGTATTTTTATAGGTTACCCTTCATTAAAAGTTGTTACAAAAGAATCTCTCTATTTCCCTGTGCTTTACAATAGATCCTTGTTGTTTATCTATTTTATGGATAGTAGTTTGTATCTCTTAATCCCCTACCGCTAGCTGGCCCCTCCCCTAATCCGCCTCCCCACTGGTAACACTAGTTTGTTTTCTGTATCTATGAACCTGTTTCTGTTTTGTTATACTCAATATTTGTTTTGCTTTTTAGATTCCACATGTAAGTGATAACAGAGTATTTGTCTTTTTCTGATTTATTTCACTAAGCCTAATGCCCTCCAGGTCCGTCCATGTGTTGCAAGTGGCAGAATTAAATTCTTTTTCATGGCTGAATATACGTATTTCATTGTACAGACTCATCTATATCCATTCACCTGTTGAGGGGCACTTTGGTTGCTTCCCTGTCTTGGCTATTGTAAATAATACTGTTATGAACATTAGTGTGCAAGTATTTTTTCAAATTAGTGTCTTCGGGCTTTTTGGATATATATCCTGGAGTGGAATTGCTGGGTCATATAGTAGTTCTATTTTTTTTTTTTTTTTTAGGAATCTCTATACCATCTTCCAGAGTGGCTGCACCAACTCACATTCCCACCAATAGTGTTTGAGGATTCCCTTTTCCCCACGTTCTCAACAACACTTGTTATTTGTGGTCTTTTTGACGATAGTCATTCTGACAGGTGTGAGATGATATCTTATTGTAATTTTGATTCGCATTTCTCTAATAATTAGTGTTGTTGAGCACTTTTTCGTGTGCCTGTTGGCCATCTGTATGTCTTCTTTGGAAAAATGTCTATTCAGGTCATCTGTCCATTTTTTAATTGTTTTTTTAAAGTATTGTTTGTTGTTTTTAATGAGATAGTTCTTTTAAAAATTGTTTTTGTTTTGGGGGGGAGGTAATTAAGTTTCTTTATATATTTTTTAATCAGTTTTTTATTTTATTCTGTTTTTTAGTGGAGGTACTGGGGATTGAACCCAGGACCTTGTGCATGCTAAGCACCCACTCTACCACTGAGCTGTACCCTCCCCCTAGTGAGCCAGTTCTATGTGTACTGTTTATTTTGAAGGAATTTTAAGAAATATTACTAAATAGAAAACACTGCTGAAAAGATGTATTATTTGATTACATTTGTATAAATATAAAAGGAAACACACAATGCCCCCCAAAAGGTATAGGAACGTGTGCCCAGTACCTGGCACATGGCAGGTGCTCAGCATCTGATGACTGACTACACAGAGGGATGACACATCAGTTTTCATTTTATATCTTCTAGACTCTATTCTGAGTTTTTATGGAAGTGCATTACTTTTTTAAAAAACCTAAATTAAAAAGAGGAAAAAACGGACAAGAGGAAATAGCCACAGAGAGATTACCCGCCCCCCACCCACCCACCACGCCGCTTTCTCCAGCTGGTTGCTGGCACTGAGGGGTCTCATAGGGCCAGGAGTTGGATTTCAAGGTGGGACTAGCAGAAACTGGAGGGCTGGAAAGGCATCGTCATGAGCCACACACAGCGAAAGCAGGGCCAGTGGGGTGTAGAAAGGTAGGGGGTGGCCCTGTCTGGGGGCAATGTCTGTAAGTAACCGGTGGAAAGATTTCATCTGGGAAACTGGAAAAAGCAGGCAGCCGGGGAGAAGGGGACCAAATGAAGGCAGGACGCAGTGGCCAGCCCTCAAGGTGGAGAGACATTTCTGAGGACGAACAAATGTTTCTTGGGCCCTGAGAAGACCCAGTCTCTGCAGGGAGAAAGCTGCATGTTTGGGAAGTAGTTGCTGCCTGCTGGTCTAAGATCACGGCCGCCACCAGCCCTGGTCCCTGAGCAGATGTTCAGATGGACCGGCCGGGGCGCATTCTTGGGTTGATCAGCATTAGAACTTCCCCAGCTCCCAGATGGGAAAGCGGCTCGGCCTGGGGGTGCAGAAGCCCTGGGAACAGTTCAGCACTTGCCTTGTGCTGGCGACACCTCCCTGCCTTGGTTTCCCTGCTGGAAGCCCACTCACTAAATACTGACATTTTTTGGGGGGGAGAATTGTGGCAAAAAGGGTTTATATGAGATTAATAATAATAAAAAAAAAAGTAAAAATAAATAAATAAAAATAAAACCAAAAAGAAACATGGAAGAGGCAGGTGTGTCTTTTTAAAACGATCAGTGTCCACCTCCCGCCTCCCCACCCCAATGTCTGCCTGCACTTTGCATGACTTGTGCCTGGGGTGGATGTGTCTGCGCCTGTGAGAATCTTTTTATTTAGACATCACAAGGCATTTGACCAATTTTGAACACGGCCGGCTGTAAGACTGGTGCAAGAGACGCCTGCTCTTTCTTCACGAAACTCTCCAGTTCAAACATGTTTGCCGAGCATGATTCATGGTGTTTCTTTCTGGATTGTCCAGTGGGTAATTGCTGTACAAAAACCAGAGAAACAGATGTAGACCCTGAACCCTGACTATAAATTTTTGTTTTATGATTATGGGTTTCAAATGTGCTGTGTCACACTGACAAATATACAGTTACTTTGAAACAAAATGAATTTGGGGCTCAAACTTTTGTTTTTGTGTTTGTGGTTGGAAATACTTCTGCTAGAGCCCCTTTCCTCATTGGTCAAACACAAAGAAACTGGAGGCGATGACACCTATCAGAATGTTATTTTCTGCCCTACTAAGAGGATATTTAGAATAGCATTCTTCCAAATTAACTCTCTGATTAATGTTTAAAATAGGTGTCAGTTGTTTAAACTTCATTATCAACAAATTAACTTGGCCATTTTTCACCTTCTACCTGTTCATTAATCTTTATGGTGAATGTGGCTTACTTGTGTATCTTTCCTTAATTCTACTTCAGATGAAGAATTTAGAGGAAGAATCAAGTTTTTAAGAAGAATAAGAATCAGGCTGACTGATGAAGACATGATAAAAGAAACGTGTGGCTAAATTGGGGGGCTGCTTTATAAATTAACACTTAGATTAAGTAATAGCCCTAACAGTTGCTATCTGCATAATCAATTCATGATGAGAAATGATGAATTGACTAGTGAATATGGATGCACTATTAAAAAACCATAATGTTCTACTCGCAAGGATTTAAACACTGATCATTCAAGGCTCAAGTTTATTTCTCTACAGTTAGGAGAACTGGGTTCCGAGGTGATTAGAAATTTAAAAGTTTCTTGTGCAAAAAGAGGAAACACCAATCTCTTAACCCCTAACACACACACCCACACGCAGAGACACACAGACACACGCACATTATCTTTGTTATTGTTTTCGTGTCAGGACATAGTATTGAGGAAAGAAATTTGGGAGCAGCTGTCTCCCTAGATGAGACTGATACTCTATCTTAAGAAATGAGGGTAAACAGAATTTGGGGTATACCACCCCCATGCTCACTTCTTTGTGACCGGTGGCACCCCGTCCTTTGGAAAGATGCTAAGGATGGATGTGCACAGGTAACAGATACCCTTACACACGCACCTGGCCATGATGCCATGTTTCTCATCTCTAACTTAGTTCCTCCCACTGTACTTTAAATATTGCTGCCTCCTCTCCACTCCTCAAATGACTTTTCATGCACCTCCATGATCTTGTATAAAATGAGCCCTGTTTGCAAGGAACTCTAAGGACCTTAAATAAGCATTGGAGCTACTAGTCTTGTGGACCAGGTAGAAACTGGCACATAATGTAGTGCTTTGGATATCTTTACAACTATCTCAATGACAGTATGTTAAATGTTTTGTAAATCCCTCTGTGCTCCTTGTTTAAATGTGTGTTTTCTTTGTTGTCAAAGGCTTTCTTATAATAAAGCTCTGTTACAAAATGATAAGCCATATGCAAGAGAAAGAGGCACAGAGAAAAATAACAAACACATATTTTCAGCAAAATCTTACCCCATTATTGCCTTGGACTTTTCAAATGCAAGAACTGAGCTTGCTGGGCTGAAAATCGTTTGAATGTACCGTAAGTGTGTGCAATGCATACTTTTCATGTTATACCGCGAGTGCCACTTAGCAACTCTTGCTAGCCCAGCAAAGCAGCTGCACTGCACGGGGCGGGGTGCCCTTGATGGGCTTTTAAAAAGACTTGAATGCCAAGGCACATTCCAGCACTAGCCACAGAAAGGAGAC
Organism: Camelus bactrianus; assembly: GCF_048773025.1. NCBI lineage: Eukaryota > Metazoa > Chordata > Mammalia > Artiodactyla > Camelidae > Camelus > Camelus bactrianus. The sequence goes on along the minus strand of NC_133539.1, from coordinate 112,504,795 downwards.
TGGAGTGGCGCTCTTTCCCTCATGCCCGCCCACTTACCCTCCCTGCTCTGTGGGAGAATAGTCAACACTGGAGATGCAGTGGAGGACACAAGGTGTCTTAATTCCTCCCCAGAGTTCCCTTTCTTTGATGTACATTGCCTCCTTTAAGCAAGTTGTGCAACATGGCTGCAGGGTGGATTGGCTCTCCCTTTTGAGGCATTCTGCCTGGGGTTAGCTGTAAATACTGCATCTGTCCATCTAGTGATGGCCGTAAAGGCTTCTTCCTCTAGGTCAGCTCACTGTGGGAGGTACCAAAAAATAATCCCTTTCTCTTAAAATTACTCTCTTCTAATGAATAGCCAAGTTTGGGCAGGGGCTAGTATTGGTGAAAAGTGGCCCTTGGAAATATAAAAACCTTCACACTTAACCAGTTCTCAAAAATCTGTGTTTAATTATGTGGTGGTGGTGTGCGTGCAAGCGTGTGTGTGTGATGAGAGAGGTCACCGGTGCTATTCTGGAAAGGCAAAGTGATTTTCACCATGGTCTGGGATTCCAGGAGTTGGATTCTGGGCATGGTTCTCAGCGGTGTGACCCCGGGCAGGTCTCAGCCTCCATGGGCTTCTGGGAAAATAAGATGAGTCACAGCTAATTGTTCTAGGGTGTGTACTGAGTGCTGTACAAACAGTTTCTTTTTGTCCTGCCAACCCACGGAGGTGGCTGGTAGTATATTTCCATTTTACAGATGAGGAAACTGAGGTTCGGAGAGGTTAGCTCCTTGTCCCAGATCATACAGCTGCTAAGTGGTTGAACTGGGGTTGGAATCTAGTTGGGTCTGGCTCCCATGGCCACGCACTTGATCACTACGTTATGTTTTCTCAGATCAGGACCTGAAATCCTGTCTGTATGTGCGATTGCATGTGTGTGACTACATGTGTGGCTGGGAGCAGGACTAATTCTCAGCAAATTCTTGACCCACTTCATATGCTGCATGTAGACTTGGGAGAAATTTTTAAGAAGCAAATGAGTCCAGAAAGCTGGATTTTCCCTCAGGAGCAAATGCAATGCCTTTGGCCTGCAAGAGGGAGAGAGAGAAACAGGCTATCAAATGGAAAGTTTCTCGACCCCGGGCTTCCCGGAGGGGCGGCCCTTCTTCGCGCTACAGTTTGGGGTTTGCACGCGCTTTTTCAGGAGTGGAAAAACACATCCGTTACGGGGAACTGAACAGACAGACAGGCGCACAGAGGAATGTACGGGCCGTGCCCGGGGCGCGGGGGGCGGCAAGCGGGCGCGTGGGGCGCGCGGCCGCGCGGAGCCCCGCGGACCGAGGCGGAAAGGGAGGGAGCCGGCGGGCGGGCCCCGAGCGGCGTCCGGGCTCCCGCGGCTGCTCGCGGCCGCTCCCGGCTCCGCGCCGCGCGGAGGGGAGACGCGGGGCGGGAGGAGCGCGCGCCCGGGCCGCTGGCCGCCCGCGCGGCGGGGCTGCTGGGAGTGCTCGGCTCTGTGAGAATCCTGGGAGCTGGTGATGTCAGACTCGCTGGGTCATTTGAAGGTTAGCAGCCCGGGAAGGGTTCACCGAAAGTTCACTCGCATATATTAGGCAATTCAATCTTTCATTCTGTGTGACAGAAGTAGTAGGAAGTGAGCTGTTCAGAGGCAGGAGGGTCTATTCTTTGCCAAAGGGGGGACCAGAGTCCCCGCGCGAGCCGCCTGAGGACGGGGATGCCGAGGACGCGCGCGAGCCGGGCAGGGTTCGTCTGGGCACCGTCGGGGTAGGATCCGCACCGCATTCCGAAGGCTTTTTGCGGGCATCTGCTTGGAAGGAGAACTTGGGATCTTTCCGGGAACCCCCGCCCCGGCTGGATTGGCCGAGCAAGCCTGGAAAATGGTAAATGATCATTTGGATCAATTACAGGCTTTTAGCTGGCTTGTCTGTCATAATTCATGATTCGAGGCTGGGAAAAAGACCAACAGCCTACGTGCCAAAAAGGGGGCAGAGTTTGATGGAGTTGGGTGGACTTTTCTATGCCATTTGCCTCCACACCTAGAGGATAAGCACTTTTGCAGACATACGGTGCAGGGGAGATCATGTTTGACTGTATGGATGTTCTGTCAGTGAGTCCTGGGCAAATCCTGGATTTCTACACTGCGAGCCCGTCTTCCTGCATGCTCCAGGAGAAAGCTCTCAAAGCATGCTTCAGTGGATTGACCCAAACCGAATGGCAGCATCGGCACACTGCTCAATGTAGGTTTATTTTTTCCCTTCTTCTACCAAGAAAAAAAAATATGAATTGTGTCTCTTGCATGCAGTACAGACATTGGAAACAAACTGCTCTAGTAGCAAGACAAAGGATTTAGTGATTTAAGGCTGAAAGGGTGTGATATGCTGGTGTGCATATTGATTCCCTCTGCTGAAAATTTCCTGTTAGAGGTTTTCTTCCCAGACAACCCCCCCCCCGCCCCCGACCCCTGTTCCTCTCCTTACCAATCCTACGGACCCTGGAAAACAGTTTAAAAAAAATATGCATGTGGCGGGGTGTGGAAAGTAGAGGGTGACCACAGGACTTTGAAACATTCTTCAAGTGAGGCAATGTGAAACATTTGTACAGTTTTTACTAAGATGTATGCAGAAGGGGATTTAACTTTGCTGTTCTTTGGATTAGCTACTAGTTGTATGGATCCCCCCTTGTGTGTTTCAACAGTCCAAAGTAATTAAAATACGACATCTTCCTCGCGAGGAATTGAGCCTAATTAAGGTGGCCGCTGCTCCCGAAGTTCATAAACCACCAGTTAAAGCTGCTGCCTCCAATGTTTTCCTTGCTGAGGAAAGGCAATATTTCTTAGCATTGACCCTGCTGCCACCTTTCCGAGTCACTTTGTTGCTCTAAGAAGTTGCTGTTTTGCTAGAAAACTACTGGCAAAGAACACCCCTTGGGCTGAGCCATCCATTATTTCCATATCTTGTAATTCAGCCGGGAACCTGGACATCGGTTAAAGGAGAGGAAATATAAGTGGGGTAGCCCAGTTTTTTAAAAAAATATTGACTGTTTGGTTATCTGATGCTGACACGGTGCCGAGGCGTGCACTGGTCAACAGTAGCCTGGCTGTGGGCTTGAGAAATGACCAGAAGTCCCAGAAAATCCCACCTTCGGGTGGCTGTAGTGGGCGCCTGCAGGATTCATCGCCGCCCTGACAGTGATTTAGATAAATGGCTCAGCTATCTATCAAAATGTTTTTAGGACTTTATTTGACAATTCATTGGAGCATTAGCCTGAAAATGACATTTTAAATCTTTGTTTTCAAAGAGGTCAAAGTTTAACTGGAAGAAATTGAGTTTTCCTAATAACATGGTGGCTTATCTAAAGAGAAAGAGAGAAAAAAAAAAAAAGGAGAGGGAACAATGACAAGATTTAAATCGTCCTCTCTGAAACTTTTACTTAAGAATAAAGACTTGCTTCTAGGGGTAGGAAATCAACAGGTTTGTAGCTGAAAAATCAATAACCATTTGATGCCCACAGCTTGGCTGTCTGACTTAATATTTCGTAGAGCCATAACCAGGGGAGGAAAAAAAAAAAGAATATCATTTTTCAGAAGGCATCTTCATTTTCAGCTGCTCCCCAAATGCCTTTTCTTTTCTGCTGCTCATTTTCTTTTTGGAGAACTCAAAGAAACGGTTCCAAAATAATTTTCCAACCCTCTAACAAATCTTTCAGACCTGTCCTCTCTGTAGCAGTTAAAAACAGCAAGAACAATTTCACTTGGAATCTCAGGGAACTAGAGCTCTCTAAAAGTTTTTCTTATGAGAGAAAGTTTTAATGAAACGTTTTTTAATGAAGAAAAAAAAATGTTCAGGACCCTGGCGTGGAGCTGATAGACCTAATAGAGATTTTACAAGTAGACATTCTTCCTTTTGTAATTAACCCTCCAAACATGCCTATTAAGTCGTAGGAGTGGGGAGAAAAGCTTTGTTTGTTCTTGAACAAGTTAAACAAGGGATTTGTCTTATCTGTGGAGAGCGAGTGGTGAATGTGTCATTCGCCTAGGGCCAGCCGATAAGCAAGAAGTGTTGATAACAGCGAAGTCCAGCTAATCAAAGAAACTTGCATTAGAAAAAGTAAATAAAGGCCTCTGACAAAGGGATTTCAGAAATTTCAGTGTCTTATTTTTGTCAGCAGGGCAATTAGGGCTCACTGTGGTCAATTTCACAAGGGTTTGAATCCCACAGCCCGACTCCAGGTTAAATGAATAGAATGTAAATATCGCTTCTGCCCCTGCCGGGTGGCTTTATCCTCCACAAACCGCTTTATGACTGGTCAGTTTAGTTGTTCAAGCGATTAAGTTTTTAAGCATAAATAAAAGTTCTAATAAAGCTCTGCCACTCGGTGTTTGGCTCCGAGTGGCACAGCCAGCCAGGGCTTTTGAAGTAAAAGCATATTAGGGCTGCGTTTGTATAAGTACGAACATTAAAACCACAGCCTCTTCCATTTTACTTAATGACTGTTTTGACAAGAAGCAGATCTGTTTGTGCTCTTAACACAGAGGAAACAGTGGGCAAGAAGGGGAAAAAAACAGTACTAAATTCTAACCAAAACTATTTTCTTCTTTGAGATCCCACTGTTTTTTAATGCTGCTTGTGTGTGTGTGTGTGTGTGTGTAGTAATTAGAGTAAAGCCTTTGAACTTAAAACATTCCAGACGCATTCTCTGAAAGGTGTGAGAATATTCTTTTTATTTTTCCTTTTAAATTTTAAAGACAGAAAAATGACATGCCAGTCAGCTGCCGGTTGAAGTAGGGCTTGTGAATTGCTTGTTCTAAAAATTCGAAGTCAGGAGTAGCGGGTTACCAAGGGAATGTGGTATAAATAATACGATTTAAGACTGCCCCTGGAGGTGTCGGAGCCACTAAGTTTCTCTTCAGATGCCCCCTGGATTGTCTTGGGTTTAGGCTGCTCCAGATGTTTTCAGCATTAATTGCTCAGTGGGCATAGGGTAAATCCTAATGTTTGTGGTCTAAATATAGTAGTTGCTTTCAGTGAAATCATGAGTGTGACAACTTCTTGGCCCTTTTCCCTATCTTTTCCCTACTCAACACTTCAAAAGAAAAAAGGGAAAAAAAGATTTTCTTTTTTAATGAGGAGAAATGATCTGTTTAAAAAACAAACAGTATGTAGGTATGATTAAAGAAGGAAAAAAAAAATCCCCTTCCCATAGTGCTGGGACCTGAATTTTAAGTATTAAACAGTATCTAAATCCTTTCCTAGTGAGATATAAATTGGGGTCAAAGTGGCAAAATCAAAGATACCCTCTGAAAGAGAGACTAAATAAAGGCTGACAGCCACCATATGAATTGAATGGGGTTTTGAATAAATATTTCGGTGAAAAGGCTCAATTGTTTTTCTAAAGTAGAACATAATTTTCTGCTTCTCTCGGCCACATGAAGGTGGCAACACCATCTAAAAGAAGGGAAGAAAAGGGAATTATGCTTAAAACCTCAGAGAGTGCAGGATAGGGCCGTTTGAAAACAAGTGGAAGATTCATAAAGTTTTTTCCTTCCCTGTAAGAAAAAAGAAATACTAAAATGTTGTCCATCTCCAGGTAACCTGGTGCTTTGGCTAGGAAAGCCTTGCTGTGCAACTTAGAAGAAAAAAATGCACACGTTAAAATTTTATCACCAGAAAAGGGTTAATTCCAAAAAGTAGATCAAAACACTAGGAGACTTCTGTCTCAGCCTTAGGCTGTGGAATGGCCTGGGAAGATCTGTCCCTTAAACATAGGCTGTGGAATGAATGCGCAAGCTTTGGTTACCATTTGACTTCCCAGCTCAAAATGCAAAGCCTTGCATCAGCACAGGCCTTTTTTTTCCTTAGTAGATAAATGACCAGAATGGCAATTTCTAATAGGATAGCTGACCTGAACCAGAAGTTTTCTTCTCATTTCTGGAAGCCTGGCTCTGACCTTATATAAGCAGTCAGTACTGTTGTGAACTTTTCTTTAAAGCATAAAAGAAACTTCTGGATATCAGGTGCTTGTAATTTCCCTTCAGCATGCTAAGCCCCTGAGATGGCTGAAAAGGGAAGAAAACCTTGCTGTTTTCTCCTTTAGATATTCCACAAGCATCAAGAAATAATCTCTGAAGGGAAATACACAATAAATGATAAAGATGATAAATTCTGCTCTCAAGGAAATTATCATCGTTAAAATATAAAAAAATTAAGGCTGGGAATTTTTTAATTAAAAAGTTACTCTTTGGGATGAAAATGAAGATGTAAAACCAAGATGCAAAATGTAGAACTCTTCGAGTCGAATAGGACTTATTAAACAATAAAGGCAGTGCTCATTTTGGTACATCTTAAAAAGAATTTTCTATAGACTTTGCATTATACATGTAAGTGCCAATAAATTTATCCTTAAATGACATTTTTATACTTTAAATGTTCTAATATAAATTCAGTTAACTATCAGTTAAATAGATTATTTCAGAAATGGGAATTTTTTTTTTTTTTGATGAAGATTAATTAGAAAAATCTTGGCTAAAAACCTTTCCAAAAGATATGAATGTAGAATCTTGCCTTCCACATTACAGGGTAGTTATGGCAGTCAAACATCTCAGATTTTCTAGAATAACCCACTTTCAATGTACTGCCACAGTTCCCACGTAAGTCTTTGAAATATGCCAGATATTTCAACATGACGACATCTCCGAGGCTGCCCCTTGGACTCAGGAGAGGCACAGAAAGTCTTTGTTTGGATTCTATGGTCAGTATAAGCGCAGCACTCCACAGCCTAATTTTTCCATTATAACTGGAGATCGCCTTGTGCAGATTCTGGGTCATTCTTCCGCACATGCATTCCTCTCGTGGCTAAATGTAGATCTGTAAATAGAAGGCATCGCTGGCAAAATGGATTTAAGTATTATGACGGAGATTCTGATCACGCGTGTGTGTGTGTGTGTGTGTGTGTGTGCGTGTGTGTGTGTAGAGTGGGGAGGGGGTAGAATTAAACATTGAATCACCGTGAACAAATCTGTATCAGTTCTTGGCCAGCTTCTTCTTAAAAAGTTGGAGCTGGAGGTGATGGAGAGAGGGGAGCAGAGTTAACTCAGGTTTCAGATTTATCAGAATCCTGTCTGTAAGTGGCTTGGCCTAAGCACCTCTTGTTAAACAGGAGATGAGATAACCTGCCCATCTGTAAGATCTAATGACACAACCTCATCAGTCACCATGCTGCCCTGAACGTTCCTCTTTCCTTCCTGCCTTCCTAACTTCATCATTAAAAAGCCTGATTTCGGTCCCAACCCAGCCCCCAAACTCCCTGAAATGAATAAAAAAACAAAGCGAAAGTTCTCCCCACCTAGGAAGCAGCAGAGGGGGGTCTGCAGGTGTTCTATTATTTATCTCGAGCCTTCAGAGCGTCTTGGATGGGAACTGAAACGGGCAGTGGAAGCGCTGACTTGCTTCCTCTCTGGCTTTGCAGGGTGGGGAGGGGGTGGGGGGGGGCGTTCAGTAAGATAAGACTCTTGGTCCCCAACATGATAAGACAGGATAACAGGAACTGACGTCAGAAGGCGACCCGGCCTGGCCCAGCGTTTCCTCTGTCAGGGCCCATGCATTCCAGGAGCCTCCAGGCTCCCCCAGAGCTGTTGAAGTAAACTGGGGAGGGCTTGAGGGGGGGGACGGGGCTGGAGGAAGCTAATTTTAACAAGGGTGATCATGGGTGACAATGTCCCTCCTTCCCTAAAGGAGATTTCTCTAAACAGAACAAAGACTAATTTGAGGGGAAGGGAGCGATTTTAATAAAAGCAGAGTCTGAGGTTATAATGGCAGTTTTAGGTTGTCATGTACTGGGTACGCGTTTCCAAGCTGTCAACAGTTTCCCTCTGATGTCTCATAAGACAGTCTATCCAGCCGTCACCAAACATCACCCGTGAACCCTGCCAGCTCTCCCTATAGAACCAAATGGGCGGGAATTCACATTGTCAGAGCTAATCCCTGGGACTCCTGTTTACTTTTCTAAACACCGGGTTCCCACCCCCGCCCACCTCATCTGACGGCAGCTTAAAGACGCACCAGTCCTGAAACCACCTCCTGGCTTTTCTCTCTTCTTTTCTTCTTCCTTTTCTCCTAAATTCAGACTCTTTTTTTTTTTTTTTTTTTTTGGCCTTCACAAGTGATTTGAGGTTTGGAGAAGGAGAAATTCTACTGAAAGGGTCCTTTTTTTTTTCCCCACCTTCATGGGTTTTCAGTCTACTTTTCTTAAAGATTGCTTTTTTCTTCAAGTTTTAGTATTGAATTAGGAGTGCATGTCCTAATTTGATCAGATATAGTGAAATGTTTGATTTTGTTGTTGTTCTTGTTGATCAATTACTGTTCACCACAAGTTATTTCATCAAATCAGAAAAAAAAAATAGCTGAGTTCAGAGCACTGTAATAGAAATGCTGCAGGTAAGGCCAGAGGAGTGCATCCATTAACTGGAAAATGAAGATTTGGGTCACAGTTATCCTAATTTTTCTCTAATTTCCAGAGCAAATGAAGACCTCTGTAATAAATCCCTCTTCGCAAAAATATTAAAGCTTTCGGGGCTACAGTACCTTTGTCTTTTCATCAAAGTCCATGATTATAAAAAGGCTGATGATCTGAAGGCTGTTTCAGCTTCAAAAGACTTTTTTAGGGTCTGGCCTATTGGAAAGCTTGGGGGTATAATTAACTAAAATGGAAATGGAGGCAAGTGAAATTTAGTTCCTGATGTTTTAATTTAGCTCAGCACTGCCATGTGTTATTGAAGAGAATTCTTAAAGGCAAACATAATTATTTCATTATGGTCCTCAGAATGCTTTCATTGGCTTTAATGACAAGAGGCTGTATAAAAAGGCATACATTTTAATTAGTCCTTCTTATATTTACATCAGATAAATAACAAATAATTGATGAAAAACAAGTCTTTGGGATGGATGATTTCACATAGTGCGCTGGTTACAGTTTAATGATGAAACATTTCTCTGTTGCTTTGCATTTTAATTATCCAGACATTATAGGAGTGGTGCCTCGGCGCTAAAATACCGCCATTGCCATTTTATTACAAAAATTCACGCTTAACGCCTGGGAGTCGGAAGCGGGAGAAGGTAGCTACAAGCACGTCTCAGAGAAACTAAATTGCCAGTCCCATTAATTTTACTACGTTTGTTAGCATTCGTTGTGATCACTTTTATGTCCTCGCTTGTCTTTTTGGATTAAGACTGTCAGGGGTTTCACCTGCATTTTTATGATCGCACCTTCTCCTTAATACCGCTCTCTCTCGCTGCCTGTTTGGAAGACTTGCCTGAACGTCCCTTTGCCAGATGTAGGCTGGAAACGCAGAGAGTCTCCTGCCATGCCAGAGGCACGCTCTACCTTTGATCGTATACGAAAACCCATTTCACATGATTCATCCGTTTTGGTGTATAGAACACTAATTGTTATTATTGATTTTAAATTCCGTGACCATTACAAGTAACCCAGATGACTGGCAGATAAAGGGTAATAATCCATGGAGTTCTGGAACTGTCTCATGTTTGTCTGGAGTCCTTTCTGTGATCAATATTAACTGCCCCATTGAAACTAACTGCTGTATCAAATAACAGTCAATCAAATGAATGTGCTTAGAGATTATTTATCGAAGGCTTTAATTGCTCACTGGGGCCCTGCTTATCAGAGGAAACAATAGGACCTAGAGACAGGAGGAACAGGTTTGGATTTGCCGAGAAAGTTGGAGGATGCAGGTGAAGCATCTTTCTGCTCCTTGGGCCAGAGTTTCCAGAAGCCCACGTTGGGCTTCTAGCGGGTGCAAGTTGCAAATACTCTTACAGAGGTTGTCCTGTCACCTGTATATCGAAGAGAGCGCTCTGGAGAAGGAGGTGTACTGATTTCCTTGCCCTCAGACCACAGGCTGTGAAGTTGTCCCTCTGAGTTTTACGGCGGCTCCTCTGCACATACATCACCCCCACCTCCCCCGGCCTCTCTCCACCTGTATTCCCTGCTCGGCCGACAGGCTGAGATCATGGAAATAGCCTGCCTTGACACGGGATCGATTTCTACAGCTATGAGATGGGACATTGCAGAATTTGTAGAAAGATTAGAGATAATGTAAATGAGGTTTCTGCCCTGCCCTAGAAGCACACACAAGTCGCTGAGTGGACCTTCTCTGGTTTCAGGCCGCCGCGGCGGCTTCCGTGCCTTCCAGAGCAGTGAACCATGTTCGTTTCGTTGGTATCTCTTCCCTCTGTGAAATGGTTTCTCTGCCTGTGGTTCATCACCTAGGTGACAGTCCTTCCTGTTTGTCACCGTGGGAGCGCACCGTGGTCCTGATGCAGTGGCATCCATTTACCAGACCCCTAGATCTTGTACAAATAATTGACACTTACATGTGAGCATTGTCACCTTTGAAGTGGTCCAGATACACTTTTGCCCAAAGATGCTGTCAGGGGCCAGTACATTCTGTTACTCACTTGGGTACCAGCCATGCTCCAGACTCCCTGATGTGTTCTGTGGGGACACTGAGATGAAGCCCTTCCTGTCCCTGCTCTCTCTGGACTCACAATGTGCAGGAGAAACTTGTGTACACACGTCAGTGTGACACAGCCCCCTTGCAGACGCAGGAGTCTCCTCGGGATTTTGAACCTGAGTTTGATTATGGAATGAACTAAAACCCATTGAGAGCCAGGGCTGGTGCGTAAGTGGGGTTACACATTTTTGTCATAAGGAGCAGGCAAGAGGTGGGTTTCGGCCACAGAGGCAATTTCTAATTGTAATTCACAAAACACTTTAAAACTCCACAGTGGAGTACATATATACGTATTACGAACTTGCTTCCTGAAGATTCCTGTGGATGTTTCTGGAGTGTTTGTTACTGTTCTTTGGGGACTGGGTCTGATTAGATTATATTTTTAAAAAATCACTCAAATCTTTGTGACTGTTTTTGTGACTTACTGCTGTGGAACAAACTGCCCCCTAACTGAGCGGCTGGACAATTTATTATCTCATTAATCTGTGGATGGACTGGGCTCAGCTGGGCAGGTCTTCTGCCACACGGGATGTCAGCTGAGGCGACACCCTCCAGGGCTGGAATGGGCTGGAAGTGTCTCCGCCTTGGCACCCGGGGCTGCCATGGACGTGGGCTGTTGGCAGCGAGCTCGGCCGGGCTGGCCCGGGGTAGCTGCGGGCGCCCTGTGCTGCTCACTGGGAGGCGGGAAGAGGCTGGAGCGGAGCTGGCTGCCGTCTCTTTCACCACCTGCTGTCCGTTAAGCATCACAGTTAAACCCACAAGAGTGACTTTTTTTTTTAACTTAAATAGAGTTTAATGTGATTTTATTATATTAAAAGACTGTGTTCTGGGAAGGGTCCCCAGCTTCAGTCAGGCTACCTGTCCATGGGGAAGGACAATGACCGGCTGCCCTTTTCCATCTGCCTAGCAGCCATCTCATCATCCCACCAACACCAAAGACGTTGCTGTCTCTGCCAATAGGGACCAACGAAAGAGCTATTGTGGGGTTTTTAGTTAGGTTTTTTTTTGGGGGGGTGGTTAAATATTTAACAAGATTCTACTCTCCTGACTCTACCTGCTTTATTATCACAAACAAGCCTGTGAGGAAGGTTCGATGAGCCTCTTTTTGCAGAAGAGGACATCGAGGCTCGGAGAAGGCGACTTTGACAGCAGGTCCACCCTGTCGTCTGACAGCTGAGTGAAGAATTCCAGAAAAAAATTTATGCCCTAATAATACCAAGAAAGGACCCTGGAGTGCTTTGGCTTTGGGGGAAAGGTGGGAGAGAGGGAGGGAAAGAACTGTACCACAGAACATCCTCTGATCACGTTATTTCTCTCATAGACGTCACAGCCTTTTAAATTGTAGGAGAAACTAGAGGCTGTGTACGCTTTGGTTTTGTTGTTTTCCGTCCTGTTTGGTGTTGAAGTCTGTGCCAGTCTCATCCCTCCACGGCTCGCAGGACTCAGAGGTCAGGAGTAGCCTCGTGTTTAGTAAGGAGTCGCAGGGAGGTGAGAGAAATAAGGTTTTTCTTGTTGTCCGAGCACACTCAGAACCATCCTCTGGAGGTGGGCACTGAGGGTGGTGCCTCTCAGTCAAGCAGCCTTATTGTGTCTTCCATGATTTAAAAAAAAAAAAAGAAAATTTTCCAAGCGATGATGAACTGAAATTGATATTTTGGTGTTTGCCACCTATTTTTAAGTATCTGTTTAGAGGGTCTCAAACTTAGGAAGCCTTTTACTCTGTAATGAAGTTTACATTAATTACAAGGATGCTAATTGACTTCCTGCATAATACACTTATATCAGTGATTTCAAATGCAGTTGGCTCTTTATATCTGGGGGTTCCACATCCGCAGATTCAGTCGATCTCAGATGGAAAATACTCGGGAAAAAAAAAGCTCCAGAAAGTTCCAAAAAGCAAAACCTGAATTTGCTGCACAGTTAGCTGCTATTTACATCGCGTTTACATTGTATTTACAACTATTTACATGGTACTTACATTGTATTAGGTATTATATGTCATCTAGAGATGATTTAAAGTATATGGAGGATGCGGAGGTTAGATGCATGTACTATGCCTGTTTATATGAGAGACTTGAGTATCCATGGATTTTTGTGTCCAGGGGGCAGGGGGAGTCTAGAACCAATGCCCTGCAGATACGAAGGGATGACTGTGTATTTTAAGTGCTATATAGTGTTCTATATTTGGGATTTTTATATACCATGTTCTACCTGTTTCTTTTGTTTGAAATTCAATGGTTATTGAATTACAGATATTGAGGAGACAGGTGGACGAATTGAAGTGACTTCCTGTGGGTCATGTAGTAAGTTCTCAGTGGATGCTCCACTGGTTACTCTGTGCACAGTGTGGTACCCTGGCGTGGGGCACTCCTCATGCACCGCCTCTGCTGTGGAAGTTAGCACTCCAAGTTGCCTCCATTTTTTCATCTGTACAATGGATCCAGAATGCTTACCTTGCAAGCTTATCATAGACTTAAATAAGAGAGTTTATTTAAAGTATCTAATAATGAAGACTCAGTAAATGGATTTTCTTCCAATACTTTATTGTGAAAAAAAATTTTAAATGCAGAAAAGTTGAAAGACTTTTACTGGGAATACTTGGATCCCCAACCACCATAACGACCATTCAAGTTACCTGGTGTGTTTTCTGTGTTTCTCCTCATTTCTTCCTTTTGGTGTGGTTTGTTTTGTTTTCTTGATTGGGTTCCCTTACTAACCAGGCAAGTCTTTGAGGTCAGATGTTGTATCCTTTACCTCTGGCTTCCCCGTGGTAGTAGAGCGTTAGTGTAGCTAGTATAGTAGCTGATCAGTACCCAGTTAACCGTGGTTGAGTCAATGAGGATAGGTGTTCAAGCACATCAGGCCCCTTAATGTCCCAGGTACCAGCACACTGCAATAGAACATTCTGTAAGGACGGAAACCGTTTGTAGTTCTGTGTTGTCCAACACAGTGACCGCTGGTTCTGTGGGGGTATTGAGCACTTGAAATGTGGCTAATATGTCTGAGGAACTGAATTTTTTTATTCTATTTAATTTTAGTTAGTTTAACTTTCAATAGCCACATGCGGCTAGTGGCTACTGTATTGGACAACACAGCTCTGTAGACCAGCTCTTAATGTTTTTTCAATATTTGTTCATTCTCTTTATGTCCCTTTTCCTTTGCCTTTATTCTTCTTTCCTTATTGTGCTTCAAGAGTTCTAATTATCTCTTTATGGAGACGGTAAATAGACTGCAGGAGAATGTAAACAGAATCCTGGAGGGTCGTGATTTTTAGTAATTGTTTAACTTGTTTTCCTTCTGGGTGGAACTGTTTTTCCTGCGGCTTGCCAAATACATAGGGCTTATTTTGCTAACACATACTTTGCAGAGCTCAACCATGATTTTCCCAGCATCCCGGTGGGTTGGACTTGAGTTCTGTTTCTTGCAGCAAGCAAATCACGGGAAAACGTGATTTCTAGCCTGTGCCCCACACCTGCCTGGTTTTCCGATGGACAGGGTGTCTTCTAAACTTTCCCAGCTACTTTCAACTCTGCATAAACATTTTAAACTGCAGGGAGGCAGAGAGGAGCAGGCCATTCTCCGTGGAAATCTCAGTGTGTGTTCTAGAAGATGCCATGCTTCCTCTCCCACGAGCATCTTCTGCTTTATAACCAGTGCCAGGCACACTGTAAGGGCTCAGGTGTTAGGCTGAGTGTAGTTCGGTGACAATGAACTTGAAATTCGGGAACTCTCAAGTGGTCTCTGGGTCTGTTTATCTCTATGCTTTGGGGTCACTCAAAACACCTGAAGAAAACGTCAGGGCGTGGCCAGAACTTGGGAGGCCCATGTTGCCATAGCAGCCAGCCCTTATAAACACGCTAGCTGGAAAGTTGGCCTGAAAATATGAGGTTAGGGTATTTCCTTGGGCTTCCGGCACCTGCTTTGCTATCCTTGCAACAGATTTTCTGATAGGACCTCCTGTTCACATTACCACTCCTCCCTTCCTTCCTTGGTTTGGTCCACCCCTAGAAATGGGGTGCAGAAATCAAATAGAAATAAGACCAAATCAACAAGCAAGAGAAACTTTTGAACCAAGATTTGTTTTTTTTCCGCTTAATGTTTTTAAGTTGTGACTGATTTTTATTCAAATGATACAATCACCAGCATAGTAATTAAACTTTATTCAGTGCAGATTATCTGCAGAGTATGCCAACTGTGTAAAATGAATTCCGTCACCTAATCCTCCCAGCAGCCTGAAGAGAAAGGCACTGTTACTGCTCCATTTTACAGAGGAGAGTCTCCGGGCACAGAGTGGTTCTGGCGTCCGGGCCTCTGGAATCTGGACAGTGTGTCTGAAGTGCCCCCCGCCCCCAGGCTCAGCTTTGCGTGGTGTGGTTTTCCTTCCTTCTGCCAGCTCTGCAGAGTCGACTCCCAGTTTCTTTGCAGGGTGGGGGAAGGAGGGCGGTTGGAAGCCTCAGAACCCACAGGATAATAAAAGGGTTTCCAAGTGAAAGCTGGAAACAATACATTTTTAACAAAATGGGCAGTTACTCTAATTGCTGTGCCCCTACTGTTCAATTCCTTTTTATGTCCTAATTCATTAAATTGTGTGCACACACAGGCTTATTATTTACAGATGTATGCACTTTTAACTGGCTCATATGAAACAGATGTTTCGCGAAAGGTAACCGAGAGCAAGTGATCTAAACCCTCCTTTAGTGAGTATCAAGTGAATAGTCTGGCCCATTACCTGCAGGGTTTTTGCTATTATTTTGAATTGCAGTGTCCAGCGTGGGGAGGAGAATTCAGTCTGTCCCCTGGAGGAACAAATAAAAATACAACGACCCTGTAAGCAGACATCTGCATCTCAAAATAGAAGAGGGTGTGTGCAGGTGACAGGCAGGTGGTAGTCACATGTGGGCTCCGGTGGATTGGAATGAGTTTTATAAGCAATTTGAGACAAAAAGACCGATTGCATTATGGTAGGCTTTTTTATTTTTTAAGAGCCTTACTCTATTATATATTAATCATTACAGTCTTTGAATTCATAGCTGAGCGACTAGCATGCTCCTTTTTATCCAGAATTTCTTAGTTAATTATTTTTAGATGGAATTACTCCATTGCTCTTGTAACTGGCAGGAATGCAGGCAAAGCTTGGACAGTGAATGCAACGTCAAATTACTGTCTCCCAGCTTCTAAAAGAGTCAAGATGGGCTCTTTCCACGGGTTCTTCATGGCTCCACATAAGTCATCTTCAATTAATAGTAATGATAGGATTAATTTCAGCTCTTCATTGCAGTGTAACAGACCAACCCCAAACGTATGGCTTAAAACACAATTTATTGTCTCACTTGGGATTGCTCATGTGGCTGCAGTCAGCTGGTACTGAGGGTGGACCAGGCTGGATGTTCACGATGGTGTCTCCATTCCATGTCCAGCTCCTCAGCTAAGATTTCTGGAGCAGCTGGCGGCTGCCTGAGCCTCTCTCTCCACACCACCTCCTCTTGTGACATGAGCTTCCTTACAGTGTGGCGGCCCCTGATCTCCTCCCGTGGCTTCCCCGGGAATGAGCGTTCCAAAGAACCCAAATGGAGACTGCGAGGCCTCTTACGACCTAGCCTCATGTGTGATACGGTGTTACTCCTGCCACATGCTTCTGGTCAAAAAGCAATCTCAGTAGCAGCTCAGATTCAAGGGGAAGGGCCTCCACAGCAGTGTCGCTCCCTGGGGGAGTGGGTCACTGGGCAGGCCATCCTTGGAGACCACCTGCATACTAACTGGAAATAAATGCCCACCTCTTTTTCAATTCAAGGTTAACATGGCCTAATAAA
Source organism: Camelus bactrianus (assembly GCF_048773025.1). NCBI lineage: Eukaryota > Metazoa > Chordata > Mammalia > Artiodactyla > Camelidae > Camelus > Camelus bactrianus. The sequence continues at coordinate 112,488,476 of NC_133539.1, read as the reverse complement.
AATAAACACGGCCAATCACCATGCCAAAAGCTGGGTGGCATATGTCACAGAACAGCTATTTCAATACTTCTTCAGAATGTTGGGGAGCAATAATAATCACCCTGCAAAGCCCACCACGAGATTTATTGTTTTTGTGTTGTTAGGCGTTCTCCAAACAACAGCAACAAAACACTGGAGCAACAAGATAGCCAAAATTATGTCATTTTGTATGTTGACAGCTGGAAACCGTCACAACTGATATATAAAATAGGACATCAAATATTAAGTGGCATATCAGGTTTATTGCATATATGGCCATGAGAGTGCACTTTATTTTGTCTTACGGAGCTCTTAAAAAAAAAATCCATGTAATGGATTAAAGGTATTACAACTCCCATATTCTGCCTGGCTCTAGGCCAGGGGGCCAGGCATGATAAATAATCCCAATAGACAGAATCTGTAGGAAGGAATTTTAAAATGTATTTATGATAGACATATTGACCTCCCTAACTAATAAAAATGTATACATGAGGTTAGTTTTGAAGGGAACGTGCAGACCTTACACAGAGTGTATATAAATACTGTATTTCACTGTAGTGTTCGCATCCTTAAAATAGTTCCCACATCTCTGTGACATGTGGCTATCATATTCATTTTCCTAGAAGTAAAGAAAAGGGTGGATTTTTCAGTACATGTGCAGTTACTCTAAGAAGGAATCGTTTTAACTTCCTTTATCTTCAAGCAGGGGTCAGGAAACCCAGCCAAATCTGGTCTGTAGCCTGTTTTTGTAAATAAACTGATTGGAACAGGCGAGGTGGATTCACTGACGTCCTGTCCCTAACTGCTTTCCCCCAACGACAGCAGAGCTGGGTGGCTGTGACAGAGACCATGTGGCCCACGAAGCTTAAAATGTTTATTCTCTAGTCCTTTACAGAAAAAGTTTGCTGACTTGTCTTAAAACATTAAAAGTTTAGTAAGGTGGCTTAGCCTAGAAATGAGTGCTATGATAATCTTTAAAAAAATTTTTTAAAGTGGTAGTTTCTTTTCATTTATTTATTTTGTGGGGAGATGTAACTAGTCCTATTCATGTATTTTTATTTTTTTAGTAGAGGTACTGGGGGTTGAACCCAGGACTTCGTGCGTGCTAAGCACCTGCTCTACCACTGAGCTGGACCCTCCCCTGGTTTTAATAACCTTATGCCAGTTCTAGATCAAGCTGTTCCCAGCTTGACCTAGACCTTGGACAAGTCCTTGAACTTCTCTAAACTTCAGTTTCCCCCGTGAATAATGGAGATTAAAAACAGGTAATGGTAGCAATCCCTGCCCCTGGCCACCCTTTTGCCTGGAGCGAGCGAGGGAGGGCGTGTGCTGAAGGCACACCTGGCCTCACCCACCACGTGTAATACGTGCTGTTGGCAGGTTCCACCGAATTGGCTGAAACGCCCACCGTTTATTAAGAATCACATACAAGGCTTTCTGTGCAGAGTTCACTCTTTCACTCCTTTTTCAACCAGCATTTATTGAGCTCCTGCTGTGTACTTTTAGGCACTGAGTATTTAAAGGCGAGGCAGCCGGCGCCTTCCTGTGCTCAACACAAGCCCGTCAGGGCGCCTCGGGCACCATCAGATCTTCCTCCAGCTGGGGCCATTTTTTGCCGTCTGGTATTTTTAGTTGTCCGTTGGTGTGGGCCAAGAACAGTGTCTTCTAACTTCTTTTTAACCCGGCATTTAGCACTGTGCCTGGCCCGGCCAGGTGCTCAGTAAATACACGTCAGCCGTGGGATGTTGCTGGCTGATCGTCCCAGCCCTGTCCGCCCGCCCCTGCACTGGTCCATCTGCAGGTTTGCGACCCTGGGTTCCAGCAGCTATGGAAGGCTCTCAAAGGGGAGACTGCCTTGGGTGGGGGGAGTTTCAGGAAGCTGTTTCTTAGGGTTCTGTGCACAAGGATTGGGGCTGGGCCAGGAAGACCCTTGAGGAGAGGTCTGTGGTAGTCCTCTGGGTAAATGGCCAGAGGCTGGGAGGGCAGGGGCTGCTGAGAGGGCGCGTGAGGAGGTGAAGCTGACACAACGCGCTCTTCTCGGATTAGCTTGTGGGGACTCTCATCAGGAGGGACAACTGTTGTGAGAAGGAAAATGGAAGTAAAGGCCAGGAAATCAAGACAGGAGACAGACGTGTAGGAGGAGGAGGTGAACAGCCTTCATCAGCACAGGCACGACCCCCGATCCTGTAATGATGATAACTCTGCTCCAACCACCATTGAGCGACAGGCATGGTACCCGGCGCTTGACAGTGATTTATCATTTTGTGTTCATCATGATCCAGGGAGGGATAGGCTCTCATTTCATACAAGGAGAAATGGAGACTCAGAGACGTTAAGTAACTTGCCCCAAGCCACACAGCTAGTAAGTAGGAGAGTTGGAACCCAGGCAGGCTGACTCCAGAGTTCACCCTTCCAACCACACCCTCAGCTTGTCCATAAAGATGAAAAGTTCCCTGAAGGAAGGAGTATCCAAAAAGACCCGAGCCTTGGGGCCTGCTCACAGGTAGAAGACTGGTGAGGATTTCTTTTAATTTTTTTTTTTAAGTATCCTTTAGCAATTTCTTTTTTAAGAACTCAGATGAAAGCACTTTGAAACCCCTCATCCGTCTCACATCAAGAAATACTGAGAAATCACTGTTATGAAAGAAGAAAAATCAACCATGTTAGAGCGTTTCTCTAATCCGAACAATTCCATATAGAAGTTTAAGAATCTTTTAAAATAAAATATCCCAAACGTGTCCTTTGGAGCTGATGTGTTGTCATATTAATCCTCTAGAAGGTTTGGTGGGGATGCTTCTGGTTGCCCCCAACACCTTGGTCCTCCTGGAGTAGAGTGATCCGGCCCCTGGTGAGGGCATCCTAAACCTGCAGGCAGGGACAGGAGACTCATTGCATGACTTCAGGTTGCATTTTTGTGCCAGATACATCCTGGTTAAGGGTGTGTAAGTGGTCCACTGACAAGAGAGGGAGAACCAGCCAGAGGTGGGGGCCCAGAGCCCCCGTCCGCCCCCACAGCAGAGCCCCAACGCTGGCCGTGGTGCCAGCCACATTTGGCCGGAGTTACCGCTCCTGACAGCGTGGAGTCACACACCCTTGGACTGCCGCCAGAGGCCCTTGGAACTTCATCTGCGCCACTGCCATTCAGCTGGCCCGCCTGGCCTTCGGGGTTGGGCTCTCGGCGGGGAAGGCATGGGAGGGGTTTGTGGGCTCGGTGAGTGCCCCTGACTCCTGTGTTTGCTTCTGGGGGACTTTCCTACTTTATTGCTCTGACTGGAAAGAGAAAAGGGCTTCTTTCTTTTTTAGTTTTCCAGTTTTACTTTTGGTCCTTATGCTGGGATGACCGCGTGTTCTGTGTGACATGATCTGTAGATCCTCAGACTTGCTGCCGGGGACTGAGAGAGTGTCATTGTCTTCTCCCAACACCTGGGTCACACTCATTCTCCTGAACTCGTGACCACTGGCGTTCAAATTCCTGCTTACCTGCGCCCCTCTGTCCTCGAGCAAGTGACCTAACCAGCCTGTGCCTCCAGTTTCTTGCCTGGAAGTATTTCTTAGATATGTTACGACCAGCTATCTCGTAGGGCCATGATGGGGTCAGATGAATTAAATACGTGTCAAATGCTGAGAACAGAATTCGGCTAGCCTGCAGTACTGGCTCCCTGAATGTCAAATGTCGCTGTTAATATTGCCATGTTGTTATTATCCAACTGGACTCGACAGGTGTTCCTGTCATAACGGTATTAGTCACATGAAGATACGGCTCACCCACCTGTCCCCAAACTCTCTAATAGATACTCAGATTCTCTGGCTATTATTTGTGTGTATGTGTTTTTATAGAGTTCTGTAGCTTACAAAGTATAAACGCTGCAGTGTGGCAGGCACACTTGTCATCTCCATTTCTCAGATTAGGAAACTGAGGCTCAGGAAGGTGAAGTGACCGCTGGTAAGAGGCAGCATCGGGAACTGGGCTCCTGTCTCTGTCTCCTAGGACTGGGCAATTTCCACTTCTCCAATGCTGCAGGAAATTTTTTTTTTGGCTGTCCTACATTTTTGTCCTTCAGTCTCGCCATAAGTAGTTCCTGTCCCCTGGATTAGGGTATTTCGACCTCAGCACAGTTTCTAATTTGGGCCAGACTGTTCATTGTTGTTGCTGGGGAGGGAAGGGGGCTGTCCTGGGCTCCATGGGATGTTTAGTTGCATCCCTGGCATCTACCCACTAAATGCCGGTAGCAGCTCCCAATTATGATGGCCAAAATCTCTCCAGACATTGCCAAATGTCTCTAAGGGGGCAAAATCAGTGTTGGTTAAGAAACCACTGTTCGAGATTAAGGAAGGTAGAAGGGAAGTGTCGGGGGAGGGGCGGGGGGGCGGGGAGTGGTGGAGGTCCGGGGTGAAGATCACTTATGAAACACTGTGTGCCAGGCAAGTTGCAAACGTTGTCTCTCTTTGACCAACAGGAATGTTAGGATTGGCTGCATTTTTATGAAGGAGACACTAGGGCTCAGAGAAGTAAACTCTGGCCATTAAATTAGTAAGTGGCAGAAGAGGGGTTCAAATCCAGTTTTTTTGCAGGCTCAGGGCATTTTAGTTCTTTTTAGGAACCAAGAAAATCCACAATGAGGGTTAAATTGGTTTTAGAGTTATTTTGAGGCCGCTAATCTGAGTGTATAACTGTTTTAAAAAACCAACAAAATAAAACAAAAAACGCTTCTTTGTAGCAGACTTATAACAGAGTAAGTACTTTATTGTGAAAGAGGAGTCTGTGAAAGGCTAGGTTCTGGTGTCATCGCCCTTGAACTTCTCAGATCTCAGAAAAGTGGCAAAAAAATCCCCACGTGACAAAGAATAATTGTATAATTTCATCATTATCTTTTTAAAATATCCCCCAAAATATTCCACCCACCCCGTGTCTTTTCTGTAAGGCTGGTACCAATGTGATTTTCAAAATATTTACAGTATATAAGCAAAGAATTGTGTGTCTGAGATGATATACATTTTACTGTTCCCCGTTTTAATCCACTGTGGCTGCAGGAAATTTGAACAGATAATAGAATGTCATTTATTAGTGCAATAATTGCTTTTTAAAAATTATGGAAATCCTGATTGGAAGTGGAATATGGGACTGAATCATCTGGTGTTGAGATAAACTCTGCAGGGACCTTCACATTGTGGTGCAATTAGCTTCATCTCTACACGACTCCTGAGACCGGTTCCAGCGTGTGTTCAGTTAACGCACTTCCATTCCTGATGCTTCTCCCTTCAGATCATTAATAAGCAGTTAGATGTGTTGGCCTGTTAAGTGATTCTAAGGGAGAATTTATCTGCACCTGTCATAAGCTATCTTGGTATGTCCTAGAAAATAGTGATCTAAAGCATCATCTGTTAGAAACGTCACCTAGAACAACCTGTGAGATAATTTTCAACTATGTTCCTTGAAGCAAGAAAGCATATTATAAAAATGAAATGTAGGTGTTGAACGTGTCATAGTCCCTTATGAAAATACGGCAGCACTTCCCGTGGTAAAAGTCAGTCCCAGGAATAATTTCTGCTGCTGGCCCAGAGCCCAGGCAGGTGTAGCTGCCACACAGAGCGATTAGTGATCCTGGGCCTCCCGGTCCCTCTTTTTAAGGCCCAAACTATCTTGTCAAATTTAAGCATGTCTTGATTCAAATCAGTGTCTGGAAAATTATAACCAGGAATTAAAAGAATGGGAGGTACACAATCCTACAGTTCTCAAATTTGCCTAAGTAAGCCCAGCCAGACCACGCTCAGTGATGTTTCTAGCAAAGGAAGTTAGTAAGAGACATGAAAGATGAGAAGTTAAAATTTTAGTGACATAGTGGGTTTTAGTGAAATAATAGTAATATATATTAAGCCATTTAAATCTCTTTTGTAAAGGCTGAGAGTAGGGTTGTGTTTACATTTCCCAATTCTAAGGTGCAGAGTTCCCCCATCCTCCCCTCCCTTGTAGTTTGGGGGAGGAGTCTTGAGTTAATGCCTCCTGGGCACATGGGTAAGTGCTCAGTAAATAGTAAATACTATTCCTTCAGCTCTTCCGGTGCAACTCTGAACTCTCTGCCACCGAAAATCCACAGCCAAAACTCCGTGGGAGAGAAGGAAGTCTTCTGGTGAGCATAAAAACATGCACAGCCTGGACATCTTAATGTATTAAGTGCTCAACATGGTGGAGTATTTAGTGAGGACCTGTGCAGAGGGGAAGCCGACAGAGTTCCGGAGCCAAATTGATTCAGCAGCTTGGGGTTCTGGGGAGTTTAGGACAGTAACAAGACATTTTTACGTCAGGGTGCCTCCTGCGTTGTTAGGGTGCCTGGGAATTATCTGGGGATTTTGTTAAGATGGCTGTTTTGATTCGGCAGGCGTTTCTGGGGTGAAGCTGAGAATCTGCGTGTTGACGGGTTCCCAGGTGGTGCTGATGCAGAGAGCCGGGGACCACACTTTGGAAAGCAAGGCTTTCTTTAAGGACTTAAAAATCAAAGTCTTCCCCAGCCCTTCTTTTGTCCCCTGCCTGTGCTCAGCACCTGTTGCATGTGTGGTCAGAATAGCAGGGATTCTCATAACCCAGCCCCAGCCCTCGGCCAGGATCCCGGGTGACCCGGGCAAACACACACTCCTTCAGGGTCACGGGCAGGTTACTGAGTCAAGACTGCCAGAGCCCGCCATGGTGTTTTCCTTCCCTCCCCTCCCCCAAACCCGGGACTAATCTTGGAGCTGCTTAGTAATAACAAAGCCAGGAGCGGAGTGAGGCAAGACAATTTCAAAGCAGAGTTTTTCTTCTTCGGCAATTACCTAATTTCAAAATGCGATTCACAGATTTGCAAAATCTCTTGTGCGTGAAAACAAACCGCCCCTCCTGAAAGATGATTAAAAGCAGGAACCCCCTAACCAGAGGCGACCGGAAAATTAAACGAGCGGCAGTATGGAGGTTGCCCGCCCCCCACCCCACGTTTGGAGGCATGTAAATTATATTTTAATAAAACGTCCACGCTCGCGCGCGCACGCATGCGCACACACACGCAGCGGAGAATCTGGTTCTAATTACTTGTACTTTGGTTGAACTTTGGCGTTTCCTTTGACTTTCTCCCTAATGTATGTGAGCTGTGGGCCTTACGATCCTGCAGAGAATCCACAGTAAAAGGGGGGGGCGGGGAGTCCAGACCAGCCTTCCTTGGTGCCAACAAAAATGAAACCCAACTGAATGTTTTGACCAAATGCAACACTTTGCCTATTCTCCTTTAATTAGCTGAAATTACTCCCTCCCACCGGGTCCCGAAGCTCAGGGCTCAAAATTCCCCTGGGGCCTTGCAGGAAATGCCTTTTGCTTTACAACTCCTTTTTCTTTTAAGGCTCAGCTGCCCAGAGAGTGCATTAAAATACTGTCTTAATCGTCGAAGGTTCTAGTAAAAAGGCAGGGCTTTCATAATGCAGGATGCCTGCCTGCCCGCCTCTAATCAGACCCAACATAAAATCCTGAAGTCTGTCAACATGGCTTAGCCAGCAGTAAATTAGTTCTCACAAAGGAAAAAAAATAGTATACTGAGACTTCTCTTAAAAATGTTATCTGCTACTTAATCTAACCTTTAGAAAAATGCCAAGCATGTTAGGAATTGTGAAGGGAGCTATTGTTAGAGACTTTGTGTGTGTGTGTAAATGACACTCAGGTGTGTTGTAATAACAAGGACATTTATACTGTGTTTTCTCAGGTGAGTTAAATTCCCAAGTGCCAAGTCCTCTTAACAGGCAACAGCATTCTTCCCACCCACCCCCACCCACCCCCTCCCACCCCCTCCCACCCCCTCTTTTATTTTGGGAGTGAATTAACCCCCAGAGTTGTGGCAGTGTTTAAGAAAGCTGTGTCACTTGGGAGCGCTGGTATTCTGCTTTTGGGCCATCTCAGTCAGTGGAGATTTCATTTCGTTTGTTTTTGTTTTGATTGCAAACAACCTCCCAGTTTGGAGTCCTTCAGAGCCGGGCTTCTCAAAGTGCCAGCTGCAGCCAAGGCCAGGGCTTCAGTGGCCTACTGCCAGTCCTCCAGGAGACAGGGCAGAAATGAGAGCAAATGTTTAGAAACTTTCACAGCAGTTTGATAAAGTAATTTTAGATCAAATTACTGCCCACTCCCCACACCCCCATTAAGTTACAGCTTGTGTTTTGGGCATCTTTTTAATTCCTTTTTTCTGGAGATTCATTTTGTATGTCTGTTTTCCTAGGGATTTGTTTTTTATTGATCTTATCAATCCATGGGGGGGGGGTAAAAAAAATGATCCTTTACCATAGATAGTATGAAAATCACTAATTTAAATCAAATGCCTTCTTCCCTGCCTCTGCAATTCTGCTGCTGGTTGCTGGTCTGGACCACACTTTGAGGAATATTAGTTTAAAGGCAAAGAAGATCTGTAATGAATTTTTCTATTAGGAATGTGATTCTAGCTTTCTCTGCCCTAGTGACAGCCACCTCTGTGTTGTGGGGATGGAGAGGTTTAAAATATGGGCTAGAAGCTTCCTTCAGGGCAATTTTGGATCGGCTGTCTCCTTTGGCAAGTGGGCAGCCCAGAGAAGCCCCCTCAGCACCTCTGGTGCTGACTCTGCTCCGGGCAGAGACCCACGGAGCCAAACATCCATCTCGCCTGAGCAACAGAAGTTCCTGCCTTGGTCATTCCCTGACGAAGCGAGGCAGCCCATCTGGTTAGCAGTTTGGATGCCACATTGGAGGCTGCTGCTTGTTGGGGATGCAGTCACCAAACAGAACTGAATAAGACAATAAGTAAGCAAGGAAATAAATAAAAGCAGGAGGCAAAAAGCAGATCCAAATTATTCCTCAAAGACTGCTTCCCCAAACTGAAATCACAACAGAATGGCTGGCGTGCAGTTGTTTTATTGAATGACACAAGCCTCTTTTCCCCCCGGGGAAGTCTAAAAACTGCTTTTTTGGCCTGCCTGAGATCGCTGAATGAGCTAATACAGGACACGTTGTCTGCTGAGCCTGCAGAGTTTTCGAGCAAAAATTTTATCATTCCACGGACTGATTGTGCTCTCCTGGAATAAGGAACAAAATGTTGGAGGCCTCTCAAGGGCATTTGATGAATCTAACTCTAATTTAAAGGGACTAATAGATTATTGATTTAAGCAGGATGACAGTGAACCGATCAATGGTCCAGCCCTCTGTAGCTATCTTAAATACCAAAAAGGACTAGATGAAGGGGAGCCATCAGCCGTCGTCTGTCCCCTCGCTTGTTTCCCACTCTCTTTATGGGGGTGGGGTGGGGGTGGGGGCCAGGGAAGAGGAGCACTGATAAACTTGGCCAAAGCATGTTTTTGGTACACTACCAAGAAGGCCAGAGATTGCACTGAAACTCGAATCTGCTTTTCTATTGATGCCGTATCTTGGTTGTAATTCTATAATTTGCATTGGCACGTTTGCTTAAGGGCTCCTTTTGGCGATCTGACTGTACCACTGAGATTTTTCTTTTTCACTTTGCGTTGTTCTCAGCGTCAGAGGCCACACGGAGGAAATGCAGGACCATAGCAGATCAGTTTTGAGAGGACATTTGAATATGTATAGTTAAATAGTTATTTCTTGACCACCAATGGGAAAGTCTTCTCGAAGATGATTATTTCCTGCTGTATATATGTCTTTTCTGTTTATGTTTGTATGAGATGCATGTGTGGCATTGGTAGAGATCACATTACAAACCACAATAGACAGAAACAATTCAACCTTCAAAACACAGCCTGGCCACCTCCTCTGGGAAGCCTCCCTTGATTTCTCTGAGCCGAATAAGACTTATAGCCCTCTCTGTCATTATGTCACATCAGTGGCTCCCAAACTCCTATAATTTGGAGTCATCTGGGAATTTTTTTTTTCTCCAACACTGATACCTGGCTCTCCCACTCCCAGGCATTCTGCATTATAGGTCTGAGATACAACTTGGGCGTTTTAGGATGTTTGAAAAACTCCCCAGGTAGTTCTAAAGTTCTAATACACAGCCAGGTTTGAGAACCACTGTATTATATTCTAATTGTTGGTTTACTCTCTATCAGGCCCAACTTGTCATGGCTAAGGGATTGTACCATGTACCATCCATAGCCTGTAACACTCGCTTGGCATGTTATAGTCACTCAGGGAGTGAAATGATTGAATGCAGGAACATGCGCTGTACAAATATGGGCAAGTTCATAGCACCGCTGGTGAAATCACCACAGCCTTAATAAAAGTCCAGAGCCCTTGCTATTGATTGCTTACAACAGAACATTTTCATTCATGCAGCTGTTTGGGAAGAGTCTCCTGATTCATTCCTTTGCTATAAGTGACTCTCATCCACAGAGAAAGGCTCTTACCAACCGTTATAAAATGTTTCCAGATTTTCGAGGTCTCCCCACGTTCGTGTGCTTTGCCCGAGTTGCTCAGGTTTACATTGCCTGCCACTCTGTTTCCTCTCTTGGGGAGGGGGTGATGCCGGGCCCCCTCAGTACGTGTATTAGAAGTGGCATATTTATGGAAATTACCACCCACTTTTGAAATTCAGGGCATACCTCTGACAGCTGAATCCAGCCCTAACAGAATTCTATTTACAACTTTCCTAGACAAGCCAGATTAGCTGTTCTACATGGACGAGTGGAACATCAAAACACACTCTCCCCACATCGCGCCCAATAGGGAGTGATCTTCCCGCTGTCATCACAGCTCGCTCACTTGGGGCACACAAATAAAACCAATCAGAAAGCTCTGGGAGGCATTTCAGGAAGGACTCACCTACGTTGATATTAGGGACAATATACATTGGCACAGCCTTTCTAGAAGAAACAAAATATTCTTAAACAACCATATGTTCTGCACTAATCATTCCACTCTCAGAAGTGAAATAGTCAGAGATATGCTGAGAATAGCCAAAAAGATATTCATCATAATGGAATTTTTTGCAGGAAAAATATTTATCGACATAGAAACAAACTCATGACATAGTAAGTGGAACACAGTCCCCAACAGAATCTACGGTACAATTCCACTTTGTTAAATAAACAAACTCCAAACATTTCCATGCATAGTAAAATGTTCTGAAGGTTAGATGCCAAGACAATAAAACAGTAGTAGTTTTCTCTGAGTGAAAGGATTGTGGGTGATTCTGCGTGTGTCTGTTTTCTTAAGTTTTTAACAAAGAGCGATGTAATATTTAGTACTGTTTTCTTATTGGTGCCATTATTACTCATTTGCTTTCAAGGAAGCTGATTGGTGTAGTGTGAGAAATGCTTTTGCACTGTAGCTTGATAGCTGAACTGATAAGCTTTTGTGGCGTCTTGGATGTCAACCTTCCTAGGCAACACTTGCCACAACTGTGCCAAGCTAACCCATAAAGACTGTACCAGATTCATCTGTTAGACCTGCACTGTTCTAATGAATTCATTCCAAGGTTCTTCTGAATTATGAAAATACTATAATTATAGTTGATTCTGTTCCAAAGGGATAATGAATTACTTTTAAAGGGAGCAAATGAGTATATGAAAGCCATTTGATTCCTAATTTCACCATTTAAAAACTGAGAGGGGCACTTAGTGCTCAGAATGAAGATGAATAAGGAAAAGAGAAAAAAATTCATGTATTAATTCAACAAATAATTATCAGTTACCCACCTACTATGTGCCAGGACCTCTTCTAGGCCTGAAACACAGTCATAAATAATCATGTAAGTTCCTTGGGGTCACAAGACCCATACTTGGGGGGAAGAACAGGGGGAATGTAAAATTGTAAACAAGCAAACTTTCTAAATTTATACACTAGTTGGGGTACTATAGAAAAATAAAAATAAAAATAAAATAAGGAGATATAGTGACCAGGAGTGGGAAGGGGCATTTTATTTAGAAAAATCATCTCTGAGGAGGTGATACCTGCTCTAAGATCTAAGAGAGAAAAGGAACCAGACATGTGAAGTTCTGAGAATTTCCAAGTTGGGGGAAACGGTTAGTGTGGTACCCTGAAGTTGGTATGCAAGCTTGCCTATTCAAGAGGTGGAACAGAAATCAAGTGTTTACAAGTCAGTGAACATACGCATCCCCATGTTCACAGCAGCACTATTTACAACAGCATGGAAACAGCCCAAATGTCCATCGATAGATGACTGGATAAGAAAGCTGTGGTATAGTTATACAATGAAATACTACTCAGCCATAAAAAAGGATAAAATAATGCCATTTGCAGCAACATGGATGGACCTGGAGATCATCATTCTAAGTGAAGCAAGCCAGAAGGAGAAAGACAAATACCATATGATATCACACATATGTGAAACCTAAAAAAAATGACACAGATGAATTTATTCACAAAACAGAAACAGACTCACAAACACAGAGAACAAACTTATGGTTACTAGTGAGTAAAGGGGGTGAGAAGGGATAAATTGGGAATTTGAAAATTATACCTCTTGGAGAGTGATGGAAATGGTAGCTATCTTGATGGTAGTGGTTTCATGGGTGCATACACATCTATCAGAATTCATCAAATTGTACATTTGGAATATGTGTAGTTCAGTGTACAGGAACAATAACCACAATAAAGGTGTTTTTAAAAAGTCAATGAACAAGGAGAATCATTGAATTCAGTGATGTTACTGAAGGGCCGTATCATGAAGAGCCTTGTTAAACAGCAAAGAGTTTGGCTTTGACCTAACTGGTGACCTGCTGGGCTTTGGGCAGGTGAAGGAGAGGGATTGCTCTTAACTTTGGAGCAGTGATCTGACTGTGTGTCTGCAGAGTGGACCCCAGGGCAGAAGAAAAGGCAGGGAGACCAGTGAAGAGTCTTCTCTGGAGCGCAGGTTGGGGCTGACGGGGGACTGCTAGGCAGCATTGTGAGACATGAATGGATTAACGGCGTGTTCAGGGGGTAGAGTTGGAGTTGCCTTGATTTGCTGACAGTTTGGCTGTAGGGCAGTCCAGCCGGTAGAACATCTAATCTGGGAGGTTATGAACAGTGGAACAACTAGAAGTTTTATCCTCTGGGAAATACACCGAATCCTGTAAAGTGGCTGGGAGCGTGGAGATTTGAGGACATCTGACCACTTTCAGTCACTCCCTTCCCCGCTCCCATCGCACTCTATGAACAGTTTTGCCTGTACTAGGAATAGGACTAGGTCTTGCTTTGACTTTGAGCAGAAATCCAGAGAGTAGGGGTGGGAGATTACTCAGGTCCTAAGTTCTAAATTCCTATTTCCCATGGGATTGGGGTGGTTAAATAATGAGATGGAGGAGGAGTTGTGCGTTTGTAAATCTAGAATAAAGGGCAGGTCAGTCTGCGCCGTTGTTAGCGGGAGCCGCTGCTTCTCAAACATTCATTGTACGTTCAGTCACTTGGCGGTTTGGTTACGATGCAGCTCTGATTCCCTGGGCTTGAGCTGGGGCCACATGCCACCTTTTCTGATAAGCTGTGACATGACGATGATGCTGCTGGTCTGAGGAGACTCCGAGTCACAGACATCCACCAACACGGACTTGATGAAGCTCAGCTCTGGCCGTGGACTCACTTCCCTCCCCATGTCCTTGTGGAATGGCTGCTTTGGGCATTTTCTTCATTTCCTAAAGAAACAGACTTGGTTAAGTGAGAAACAGGGTTGCACAGGTCATTTCCAAGGCTCTGAGTCAGAAGCCAGGGGAAGTGAGTAAAGGATTCTGAGGGGTGCAGTGTGAACCTCCGTCTCTACCAATGCCCTGCAGATCTCAGACAGGTCACTGCCCCCCTCTGGCTTTCTGTTTCTTTTGAGGGCAAAGTGGTGACAGAATCCCCTCCCTCACGGAGCCACGGTGCCCTGTGAGTGGGAGAGGCGTATGGGGCTGCTTTGTAAGCTGGGAAGTACCACGTCAGTGTCAGGATGCCCACTGCCATGCCTACAGTGACAGCTGCTTTTGTGGGTGCATCCTCGCTATGTTATTGCTGAATGGAGGGCAGAGTCTAGGAACTCACTGGTGAAGAGGAAATGAGCTGAAACGCATTTTCCCTCTTTTTCTCCTCCTCCCCACCTCCCCTGTAGCGATTGAAACGCAGAGCACCAGCTCAGAGGAACTGGTCCCCAGCCCTCCGTCTCCACTTCCTCCTCCTCGCGTGTACAAACCCTGCTTCGTCTGCCAGGACAAGTCGTCCGGGTACCACTATGGGGTCAGCGCCTGCGAGGGGTGTAAGGTGAGTGCCCATCTCTGCGCCCAGGATGCTCTGTTGTCCGCGTGCTCCGTGGACGTGACCTGCCCAGCTCCAGGACTCGGCTGCTTCGACATCTGTAACGTCACCTCCGATCATTCTGGTGGGCTGGGCTGTGTTTGTTGGTTTCATTTCTTCCTTATATCTCATTAGTTAAAAATTCAGAAACTTCAGCAAATGACTGATGGCCGCCAAATGTTCTGGGGCCCTTCGAAGAGTTCTTTTCAGGTAACAAGAGCCTTTTGAAGGAGTCCTTAAAGCATCATCTTGTTTCTCTTTAGAATATGCCATCTGGTGTCTTTGTAGTTTTATTTTATTTTTAAATATGACTGACAGTCCCCTGAATCAACTTGCAGAGAATCCAAGGTTGAAATGGGGATTTATCTTCTGGCTGTTTCCTCAGCCCTGTGGCCTTTGAATTACAGTTTGATTTTCAGCCTGTAGGGACTTGCTACTGTGTGTGTCATAAATTCAGGGGAGCTGGATTTAAAATTCCAGCCTACAGAGAAGTGGAGGCTGAACATGTGTCAGAGAGGATATGGCTGCTTTGAATCAAACTAGACAATCGTAATCGAGGCCAACAGGCTTAATTGAGTGAAAGAGCTTCTTAGTTTTTTTTAAAGAGAGGAAGGAAACAAAGAGTGACTTCATAGGCAAATCCAACCCGTCCATAGCCAGTCTCTCAAAGGCTCTGCGGCTGTCCTGAGCCAGCCCTTCCCTAGACACACGGCTTCTTTCTCTTCCCACCAATGGCAGTTAAGGCGTGTCGTTTACGCACCCAAATTGCATGATGTGTTGACCATTATAATAAACATGTTGGAATCATAGTACAGGTGCCCCCCTCCCAGGTGCTCCGAAGCATTTTGTATTTGGCTTATCGGAGTCAGTACTTGCTGTTACTGTGTGTATGGGGGAGTCAGGCTCTATTCTGTGACACACCAGCCTAAAACGGAATGGCTTGAAACAGCAGCCTTTCATTTGGCTCATGACTCATGGGGCCAGCATGTTAGGCCAGGTTCCTCTGTGGGGGTTCGTGTGGTCCTGGCCCCACGTGGATGGGGTCACCTGCAGGGTGGCTGCTGGCTTTGCTTCTGAGGTGCTGCCCGTTGGTGGGGGACCCTCAGCTTTCATGCCTGTTGGGCTGGCCCCGGTGATTCGCACAGGCAGGGTTCCAGAAGAGAGAACCGGGCTCAGGAGGAGGCACCGTCTCTTCTGACACAGTCTGGTGGCCAAAGCAAGTCAGAAGGCCACTCCATACTCAAGAAGTAGCTATATAAACTCACCTTCTTAACACAGGAGCCGCAAATTCACATGATAAGGGGCAGGACAGCAGGGGAAGGGCAGCTGGGGTCATTTTTGGACCCAGTCTGCCACACTGCATGTCTGATTGCCTGGGGACACAAAGTGTATCAGGACCCTAGCTCACGCGGTGCCTCACACACAGCCTGCGTGTCCTGAGTGCTTAAAGATGCGGTTTGAACAAATGCCTAAGTGTCACTTAGCCCCCTGAAGAAATGTATGTGAATTTTTCTTCCTTTTAAAATCAGTCGACTAAACATTATGATTTTACAGGGTGAGGCCAGTTTGGGGAAATTCATTACAGCCTTAGGAACATGTCTTCCTCTGGGATTGTGTTGGTTTGAAAGGAATGCCCCTTCCTCTGGTAGCTTCAGATATGGTGGTCAAGGAAGTTAACCCAGCAACCAGTTGGCAACTGGATAAAAAGCAAAACATCTGTGCCTCTAATTAATGCTTTATCATTGGTAACCCCTAGCTGAACCTGCTTAAATTTATCCT
Source organism: Camelus bactrianus (assembly GCF_048773025.1). Taxonomy (NCBI): domain Eukaryota; kingdom Metazoa; phylum Chordata; class Mammalia; order Artiodactyla; family Camelidae; genus Camelus; species Camelus bactrianus. The sequence continues at coordinate 112,472,464 of NC_133539.1, read as the reverse complement.
GAGATTTGGGAAGGGTTCAGCAGAATACCAGTTCACTTTGTCCATTTGTTGTGCAATATGTAAATAAATCATTTTCTAGCACTCATTTAAAAGTTACATGAAAGGACACGCCTTTATTTCAAAAAACTCTAAGTCATCTCATGTCCAGAAACCTTAATGAGGTGTGCTCTAACTCAGTGTACCTGCTCCCTTTGTGTCTGGGAAAGGAAATTATCTAGCATGTCTTCTCCTGCCAGATCCCAAGCCTCACATATTGAGCTGTTTCACAATCTGTACAGTACAAACTGTTTTAATCAGCTCTTAGTCAGCTAATTCCCTGACCTCTTGTTTTAATTTGAGATTCGGACTCTTTTTAGGAAAAACCCCAACAAAAACAAAACCTGTACCAGTAGAAGCAACTGTGATGAACTTGGGAAAGCGGTTCAGAGCCCTGTCATGATGTATCTTTTTAATAGAACTATAAGCCCAGTAAGGTCAGATGAGCTTGCCAGCCAGCTGTCCAACTTGAGAGTTTTTGAATTGTAGATGGGTCTCTGAAAATGTGGACTGCTTTTCCTCCTGGTTGTTGAGAAAGACTAGCCTGCATTTTGGCTTGCTGGGAAAATGCAGTGACAAAATTCACCGAACTTAAAAAACATGAGAAGGCAAAAGTATAATGTGACAGCCAAAGGAAAAAATATATAACTGAAAAAAAATTAAATATAACTTTTGCTATCATTTAAAAAATTACCAATTCAATGCATAATTTATTGTATAAGAAATAGAATTTTAAAATAACCATAGCTCTAGCCTGGGAGAAAACCCCTGTTAAACCTATTTTTCTGTTAGTAGGTGCATATTGTTATTTTGGTTGGTTTTTTTTTAACAAGAATAGAATTTTATGTTGCATACTGGCTTTAACTTTCTTTTTAAATTTAACAGTCTTTCATGACAAAGTTTAAACAACTGCATAGTTTTTAGGGCTATACCGTTAAGGTAGTAGTTTATGGTTATATCACAATTTATTTAATAAATCCCCTATTGTACAATGAAGATGTTTCCAGTGTTTCTCTACTATAAATAATGCTTTAATAAATAGCCTTTATGTATATCTCTGATAATTTACTTAGGATAAGTTAGTAGAAGCAGAATTTCTAGGTCAACGTCTCTATACATTTTTTAGGCTTAAACAAATTGCCAAAATGCCCTCTAAAAGAAGTGTATAAATTTAAGCTCTGTTAGTCTGTAAAAAGTTAATATTATTGAAGACTATTAGGAATCTGTCCCTTGTGATAATAAAGTAATGAATCAAGAAACAACTTCTGTTTCTGCTGTATAGCATGGGGAACTATGTCCAATATCTTGTAATAACCTTTAATGAAAAAAAAAAAGAAAACAAATAAATGTGTGTATATACATGACTGGGACATTGTGCTGTGCATCAGAAATTGACACATAGTAACTGACAGTACTTCAGTTGAGAGAGAGAGAGAGAGAGAGAGAAAGGGAGAAAGGGAGAAAGGAAGAACTTCTCTTTGGAAATTCTGCGTGTCTTTAATTTGGCTGTTAAGATGAGCCCCATGCATGATACGATTTGGGGCTACCAGCAGATCCACCATGAGCCCCCAGTTGACCTATCAGGGCTGGCCCATCTTTTGGCTGGAGATCAAAGGTCACTACTCTGGGCTAGGATCCCCCGCTCTAAAGTGGGATTCTCAAACTGAACCCAATTTTTATCTTTAAGAGGTAATATCAACAGTGGCTTCTGCCTGTCGTGACCAGAATGACCTTAGTGACTATTGTTTGGGGAAGAGGACGTTCTGTCTCCCTAGGGACCAGGTGGCAGTATCAGCCTGAGAATTTAATGAATGGATTGTGGTCTGCCTCTGGGAATGGCCACTGGCTCCCGTGTTGACACAGCCTCACCATGGCGACATGACCACTGTATAGACCAGAGGGATGTCCTGTTTAGGGGGTTTCCAGCTACGCAGTGGCACATTTTTACAGGGGACAAAGAATACAGAAAATGAACATATGGTGTGGTTAGCCAAGAAGGCTTAGCAATACAAAGTAATAAAGCTGATTTTCAGGAGTTTTTCAGAAACAGTCTTGTTGCTCGTAGCTAGAATTTATGCATCGTTTTGTACATTTCCGTTTTCATAGCTTTCAAAGGGGACCTGGAGTGAGAATATCAGGGTTTGAACCCTCGCTAGACCACTTGCTAGCTGTGTGACCTTGAACAAGCATTTTCAATTCTCTGTGTCTCTCTTTTTTCAATTAGAGAAATGGAGATAATAATACCACCTACCCCATAATATTGTGAGGATAAAATGAGTTACTATAAAGCACATACCTGGCACATGGTACGTGATATATATGTTTAGTTATTGTTTGTGTCGTCGTTGACTTATTGAAATGACTTTTGCACACAGTGATGTAACATGTTATAATCTTAGTATTCTTGTAATCTTCTTTCAGCAATTCCCTATTCCTTCATGCCAAAATAAACACTGCCTCTTTCTTTCAAGACTCAGGTTAAGACCCAGCCACTCCATGGAACCTCTCCTGATTACCCTAGTACAGGAATCGGCAAATTGATTGTGCCAAGAGCCAGACAGTAAATATTTTAGGCTTCGAAGGCCATATGGCATCTGTTACAACTACTCTGCCACTGTAGCATGAAAGGAGACACGGACAATATGCAAATGAATGAGCATGGATATGTTCCAATAAAACTTTATTTAGAAAGATAGGCAGTGTGGGCCATATATGGCCCTTGGGTCTAGTTTCCTGACCTCTGCTAAAGTATATGGTGATATGTTCTGTCCTCCAGTGTCTAAAACTCAGAAACTTTGACCCAAAGTGTTCACACCAAAGGTGTCAGCAGCTGTTTCTGGTGGACTGTGGGCCTGGGACGGCTGCCCCCTGTCCCTGCCCACCTCCTGTCTGTGCCTGCCCGGGCTCCATGGCAACAGCTTCAGGACCTCTCGCCTGTCTGTTGTCCCTCCACCTCTCGTTCCTGCTCAGCTCCCACCTCATCATCCAAAACCAGAGATTAGCAGTGTCCTTATAAGTGAGCTGCTCCCGGAAACATCTGACATCTTACTGTGGAGAGGTTTGTGGGACGTGTTTCATGATTTTCTGTATCAGGAAGCTTTTGCTGCCTAACAAGTAACCATAGTGCTTGTTGGCTTAAGACCAGAGACAAGTATCATCCGTTATGGTTCGTGCAGATCTTCTTATCTGGGCTGGCTTGGCCTGGGCCAGGCGGGCCCAGGATGGCCCCGCGCGCACGACCCGGGCCTCGGCAGGATGACCGGTTTCTCTTCCCACACTGCCGCTCCTCACCCGGGAGCTTCTCTCCCCTGCACTTGTTCATGTGGTGGTGGATGGGTTCCCGTCAGTGAGACAGGACAAGCACTGGTGTGCAAAGCTCTGTTTGCATCTCACTTGCCCCATTGGCCAAACAAGTTGCAGGGTCAAGCCTGGATTCAGTGGGTAGAGAAATGGACTCCACCGCCTGCAGGGAAAAGTGGCTTAGTCACCTTGCAAGAGGGTCAGCGTGCCAGAGTCGGCATCTGACCACATCCTGTCTTCTGTCATGCCCTGGTTTCCTGCAAAAGTCCCTTCCGAAAACTGTATGCATCGTTCTCTCATCCATCAACATGTGTCTGTTGAAGACCTGCTAAGTCTCGGGGCCTGTGCTGGGTGCTAGAGATACAGTAGTGAACATGACAGACAGGTCGCTCCTGGAGCAAGGGGCAGACGACAAGCAGACAATTCAGAGTTGGAAGAAAAGGAATAGAATGGTCTGGTAAAGAATAATGGAAGGGTACCTGATTTGATAGGGGGTCACATGAAATCCCATGGCCGAGAAGAAATCAGCTGTGTGACAGAGGAAAGTATTTTAGGTTGAACACTTGGATTCTAGGGCCATTTCTCCTTGTCTTGGCTGCGTCCGTTAACTTCTCTGGGCTTCAACAGATATGTGAGAGTTAAACACACCACATGTTTGAACCCAGTCCAAAGCCAAATACAAACACTACAACAGTGAACTCAACAAGTGCACTGGTTTCCTGTTTGGGAAGGCCTATGTGGTGTGGGAGTCCCTGTGTTTATAAGTCCAAGGGTGAGTAGGGAGAGGGGAAAACACTGCCTTTGTTGGGTACCTTCTCTATACCAGGCATTGGGACATTTTATACTCATATTTCTTTCGTTTAATTCTCACAACAGCCCTATAGGGGGGTAGGCTTTATGACTGCCATTTTACAGATGAGGAAACTGGGGTTCAGAGAGGTTAAGGAACTTGGCCAGGGCCACACAGCTGGCCTTTGCTAGGGCTAACCGGAATCCTCTACCTGTTGGAAAACACCTCCTGCTTCAGCCACATTGGGACAAAAGCCTGGAAGCAGGGGTGTGTTATGTTCTAGATTGGGGGTTTCGTGGGGCAACAAATTAGAAACAAAAACAGGTGGGAGCGTACTTAAGAGAAACAACTCTGTTGTCTTGACCATCTCATTTTTTAAAAATGACATTTTACATCAAGAAGTAAAAGAAGGAAGAGCTTACAAGGCAGTCTTCCCCAAGAAGGCACAGTTAACAGAAGGACCCCACCCATGGGCATGCTCCCAAATGGGGCTCAGTCGTGCTCTCTCCGCTTTGCCACTGATGGGCGGAAAATTCCCATCCCTGAGCCAGTGCCCAGCCCACATGGGGAGCCAGGGCGAGGCCTCCCCGCGAGGCGCAGCGGGTTGCTTGCTCATGGTCACGCTGCTAGCTGGCTATTTAAAGCAGCCTTTAAGAGTTTAAACTCCACTAGCCCCCACAGTCCCTCAGGGCTAATTTCGTCCGTTTTCTCATCTCCCTTTGTTTTCCTTGCCTCTGAAGAAGGGAGGCCCTCCTCTCCAGGACAGTGTTCTGCTGCTGGGCTATTTTTTGGGTTTTGTTTTTTTTTTTTTCCTGGCAGACAGCAAAGTAGTATGTTCAGTCACAAAAAGTTTTGCAATCAGGAAGATGGATGCCTGCACCTAATTTTAGAACTTCTATTAAAGACTATAAATGTGCTTAGTGATTTTATTTGACCAAGGCCATTTCAGATGACATTTTTTTTCTCTTGGTTTTAATCAGCATCAATAAACATGAACATTATGCTCTGTTTGGAGACCATCCTGGGCTTTGCCTGCCCTTCATAGTTGCTTTGGCTTAGAGGTTTGCTGCAGTGTGGGTCCCGAGAACAAAATAACACGCTAGAGACAATAAGAAAAACAGGACAGTGTCGTGCTGCGGTAGCAAAGCTGAATGATGAAGCGTGCCACCAAATTCATTATTTTGGTCCTTGAAACACAAAGAATAGGTCCCCTCATAGACCCAGATAACTCGTCTCCTTTATAAAATTGTCCGACAATGGAAAATTTGTTTTTTCTCTCATTTATCAGACGTTTACTAAATACCTTCCATGAGACAGGCTCTAGGAACTGAAATGAAAGGTTTTCATGTATTTTTGTTACCCCAAAAGGGGAAGGGAAATGACCCTAGTTCTTGTCATACCCGAAAGATAAGAATTCAGATGGGAGACAAAGCATTGTGTAGCAAAAGAATTTACAGGATTTATTTAGCAAAGGGAAAATCCACCTCCAAGAACGATCCAAGGGAGGAAGAGCAGCAGTCTTTCAGGGAAGGCTTTAGAGAAGGGATGACTTTAGGGATGTGTAAGCATTTTCCACCTGAGGAAGGGGAGAGACGTGTTCCGGGCAGAAGCTGAAGATTCATCTGAAAACAAGGGGACGCGGGAGAGCCCGAGAAAAATGACGTGGGCAAGTGGAAACCTACCCATTCTGTTCAGGCTGGTTTTGCACAGCCCTGTACAGGCATCTGGGGACTAGCCGGGCATTAAAGATGCTTGAACGCTCTCACGGCTCTATCTTCTCAGAGCAGCCCTCTTTAGACCCAGGGTCGACCCCTCTCTTTCAGAGGTTCTGCTGTGCTCCTTGGTAGCACTTAACACAGGTGTGTTTCACTTGTCTTCACGGAGTCGTTTGCTAGCAGCCTCCTCTGTCACACTATAAACTGCAGGAAGGCTGGGGCTGGTCTCCTGTCACAGCTTTCTTACAGAAGCCTGGTGCAGGGCTCTGCACGTAGTAGGGCCTGAATGCAGAGGTGTTTTTTTTTAATCATAAATTAGATATAATTATATAGTAATCAACAGTAATAAATGACATGTAATATATCAGATTTTATTATATTAATGCACATAGTGGTGTTACCAAGTCTAAACTCGTTCTGCTCACCACATGACAGGCCAATAAATCAGAAGACAAGGTGTTGGGGTAAGGTATAATGACTTTATTTGGGAAGCTAGCAGACTGAGAAGATGGGGGACTAATGTCCTAGAGAACCATCTTACCCAAGTCAGAATTCAGGGTCCTTTTACACTAAAAACGAGAGGGGGTGTGTTTGGTGTTGGAATCCTTTGTTCTTGCAGCTGTCCATGTAGGTCAGGTCACGATGTCCCCATAAACCTCCAACAAGACAAATGTTATTCTCTGTTCTGCAACTTTTTATCCCTGTATGAATGGGAAAGTGTTATACCCTTAAAGGTCAGAGCCTTGAGAATGGGCTGCCCTGTATATTTCAGGCTCCAGGCAGAATTCCTTTACAGAAGGTGCAGAACCAGCACGACTAAGCAGAGGCAACAGAGCACAGGGTTAGAGCCAAAGGAACAGATCTAATACGGAGTCAGATTTGTTCTTCCCTATTAAAGTGGTCTAATTTTATATAGTCTATCTAATTATATAATGAATTGCATCTAAATATATAAGGTTTGTGATGATAGATTCATGAAAATTTTTATGAAATTTATAAACAGGACCACGCCTTTGGTGGCCAAAATCCAGCTCAGTTTCCTGTTAATTTCTACCTTTCACCTCAAGGTTAACCTTTTACTGCAGAAGATACGTTCCTTTGGAAATTGTCTTTAAGCAAACTCTTAAGGATTAGCAACTGGGCCAATATACTCAAAACCACTGTGGGCTCTTGGTGCTTTAAAGAAAATAAAAAATCTCAGCGTCTAGAATCTACCTCCATATCTAGAAACATCAAGACAGCTGAAGTGGCAATCTGGCTTTCTCTAGTTTTAGTTCCCACAGAAGGAGAGAAAGCACTTTTCTTTTGGACAAATGTTCTAAATTGAGAGCTCATTTTGGATTGAAAAAGCAGGAAAAAATCTGTCTTTTTCTTTCCCTTCTGATATATGAATAAACAGGAAGTGGAGGGTGAATTCTGAATTAGCCTGCAACCCTATTTTTTTTTCTTATGTCGGCGGAGTGAGAACAGTTTATTTAATTTGGTGGTTTCAAGTGGTTTATAAATTTTTCAACGGTTAAAAGTTCATAACTGCTTGTTTCAATGCTTACTTTGCTTTGTTTGTTGTTTAAAAATATCTAGAACTCTCTCATTTGCTGTTTTTGTTAGACTAGCTACAAGTCTGTAGTTCTTGGGACAGTTTTCTTCCTTTGTCATGCCGCAAAGAAGCAGGTCCCAGTGTTCTTAGGCGACCTGTTGACTTGAAAATGGCTTACCTCCCTGTGATGTCACAAGTGTCTGTTTCATGAAGTTTTGGTCAATGAAAAAAATTACCAGAAAATCAACACTCTTTCCAAATTAAAGCAAAGGCAGGGTGGGGGTGGGGGTACAGCAAAATAAGTTGCTTTTACAAAATTCCTAAAGACCGTCATCTAAAAATGAATGTTACAATTTAGTACAATTTCACCAAACAAAAACAAAAATATATTTTTGTCAGAGGAATAAAGGTATACTTTTGGGGTTTCCTGAGAATGATAGAAATTACGACTGAAAATCATTTCTGTTAAATAAATTTCACAGCTCAAAGGTTATGAGTGTTTCAGCCTTCTCTCTAAACCTTTTCCTGGAAAGCTTTCAATCCTCTATTTCCCTCTCCGGGGTGAACTCTTGGAAAGAAATGGTGACAAATCGCCCAGCAAAGGGTGCTCCTGTTTTGCCAGCCCCAGGGCTGCTCTTCCCGAGGGCAAGGCTGTGAGTCCCTGGTCTTCCCTCTCCAGCTACCTCTCTCCTCACCTGCATACCTGCATAAAATTACAGAAACAATAGAAATACCTTACATTTGTATTGCCTCTGTGTTTCTAAAGCACGTTCACATCCGGAATTAAGTTCAGCTGAGCTTCGCTGCAGTGGGGAAGAAACTCTCCCAAATGTACCATGCTTGGTCCAGAATTTCTTCATCAGGTTCAAGGCACGTGTTCCTGGCCGGGACCTTCTCTCTTGCACACAGTGGTTAGGGAGGCAGGCTGCTCCCCGTGCTCTAGCTTAGCATCCACGAGGTCTGTAGCCTCATCCGATTCTAACCAGTAGGTGGGAAGGAGAAGGCAGAGGAGGTGAACACAGCTCCATGAGAGCCAGGCGTGGAGGGGCACAGAGCCCTGGAAGGAACTGGTCCCACCACCAGAACCAGCCACAGGAGATGTAGTCTAGCCATGCGCCAGGGGACAGACCTATTATTACCAATAGGAAAGCAATGAGTGCCTTTGGTGGAGAGCTGACAGTTCCTCCCTTAGGTTTTTCATTTGATCCAGTTAGAGACATAGGTGGAAGAGGTTTTTTTTCCCTTGCATTTTGTAGGTGAGAAAACACACCAAGTTCTACCATCCATGCCCTTGATTTAGAATCTGATTCTGTTACTGACATGGTTACTATGGAAACCAGCTTGGCTATATTATACACGTGGTTCACTTAATTTCTCCCCGAATCTTATCAATCTATCTTTTCAAAGACTATGATCCTAAACGTCTTCCTTTCCTAGTGTGTTCTGTTTTGACATTTTGAGAAACAGGGAAGGCCTTCCCCAGCAGAGGTAGACCTTTCTCAGGGGTTAGATTCCAGCGTCAGCCCAGAAGGCAAAAATCACATGTAGCGGGAATGACCCCAGAAAATCCCTTCGGCAGGCAGACTGCTGCAGACTGACATATGTCTCTCATTAAGGCTAACAAAGCCAGCTCTTCCTCCAGCTTTGGAAGCAGATTGTTGTCCTTTCCGCGGAGAACCAGATGAGATCCTTGTTTTCTGTTTTCATGTTGTACCAAAAATATGTGTCCTTGAGCACAAGAATCATACTAGCACACCACAACGCCCAAGGCATGAAAATCACACGGCTTTCTAGACATTTCCTTGTTTTTGAGTTGCTATTACCGGCCATAATAGTTTCCTTGGGATTGGAATTTCTCTTGTGCCTTTCATGAGCTGTGTCTTTTTTTTTTTTTTTTCGGTTCAGTATTTTTCCACTTCAGAAAGGTGGCCAGATGTGTTGTATGGATAAGCAATGCTAGAATGGGGAAAATGTTGTCCTGTGGACCCTAGCTAGAACTCATCCTGGAAAAATATCTAGAAAGGGGAATAAAACTGTGTGCGTCTCCCATCCGGACAAAGCTGGCATTGTCCGGAGTGGAGGGGAAAGGCTGGGTTTTGGCAGTCCTGCCCCATTAGAGCCTTGTTCCTTGTTCCATATTGAAAAGATGACATTCCTCTGCTACCAATGTCCTGCCCGGATTTCTGGCACCAGTTCTGTGGCCGGCACTGTCGCCTGGGGCATTTGTGTTTGGGTTGGTTTTGTTTTATTTCAAAAGCAGCACAGTGCAGGCTGCCTAAGTGTACAAGGTAGAATTGTGTTTGTAGAGCTTGTCGTTAGACTTGTCAGGACAGTCAAGGTGGCCCATCTGCCAGGGCGTCTGCTTCCTATTCAACGGTGTCACAATGCAAGAAGGCACAAACGGTAAATTTAACTCACTCGCTTGTTCTCAAGGGTTGCTTGAGGCAGTTTTAACATGGGCCCCCTCCTCCCTCTCAGGATTTCATGTAATGCTTCATTTATAATAGAGATTGGTGGATTTGCAAAGTAAATATTCCAACAGGGAAAAGCAAAACCTTCAGTGATCCTCTCAGTTCTGCTTCTGTGGAGGCTTTTTTCTATGCCTGGAAAGAAAAAAGAAAAAAAAAAAACCTTTATATTGGCTGCAGCTCTGAACTGGAGCATGTAAAATGTACTTCTCAGGTTCTGTGAGCTTTAAAATAATGAGTGATGGAAAAGTCTGAGGCAGGTCAGCAAGGGGGAGGAACTTTGGATTTATAAAGGATCTTCATGGTTAAACAAATTTGGAAAAACGAAAAATGATCAAACAACGTTAACTCTCCTCTGCGCTTTTGAATCTGAAAAGAGCTGCATTCTCAGGGCACAACACCACCATTCATATGGGCTGGAAAGTCCCCCAAATCATGAAAATTATCCTGATTAGTCAAACCCGTCAGGGATCATCTGACTGCTCCTTAGAGAAATGAGAATTTCAGTGTGCATCTCACTTCTGTGCTTTGTACTCAAGTTGTAGACAAGCTACCCTGTATCTGGGGACTCGGGGAGTGTGGGCACACTTCCAGCCAAGAAAGGCTTCTGAAAACTACTGCCCTCTTTTCCATGTCTACTTATTAGCATAAAGAATTAGTCTCAGATGAAAAGAATCTTGAAGGGGGTCATTTTTTTTTTTGATGTTTATCAGTTTCCAGAGGCATGTCCCACAGTGTTAGATCGTCCTTCAGCTGGCTGGTCCCCTAGGTTAGAAAGTGTATGCAGCCAGTACTCCATGAGATGGCTTTTGATGGTTTCTATTCCATTTGAATGCACAATATCTCATGTTTATGATTTCATCAAAAAAACACTGAGCTAAAATCCTTGAAGAGCTCTCAGTACATTTGTTGTATCCAACAGTGATGGTAAAAGTGTGTAAGTTATTAGTCCAATGCCAGAAATGATGGGAAAGGAATTAGAAATTGAGTCAATGTATTCTGGTTATTCCCTCAAAATGGGATTAAATGTAAAATTCCTCATCCAGTTGCATTTTGGTCTTAAATTATTATTTCCTGCTTTAAGAGTTCGGTGGGAAATACCTTCACTTTAAATGAGTTATTTGGTGCTAATTCTTGCCTGTTGATCAAAATTTTGAGTTTCGTGTATATATTACACACACAAATATCAAATCTTTTTCTGTAAATATTTGTGGCAGGTAGGCTCTGCACAAAATGATGAATTATATCAAAGCCTAAATGGGTCTAATAACCACTGGATAGATTTGGTTTTAAAGCCAAATAATGAAGTAATTTCTTTCACTACACCCACATGTGGGATGTTTGCACAGGGTTGATATCATGGACCCAGTGGTTAAGACACCTAAAAGGGTATCTTTTAATTAGTAAGTCTAGATCAGATATTCCTTTTCTGTTTGATTCCCTTCCATCCATCTTATTCTTTGTGAGTCCCCTGCTTCGAAAACCATCTTCCTGTAGTCTGCGATGCACACTCTGGGAAACAGAGCCCTGGAGGAGAGAGGAGGGCAGTGACCTCCAAGGAGCCCGTCCTTGCCTGTATTATGTCTGGTGGGTGGGCTGTTGTCAGTTCCTCTAGGCACGCCCATGAGACAGAGGTAGAAACTGAAGACGAGTTATGTTTGAATCATTTAGCGGCTTCTTTTAAAATATGAAAGCTGAGAATCCTACAAGGACATATACAAATCATTTGAATAAGATAAAAAAAAATGATAGAGATAAATTTTGGAAACTTAGTATCTTTGTACCACTTGGTTTTTTTTCCTTCAAGTCATCTGGGAAGTGGGGGGATGTGGTTCTGAGGTCCCACTCTCAGGACCAAGCCCTCTCTTCTGCCATCACCAAGCCCTCTGTCGCTTCCACTCACAGCTCATTGACTGGAGCAATTCTTCAGGCGCTGCCTAATCCAATGGCATGATTTGCAGTCATACCATGTGTCTAAAAGGAGGAGAGGAGACAGTGTTGGTAAACGTCCCTAGCATTTACCCCTCTGCTTCAAGAATCGCCATGATTGTATCTTTTCCACAGTTGCCTGCTTCCCAGTGCAGGTGCCTTGTTGATATGTATGGTTGATATGTTCGTCTGCATTTCCGTCAGTGAAGGTGAGCTCCCTGCTCAGGATCACACTCTACTGGCCCCTTGGTAGGGGGTTTATGTAAATCCTTTTGGGTAAAAACACTTACTTGTCTGTACCTTCTATTTTGTATACCCTTCTTCTCTGCCCAGCGTGTTTACAAATTTCTATCCTTCACAAGATAGATTTAAGAAAAACATATGGCGTCCCACCCTAAGTTGCCTCTCTCTGGACTGCGATTGGTCATACCATATCTGTCATTTTCATTTCCCGTAATCTCCCCTGCCTCGCTGGAGACTCCCCAGTTAGGAGCAGCTGCTCTCCCTGTCTTTATGTGAGAGACCCAGTCTTGGACCTACCACTGTCCCTTTCTGTGTAATTATCATGTCTCCAGTGTGACTTGTTGAGTCTTCACTGACTTAGAAGCAAGGCAGCCATCCTGACGTGCCAGGGTTCCCGCAGTGGAGTGGAACTTCCTCTGTTGCACTTACTACTATTTGAAATTATACCATTAATTGTCTACTTATTCACTGGTTTTCTCTCCACTAGTTAAGTACCATGAGTCTTCTTTTCTGTATTTCTAGTGTCCATGATAGAGCTTGCAATGATGTAGGCACCCCATAGATGTTTGTTGAATGAATGTATAATAAACAAAATTGGAAGCTTTAGGGAAAAAACAAGCAGGATTAGAGCACGGTGGTGCCCCATGACTGTGTTAGCCTTTGCCCTGTAATCACTTGGACCAACGGGGCAGATGAAGGAAAGGTGTTTAAGGTACCATTGACTGAGTATGTCCCAACAGACAGGAGAGGAAGAGGGACAGTTTCAGGAGGCATCCCTACCCTTTCCATTTTTCCTTTCTGGAGGAGCATTCTCTGACCACACAGGAGGATGTAGGAGCGTCCACCCCACTCTCCTGCTGTCTCTGCCCTGCCCCCACTGCTGCACGGCTCTTGGGCATGGAACAGATGCTGTAAGGGCAACACCTGGGCTCGGTTCACCACCTGATGAGATAGATGGCTCGCAGGTGTCTGCCAAGGGTGACTGTTTCCTTATCAATTATTAAGGTCACTTCTTGGCCTCGCATTGACCTGGTTTTGAATTTCAAATATTGGTCATTTCCCATTCTTCATATACACCAGTGAAATAACAGATGCTTTCCTTTCATTATGAAAAATCCTGTAATTACTAACAAGTCCAGGGCATACCACAGTGAGAATTTATGAATCCAGTATCTCCTTGTGTTATACAGTAAATTTATAGGGTTTAATTTCTAAAATAAGTGCACAAGGTAAAAATCGTATAGGGGTAAAATGATCTTTAATCATCCAAACAGTGTGTTCCTAGTCACCAGAGCTGTGTGACAAACCATCGCAAATGCTAGAGACATAAAACAGCTTTTTTTTGCTTGTGGGTTCTGTGGGTCAGGAATTTAGACAGGACACAGTGGCGCTGGCCTGTCCGGGCCCCCGCTGAGAAGACAGCATACGGCAGTGCCTGGGGTCGGGGAGGTGGAAGCCTTTGGGGGCGTTTTCAGTTGTGCATTTGGGGGTGGAGGCTGCCTGTTGACTAGGACCTCAGCCGGGGCCGTGGACCACACACTGATGCAGACTTTTCGGTGCAGCTTGTGCTTCCTCACAAGGTGGCGATCTCAGAGTCATCAGACTCATTACACGGTGGCTCAGAGGTGAAAAGCTAGGGCTGCAGAAGACAAAGTGGAAGCCAGGTGGCCTTCTATTTCCTAGGCTTGGGTGTCCCAAGTGTCCCTTCTGTCCCACCTGCTGGTTAAAGCGGTCACAAGCCCACCCAGATCCAAGGAGGGGGCATAGACCCTCCCCTCGTTGGTTGGAGCCAGGCCAGTTGCGAGGAGCATGTAAGGTCACCACTGGGGTCATCTTTGGAAAATCCAATCAGCTGGGTTTTGTTTTGAACCACAGGCTCTTTCTTCAGTTAAACGCGGGATGAAGTAGGTGCCTTGTTCTTAGGAGCCTGTTGTAGGACATTAGGTGTCTTTATGCACTAGGAAGACTCATGGCTGACTTTGAAAAGTGAGAGCCGAGAAGGACTCAGGGCCCCACTGATCTTGAACTTCAGGCCGCGCGCTCCCTGAGGTAAACAGCAGGTCGGCATTTGGCTGCCACCCACCTTTAAGTTGCTGTGGGTGGGTTCTTACTTCACAGGTAACTAAGAAAAATGAAGTAGACTTAGGGCGTACATAATGCCTGTGACACTGGAGAGGGAAAAGGGTAAACCAGGAGGCCCAGGTGAGAGCCAGCTCTGCCAGTGTCCTGGAAACAGGCTGCCCGCTCACCCTCCTGCGCTCCCCTGCTGGTGTCGAGTCATACAATTATTATCTTATTGATTCTAGGCCACTGAATGAATTTTACTTTTATAAACGTGGGCTCTAACATCCTGTGTTTCCCTGAGCTCCCTGCCAAGAGAGTTATTTATCCCTTTTCGGGCGAGCTATTTCTGTGCACGATCAGGTACTGAACTCCCGTTGACTTCGACTGAAATTCTCTTGGCCTCGGTTTGGAAGTTGTCTGTGGGCCTTTAATTACACCCTCTGGCAAAGGAGAAAGAGCACTTACAACATGCATAAATTCTTACATATTTCCAAGGCTGGGCTGTTTGAAAAAATGCTGTCTGTCTTTCTTCTTCTTCTGTTTTTTTTCTTTTCCTCTTTGAACTTGGACATGAATTTTTGTAAAGTACAGCATGTCAACGGAAGGGCAGTGAGAAAATATGCAGGGGTATTTACTTTAAAAATTACTCATCGTGGTGCATTCATTGGTTTTAGGATGGTAGACCGCATTCTGAGATGAAATGTGTTTTACTTTATCTTCAATGACTGCTTTTAAAAATCTCAGCCTTGCTGTGTATAGCATTATGCAATCCATGCCTCTCTCTGACCATAAGTTTTATTTTCCTTTTTTCCCATTAGATTAAATACCCCCAAACTATTTATTAATTTAAAATTTAAACACAAAACCATGAAATATGCTGACTTTTTGTTCAAGTCCTTCTGAGTAAATAAGTACTTGCCATGTCTTTTTAAAGTAACAAATTTCTTGAGTTCTAAGGAGGTCTGGAGAATGCTGATGTGTTTTTGATGGCTTTTAATGGCAACTGGGTGAAGCAGACTTGTGAGATCTTAGAAGTCTTCAAATCCCTTACTTGGCCTCATGGGGTACCACCTCCCCAGCCTGTGCTCTCTCTGGTAAAGGAGGCTGGTCTGTCCCTGCCTGCAGAGTCACAGGCTATGTTAATGGCACTGTATGTTTCCACTCCTCCACTGCTGGAGGTTTGGAATAAGCCACTTGGAAGTGAAATAGACTGATCTGATTTCCTCTCCTGTCCCTCTTCATGCATTTCTAGCAGCACAGCGACCAGGAATCTGGAAAAGAGCTTTCATGACCCACAAACTGACCATTATTCCCGAATAATGAAAGGTTGGTTGTATTCCTTTAGAAAAGAGAGGTCCATATACTCCACAGCAAGTGCGATCTTGATGAGACAGAATATTGCTGTTGTGGGGTTCCGGCACCCTCTCCACCTGCACAGTGATTTCCATCGGACTGGGAGTCAGAACCGGGCCCACCCACTTTCTTGGACAAGCCACTGAAACCCAGTTTCATCTTTTGTGGAAAGAGAATAACAACATCTGAGTGTTAGGATTGTTTGAGAAACAAACACTGTGGTGTGTACCCAGTGTTTCTTTAGTGAGAAAAGCACTTACATACCACTTACTCTGTGCTGGACACACATTTTCCTCAGTTAACCCTCACGACGACTCCGTGAAGAAGCTATTACTGCTCACATTTTGCAGGCAAGGCAGAGTTCCTGGGCCGATCTGGAGGGCCCTGACTTACTTTACTTTCTCTTTTTCTCTATAAACGTGGTTCTCCACCTGTGATGGCAGCCAGGTTAGATTCAAAATGGTAATTGAGGTCACTAAATTTCATCTTTAATATTTTCTGATTTACTGTTCCTTGAAAGGCAAGGGTGCATTTTGGTCATGTTTCATATAATTCTGAAGGTAAATGTCACTACATATACCAATCCATTTAACTGAGTTTAGGGTAAAAGGATGCCAATCATTTTCTGCAAAAATTAACCCCCATTAAGAAGCTGTATGTACTTTTTCATGTTGAAGTTAGATTTACTATTGGAGTGGAGAATTCGGGTGCCTTATTGGGAGGGCTAGGCAGGTGAGTGAATGATGCAGGCTAATTTGGGACAATAGAGAGTGGTAGGGAATGTGGCAAAATAGAAGCTGTCTTCTCATTGATTACTACCCTGTATCAGTGATGTTCATGCTTCAGCATGGATCAGGATCACCGGGATGGCTTGCTAAACCATAGTTTGCTGGATCCAGCCTGGAGTCTCAGATTCAGGAGGTCTGGGTGGACTTGAAAATCTGCATTTCTCATGTATTCCCAGGTAATGTAGGGTGCTGGTCCAGGGACCACATTTTGAAATTCACTGCCCTATGGAAATATAGGATTAGCATGGCCTGCTTCCCCAGTGTTTTAAACGAATCTCTCTATTACTTGAGGATGGTGGCTTTTTCAAGTTCATTTCTGGTTCTCCTGACATTTCGCTACTGAAAAACACTCAGACCGTAGGATGATTAGTCAAGAAGATATTAGGCAGAAACATCAAATCAATCTCTTTTGTAATTGAAATCCCCTGCTTTTTAAATGTTGGCAATGAATTTTAAAGTTTTTAAGTGACTGTGCTGGCCACCACTGTCTGAGCCAAAATAAACATATCTGTTGGCTCAACTCAGTGTTACAGCTTAGCAGTTTGCAACTTCTGCTTTAGATACTAAGATGTAATGGATGAGAATAAAAGAATTAAGGTTTTTTAATTTCTTTTCTGTGATTAAAAATATCATGGAAAGCTTTAGCAGAAGAAAAGGAAAGCTAGTCCAGACACCCACAGCACGTGCTTCCCTTTTATGACCGGAAGTGGAAATCCTCATGAACTGTTAAAATGATCAGAGAGTTCCCTTGATTAGGTGGGTGCACCTTGCGAGCAGTGGTCACTGATTAAGCCTATCAGCCAGGGACAGAGCAGTCTCCCGTGAAAGATCTTAGCAGAACAATATTTATTTCATCCTCACTTTACCATACATGTGGTACCCCTCTCAGGTTTTTTCCCTCCACCTACATCCAACTTGCTTGCTTTCTTGGCCTCGCCTTCCTTTTTTTTTTCACTTTTAATATATTTTTATTGAAGTACAGTCAGTTTACAATGTTGTGTCAATTTCTAGTGTACAACACAGTGCTTCAGTCATACATGAACATACATATATTCATTCTCATATTCTTCTTCACCATAAGTTACTACAAGATATTGAATATTGTTCCCTGTGCTATACAGTATAAACTTGTTGTTTATCTATTTTATATATAGTAGTTAGTATCTGCAAATCTTGAACTCTCAATTTATCCCTTCCCACCCCTTTCCTCCCCTGGTAACCATAAGTTTTCTATGTCTGAGAGTCTTTTTGTTTTGTAAATAAGTTTGTCCATTTTTTTTAGATTCCACGTATAAGTGATATCATGGTATATTTCTCTTTTTGGCTTACTTCACTTAGAATGACAAATCTCAAACTCCCAATTTATCCCTTCCCATCCCCTTTCCCCCCTGGTAACCATAAGTTTCTAATCTATGTCTATGAGTCTGTTTCTGTTTTGTAAATAAGTTGGGGTTTTTTTTTAAGACTCCACATAAGTGATATCATATGATATTTGTCTTTATCTCTTACTTCACTTAGTATGATCATCTCTAGGTCCATCCATGTTGTTGCAAATGACATTATTTCATTCTTTTTTATGGCTGAGTAGTATTCCATTGTGTGTATCTACCACATCTTCTTTATCCAGTCATCTGTTGATGGACATTTAGGTTGTTTCCATGTCTTGGCTATTGTAAATAGTGAAGCAGCTAATAGTTTTTAAGCATTTATGCTGTTTTAGGTTCTTAACATATATTGGCTCATTAATTTTTGAAACAACCCCACGAAATAGAAAACATTACTACCCTCATTTTAAGATAAGAAAGCATAGCACAGAGAGGTTGTGACCCATCTGAGATCACACAGTTAATAACAGGCAGAAATGGGACTTGAACTCAGGCCATTCAGCAACAGGCCCTGAGCCCACAACCACTGGACTGCCTTTACACTAAGGCTTCCAAGCCTTCATTTTCCCTGTAGGACTTGGGCCCATGGGGAAGCTGAGCCCAACAATCCATGGAATCATTTGCACTCTCCCTCTCTATTTCCGAGTGAACGTCTGGCTCGTCAAACCTTTTCTCAATAAAGATGTGATTATGCATCAGTGCAAGACCAGGTCTGCTGCTCTTTGAAGTGTCTGAAACCTGATGGGACTGATGCAGGATTTATTGGATGAAAAGCTTTACTTGATTTGGCCTTTTAATAAAAACCATTTTGGTCAATAATAGAGCATGTAATCAACCCAGAATTCCGGGCATCATTGCATTTAGGACTCACTGGAACACGCCACCCGATAAGAATGTAACACTAGCCACAATTCAAGTTAGATGTGTCACTTCAAGTGATCGAGTAGCCATGTTTTTAAAAAAGTAAAAAGGAACAAGTGAAGTTACTTTCAATAATACATGCTATCTAACTCCATATCCAAAATATTATCGTTGTAATAATTAAGTGATGTAAAACCGTTGAGAGATTTTTTCATTGTTTTTTTACTTAATCTTCAAAATTTGAAGTTACTTTCACACTTATAAAAATCTCCACTTGGACTAATCTCAAATGTTCAACAGTCACCTATGACCAGTGGCTACTTTGAGGCAGAACAGCACTAAACCAAAGAGATGTGGGAGCTACACACAGAGCCAAGCAACCCAATGAGAAAACCCTGAAGTGCCAAGTGCAAACAGGGGAGGGGCACAGGGCAGAAAAGCATCACAAAAGCAACTGGACACAGTTATTTTAAAGAGGAGATTGTGGAGGGAGATAATGGGAAACTTTGGGGAAATTTTACTAATTGGTGGAAAGTCTACATGGGAAAAAAAATATATATGCACTTTTTATGGATTTATTTGGTCAAGTTACTTTTTATTTGGAGCTAGGGAAAAAATTACACATACCAGAGTCGAGGATGTCAGATTGTAATGAGAGAGCGCTTCGGAAAGAATTATTTGGGGACCAGAGTTATTCCATTTGAATGACTTAAAGCTTCTTGACCTCTAGACCCCTTTCAGTTTTCTAGATCAGAGGAGCATAATAAATTTTTAAAATCCTATTTCTTTCTTTCCTACTAGCAAAAGAGTGTGCCTTCAGCTCCCATAGAGGTTCGGATAGTACAAATGGAAGCCTTGGCTTTCTGAGCCTTGTTTTGGTAGCTTGGGGAAAAACACCAACAAACAAACCCAGAGATAAGAGCCAGGGAGACTGGAGGATGTGATTGTGAGTGAAACTTCTCTGGATGCGTGATGTCAGCAGCACAAACTGTTTTCATTCTCCGAGTTAGTTAATGGCTAATCTCGAGATTGTACTGCCATTTGCTGATAGAGCACAGTTTAAAATATTTTATCATTAATGTGACAGGGAGTTGGATAAAGAAAATGAAGCGTGATTATAAAATGCTAATTATCGTTCTCAAGTGCATATTGGGCACTCACGAATATTTGCAGCGTAATTTGCTTTATTTATTATTTCAGTTTGGTTATAAATGTTAATTCAATTGCAGATGGTATGTTGGCAATTTACGGAGCTATAAAGTTATTTGGAAATCCTAATATTTTCTACCAAAATGTTCTGTTAGTGATGGATGGGCTAAATTAAAAAGCCCCTGCTCTTTAGAGTTAAATACATTAATTGGCAAGTAGGCTGCAGGGATTTCCAGATTCACGCTGGCTACGTTAACTCCTTGAAGGAGTGGAGGGCGTGATTTGTTATTTTGAGTGGGAATTTTCTTCCTGAGAAAGGATGGGAGGAAGGAGATCTCTTTTTCCTACCACCCCCATAATGTGTCTTCAAGGCTAAGATTTTTTTCATGTCCCGTTCATAGCACTAAAGACACATGTTTGAAGCCACAGTTTTCCTGTTACCACATCCATGGCCGCAGAGACCCTGATGTTGATAATTAGGAGTATTTGTGTGTGACTGTGTATCCGTGTGTGTGTGGCTGTCTGTGCATGTGGAAGAGAGAGATAGAGATCGGGTTTCCTCAGACCTCACTGATTACTTAAAAATATACATTAGTTTTAGGCCAGAGGTTGCCAAACTATAGCCCACAGGCTAAATCTGGTCCACCACCTGTTTTTGTACAGCTGAAAGCTAAGACTATTTTTTTACATCTGAAAAGCTTAGAAAAAAAATTTAAAAGAATATTCTATGATACATGAAAATGATAGGAAATTCAGATGCAGAGCTCGTGAATAAAGTTTTCTGAGAACACCGCCATGCTGGCTCATTGATGGACGGTCTCAGCTGCTTTCACCCAGCCGTGGCCAACGTGAGCATTTGCAGCAGAGACTACGGCTCACAATCTGCAAAGTTTACAGTATGGCCCTTTGCAGGAGTCTGCCAACCCCTTCGATTAGACTATCTAAAGTGTAGTTCTCAAAAGAAAGCCTTAACCTTTTTTTTTTTTAAACCCCATTACATAATTTATGGAACCATAAGGACTTTGGGGAGCAAATAGTTTCAGAGCACAACTCTTCTTTTTTTTGGAGGGGGGAGATAATTAGGTTTATTTATTTATGTATTTTTTTTTTAATGGAGGTACTGGGGATTGAACCCAGGATCTTATGCATGCTAAGCATGCACTCTACAACTGAGCTATACCTTCCCCACCACAACTTCATTTTTTGAAAGCTGGGAAGATTATAAATATGAGCCCTGGCTTCCTTCTTTTGCCTTGATGTTAGTGATTAAAAGAAGTGATATTATATGACTAATGTAAATAATTTGGGGCTTTATATATATATATATAAAACTTAAAACACTCTCTCTGCCTCCTAAACAAAGATAAAAGTAAAGATTGTTTTCTTTTCTTATCAAATTAAAAACATAAACTAAGCCATGTTCCTGGATCCTTCTATTTTTGTTACCAATTAAGGGTCGTATGTGGAAGCGCAGTAATATCAGGAAATATGGCTCCCTTATATTACTCGTTTGGGGAAATGTCATTCTTTACTAAGAAATACTGTGCTTAATTAATTCTTGCTCCTTGGAGGTCAACCTGGGGCACTCATTATGGCCTTAATTGGTGGTATAAATCCTGAGACCCCGGAGGAAAGCACATCGCATGGCGAGTGGTCTCTGGCCCTTTAGGCGAGCGTGCGCCAGTGCCGTCCCACCTCGGAGAGTGACAGCTTCTGGTTTTGATGGCTTCGGGTCTGGCCGCACTGATATTAGGTTTAAAGGCCAATGTGCAATAAGAAAAGAAATGTGGTGACTTGTCCCGGTGTTTTGCATTAAACAGTGTGAGACAACCCACTACCTTCTGACTTGGAAAAATGTGTTTTCTTTGAACTCCGGTTTTTCGTATTAAATTATAGCCATTACACAGCCCATCTGGAATCTCCTGCCAGGCCAAAAATCATCTTAGAGACATTAGCCAAAGGAAGTTAAATGTAATTTTTTTTAATTGTATACTTTTCATTTCCATTTATTTTTTTCCCTTTTATTGGAGAAACCAGATGGAAAGGAAGGCAGGAGCCTCTTCCTCTACCGGGTTCCCTTCGGGAGCAGGGGCAGAACACTCCTGGCCGTGGCTCCGCTCACATGCTGACTTGAGGTGATGACGGGTCTGTCTAGATTCCGGGGATAATTGCTGGGAAGGTCAAGAGTTCACTGTTAAGCTCACATGGGCTTGGGGTGGTGGGGTTTGCAGGGTGTGAACAGTGTAGGGGCCAACCCTGGGCTTTCGCTAAAGCGGCTGACAGTGTGGGCGTGGAACTCACCCGTGTCACACGTGACGCGCTCATTTTCATGTCCTGCTGTGGACTTGGGTATTTTGCTGGGCGTTGTCTGTTTGCTGGATTTTGACTTTGTTGGGGAAGGACCCACAGGTGGGAGATTTTGGTTTTCTTCATGTCTTTCTATCCCACCAAGCCAGACCCACCCCACAAAGGGCATGGACCCGTGCTCATACTGGGAACATGCGAATGTGTTGTTCCCTTGTTCAGACTCTTGGAAATCTCAGACATCGGCGCTGGAAGGTGGGTAGAGGTGATTTCAGATGTGTGAAACGGAACCACAAGAGTAATTCAACCGTTTACCGGGGTCCCAAAGCCAGTGAGAGGCAGAGCGGAAACGACCCACAAACGCCTTTTGGATGGAACCCCTCTTGGTGCTTTTCCTCTCGGCTGTACCTCCACTCTGGCAGAGGACCTTTGGCAAACTGGGTCATTCCCCCGTGCAGCCCTCCACCCATCCAGAGGAGCAGATAAACCAGGTCAGGTACCAGATGTGGTGCTGAGGATACAAAACTAGAGGGTTAAGACAAGCCTTCGACTTAACAAATGACATCAGAACGATTCTACAGTCACTATCTGTGGATTCACCCAAATAAATCCCCGAGTTGCTGTATCTGGAGAGGATATTTTAAATTCAGATATTGGGAGATACTTTCTGACCATATATTGATATCCAGTACCTGTAGGCATTTTTCTTTTCTTTTTTTAATTGAAGTATAGTCTGTTACAATGTGTCACTTTCTGGTGTACATATAGCACAATGTCCCAGTCATGCCTGTACATTCATATGTTCATGTTCATATTCTTTTTCATTAATTATTACAAGATACTGAATATAGTTCCCTGTGCTATACAGAAGAAACTTGTTTTTTTTAATCTATTTTTATATATAGTGGTTAACATTTGCAAATCTCAAACTCCCAGATTTATCTCTTCCCACCTCTTTCCCCTGGTAACCATAAGATTGTTTACTATTGTTACTATGTTTACTATGTCTGAATCTGTTTCTGTTTCGTAGATGAGTTCATTAGTGCCCTTTCTTTCTTCTCTTTTTTAGATTCTGCATATGAGTGATAGCATATGGTATTTTTCTTTCTCTTTCTGACTTACTTTACTTAGAATGATGATCTCCATGTTGCTGAAAACAGCATTATTTCATTCTTTCTTATGGCTGAGTAGTATTCCATTGTATAAATATACCACAACTTCTTTATCCAGTCATCTGTCGATGGACATTTAAGTTGCTTCCATGTCTTGCATTTCTTGATTATGGTCTTGGGGAGTCAAAAGGGATGAGGGAGATTAGGGCACATTTTTAATTTCTAGTAATAAATCCTTGTATCCTGTGCACAATTTTATTTCAATCAGGATCCAATCACAGATAGGTAACTTGATTATCTAAATATATTTTCATTGCTCTAAATATTTTCTTCAGTTTAGGACCAGGTCTCCAAGTACACCTAGCAGTGGTCTCAGCTAATGCGTCTTATGACACACCTGAGATTTGGTGGGTGGAGGAGGAGGCATGCTGGGCGACCCCCTTCCTATCTCCTTCACACTCTTCCTCACTCACATGCGATGCTGCCTTTGTGTCTGTCATGTCACTGTCACTGGTCCACTCAGCTAAGAGCTTCTTTAAGGAACCTGGCCCTGTCCTCCCTCATTCATGTTTGACACAGTAACAGACACACATTACAGATGAAAATAGCTACTCCAGGTTTTCCCTTCCTTAGCAGTGTATTAACAGTACATCCACTAAGCAGGTGGCTTTGGCTTTAAATAAGAGGCCCCATAGTTTCTCCATCCCTGAGCGTGTGAGGTGGTGTCCCCTACCACTCTCCCCTTTCAACAGTGCAGATAAGGTATCAACACAATTAAAAGTGAAAAATAATCGGGCTGCTTTGCCGGTAGTGAATGCTTACGGAACACACACGGATACAATAGATTTTAAATAATTCATGATCGGCACTCTTTTCCTCAATCTGTAAATGAGGACATCTAATGCGGAAGGGCCTCGGGACACCCTATCCTGCCCCCATTAAGATAACAAGGCGAGGGGCCATGATTCGAGTTGGGATATGTGTGAAGCACAGTGCGGATAGAAAAGAAAAATTAAAAGAGATGATGTTCTGAAATGCTTCGTAAAAGCCGCTTAGCAACCAGAAATGACAGATGAATTGAGTATCTCCTTCTGAGGGACTCCTAAAAGTCCTTTCCATTATCTTGGCAGGGTTAAAGTGCCACTTCGGTGTCACTGCCCAGTGTTTTCACAAGGTCTCTTATGCTCACCGAGGTGTAATGTTCAGTTCTGAGGGGTATCTTGCAGCCGACTTTGGGTAAACCAAGTAGACCTCAGGTGATGTTAAAAACAAATGGGAATTACTACATGACGTCTTATGTCTTACCCTCCTGAGATGCATTCTGTCCCAAATGACCAGGGTCATGTGATTCACAGCAGCTTTTCCAGCCCTGAGACGGTGAGTGGTCCAACCCTAAAGGATTTATCCAGCAGCTCTAACTCCCTTTTGCCCCTACAAATCCCCGAAGTCTAGTGGCAGTGCTGTCCCGCAGAAACAAAACTGCTAAACTATTAACAAAAAGTCATTCAGTCCTTTGGTGCTTACGTGTCAGGTGGTCATGATTTATGGGGGTTCAGCTCTTTTTCCTACACCTGCCTGTGGACAGCTCCTAATTATTCATTAGAGAAAACTCTGGATAAAAATATCAGCCCTGAAAACGTGTGTGTTCCAAGGAAGAAGGCCAACCATGTCCAAGGAAATTTTCAGTCCTGTTTGATCTAAGGAAAATAATTCTCTGATTCCATCTACAGGCAGCTGCTTAAGAGAGACTGAAGTTCTTTCAGATGAGATCAAAATCAACACACCCTTCCAAGTTATCTTCCTTGTCCTTCTGCAGAAAATTGGAAGGGGAAATGGAGTTCCGTGGAGTGATCAATTGGAGGGAGCAGAGTAGAGTGAAGAACCCCCGGGCTCCTGGGAGGCTTGCTGGTGGGGAGCGTGGGACCTGACACCCCTCCTTTCCAACGGGGACCTCGCTGCAAGCCCATCCCCAGTGGTGGGGCTTGGTGAGGCCAAGTGGGAAGGAGCCACTGAGGAGGAAAATGTAATGATGATACAGGAACTAGAAAGTGAACATCCAGCTTTTCACTCAAGATGTGTGTTTCTTCTGTCTAAAGCCAGCAATTTTGGAACATGAAACTAAGAGTTTAAAAATAAGGGCTCTGTCAGGGAAAATAAAACATGTCCCCCTCCATCCATTAGGCTGCCTTTAATTGAAAACCGGAGAACAGTCTAACTAATTGGCAGGTACCTCTTTTATGACCGGGACTGTTTCTGCCCTGCTCTCCAGTGTAATCAGAAGGCGGCCACCCCTTTTATCAACTGGAGTCAGGGATGAGATGGAAGAGCAGAGAAATAACACGTACAAAATTAATTGTGTGTGTTCTGCCAAATTTTCTCTTATAAAATAGGCACAGAAAGCACAAAAGTTAAGGTCTCCAAGAGCAGCAGCCCCAGAGTGCGTTTTTATAATGCATGGTGCTTGGGTGGAAGCTGTAATGTGCTAATTGCAGGCAAGTTCACGCGGTTGAAAAGAACTTTACCTTCTGCATCGGGGACCTATTCGATTTCAGACCTTGGCACTGTGCTGACATAATATTGTATTTTAATTTTAAAGATCAAGAAAGAGGAGCTGGGGGTGAAATCTGAGCCAATTCCTTACTAATTTGGAGTAGGAAAGAGGGAGGGTTGAGGTAAATCACGAAGTCGGGGCTGCTGTCTGAATTTATGCTGCTGGAGTTTCACTCTTGAAAACAGAACTCCCCTTATTTTCCTTATGCTCAAAGAATTTTGGTGGTTTATTAATTGAATTTAAGTTTCTCTGCTGATCTTTCTTTTCCTCTCTTTCCTTCTCCATGGAATCTCCATGTGATCTTTAAAAAGCAAAATCACTTGCAGCACGTTATTTTTTCATTATAAAAACTGCACGTGCTCCATCAGAAAGATGGTTAAGATACTGCCTGCAAAGGATTCCTGTTTTGAGGGAGGAAGGCATGAAGCCCAGTCACGGCAGGGCTGTGGGGTGGATGTTACCACAGGGTGTGCTGCTCTGACACCGTAGGATTCACGGGAGCCTGACCCTCTCTCTGGGGTTGTATCATGAACTAAAGGGCAAGGTGGGGAAAGGACTTTTGAGTCATGGGGAACAGCATGTGTGAAGGCTTGGAGGAGACAGAGAATGTTCTCAGTGTGGAAGGCTTGGAAACACAGGACTGGACAAAGGACAGGGGCAACTTTGAGGGGCAGGTGGGCTCTACACCAGTGATGATCTCAGCGTTCAGAGGGCGTGGATTTGGGGGAACGTGCAGGATCGGGTCTTAGCCTGGAGTCACCACGGCCTCTCCATACAAGGACAGAATCCATTTTGAGAGCTGGAGCTTAAGCAGTACTTTCTCTATAAATTGTTGGCGAGATTGTGCTCTGTCAGAGCAGGGGCTGTGGCGAGGAGAAGCCGACGGCTCTGTCCAATAAGTGCCCATGATTTTACAGCTGTCAGACTCTTGAAGACTTAAACGTGAATGCCTGCCAGCTTTCCCGCGTCTGCTCTCACATCGTCTATGATTTCTTCCTTTGCACGTCAGATTCAGGACGTAACCACATATAAAATAAGTGAGAAAAATTCCAGAGGAACGATCCCTGAACAGTCCTGAAAATTCAGTGAACTTGGAAAAAGTACAACCAGTTCTGGACAAGCATTTTTTTTCCTTTTCTAATTGAGCCCCTTCTTCACATCACAGAACAATGCAGGTGCATCGTAATGATCGGTGTCAGTGAGAGGCCTTTGAATCGTGTGATATGCAGAGTGGCCATGAGACGTACATTGTCATCAACCAGCATGTTGTGACAGAGCCGAGTCCTGGCTTTGTGGGTGGTGACAGGCTGCATACCGGACTTCTGAAAGAGATTTAAAATTTCATGCTCCTCTGCAAAGAGTTTAAGTCTATTTGAATGCGTTTTGGCTCTGTCCCCTGCTTACCTTCCCCCCTCTTCAGTACACATGAAGATCTTGAATTTGGGTCCAGAAGCGATTTAGTAATTAATGTGTAAAGCAGCTGGGGTCTGCTAACTCCCGGGCGCTGGCTGAGGAGCTATTTTGGTGCATTTTCTCAGTAAAAGAATTAAGAATTAAAAAACGTAAAATGCACTGGCTCCTTGCCCTGTTATACTTAGAGGAATCCTGACGACAAATCGGTAACTGTGGGTTTCTCTGTGGAAGGGCACAAAATAACTGACCCAAGTGATCTAGAAAACAGATGTCTTTAGTTGCTTTAAAGTAAATTCTCAAGACCAGATTGAAAGAAATCTATGTGGAGCCCAGCGAAATCATCCATTTTACATTTTTTCCCCTCTTTCATCGTTTTTCTTCCTACGCAGATTCTTGAAAAGAGGGAACGTGGTCCCACAATGCTGTATTTGTGATATTTAACCTGCTATACAGAAATTCTTTGGATAACAGATTAACTGCTCACGCTCATACGCCTCACCTTCTTTCTAATTTATTCTTTAATTTGGTGGCTCTCAGTGGGAGTCAGAGACATCTAGGGGGCATCTGGATGAGCTTCTGGATACCCTCCTGAGGTTGCACCTAAAATATATGCTATTTGGAAGGAAATTTCATCCAATTCTGAAAAAGTTCTTTGTGTTCTTCCTGCCCCTCCCAGCCCCCTCCGAAGTCCCCTATCCACGTGGGAAATCCAGCCCCGTGTGGAGCATCAAATACCTTCTGAATGGATTTCCCTTCTGGCTCTTTCTGGGGCCACAGAATTGCTCAGAAGCATCCTGAAGAGATGCTGGGGAGAATAAGGGTGATTGTGGTAGGTTTGCTTAATTCTGTCCGATCCACAGTCTCAAAACTAGCCTTAGATAAATAACTAGGACCTACTGTAGAGCACCAGGAACTATATTCAACATCTTGTAATAACCTATAATGGCAAATAATTGAAAAAAGGAAGGTTATATACATAACCAAATCACTTTGCTGCACACCTGAAACTAACACAATATTATAAATCAACTATTAAACATAAAAAGAACCACTGACAAGAATCAATCAGAAAAAAAAAAAAAAAGACAAAAAACAACAGCAACAAAAAACTAGCCTTAAGGTCACCAGGAGGAGAAGAGAGGCTACCCAGGGCTTCTAGGTCCTGACCAAGGAAGAGGGTTGGAACCGTTCATTGGCTGGAGATGATCTTCTAGAGCCAGGACTGCCTGCATAATTTGCAGGACCCAGTACAAAATGAAAATGCTTGCCTCTTGTTCAAAACCTGTCCTGAATTTCAAGACAGTGACAGCAGATTCGTAAACCGAGTGCAGGACCCTTCCAAGGATGGGACTATGTGGCTGCCCAGGCCACACACTTGCACTTTTTAAAAACAGCCAGTTTAACCAGTAGTGTTTACTTGCCTTGTGAAACTCTCTCCCCACAAATTTTGTCTGGGGTTATTGGCCCCCAAACCTGATCGATTGGCTGCCTACCAGTTGAAATGGAGGTGGGGGTTGGTTATAAGAATCAATCAGACTTATCTAATAGTTGGTCACTTTAAATTTTATCCAACATCGTGTTTTGGAAATATAAAATGCTATTTTTTTCACCTAAATTGAAAGACATTTTGTCCAACCAATTAATCTCATCTTACTTGTTGTTTCCCAAGTTTATATTACCTGGTAGCATTTCTTCCCCGGATCACGTTCCTCTAAAATAAAGAACAAGGTGGACTGAGCGCATTGGCTCCGTGCCCTCCGGGGACCCGGGAAACTTCTGAGGTTTAAACCTTGATCTCTGATGTCGTGAGTTCAGGTTCGCAGCGAGAACTCAGGCAGCCTCTGTGTTGGTTTTCCCAGGGAGTTTTATTAAGTGGGGATCAGAAGGATGGAGAGCATTGGCCTCTGGGTCTAATAGGGGTTGAGCTCTCAGGGGCTCACCTGACAAAGTCCAGGAAAAGGCCATAAAAACACTCTGCAGGAAATACTAGTTCCCACAGAGATGATGGTTTTTGCTATATCTGTAGTCATCACCTTCTGTCGAACCGTCTTCCAGGCATCTCTCCAGATCAAGGCTTGCCTTTCTAACCTAGGCAAGAGTGCACGTGCTCAGGGAACTTCTGGTCCAAGGGGGCTGAAAGGAGATAGTTGGGCCTTAGGTGCATGGTCAGGATCCAAGGGAAAGGACAGGAGAGACCCTTTCCCAGGGAGCAGGGAAGAGGCTACCTCACAGAAGCCTCAGCCGTCAGACATCGGAGCTGTCAGCCTGCACTGCTGTCATCCAGTCGTCTTTACTAAAATTCCCAAAAGTGGGACCTGGCCCTGCCAGGGACTTTTTTTTAAACAAAAGAATAAACAACTCTAAGCCTCCACCTCTTGGGACATCTCGATTTTTCTGTTTGGAGTATGAACCTTACGGTGTTTTCCCTTCTTGGCTCCGAGCAGCCCCCTCAACTTGACTGCTCGGTGTTCCCCGTGCTACCTTCATGCCCGCCCTCCCTGCTCGGGAGGAAGCGCCCTGTTTGTCATCAAAATAGTGGGCTGTTTTTCTACTTTCTCCCTCCCTCGCACCCATTGTCTTTCAGTGGGGTGAAAAGGTCTTCACTTTTCTCTTTCTCCCCCCAAATCGGGCTATTAATAACTTCCCCAAAGTTGTCACGCATAGACTTCCACTCACTCTGCAGGCTGTTTTTTGTTTGTTTAAGGCAACGTGTTTCCTGGTCTGAAAACCGGGTTTCCCAAAGTGGCTGTGATGGGATTATTCCACACTCACCTCCAACCAGCAGTGTCTCTGCTCCTGGCTGGAAGTGGAATTGTAGCTCTGTGTTGGACTGGCCCACACCTGGACCCAGACCAGGACTTGGACCTGGATCCGGACCCAGACCTTGCCCGGCTGGCCATGCCGCCCAGAGGAACAGCTCCCTGGGGCAGCCGCCTGCTGACTCTTTGACTGAGATGGCATTGAAATATATTCCTCTTAATGATGGAGGGAAAGCGACCAAGTGACACTCCTCCCTTTCTCTTCTCTCATCTGGAAGGAGAAATTATCCTTTGGAACTTTGCATGGGATAAACATTAACTCTACAAAAGCTCGATGCAAACAGGTGTGCTTCCCACACGCTAATTTTCTGAGTGAATTTCTCCTGACCCGATGCTTTTTGTGACTGATATGGAGCCAAGTTGCCTTTTTAAAAAAAAAAAAGAAAGAAAAAGTTTTTACTTAGCTCCTTTCTTCAAACGATCTACACTTTCTACATTTGTTAAACGTGATGTAAGGGGCTTAAATGCGAAAAAGCAGTTTCCATCCAAAACACCACAGTCTGAATTCCTGCGAGCAATTTTGTGATTAAATACGAGTCAGCAAACTGTACTGTCATTTCAGAAATCAAGGATTCCTGGACTCGCTTCTCAGACTGGAGGGCAGGCTGAGGGTGTTAGGTATTTGTGTTGATACCCAGAGCTCACTGTCTACGTTACTGTGTGTTAAACTGATGCATGATGAAATCAGTGATTCACAGCTTCCTGAACCATCTTGGCAGAATCTCACTCTGACCCCAGCCCCTCCTTGCATGGAAGAGTGAGTGCCTTCCCAGTAAATGCCTGGTGTGGCCTTCATGATCGTCCCCAGTCTGCACGTCAGCCCATTGTCACAGCTGCGTTTTACACACACACACTCCATCACTCATGTCTCTGCCATCCTGGACTACTGACCCCTCCCTGTCCTTCCTCACCCTTGCCTCTGCTCACCCCTAATTCTCCTCAGGGGAAAGCTTCTCCTTCAAATCCTACTCCTTCCTTGGAGCTGGGATCAAGTGTTAACTCCTTCTGACTCCTTTGAATTCCTATGGCCTTTACTCTGTCAATCATTTATGTGTGCCTACTGTGTGCCAGGCACTGACCTGGGCATTGTTTCACTTTCTGCTTCCATTAGAGTTCTCATCACACTGCTTGGTTCACTTGACTTAATGCTCCTGGTAGACAGAGAAAGGGCAGGAGCTGTGCGTGACCCATCTTTGTGCGCCCCGTGGGAGCCCACCACCTCCACCCCTGTTCATTGGCCTTGAATGAATGGGCCAATACGTGAATGAGTCTTTAGAATCATGAGGCTGTCTGCCCACAATAGCCTGTATTGTCCAGAGATTCAGAACAGTATTGTATCTTATTTGGGAATCTTTATTTTAAACACAAAATGTATATTGGAAATTGTCCAGAAGAAAGCTTTAGAAAAAGAGGTTTTGCCAATAACAAAAGCTACCATTCATTGGGCAGTTGCTCTGTGCTGGGCATTGTGCTAACAGTTTGTATGTGTTCCCTGATTGGGTGTACTCAGTGATCCTGTGAAGGAGTTACTTTCATTATCCCCATTTTGTGGGTGAGGAAACTGAGGCCTTAGTGTAACTTGCTCAATATCATACAGATAGTAAGGGACAGAGTCAGAGTTTAAATCCACATACATCCAAGCAAAAGCCTAATTCTTAACCACTAGCCCACTGTCTAGCCAACCAAAAAATCACCCCCTTTGGAAGAGGGTGAGAAATATTACATGTGATGATCTCTGAAAACTAGAAGGTGAAACAGGGCCCAGGAATGGGGAGAAAATGATGAGAATTAGAGCAATAATGTGAGAGTATCAGGGAGGGAAGGTGGCCCAACCTAATCTCATAGCAAAATATGGACAAGGGAGAGAGATGAGTCACTGTTCTCCAAGTCCTGTTTAGATTTTGGACATTTGACTTGTCCATCAAGGGAATTGTGAATTTTAAGTATTTAAGTATAGGACAATATGTAGGTTTAAAAGAGACAGTTACCCTTCCTTCTGATTTAGGATTGTTCCTGCCCCGTAGATAGTAGAAGATTGGTATCTAGAGTTCTAGACTGATCTCTCAAGTATCTCCAAGTATCTCCAAGGGGAGACAGACTTTATCTGAGGAGGACATGGGCATTCCCTAGTTATCGCAAAGACATGGAGCTAATGGCTCTCATGCACATGTGGCCTTCTCCACCCTGAATATTTTTGGGATTGTACCCCAGCTCTTTGGTAGCAAGAGCAGAAGAGCATGAGGTAAGAAAGGTTGGAAGATCCATGGTTAGAAAACACTGGACTCAGTTTGTGATGTGGGTCTACCTTCTTGATCGAGTTAATTAGAGTGTTAATTGTGTTGCTGTTGACTGTCACAAACAATAGAAGTCATGGTTAATCCCCAGAAGCCATCACTAGACAACAGGAGTCATGCTTAACCAAAAATTATAAGGAAACCAGCAAAAAGTTAACGTAGAGAAGTCAGGATTCACCAACGGAAGTTATGATCAGCAGTAGAAGTCATCGCTAACCAACCACAGACAATGGCTAAACAGCAGAAGTCCTGATTGACTAAACTGATCACAACTGAAATCGGTGGGTTCTTCTAGTCTGGGAGGAATCTGGTTGCTTACTTTCCTAAGTACAAATATCCTCAAGGAATACATTAACACTGAGGACTGTTTGATGGAATTAAGGTGTAGTTCACCCAGGGCAATCACTCTGGCTCTGGTTATAGCTGAGGATGGCAATTGTTCATTCATTCAATCAACAGCTGCTTCTTGGATATCTACCATGTGTCGGGTTCCAGCCCAGTCCTGGGGATATGCAGTTGATATGTACCAATCCAGTTTCACTAGATGTTGAAATATTTTCCTACTGGTTCTTAACTAACGTTGCCTGGAGTCATTCTCTCCCCCACCCAAATCCACTGTGGTGATTCCAGGGAAGACAGTTAAACATGGCCTTGAGGCCATCTTGGAGCCCACCGCCCTGCCCGCCCTAGTCCTAGGGAGCCGGCCCCCACGCCCCTTCCTGACCAGGGGGTCAGGGAGGCCTGAATCCCAGCAAGAAAGATGCCACGCTTGGTGGTGCTCCTGCGACACCCAGTTGTGGAAATCTGTGAAGCCCATTTGTTTGGCCCCCTGAGGCTGTTCCCCCATGTTGCCTGTGTAACCTCTGAAGTGGATGGTCCCATTGTTTAAAATTTTAAGTATCATACTGAATAGGTGTAATATGGAAGGAAAAGCAAAGGACCAAGGTTATCTGAGAGGAAGCATTCATGTGTGCTTGGATCCATCAGAGGAGGCTTCCTAGATGAGGTGACATACATCTTCAAGACCTGATAGAAGTTTTCTGTGTTTACCAGAAGAAAGATGTTTCTGGAAAGTGAAAGAGTAAAACCATGACATCAGCAACTCTAAACTTGGTGTCAGAAAACCGGGCCCTCAGACTTACAACCAGCATCCGTGAGCCATGAGCCCGAATGAACACTCCAGCCTCAGTCTGGCCACAGACACCCAACAGAGGACCTCACAGAGGTGTGGTGACGACTCCACTCCAAGATAAAGGGGAAGCCATCTGAAGGCCCTCTAGCTGGTATCTTTTGAGCCACAGGCTCCCAAGAAATTGCAGTTGTTACCCATCCGTGTGGAGGGTCTCCCCTTCCTTGGTTCCCTGCACCACCTCCTCCTGGGTCATTGTCTTTGCCCACAGAAACCCCCTCATCCTCATGCCCAAGCCATTCCAACTTGTGACTCCCCCATGTGATGACACACTTGGAATCCCAGACCTGGACAGCTGGCAAGGGTGTTGGAAATCAGCCACCCAGCCCCTCCCTTATGAGATGAGCGTGCCTGGCCCCGAGGCAGTGACTTCCCTAAGCCCGCCACCAGCTTCCCCACCGCAGCTCTTCCTCTGCCCCTCCTGCCTCCTCTCTCCCTGGGCTTGCTCTCCAGCTACGGCCAAATCCTTTGTCTATAATGCTCAGCCTTTCCGTCTTTTTTCCTCCAGACGTATCCCTACCCATCTACTAGCTTGAAGAACTATCACACTCGAACTCGGTGCTTCTGGAGCCCATTTGACATTTGACAAGCTTGGGCTACAGTTTTGTTTCCCAAATTATGAGGCTCCGAATTTTAGGTGGGACAGAATCGTGGCTTTAAACCTCATCGACTCACATAGTGAGAAACATGTTTATTTTGCCCAGATTCCTCGTGGAGAAGTCGCAAGTCAGTGCTGATTTGTTCCTGACTCTCCCTTTGAGCCAGGAGTGAGGACACCTGGGCTCCAAGCCTTCTGCAGACCCAGGATCCAGTGAGAGTGAAATCATGTCTGATTATTGTTTGGTCTGACTTCGTCTTATTTATTTTATCAGTGCCTTCTGATATCGGCAGTCGGTGCTGGTTTTTAAATTAAGCCAGAGGTCAAAGGTTTCCATTTTAAATCATGTTATACATAAAACAAGAGTCAACCTAAATAAAAATATTAAGTAGATAAAATTTTGGTGGCATGGGACTCTTGTGCCACACGCACACTTGAGGTCCTGGAAGAAGTAATCTAGGAGGAAAGGAGGTTTATAGAACAAGTCACAGTACCTGCTGAGGAGGAGGTACTTGGCCTCCGAGGGCATTTCTGGCCTCCGAGGGCATTTCTGTTTACCCAACCCATGTATAAAAATACCTCACAGCATATATTTTAGTCAGCAAGTATTCTACCTTGGTGGAAATGATTTACTGAAACTTAGACCTTCTCCTGAAATCCAGCCAAAAATCTGATTTGGAAAACCAAGAAGCCCTATTTCGTTTCTGTCGTCATTGTTACTGAACCACACTGCCTGGATAATTGGTGACATATATAGTTCTTAATTCTCTCTTCTTCTTTCATCTGGGTGTCACAGGATAGTTTTCTCTCCTCCGTGTTCACTCAGTAAGAATTTGCTGAACGAATATTCGCTTTTTAATAGATGGAGGAGCTCACCTTTGTCCGTATCTCACTTGCTACACATTTGCAAAAAAGACCGGTTCTTCCATGTGTCAGTGTTTCTTGGCAGGAGAGCAGTGAAGTGTCTGTAAATTGAGTTTGTACATCTGGCAGGCAAAAGTGTCCTGTAGGTATTTTTTGCAGGAAAAGATATGTTTGAGGTGACCATGCTGCACAGATTCTCTTAGAATTTCAGAGTATTTATAACCTGTTATTTCAGATTCTGAGCATATTTGTAGCTTCAGAGGTACAAAAATAAACCATGTTTTCTTGGAAAAAATGTGTGTCTGGGATGTGACAGAAGTTGCAACCTTAAACAAGATTTCCAGGTGTTTACAGTTGAACTATGCCAGTAAAAATATGTTTATTTAGACATTAAAATCCTAGGGTGCCCACGTAAATATCCCAAACAATGGGTGTTACATGAGCTTTCTTTGCTAATGTGCTTTAGCTGTGAATGTTTTTAGTTCTGGCTCCTGGAGTGTTAATGTACTACCGGGAAAGTTGAACTCAGATGGTGACTCTTATTTGCTGTTCACATTTGGTGGTGGATTTCTTACATTCAAGAGCATTGTGTCTAATGGAGGTAAAAGTCACATCCCAACTGATAAAGTAAAACTCCTTGCTTTTAATGCTCAGAGCAGCAGAGAAGTTTTTGTTGGGCGATTGGAAGAGAAGAGACAACTGGTATACCCTTCACTCACTATTCATTCATCTGTGCATTAACAAGCATCATTCAGTTACCTATTGTCTGTAAAGCTGTGTGAGGAGGTGGGGAGGACAGAGAGGAGAAGCTGGAGACTGTGCTCCTGGAGCCTGAAGTCTGCTTTATTTCATCAGTGTGTCACAAAAATCAGGATAAGTTGCTTCTTTAAGTGCAAAAGGTTATTTTCAAAAAGTTTTTAAAACCTGTAATGTATTCAAACATGCAGTAAGCATATGTTGAAGATTTACTTAACTCATTAAGGAAGGAAACAGTAGGATGAAAAAGCTGGTTCAGAGAAGGATATGAGAAAAATACCCAAGTAGGTAGGGAGGTAAGAAGGAAGGAAGGGAGGAAGGAAGGAAGAGAGAGCGAGAGAAAGAAAGAAAGAAAGAAAGAAAAAGAAAGAAAGAAAGAAAGAAAGAAAGAAAGAAAGAAAGAAAGAAAGAAAGAAAGAAAGAAAGAAGGAAAGAAAAAGAAAGAGAAAAGGGAAAGAAAGAAAGAAAAGGGAAAGAAAGAAAGAAAGGGAGGGAAGGAAGGAAGAAATAAGTGAGGGGAAAAAATCATCTTTGGTTATATTTCAACCAGGCAGAAATCTTTGGAACTATACTAGCCAGATGTGACTTGTAATTTACCAGTCTTCTACAATCTTTACAGAGTCAGGGTCCAATCAATAATAAACAGTAAGTCAAAGGAAGTTGCATTTCCCTAGACCGTTAGATGACTCAGGTAAGTTTGTCAGTCAGTGCTGTGTACGCATTGCTCAACAGAACGTTCTGTGATGATGAAAATATTCTGTACGTGTGCTGCCCAGTGGGGTGACCACTGGACATTTGTGGCTGTTGAGCATTTGAAATGTGGCTGGTACAAGTAAGGAATCGAATTTCTAATTTTATTTAATTTTCATTCATTTTGATGTAAATAACCACATGTGATTAGTAGCTGTCATTTTGGACATCACAGCTCATTTTTCTGCCTTGTTTCCAATCTTGGATCATATTTTTCTAAACACTGTAAATTAAATCACCTTTTAAATATCATTACAAGAGCTAAATGTGTTAAAGAATTTGGAGAAGACTCCTTTGAAAAGACCTAATTCTTTCGTGACCCATATAATTTCTTCTGCAATACTTCTTCTATTGAGTTTCTTGAAAGTGGACTCACCTGACATCACTCTGGCCAGCAAGGGAGCCACCTAGGAAGTGAAGTCTGTTTGGAGGGAACCCCGCTGCACATTATGTTTTCCAAGTAAATCAGCTTAGTGTTAATTTTCTTTTAGTAAGATAGTAACAGTCATGTCCAGTTTCAGTTAAAAGGGGCTTTCTGATTTGCAGCAAAGGGAGACCTGAGTATTCATAATTCACAAGGGTTTTAAGGCTGAAATAAGTTCACTTCTCTGCTGCCAGCACTTCATTACTCAGAACGAGCAGCCAATGCATTGATAAGGTTGGCTTTGATTTCTCGTGAAGCTCAGTAGTTTTGCTTAGTTTTCTCATCTTCTTGCTTGCTTGCAGGGGTTTTTCCGCAGAAGTATTCAGAAGAACATGATTTACACTTGTCACCGAGATAAGAACTGTGTCATTAATAAAGTCACCAGGAATCGATGCCAGTACTGTCGACTCCAGAAGTGCTTTGAAGTGGGAATGTCCAAAGAATGTAAGTGGAGTCTCAGAGACTTCTTTTGCCTTTGCCTTATCTATAAATATGATTGCTCAGCTTCCAAAATCAAGTTGTGGAGGATGCCGGTGTGTGGAATTCAGACATGACACTAATGATATATTCTTGCTAATGGTAGGTGTAAACAGAGACAGCATGAAAATCGCATAACTGTGGGGATTTCTGGATAGAACTCGAATGGTATTTGTTGGGTGTTGTGGACGGTGGACTGTCTTCCAGAGCAGTTACTAACCAGCTCTGTATCTCCAAGCCCCCAGTCACCCGAGCATGTCCCACAGCCACTCAGAGACTCCATTTCCCCATCTTGATGGTAGGAATAAAGAGCTTTGCCTGTTTGGATGAGAATAAAATGAGAGGTGAGGCATGAATAGTAACCCTCATCAATAATGTACCTTTTTCAGAGAGGAGAGAGCGTAAAACTTTGCTGTCGAAGAAACATTTAGAAACTTGGCACGTTGGCATTTTTCCGAACTTGATTCAGCTTTTTTCCTCCACACTACGTCCTCCTCCAAACAATTATACACTTTATTAATTCAGAAGAGAACATTTTAATATATTAAAAATTAGTGGTCCATGATCATTTGATTGTGGGGATTTGAACTATACATGCTTTGATACAAGCAGAGTGTATAGGGCACAAAAAAATCTTTAGTTATATTTTCTCCTTGGTGCTTTCAAATGAAGGTCATGAGAAAATGCTAGGCAAATGGCCTGGCTCAGGCTGGTCTCTGGAAGATGCAGGGATGTGTGCCAGGGTGCTGATCCCCACTCATCCCATCACTTGGGGGTCTGAGTGGGGCACAAGGCTGGGTGCTCTGAGGGGCTCTGGAGGTGCTGAGCCCATGCCCACTGTCCTTGATGAATGTGGGATGAAAAGCCACCGTCCAGCAGTGGGGTTTGAAGACTTATGTTCGGGTCAGAGGCTCTTGGATTTTGGAACTGGGACATGTGGCCATAGTGGGGAAGGCTGGCTGAGGTGGGAAGAACCCAGAGGCGGGCAGCGCTGCCCGAGGGTGCACAGCTGGCTGACTGTCACTCTCCTGAGAGCTGTGATTAGGGGATATTTCCTTGGTGGTCCACCCAGCATCCATCCTGTCCCTCACCTTCCCTAAGTGTACCCAGGGCTTTAATATGCTTTTCCACCTCTTGACTTTGTACACTTCAGGGAAGATATCAAGGTTGGATCAAGTCATTTGACTCCAGCCAATCAGTATATTTCTGTCCCAGCCACAGTCACTAGTTCAGGGTGAACATGTAACCTAGGCTGGTCCAACGAGAATGAGTTCAAGACTCATGCTTATGATCCAAAAAAGGAAAAAAAAAAAAAAAGGAAATTAGACTTCATCAAAATTAGAAATGTCTGCTGTTCAAAAGACACCGTGAAATTGATGAAAAGACAAGTCACCAATGAAGAGAAAATATTTACCAATCTCACATCTGATAAGGACTTATATCCAGATTGTAGAAAATGCTCTGAAAACTCAGTGATAAGAAAGCAAATAACCCAATTAGAGAACAAAACAGAACTAACTAGTACTCTTCAAAGATGCCAAGATTATGAAAGACAGGCAGAGACATGAAAGCTGAGTGCAGGACATGGCCCCGAGGGTCCTGGAGTGGAAGGAAGCTCCTATAAGAGACATTTTGGGGACAAATATTGAAATTTGAATATAGACTGTAGATTAGGATATCTCATTAAGTCAACTTTAAATTTCCTGACTTTGATCATGTGCTGTGGTTACATAAAAGCATGTTCTTATTCTTGCTGTCTGCAACCAACTCTCCATAGTTCAGAAGGAGTGTGTTTGTGTGTGTGTGTGTGTGAAATGAGAGAGAGAGAGGGGAAGGAAATGTGGCAAAATATTAAGGCTTGTGAATCGGAGTCAAGGGTTACCCAGGGAAAGTATTCTTTCTACTATTCTTGTAACTTTTAGCAAATCTGAAATTTTATCAAAATAAAATGACCAAAAGACTCATGCTTAGAATATTGGGACAGAAGCAGCCTGCCTTCAGTGAACTTGAGCAAGGATGCAAGTTGCCACAAGTGCTCCGGGTCAACCCTCTCCAACCCGAAGGGAAGTCAGCTGTAGGACAGAGCAGGCTCTGTGGGTGGAGGAGTGGAAAGACAGACAGAACCCGGGCCCTGACTGGCATCGTGGAACTGCTGGACCAACCAACCCTGGAAACTCTGCCTCTATAACAATATCATTTTGTTATATTTGCCAAGAAGCGCTCCTTAAGGCAGCTGGGGCTGGGGCCACATTCATATTTAAGGTCCTGATGAACGAGCACAGCCCGGGTCACCAGACAGGGAAGCAGCCTGTGCACATCCCTTCCCGGAGGGTCGTTTCCTCCAGGTGGTTCCATCTGCAGATGATGGGTCAGTTGACCACATTTCAGCCAGTTTCCGCTGACCCCCTCCAAACTTTAGAGCTATTGGATTATGCAAAAATCAATGCACGTGAAGACATGGAGCTTACATTTACTTATATTTACTTAGCTGAGGCCCGGAATCCTACTGCTGGAGAGAAAACGTGATGTTGACTGAAATAGGCAGATTATTCATATGTGTTAAGTGAGACTCACAGGAAGTTCCCCCAACTCCCCACTTCTGGTCTGACGTTCTGTAGACATGGATGTTACCCTGCAGTTCTGTGGGAGAATGTCAGTTCAGGCTAAAGTTATAAATGAGTAAGCCAGATGTGGACTCAGGGTAAATCAGTACTTTTGCATTTATTTTGTGTGGGCTGGAGACCCATTTCCTGCTTACATTACTTAAAACCCATATCCTGCTGCTCTGTAAAAAACTGGCAGCTTGGTTGCCAATTAAAAAAAAATAATGTTTACCCCCACAGGAAAATTCTAGTTTCAACCCTCAAGAAACTTATCACCTTAATTAGATTTTAAAAATATAGAAATGGGAAGAAAATGGGATCATTATGCTCTGGTAGACAAAAATAAATATATTTTCCTTAGAAGGAAATTGAAGGGCGAGAAATAAACACTTGGAGTATGGTGACTGAGGGTCTAATAGAAAATTTTAAAAGTTGAAACAGAAGGAAGCCAGAAAAAAGGAGACTCAGTAGCCAGTTACACCACAGTATACACGACTGAAATTAACCCAGGAATAATAGACACTCACAGGACGTTAGGGCCGAAAACGGATCTTAGAGATTGATTTTCACTCACCTCCTTCACTTGACACACAAGTACACCAGGACCCAGAAAGATGAAACGGTTTTCCCAGCAATCCCTGACTGGCTGAAGACAGAACCAAGGTTACAATTCAAGTCGGCCTCCTCTCCTTGCCAGGCTTTCTTTGCAATGCCAAGATTAGCAAGACTTGCATTCGATTCCAGCCGTAGGTGATGTCAGTCCCTTAGCATACGTATCAATACTCTCTGGATGCAAGGGACAGAAAACCCAGCTCCAACTTGGCATAAGCTAAAAAGCATCAGTACCTGTAACTGGTCAGTCCGGCGGAGGAGGACTGGCTCCCAAGGCTCACATCTGTTGTGGGGACAAGCCCGTTGTTCCTCTTCATCTCTAATAGTTGGGTTTTGTTGTTGTTGTTGTTTGTTTGTTTGTTTGTTTTTGCTGCATTGGTTTTGTTTCTGGGAAGACTTTCCAAAGGGCTGATAAAGATGGAAATAGTCTAACCAGCAAAAAGAGAGATCCATGGTTAGTGCCCAGGGACCAATTCTCATTGGCCTGCCCGGGTCATGTG
Source organism: Camelus bactrianus (assembly GCF_048773025.1). Lineage (NCBI taxonomy): Eukaryota > Metazoa > Chordata > Mammalia > Artiodactyla > Camelidae > Camelus > Camelus bactrianus. The sequence continues at coordinate 112,431,580 of NC_133539.1, read as the reverse complement.
ACCTTCTATGACTACAGGACTTGGGGGCGGGGTTGCAAGGTAGAATGCTGTGATTGGCTAGTTCTGGGTCATGTGCTCAGGATTGAGGTTGGCCCCACCCAAACCACGTGGGCCAAGAGCATGGGATGCAGTGTTTCTCATTGGGTGAATCAGGGCACAGTCGAGAAGCAAAAATTTCATGTTCACCATGAAATATGAAGCCCCCAGTGCTGTTCCCCATATGTTCTTTTTCTTTATGCTGTGGGGGGTAGGGAGGGGGGCGGGAAGAAAGAAAGAAACGTAAGAATGATTTTACAGCAGTTGCTGCCATGGACAAGGTGCTTTCTGTGCACCAGACACTGCATAAAACACTTTGATACTTTATACCGTCTGATGCTCATGACAGCCCTGTAAGACAGGTTGGTTATAATTCCTCTCTCCCCCTTTTTCAGGAAGAAGTGGATGCTGAGTCACAGAGAGGTACTTACTCAAGGTAGCACACTTGGGAAGGGGCAGGCTGGATTTGGACCAAGGCAGTAATACATACTACCTGCCGTAAAAAGCAGCTTTTAAAACTCTGGGTTCCCAGGGACTCACTTTATTGCCAGTGGTTAATAAAACAGCAATCATACTCCTTGCTCTATACTAGAGATGTACGCCCTAGAAAATCATGTGCAAATTTAATTTTTATAGATCGAATTTGGTTTTAAATGTATAAGGGGATGTACTAGTAAAAGAAATCCTTTAGTGTGGCCCATCAGAATAGCATGATTATTCCTTCATTTTTTTCTTCCATAATTGCCAGTGGGAATACGCTGTATTTTCCAAGGGCTTTGTACAATAGGGGAACACTTTTTGTAGAGGAGTAGCTATTTGTCAGAGCGTGGGATTTGAAAGGGGTAACAGCAAGGGAGAAAAATCGATTTTCAGCTGCATTCTAAAAGTGGTACAGAAATTTATGAAGAACTTGGGGAGGAGGCAAAGAAAGCGGAATGACTCAGAGTTGAGTGATGAGCTTCTGCTGGTGGGCGGGAGGCTTGTAAGGGTGTCGGCCAAGGAAGGGGTGCAGCAAAGCCTTGAAATAAAAACAAGAAAAAAAAGGACTGAGAGTAAGAGAAGACACAAAATTGGGGCGTGTGAATGAGATGTGCAGATTGGGGTGCAGCTTGCTATCCGGGGGTGGGGAGGAGACGGGTGAGCCGGTGCTGCCAAGACCACGTGCATTCGAGTCAGTTACAGAAATCCCAGGGACAGTTCAAATCTTAGAGCCAGGGATCCGCGAGCAAACTTTTTTAAAAAGGGGTGAAATAGAAAATGTTTTGGCTTTGTGGGCCATGTGGTCTGCATCTCAGCTCCTCAGCTCTGCCACTGTAGCACAAAAGCAGCTACAGAAAATACCCAAAGAGGGGTGACTGCGTTCCCATACACTTTTATTTATAAGAACAGGTGTAGGGCTGGCTCTGGCCCGGAGGCCACCGTTTGCCTACCTCTGCTTGACGTGGCCCACCCCACAGCTCACCTGGCTGCGCTGCCCTGGCTGCTCTGGGACCCTGTCCCCAGCTCGCCTCCCTCCCTCATCAGTCTTCTACTGACCGTCACCCCAGTGTCCAGCCGCCCTGAGCGTGCTGGCCCGAGAGCCTCACACCTCCACGTTCCTGCAAAGGCTGTGCCCTGGAATTGCACTTCCACTCTTTCCCCTTCATGTGAACCCCCAGGAGCCTGCTGATGTGTCACTTCCTCTCTGAAGCCACACCTGAGCCCCATCCCACACTCCAGGCGGAGTTATCCATCTTTCCCCCGTGCTCTCATAGGACTCTGAATGTACGTCCGAGAACCACAAACTTACATCAGATTGTCTTGCTTCCTGGCTTGATTATAAACTCCTGAAAGACAAGCATCCTGTCTTCCTCACCTTGTAGCCCCAGAAGTTGGCCTGATGCTTTGCTCAGTGAGGTTAGATGGGTCAAGTGGTTTAAATGTGGCTGTTTTAAAAGACAGCCAACCCCAGCATCTCTGTAGCTTCACTTCTTGGGACGTTGTCAGGCCCAAAGCCGATCTGGGTATAGTCTGTTCCACTGCCAGTCATTCATGTCTCTGCTTCGGGCCCGGAACAGGTTGTGTAACTTCTCCAGGGCTGTGTCTTCCACCTGGGTAAGAGGAGCCCTGGTGTTGACTAGGAGCCTGGGGATGACGTGGCCATCGATGGTTTTCATCCTGTGTAGACAGCAGTGGATGAAAACAGCTGGCTTCCTCTTGCCACTTCCCTCCCCTGGAAGATATCAGATCTTCTAGTGGGTTTGCCACGGGAGACCTTGAACTGCGCCGGCCTCATGTGTAACTGCATGCAAAATCCCGGGACAGAGGAGAGGCTGAAATGGACAAGGGGCAGAGCTGGGGCTCACTTTTGCCGAAGTTGCTATTAAGTTGCTCACTGGAAAAAGGCAGGTATGGAGGGACAGGCTGGACATGGGGGTCAGGAGGACCCTAAAGGAAAGTGGAAGATGAGACTTATTCCTAAATGAAGATTCGTGTGCTGTGGTGAAGGGGGATGGTGGCCCCTGGGGCCTCTGACATTGGCCCAGGGCGCCCCCCCACCCCCTGTCTGTAACACATCCTATTTCTTCTTTCCTTTTTGAAAACCGCTGCCCATTAATTTACAAAAGAACCTCTTTACTTTGCTCTATGGTTTTATATTTATGTCATCTGTGCCTTTGAGTGGTAGGCAAAAGACGTCTTTGATTTCATTTGAGAATGCTGGTCAGTGTTTATTTCACTGCATTTTTCCCTATGACACTTTCATAAGTGTTTTGGTAGAATAGAGCAATTGAATAATCTCTGAATTTAAGAGTCCCTAAGCACTCGTTGACAACTTCTCATGGGGGACACATTGAGCTTAAAAACAGCTTTTCATAAAGTCTCTAAATTCCCGATTTATACTTTAGATGTGAATGTCCCCGTGGGTAGACTGGACGCCATGAATGTGCTTTGTCTGGACACTTGGATACTTCCCCAAGAGGCTCCTGTTGTTCTCAGTGTCCCTCATTTCCCCTTTAGTGTTAAACGTACATTAAAACAAACCTTTTGGATTTAAGGCCCTTAACCTCAGTTAAAATCACTTTTCTTGCTGCACAGATTATATTGATATGCTCGTATGGCTGGATTTTACTGGCTTAATAACGAGGAAATTCATATTGTAGGTTGCCCTGTGTACTTGGAAAATTACATAAAAATCGTTGTCAGGGCACTTAACGTCTTTCTAATTTTAGTTTATTTCTTCATTTGTTCCCCTGTCCTCGCCTGTTACTATGTTTCCAAGGTTCACCATGATCATTTTGTTCTGTTCAACAGAGGTGGAGCACGAACCCCGTCTTCTCCTTTCGCCCCACCGTGCACAGATTCCCCCAAAGCACACCCCCTCCAAAGTAAATGAAAGACTAGAAACTTTATACTTTTATATCTAAAAATGTCATGGAAGCTGGAAAATAAAAACCTGCTGCCCCGTTCCACGTACCAAAAGTTACTATTTTCCTGCCTCTGTCCAGGAGATTTAAAAAGGAAAAAAAAAAACAAAACAAAACAAAACAAAAAAAAACACCACCAACAGATTCCATTTGGGCACCAGCAGCCGGTGATGTCTTGAAGCCCATTAGCACTCAGACTCCAAAGGAAGTATTAAAATTCCTGCAACTTTACGAACACGTATCTCCCCGCAGCCTGTCTCCTGGAAGCGGGACCCTCAGCACTTTCTCACCTTAGAAGAAGGAGAAATTTCCATTACACAACAGGGCAGAGCACAGGAAGGAACAAAGGGCTTTGAGGTTAGCCTGAGCTGGCTTCAGATCTGGTCCTACCCTCCGGCTGTCTTGTCTTGGGCAGGACGTGTGATTTTGCTGCAGGTGGCCCAGCTGACCCACAGCGTGGACAGTCTGGTCTTGCTGGAGTGTCTTGTGCCTCTGACCTCATGAGGGTGATGCATTTAGCGTCCTGCCTGGCACCCAATAGGTCCTAAGTAAATGTTACCTGTCCTCTCGGCTTCCTCCTCTGGTGCTGACACAGGGTCTGTTCGGTGCTGGTGTCGTTGCTGCCACAGGCTTTCTTAAAATTTTAACATCTACAGCCTGGATCCTCCTTCAGGACAAAAGTGAAAGGCAGAGGCTCTGTTCATGTTGAATTGTTTCTAACGCCACTGTGTAGATGTACAGCCCCAAATATTCTGTCACCACATTAAGAATAAAGCTTGCAGGCATCGTTTCTAAAATAAACATCCGCCTTCCTTGGCTACTGTAAACTTGGAGGCAGATGGCTCATTTGCCCGGAGATGCCGGGACACGTGTAATCAGAGAATGGGCTAGGATCCTGGCACCGGAGAGCCCTACTTCTTGGGGAAGGCTGACCTGGGGTGGTAGAAAGGATGCTTCCTGCATTGTCAGCTCAAGGTGAGGCCGCTGGGGTCTCCTGGGCAGTGCCAAACCCAGGCCACGTTGTCACCGAGGCAGAGACTCCCTCCCACCCTGCATCCTCCTTTTTCAGCCTCTGTGGCACCTTCCAACTCTCCGCTTCCTTTATCTGGGGCTCTGTGGCCTGCCTTCCCCCTGGATCCATCATCTCCTTCCTCCCAAGCACGTCTTATCACCCTTTGGCCTCATCAGCAACACCGCTTCTGCAGGCAGCCACGTGGGAGGAGAGCTGGGGAGGACGAGGGTGATGATGTGACAGCTGACGGTCACAATGTGCTATGACAGCCACAAAGTCTCCCAAGGCAGGTCATCCCCTGCGGTGGGTAGGACAGGCGTGGATTCTGATCCTCGGTGTCCTGAAATTCAGAGAGGCTGAGACCTGCTTGAAGTCTCGGTGCTGCCATAAACCCACAGGCCCGATTCCAGTTCCCAGTATCTTTTCAGCTTCACTTTGCTTCTCTAAGAAAGTTCTTGTGTGTATTTAACGTGAAAAAGTCCTCAGTATCTTCACCCATCTTTGCTCCCAAGTCACGTACGCTATCATTTACATATATGATTTGATTTGATTTGATATGTGTGTTGGTTTAATACAGTATTTCCCCTGCTATAAAGTCTGCATCCAGTGATGTGAAACAGAATTGTTGGGAGTACTGAACTTAGCATCGGATTATGTCAAATCGTGCAGTGAAAAAGTTAATTCTGTTTTTAGTATGCATTCAGTCTTCTTATTGCCAGTGAGAAAAATCTCCATTTGATTCAGTATGTCCTTTGCTATCCCCTCTTTTTGACAGAGAGGACAGGCAACAAACCGTCCCTAGTTAGGACTAAATTATGTTTACTTCAGAGGTGTGCAAACTTTCTGAAATGGCCAGATAGTGTAGACCTTAGGCTTTGCAGGCCATTGGGCGTTAGTTGCCACTACTTAACTCTGCCGTTGCAGCCTGAAGTCTTCGTAAAGGCACGGCTTTGTTCCAATAACACTTTATTTACAAACTCAGGCAGTTGACCTGAAAATGCTGTTTATTTTCTCTTCTTACCTCGTACTTACGGCCAATGCTACTACTTTCCTCTTTGTAGTAGTAAACAAAATTCTCTAAAATTTATTCAACCAAAATATTAATTTAGACAAAAATCATCAGAGGATACTGGCCTGAGAGTATGTGGAAAACCATGAAGGTAGTCATGGACTGAAGTTTGAGAAACCCTGGTTTTCTGTGTCAGCTGGTCAGGTGTTCTGGTACCTTGACAGGAACAGAACCACATCTGGGGACCCTTGCTTGTTGGTCTGGATCCCCCCGACCTGCCTTTGTCTTGCCCACGCCCCCCCCCAGCCCTCTCCCCACCCTGAGCCACGCACAGCAGAAGGGCGTGGGCCTCGCTTGCTTGGATCCTCAGAGCTTCGTCCTGTCCAGGGTAGGGTCAGTATCGGGTGGGTCTGTGGGGGAGGGGTTTCAAGCATCAGGACGAACTGGAGAGGGATTAGGAGAAACCAGGGGCCTCCAGAGCATGGTTTGCTTGTCTCCTGCTTCTGAAGAGCAGTGGGCAGTGTTGGGGCCGAAGGCACAGACCCGAGGGGCAGCTTGGACTCACAGCACAGCCCACCACTTACTTGGCTCCGTGCCGTCTGGGGCAGGTGATTTCCCATCCCTGCGCCTCTGCTTCCTTGTCTGTAACGTGGAGATCATAATAGCACCTACTTTATCTGGCTACTGTGGGGAATGAATGAATGGATTTATGGCAGCGACTAAGGACATTTCCTGCCTAAGTGTCAGCTCATGTTACTCTTCCTCCTGCTACGGTGATGACCCATCCTGGCCTCCAAAGAATGGCCTGTTCAGGTGACTGGATAAAGAAGGTGTGGTATATATGTATATTCCATTGTACAGTGGGATACTGCTCAGCCATAAAAAGAATGAAATATGCCACTTGAAGCAATGTGGATGGACCTAGAGATTCTCACACTAAGTGAAGCAAGTCAGAGAAAAACAAATATTATATGATACCACATACATGAAATCTTAAAAAAAAAAAAACGACACAAACGAACTTATTTATAAAACAGAAAGAGACTCACATAAAAAACGAACTTACTGTTACCAAGGGTCGAAGGTGGGAGAGAGGGCTAAATTAACAGTTTGGGATTAGCAGATATAAACTACTATACACAGAATAGATTAGCAAGGTCCTGGTGTAGAGCACGGGGAACTACATTCAATATCTTGTAGTAGCCTAAAATGAAAAAGAATATGAGAAACAATATATATAGTATAACTGAGTCACAATGGTGTACACCAGAAACTAACATAGCATTGTAAATCAACTATGTCTCAGTTTAAAAAAACAAAAAAGGATACCCTGTTCGGTCATCAGTATGGTCCTCAGTGACTGTACAGGACATTTGCTCAAAACAAGAAGTACTCTCAAATTCAACATTTGTCCTTGGGGGCTCAGACCCAGCACCACACAGCCCAGCACCAGCACTGAGCCACGGCCCTTCGCCACTTAGAGAATCAGCTCCAAGTGAGTCAGTGTGAGTGACAGCCCTACGCAGACAGCTCAGCCCGCCCTGGACACCGACCAGAGGTCCCCACGTGGGCCACTGCTGAGCACTGAGCACACTGGTCGGAGGCTATAGCCTTGAGTGTGATGCTGTCCCCACCTGCCCTCCCTCCCTCCCGCTTGTCCTTCAACCCACCTCCCTCCTAAGGGTGCTCCTCCAGCAAGGAGCAGGTGGGGCCCATTCTCACATCCCCACACTGTGACATGTTCATGGCACCTCTGCGGGGTGACTTTCAAAGTGTCAATGAAAATAATCAATAAACGTTCAGTAGTAAGAATAGAAAAGAGATATGGATGCATGTGCACGACTGAGACATTGTGCTCTACACCAGAAACTGACACGTTGTAACTGATATTACTTCAATTGAAAAAAAAAAAAAGGAATAGAAAAGAACTTTATTTAAGCCAAACTGAGGACTAGCCTGGAAGCCCACTTCCCAGGTTACTCTGAGAAGCTGCTCTGGAGAAGCAGGATTTCAGCACACTTTTATGTCTTGTCAGGAAAAAGAACATGAAACAAGCCATGGATACATTTCTTCAAGGTTTATTTAAAAAAAAAAAATGAACAGACCAGCCCGTACACGTCCGGCACGTACAGTATAGCCTTGAACCTGGGAAGGGAGTCTTATCATCAAGGGAGGACCAGCACTGGCGTCCCGGGAAGAAGGGCATTTAATCTTTATTTTTAACATGGACATTCTTTACTTCTGGTCAATGTGCCTTTTACTTTAATAATTAAAATAGATATACAATGTATGTTTGATAGGCCACAGACAGGCTGTGTCAGTTAGCATCAAATTCAGGTTAACTCAGGTGTCAGCCAGAATGGCTTCCCCACAGCTGAATATGTGAACATTTCTTTTATTAAAGGTCAGGCTCGTTTTGAGTTCAGGAGGGAGGGATGTGTGGGGTGGGAGAGGAGGGAGCACAGCAGGTGGCCCCTGCCCGGGCTGGGAGCATCCCGAGGGCAGGCACAGAGGTGAGGCCCATTCTTATTTGGGTCCTCGACATGATGCCTTGTATTTCTAGCTCATTCTGCAGTGGGTTGGAGGCAAAGAGTACCGGAGAAGTGGAGATCCCAAATCAGAAACTTTTATCTGATCTTCCCAAGAGTTAGAGTTTGAATCAGTGCGTTGATACATTGAGCCCATTTTTACTTTTTCCATCTTGCCTCCTTCTGTAATTTGCATATTGCCCCCTTTGATGACATGAAGCCTGGTTGTCGTTTGTTCCGTGGTGGATGTAACCAGATAGTGCTTGTAAATCGGTCCGAAGAGAGAAGATTTGCTTTCCCTCAAAACTGTACACACACGTACACCACATTTCATCCAATCTATAATTTGTTAAGGCGCAGTATAATTTTATGTACCACTAAAAAGAAAACAGCGCCAATTAAACTAAGGCACACCAAAGACTGCAGGACAGGTGGCAATTTCAGAGACGGAGAGAGGGAGAAACCAGATAGCAGCTCTGTAAGAAAAGGAAGCGTCTCACATGCTCGGCTGGAAATATCCTATGTTTTCATCTTGAGCTATTTTTCATTCTGCTTTAAATAGACATTGATGATAAAACCTCAGTGCCCAGAGACAGTCCCCAGCACAGAGAGGTGGCTGAATAAATATGCAAGGACTTCTAAAATAGCTGGCAGAGAGCCCTTTGTTTGGAAACAAATGTCTCTGTGAAAATAGCAACCCGAAATTCTCCTGCAGTCCCCGGGTTCCGGGGCCATGAACATGGCCCTTGAAGTACCTTCTCCCAGTGACAGCAATTCTCTGGAGGGTGGCTGCCTAAATTGCTCAATAAATCCATGCATACAGTTCAGCCTGGAATTTGCTCTTCCTGGAGTGGTACTGAGCACGTAAACCAGTCTGCCATCACACAATATTAACTCTCACAGTTAGGTTATCTCTCCCATCCCTCTACCTTTAATGCTGGGAAACAAAGAGTTGTGTTGATCCCATGAACGGGATTAATGGAGACAGGCATCTTTTTAGTGCTGGGACCAAGGACACCCTATTTCCTCAAGAGAAGGAATGTTTTTGTCCCAAATTCACACTTAATTGAGCTGACACTTCATCTCGCCAATATAATGGATCTCCATGACTTTAAAAAATTTCTCATGGTTTTATTTTCCAAATGACTTTAGGACAGAAATGTTCTGTTTTGACATTGGAGGGTGCAAGTCCCCCATTCTTCCTTGTTTGTTTCTTTCGGGGTTGTTTAATAACATCGCCTGACTTCTAAACAGCATTTTGATTTGGCGACGTTGTTTAAATCTTAAAATAGAACGAACGAATTTCCCTGGTGTTTCAAAGTGGGGCCGCCCAGGAGGCAGTTGTGATATGGCCCTGCCAGAGGGAAAGATGGAAGTTGCTTCTAGTAAATTCTGTCGACTTCGGGATTTACTGAGGCCAGGAAGAGAATTACGTGCAAACTGTAATGGGTGAAGGATTCCCACTATGTGTCCTGGAAGTGTCGGGACCAAGCTCCTGAACAACTTTAAGCTGAATGGAAATTGGGATGGAAACTGAGCTGTGGCACCCTTGGACTCTGAGCTCTCAAAAATGTGAAAATATACAACTCCGAGTGAACGCCCTGCCTCCAGAGAGACGCCAGGACTGCCTCCTGCTTCTGGGGTCTGAGCCTACACTTGGAGATGGCCTTCCCCATTGTCCCCAGGATGACAGTGGAATCCAGGGATACAGAATGTAAACCCGTGCATTTTTGCAAACAGTCCCTTTTGTGTGGCTCCGTGTTCCTGAATAATAGAATGACGTCCAGCAAATCGAACTCCCCCAGGTGCTTTACTCCACCAGAAAGGTTGACATTAAATAGATTAACACATTACGCTGTACACCAGAAATTGACACATTGTAACTGACTATACTTCAATATAAAATGAAAGAATTAATAATACCTAGTGTTGGTGGGACGTGAAGCAACTGAACTCTCACATGTGGCTGGTGGAAGTAAAAGTCGAGTCAAAGTTTGGAGAACTGTTTGGCAATATCTGCTAAGGGTGAGCATCCCAGTGTGACCCAGTGATCCACTCCTGGGGAGATCCTCGGGAGAAGTGATTGCCTAGGCTTCCAAAAGATGGTCTCAAGAATGTTCACAGCAGCTCTGTGCATGATAGCCCAAGGCTGGAAATAGCCCACGTGTCCATCAGCGGTAGAATGTGTAAATAAATTGTGACCTATTCAAATTACGGAATGTGCATAGCAAGAAAAAAGGAACTAACCACTAGTAAATACAACAGCATGGGTGAACCTCACAGACGTACTGTTGAATAAAAGAACTCAGAATAAAAGAGAATATTCTACATAATTCCCTTTGGATAAAGATTTAAAATGAACAAACCTAATCTCGGTACGGGGATGAGTATGGTGGTTACCCCAGGACTCTGGTGGGTGCTGGACGTCCTACACATTGATTGGGTGTGTGCATAACTGTGCGTGTGTTTTACCTCAATCAGAAAGAAAAAAAAAAGATGGAAATGTGCAGGTAAGATTGGAGAGGGCATGGATGGCCGATCCCTCCTGCGCAGAGAGAAATTGTGTTATCACAGATGACGAATGCCGCATCCTCTCATTAGAAGACTCCTCCCCTCTTCTAACACGTTAACATTCCTTCAGGAGGTGCTTTGACCTCTCCGCCTTTTGTCTTTTCCTCTGACTTGGGACCTTTACCACTTGCAGCTTTGCATACTTAAGGAGCACTAGAGATGGGACGTTATCCCTGAGTTACTCTGAGGATGGTTATGTAATGTCTCTAATCGCATCAACGCAACTAACCAGCTTTTCCCATTGGTGCCATGCACTGCAAATTAATAGCCCGTGGATCCATTTACAGCTTGTTGTGTTTCGGAAAACTATTTCAGCCATCAAATACTAAACAGCTTAAGAAGAGTTGTTATTTTCCAATGTTAAACTATCAGTAGTGTCAGTAAATTCCTCTCAGGTAGGTAAAGGGACCAAAGTATGATTTAAGCACCAGTGTAGATTCTAGTTTAATAATTAGTTGCTATTTTACAGAATAAAAAGTCAAAACAAGATGTCTTCTTATTTTGATTCACCCGTTAAAGGAAAACAGGCCTTTAAATTAGTAAGTGATCTAATTGAGAGTGGTTTAAAGAAGTTAACGAGAAGGAATGTAGCTAGTGGAATAGAAAGCCTACGTGGTTTTTTTTTTTTTTTTTTTTTTTTTTTTACAGCTATCAGAGTAATTTCTCTGTGAGACTGTTCACATTTAAAGAAAAAGTTCTTTAGATTTACAGAAAGTCCATCTTAATTTCTTTGTCCTTTTTATTATTTTTTTTAAAGTATTTAGTATATATGGATGACAAAACAGTAAAAATGGCAAATCCTTCCCTAGTACCAGTTGGCAGAATATGAACAATTATTTCAGCCTCTGGAACTTTAAACATGACGGATAGAATTTGTGGTTTAGTATGTTCGTGTATTAAAAATTTGATTTAGGATATGGAATATCACCTTAAGCATATCAAAACTAATGGAAGTTTCATTTCTGCAAAAAGGCAAGTATAAACAAACTCCAACCCTTTTTATGTAAATGTATTTCTCACTCAATGCCACCTCCAAAGAATGCAAGGGAGTCTATAAAAGTATTGTTTTAAAAAAATGATTACAACTCAACGGTGAAAAAGGCAACCTAATTAAAAAATAGACAACGGATTTGAATAGACATTTCACCAAAGAAGACATACAAATGGCCATAAACACACAAAATGAGACTCAGTGTGTTTAGTGATCAGGGAAGTACAAATCAAAATCACACTGAGTTACCACTTCACACCCACATCAAAAAAATAGACAATAACAAATGCTGGCAAAGAGAAGCAGAAATGCTCACACATTGCTGGTGGGAATGTAAAATGGTGCAGCCACTTTGGATCTGGATTTGGCAGTTCCTCAAAGAATTAAACATAGAGTTACTGTATCACCCATCATTTCTACTCCAGATGGGTACTCAGGAGAACTGAAAACATGTGCCCCACAAAAACTTGATAGAAATGCTCATTTCGGTGTTATTCATAAAAGCCAAAAAGTGGAAACAACCCAAATGTCTGCTAATTAATGAAGAGACAAATAAAACGTGGTCTATCCATACAGTGGAATGTTATTCAGCCATAAAAAGGGATGAAATACTGATACATGGTCCAACATGGATGGCCCTTGAAAGTATTATGCTGAGTGTAAGAAGCCAGTCACAAAGGCCACATAATGCATGAATTCACCTAAATAAAATTTCCAGAATAGGCAAATCCATAGAGACAGGTTATTAGGAGTGGCCAGAGGCTGGAGAGATTGGATAATGGGGAGTGACTGCGAGTGGGTTTCTTCCTGGAGTTGACAGTATTAGAACTTTGTGACTATATTAAAAACCTCTGAACTATACACTTTAAAAGGTAAATTTTATAGTATGTGAATTACATCTCAATTTTAAAAAGTGAAAGGATTAAAAAAAAAAAGTTAGGCTAATTGACTTAAGGGGAAATAGGAGAATAAACGTTGGAGTCAGATTGGAGCACTGAGGTGCATGCATCCTTGCACAAGGGTCCTGGTGATCCCAGTGGTGAGGTCCTTGGCGTCCACAGGATGAAAACAGCCTCAGTGTTCAGAAGAATCTCTGGTTTTCCAGATGCTGATGAATAGAGTTGGAGATCAACATCTCCCATGGGTCCTTCTAAAGAGAGTACTGGGAGGTATCCTTTAGAATGTCCTTGACATTTTTCATTGCTCTTCCTTGGGACATTGCTCCATGTACTTAAATCTTATCTGTTCCCAGATTGGAGGGGAAAAGGGCATAGACAAGCAAGGCAGTCTTTAAGACCCTACACCCCAAAAGAAATAACCGGGGACACAACATTGAAGAGGACATGGTAAAGACTGTCCCCTCAAAGCAAGGGTGGCCGCCCCTCTCCTCATTCCATTTTACATTTTATCATTTAAAAGCGCTCTCCTTCAAATACTGCCTCTCTGGATAGTCCCTCAGTTTTGTTTGACTTCCCTTTCTAAGGCAAAAATCAACTCTATTTTAGAATGTTTTTCTCTTTATTGAGGTATAATTTACGTATCTTAGTGGCACAGATCTTAAGTGTACTATTTAATACGTTTTGATAAATGTATACATCGTTCTAACCACCTTCCAAGTCAAGGTGTTAGAAGGGGACTGTTTGAACCTTCTGGGGTTGGAAGCTTCCGTATCTTGATTTGGGTACTGGTTATACTTAAAGTAGCTGTTCTGACACCTGCCACCAGAGATGAGTTTTGCCTGTTGAGCTTCACACGTGTGGAGTCCCAGTCTTCACTCTTTATGTCTTGTGCCTTTCACGCGCTGTGTTTGCAGGAGTTTTCCATGTGGGTGTTGGATATTCGCTCCTTATTTTGCTGAGTAGTATTCCGTTTGACAGAGAGGCAGTTCTCACCTAAATGGATATTTGGGTTGCTTCCAGTTTGGGGCTAAAACTGCTGTGAACATCCTTGTTTTGTACATGTTTTGTAGGGGACATAGACACTTAGTTCTCTTAGGTACATACTCAGGGGTAGAATTAGTAGGTCATAAGGACACATGTGTTTGATTAAAATTGGCCAGTTTTCCAAAGTGGTTGTACCAACGATTTCACTGATTTCCATCAGTGGTGTGTGTGTTTCCCAGTTGTTCCCTATCCTTGCCAAACCTCAATATTTGTTGGGTTTTTTTTTTAATTTTAGACATTCTACTGGGTATGAAGTGATCTCTCATTGTGGTTTTCATTTGCATTTTCTTGATCACTAATTATGTTACATTTCTTTTTAATTTCACAAAAGCTTGATCTGTTGTTAACTTAGAAAATATAAAACAAAACAACACATACTTTGCTCTCATATTTGTGAAAATATAAAGTTTAGAAGATAGAGCTCAAGATGTTAAAATTATTGTTAATTTGTGTTTGAGCCTATCTGTATTTTTATCTTAATATTTAACCTCAGTATACATTTGTTAGTTGTGTGATAAAGAAAAGAAGAAAAGCTATTAAAAAAAGAAGAGGTTAATTCCTTGACTGATTGAAGTAGAACTTCTGTTTTCCTTATCGTCTAGTACTTTCAGCCATGTCACACTGGATACTGACAATGCTTTAGACAGAAATGGTTGAGAACATAGATGCTAACACAGTTTTACACGTGTCTGTTTCCCCAGGGAGAAACAAATCCATTCTTATACATGCAGGGATCTTGATATCTGAGGATAACATCCATATTTACCTCAGTTTAGTAGACCACAACCCAGGGGTCAGCAAACTTGAGCCCGTGAGTCAGTCTGGTCTGCTGCCTTTTTTTTTTTTTTTTTAACCAGTAAAATTCTACTGGAGCATCGCCACATCCATTCACTTACGTATCACCTGTGGCTGCTCCCCCGCTGCAACAGCAGGGTTGAGTCGTTGCAATGAAGGCCATACCGCCCACAAAGCCTGAAACATTCACTCTCTGGCCCTTTACAGAAGGAGTTTGCCAACCCTGCCATAATCCATTCACTCTCCTTACATTTTCTACTTTAATTCAAACATTGATTGTGAGAGTTTAGTTCCATGCCAAACATATGTGCAGTTTGTAACTGCACCTTCATTTCTATCCAGTTCATATAAGCGACTCAGTGGTTATGTGCTTTACAATCATGTCTTGGTAATTCAATAGGGACCACATATCATTTCAACTTCGGACTGAAAATTCATTAACAAATCCTCTTTCAGCAGCACCCCAAGTTCCTTTCATGTCAGGTGCAGGAAAAATAAAAGGATTTTGTTCTGGGTAGAAATGCAGCTAACTGTGAAGCCATGTAACTTTATTATTATTTTTTATTGATGTACAGTCAATTACAATGTGTCAATTTCTGGTGTACAGCACAAGCCACGTAACTTCTTTAAAGACATGCAGATGAGAACTTTAACATCCAACTGATGACTTTTTTAGATACAAGTAGCGACTGTGCTTGACTTTCCTGTCTAGAACTTGGCTCTGAAAGCAGTTCTGGAAGAAGAGAGAGGAAATTGTTGGAAGCAGTGGCGCCAATGTTGGGACAGGTAGCATCCCAGGATTACTTCTCTTTGTCTAAAAGGTCACACGTTATATTAAACCACATACATTATAAATAGTGGAGTGCTTTGCCATTTACATCAGCTCATGACAAACTTACTACCCTTTACCTTTTGTAAACTTCCAAAGAGGAACTTAAAACAAATATACGTAAGTAAACTAGCATGGTGTCCTGGACCGTTTTAAAGATGAACCCAAGTCAGAAGAACATGACTGTCTCCCTTCTGTATCTTGTAATGTGAAGACATACATTTCTACCACTTCCACATCTAAGGGAGTTTGTGAGAACACAATATCGGGGGTACAAAAAAACTGTGAATGTGTTTTGACAAATCAAAATGCTTGAGAAACTGAAGATACAGTTGTGGTTAATTGTATTGGCCCAAGGCTGCAGAAGACCTTTTGTCTGGGACTCCCTGAATCAGATGGAAGCCAGGGCATGACTTTTCTCCTGAAATGCACATCACCCAAGACTTCCCATCTCACAGTGCTGAGCCCATCTCCAGCGGAGAAATGTACTCTGGGCATATGCTTGTCCCAGTAGGACCTCCCGACCTACTTAGCTTTCCAACTTTGCTCATCTGAAAACATACTCCCATCTTTCTTAGCGTTTCCTCCTGGAATCTAATTATGCGAAACCGGGGGTGCACAAACACCACCTCATAGCCACACTCATCACGGAGCTTCCTGCCTCAAGGGCGGAACAACGTGCACGTTGCTGCTGCAGGGAGCTGACAGCTTCTTCTAAGTTAGTCTTGCTGCCTCTGACAGTTTCTAGAATGTCTGGAAAAGAAAAACAAGAAACAAGATCCACATGGGCTTTGCTTCTGCTGGACTGAAATTCATTAATAAGTGGAGAAGAGGTCCACGCGATAAGCATGAATATGCCCTCTGTAGTCTAATGTCGTAGCATCTGTGAGAAAGCAGTTCACCCACAATCCCAGAGGTGAGACCTGGGGGCTGGCCATGCCCCCTGGCCAGGTGGCTGGCTGTGCGCAAGTCACTTACCCTCTCTGGGTGTTAGGTATCTGTCCAACACGGGCACTGAGGCAGCCATCAGTAGGATCCTTCCAGACATCGCACAATCTGAGACAACAGACTGTAGTTTCCCTTTAATTAGAGTTGGTAAGACCTCCTCAGTGAAAATCATATTTGCTTCCAGGACACAACTACAGTGAAACCTAATCCGTACTGTGCTCTGCTCCTAATAAAGTAGACAAAGAGTTGTTGAAGTGGTTTTGGAACATGATGATGTGCCCAGAGTGACTCTTCTCTGGGCTCTTTCTTCATTTGTCACCTTTTGGTGTGGGGAGCTCTGAACATTGCTGCCGTGGCGTGCTATGAGAGAGCAGCATCATTTTAGAGATGAAATACCTCAACACAAGGAGGTTAATGACCTTGTCCAAGAAAACAGATCGTGCAGAATACTTCACGTGGGCAAGAGGAGAAGCCGTCCGCGTGGCGCGGGAGATAAGAGAAGTTAAGTTGTAATTAGGCACGCCTCAGTCTCTAGGGATCTGGCGGGAACATGTAGAATTAGAAATCCAAGGTCTGTACTTTTTCTGTCGCTGGGCCATCCCTAGACGGCAGGTGGGAGGGGAGAAGCTAAGAGAATGGGCGTGAACAAGCCCTCCCTGCGCACAGGGTGGATTTGACATTCACACCCATCCCCGTACCCCAAGTCCCAAGCAAAGCCCACTCATCACTGACTTCCCATCCTTAAATTTGAAGGGTTCTTCACTTAGCAGTAAGGTTTTCTTTATAATCCCATGGATATAGGAGTTCCCCAGAGAAAGGTGGCAGATTAAATCATTTTTGATAACTTTAGAGGAAATAAGTGTTGGCTTCTATTTTGCAAGCACATTTGGCAGAGGAAGGAAAGAAGAAAGAAGGTTTGTGGGCACTTTGAGGAAGGAGCAAAGATGGATACCACCAGGAATGTCTGTCCCAGAATCAGCCTCGACACAAAATTCCATTCTGGAAACTCAGCCCCGGGGAAGTGAGAGGTCTGAGGTCCTCTCGGAGCTCCCGCCCCCAGCATTTTCATTCCTGAGGTGCTCCTGTCCTGCCCCCATCACCCAGGCCTGTAGGGGACTCTGAGATGTGTTGGGTACTATGGGTTATGGCCCTAGATTCTTGGCTCAGCCATCTGCCCATAGAGCAGGAGACCCAAGCTGGTTGGTCTCCAAGTTCCCATCGAGAGCATGGCCCCAGTAAGCTGGATAAGGAACAAAAGAACGTGCGGTCAGAATCCAGTTTAAATGTTCTACATTTTTATGGTGGTGTCTAGAAAGTTCTCTCTGTCACTGGAGCACATATTTAAGACAAGGAAATGTTTCAATTGCTGACAACTTTGCTCAAAAACCCAGCGCTTATCACACAGTGGTATCACAATAAACATGTCCATGAGGGTACTGAGAATATCACTGGTTTCCAGTAGGTTCTGCAGACATAACAGAAGCGTGATCTCTTTACATGTGAGAAGTTGAGGGATGTCTGTATAAGGGGATGGTTCTCTGCCCTTGTTTCTACTTGATTTCTTGATTTCTGCTCTCTTGCAGGACAAATCAAGTCCTTATAAATAGGAAGACTTTTTTCTCAGATACAGGGTGGAGCAATCACTGTTTAAAGGAGATGTGGGGTTAAGTTTTTTGTAAAGGGAATGATCCTTTTATAACGTGAGCAATCACCTTCAGGTGGTTGGATCTTGGCAGGTTTCCCATGAAACAAGTAAGGGAGACACTGAAAGCTCCTATTTAAAGACTCGGGGAGATAAGATTTGTAGAACTGAAATGACTTGTCCAGGGTCAATGGCTAATAGTGGTTGTGCTGTAAATAGAAGCTGGGTGCACTGATTCTGAGGGGAGATCCTTTATCACTGCAGCATCCTGCTCTTGGGAGAGCATTTTCACCAGCTGAGCTGAACAAACTACAAATTAGGAGCATCTAGAAGTCAGGGGCCATGTCTTGCCCCAAGGACTTCATGCAGTTCTCTCACAAATGTTTGGCAGGTGCTTTTTCAAAATGATGAGAAAAATGGCTTACCTGTGACTTCCGTAATTGAATGTAGCATCAGCCCTCACTCACACCTTCAGAATTAAAAGGAGGAAAGAATAACCATGAAAACTTCTGCAGTGACTTTTACAAACTCTTTCTCTTGCACAGGGCCTGTAAGTACCATTGCATGATTTTTTAAGACGAGCCATTTTTAGCAATAGAAGCAGAGGGGAAGAACTCATTCCCATTCCCATATAAAGTACAATTTGAAAACTGCCTCTTAAACAGCTCTAGCATTATATCCTATGGGCAATGCCTAAGGCTGACGCGCATTTAATTTTCTGTGGGGTTTCTGCTGCCCTCAAAATACAGAAGAGGTTGCTCACTGCAGCTAGAGGGAATGTGTTTAAAAAATGAAGTCTTTTGCGATATCTAAGGAGCATCTCACAGTCAGTGCTAAATGGAATCCTGCCTTTACCCCCCACACACTGCACGGCAGATGCAGACACTGCTTCCTGAGGAGTGTGAGCTGGGGTGCTCGCCTGACAGTGCTGATGGAGTCAGAGAGATGCGTAGCTAAAGCAGGGTGACCTACTTCTGTTACCACGGCACCCAGCATAAACGCACATTTTAAACTAGCTCCTTGAAAAAGCAGACTGAACAAAAGGTAAAGTGCATTAGTGGTTTTAAGATTTCTGTAGTCAAGGTGTTGGCCAGAAAAAGAAGATCAAAGGATAATTTAATCAGAACCTTTTCCCACTAGGAATTAGGGTTAGATTTGAAATGTACCAGCAGCCCTGCTGTTCCCACCGTCTCCTCCATCTTGGTTGGAGTAAAGCTGAGGCTCCCAAGAAATGTAACAAACACCTTCAAAAGAAGGCTTTTCTGTCTGCGTTTCTCTCTCCGTTTTGAAAAGATGGGCTTTTATGGCTCTGGGAATACAATCAGAAAGTATACTTTAATTGTGGAAGGTTTTTTATTTTTCAGTTTATATCACAGCTTCATAAAGTGTTCTGACAAAGCTCTTCAGAATTTTACACACATACTTGTGGTGTTAAATGGATGAGAAAAGGCGGGGGGGACACTCAAAGGTCTTTCTGTGGTGAAAATAAAGATCTTGGGGTGCTGGGTCATCTTACTCATCTTGGAACAAAATGCCCAATATTCACTTGAAGGCAAAAACAAGGTAAACAAAATCAAAGGCTGGTTTCTTTTCGAGGTGAGAGGCAGAGAACAGAAGGGGCAGAGCACTGGTGTGGAAGGCTGGAGAGGGTGTGCAGACTGGAGGGCTAAGTGACACCAAATTGCCTCTGTCCCTTGTCCTCAGTAGCAAGCTCCCCGAGGTCAGAAATTTTACCTGCACCATCTTCACAGACCTTCAGTTAGTACAGTTTCTGCTTTATGTCTTCATGGGTTCAATCCATTATTCATGTATTTCCTATTTACCGTGCAGTCTTTCAACAAAAAATATTTACTGTGTGCGTTCGTATTTGCCAGATGCTGTTTCAGGCGCCAAGAGTCCACAGGGAGGACAGTCCCTGACGTCATGGAGCTCTGTCTGGGGTGGGAGGAGGGTGACAGAAGTAAGTAATTAACGAGTTGACGTAATGTGCCGGGTGGCCCTGGCTGGTTAGCACTGTGCCGTATAATACATATGGCTACTGAGCACTGGACATGTAAAGTTTTCTTACATGAAGCAGAGTGTTATGGGGCTGGTGTGGGCTCTTGGATAAAGGACGGTCAGGGGACGTCTGTCTGGCAAGAGGACATCTGGGCAGGGATGTAGAGGAAGTGAGGGAGTTAGCCAGGTAGAGAGGGCAGGAGTGTTCCGGGCAGAGGAGCAGCAGGTTCAAAGCTGCGCTCTATGCTGAGTTGAGAGGTTAAGGAAACAGACACACTTGTGGTCCACACTCTTAGAACTTTCAGTCTGCAGGTCAGGTAGGCGTTAAGCTAGGGAGCAAAATATACATATCTGTTTGGAAATCAAGCTATGATAGAAAATAAGTAGGAGAGGGACTTAGCATTGGCTGACGAGCAGAGACCCCAGTGAGGAGGTGTGAAGCCTGGGAAGGGGCTGACCTTGCATATGGGGGGAACAGCATGGGACAAGGTCTCCAGGCTGGAGTAAGTCTGTCTTCCAGGAACCCAGATGACCCTTGGGGCTAGGCATAGTGAGCAAGGTGGGGAGTGGTCCAACATGCCATGGGAAAGGAAGCCAGAGGCCAGACTGGCAGGCTCTTGTAGCCCACCCAAAGGAGTTCGATTTTATTCTCAGTGTCCTGTGGCCCCACTGATACGTGATGAGCAGTGAGCAACACGCTCACATTTCCCATTTTAAAATGTTGACCATTCAGTCTGCTGTGTGGGAAGCGGGTAGGGAAGGGAGCTGGGAATGAGTGCAGAGACAAGAGATGATGACTTGGAATGAGATGGTGGCAGTGGAGATGAAGGAAAGTGAAAAATAAAATATGAAAATAAAGAGAAGTGTATAGATTCTGATAAATAAATTGGATACAGAACCCACATGATGAAGCACAGAAAAGGCACGAGAGGAATGCTGGATGAACTCGATGGATGAATGGATGGATGGATAGGTGAGTGGGTAGGCGGCAGGATGGATGGGGGTGCAGAGGGATGGATGGCCATTAGTTCTCTGGCCTTCAATACAATTCTGGCAGACCAGCCTCAGTCTTTAATAGGGTGATATCTAAGCTGGTTCCTAGAAGTGTTCCCCTTCCTCAGGTGGGTCCCTAGTTTCCTGTGATTCCTCACTCATGATTTCAGTGATGGAGCTCTGCTGCTGGAGGAATTACATCATTTACTAGTGATCTTACCAAAAATGCCCTATTTGTGGTTAAGCAGGCAACTGGTGGTGTTCCTGTGTGTGCAATGACCCGGGAGCAGGGTGTGGAGGCTTGCGTTGGGCCAGGCAGTGTGCCAGCTGCTTTTGTAGGCTACTTCAGTCAATCCCTAGGACTGCCCTGTGAGGGTGCCACCACCCAGCTCCTTGTACAGAAGATCTGGAACCCAAGCTTGGAGAAGGCCAGTCACTTGCTTGAGGTCGACAGTGGGTCAGTAGCGAGAATCATCTCCTCCCAGATGCAGGTGTGCGTTTGAGAACATCCAATGTGCTAATTTGCCAACCCTCCGAATTCCAGGTCTCTGTGGTAATGGAGTGGCCACAGTTCTGCACCTCAGCAGTAAACACTGACTATTCGAGCATCATTCCTCAGTGAAACGAAGGCTCTGGAGATCCCCTGGGAGGCACCTGCCCACGTCAGCCCAGTGGTGGGCCCTTGTCTGTGACTTGATTCCCTCCCAGGGAGACCTGCTGGGAAGAGTTTGATTGAGAAGCACTGAAAACAGTCGTGAAAGGTCATTGTATGTTTCAAGTAAACCAATTCCCTTTAGGATGGAGGTCAAGAAAGCTGGGCTTTGAAGTTGGTCAGCTGTGGGCCCAATTCCAGCTCCAAGCTGTCTGTGAACTGGAGTCTCCTTAAGTACGAAATGGGCCCGCGCCGACCTCAGGAGTGTGTTTGTGAGAGGGTTAGCTCGTACAGGAAGCATTTAGTCCAGAACCTTCCAAGCCCGGGGTAAGTGGCACAAAGGGCAACTATTATACCCTTATGCCTCAAGGCAAGGGGGGCCCTTTTTGAGGGTAACGAGATGTTCTTGGCATTCCTCTAGCAAACCAAAATGTGATGATTGCTCCTTGAGTGAGTGAAAATTAACTGTAGGTAATTAGCTCTGCCTCCGCAGAACCTGAGAGAAAAAACAAACAGTTCACTCTGTAAACCTCAAAAGAGAAGCCCTTTCTTCCAGATTGCCGGCTCCGTGTTTCCTGACCTCAGCTGCCCTATTCCAAGCCTGCAGCGCCAAGGCCCCTCCCACCGCTGGGCGGGGGCCTGAGGGTGAGGTGCCCCGCGGCTGAGCCAGAAGCCTCGGGAACGCGCATGCCAGACCCTGATGTTTGACTAATTGGTAATGTCTGGGGAGCTGGCACCAGGAGAAAGGGAAGTAACGGGGCTGGTGGATGTTAAGGAAGGGAGAGAGACAGACTTGAAGCCAACCGTGGAGGTCCTGGAGAGCCTGGCCAACATGGAGCTCAGGGAAGCTTGTCAGACTGCTTTGAAATGGGCCATTAACATCCCGGGGAGGCGCGCCCAGGTTCCAGGGTCAGCCTGGTGGGGCTGGACTGCAGGGCAGGCGGGAAGGAGGGGGTCCTAGGTGTGCCCCTGAAAGCCAGCCCCCTCCCACCCCCACCGCAGGCCTTGGCCAGAGGCCTAAACCGGGGTTTAGGGTGGGAGGGGGTGGTCAGGAGGAATTCCTGCATCAGCCACATGCTGTGTTGGGAACCAGCCCCCTGGGTGTTGAGCTGAGGCAACTCACACCCAGGTGCTCCCCTCCCTTCAAGTCTGGAGAGGTGAGGGAGGGGACGGCTCACTTTCTGCCCTGTGATTCTGCCTTGGCCGCCTCAGGCCATCAGACCCTTTCCTCCTCCTGTGAGCTCCCCCCACCTCAGGGGCCTTCATATCCCCACCCCCCAGGGAGGCAGGGGTCCTGTCACGTAGAATAGCCTAGCGTGTCCCCTTCCAAAACCTTCCAAAATGGAGCCTGCAAATCTTAAAAAGCAGACTTTCTTCCAAATTGGAAACATAAAGACCCACCCCATTAAGAACCCTTCTTCAAATCTGATGTGATCTGTCCACGTTCGTCATTCAGGCCACGCTCTCATATTTTCTCTTGGTCATGGAGGTGTCGACTGAAATAAAATGCACAACCTAAAAGTTGAGAGTTATGTTTTATTCGGCAGACATTTCTGAGGACTTAAGCCTGGGATGGCAGCTTCTCAGATCTCTCTGAGGGACTGCTCTGAAGTGGCAAGATGGAAGCCAGGATAAGGGAGTTTTCACAACAAAGACCAGGTAGTCGGAACATCCAAAGATGACTGTTAATTAAAGGAAACCAGACATCTCAAGTTAAGGAATTTAGCACTTTTCTGTGTATGGGAAGGAGCTAACATCTGGGCTCACTGAAATCATTCCTTTGATGTGCACCTAGCTGTCTAGGGCCAGTGTCCTCTTCTTTCCCATCCTGCATTCCCTGGGGGGCACCACTGGGGGCGCTGCAGAGGCCGGGCTGCCTGCTTGGCTGGATCCTGAGTTCCCCCCCCTCGCTGTCGGGGTTGGTGGTAGCGGCTGATGACTTGGTGGTCACAGCATCCTTTGTTTACTGATACGGCTGGCAATATTTCTCACATTTCTCATTCACAGTGGTCTTTCTAAGAAAAAAAAAGCGAATCATAACTCTCCTGCTGAAAATTGTTCAACAGGACGATAAGCTGAGGAATAATTGGAATATTATTCACAGCTGGTTAGAGGGTGAATGGTTGCAACAGAAATGAAGTTAGCGTCATTTGCTAAAGTGGCAGATGTGACACCTGTGGCCCAGCAACGGCTCTCTCTCTCTCTGTGTATATAAGTACCCAGTGTGTGTGTATATTTTTTTTTCTACTGCAAAAATGTGCCCAAGAATATTCTTAGCAACACTATTCAAAATAGCAAAATGCTGGAAGCGACTCAAATTTCAACAGCAGTCGAAGGCATAGATAAATTCAAACAGTGACATACTCTACAACAGTGAAACTGTCTAGTTGAGGACAAGGCTGGATCTCAGGTTTCATCCTAACAGGCAGGATTAAGTCACTGAAAATATGAATGTTTTCATTTATATAAATTTCAAAACATGCAAGACCGAACAACCTTTTCTTCATGGATGGAAATGTGGTAAAATTGAAAAGGAAACCATGGAACTGATAAACACAAAACTTAGAGCAGGGCTATTTCTGAAGAATGAGGAGATGGGAGGGAACGGGGGAGGGCACCCAGGAGACTCACAGAAGGACAGGTTGTCCTTGGACTTTAAAGTGCGTGATGGGAATTTCAGGGGTGGTGGAACTATTCTGTGTCTTGACCTTCATGGTGGTTACATGACTACACATTTGTCAAAACTTATAGAACTACGTAGCCAAAAGAGTGAATTTTGTAGTGTGTAAAATGTAGCTCAGTTGAAAAAACACTTGTTAAAGAAAAGCATCTGGTAGACACCCAGGTGTGTTTATTATATTGTGATTTCTTCATACCTTACATGTAATTTATTTTCCTTTTTAGCTATTCAGTCTACTCAAAAAAGCAATTTTTAATCGAAGTATAGTTGATGTACAATGTTGTGTTAGTTTCTGTTGTATAGCAGAGATTCAGTTATACATATATATTCTTTTTTCATGTTCTTTTCCATTATGGTTTATTACAGGATATTGAGTGAGTTCCCTGTGCTATGCAGTAATTCCTTGTTGATTATCCAGTTTATATATAGTAGTGTCTATCTGTTAGTTCCATACGCCTAATTTATCCCTCCCCCACCCCCTTTCCCCTTTGGTAACCATACATTTGTTTTCTACATCTGTGAGTCTGTTTTGTTAAAAAGTAATTTTTAAACCTCCTCAGTGCTTTGTCATTTTCCTCGGGTCAGGGTCCGGCTGTTCACGTGGACAGTGGTGCCATCACGTCCTGACTGCCCTGCCTCTCCTGGCTCTCAGCCCTGGTCCCTGGGCTAACCGTCCACCATGCTGCCTCTCCTATTCCTGTCATGGTGCTGGCCTTGCTGAATTGTAGTCATCTGTGGGCTGCCCTGTCTCCCCCTGGGCGGAAAGTTGCCCAAGTGTGGTCTGCCCCATCAAACCCCGCAGTTCCAGCTCGGTCTGGTACCTAATAGGAGTTGAGCAAATGTGTGCAGTTTTGTTGTGACACGGGCATCCACTTGGATCCTGTAGGAGGAAAAGTAATGGGAAGAAATGGGCTGGGCGTGAAGTTCCCTCAGAAAATGTTCTGGAGGCCTGACGCCTGAAATGGGTCTCGCTGGGCTACAGTCAAGGTGCTGGCAGGGCCGCATTCCTTCTGGAAGCTCTCGGAGAGAATGCATTGCCTTGTCTCTTCCAGCTCCTCAGGGCTGCCTGCATTCCTTGACTTGTGGTCCCTTTCCGACTTCAAAGCCAGCAGTGGCCAGTCGTGTCTCTCACATTATCCTCTGCTTCGAGCTCTTCTGCCCCATCTTCCTCATGTCAGGGACCCTGGTGATGACACTGGTCCACCTGGTAATCCAGGACGGTCTCTGTGCTTGAAGGTTAGTGGATGAGCAACCGTAATCCCCCGGGGGCACATAACCGAACATATTCACAGAGTCTGGGGCTTATCAGCATGTAGACATCTGTGGGAGGTGAGGTAGCAGTAGTCTTCCCACCACATATGGTAAGGAATTAATGAAACTCTCCGCTGAAGTTTAAGAGAGTAACAGCAAATACATCCTCCTGGTTTTGAATTCTCACCGGACCTCTGTCTCAGATTGTGCACTCCCAAAGCAGACCCTTACGTGAGGCTCTGCGTGCATATAGTTTTTTGCTCTTTTTAGATAATCCCTGGAAACATTGGTGGGAAGTGGAGGGAGACAAAGAGAAAAACAGCAGTAAAGAGTGTGTTATCAAGGTAGTCGTCCTGTGTGCCTGTGAAACCCGTGGGGATGTGAATCTCAGTACCAACCCCAACAGGGGTTAGTTTTTGTTTGAGGGCTGCCCTTGGGGAAACTGAATTCCCAGTACCTGTGTCCACGTGCACTCCAGGGCTGGAGAAAACTGTCAGAGAGAGGCAAGTATTAGCAGCTGGAGGTCGAGCTAGAATACACTAAAAAAGTCAAGGCCACAGGGATACAGGTACATATGTGGGGGCACCAACCTTTGTGTGTTACAACTTGCATTGGAATTTGAAAATCTGAATGTAGTGAAATCATGGCACTGAGTAACTAAACAGGGTCCTTTAGAGGCAGCATGGTGGACGGTTAGCCCAGGGACCAGGGCTGAGAGCCAGGAGGGGCAGGCAGGGGTCAGGATGTCATGGCACCATTGTCCACGTGAACAGTTGGACCTTAACCTGAGAAAAATGATAGTTCAGGAACTTTCCAACATGTTTCCTGAAGGCTTCTACAGAGAAGCCCCAAGACTCCTTGTAGGAAAGTCCCCAATCCATTCTCTCTTCAACCAGAGCCCCTCAGTTTTCTGTTTTCTATTCTCATAGATTTTCTAGGAGAAAGAGAAAAGATAGAGACACTAAAAGAAAAAAACCAAAACCACTTTCTTGACCTACGAATTATAAAAATTATGTATCAGAAATTTTTTCTGCCACATAGGAACTTGAGAGAGCAGAGAAGAGCTCATTTAATTTCCCTCAGGGTCTTGCTGAAGGGCCAAGAGCAAAATCTGGATTTAGTTGTGTTGGTAAAAATTATCTTCCTACCCAGAAAAATGTGAAAGTCTACATTGTTCAGCATCTTTGGGACTTAGATTCATTTCAACGCAGGCTGGGAGGTGGGAGTGGGGAGGGGAGATGTTGAGCTGTTTAGTTTTAATGAAATGGTTAAGGCTGAAATAATGGTTCTATATAGCTTTTGACATAATTTATTCTATTTTGTGTCAATTTGCCTGAAGAGTGTAATGTTGTGCGGGGGCAGAGCTGCAAAGGGCTCTCACCGAGTCATGGATTATAATTTACATCTAGCAAGTCTACATATTCCATAATTATGGTATGCTATGAATTAGTAGAGTAATATTGAATATCTCCAGACCCCTTATTATGGCTTCTCACTTGAAATATGTTTTCAATATACATTTATTCAGCAGTGCTTAAACATGGCAAGTCATAAACACACGCTCTTTAAATCATGTGGCTACATTTTCTTCCTGCTTAAATGTAAGATCAGATGTTATTAACAGCAGAGGCGGGGGGCGGGGGTGGGTAATGAGAGAGGAGCTGTTAAAAAACAAATAGTATTTTTTATTTTAAAAGAAATGTCTTCTATTTATGATACTGTTTCCTCAAAGCAAAAGAGGAAAGAGTACTTAGAGGCTTTTGGTTGTTTCTCTGGTGACAATTTATTTTATTTTTGTAGCACTTTGTCTCCTAAGAGCAATGTATCCTTGCAATCTGCTGTATATTATGTATATACTTGAGCAACTGATTTGTTTAATAGATGCTCTCAGGCTAAGATCCAGGAAGAAGAGCTAAAGATCCACCTCTCAGATAATTAAGAACACTGTCCAAGTGGCTGGAGCCCGAAGAGACTTCCTATAACTGTCTCTAAAGTGAGAATTTACCTTCATTCTTGGTGGCAAGTTGCCCAGGCACTGAGCCACAGGATGAGGGAATTCCTCCCAGGGAATGTGATGAAGTATTTTGGAAAGAGTGGCCTTGCTCTCCAGGACATTTAAAGTTCACTTTAAAGGCTAGCCTCTCCAGGTCTCGCGCTGAACCCGCCTGAGTCCTTTGATTGCAATTCTAGCATGCTGACACCAGGTGGCGGGCTACACAGCTAGAGTTCCCTTCCGTGCAGCTAATGATTTGAAAGTGATTGAGGAATTAAGAGATTCTTTTTGAAAGCATAACACTTGCTAAAAATGCTACAGAGGCTACCTCCACTTTCAGATCTAATGCATTCATTGTAAAGGCCATGTCAATATACACTAACGAAAAGCTGTATCTATTTTTATAAATATATTGAGCACCATTATAATGTGATTTTATGGGGGGATCGTTACTGTGTTTATGTAAATATAATATGCTCTATACCACAACACAACAAAATGTATCGAGTTCTGGATAGATAGTTGCCTTACTAACCTTGAGTAAGAAATCCTACAGATAAAATAAATATATTGGTATCAGGAAAAAACAGAAAGATTATAATAGTACTACAGGAAATCTGAAACATTAAGACAATGGGCTGAACTTCATGCCTGGTGAGCTGTCTGGCTCGTGGTTTGCTATTTCACAAGAGGACAGACTAGTTTACTATTTTACATCTTGTGCTTTTGTTTTCCCATGGGTAGTACCAGCACAGGGAATGGAGGATAGTGACTGGATATGTTTTATTGGGTGAGCGGGAGGAGAGATTGCATTTTATATGTGAGCAAAGAAAGCAAGTACTTGCTTTGCAAATTATATGTCGAGGTTTCTACTTTTTCGGTTTGATTCTGCTCAGTCATTGGCAGGAATCATAAAGTGATCTGACAGAAGGAGCAAAAAGTGCCCCACAGGGTTCTGGTAGACGGTGCTGAGTGAATGCCGAAAACAATTACACAGTTTGAGTTAAAAAAGCAAGGACTGTCTGATTAAAAAGTTATTGAGTTATATAATTAAGAACATGATTTAAAGAAGTATGAACTCCTGGGCAAAATTAAATGCCTTACTTCCTAACAGTTTAACGCTTCTGAACTGCTCTTTAATTAAGCCCTGGTTTCCTCTTGTGGGTAGTGACACTTACCCTGCTGAGTCTGCCAGCGCCCTTCCAGGGCTTCTCCGGGTTCCTCCATGGAAGCAAAGTCTAGTCCTCTCTCGTGTCTTGCATGCATCCTAATTTAAGAAACGCTTTCACCATGTGTCACTGGAAGAAACGCCCAGATTATGTTTTATTCAACTCAGCTCTAACTCCTTATAGTATTAAGGGTTCAGTTTATTCTTTCATAAGCTATCATCAGAAAGCAGGATTCGGTCCACGTGAGTTGGAAACCCAGCTTCACCATTTGCTGGCCGTAAAACCTTGAGCAAATAACCCAGAACATTTGTAAATGAGAATAAAATAATAGCTACCTTGGAGGTAGAGAAGGTTGGACGGGAACCTGGTTCATAGTAAGTGCTCATCTCAGTACATGGTGGTTATTACTAATGGCACTCTTACTATTCATGACGGGGTTTCAGTTACCTTTTCTGAATCTGAGGAGTACTCAGGATTCTTAAACTGGTGTTTATACACTAAGTAAAAGCAGAGAAAGACCCTGCTGCACAGACCCTGCGGGAACACCGCACCTTCCCCTTCAGCGTCTGCGGCTTCAGCCCACAGCCAGGGCCCCTAGCAGTGGCTCTCCTGGGCCCCTCTGGTGCACTGTTTGCTGAACAAGCCTGTTTGGATGCAGACTTTTTCTTCTCAGAGGCCATATTTCTTTTCAAAGAAGATGGTATGAGCGTTCACAGTAACCGTGTTTCAGGTTTGTGTTTTGTTTTATGGGGAGAGGCCTTACGTGCTGACATTGGGGTCGGCACCTCAGAGGTGATCGCTGTTAACTGGCAGGCTCTGAAAACTTGAAGAAGTTCCTGCTTCTGCGCTGGGTGGGGTCGGGGGTGCCCTGTGAAGCCCCACAAAGACTCCTCCGTCATGAGGGCCCCGCTGTGACCCTCGGAGGCCTAGACCCTATTCCGAATGTGTGCCAAAAACGTGTGTGAGACGGCCCCACGTGGATGTGGCTGTGGGCCCCTGGGGTGATGTCAGAGAGGCCCCCACCGTGGGCTGCCGAGGGGTCTGGCCGAGCTGGCGCTTCTGGCCGTGACCCTGGGCAGATAAGCTCTCCGTGCCTCAGCATCCTTGTCTCTAAAGTGGGAGAGATGGTGAGAGTTCCTCCCTCACTAGGCTCCGTGCAAAAGAAATGAGTCATATCTAGTAGTGCTTGAAGGCGCGGGGCCCCGGGGAAGCCGTCCGTAAATGTCAGCCAGGGAGGGGGCAACTGAAGGTGATGACAGTGACCCCAGGGTCCCCATCCACCCTCACCCCCACCACACAAAACTATCTTTTCTTCCTACCTGCTGGTTCACCCACGTGTTAGGGTTGATGGGAACACACACACAAAACCATCTAATCTCATTTTACGGACAAGAAGCTAAGGCCAAGAGTGGTTGTGGCCTTTCTAAAGTCACACAGCTGGTTAAGGACAAACAGCAGGCCCGCAGCTGTGGCCACAGAATTCCAGTCTAGCGCTAATGACAGCGGCATGCCACGTTCCCCCTGGAATAAGGAATTTTAAGTGTAACTGCCCAGGATGGCTTAGCAAGTCCAGTGTCTTCCACCTGGGAGCTTAAATGGAAGTTAGGTAATACCAGTTCATTCCAGCCAGCCTTATAGCAAATCCCAAGAGCGGGAAAAGACAAATTGGAATTGAGACATTTAGAGGACGGAAAAATGTTCCAAGTCAAACCATCCCTCACAAAGTGGAGGGCAAAAAACTAGGTGACATGTATGATTTCAAAGCAATCATGGATTTTTTAAATCTCTGGGCTCTAGGGAATATGAGAAATTTAGTCTGGTTTCACTACACAAGTTAAACTGCAGTGAAAAATAAAATGCAGAAGGGTTGCTGATCTGAACAAGTGGGGCTGGATACTTCTGGAAGAAATACTATCTCGTTGGTAGAGAGAGGCCTCGGGGTGAGGTTTGTGAGGTGATGGTGGGGAGTTTTATGAGCTGCTGAGCGTTTCCACGAAACAAGTACTTTAGAAGCCCTAGGAAAAAAAGTTGGGGAGCTTTCCAGTGAAATCTTGGGTTGGGAAAGAAAATAAACCCACAGTTTGCTAAACAAGATGGCAGATCCAGTTCAGACAAACGGAGTAAGAGCCTCGGTTCCCAGTATTGCAAGAAAAACTCGTCAGAGGCCTCCCTGGGGAGCCCAGGATGGAGGCCCTGACTCAGGGCCCTCTGCAGCTTGCTGCGGGGAGGGGTCTCCTGCAGTTGGAGGTAGGAGGGGGTGGCCTGGAGCCGAGTCAGGAAGAGACCCCAAACCCTTTGGGGCAGAGGGAGTTGAGTGTGTTTTGGCCTAGTGGACAGGAGGGAGGCTGGTCAGGAGAGGCTTGTTAGCACAAAAGCAGCTGAAAGCAAGAAGCATCTGGAAAGGGCCATTTAATGCTTTAAACTCACGCCAAGCTAATTGAGTCATGTGAGCGTATGTGCTTGTAAATTATTTCAACTGTGCATAGTTCGTCCCCCGAGATCACCTTCCCCTGCAGCTCAAGACTGGTCGTGTGTGTGAACAGGCTCTGAGCGGGCTGGAACTCATGTGTGTGTGTGAGAGTGTGTGTGTGCGTGCGTGTGTGTGAGTGTGTGTGCGCGCACTCAGGGGTTATTGATTACAGTCTGCATTTCCAGGACTGTGTGCTGACCGAGTCGATGTCCACAATCTATTCCTTTACGCGGCAGGTGTTATCATTCCCCCCTTGCAGATGGAGACACTGAGGCTGTTGCGAGCTGTTTGGTGGCAGCGTTCTTAACTCCTAACCTTCTGCTGCCATATCATGAATGCTTGTGACTAAGGGGACTGTCTGGATGAGCGTGCATTTCTGAGCTCTCTTATCAAAAGGACCTCTACCATCGGCCCAAACTTGGGTGCTGATGTCATGCGACGGACGAAGCCCTTCTCCAAAGCCTAGAGCAGACCCCTTGAGTTCACCGAGCTGGGCTGACAGTTTTTACCATAATCAGAATGAAGCCTCTTGCCATTCTTCACGCAGGACTCGCCCCCAACCCCAATCTCCCTCCCCTTTGCTCTCACGACAGCTCCCGAGATCTCAGCCGGCTGATTATGTTTCTGCATGAAAGTCCGAGAATCTAGGTCAGTTTATCCAAGTAGAAAGTGTTATTTTATTGAGTTAGCTCTGTGCAAACTGCTGCCTCAGTGCTTTGTAGAAGCAGAATCCCTCGTGTCTGGGGCATGTTCCCCGGCAGTTTCCAGGGGCCTCCAGGTAATCACTTAGATTTAAAATCAACGTTGAAAACCCATCTTTTTACAGAAATGGTGGCTCCCAGTAACAAGTGTCTGTCTTTTTAACTGTTTTGTCAGACTCTAAGTCAACTCAGCCTCTTTGTGAAGAGACTTTGAGTATCGGGATGGCCGAGGCCACTGCATCAAAGTCCAGAAAAATGGGAGTGACTGGCCAGAAGGGGAGATGGACCCATCTCTTGATGTGGAATTTCCTTGTTACTCTCATAATCTGACCCAGTAAATATATTTAAACCCAAACTGTTTATCAGAAGAGGAAGGGATCTTTTTGGTGGCTGAACACCATTTCGAGTTCTGCTATCTTCCCATCAGGGTTTTAAATGTCTTATAAATGTGTTTTTTTTATTACGTTTTCACCTTACAATAATGCTGTTTTATAATTTTCAACTTTTCAACATTTTAGAGTAGAGTTACTCAAAGTATGGTTTGGGGACTAGAGCGGTGGTGAACTGTTAACAGACTGAAAAGGAAGGTATGTACAGACGTGAGGAACAGACATTTAGAAACTGGTAGCAACTTGATATTGCTGTAACATCCAGGCAGCATTTCATTTATCTAGAGATCATTTCTCTAGTGATCTTTATCGTGTTTTTATAAACGGATTTGTCTATCGTGGATGAGAAATGGATGAAACAAAAAAAACATAAAACAAAAATCCTGGTCCTTCCCCATGGATAGTTTGAGAAAAACTGTTGTCACAGCATCCATCCTCTCATTTTTTTTTTGACACCTTAATTGTGGTATGAATCCTGTACAGTAAACTACGCATATTTCGTATGTACAATTTGATGAATTTTGATAGATGTATACACCAATGAAACCACCACCACAATCAAGATAGCTACCATTTCCATCACTCCCCAAGAGGTGCAATTTTCAAATTCCCAATTTCTCCTTTCCCACCCCCTTTAACCCCAATAACCATAAGTTTGTTCTCTATATCTATGTGTCTGTTTCTGCTTTGTAGACAAGTTCATTTGTGTCTTTTTTTTAGATTCCACATATAAGCAACATCATAAGGCATTTTTCTTTCTCTTTCTGGCTTATTTCACTGAGAATGATGATCTCCAGGTCCATCCATGTTGCTGCAAATGGCATTATTTTATTATTTTTATGGATGAGTAGTATTCCATGGTCTAAATACACCACAGCTTCTCTGTCCAGTCATCTGTCATCCATCCTCTCATTTGATGCTGCCTCCAGTTTTGCGAAGGAGATAGGGATTGTGTTTTAAGCCCCATTTTTACCAGTGAATAAACCCAGGCTCGGAGAGGTGAAAGCAGCTGGCCTGTCACATGTGAGCTGTCTCCATCCAGGGCTTCTTACCTGAAGCCAACAGTTTTCCAAGATACCATTCTGCTAATCACAGGCTAGTGAAACAAGCTCATCTGCAAATACTGTTGCCTAAGCTCCTTTTGGGGGTGGGAGGGCAGAAGGTAATTAGGTTTATTTATTTATGTTCACAGAGGTACTGGGGGTTGAACCCAGGACCTCATGCCTGCTAGGCATGCACTCTGCCACTGAGCTGTACCCTCCCCTCCCCTCCCCACCCGCTAAACTTTTTTAAAGGAGGTATCTCTGTGTACGCTTGACCTCGTATGATCTATCAGCAGATAACCTTTGATAACATTTGAGTTCTGCAAATTCATAAAACCGTTTAGAACGCAATAGACTGGCCAGTTCCATGTATTTTCCCAGGGAAGGTCGAGGTTTGAAGGCATCCCTCTGGGTCTGTGCAGCCCTCGGCGCTGACCTCCCAGCGGGCAGCCTGGGCGCCCTGGGAGGATGTATCCTGGCAGCTAGCATTCTGTTTGGGGGCAGCAGGGACAGTGAGAAACCCCTTCTTCATGTCAGGCTCACCTCTACCTCTTTCTTACCTGTTGGCCCTGGAACTTCCCCCACCTGAGTCCCTGAGGATAAGTCCCAGTACTTGGTCACAGGCACTGCACCCCTTCTGAACCTTCTTCCCCACCCCGAGCCAGTATCTCCGGTGTTTTCAGTGGTTCCTCGTATGGTATGGCCTCAGTGCCCCACCTTCAGTCTTACCATCCTCCTCACCCTTACTCTTCATCCTTTTTTGAGTCAAGGTCCATCCTAAAATGGGTGAGTCCCCCCAAAATGACCCTGGCATCCCAGAGGTGGTCTGTCCAGAGTATAGGAAAATAATCATCTCCCTCAGCCCACACGCTGTATTTATTGCAATGCCATCTAAGACTGCATCACCTATTTTGCAGCCAGGTCACATCCCTGTCTCGTAAGAGATAAAAATGCTAAGTGTCTTTAATAGGAACACCTTCACTCGACAGGTTAGTCTCTGTACCGGCCCACTGATTTACTCATTAATCGAGTCCTTCTTTCACCCCCATCCCACTGAGCAGCCAGCCAGCCAACCAGTGGAATTTTGTTAAGATCTGCTTCAGGATTTTAATCCTATAATTTTATTTTGAGAAGAAATCGTGGTCAGTGGAAGGAAAGCGGTTTAGGCCTTTTAATCCTCCCAGGTTATTTGCTCCGGAGCCTCAGTGTCTGGGCACCAGCTCTCTGGTCTACCCCTCAGGGCAAGGTTAGCCAGTTAACAAAGTCCCGGGTGCCTGCGGACTCTAGAATCTGAGTTTAACCACCAAGGTTCCCAAGGGGACACCTCATTGGTTTCAGCTGCCTCCCTAATCCCCTTCCCTTTAAGAATTGTTGATCACAGAGGTCTCTTTGCGGTGGCCTTTGTGACGTCTGTTTCCATAATGTTCAGATGCACAGATGAGTTTAGCCAGCACCCCAGCCTCCGACGGCATGGCCACAGCGTCCCAGGACCATACCAGGCATTTTATCTGGGCTGCCCCAGGCGGCCAGGGATGGAAGAGGAATGGGAGGGAGGTCATTAACATGATCGTTTTACATGTCGTAATAAGCCTGCATGACTTCTGTAATTAAGAAAAGTAATAACAGAAGAGATTAAAGAGAGAAGAAAGAAATCACCCTCCTCGCATGTTGGCTTGAGTTCAGTTCCTAGTGGACCCTCCTCCTCCTGCCTGACTTGCTCACAACCCACTCACTTCCTAACTCCTTGCATTCCTGCCTCTATTCCAACCACCCTACAGAGGGAAGAAAAAAACACTTTTTTCAAAATTTATTAATGACCTGATTCAGAGGTCAGCAAACTACAGTCCATGGGCCAACTCCAGTAGGTCACCTGGATTTACAAATAAAGTTTTATTGAGATGCTGCTGTGGCCACTTGTTTATACTGATTCCCTACGGCTGCTTTCCCAATACAACCACAGGGTTGAGTCCTTGGGACAGAGGCCAGGTGGCACACAAAGCCTGAAATATTTACTGTCTGGTTCTTTACAAAAATCAGTTTACTGACCCCATCCTGTATTAATAAATCCATAGGTCTCGCCCCCACTGGTCCTGAATTCCTTCTCACTCTCCTTGCCTCTTGGCTGCCATCGGCTCTCATGACCACCATTCTTCTTTTTAATTGAAGTATAATTGATTTAAAGTATTGTGTTAGCTTCTGGAATACAGCAAAGCTATTCAGTTTTATATATATTCTTTTCCAGATTCTTTTCCATTAGACGTTATTATAAGATACTGAATATAGTTCCCTGTGCTCTACAGTAGGACTTTGTTGTTTATCTATTTTATATGTAGTAGTGTGTATCTGTTAATCCCAAACTCCTGATTTATCCCTCCCTGCCACCTTTCTCCTTTGGTAACTATAAATTTGTTTTCTATGTCTGTGAGTCTGTTTCTATTTTGTAAATAAATTCATTTGTATCCTTTTTTAAGCTTCCACATATGAGTGATATCATATGATATTTGTCTTTATCTGACTTACTTTACTTAGTATGATCATCTCTAGGTCCATTCATGTTGCTACAAATAGCATTATTTCATTCTTTTTATGGCTGAGGAGTATTCCATTGTATAAATATACCACAGCTTCTTTATCCAGTCGTCTGTCAATGGACATTCAGGTTGCTTTCATGGCTTGGCTATTATAAATAGTGCTGCTATGAATATTGGGGTGCATGTGTCTTTTCAAACTAGAGTTTTCATTTTTTTCTGGGTATATGCCTAGGAATGGGATTGCTGGATCACATGGCAACTCTAGTTTGTAAAGGAACCTCCATACTGTTCTCTATAGTGGCTGCACCAATTTACATTCCCATCAACAATGCAGGAAGATTCCTTTTTCTCTACACCCTCTCCAGCATTTATTATTTGTAGACTTGATGATGGCTATTCTGACTGGTGTAAGGTGATATCTCATTGTAGTTTTGATTTGCATTTCTCTAATAATTAACAATGTTGAGCGTCTTTTTGTGTGCCTGCTGTCCATCTGGATGTCTTCTTTAGAGAAATGTCTATTTAGGTCTTCTGCCCATTTTTGGATTGGGCTGTTTGTTTTTTTGTTACTGGGCTGTATGAGCTGTTTGCATATTTTGAAAAGTAATCCCTTGTCAGTTGCATCATTTGCAAAGATTTTCTCTCATTCCGTAAGTTGTCTTTTCATTTTGTTTATGGTTTCCTTTGCTGTTCAAAAGCTTTTAAGTTTAATTAGGTCCCATTTGTTTATTTTTTATTTTATTTCCATTACTCTAGGAGATGAATGCAAAGAAATATATTGCCTGCAATTTATGTCAAACAGTGTTCTGCCTATGTTTTCCTTTAGGAGTTTTATAGTATTAGATCTTACATTTAGGTCTTCAGTCCATTCGGAGTTTATTTTTGTATATGGTTTCAGAGAATGTTCTAATTGCATTCTTTCACGTGTAACTCTCTAGTCTTCCCAGCACCACTTACTGAAGAGACTCTCTTTTCTCCCCTGTATATCCTTGCCTCCTTTGTTGTAGATTAATTGACCATAAGTGTGTGGGCTTATTTCTGGAATTTCTGTCATGTTCCATTGATCTGTGTGTCTGTTTTTGTGCCAGTACCATACTGTTTTGATTACTGTAACTTTGTAATACAGTCTGAAGTCAGGAAGCATGGTTCCTCCAGCTCTGTTCTTCTTTCTCAAGATTGCTTTGGCCATTCAGGGTCTTTTGTGTTTCCATACAAATTAAAAAATTTTTTATTCCAGTTCTATGAAAACTGCTATTGGTAATCTGATAGGGATTGCAATGAATCTATAGATTGCAATGAATCTATAGATCATATGATTCATGACCACCTTTCTTGACAATGTCTTCCCTCCCCTGGTGACAGCAAAGCTTCACTTTCCTCTTCTTGTCTCCCTGATCACACTTTTTTTGCCTTCCAAGCTGACCCTTACTTCAACTGTAAACATGCACAGAGACATAGGAGTCTATCTTTTGGTTCAGTCTTGCCTCCCTGGTGCCTAGAACAGTGCCTGGTGCATGTCTGTGGTGTGTGGATGAGCGAGCCTACCTAGCTCTGTCTGGCGGGACATTGGACCAGAGCTCTCTTCTTACATCACCTTGTGGAAACATCCTGTTTGGACCTCACAGGCGAACAGGTGATCCAGTGCGGTCCCCAGAGGAGAGTTTAGCTTTGGAATCATGAACATTTCACTGTATACAGCCAAGACCCTGGAACTTTTAGAAATTACTTTCCATTTCCTTGGCCCCAGACTCGAGCCCTAATTCTGACTTGTTACGGCTGTGATGCGTGAAGGTAGTGGCGCTTTTGTAAATCTTCTACTCGTCTAATTTGGCCCACTCTTGGCGCACCCAAGGGAAAGTAGCCGAGATCTGGTAAGGGTCACAAGGAGAGTAAGTGGAACAAACAAGGATGTCACAGAATAGTTCTCCTCCACAGACTCCCAGCCCCTCTCTGGCCAGCGCCATGGTACTGGATAAGGACTCTGCCACGCACTTGGTGGAAGGTGGCTGTTTTTCCTCCAGTGTTTACATGGCTGACTTAGCTCATGTTTGTCAAATTATCATCTAAGGAAGGAATGAAGGGAGGGAGGGAAGGAATGAAAAAGAAAAGAAAACAGAGGATAATTTAACACTTTTATCATCAAGCTCAGGTTTAGCAAAGAGGTTTTATTTTCCATGCTAGTGCTGGTCGGTAGCTAGTGGTTTCTGGGATCTGCTTGCATTGCTGTGTTGAGAAGGATTCTGAGGCTGTGTCAGGTTCAGTTCAATGAGAGAACGAGCTATAATCAATTTGAGATGCCTATCTTGGGTGTGAAAGAAGGGGGTTGTGGCTTGCAGGCCATGTTTTCCACCTCACTTTTAGGCCATTAAAGCAATGTCTACAAAGCCTTTTCCAAAATTATGTGAATGGAACATTAGGCTGCCTGCCTTTGCTGCCACCATCTTCCTTTTGCTAGCATTTTTGAAGCCGTCTGCCTTCTCCTTTAAACTACTAAAATTCAATCTTTCATCCATGTAACAAAGCATTTTACCACAGGAACTGGGGATACATATAATGGCCAAAGATGTATGTGGTCTTCCAATTATTTACTGGTAATCTTCAATAATTAAGCTACATTCATTGAATACATCAGCATAAAATACCAAAACAAGGGGTTTCGTGTTGGGGGTCAGTGAAATAGAAGGCAGTTCTCTGGAGAGTCTTAGCTGGTCCAGGATGTAGCTTCAGTTCTTCCAAACTAGATGCTCATTTTGGGCTAAACCCAAATGTGCACCTGTGAAGTCAAAACAGGGCTTTTCAGGGGGTACCTTTGCCCTCGTAGTGAGGTTGCACCTAAGGAAGAATTTCATCCAGATTCAGCAGGATTCATTCCTTTATTCATTCCACAATCCTTGGTTGGATGCCTGCTGTGCACCACACAACATCTAGACACTGGGCATCCAGACAGAAATCCCTGCCCTAAGCGAGCTGCCATTCTAGTGGGAGGAAACAGGCAGTAATGCATGTATAAATATATACTGAGTTCATCAGCGGTAAATACTAGTGAGAAAAATAAGGGAGGCATGGGGAAAAGTGAGCCTTGAACAGGCACTGGAGGGGAGTGTTTGCTGTTTGGGAAGCAGAGCCAGCAGGAGGGAGGAAGCCCACCCTCTGGACGTCTACGGGAAGAGCATCCCTGGCACGAGAACCTGCAGGTACCAAGGCCCTGGAGTAGTCAGGGACCAGCAGAGAGGCCGGGGCAGCAGGAATAGGAGGAGTCAGAGAGGTAACAAGAGGACAGAGTGAACAGAGAGACGCAGTTCAAATCATTGTATTTCTGTTCCTGAGCCTAGAAAAAAGTATATATATATATATATATGTAATATATATATATATATATATATATATGTATATATATATATATATATATACACACACACACACACACACATACATATACACACACACACACACATACATATATATATATATATATATATATATATATATATATATACACAAATATATAAAATCTTGGAAATTTTGACCATCTGTCCATTGATTGGAAACTTTATCTCTAGAGATACAGCAAATATCATCCTCCGTGGAGGGAACAGTGATGGCTCTGTTCTGGATGGGCAAATATGGGCAAATGCCTGTGCTCTGTGATGGAGGAGTTTCAGAGGATAAAATAGAAATAACAAGAGTTTTCTCTCCCGAGTTCTCTTCGTATTTAAACCAGCTAAGAGTGCCTCTCTTGTTCTTCCATATCTCTTTCATCTTGACTATTTCCCTAGTTTTCTTTTCTTCTCCCCATAATTTTCTGTGGGCATAGATCAGTCAAGGTTGTTTGATTATAAGGAACAGAAACCGACTTGGCCAACTTAAGCCAAGAAGAATTAATTAGAAACCCCTTGGGGGCTCCAAGAATAGACTGGAGGCTGGAGAACCAGGTTTGGAAAAGATCTGGAACCGAGTGGCCCTGGGAGGCTGGAAGGAGGTCTCCTGGTGGAGAGTTTGGCCAGAAAGCCGCAGTTAGGAAGACTGAACCCCGGTCACTTGTCTTCCAGATTCTCAGTCCCAGGCGGGAGTTCCCATCGGCAGAACTCGGGACCTGCACCTGACTGTCCAGAGGAAAAAGTGGGGTGGTGGGGCTCCTTATCCTCTGTACTAAACGAGCAGGCAGATACCTGTTTTCCATCCTCTCAGAATTATATGCAGTGGGGTAGAGGGAATTCCTCCAAAGGAAATTAGGGTAGTGGTAAGAGAAACAAGACACTGAGAACTGCCCCCCAAGCTGCCCAGTGTCCCCTTCAGGGTGCAGTCAAAAGTCTCCTATTTCTGCTGTCAGATAAGAAATGCTGTTCAGTTCAGTTGGGTCTTGACTCATGGAAGAATGACTCAAGACAGGTGAAATTTGGCCAGATTACAAAATTCGATGTGATGAAGCTTTGCGGCTGTGTGTGCAGACACCGCTCAAAAAGTCATCAGCCTTTGCTCCCCTGTGCCCATGGGCAAAATGGCATTTCTCTGAGCGTGTCTGCAAATAAACTGCGTGGCACGAGTACCTGCCATTTCTGCAGTGCTTCCTGAAATGGGCTAAACCCAAACGTGCATCTGAGAAGTCAAAACGGGGCTTCCCATCCATT
This sequence comes from Camelus bactrianus, assembly GCF_048773025.1. NCBI lineage: Eukaryota > Metazoa > Chordata > Mammalia > Artiodactyla > Camelidae > Camelus > Camelus bactrianus. The sequence continues at coordinate 112,391,374 of NC_133539.1, read as the reverse complement.
TACTGGCACCATCCGTACACCTCTGTGAGCCGTGTATTATCGTCCCTGTTTGCAGTTGAGGATCAGAGGCGAGGAAAGCTAAGTGGTTTGCTCACATAGTCGGTGCTGGTGACAGGTCTGAATCCTGAGCTGTGCAGCTGTTTCTCGTTAATTCAAGAGGCTGACGTTCACCTAACAAGTGGGTCCCATGCGCAGGCAGTTCTGCACCCCTCCCCAGAAACACTGATGACATCTGGAGATATGTTTGGTTATTACACCTGGGGCGGTGTTATTGGCTTCTGGCGGGTTGAAGCCAGGAATGCTGTTAAACATCTTACCACTCACAGGATGCATGGACAAGCCCCACAAATGAATTATCTGGCCCCAAATGTCAGTCATGCCAAGGCTGAGAAACTCTGGTATGTACCCACAGGGACACGTGTTGGTGATCACACATGGGGCTCTGGGTCTGAACGTGCATGTGCAAGTGGATAGCTCTTAGAAGGTGCAGCTCACTGACAGTAGGAATCAGCTATAATGTTTTCTTAATTTTGAACGTAAATACGAGCTTCCAGAAAGAGATTTTGCCCAAACTCCCCCAAGCTTCTACTGTCCCCTGACACACCTCTTCCAAAGGGACAAAGGTCAGTGGTTCTGCCCAGGCAGTAAAACTGATTAAAATCCTGTGCTTTGGGCTGGGCCATCCAGGAGTCTCAATATCTCTGCGGGGAGGGGGCAGCCTGGCATATCCCCTCCCTCTGGGCAGTGGCTATTTTCACAAAGCAAGACTGGAATTGGCCAAAGGGATCATGGTTGTCCTGTAATCAGGTTATGTTGCTATATCCGACCGTTGGCCATCTGTGGCCCAATGGGGAACTGTTAAGCCAGCAGCACTGACCTAAGTGAGACAGACGACAGCAATGATCCTTGGAACGACGGGTTGACCAGAAAGACCGCGTAATAGTCCTGCTAATGGGGGTAGCAGATGAGCAGTTTTTATAGGAATGGGATTTGTCTGCCCCCCACAAAGGTGAGGGAGATTAGAAGTGCGAACTTAATCTCCATAGAGTGTATCCCACGATCTGCAAAGAAGGGCAAGAACCAAGCCTATAGCAGACAGACACTGGGGACTGCCAGAGGCTTGGCTTTATATTTCAGAAGCCCTTGCAATCCCCTTCCTGGGCACTTTTTTAAAGAAAAAATTAAAAATGTATGCAATGATAATGTACAAAGATGTTCATTGCAGCATTATCTATGTTAGCATAAAACAGGCAATAACATAAAGGACTAACAAGAAAAGAATGGCTGGGTAAATTAATTCACGCCCACGGAAAGGAACATTATGCTGCCTCTGAAAACAGTTTTTTTTGTGACATGAGGAAAGATCCACAATGTTGTTTAAAGGAAAACCAAGATCAGAAAATTTAGATATTCTGTGATCGGTATTAAAAAAAAATCTGTGTAAAAAGGAGCAGAAAAAAATAAATCAAAATATTAACCCCAATATTTTCTTCTTTGTGGATCTCATTATTTTCCAAATTGTCTGCAGTGAGCCTACGTTGCTATTTTTTCAAAGGTACCCTTTTTTTATCTTTCAGAAGAAAGTAGCTTTTTCTCTTTATTAAGGTTCTTATATTGCATGGAGACTCTAGGAAACTAGTTGCCCAAAACCTAGTTCACCAGCTGTCTTTATCGGAAACCAGTCGTTACCTAGAAGATTAAGTAGGTTAGTGATCTGGTGCCTCGTGCGCCTGGTCGCACTCGCGCCGTGCTTAGCTGGACATCAAAGAGCTCGCCTCCTCCTCGCCCGCTGCTGGTCAGTTGCACAGCCGCCCACCTAGAATTTGGAAAACAGAGGAAATTAGTTGCCTGGCTTATCTGACATGATTATCCCCGTAGTGCTGCTCAGTAAGTATACATTTCGGGCAATGTCTCCAAGGGGCTGCTCCCTCCCCTGAGCATTTCCAAATGCCTTTCTTTTTGGCCTCTCTCTGGAGTATTTAGATTTGTGTTTCAAGCTGAACGAGAGCTGACGGCAGAGTCTCTGGCTGTCATAGTTGTACTGAGTTCACCTGAGCTGTTGGTTCGAGAGCTAGAGGGTAAGAGCTTAGGGAGTCCTGTTCTGGTCTCTGTACGTCTCCCAGCGGGCATTCCTCTGCACCTCCCTCTTAAAGAAGAGGGAGGGATGGCTCTTCTGAACTGCAAGGAAGCTTTCTTTTGTCTGCTTTGTCCCCGTCACTTCTAAAGATGCCTGTTTATACAGTAGGCATCGCTCCGGTAAATGGTGAAGATGGGGAAGCGGGGCAGCCCCGAGATCAGGGCTTTTGGGATCCGGCAGAATGCCCCTCTGCCCCCCGCACCTCTAGCACAGCTCCGACACGGGTAGCTGTGAGCCGCAGACCAAGTGCCTGTCTCCTCTACCCAGCTCTCAGCCTCCCCTTCCAGAGCCTCATCAGTAACAAAGACCTGTCCAGGGCCCTCAGTGCCCCGGCACTACTGTGTGTGCTGGCGATAGCATGTGAAGAATTCCTGCAATCCCTGCCCTCCAGGAGTTTACAGTCTAGCTGGGAAGGAAGATAATAAAAAAGACAAATAAGGAGACAAACTGGGAAGGGGACTAGGACTGTTGGAGGTCGGGGCTGCAAATTTTGTTGAAGTTGTCAAAGCAGGTCTCGGGAGACGATGATGTCTGAATACAGACCGGAAGGAGGTGAAAGAGACAACAGCCAGTGCAAAGGCCCTGAGGTGGGAACATTCCCCAATATGTGTGAGGCCAGAGAGGAAGTCAGTTGTCAAGAGGGGCATAAACAAATGGGCATAACACAGGAGGTGGAATCAGAGAAGCCACAGAGTTTTTGTAGAGACTTGAGTTCTTACTCCAAGTTTGACAGGAGCTGTCGGGTGTTCGGGGCAGAAGAGTGACATACTTGGGTCTTAGTAGGTCCAAGGTGGTTGTTATGTTAAGACTATACTATAGGGGAGGTCAGGGCAGAGCAGAGAGAGCTGTGCAGAGGCTACAGAAGGTAAGCAGATGAGGGATGGTTGCACTCCAACAGGTGGGAGCAGTGAGGTGGAGGTGGGGGGGTGGGAGTTTGCAGGCATCACAGGCCTCTCCTTCCTCACAAATTCAGACCAACTGAGAAGTCGCTGCATGAATCAGAAGGAGATCAGCATGTCAGCAACCATATTCTGAGAATCTCTTTATGGTCTGAGAACCTTCTCGGTGTCAGAGAAAAGCTTCTTTCCTTTGAAAGGAGAAAAAAAAAAAACTACATTTTAAAAAATAGCTGAAAAAAATTTAAAAAGTGAAAAATAGTTGAAGCAACATAGACTTATTGCATTCAGCTTGGAAAATACTGAAATTTATAAAGAAGAAAATATAAATCACAATTAATCTCATGTCCCAGATATAAGGCCTGTTAATATTTTGATTTATTTTAGTCTGCTTTTTTTTTCTTTGCATATTGTGTGTATTCCAATTTTTCTGGCTTCCTTTTTTAGTTAAATTTAACATTGTGAATATTTCCCCACATCATTAAATCGTCTTTGAAAAGATTATTTTTAGTGGTAGCATAATGTTCCTTCCTATGGGTATGAATTACCTTACAGAGTAATTTGTTTGACGTGTGTGATCCCAGTGACTCATGCCCCCCTAAACCTCACCCCTGAATCGGACGAGCCTCCCTGCCCTGTCACAGGCAGCGCTGAAACCCGAAGGCCTCCTCCCAGGCAAAGCCCTCCTGAGAGCTTCCATGTCACGGAAAGCAGGCTGTGCATGCTTCTCTGTGGGAAGGCAGGGAGGTGGGCAGAGGCAGAGAAAGCCTGGAAGGGCTTGAGCCCAGAACACTAAGTGTCTTCCCTCAGACTCACCAAGACAAGTCCCCCCTCCCTGGGAAAATGAGAGGTTTCGGGGGAAGCTGAGTGTCACTGCCAAACTACCTGCTCCGAGAAACCCAGGGCCCGGGCCACTGAGGATTTAGTGAGTGATGGATGTCAAGTTCTCAGTCATGGCAAACACTCAGTAAATACCATTTTCCCCCTTCCCCTACCATTGCCAAGAAAATTCCAAATCAGTATTCACATGTGCCGTTCTAAGGGGCCAGGCTGAGTTAGTGGACAGTCATTCCTCTTAGTGCCAACCTCATGACCACCTCTACAGAGTGCAGAGTCCACTCAGGAAGTTTCTTTTGGATGTCACTTCATTAGCCATCCTCCTCACCTTGTACCATATGAATACATTCAAGAGAAAAAAAAGAGTTCCAAGCTGGCCAGTCTCCTGGCGACCTCAGTTGGAGTTCAATAATTGCCTATTGATGGATGAATGGATTAAGAGATGGGTGGATTGATGAGTGGATGGAAGAAAGGAAAGAAAGAAGGACAGAGAGGGGAAGGGTGGAAGGAAGGGTAAATTAACAGTCATGGTACCTTTTGTTTTTCTTTCTCTGAAAAGACGTGAGCAGAATAGTATTTTTCACATGAGCCAGAGTCTTTTCCTCCCTTTTCTCAGGTGAAAGAAAATCCAATACAGAAATTCCTAATTTTTGTTGGAAGAAAGTAAAGAGCCACGTATGAGCTAAGTAGTATATTTATTCTGTCTGAGCTGGGGGAGGAAGATGGGTGATTTTCTAGCTTGAGTGACATAAATCTGTGCCCCTCCCCAGAAATATATTGTTATTGCTCTGATGCATTTGGCTTTTTTTTTAAAGTGGACTATGGTTTGTGTGCAGTGGATGAAGTAATTGGAGTGAGTGCTTCTCCCTAGAGACAGAATCAATCACCGTTGTAGAAGATGGTGACATTTTAGAAAGAAACTCTGAGGAAAATGTCATGCTTAAAAAATTAGATTTAAACACACTGGCTCCAGATTGATTTTTATTACACTCAGATGGATACCCTGATTGATTATCAGTCTTACAAATGTTTAGCACATTTCTCACTTCTCTAATAATCAGAATAATCTAATTTTCAATGTCATTTAATGTACTCTATTCAAGGTTATAATAGATCATATTTCTAATAAAACACAGCAATTATGTAATGAATAATACAGGAAGACCAGCATTCAGATTCCCTGGATAAGGCAGCACCAAGGGAAAGTCTTAGATAAGCCCATTCCTCTAAATATGATGCACATTCTGAGTCATTGACTGCATCACACAGGGTGCTTTTTCCCTGCTGGTGATCTGAATGGAACTTTGCCAGACTTGACCAAAAAAAAAAAAAATTCTTGGGAGATAATAGCAAGGTTTGCATCCTTCTAATATATGTTATTAGTGCACCTGGAGAAAAGTGACAGGTTGCCAGGTTATTTATTGAGTTTCTCTAGTAACTGCTGCTTTCTCCCCATTTTTGATATACATCCCCTGGAGAAATACTATATTTTCATTCTAAATATTTTTCCAATATCCATTGAAGCAGCAGCAAATATTACAGATGTTTCAGGGCGAGCCACAGGATATCTAATTTTGAGGAGGTTTGACTCTATATTTAGAGCCTAATAATTACCTGATTATGTTTTCTTTTCTTTTTTTTTTTTTTTAAGGCCTACTCACTTCTTTAGAAAGTAAGTTGTGCTTTTGTTATTTGTAGCTTCTAACCAGTTCCAGTCATGTGGGTGTCTGGGTTAGTGATGGTGAATCCCTCTGTTACAGCTTGTGGCTCAGTTGTGGATGGCCTGGTGTGTATGATGTGCTACCAGACCTGGCCACCATACAAGCAATAGCACTTCTGGAGTCTCCCCTTTCATGCCGTGCACTCTGGTGAGTCACCAAGCAGTCACAGGCAGAACAGAGGAGGCTGTAGAGCTGTCAGGCCTCGAGACAGTCAGACTAAAGGGAGAGGCTTTAGACAGAAGGCTCACTCCTAAAATTAGTCCTGGATATGAACCTGACAGAATGAAAACTTCTGAAGGTCCGAAGCTTCCTGAAAATCCCAGCAGAAGCAAATGGTGGGCAAATACAGGCAAGATGCACTGCACAGAGATGACATGTCCAGTCCTGATGCAGAGTCATCAGGATGGCAGTGAGAGGACATGCTGGAGAGAGAGAGCAGAGAGGCTGATGGCCATAGGCTTGCGTATGAGCCAATCCATCTTCCCTCCAGATGATCCAAGAACTCGGGAGAAGAATGGATGCACAGAGACAGAAGGCAAAACTTGTTAACAAAGAGTTAGAAAATATAGGGAACTACCAGAGTTGAAAAATACAGTATCTGAAATGAATAATACACTAGAAGGAACCAAGAATAGGCTAAATGAGGCAGAAGAACAGATCAGTGAGCTGGAAGACACAGTAGTGGAAATCATTGCTGCAGAACAGAAAAAAGAAAACAGAATGAAAAGGAATGAGGACAGACTTCTGGGACAACAGCAAATGCACTAATATTCACATTATACGGGTCCCAGAAGGAGAAGAGAGAGAGAGAAAGGGCCTGAGAAAATATTTGAAGAAACAATAGCTGAAAACTTCCCTAACTTGGGAAAAGGAACAATCATGCAAGTCCAGGAAGCAGAGTCTCATACAGAATTAAACCTAAGAGGAACACACCAAAACACATTGTAATTAAAATGACAAAATTAAAGATAAATATTAAAATCAACAAGGGAAAAGCAACAAGTAACATACAAGGGAGCTCCCATAAGACTATCAGCTGATTTTTCAGCAGAAACCCTGCAGGCCGGGAGGGAGTGGCACAATATGTTTAAATTGATGAAAGAGAAAAGCCTACAAGCAAGAATGCTCTACCCAGCGAGGCTGTCTTTCAGATTTGGTGGAGAAATCAAAAGTTTTACGTACAAGCAAAAACTAAAAGATTTCAGCACCTTGAAACCAGCTTTACAACAAATGCTAAAGGAACTTCTCTAGGTGGAAAAGAAAAGCCCACAGCTAGAAACAAGAAAATTACAAAATAGTAAAGGCAAACATATAGTAAAGGTGGGAAATCATCCATACACAAATTAGTAGGAAGGTTAAAACACAAAAATAGTAAAATCATCTGTATCCACAGTAAGCAGTTGAGGGATACACAAAACAATTAGATGTAAAATATGATACCAAAAAGAATAATCATGAGGGAAGGAGAGGATAAATGCAGGGTATTTAAAATGCATTTGAAGAATATTATTCAGCCATAAAAAAAAAGAATGAAATAATTTTATTTGCAGCAACATGAATAGACCTAGAAATCATATTAAGTGAAGTAAGTCAGACAGAGAAAGACAAATACAATATGATGTTGCTTATATGTGGAATCTTAAAAAATAGTACAAATGAACTTATCTACAAAACAGAAACAGACTAACAGGCATAGAAAACAAATTTATGATTACCAAAAGGGAAAAGGTGAGAAGGGATAAATTAAGAGTTTGGGATTAGAAGATACAGACTTTTATATATATATATACATACAATGTATGACTGAATCACTATGCTGTACACCAGAAACTAATGCAGCATTGTAAATCAACTATACTTCAATTTTTTAAAAAAGGGAAGAAAGTATAATTGAGAGATGGATTCTAAAAAAAATACAGATTTTATTTACAAACCAGAAATAGACTTACAGACATAGAAAACAAACTGCGGTTACCGGGAGGAAAGCAGTGGGGAGGGATAGATTAGGAGTTTGGGATTAATAGATACACATTGCTATATATAAAATAGATAAACAACAAGGACCTAGTGTGTAGCACATGGAAATATATTCAATTTCTTGTAATGAGCTATAATGGAAAAGAATCTGGAAATTTATATATATATATATATATGTATGTGTCTATATGTGTGTGTGTATATATATATATTCAGTTTTATATAACTGAATCACTTGCTATGCACCTGAAACTAACATTGTAAATTGACTACAATTCAATAAAAGATAACAATTAAAATGCATTTGAAATTAAGAGATCAGCAACTTAAAGCAGTCATATATATATGTCATATATATATAATTGCTATACCAAAACCTCATTGTAACTGTACACCAAAAAATCTGTAATAGATATACACACAAAAAAGAAGGAATCCAAACATAACACTAAATATAGTCACCAAATCACAAGAGAAGAGAACAAAAGAAGAAAAGAGTAAAAAAGACCTAAAAAAGCAAATCCGAAACAATTAACAAAATGATGATAAGAACATACAGGTTAATAATTACCTTAACTATAAACATTAAATGCTCCAACCAAAAGACATAGACTGGCTGAATGGATACAAAAACAAGACATATATTTGCTGCCTAGAAGATACTCACTTGAGATCTAGAGACACATACAGACTGAAAGTGAGGGGATGGAGAAAGGTATTCCATACAAATGGAAATCAAAAGAAAGCCGGAGTCACAATACTTATCTTAGACAAGATAGACTTTGAAATAAAGACTTTTACAAGAGGCAAAGAAGGATAATGGTCAAGAGATCATAATGATCAAGAGATCAATCCAAGAAGAAGATGTAACAATTGTAAATATATATGCACCCAACATAGGAGCACTCAATATATAAGGCAACTGTTAACAGACATAAAGGGAGAAATTGACAGTAACACAATAATAGTGGAGGACTTTAACACCCCACTTACATCAGTGGACACATCATCCAGACAGAAGATCAATACGAAAACACAGACCTTAAATGACACATTAGACCTAAATGATGTTTATGGAGCATTCCTTTCTGAAAGCAGCAGAATACACATTCAAGTGCACACGGAACATTCTCCAGGATGGATCACATGCTGGGCCACAAAGCAAGCCTCAGTAAATTTAAGAAAACTGAAATCATATCAAGTATCTTTTCCAACCACAATGCTATGAGATTAGAAATCAACTATAAGAAAAATGCTGCAAAAAAACACAAACACATGGAAGATAAAACAATATGCTACTAAACAACCAATGGATCACTGAAGAAATCAAAGAAGAAATAAAAAGCACCTAGAGACAAATCAAAATAAAAACACAATGATCCAAAACCCATGGGACACAGCAAAAGCAGTTCTAAGAGGGAAGTTTATAGTGATACAAGCTTACCTCAGGAAATAAGAAAAATCTAAAATAAACAACCTAACCTGAACACCTAAAGCAACTAGAGAAAGAAGAACGAACAAAATCCAAAGTTAATACAGAGAAAGAAATAAAGATCAGAGGAGAAATAAATGAAATAAAGACTTAAAAAATAGAAAAAAATCAATGAAATTAAAAGCTGATTCTTTGAAAAGATAAACAAAATGGATAAATCTTTAGTCAGACTCATAAAGAAAAAAAAGGAGAGAGGGCCCAAATCAATAAAACCAGAAATGAAAAAGAAGTTACAACTGATATCACAGAAGTACAAAGGATCATAAGAGGCTATCATGAGCAACTATATGCTAATAAAATGGACAACCTAGAAGAAATGGACAAGTTCTTAGAAGGGTACAATCTCCCAAGACTGAACCAGGAAGAAATAGAAAATATGAATAGACCAATTACCAGTACTGAAATTAAATCAGTAATTTAAAAACTCCCAATAAACAAAAGTCCAGGACCAGATGTTTTCACAGGTGACTTCTACCAAACAGTTTGCACCTATCCTTCTGAAACTATTACAGAAAAATTGCAGAGGAAGGAACACTTCCAAACACATTCTGTGAGGCCACCATCACCCTGATGCCAAAACCAGACAAAGTTATTCGCAAAAAAAAGAAAATTATAGGCCAATATCAGTTATGAATATAGTGCAAAAAGCCTCAACAAAATACTAGCAAATTGACTCCAAAAATGCATTAAAAGGATCATACACCATGATCAAGTGGGATTTATCCCAGGGATGCAAGGATTTTTTAATATCCACAAGTCAATCAATGTGATACACCACATTAACAAGTTGAAGAATAAAAACCGTATGATAATTTCAATGGATGCAGAAAAAGCTTTTGATAAAATTCAACATCCATTTATGATAAAAACTCTCCAAAAAGTGGGCATAGAGGGAACATACCTCAAATAAAGGTCGTATATGACAAACCCACAGCTAACATCACTCTTAATGTTGAATAGCTGAAAGCATTTCCTGTAAGATCAGAAACAAGAGTAGGATGCTCACTCATCACTGTTATTCAACATAGTTTTGGAAGTCCTAGCTATAGCAATCAGAAAAGAAGAAGAAATAGAGGGATTCCAAACTGGAAAAGAAGAAGAAAAACTGTTATTGTTCACAGATGACATGATACTATACATAGAAAACCCTAAAGAAATGATCAGAAAACTACTAGAGCTCATCAATGAATTTGGTAAAGTTGCAGAATACAAAATTAATATAGAGAAATCTGTTGCATTTCTATATGCTAATGACAAAATATCAGAAAAAGAAATTAAGGAAGCAATCCCATATGCATCGCATCAAGAACAATAATATACCTTGGAATAAACCCACCTAAGAAGGCAAAAGACCTGCACTCCAAAAACTGTAAGATGCTGGTGAAAGAAACTGAAGACAAGACAAACAGATGGAAAGACATACTGTGTTCTTGGATTGGAAGAATCAATATTGTTCAAATGACCATAGTACCCAAGGCAATATACAGATTCAGTGCAAGCCCTATCAAATTACCAATGGTATTTTTCACAGAAGTGAAAAAAAATTTTAATTTGTATGGAAATACAAAAGACCCTAAAGAGCCAAAACAATCTTGAGAAAGAAGAATGGAGCTGGAGGAATCATGCTCCCTGACTTTAGACTATACTACAAAGCTACAGTAATCAAAGAAGTATGGTACTTGCACAAAAACAGACGTACAGATTAATGGAACAGAAGAAAGTTCACAAATAAACCCATGCACTTATAGTCAATTAATCTACAACAAAGGATGCAAGAATATACAATGGAGAAAAGGAAGTCTCTTCAATAAATGGTGCTGGGAAAACTGGACAGCTGCATGCAAAAGAATGAAATTAGAACATTCTCTAACACCATATACAAAAATAAACTCAAAATGGGTTAAAGCCCTAAATATAAGACCAGATACTCTGTAACTCCTAGTGGAAAACACAAGCAGAACACTGAGATAAATTGCAGCAGTATTTTTTTTTGCATTCTTCTCCTAGAGTATTGGAAATAAAAGCAAAAATAAATAAGTGGGACCTAATTTAACTGAAAAGCTTTTTCACAGCAAGGGAAATCGTAAAATGAAAAGACAGCCTGCATAATGGGAGAAAATATTTTCAAATGATGCAACTGACAGGGATTAATTTATAAAATATACAAACAGATCATACAGCTTAATATCAAATATCAAAAAACAAACAACCCAATAAAAAATGAGCTGAAGACATAAATAGACATTTCTCCAAAGAAGACATACAAATGGCCAACAGGCATATGAAAAGGTGTTTAACATCACTCATTAATAAAGAAATGCAAATAAAAACTACAATGAGGTATCACCTCACACCAGTCAGAATAGCCATTGTCCAAAAGTCTACTAATAATAAATGCTGGAGAGGGTGTGAGGAAAAGGGAATCCTTCTACACTGTTGGTGGGAATGTAAATTGGTGTGGGCACTATGGAAAACAGAATGGAGGTTCCTTAAAAGTCAAAAAATACCATTACCATATCATCCAGCAATTCCATTCCTGGGCATATATCCAGAAAAGACAAGAACTCTAATTTGAAAAGATACACATGCACCCTAATGTTCACAGCAGTACTGTTTACAATAGCCAAGACATGGAAGCAACCTAAATGTCCATCAACAGATGACTGGATAAAGAAGATGTGGTGTGTGTGTGTATTATATATATATATATATATATATATATATATATATATATATATATAATATATATAGTAGAATATTACTCAGACAAAAAAGAATGAAATAATGCCATTTCCAGCAACATGGATGGACCTAGAGATGATCATACTAAGTGAAGTAAGTCAGACAGAGAAAGACAAATATCATATCATGGAATCTAAAAAAAAATTCAAAGGAACTTATTTACAAACCAGAAATAGACTCACAGACATGGAAACCAAACTATGTTTACCGAAGGGGAAAGGGAAGTAGGGAGGGATTAATTAGGAGTTTGGGATTAACAACTAGCTGTGAAATAGATAAACAAGGATCTACTGTGTAGCACAGGGAATTGTATTCAATATCTTGTAGTAACCTATAATGGAAAAAAAAATTTTTTAAGTATATACATATATATGTAAGTATGTATAACTGAACCACGTTGCTGAGCACTTGAAAGTAACACAACATTGTAAATCAACTATATGTCAATAAAAATTTTTTAAATAAATAAAATGCAAAAAAAAAATATATATATATATATATATTATATATATATATATATATATATATATATATATAATATATATATATATATATAAAAATAATGGTAGGTTAAGAGGCTGAGAACCTCTTTGCAGTTAAGCTACTTGGCAGTAAAAGTTGTCCACACTGTTGAAAATGGTTTCCTGGAGCCTCGAGGGAAGAGTGAGAGTGTGTGTGTGTGTGTGTGTTAGAAGTAGATGGCATATAAAATTAATGAGAAAGTTATCACTGAAGACTTTAGGGACAAGGTCTTTGCAGGGTACTTAGGATGGGAAGGAGAGACTAAATGATGACCTGTGGTGAGGACCTAAGGTTACCCAAATGGTTCACTGGGTGTTTTCGGGGGCCCAGCAAGAGAGAATGAGTAAGGATATGTCTGTGGAGACAGCCTGGCTGTTGTAGCTCTAACAGCACTAATTCTGCTTTACTTTTTATTGTACTGTATTGTATCTTCCTACCTTTCACAGCTGAGCTAGTGTCTGCAAGACATCGTTCACAGAGAGGATGGACTTGAGCACCCGTGGTTGGACAGAGCCAACCTTGGCAGACACATCAGATGAGGGGGAGAGCAGGATGAGTCTGCCCCTGTCACTGGGACGCGAGGCCCCGGACAGGTAGTGAGTTCCGTGGTGAGTTGGCAGCACCCAAGGAGAAGGAGTCATGTAAGGGCAGCTGGAGAGTTCCTTTCCGGAGAGGCCCAACGTGAGGGGCCCAGAGGTGGACAGTCAGATACACAGGTTGCTGGTCGGGAGGAAGGTCTGGGCCAGAGATGGAGGCTTGAACCTTCTGGATGTACATACTCCGGAGTGGAGGGCTTGGGCATGGAGCTTCTGTCACGTGAAGAGTGACAAGGGGCCTGCGGATGCTCCCTGGAGTAAGGAGTCCTTTAAATGGGCTGCCAGCGAGGCCTCGTGGGGACCCCGGATGCAGCTGTCTCAAGTGCAGCATTTCTTAGCTTTCGCAATCAGACCCTCCATCTCCCTGTTGTAAATCTGAGGGTCAGCATCAGTTCTCAGAGAGAAGGCCAGGCCGCGTTCACCAGCATTCTTCTTGTTGAAGTTATTAGCTCGAGGTACTGTCTAATAACCATGTTTCATAATTCTTGCTATTTCTTAAAGTCCAGACACATCCTAAGAAAGTCCCACACGTAACCTGCTGACCTTTCTCTGTTTTTAAATAAAGTGGGTATCAGCGAGAGCCCTTGGGATGAGAAGGGCAGGCTGACGGTCACAGTTGACCACGGGCCCCGCCGCAGTTAAGGGGCCTGGTAGCCAAAAGTCTACGTGATTAAAAATGGCAGTTCCTGGAGCTGACCAACCATTGTGCAATTTCCTGAATTTAGTCAAAAGATTACGGGGTAAGTTGGGGGACAGGCTGGGCAGGGAATCCGGTGGAATTAATGAGAAAAATATTACTTTAGAGTCCAGCATTCCTTTCCAGCTTATGGTCTGGCCAAACTCAAATGCGTGCAAAGTTATGCCTTAAGTGTCTCAAGACAGTGGAAACGGCTGGGGTGGGGGCCTGGCTGGGGCTGAGGGCCGGGAGGGGCTGCCGGCTCTTGTTGAAAGGGACGTGGCTGTTAAGTGGAAGGGACTTGGAAAGCAGGAGGGGACATCCTCATCTCAGTGGCTGGTGAGGGCCTCGTGACCTCTCGACTTGCGTTCTGGACGTTTCCAGGGCGGCCAGCTCTGCTTCTGAGTCCAGGAAGGTCAACTGGGCATCTTTACCGTTTCCCTCCATCTGGTCCCCTCGCAGGTTTTTAGGGCAGTTCCCTCCCTGGACCTCTCTCCCTGCTAAAATCTCCCAAGAAAGAGACAAAGCCTCGCCCTGCAAAGCAACGCAAGGGTGTGATCAAAAGTTATGAAAGAGACATCAGGAGATTTCGGAAGCAAAATTTTTTGGCGTCTGGGCAGCTGGTAATCATTGGTCCTGGCACCACCCTCCCCACCCCCCCAAAAAGAAAGTTATGAAAGAAAGGAGTTTGGAATATTTACAGGTGAAAACATGCAATGTTTAGAGTTTGCTTCAAAATCGTCTGGAGGGAGGGATGAGAGTAGGGAGGAAACCGGACTGGCCTTCAGTTGATCACTGAAGCTGCGTAATGAGTGGATTGGGAGCGTGTTACTCCATTTTCTTTCCTCTTAGTGTGGCTGAAAATTTCCATGATAGAGGTATCTAAATATAAATGCACATTCCAGTTGTCAGGACAGGAACAATTGATGACAGACCCTTTAAGGTGTAATTTCGTGTTTTGAAGCTTTTGAAATGAAAAACAAATCTTACAAAGGAAGGTGGGCAAAGTACAATTCACTCGGTGAATTTTATGAAATATGTGAAAAGTGACAGTGCTTAAATATATTAAAATTTTACTTCTAGGGAGAGGACATTTTTCTGCTACCTTTTGCGTGTTTTTTTTCCGGAAAGACTTGGGTAAACAAAACGGAGCTCCAGTGGTCGCTGTCTGTAGACTTCTGTGGCTCTCAAGACCCTCACCGACCTTGCTGGTGGGAGGCGCCCAGCATCAGTGGAGGAACGATGTAGGCAGGGCAGCGGGCGAGTTTTCTGTAAGTCCCCGGAACCCTTCCATCGTCCCTCTTCAGCTCCATGTGAATTCGACTTAGCTGTTTGTGAGACTCCCCTTTTGACTAGGCCGCGGTGCAACGACTTTGGAGAAACCTGGAATGCCTATTGACAAAAAGTAAGGCTTCCGGAAGGAGGACCCCGCTTCCCCCACCCCGCCCCCCAGGATCGGCTGAGGCGTTGCTTCGCTGCTTTGGAGCGGGGACTGCACTGCAGTTACAGTGTCTCCTGTGTCCGTGCTCCCGTCCCCGACAGCGTCTCCACCCAGAGGCCTTTGGCACCGGCCTCTTGGACGCACTTGCAGGTCTTGGCGTTGGATGTCACCGCAGCCTGGCTCGCTTGGAGGCGCGGCTCTGCTAGGCGGCCTTGTGAGAGTTGGCACGTCCCTCTCATCTCTAGAACCCCTCAAGAACACCGCAGCCTCCCGCCGCCGGGGCTCCGCCTGCTCCCGGGGTCTGGGCTCGCTCTCCCCCTCAGCCTGGAATGCTCTTCACCTAGTCAACTGCCATCAGCCCAGCTGCTCCTCCCTCTGCTCCTCGGTCCCCCGCCGCTCTCGCTCTTTTATTCTGTGCGCTGTGAGGTGGGCAGAATCGCCTTGACTGACTAGCGCTGGACCCACTGCAGGCCGCAGCCAGGGGAGGGGGCTCCCAAAAGAAAGTCCATGGGGGCGCCGGGCCCTGTTGCTGGGCAGGAAAAACAATGGACACCCACTCGGTTGCCTGATAACGGAAATAAAACGGAAAAACAAACACAGGAGAGTGGGTGCTAAGTCTTTTTTGTTAAAAATACTTTCTTCCCTAGTTTGGATTTATTGTACAAACAACTTCTTAAAAATCACGTATATCTTTCAGAGCATGGGTCCCCAGGCTACAGCTCATGGGCCAAATCCAGCTTGTTTTGGTAAAGAAGGTTCTGCTGGAACACAGCCAGGCTTTACTGTGTACAGAGTCCTGCCTCTGACCCTTCGATGGCACAGTGGTGGTGACAGCCAGTCAGGCCTGCAAAACCGACCATATTTACTCTCTGGCATTTTACGGAGCACGTGTGCCAGCCCTGGTCAGATGGGGGCTGCATGAGGCCCTGCAGCGGCCTCCTTCCCTTTAACATCCCCATGTCCCATCACAGCGCTGGGCACAGCCGAGCCAGTCCCCTGGTGGATTTGAGTAAAAGGACTGAATGAATGAACGAGCGAGTTAACACACAGCTAATCTGCCTGGACCTCTAATTTAGGAGAAGCTCTTTTGCCCTAGTCTATGTGATACTTTCTGCCCCTAGTTCTTTACAGGACCTGCTCCATCACCTCTTCCCCGCTCTCAAATACGCCCACATCACAGAGGTCTTGCTGTAACATAGCACCCCCTGTTCCTCTCTCCCCCGCCTGCTCTTCGTAACACTGTCATTCTCCGATGTTATATTCTACATGTATTTTGTTTATGTCTTCCTTCCCCAAGAAGAAAAGAAACTCCAGGAAGCCAGGAACATTGCTTTATCCACTGTCCCACCCCCAGCACATAGAACAGTGCCTGTGACAGAATGGGCCCTCAGGACAGATTCTAAAGTTAAAGACCACATTTAGAATTGATCGCAGGCAGCCCAGGACTTCCTCTCGCTGTTTACTGGATGGGAGCCACTTCCCCAGCAATCCCAGCGCCATCTGGTTTTACACCCAGGTCTGGCCTGGTTTGAACCGGTGGCGGCAGGGAGATTGGGACCCTCCACTGCTCTCTGTCCCAGCCCTGCCTTCCCTCACTCTCCGCTGGTCCTGAGGGCTGCCTCCACCTTGGAAGGTGTTAGCCCATGTCTTTTTTATTCAAAGGAAAGAAAAGCACAGTGTGGATGTGGGTGCTGGAGGAGGGGGAAAGGGAGGGCAGGGGACTTGAGCTGTGCCGGTCTGGCAGGATCGGCATGGGTTATTTCTTGGACTTGATGCATTTTTTTGACTCCTTAAGCTGAAGCGTTCCCAGGGCTAGAAGCTCAGTTTTCTGCGTCAGACCTGGAGTATGTGGCTGTGAGCCGTGCAGAGCACGGTGACCACGGCTTGCTTTCTTTTCCAAATGACCCTCTGGAGAAATAAATACCTAAGGATCAAAGTTTTGTAGGCCAGGAGGATTTTAGGATTCCTGCCCAGACAAAGGCAGTTGGGGCTGATCTATTTGTGCTGAGAAACTGGTCCCTTCACTGGTTCACAGTGCGAGGTGCGGAGGCGGGGAGGCGAAGTTGGCTACAATTCCGCCAGCACTTCACACACTGAGATTGACTTGGGGGCTGGGGCTTATTTCTGCTGTTTCATTGTTAACCTTTTCCTTTAGTCACACGTGTGGCCTGAGGGTGACCCCTTCGGGGCAGCCAAGGCCACTAGAAAAATTCCTTAATTATAGTCCTCGTTACATTCTTGTTATTAACACTAATCTTTTTATAAAGGAAACCGTTTGGAGAATTCTTGTATGAGCAGTGTATAGTTTGGAGCTAGAACTGGGTTTGAATTCTGGCCCTGTCCAAATAGCTGTGTGACATTTAGCCTGTCTCCTCCTGTGCAGACTTGGGGGTAAAGAGTACCCCCTCCCCTGCGGTTTGCCATGAGATGATGTATGTCAAGCTCTTGGCACAGGGCAGGGCAGGTGCCCTCCCTCCCCAGAAGGGATGGAGCTGGCTGTGGCCAGGAGATTTCCCGTTAACACCCTGGCCCGGGTGGAGACGGAAGACTCTGAATGCACAGGATGGAGCCCTAATTTGGGAAGTTGGTATGTGACAGGGGAAGATTTTGAGTCTGAATTTTCACAGTGGGTTGAAATTTGTCCCATCTTTGCATTTCAACGCCAAGGGCAAGCAGCAGTCTGTGTTTTCTCACAGACAGCTTCTGATCTCCAAGGTGAGCCAGTAACCAGTAACCACAGGGCCCATCCTGTGCCACGCATGCGTGCTCTCTCCCCGGGGGCGGGTGCTGGGCCACGCATGCGCGCTGTATCCCAGCGTCAGGTGCCATTCTTCTGTTGGGGTCTGCAGCAAACACCTGAGAGTCGACTGCCTCCCGTGTGCTTGGCTCCTCTGCATTCGGTGCCTCCACCCCAACTCTTTCCATGGACCTCTTTCCACGGGCCTTCCTTTTGGTTCCCGGCTGCACCCCCAGTGCCTCGCTCAGTGTGTGACGCACAGCTGATAGTTGCAGCCCAGAAACAGGAACTGTCAGTGGGATGAGTAAAACACGTGTTGAATTCCAGAGTGCTGTGTCCACTTCACATTAGGTTGATTCCTCCAAGTCAAGAACTAGACGAAACGAGCCGAGAGGGATGAGGGATATGCCATAACGCGCTATGGCTACTGCTCCCATTTTAAGCAGGCTTTCCCCGAGACTCTGTCCCCAGCCGGTCGTGTCTCCTGAGCCCAAGATCCAGAGAGCCACCTGCACCCACACACACTGGACAGTGCACTTGGGTGGCACTTGGGCACCGGGAAAGCCACACATCCTGCTTCTCCTTTGTTCCCTCCCCGTGTGCAAGCCAGAAGCCAGCTTGGTGACCCGTGGCCCTGCCTACTGTCTGGCATCCCGTTTCCCTCACATGGATACCCTTCTTCCCCACCACCCCCTTCTCTCATTGGGAACTTCTACCAACTATGTCAGTGATCTTTCTACCCCCACTCATTTCTTCACCAGGATCAGAGCTGCCCTTCTAAGAGGCAACCCTGAACCTGTCGCTGCCACTGTTGTCCCAGTGAACCTAAACCCCACATCTCCTTGGCAGGGTTCACAGGCCGTGGGATCCAGCCTGAACCTGGGACTGAGCCCTGGCCCTGTCCTTGGCAGAACTTCAAAGCTGCCCTGTTGCTTCTGCCCAGGTTTTCAAACTTGCTCTGTCTTCGCCCAGGAAAGCCCTCCCATTTTTGGTCAGCTGAAGCCGCCTCTTGCTTTGGTTCTCTGCATGAATAGTTCCTATCTTGCTGTGTCCATGTTGATCTTCCAGGGAGCCCCTGGACAAATGAACAATTTCAGATCCTCTGGGAAATTCATGCAGCCTTTTTCTGTTTGTAAACCTGGGTGGTTTCACGGATGTCTCTTACAGGTTTGATTATAGGAAAACAAGTTTTCAAGTGCCTAGACCCAAGTTTATTTCCTAGGCTGACTTTTGAAGGACTTTCCCTTGCCTCTTCTTAACCCTCCCCGCCTCCCAGCCTGCCTTCCATCCTCCTTGCTCTGCTGTAAATGTTCTCTGGAAAGTCACCGCTTTCTCAGTTGCCAAACCAGTGACCTTTGCTCCCTCTCCTCCCTTCCTTCTGACTGTCGGCTCCACTGGACACTTGTCCAGCCTTCTCCTGCTTCTTCAGATTCTTGTCTCCGTGGTCTCTGTGATTTAGTATCAGCCCAGTTTTCCTGCCCGCTGTCCCACTGCTTTCACCACAGCATCCTCTCCCCTTTCCCTCCAGCTCCAAGCAATACCCAGAGACCACTTTTCCTCTCCTCTCTCACCCTAGTCTGCCCCTCCCTTCTCCTGACCTCGACCGTCCTCTCCAAGGTTTTGACTTCTAAGTGTCTAACTTCAGACCCATTTTCTCAGCAGATCCACAGTGCAGTCTCTCCTTCAGCCCCTGGAATTGCTGCCTGGTTTCTGACTCGCCTCCCCTTATGCCAAACTCATTATTTTCCCTCCAAAAACTAGATTCCCTATTCCATACAAGCTACCTTAATTTCCTTCTCCCTGTAATACCATCATCATCCAAGTACCAGGTGAGAATCTCACTTCATCTTTACCACTAAGTCTTCCTCATCCTGCTGTGTAGTCCGTCACCAGGTCCTGCCGGGTCTCCTCCCAGTGCCTGCGCCCACCTCCCTCCTCCTCTCTCCTTATACCACCCCAGTCTTTCCTCCTCATCTGTCCCCAGTCTCCACTCTCCCCCCTAGTCACATCAGCCACCCTGTTCTCCTACAAACATGATGCAGCCATTCCTGGAAGAGTGTCCTCACCTCCCCCACGTTAAGAATCTTCCCACCCTATCTGCCTGCCCCCAGACCCACCCTTTAAAGGCCACAGCAGGGCTCACTTCCCCATGTGGCTGTGTTTTGTCCAACCCTTAAGCCTTCTCTCATACGCTTCTTTTCATCCAAACTGTCTTGTGCCTCTCCAAGCCCCGTTCATTTAAGAACTATTTGTTGAGCATCCCTTATGGGGAAGATGCGGCTCAGTTCACTGGGGACACCTGGGTGACTGAGGCCCTGCACACTCTTGTGGGGCACGCAGCTCGAGGGCCCTCCCCTGAGGTGTTGTCATGCCGCCCCCATGCTGAGCTGTCAGCTCCCGCATCAGTGACAATCCTTAGGTTTTGTATTCCTACTGCTTAAGTCAGTGAATGAATATCTCTCTTCTGGCATCTGGCTCACTGTATGATAGTTTTATTTAGATGACTGTCTTTTACTAGAATGTGAGTCTTTTTTCTTTAACATCTATCACAGTGTCAGGTACAGTGTAAGTACTCAGTGACTATTTGAACAGACGGAGAAATAAATAAATAGCTGAATGGATAGACAGATAAATTGGTGAAAAGTAGACAGATGGACAAATAGATGGATAGGTCAATGGTCAGATCAGTGGAGGAAAATGGGACAAATGGATGGATGGATAAATGAAAGGGTGGACAGAGAGATGGACAAATGAATAGCTGGACAGATGGACTGGATAAATAAATAAATGAATGAATAGATGGATAAATGGGTGATAGATGAGTAGATGGACAAATGAATGGATGAAGAAAAATCCTGCTGTTAAGAGAGTAATGATTTTCCTCCCACCCACTATAAGAATTCCTTTAAAAATAACCTTGAGAGTTAAGCCAGCCTTCAAAACACTACTGGTAATTTAAATTTATCCATAATTATTGGAAGGGATGTTATGTTTAATTGACTAATCATATCCAATAGTGGACTAGCATACATCTCATACATGGACTGCCGATTCTCTGAAAATTGAAATTAATAGAAAACCTTTAGAACAAAACCAGTACTGAACAAGTGCTTCAAGAACCCCAGTGAGAATCACTAAGGGGTGTACAACCTGGCATAAATTATTTAAATGCCTTCAGGTCAGAGCTTTTCATTTAAACTGAGTATGTAACATCAACACCCGCACCTTCACATGCAGACCATTTCTGTCATGATTTGGATTTCTAAAACTTATTTGACAATATGCAAGAGCTTCTCTACATTAATATCCTAAACATGGTATTCGGCAAACATCGGACAGACCTGTAGCCCATTTGTCTGTCTCTCTCACTGATGCATGGACAGCTCAGACAGAGATTCAGGGAGGATGTCAAGCAATATCTAAAAGAGTTGAATCCCGAGGAGGTGAACATGGTCACATCTGTTTACTTGGCCAACCTCACGTGGAAAGTCTTGCCAGAAGAAATGAACCCACTGAAAGTTTGAAAACTGTCCAGCTTACTGCTGCTCCATCCTTCCCCTCGTTTCTAGTTCTATGGCCCCAGGTGGAATCCGGTATTGCCTTTGATAAAAATTCTCTCTTCTCTCTCTCATTTTCTCCCTCCTCCCTCTACTTCCTTCTTTACTTTATTTCTGTCCACTTTCCTTCCTTCACTGCCGCCTTAGCATTTCACATTTCAAAGCAGTCCACGTACATCAAACACTTAGAGTCTACATTATACATCACGTGCATTTGATTCATTGAGGGAGAAAACATACTTTATTTGACTCAGTAACTTCAATAGCTGCAGGACTCAGTAAACCTTTGGTGAATGAAAAAATTGGTGTTGGACTCCCACTGTTTAGCACTATTACACTGTATGGCAGTTATTTACATGTCTGAATACATTTAAGAACCCTGTGTGTGATCGAAAATTAATTTCTCCATTTTTTCAGGTGGGAAACCTTGGCTCAGCGACATTAAGAGGCCACCCTGAGTTTGCACAGTTAGTAAATGACGAGCTAAAATGCGAGCCTTTGGAATTTTACCCCAATGTCACCCCACTTGTCCACTGTACCTTTTATGTTGTTTAAGGCCTATGAGGAACAAGTGTCTTAATTAATTCCATAATTTATGTGTGTTGTAACAGATGTGGGCCGGATTTTGAAACTTGAGTGGAAGGAATGACAAACTGTTTTCTTTCTTGCCTTAGTGGCTGAATAATGGCAACCACTGATTCAGATATTTCATGGGGTGCCAGAGCATGTGGGCGTGTACTGCTGTGTGTAACCCGTTCTTTACACAGGCTGTATCTGTGGCTACTACCGTATAACAAACTACCCCAAAGCTCAGTGTCTTGAAACAATAAGCACTTATTATTGCTGACAGAACCATGGATCTGGGCTCTCTTACACGTCTGTGGTCAGCTGCAGCCTAGATGGCTGATCTTGCCTGAACTCTCTCCCCGGTTCAGGGCGAGGCTGGCTCTAGGTTGGTCTGGGGAGGTCTTGGCTGGGCTGATGGTCTCTCCTCCTCCAGCAGGCTTGGGCTTGTCCCCACACAGTGGTGAAGCTCTAAGAGGAATGAGCACCGGGTCTCTCTGTGCCTGGGCTGGGAAATGGCACAGCATTACTCCCACTGGGGTCTATCAGTTAGAATGAGTCACAGGGCAGCCCAGACACAGGGGCTGGGGAACAGCCTCCACTTCGTGATGGAGGGGCTGCGGGGTCACAGTGCAGAGACGAGAAGGAGGATGTCTGTCTTTACCGCGGAGCCTCCATGCAGTCAGCCCTCTCCTGGCACCGCACTTCTGCTGCCTCAGTTTTGCAGGCTTGTCAGGGGGTCATGTGCCCCCAGGGGAATGACTCCCTGAGGCTGCATCTCAGAACTTTCCCCAAGCTAAGTCAAGTACCTCGTTTCTATTTTTAAAAATGTTTTAAGAGGGAAAAATATGAGAATGTCAAAAAGAACTGCACTTCATTTTCTGAAAATTAATTGGCTTTTGAAGATAATAGGCGTAAAAACTTTGGCCATGAGAATTCATCTTGATAGAGCTTATTATTGAATATTTGAACGCCTGTAACTTGAAGAATACATGTGACACAGAACAGGATACAGGTTTATCTGCTGAGAAATTTCTTTTTGTTGTTCCGAGTCCCCCCACCCCACCCCATCACCTCGCCCCACCATCAGATGCTGCTTTGAACGAAGTTTGTATCTACTCCATGGAAGAAATCTGAAGGCATGTGCCTGCACCTTTGCTCAGTCATGTCATTCAGGATACACGGTCCTTATTTTAAGACTTTGAATTCCTGAGTCTCAGACTGCCCACATTTACAAAGTCCAAAAGACCCGCTAAACAGAATTTCAGACACATAAGGGCAGGCTGGACTCAGCAGAGCAAACTTCAGCTTATTTAACAAAGCCTGTCCTGCCCATGAAAATGGCTTATGGAAGTGGCTGCTGAATTCTCCTTTTCTAAACTGGAGGTTTTTACAGAGAGCGTGAGTTGACCATGCAGTGGGGCTGTGTGTTTACTCCTGATTAAAAAGCAGAGATCCAGCCTCAGTGTCTTCAGTTTTCCATTTTTTTGCATTTGCTAAAAATTTTATAGCATCAGTGAAGTCCTTCATCTCAGCCCTGGTCATGTGGGATGGTTCTGCCACCAACAGAGCCAGGTGCGCCCCACCTCTTGTGGACAGGAGGTAGGGAAAGCCATCCTCACCAATGCGCCTTGCTGCCAAAGGCAGGGGGCAGAGAAGGTCCCCCGGTGGTGGAGGAAGGCGTCTCAGGGGCAGCATGCACTTTCTTGGCTGCTCGAGGTCAAGGTCCTACTTCTATCCATCAGGCAGGAATATTTGCCTCATGAGTTGAACTTGGGATATTTCCTATTGTTCATCCAAGACTCTTCTCCAAAGGAAAAGATTTGTCCCTTGTAACAGAGCCTCTAATGTCCAAATGTCCCCCCTTGGCAAAACAAACGTGGCCGCAGCAGGCTGCCCACGCCAGCCCAGGCAGAGGAGGAAAAGTGTTTGGAATTGTGAGACAGAAGGAACACTGTTCACTCAAGAGGGCATCAAATTTCCATAACTAAAAGTGACCAGTGAGAGGAAAATGTGTTTAAGATTGTTTTGAACATTTTATTTGTAGAATATACACCACTTTCACTAAAAGAAGTATTTGGCATTTGTGCATTCTGATATTCAGGGATTTTCTATAAGTGCTTGGAACAACTTGAAGAAGCTGAGCTAGGCTGGTAGATCCTTGTTAAACTCTCAGAATGCAATGTCCAGACTATTTCCCCAAGACCTGCATATTTAATATTCCGTAAAAATTCTAAGTATGCTCCCTGCTCCGTCAGTGGCACCGTGAGCACCAGGCCTTCCCTCACACTTGGCACTTGTGTGAGGCCCACGTCACCCCCTAAAATCCTTGCACAGATTCTGCCACGTGGCAGATTGGGCCTGTCCCTGGAGGAGGCTGTTTTACTTCCATTTCACAAACCCTGAAATCAAGGTCCAAGTACAAGAATGTGTTCATTTAATAGACACTCAGGGGTGCCCTGCCCTCAGCCTGGTCCAAAAGGCATGTGTCTTGTTAGTGGTGGAGAAAACTTAGCTGCAGCCTTGTTCATAACCTCCTTTCTCTGTGTATTTGTTCAAATGTCTACGAGGGCCTCCATTGGCGATGGCTATATTGGGAGAAAGTCTCCACTGTCAAAGGGACTCTGATGTCGCCGGTGTCTCACTCACCCCGACCCTGCCCGACATCACAGTGGGACCTGCCGTGCTGATTGCCTGAGCACCAACCCCAAATTCTGAAATTATGGGAACAGTATTTCCCTGTTAGTCACAGAGCCACCTGCCTCCAAGTCTATGGGTAGTTTGTTTATATAATTAGTTCAGAAAGTGATTTCTGAACTAAGATTAAATCATATTTTTGTGTTTTTAAGTATGTTATTTCCAGACCCGCCCCTCCTCACGGCAACCAGACAGTTCTCATCACCAACTGTGGTCCATTATTCTTGCACTTAGTAAGGAGGTGAAGAGTCAAGATGAAGGAATTCCAGACTTTAATATTCAAACAAGAATAAATAGACCATTATGCTTCCTTCGCGAGACTGAATATAGAGACTTTTAATGGACAAAACCACTGTTGGTTGTATTTTCCTTTTTATTCTTGACGTGAAAGAATTTCTGTTGAAGCGTTGTTTCATCTCTTCCTGAATCCGAGTGAAACCTCTGTCTCTTGCATGTTTCCCGCATTGCATTTTTATTGTGTGCCCAGGAATCAATATTCCAGATACATGCACAAGTGCACACATTGAAATGAACATGACTTCATTTATTTTCATGATTAGACATTCAAATAAAAGTGCTTGGGTATCTGTTTTCATATTCATAGGTCGAGATCCGTACATCAGAGGTATTTGTATAAGTGACACTTTTATTACATTCATTTCATTTGCAATATGATAGTGGATCATAAATATGTTACTTTTATGCCACCAAATCTGATTTGTAGCACTTAGCCCTCACAAGGAGAATACTTGATATTTTATGGAGCACCTTTCGTCCAAGAAGCGCTTTGCAGACGTGAGGCCGGGCTCTACCAGGTGTGTAAATCACACTCATGACCCTTGGGATGTCCCCCGCTTTATCAGCCTCCCGGCTCCTACTGTCTGGGCGGAGAGCGCCCGGGAGTCCCCTGCAGGCGCAGAGGTGATGATGAGATCTTTAATTTCTGGAAGAAAGAGGTTCAGGTGAGCTCGGTGTGTCCACACTCAGGCTCTGACGGTCCACAGAGCCCCACAATTGTCACATGCTCGCAGTTCACTGCAGGCCTGATACTGATGATGTATCAAGCCCTGGGGACACAGAGACAGTCAAACACAGCCCTTACCTCCCAGATGCTCACAGACTAGGAGGGAAGGGCCGTGTGGAAGAGTAACTGCCCCGCCTCATGATAGACTCTTGACGCAGCGGTGACAGTAGGTGCTCTCCCCCTGTCCCGAGGTCCTCCCAGGGATGCTCTGTGCCTGAAAGCGGTTTGTCAGACCCCTAGGCGTGTCACAGGACTGCTGCACCTGCGAGCCAGATGCAGTCAGAGTGAAAGAAGAGACCAACCATCAACATTACAGGCGGCCTTTGGGGCTGAGCGCCCCCTACCCCAGACCCACAGAGAAGAGACTCACTGGCCCCCCACCCACCAGCCCAGCCCTTGATCACACACACACACACACACACTCTTACACACACACTCTGGAAGCCCCCTTCACAGCACTCCCCATGTCGTGGTGTCACATATGAGAGTGACAGACATGCCTAAGGACCCTAGAGCCAGGTTTTCTGAGTTCAAAGACCAATTATATCACTTGCGGGATGGGGCAGGTTCCTTACCTTTCTGTGCCTCAATTTTCTAATCTGCAAAATGGGCATAATACTTCCCCATCAGGGGGTTGTGAGGATGGAATGAACTGATATGAAGGGAGGGCTTCAGTGAGTGCCCCAGAGCAGCTGTGGAAGTTGTATATGTGTTTTGTTTTTTGGGGGGACGTTGCTTTCGGAGGGCAGGAGCCATCTGGAAGGGAGCATGAAGTTATCCGCTGGTCCCCTGGCAACCGGTCAGCTGCTGAGAGTGTCCCAGACTTGGGCTCCAAAGCACAGCAGATGGAGATCTGGCTTTGCAGAGGGTGGGTTCTGTCACCGCACAGCTCAACCAAGTGCCCCCTCCTGGCGCCGTGCTCACTGAGGTCCCCTTCCCCCCAGCCTCTCACTTTCTAGCTTGATGTAGATGCTCAACGGTGGCAGCTTATCGTGCCCTCCCTCCCTCCCAGGTAACCCCTGGGGCTGTTTCTCCCTGGAGTTTAGTTTTCCAGGGGGGCATGGCTTGGTGGGGGCTTGCAGACACGGGTCCCTCAGGCCCGCTGGCAGGGGATGTGGGTAATGTGTTTGTGGTCCCTCTCTTTGCTTTTCTGTTTATTCCACTAAAATCTTGACGATTTTCAAACAAGGGGATCTTGGGCCTCAGGTTTCTAGAGTGTAGAATGGAATTATAACGGCCGCCCCTCCCGGTTCACTGTGGAACTCTGAGCTAGAATTCTTCAGTTGCTTAAGGCAGCGGCTGCCACCTGCTAAGCAGTCAGTGGGCGGTGATGCTGTGACAGCCGAGTCAAGGGGTCGAGGTGCCATCCTGGTCAGAGCAGTTCCTAGTGTCCAGTGACTCACGTTGTCCCTCAGGGCTTTGGGACTTTGTGGCTGATCTTATTGTTTTAAGGCATAATTCACATAGCGTAATACTCATCACCTTCAAGTATGTGGTCCGGTGGTCTGTAGTTTATTCACATGGTTGTACAACCATTACCACCGTCTAATTCCAGAACATTCTCATCTCCCAAAAGAAACCCTGGTCCCATTACGCTGTCACTGCCCATCCCCCCACCCCCGCCTTCAGCAGCCACTGACCTGCTTTCTATGAATTTGCTTATTGTGAACATCTCATATGAGCAGAGTCACATGAATAGCAGAAGCCTTTTATGTCTGGCTTCCTTCACTGAGCATCATGTTTTCAAGGTTCATCCGAGTTGTAACACGCATCTGAATTTCATTCCTTTTTGTGGCCAATAATATTCCATTGTATGGATAACCAGTTTTACTTATCCATTCATCAGTGGATGGACATGTGGGTTGTTTCTACTTTTTGACTGTTAGGAATCACGCTGCTATGAACATTTGCGTGCAGGTTTGCACGGACATGTATTTTCTGTTCTCTAGGGTGTCCATTGAGCACTGGAGTTGCTGGATCATGTGTTTAACTTTTGGAGGATCTGCTAAACTGTTTTCCTTGGGGCTCTCTTTCAGAAGGACCATCTTGCTTAAATAGGACTTTCGTGTTTAAGGGTCCCCGGCAGGGCCAGGATGGGTGGGGGGCTCTGACAGCCAGCCCCCAGAGCCGGGTGCTCACACAAAGCCTCAGGCCGCAGCCTCCCCTCCCAGACCAGGATGCCCGCGGCCTTCCACACCCCCTTCCTCTGTCTGGTTTCTCTCATACTGACCGTGCTCCCTGCATTCTCCCTGCATTAAACCACGCTGCTGCCTCGCCTGCAACCTGCACTTGCGGGCGTGTTCTGAGCAAGCAGCCTGCCTGCGTGTGAGGCTGAGTTACCTCAAACTGTCTTGACCCACTCTTCCTAGATCTGGAAATGTTCTGAGCCAAACAACAGTGTCATTTCAGAGTCCTGGGGAAGAAAATCACCTGCAGGGGTTTTCTTTTCAAACTTGCTTAGGAAAACGCGAGCCCTCGTGAGGAAAGGCCTCGTCCACTGTGCTGACCTAGGCACGTCCCATAGGCTCTGTTTCTTCATCTCTAAAATGGGTTCAACATTGGCTACCTGGTAAGGGAATGGAGTAAGACACTGTGGATGCAGCTACCAGTACAGTGTTGGCTGCCCTCCCTGCCCAGGCGTGAGGGGCCCAGGGCTTTTCAGTACCACTCATCACCCTGCTTTTTCCCTCCCTCCCTGCCTCTTTCTCCCCATCTCTCTCACCTTTCACTCTGTCTGCCTTTCACTCTGCCCTCAGCTCTGGCCCCAAGTGGCCCTAGGGTCCCTGAAGTATAGACCCCAACCCAGGGAGCTGCCAGCTCTCAGATCGCCCAGTGCTCTCAGGGAGGACCCAGGCTGAATCCTCTTAAGGAGGATCAGATTATACCGTGGGTCACTGGCAGCACAGATCCCCAGGTCAGGGCAGCGGCAGGCACAGTGGACTGCGTCTAGCATGGCAACGCTGGGTCTCCGGCAGTGTGGGCCGCCCAGAGGGGTGGCACAATCTGGTTTTATCTGCCAGTCTCCTTCCCCAAGAGACCCCCTCCAGAGCCAGAGCTCTGAGTGCCCCTTGGGTCTGAGTCACCTAAGAGGCTGTGCTATGGGGGGGGGGGGGGGCAGGGCTTCCATGGCCGTGACCACCCAGCACTGAGTTCAGGATCACATCTGGGAGGGCCCGGGGCCAGACAGGATGCAGGCACAAGGGCTGCGGGTGGATAAGAGGTGGATGAACGGACAGATTTCCAGGCCGAGTTCATAATGCATGGGTTATTATTTTTAAATACTTTATAATAATAAATAATATGATTAATACATAAAGTTTTGGAAGCAGGAAAACATGAAGGGACAAAACTCATAATCCCATCACCTTGAAGATGAATTTCTTCAAAAATGACAGTTAATTCAGAAAACTCACAAGCAACAACATGAACCAAAAGGTCCTACTAGGAATCACTGGCTCTGTTCCGGGACGTCTCTCAGGCCATCCCCTCTGGAACTGGGCGGAGCGTGCCAGGAAAAATTCTCTCCTCAAGGAACTAGTCCACATAGCAAGTTCCCTCCAATCCAACAAGCTCTCGGCCCTCTGGGTGAGCTAAGCTTTCTTTAGGAATTGCCGGCAGCGTGCACAGCAGAAAGACAGGCCTCCTGGCCGCCAGCCCCTTCCCTCGGGCAATGTGTGGTTTAGGGCGCCTTCCCCCCCAACCGGTTCCCGCCCACAGGCGGCTGCGGGCAGCGCAGGCCCGGCCACTAGTGACCCTGCTCTGTCTTGTCTCGTTTGCAGCTGTCAGGAATGACAGGAACAAGAAAAAGAAGGAGCCTTCGAAACAGGAATGCACAGAGAGCTATGAAATGACGGCCGAGCTGGACGATCTCACAGAGAAGATCCGAAAAGCTCACCAGGAAACCTTCCCCTCGCTCTGCCAGCTGGGCAAGTACACGACGGTGAGCGCGCCCGTCCCGCCCACCTGCCTGCCCCGGCGCACAGTGCGCACGCGCACTCAGTCGCGCGCGTGCGCACGCGCACACAGACGCACATGCGCACGGGCAAACGCACGAGCCAACGCCTTCCCCTGGCACTGGGCCTGTTGGGGACGTGGCTGAGTCGGGCAGCGCACGGTCACCTCCTCCAGGCCAGTCTCAGACAGCCAGTGAGTCGGTTGGGCCTTTCCTCTGACTCAGCCCTGCGCCTTCACTCTGGAAGCACAGACCAGGCACTTACCACACGCCCAGCCACGTGCGAGGCCCTGCGAGAGGGTGAGTGTGGTGAGAGTGCTGCTCGCAGGGACCCGCAGTCAGGCGAAGAGGACGAGTAAAGCCAGGGAGGTGTCAGGCGTCGTGGCGGACACCTGCACAGAGACCAGCGGGGACCGGAGGGCGGGGCTCAATCTTTCAAAATTAGCCCTCCGGCTGGAAGATTTCACCCCGGTGATTGCCCCCTCCCCACCCCCCACCGCCAGGCTTCCGAGAAGAGGGTGGGGGTGGGGGGGCTTGAAAAAGCTCAGGGGAGGCTGACCTTCCCCAGTGCGGTGGGCCCCTCTTCTCCCGGTGCTCCCCTAGGAATGGCTTCGCTGAGGCTAGAAATCAAGAGAAAGGGGAAGGAGAGAGGTGGAATCAGAAGGCAGCAGGCCTGCGTTGGCTGGTCTGGATGGCGGTGGAGATGCCATGAGGTACTTTAATTTTTTAAAGTGGGGTTTGCATGTCTTACATTCACTGATGTATATTCCCAGTGTGAGGCACAGAATAGGCACTCAAATATTTGTGGACTGAATGAGTGAGTGTAACTCGAAAGTTGTCCTGGCTTCTTAAGTGGCTTTTGTTGCTCACCTAAGATGCTATAAATGTACTTAAAAAAAAAATCCAACTATGGCAGCATTTGCTGGTTTGATGACTGATGTGCTAGAAAAAGAGTAGTTTGAAAGGTCATGAAGATAAAAAGATGAAATGATGATGGCAGGAAAAAAAAAAGAATGGGGCTTGTGGGCTGGACAGTTGATGGCACGAACTTCTAAAGAGCTGGCGCCGGTCTTAGACGGCAGGTCCCCTGGCTGACCTGCCAACACAGGAAGGACCGGGAACCCTGCTTCCCAAACCTCAGCTCGCTTACAAAGCACCTGGCAGTTATTAAAGTGCAGGGTCTGATTCAGCAGGTATGTGTGTGGTGGGGGGAGTGGTTTCTCACGCACTCCCAGGCACAGCTGGTGCTGCCGGTCTGCAGACCACACTCTGCAAAACAAAGGCCGTGAACCGTACTTTGCGTAGCAAGGCCCAGTGCAACCTTCTGGGCCCCCGGGCCCTGGTGTCAGGGAGAAGGAGAGATGCTAGCACGCCCTACTCGCCAGTCTGTGACGCTGTTGACCTGGCCTGCTGTTGATTCAGTGGACAAGTCCCCCTTGAGCTTGGGGGCACCATCCACCCCAGAGCAGACATGAGACTGGGCAGCATAAGGGAGCTTTGATTTTTAACCTGGGAGGTAAAGCAGGCCCAGGGACCACAAGACAGGAGGGTGTTGCTGTGAATCAAGAGCAGGGCTGGTGGAACCAGGTGAACGTGGTTTAAATCCTGCTCAGCCACCAACCAGCTGTGCGATTGTATGCAAGCGGCTTCACCTCTCTCGTCCTCATTTTTGTACATCAGTCTGTTAGTAGTGGAGAGAATGGGCAGTCTGTGATCAGGGGTCTTTGGTATTGTTACCGTCATCATCATCATAGCGAATCCTCACTGAGCATTTACTCTGTAAAGGGGCCGCACTAAGTACTCCCAATACGTGAATTCTTTTACTTCTTTTGAGGACTCTGTGAGGTGGCTCTAATGCCCCCACATCACAAAGGGGTAGATCATTTACCTTGTGTCCCACAGCCAGTGAGTGGACTTGGACACAGTCTGACTCCAGGGGCATGTCCTTTAACCCCCCCACCATAATGGGTTGCTGTTACCTAGGAATAAATCAGACTTTTTTCTCCAAAAGGCAGAGTAAAAGAAAATCACAGTAGGGAGGGCTTCCTGGAGGTGGAAACTTCTGAGCCAGGTCTCGTGGTGAGAGATAACCTGTGGGGTCATTTGCTGCCTCACCTGGGGCCCCACCCATCTTCCGCGGGGCAGGGGGCTATCTTACTGTGGCCTTGTCAGCCCCCCAGACCCTGACTTACCTGGTAATCAGGTGAAGTGGCACCCACTCTAGTCTGGGGGTGTGCAGGGCAAACACGAGAACATATACATTTGCTCCCTCCGAGAACACATGCCCTGGCATGGCCTGGGACCAAAACACAGGTTCAGGACAGCCCTCCCTCTGTCAGTCAGCAGCCCCAGGGACTCTGCTGGGCCTCTCTGGGCCCTCCCCCACCTTCCTGCCCCCTCTTGGATTCTTGTTTTGCCAAAGATTTGATTCCACCTGCTTCCAGGCCAGTGAGGCTGCCTGCCCGCCTGTCAGGGCCCTGCTGGCATCTGCATCCCTGTGGCTCACACTGCAGGCCGGGACCCTGCCGAGGGCTTTCTGTGGCCACTGGGGCAAGCATGGGTCCCATGGCGGGGCGGAGGATTGGGGAGTTGATGCTCCTGGGAGCAGTCCCCACCTAATGGCAAAGAGAGGGTACCTCCTGGGTATCTCTGAACAGTCTGGCAATTTCCTTCTCAGGGTAAGAGTCCCCTTCCCCATTCCTCTCCCAGTGCTTCCTGGGAGCGCTTTCCAACTAAGCTGCTTGTGTTCACATCCTGGTTTCAGGGTGCTTCTAGCCCTAGACAGGGGCTTCCCCAAGAGCCACCAGCACCCCTTCCCATCTCCTGCTCCATCGGTCCCCAAAAATGGCCTGCCGCCCTAAACACTGCAGGAACTTTCTGCCCCTCCTTTGATTCCACAGGGAAAGTGGACATACAAATTCCACCTCTAGGGGGCTGTCCCTGACCGCACGGTGGCCTGACCGTCTTGCAAATGCCACTGCCCGTGCACGGAACCCAGGCTGTGCGGACGCAGCCTCTCCTTCGGCTTTTCTCTTTGTCTCTGCTCTCTCTACGCAGATCTAACTCTGTTTTTATTGTAAGCAACTTTCCACCCCTTCTGGAAGTTGGTGTGGATATAAATAAGTAACAGCAGCCATGACACATTCCCCGCAAGCCCGTGGTTACAGATCGAGCATTTTCTATACGGAGCTTTTCTGAGGGAAAGCTTCCGGCCGCCTTCACCAGGCCGGCAGCCCTGTCAGATGCCTTTGGAGCACGTGGGCAGAGAGGAATGAAGAGGCAGCCAGCTGCCCACCTACAGATCCTCGGAAGAGTAGTTCCTTTTTCATTCCCTAATTAGGGTAAATTTGGGATACTGGTCAGGCCCCAGGAGGCAGCAGAAACGGGAGGGGACAGCAGGACCCCAGTCCCCCAACCTCATTGCCCGGGCCTGGGCAGGACGGTCACCCAGGCTCAGAGCTGGGTTCCTTGGGGAGGCTTCTAACCAGTGACCTTCCTCAAAAACAAGCGGGTGAGGGGCACTCCTTGGGGGGCGCAGGGGCGGGGCTACAGCCAGCTCCAGGGATGGTGACTGCCTCCTTAGCAACGGTGGCATTCGGGCTCAGGGCCCCCAGACCTTCAAATCTCGCCTGTGCTGTTTAGGAGCTGCGTGATTTTGGGGCCATCACTTGAGCCCCAGCTGCCTTGAGTATGTAACGGGATTTGAACAGTTATCCATCGTGGGGCTGCTGGGGAGGTTAAGTGGGGAAAGTATTCCAGAGCACCTTGTGCAGTTTGGGCACAGAGACGTGCAAAATGGACAAGTCTCCTCCTGTTGACCATGTATGAATGCCTTGTCATTTCTTAGAGCCACATGCCCAGTCCTGGAAAAGTAAGTGTAGGTGGGACAGCCAGGTGGTCCCAGGAGGCATGGCCACAGCTGGGCCATCTGCTCCCTCTTCTCTCCGTGTGCCGGCCGTTCACCCATCTCAGGCTCCATGGGACACAAGGTGCCCTCGGGATGGGGAGCTGTGGAGATGTCGGGAGCCCTTCATCCACTAGAAAGAGCAACCACCTGCAGGATCCTGCAGCCACCCCACA
This sequence comes from Camelus bactrianus, assembly GCF_048773025.1. NCBI lineage: Eukaryota > Metazoa > Chordata > Mammalia > Artiodactyla > Camelidae > Camelus > Camelus bactrianus. Next base: position 112,357,726 of record NC_133539.1, on the reverse strand, counting down.
TCCAGCACCTGGAGCACTGATCCAGCCTCCACCCTGTGGCTTGGGCCCCCAGGCCACACCCTGCACACCACCAAGGCCCAGGATTCTGAGAACACCAGGATGTCCAGAGGGGCCGTCCCAGCCCAGGAATCTTGGATGTCGAGGACCAGGAGCATCCCTGAAACGCTACCTTCAAGAAAATCCTACAGTGTCACCCTTGCTTCTAGCCAGACTCCAGGCCCACAGAGACCCCTGTCCGGGCCCCGGCCCTGTGTTTCCCCTGCTCCCCTGCACTGGCAGAGCAGTTGCCAAGTTGCTTCCTCCCAGCTGTTGAAAGCGTCTGGGGTCTGAGGACCGTGCAACGTGCACTGGGGGCCTCTGGGCCTTGCCCTCTGAGGATGGACAGACAGGCTAGTATGTTCGCATGTTTGTTGACCATAGAGAGATGCTGGCCTGGCATGTCACACTCTCTTTGTGGCCACGCTGGGTACCTTTCAGCATCTGGAGTCTCCACCCAGGAGACAGGTGTCAGCAAACAAAGTTCCAGCCGGGATGGAGACTGGAGGGTGCCCGAGATGGTGGGCCCGGTGCTGGAGCTCAAACTGCCTCTCTTCTCTGGGCCTCAGCCTCCGCGTTCACCTCCACAGTGACAGTACACCTGCCAGATGGGGGCGTCGTGAGAATTAGAGGAGGTCGGAGAACAGTGCCTGGCTCCAGGTGAGCCCCAGAGAAGAGGCCGGTCCAAGAGAAACAGCCTGTGGAGATGCGGCGTGTGGACAGCGGGGACCTTCTACACGCACAGCTGGAAGGGAAGTCACTTCTCAGCACGGTCGGAGGGCGAGGACTTCAGGCCTGAGCAGGAAGGAGCCAGCTCAGCAGGTGGCCTGGGCCTTTTGTTCCTTTTACAAGATGCTGCGGCTCCTCTCTAGCCCAGGAGGAGGACAGGCAGCCCTGATTAAAGCCCTGTGGTGCCTGGAACTGCCGCGAATGGGCTTTAAAGACACTGGGGATGCCACCGCCACCTGTGGGGCTTTTTCTGTCAGAAAAGCAGCAGAGAACCAAGCTGGCAGGAGGAAGGGATCCACTTGTGTGACCAAAACAGCCATTTAATTGGAATCCTCGCAGGGTTGGGCTCCACTGCTGCTATAGTAGCCGGGGGGCCCTGCCCCGGCCCTGTGTTCAGCGTTGGGGAGGGTGGGCTGGGATCCTGCCTGGAGGGGCTGGGGGTGGGTGCTGCCTCTGCCCTCGGCTCTCCCAGCGTCCCCCCACCCCAGTTTCTGAAAGCACCGCCCCTGTGCTCCCCTACCCGCTTCATCACCGCCCCAACCAGCCGAGCTCTCCACTGGCTGCCCTGGAGGATAATATATAAGCCATTTTAAACCTCATGCCTATGAATCCAGCACCCAGTATAATAAAGCTCTGGGTTATTTTGTGTTTTATTAACTGCCCCTTCCCTTCAGTTTGCATAATGGTGAGTTAGATTTACATGCCGTTAAGATGGCTGTGCATTATTTTTAATAGAAGGTGAGGTAGGCCCAGTGCGTGGTGAAGTCGCCTCATGCGAGGCTGATGAAGATGTGGCTCACACGGGCCGTGCCCGCAGTGCCTTTTTTTCCAGATGGATGCTCTGTTGTAAGATGATTTCCTGCTGTCTGCCCCCCTTCCCTGTCATCTTCCCACCAACCTGAGAAACCACCGAGTACATTTAATTACAGACCCAGTGGCCACACACCTTGGCCTCGCACTCCACTGGGTGCACCTTGTCGCCAAGCCCTTGGGGAGGGGTGAAGTCACCCCAGGATGCTCGCCCACTTTCTGCAGGGAACACTGTGGGAGGGGCCGGCCAGCACCTTTTTCAGGGCTTCCGTGGCCTCCCTTGTGCAGACTTTCTTTTCCTGCTTTCCTCACCACCCTTAAAAGCACAAGCTCGTTTTACAGGCTCTGCGGCCTGTCATTGAGGGGAGGAACCCGTGTTGTGGGGTTGGGGTGCCTGGTGTCCACATGTGTCAGGGCCCAGACGCTGGCCTGGGACCCTCCCTGTCCAGTCTGCCTCCAGGGCCGGCAGAGGCCACGGCACAGAGCAGCCTCCTCACAGGTTAGTTGTCCTGAGACTGAAAAACACGCATAAACTTGGGGAAACTTCATTCACTCACGAATTCATTAAAATGTTTTTGAGCCCTTACTGTGTGCCAGGCACTGTTCTAGACGCTGAGGACACAGCAATGACAAAGGAGACAGGAAGCAAATGGGAGAGTGGGTTGGGGGCTGAGGGCTGGCAGTGGAGCAGGTCTGGAGTGCGGGGGGGACAGGCAGTGCAAGGGTCTGCAGAGTGGGGGCGGGGGGATCAGGCTTGACCAGACTGGAAGGATGGGGAGTGCGTCACGCAGGAGTCTGGGGCCAGAGCAGGCCTGGTGGAGGGGCCGTCAGTGCAGAGACCCAGAGGTAGGGCCATGCTACCTCGTCCAGCGAGAGCAAGGGGGCCTGTGGAGCAGGGGGAGAGTTGGGGAGAGCCAGGGGGACATGATCAGAGGGCAGGATGGCCTTGCAGGCCATTGAGAGAACATTGCCAGAGTGAGATGAGAAATTGGAGATGTTGATCAGCGCAGTGATTTGCTCAGACTTGTTTGAAAAGGATCCCCGTACTCCTTTGGGAAAAGAGCAAACCATGAGGAGGCCAGCGTAGAATGAGGGAAAGCCCAGCAGGGGCTGTTCCTATAACCCAGGTAGGAGGTGATGGTGGCTGTGAGGTGGGACCTTATCTCTAAGTCTAGACAGTTCTTTTTGGGGAGAATGTGGAATGCTCAGACCTGTACCGTCTCAGGCCCTAACTGAACATTAGTCAGAATTCTTCCTGTTGCAGGTGATAGAAACCAAACTCGAATTGACTTGGGTGAAAAATTACATCCTGGTGTGGATCAGGCGTGGCCGGACCTGGCCCCTTGGTACCGTCAGGAAGGCTGCCGGTCTGACCCGACAGTGGTCTCGGCTTGCGTCTGAATTGGGTACATTAATTCATCAGGGTTGCAAAACAGTGAATCCTCCTCCTATCTTTATTTCGTTTATGAGCTGGAGTAATTGCATAGAGATTCCCTGCATCTGTTACTTGATAACCCAGGGATAAAATTTTGAGCATTTTTAAAAGATGAATCTGAGCTAAAAAGTCAACCCCCTCCGAGGCCTCCGGGTGAAGACTGAGTCGTCAGCCCACTTCAGTTCCCTGACTTCCGCCGAGCTTCCTGGCAGATACCCCTGACCGTGTTTCCTCTCCCTGTCAGAATTCCAGTGCTGACCATCGAGTCCGACTGGACCTGGGCCTCTGGGACAAATTCAGCGAGCTGGCCACCAAGTGCATTATCAAGATCGTGGAGTTTGCTAAGCGTCTGCCAGGCTTCACCGGCTTGACCATCGCAGACCAGATCACCTTGCTGAAGGCCGCCTGCCTGGACATCCTGGTACGTGCCCCCTGCTCGCGTGGGTCGGGTGAGCGGGGAGGATGGGATGAGATGCTTTGAGACCAGAGGCTCTGCTTCCCCAGCCGCTCTTCCTGCCGCTGGTGGCCGAGGGCTCCCCGGAGCTGGTGTGGGAGTCCTCCGTGGCCCTGGGAAAGGGCCCAGCAGCCCTGCTGTTCTCCCACTGTGGCTTCCAGCACTCCAGAGGGGTGAGGGCCCCATCGCAGCCCAGCCTCCGCAGACCTCTGCCAGCTGCGTGACCACCCCTCTCTCCCTGATGTGGCCCCGGTGATGGGGTCATCGTGCTGGCTGGGCTGGCTTCCTTGCACAGGGGACGTTGGAGGTGGCAGGGGTGTGTCCTGCCTGGGAAGGTGTGTGCTTTTGGGCCTCTGGAGGAAGTGGGAGGGGAGGCTGGCCCCCACGGGTTCATCAGAGCATAGGGAAAGCGGTTAGCTTTTGAGGTATTTTAAAAATAGAGATTTTTCTTTTTCTTATACATCTTTCATAGCTTTGGAATAAACAGTTCTGCAAAGCAAGTTCAGTTACCATAATCAGACACCCCACCCGCCCACAATCCCTCTCAGGAGGAGAGAGGACCCTGTGGGGGGCAGTTGTGCTGGCAGCTTGTCTGTCCACCCAGGAGTCGGGTCTGAGGAGAGTGATAGTGGTTACTCTGCGGCGTACAGGTGCCAGGGATCCTGACAGTCTGTGTGATGCGATTTCTTCTCATGAAATGAGAGGGGCTGGGATGAACCTAGGAGCAGGAAGAGTGGGACCTGAGAGCAGCATCCACCTGTCACACCCCCTCGCCCTGTAGCGTTTGCAAACCTCAGCTCATTTGAGCCTCATGCGGCAAAGTGAGGTGGGGATGGAGACCCCACCTGCCTTACGGGAGGAGCTTGAGACCCGGTGAATCAGCTGAGTCCAAATGGTTCAGCTCTGAAGGCATGAGAGGCTGTGCAGACATGAGGTATTAGAAGCACAAGCAGGGGTGGCGTCGCAGGTATGGCCCTGGGGACGGAGCTTGCCCGGCCACCAGAGGTTAGATGCAACTTTGGCCCATCAGCCAGGATATTGATGATGAGTTCTTGGAATCATTAACAACCAAGGACAGGTTTTTTGACACTTTCCTCACAAATGCTTAATGTGTGGTGCTGGGTAGGATTTCAACTAAGCCCCAGGACACCCCGACATGGAGTTCCGTGGTGAGGCGGAATGGCCACAGGGTGGCACGGGCCCTGTGGGACCCTGCCCACTGCACCGCGTGGAGCCGTCCCGATGCGCCGGCTCTGGCCTCTGCTGGCTTCGTGGTCCCCTCTTGTCTGGTTGCCAGGCGGTGATTTGCAGTTCCCTCACCTGCTGCCCTTTGGGAGAGAAGGAGCGAGAAGAGGGATGCTTTGAGGTCGCCCCAGGGTCAGGGGGTCTTGTGTCCACAGCGGCAGGTGCTCAGTGCTCAGGGAGCTTAGGTGCCCTGGGGAGCCTCACCAGGCTCCCGCGGCCACAGTCCTGCATCCCACACGGACGCCCAAGCCGGCAGCCCTCCTCCCTTCGCTGTGGCCCACGAGCAGCCAGTGTTAGGTGGGTGGTGCAGAGGTGAAAGGGCCAGACTCCTGGGTTCAAACCCAGGTCTGCCCCTCACGAATAGCAAGACCCTCGGGAGGCTGGGGGCCGTCTCTGAGCCTCACTCACTGCCAGTGATGTGGGTGTGAGAGGGGCTCCTCCCCAGTCAGGTTGTGGGGAGAACTCATGGGGATAATGCGCCTGAAGCACTTAGCTCAGTACCCAGCACAGAGTCAGTACCCTTTACTGCCGTCCTCCACCTCCTCCTGCTCCTCCTTTATTCCTCTTCTTCCTGCTCATCCTCCTCCTCCTCATCCTCCCCCTCGTTGTCCTTCTCCTCGTCCTCCTCCTGGCCGGGAGCCCGGAGCGTCTCCGGGAGCTGTCCGTGTATGTGCGTGTGGCCCCCCCACGCCCACACGTGTGCCGTCCAGAGCTGTGCTGCCCAGGACAGTGGCCTCCTGCCTCCTGAAATGTGGCTGGTGTGAGCACCGTGCTTGTGCAGGAAATACTCGATTTCAGAGACTTAGCGTTTAATCATGTAAAGTATCTCCTTAACGATTCTTTATGTTGGTTCCATGTTGAAACAGTATTTTGGATCTATTAGGTTAAATTAAATAGATTATTAAATTTAATTTCACATATTTCTCCTAACATTTTAAATAACGACTCCCTGAGCCCTGGTTTCAGAGGCAGCGCAGCGAGAAGAGACTTGCGCTCCCAGCACACGCCTCCTCCTCAGGAACAGGAGACTGCGAGCAGGTCCCGTAGGGGCAACGCTGTGTCCCATGAGCGCCCACACGAGGCCCCATGTGCTGCGGAGGGAGACGGCCGGGCAGAGCTCTGTGCTGCTGTGTCATCACCACCACCCAGCGTTCCCATAGCACAGGAGGATAAATAGGAAAATCAGATCAGGGTCTGCCCCCCAGACTCAAATACTATGAGTACAGAGACTGAGATGGGTGAGCAGTTGGAGCTTTCTCCTTTGCCAAAAACTTAGAAATCCCTGAACTTCCTAAACCCCCTTCAGGGGATTACAAGGTGGGAGAGAGTCAGATGAGGGAATCCATTTCATTAATAAGTGGGTAAATATTCATCAGTCACCTGCTGTGTGGACAACACTGCCCTAGATGGCAAGGAAATGGCAAGGAGCAAGACAGGTGAAGAGCAGTCCCCTTGTAGAAGCGTGTCTTCTGGAGGGTGATGAGTTGGGAGGCTCAGAGCACCAGCCTGCGAGGAGAGTAAAGTAGGGTACTGGGTGGCATTTGGGAGTACTACACAGTGGTGAAAAAGACCCCTGCTCCCCACGCCAGCACGGGGTATCTCCCGGCCGAGATACGGAGTGAAGAGAAGCCAGACAGTGCTGTGTGACTCCACTGACCTGCAGTTCAGAAACAGGCAGAATGAGGCCATAGAAACAGAGGTCAAAGTGATGGAATGATGGAGCCCTTGGGAGGAGGTTTGATTGGGAAGGGCCCAGGGAGCCTGTAGGCGCTAGGACTGTTTGTGCCTTGATCTTGGGGAGCTCACGCAGGCCCATGCTTGGGGTACACACAGCTGTGTGTGCACTTGAGGTGGGTGTATGGCCCATGTATGTTGCATTAGTTATCTGCCGCTGCGTAACAGGCTGCCTCGAAACTTAGCGGCTTGAGATAATACGTGTTATGTCACAGCCCCTTTTGGTCAGGAACTCACAGAGCCAGGTGGTTCTGCGTCTGGGGCTCTCATGAGGCTTCCTTGAGGATGTCAGCAGAGCAGCCTCAGCTGAAGGCCCGACCGGGGCTGGACAGGCTGCCCACAGGATGATGCCTCACGTCTGCTGTTGACCGCAGGGCTGGGCTTTTTGCCACAGGGCCTCCCCAGGGGGCTGCATGAGCGTCCTCATGCCACGTCACCTGGCTTCCCCAGAGTAAAGAGATGGGAGAGTGGGCGAGGAGCGGCCGCCACCCCTCCCACGGCCTCATCACCAGCTGTCACTTCCCTGCATCCCATCATTGGAGTCAAGGCAGTGGCTCCAGCCACACTCGCAGGGAGGGGAATGAAGCTTTGCTCCTCAGAGTGGGTAGGAGCAAAGAATTTGGGGGCATGTTTGAAAACCACCACACATGTTACACCTCAATGTTTAAACATTTATTTCATATTTCAAAAAAATAGGGGGATGTGATATAAAATAATGGTTTTGGGGGAAGTGTGTTCCCTGTGCTCTCTGAGGAGGTGACATTGAGCTGAGCCTTGACTAGACGAGTCAGGCACGTGAAGATCAGTGGATAAGTGTGAAATGCAGAGGGAACAGCACAAAACAGTGCAAAGGCTCTGCTGCAAGGCTCAGAGAGGAAAGCGTGGGGCGGACATTAACAAGCAGGGCGGAGGGGCAGCTGAAGGCAGCGGGGCTGCAGGAAGAGGCCGGAGTCTGTGGGTCTGAAGAGGTCCGGAAACCATTGGTTGGGGGTGTTGGCGAGGGGGAGATGGCTCTGATGACTGTGTCGAGCAGCGGCTCTGGCTGCGGGGCTGGACTGGAGACACAGGACGGTTCCGAGGCCCTGGCCGCGGAGGGGCAGAGGTGGCTTGGGTTGGGGCAGTCACTAAGGGGACAAGCAGAAGTGGACGAGGGGCTCTCCGTCTCTGGGTCTCACATACTCAGCCCTTCCCTGGCCCCTGCTCCTCGGCCGCAGCAGGCAGTGGATGGCATTCGGTGTCCTTGAGGGGGACAGGGTTCTCCCTGCCCCAGGGAGGGTCGGTTTTGCCCATGAACGAGCTCTGTGTTGTCGCCTGGCCCCTCCTTTGTGCGCTGGCCCTGCCAGGGCTATTTTTACCCACCTCGTGGGGCCGGCGTGCTCCTCTGTTCAGATAAAACAGCCTCCTTTCAAACAAAGGGCGCTTTATCCTGGAGAAGCACTTGGTGGTTTTCCTGGCATTTGACTTTAGTGTGACAAGATGCAGCTCCTGGGTTTGTGTCCAGGGTTGCCTGGCCCAGCCCAGGGCGACAGGGAGTGGGGCAGGGGCTCCTCCGTCCCGGCCACCCGCCCTCCTCTCTGGATGGCCCGTTTACACTTGGTTTTGGTTTTGAACTTTCTAGGGAGAGAGGCAACAGGACATAGTTCAAATGCTTCATCAGCATCCAAATGCTGTCCCGCTTCTGAGGAGGAAACCCCTTCAGAGTGGAATAGTCTGAAAGCCGTTTTGTGAGCTGCCGTTTGGACCGGGTTTCTCAGTGAGCCGCTGACGGCTCGCAGGCCTATGGTCGGCCATTGGCCAGACCGGAGCTGTTCCTCTGTGTTGGTGCTGGGGTGCGCTGACACTCAGCTTCTCCCCTCAGGTGTCTTCTGGCCAAGAGGACACTGGAGTCAGGCTTTTTGTTCCACAGATGCCCTCGCCCCGCAGGGCAGCCTGGTGCTTTCGCCCGAGCCCAGGCTGCGTGTAGGAGCAGGGCCGGCTCCGGGCCGGCTCATAGCTGGCTTCCCAGAGGGCCCGAGCAAGGACACCGGAGCACGGGATCTTTGCGGGACAACAGCACTGCCTCCTGGTTCGTGAGGGCCAGTGGCTGAGGCTCTTGTGTGCGCACCGCCAAGCAGAGGGGACGGTCTTCCCCACCAGACGTGTCCTGGCCCCAAACCCCCAGCACTTCCCTGACAAGGGGCAGGATTTGACCGAAGTTCTCTTAGTGGCCCTGCTGGGAGCCGGGGGAGGGGGGCGTCTGTCCCTCCCCCAGGGCCCACCCTCCGCACGCGGTGGCGGGACCGGAAGGCGCGGACCCTTCGGTCAGTGTCGGCCTCCGGGCTGACTCCGAGGTGAAGCGTCTTGGAGACGACAGCCCGTCACACGTCTGGAAGGTGCTCTCAGCTCCCTCAGCCTGCCGGGCTGGTCACCTTTGTCCAGGCGGGATTACTTTCTCGCTGGGTCAAGTGTGGAGACTCGGCTGGCGGGAGGCCCTTCCCGGTCATCGGTGCAGAGCTAGGGTCCCGGGCGGACAGGAGCCGCGGAGCCCCTCACCGGCGGGGTGCTGACGGGGCCGCGGGGGGACCACGGGCAGCAGCAGGGCTGCAGACCAAGGGCGTGCCAGGCGGGGTTGGGAGGCTGCGGCACGAGACCCAGGCTGCTTTTCTAGAGCAGTCCCACCCAGGCTTCTTGGCTTAGCTGAGGTGTCACCTCTTGTCCGTGGATCTGCCCTGGGTTTCCTGCCGGCTGTGCCGTAGTGTCCCCTCTTCCACGCACTGGCGCCCTGCTCATTCCTCTCTTGCCCCGTGGATCGTAGTCCTCTGTGGACCCGTCGAATCAGAGACATCACAAGTCAGGGAGCCTGACTTGGGAGGAGTCAGATTCAGCCATGTCTTAATTGTGTGACCCTGGGTACATGGCTTAACCTTTCTGAGCCTAATCTGTAAGATGAGAATCCTGTTGGCCCCACCGAGTTATTGGGAAGGCGAATGGAGAGCATGTGAACACTCAGTATACACTGGACATTTAATAAATGGTAAATATTGGTCTTTCTTTTTGGTAGACTGTAAACTCTTAAAAAAAAAAAAAAGATAGAATCTTTTTCCTCTTTTTCTCCCCAGCACCTGGCACAGTGCCTGAGACATAAGTAGGTACTCAGTAAATGTTTATTTGAGTCAGATGAATTACTTTTAGTATAAACAGATACTTCTCAAAATTTCTTGCATCCTATTTATTATTCCCTAAATAGCTTTAGCCCGGGTTTTGACTTCTGTGGTCTTTTGAAGGAAGAGCTGGGGGGACATTCACATCCAAAGAGGGGTGAGCGGCTCTGGTGCTGCAGGAGCTCCCAGGAAATCTCCACGTGATCTCCTGCCCTGATCTCATGGAGGCTGTCAGGGCAGGCTCGCTCTGATGCCCCATCAGACGTGGTTGTCTTCTTCCAGATTCTCAGAATCTGCACCAGGTACACCCCAGAACAAGACACCATGACATTTTCGGATGGCCTGACCCTGAATCGAACCCAGATGCACAACGCCGGCTTCGGCCCTCTGACCGACCTCGTGTTCACCTTCGCCAGCCAGCTCCTGCCTCTGGAGATGGATGACACTGAGACGGGCCTTCTCAGCGCCATCTGCTTGATCTGTGGAGGTACCCAGCACCCAGAAAACCCTCACGAGATTTCCTGAAGAACAGCTTACATTTGTAATTTATGGGAAATTCCTCATCTCCAGTTTGGAGTTATTTTGCATGGAAAAAGACATGTGAACAAAGCCAGGCATGCATGCTTAGAGTTTGTTGCATTCTTCAATATTTTTTTATAAAATTAAAGGTATTCGGGGTCTTTCTGTTCTGCAATACCAAAATGTTATTTCTCCAGTTGCCACAGGTATTTTTTGTTAAGGTAGGATCAGATTGTTGTTAAATAAATTGCCTAGGGACATTTTAAGGAAGCACCAAGGAACTTGCCTGTGCTGTTTGCTAGTTTAGTGGCTGGGACTACAAGTCCTTGTGCTGGCCCCATACCAACCTTTGGAAGACTGGGATAAACAGGGCTTTCTTCTCTGTAGTGACCCCTGCTGGCTCAGGGGAGGCTGAATCGTAAGTGATTAAAGAGTAACCAGCTTTAATTAGGGGACTGATTCACCTTGCCTTTTTAACCATCCTGCTCAAGGTTTCTAATTCAGTTCAGTAGTGACACCTCCTGGTCATGAGAAGTAATTCTCTGCTGGGGACGAAAGCAACCAGCCATCAAAATGTGGTTTTGATCAACAAGGACAATCATTTTCAAGTATCATTGCCTGAAGCAGTTGCAGTGTCCTCAGATTTGTTTGTGTGATTGAATCATCAAATTAATAAAGTTATGGCACAGCGGAAGCAGGAAGAGAGGAAATGGGCGGAAATTCTCTAGCCTGCAAAGTGCATAACTCTTTCTGTCCTGATACTGATTGCTTAATGCTTCATTCCTGGTATCTAGACCGCCAGGACCTTGAGGAACCAACAAAAGTCGATAAGCTACAAGAACCATTGCTGGAAGCACTAAAAATTTATATCAGAAAGAGACGACCCAGCAAGCCTCACATGTTTCCAAAGATCTTAATGAAAATCACGGATCTCCGCAGCATCAGTGCTAAAGGTACGTCCCTGTCCGCCGTGCTCGCCCGCCAGGTGAGCTCAGTCCCCACCACGTTGCACTGCTTTTTTCAAACCCCGTGTTTTAATTCAGGATGTTTGATAAGACTGCTTTTTTACTATTTTGGAATTCATTTCTCATTGAAATCAAAAGCAATGAAAATAGTACCTACCCTTAAAAAAAAGAAAAACTCAAATCTTACCCTACCCCAGTGATCTTAACAGATTATAGAGCTTTAAAATTCAGATGACTTAAGCGAATGATTAGAAAAACTGTGTCCAAGAGAACGTACAATATGGCAGGCTTCTCAGTTTCCTAGTTTTCCACACATTCCATTTCATTCCAGCTTTCCACACATGCTCTGGTTTGTGTAGACATGATTCCAGTTTTTCCTGAACAGCCAAACCTCAAGAACGATGAGCGGCGCTTAGGCTGTCACGGGTCACGCGGCCCTGTCCCTCAGCCTGGCCGCGGCGCCCCCGCGCGTAGGCAGGGGCACCTCTGCACGCCCCTAGGCAGAGACGCTCTCGCCTTCCGGAGAGGTGGAACTGTTTCTGCCTAGTGATTTCCAGGTTACAGGCACCTGGAGCAGTTACAGAAGCGCCTGGAGCCCTGTGACAGCTGCGTGTTGGAGCGGGGTTTCCCTACCAGAGAGAAAGCTCGGCAGCCGCCCCGGGCACCAGACCTGCTGCTTGTCACTCCCCTTCCCGCTGCGCGCACTCTGTCTCTGAAGACCCTGGTGAGCCAAGGAACAAACTCCATTTCAGAAAGTGCTTAGAAGCACCATAAACCTGCTTGACAGGGAGTTTCAATTCTTGAGCTCCTTCTTAGAGGTTTCTTAAGTGAGACACCGAGTTCATCCCTGGCGTGGAACTCAGTGTAGAAGAAACCAGTGCTTGACCACTGTAATTTTGACGTCTTTGATTTTAAAACAGTGAGGTCGTGAACGAACACTGCCGCTCCCTGTATCTGTAACCCGCGTCGTCCACTAGCACTCGGGGCACTCAAGCACCTGAAATGTGGTTAATGCAATTGAGACACTGGTTTCCTAATTGTATTTAACTTAATGGATTTAAGTTTGAACAGCCACACATAACTAGCGGCTGCCCTGTGGGGCAGTGCACTGCTCTGTCGCTGACCATCACCACACACTTATTACTCAAGTCACTTCCTCCGTTTGTGGGTCACTGGAACCCTCTCAGCGGGCTCATTTCCAAGATACACTGTTTTTGGTCTTTTATCAGGAACTTCTTTGTAAATTATGTCAAGTAAATATATACTGATACTGCTTTCTAACACCGACTGAGGCATAGAATGATCAAATGTAAGCATGTCATCACGTCGCTGCTGCTTTTTCTACAGATGAAGTGGAAACGTGTTCATGCTGTGCGATTAGGGTGGCCTCCGGGCGGCACTGGTAGCACCGTTCTCCCCCTTGTTAAAGGACACGAAAGTTGGCCCCAGTGTTCACCCTAACTCCTTATCTCTAGCAGATTTCTATTATCTCTTTTTAAAAGGTGCAGAACGTGTAATTACCTTGAAAATGGAAATCCCTGGATCGATGCCACCTCTCATTCAGGAAATGCTGGAGAATTCTGAAGGACATGAACCCTTGACCCCCAGTTCAAGTGGGAACACGGCAGAGCACAGTCCCAGCGTCTCACCCAGCTCGGTGGACAACAGCGGTGTCAGTCAGTCACCACTGGTGCAATAGGACACTCTCCCGCTACTTCAGACATTCCCCAGTACCTTCACATCGGGATTTAAAATGCAAGAAGAAACATTTTTACTGCTGCTTAGTTTTTGGACTGAAAATATATCGAAACTCAAGAAGGACCAAGAAGTTTTCATATGTATCAGTATATACCCCTCACTGTCTAACTTACCTAGAAATACAAACTTTTTAAATTCTAAAAATCAGCCATTTCATGCAACCCAAAACTAGTTACAAGCTTCTGTTTTCCTCTTTGAACACTCAAGATTGCATGGCAAAGACCCAGTCAAAATGATTTACCCCTGGTTAAGTTTCTGAAGACTCTGTACATACAGAAGTTGGCTCTGTTCTCTCTCTCCTGTATGTCTGGTGCTCTCCTGTCTTGCTTACTCCCCGTAACTGAGACGCCAAGGTTATGAAACCGATTACTGTACATGTCCATTAAGACAGGTTCAAAAAGATAACCGTCTTGCTTTCACAGAATAATCAAGACCTCGAGGTAAGGAGACGGGACTGTTGTACAGTGTGACAAGGTAAGGCTAAAGATGCTCTAATTTAGTTAGTGTAGAGGCTTGTCCTTGCTCTTTCTGATGCTCTCAGACTGCATCTTTTTATTTCTTGTTGCCCAGTAAAAGTACACAAATTCGCTGCACTAGCAGAAGAGAATTCTGTATCAGTGTAACTGCCAGTTCAGTTAATCAAATGTCATTTGTTCAATTAATGTCACTTTAAATTAAAAGTGGTTTATTACTTGTTTAATGACATAACTACACAATTTTTTTAAAAAAGATCCCTTTTTACAGTAATGATAGCCTCCAAGGCGGAAACACTTTCCAGTGTTAATAAGCTGTTGTTTACCTGTTCACAAGCCATTAGGGCGGTGTCACGGGCTCACCGACAGGCTGGGCCACCACCTGCACCATGGGGCTCGCGTAGCCTTGCAGATTCCTGCTTAATATCGGTTTGTTTTATTTTCCATTAAGTCCCAAAGACATGGGCAGAGACTCTGTGTCCTCTGGCCTTGTTCAATCACTATGAAACAGAATGGAAGCTGGGGTAGAGTGGTTAACAGATACCAGTGTCAGTTTCTTAGATCTCATTTAAGCACTAGTGGGATTTTTTTTTTTTTTTGATATATTAGCAAGTCTGTGATGTACTTTCACTGGCTGTTTGTACATTGAGATTGTTTAACAATGCTTTCTATGTTCATATACTGTTTACCTTTTTCCATGGAGTCTCCTGGCAAAGAATAAAATATATTTATTTTAAAGGTGTATGGGAGCTTTTACTACTGTCATCGTGAGTAAAGAGACAGAAAACACAGTTCCATTTTTAATGTTTAAATTTCATTTCAAAAAGCAGGTCTGTAGTCTGCAATCATGACAATTAAAATCTGTGCTAATGCACAACAGTCTATAACAGTTCTACAAGCCAATCGGACAGTACATGACAGTTCAATGAGTAAAAAAGAGCATAAAACTGTATGTGTAAGAACAAAATGTTAAAAGGCCTACCACAATAATAAAAAACCATCAATTACATTATCACATTAAAATAAGCCAGATGTACAAAAGTCTGAGACAGAAAAGACAAAAGGACAACACAAGTTATCTGTTGAAAAATGTTTCTGTGCTCTTTGGGCACTTAATTAAACATTGCAAAATCAACATCTTCTTCTTCGTCAGAGTCTGCAAAGTATTTTACTTCTTTCCTAGCCCGCCCGCTCCGTGGCAGAGAGGGTGGTTCAGAAGTGAAGTCTGATGGGAAGAGGTCCACATCTGAATCCTGATCAAAAGATGTTTTCTTCGGTTTCTAGACATTTTTTTAAAAAAGAGAGACTTAAAACCCCGAAGTTTTTTAAAAGGGTTAAAAAAAAAAAAAGAAGACTAGTATTAAAAAGATGTATTCCTTATACTTATATTTATTTGGGAAATATTGCAAATAATGGTTCTCTTAAAATCAGAATTGTAATGCTAACTTAAGTGTGCGGCCAGTTACCACATCACTTCTATGAAGGGAAAAGTAGGATTAGGTATGGTTCGTCACCCTGGTGATCTCGCAGTACTTAGCCACATTACTTCATTCTTTCTGAACTTACATGTTACCCAGCAAACATGCACAATGCACAGATTAGTAAAAATTCAAGTTGTCTTATTGGTAAGTACCTATCAGGCCATGAGAGGAAAACAGGACTTGTGCACAGAACGCAGTGCACAATGTTTGTTAGTGTTTATAAAAATGCAGAGAAGAGCCACCAGGATGGACCAGAGTCACAGGAGACAACGGGATGGGAAAGGTCAATGCGGAGAGCACCGCACAGCTCAGCTCATCCCTGTTTGTTTTTAAGTTTTAATAGGACAGAGAGAGACGAGGGAGTCATTTGATGTTATTAATTTACCTAAAAGAGACTGTACTTCTGGTGAAGGGTCAGACTAATTGGGATAATTAGCCACAGTCAAATGAATTCAAGTTAAGAAAAATCAAATTAGTTCTGGTCATATAAATCCACATTAAAAAGAAATAGCCTTCATTGGTTCTGAAAATTCGTATTTCAGACAGGGAGCGTGCAGCTCGTGCTCACCGGCGGAAGGGGGACACTCTCAGGCTAGTTTGTGCCACACTGTCACCCGAGAGACAGTCCCGCTTATCTGCACTTTCCACCTGGGTGATATCTAACCGTATACAAGCCCCCGTGGGTAAGAGCTGCTCTGCTGAGCTCTGCTACAAGACATAGTTTACTGAACTCAGCCACTTACACATATTATCTTAGAACTACATTAAAAAGATGGTCCTGATTACCTTGCTGGGTGGTTTGGAAGTTCTCCTGCCAGGGTTATAATCACCTTCATTTTCAGAGCCAGATGCTTTCCTTTTCTTTGCCCCTCGGCCTTTACCTTAAAATGATACAAAGGGTTTGTTATCTCAAGGTTAAGTGCAATATAGAAGATAAATACAGAACATTATCCTTCCCTTTTCTGGCGTGCCCAGTTAGTACTGCACTCCTGATCTCTTCCCCTGGTTGATGCAGAAACAATTCTGCAGCATTCTGTCAGGTCTGGGGTTGACATGACTAAAGAGTACTTCACAAATACACTTAAACTAGTCAGAAGGTCCTGGTGACAAATTTTAATAACCAAGCCCCTAATGTATGAAAGAAAACATTTGCATTTTGCACATACAGTCCTTGGCCTGAAAAGAAAATCTCTTAGAAGAGTATATTTTAAATTATACGTGATGAAAAAATTGGTTTCTAATCTGTCACAGGCCAATACTTACCAACTGCATTTTAACAACCATTTTAAGTAGCACAATCTTAAACCATGAGATAATCTGTCAAATCCATATTCCTTCCCAGACTAGATTCATGCAGCCTATTTTTTCATCTAACCTCTCATTCTCATCATTGGATGAGGTGGGGAGGGAAGGTGACCAAATGTTCTCGATCCTTTGATGATGCCAGTAAAAGAGAAAATGGAGCTAAACTGCAATTCTACATGTCTTAAAGTTCCTGAAGAGCTATGACTGACTAGGCTGCACACACAGCAGGACACGAGAGCCTAAGGGGTCTTGGGATGTCACATTTCATCAAATGAATCCATGGCGCTAGTGAATTCATAAAGGTTTCAAACTGTGGGTCCCTAACTACTGACCTCCCCAGCCACTGTGCCCCTTTTCTGCCCCCTCTTGTCCCTTGTTTCCATGTGGTTCTGTGTCTCCTTACCCTGCCCACCACTTCAGTAAACACACTGATGGTAGTATCTGTCAGTTGGATGAAAGACTGAGCAGCTACCCTTAGAGAAAATCATGTCTTACATATTTTTTAAGCATCTTTAAGGACTTTTTAAGATTCTGAAGGTAAAGAGGAGAGAGCAGGGAGAAGCACTGGTGCCAGCGCCCTTGTCGGGCCCTGGATTTCATTTCATTTCCTAGATGAGTTTGAAAAGCTCTAGCCTAAGAGTCCTCGCTCCAACCTAGCCCACCGAGGCCATGCTTTAGTGAGGAGCCCTCACCTGCCTTCTTAATAACCACTTCCACTAGGTCCATGCAGGGGACCTCCGATCTTCGGCACAGGCGTCACTTATCTGACCTCCTTGTAATTTCTCAATTTCCTGATTTGTAAAACAAAGTGACTGGACTAAACTGCTGTACTTCCTTTGGACTCTTAACTCACCACTGATTCTTAAACACATTGCTTACTGAGCAGTAAAGCAATTTAAAATACCCCTCTAAATTCACTGAGCAGAAGACACAGTGTTCTGCACCTGGAACATGCTGGAGAGTTACATGAAGACACCCCTCACCTCTCGGCGCCGCGGTCTTCTTTGGAATGCCAAACTCGGAGTCCGAATCAGAGTTCACAGTCTCTACCTTCTTCTGCTTGGGAGTTCTCTTGGGCTTAGGGGTTGTATCTAAAGACGGTTTTCCTATTAAGCAAATTTCCATTTCACAGATCAGCGTAATATACTTACCAACAGCACGAGCTGAAGTGAGCCGTATAACGAGGGGATTTCTTACTGCTGATGTGAAACTGAGAAGCCTTCAATAATACAATGATTTCTTTCCATTTAGTGCCAGTGTAAAGGGAAACAACAGCTCATAGATGACAAAATGCTTTTTACGTAATAATGCATAAATTTGCCTTTTGATAATGCAAGTGAGCTATTTTAAACAAGGGCCATTAACATGAATTAAGCAGTAACTTTCAGAAAGCAGCAGTAAAAATATAGGATAGCCATGACCCAAAGTAACATGTCTGACATACTAATTATAACCCAAGTACAACTACATGTTAGATTCTAACTTTTAAAAGGTTTTAGAGAAAAAAAAATTTATGGAACCCTCAAACACCATGAATAGGAACTGATACACTTCCATTCAAAAGTTGAAATCCAGACTTGGCACTTTTATGTGAAAAGAAATAGGAAAATTCTAGGCAAGCAGATGATAGACCCAAAGACCTTTATTTTGATGAATTTTGTTTTTAAAGATCTTGCTTCATTTATAGTTTATGAAAATTGATAAAGCAGTCTTTTCTTGTGTGATTAGTAAAACCTAATTTAAAAAAAAAGAAGTATTGAATTAATCATATTTTTCTATTAAAAAAACCCACACTAATTCTCTGGAAATGTATTCCCAGTCCCAGCCCGAGGTGCTAGCGGCAAGCCCCTCATTAGAACAGCAGGAGGGGCCCACGGGCTCATGGCTGTGGTTTGTGGCTCTTCCCTCTGAGCCCCCCGACTAAATGTACCACAGGAGCCACATGGCAGCTCCAAGCAGTGTGGGCCTGACACAGCAGGGTGTTCAGGGATCACCTTTTTTCTTGGGAAGAGTTTCCAGGCTTGTAGTATTAGGTGGCACTTGCTGTGCTATTGAGCAAATGTAGGTCAGATATCTGAGTACTATGAGCTGCCTTTTTGCTGTAAACTACTGGAGAATTTTAGTAAGTTACAAAATTTATATAATTTGGAGTTAACATAAATGATCCCACAGAAGGCCATGATGCATCCTCTCCCTGAAATGGTATTTTGTGGGAACTGTATTTTTGGAGGAGGCTAGGGGAAGAGCTGAGAGCTTGCTGGGGTCCCTGAAATCATACCACACAGCTGTCACCCGTTCAGCTGACAAAAGGCTAGTCCAGCTACTGGCAGAAGAACCAAACAGGACAGGCGCTGTGGTGTGCCAGCCTTTTAGCCAGTGCTCACCTCTACTGCATTAGGTTAAACAGAGTCCACAGCTTGATGAAGGAAACAGGTTGATATGTTCAAGGAGTGATACGGCTCCTAAGTTTTCAGGATGGTTATAAGATGCTCATATCAAGATGATAAAAAAAAAGATGCATAAAAGGAAATTATAAGGCCTGTCTCAATTTCAGTTCCCTAGACAAAGACCCCACCTGATCCCAACACAAAGACTTGAGTTATGAGTATCTGTTTGGGGAGTGAAGGAAAGGGAGTCTAAGAGGGAGTCGATGAAGAGAGGGCAGCCAGTCATGGGTAGGTTCTCAAGCCATCACTCTGGAATCTTAACCACTCGAGGAGTGTCTGAGAGCTGGTATAAAACACCGATCCCAGAGGCAGCTAACCTGAGGGGCGAGAACCCCGAGCTATGTGTAGGCCGGCTTTCCTCAACCCCTGGTAAAGGTGGCAGGGGTGGGGAAACGGTGATATTCCAGCCCAGCAACAAAGACAAAGTCCTTAGGCAAAGAAACACATACAATGGCCAATGTGCACTGACGCGGCTAGGGCAAGGGGACGGGTGGGGCACCTAGTGTGTTCGCTAGAGAGGCTCCTGCAGCCAGCCAACGTCTCAGCACGGTCCTCGTGTGCTCAGAGAAGCAGGGACCTTTACTGTTGTCCCGCCACATCTAATATGTGTGTCTGCAACGGCGCTGTCTGCTGTGCCTTTTCAAGACCTTGAAAGGGCATTCCGTACTGTTTCTTCACTTGCTGGGTAAGTAGTGATTATCTTTTAAACACAAAGCACTAATACTGACTTCCTTCAAAACCACCAAGGTATGTACCTTAGTTCCAGTAACAGATTCATGAGTAAACTCAAATCAACTTATTCAAAAGCAATCTAAGGTTATGGAAAGAAAGAAGCTACATGACTCACAAAGATAAAGAGGACCCACTGAGCTGACCCATCTCCACAGGAGGAGTTAAGGCACGGCCTACACAGGTGACACAACCAGCCACCGGGACAAGCTTTCAATCTCCTGCACAACCCAGCAACTAGCGGAGAGCTTTACTAGGAAGCCACCTTCAGGTGTCAATGCATGGGATTAGTTCATAATCACAACAGCTTTAAAATGAGGTCTTACTGACAATAATTACCTCACACGGTTAGAAAACAAGAGGGATTTTCCTTACACACATTTATACTTTATAACTATTTTCTACTGAAGTCCTAGTGCAAATAGGTTCAAACTGCATTACGTTTCCTTTAACATCAACTGTCTCTATATGGTTTATGCAGTGCTTAACAAAATCAAGTATGCATACATACCCTTTTTAGCAGCTACTGTTTTACTTGGAACTTTTTCTGTTTGTTTCAGACCAAACGATGGTGAAAAAACAGAAGCAGAATCTTCTTCATTACTGTCAAATTTAGCTGAATCTAAAAATTACAAAGCTTTTTTTCAGTACAGAGATTCTATAAGGACCACTTAGTAGTTAAACTTTTGATTCTTTTTACTGATGACATCTCTTTAGCTACATAATAGATCACATAAGTTTCTATTTTGTGATCATATAATCCACAACATACAAACAGCTGAAATTAAAAAATGTTATATTTCAAAAGTGCATAGAATACATAAGAGTAATAAAAATTCTTAATAGTCCCAAATGCTAGTCATTTAAAACATAACCAATTCAAAACCACTGATGATTTATTTTAAAATGAGGTATTAAAACGTTCTCACTGATTACTTCACTGTCTACACATCCAATTTACCATTTGAAGAGTATCAGTAATTATGTTCATCAATGTTACATCATTAAAGATTAGTTTAAAAGGCATGCAGGCTTACCTTCAGTTTACTTTTACACTCAATTAATTAATCAATTCGTCCCTCCTTTCTTTCTCCCTCAAACCGAAACAGGGACTCTTAAAATGGCAACTTGGATGTAAGTGATAGTTTTATACAGCTGTTTTGACATTCATTCAAAAAGTGCAGATATGTACACATGTAAATATCTACACACATAGACCATGTACCACATCTAAGTCTGTCTACCTGCATGTATGTGTGTATTAAAAAAATGAAAACCAGTGACTCAATTAAATCTAACTAGATGGTTTTAACCTTAAAAATTCCACACACACAAATATAGGCAATAAAAAACTATACATACGGATTAAATCTACTTCTATGAAGATTTTAGTTTTCCAGGTACTAGGGTTCAGTAAAACAAATATGCATATTGTGCGCTCATAACTTTAAACAACCTGACATATACCCATTCACATTGCCATGAAAATTAAATTTGTCTTCCAGAATTTCTGTCTATATTTTTTTTCTCTCAAAACACTGCATTCACACCCACCCCCCCCAACACACACATACGGGTTAGCACCTGCCTAGCCACCTAAACGCTTCCGTAATGCTGATTTGACCAATTAGTTAGGAATCACCTCAGGAAAACTAAATAAACCTTATTACATTGAAGAAAATGTAAAAAGAAGGTATGTTTTCTACACATAAAAACATCCACAGCAATAATACAATAAGTAACCATTAAAAAGACTAAATGAGCGTACCATCTTCTGACTTCTGAGAGTATGAAGGAAATGAGAAGAGACTCCCAAAATCCTGACTTTTCTTGTCGTGGGAAGACTTTCTATTAGAAAGAAAAAAAGTAAACACCACAATATAATTTAAATGTCTGGTTTCACCCTTAATAAGATACATATAACACGTACCGCAGGATTATCATTACGGAACAAAATTTTAATTTTCTCATTTGTTTCTCTTCGTTAAAGACAGGGCAACTAAACTCCCTTCTCCCGTTTTCTCTTTCGTAAGCATAAGTGTGCATACATACACCCAGAGACAACAGACAAACCAATGATTAACACAAAAGCAAAGGTTTAAAGCTATTCAAACTATCACTAAATTTTATGGTTGATAAAACCATTCCAGAATTTAACATCAATAAATTACTGGCAAAAATCTAAGGAGAAGGTCAGAATCTCCATCAGATTA
This sequence comes from Camelus bactrianus, assembly GCF_048773025.1. Classification (NCBI taxonomy): domain Eukaryota; kingdom Metazoa; phylum Chordata; class Mammalia; order Artiodactyla; family Camelidae; genus Camelus; species Camelus bactrianus. Next base: position 112,336,253 of record NC_133539.1, on the reverse strand, counting down.
GGCAATAATCTGATTTCTGATACTAGACTGCATGTAGTAAGTTACTTCTTTATAAAAAGGTGGTCAAATACTTCCTTAAAAATTTGAAATAGTTCACAAACTTCACATCCTACATGTTACAGTGTTCACACTCACTGGAGGCAAGAAAAGTCAGTCAATACCAAAGCTAGGGAAGAAAATTAATCCTCCCAATTCTAAAGATTTAATAACTTTTCTCAGAACCAGAAGTTGTCAAACTACGTCCCATATGCCTGCTGCCTAATTTTGTAAATAAAACCCTACCGGAACACAGCCACACCTGCTCCCTTACACGTTATTTACGGATGCTCTCTTGCTACAGCAGCAGCACTGAGTAGTTGCAACAGAGACCATATGGCCTCAAAGCCTAAAATATTGACTATCAAGCCCTTTAAGGAAAAAATTTGCCAGTGCAGGCTCTGAACTATAGCGACAGTTATGTAAACAGCTGCAACGTTAACGAGATTTATTCCGTCACGAGGAGGGCCTTACCCAGAAGAAGAACGATTTCTTAGAGCTTACTGTAAGGTTTCTGACAGACGCCTGGACAACCACCTGCACCACAGAACTGAACAGCAGTTGCTTCGTTACTTACTCCGGAGTAGCTTTCGATTTGCCTGGTGAAAATGTATATTCATCTTTATCAAGGCCATCTGAAGGAACAAATTCATCTTCTCCATCATTTGCTATGGGAGATGCTTTAACTTTCAATTCCTCTAAATCATTATTGTCATCATCATCATCAGCATCATCGTCCTCTTCTTCTGAGAAATCAAACGTGTACTTAGGCCTTTCAGCTAGGAGAGAAAGAAAATGAACGTTAAACTCACACCCAGCTTAATCAACATGATACGCTATTCCAAATAATTTATTTGAAAAATATTCCAGCTGTCTCTAAAAATGTACAAGGAAAAAAGGAAGACAAGCATTTAGAGAATAAAAGTCAACAGCTTTGGCCTCAGTTATTCTGACGGTGCTGACATCTATCTTACACGTCCCCGGAGACAGCGGGGCAATACTGCACGTGCTAGGAGAGCGTAAGCTGATGACATTACCAGGGTGTTGCCTGGATACTTAAATATCTCTCAAAAACGGTGACAAAAAGTAGTCCTTATGACCACTGTAAAAGTGGCTGCTAATATAGGGTTTCCCATTTCTCTAAATACAGTAGACAAACTTTACAGGTCTTTAGAAAGTGCTACATTTTCTCTTAACCTTTTGCATAAAAACTTCTATCTTCTCTTCACAGCAGTTTTATTATGATATAACAGAAAGTCATTTTTCAGATAAATAAGTAAAAATAGAGATAAGACTTCAATATTTAGCAAAACAATAATTTAATATAATGCATAAAATATACCAACATGGAGCAAGGCACACTGGTACAATGCAAATAAGTTTTACTATAATTTCTGGCATACACTATGAATAAAATTTTAAAGTCACTTGCGTGCTATACAACTGTATACTTCATTTTAGATGTATGGAAAAAGCCTAAACACAATTTTGAAGCATTTAATTTAATAAATCAATTTTCTTGTAAGTTGTTACTTGTGTTAAAAATTCACCTACATAATTATCTATGAAATTAGGAACAGAAATTCAATCACTTAAGGCCTGATTTAAGGCTTGAGATATCATTTTAAAAGTGTCTCCCAGAGATGGAACAATCATAATGTTTTATCATTCATTTTATGTAAATTAGGACTTAACAAAATTTGAGAAGAATCTATAAAATAGGACACTCATCAGTTTTTAATTATTTGAAGACTTCAAATTAATGAATATTCAGAAAGCATCAAATCACATGCTTAATAGCAATATATATTAACAAAATGAGATTCTGCTGCCTAACTCCAGCACTGTAATTACCTAAATTACGCTGTGTGCATACGGAACCAGACTCCTAAAATAGGGGGAAATTTTTTATGGTACAAGGGGTAGAAAACAAAACAAAAAGAAAACTATAAAGCACTTCTAGGAGTCCTACTACACCAACGTACGTTTTTTTTTAACTAAATATCTCCAAACTACAGAGGGAATATAACCCAAACTTTATAATAAAAATCAATAAGAAAACATGATTTATTTTAGAGAAATTTGTTTTATGTCCAACTTTGCTAGAAAAGATCATTCTGTAAAGCAGGTTTTTATCTTTGTGAACTGTAACTTCTAATGGTTTAGTACTTCAGTAATGTTGATAATACTAATAATACCACTTATATGAGTAATAACAGCTTTGCCAAAGAATAATATATGATAAAATAAATAAATAATGTATCACAATACCAGCTGCTCTCCTAAGCAGAGAATCTCGTGGAATAACCACAGGTTCTGTTTCTTCCAAGTCACTTTCTGACTTGGATTCGTCATCTGACCAGGGATTCCGTTTCTTCACTTTCTTCGCACTGGGTTTCCCAGAAGATGTGGGTGTTTTTCTCACCCTGGTACCTAAAATTAAAAGAACAACAATAAGACATGTACCAATGCCTATCCAAATGTCATTAGTAAAAATAAAACTATTATAATGAAAAGTTCATCATAAAATGACAAATTGCTTGTGACAACTGAAAACATTACTTCAACTACTAGGGAAAAAAGCACAATCGAAAGAATCTAGTAACACCCTGTACATATAGAATTTCTCGCAAAAAATACTTTGTAACAGTTCCTCACCAGGCTCCTTTTTCTCCCTTTTGGGTTTGGGGCCTTTATTTATAGGCGCTGACGGGATCAGCACCTCTTCTCCTGTGCCTTCTACCGGTGTTCCACCGAATTCTTCATCAAATTCCACTTTCACTGTTGTGGTATCAAGATCGCCCTACACATTAAAAAGAAAACCAAACCATGAGTAAAAATAAAAGTTAAATTAACACCGTGTATTTTAGAGATACATTTATAGCCAACAGATCACTTTTTCAGCTCAGATGAGCAAAAAAAAAAAAACAATAAAATGTGATTCTGTTGAGGTCCTAAGAGATGACTTTGATCAGACCATGTTTTACTTTATCTCATTTATCTGTAGCAAATGACACTGCTCAGCACTCTAATCTTCCGGTACACTCTATGAGATGACAGCTTCTTAAAACCGACTATGAAAAATAAGAAGGCAGCTTTTGCTTATCAAAGCGACTTTCAGACTCATAGCTAAGGTACACCAAGAGGTACCTGAAAAAATATATATCTATAGCTCAGGCCTCTATATACGAGACAAAAGTCTTCAGATTATTGAAGGAAAATACGCAACCCATGCCATGTACTGCTAGGCATTATCAGACAAAGTCCCCTGACCCTGAGACTATTTAAAGAGAAAGAGAGAAAGACATAAGGGCAAGTCATCACAACACAAATAACAAATACAGAGGGAGGAGGAACAGCAACCCACGAGAAGTGAGCAATCCTGCACAAGGCAGGGTCAGGGAAGACACCACGGAGAAGGAGCCTTTCTGACTGGGCTTGGAAGAACCATGTACGTTCACCAGGTGAGGAAAAGGAAGGAGGGAAGAGCACCCCAAGCAAAAGATAATTACTCACACACACTGCTAGGATTCAAGGAAAGATGAGAGGAAAGAGAAGCCAGATGGGAACACAGGAGAGGAACGTAGGTGCTAAATCACTGTATATACTAGGAGTCACTGTGTAATGAGCAGGCTTTTTGTTTTTTGTGGAACATCATTCTGGTGGTAAGAGACCAGACTGAGAGGAATGAAGTGAAGAAAGGTAGAAGTCGTGATGAGATGGCTAGACGTGGGAAAACAGGCTACAAGGATCACCTTAAATTACCTCAGAGAAAACATACTGAATTCCAAGACAGTGTCAACGAGGACCAAGATAAGAGGGTAGATTTTGGAGCCATTTCATAGGCAATCAATAGAAAATAGTTGCTGATTAAAGGAGAAAACTCCCAGGTGTTTGGCCCTATGTTAGTGATGGCTGACAGTTCCAGTAACTGAGACAAGGCACAGAGGTGGAAGGGCAGGTTTCTAAACCAGGATAATGGTCATTTCAGGCATGCTGCATTGAGGGGTTTGGGGAATTCTGACAGCTGTATTAGCCTGGCACTCCTAAAAACATCATAGCTTAGGGACACCGACTTAAAGAGTCATCACTGTAAGTGAAAATTAGCCCTGGGCATAAATGAGGTCACTCAGAGGGACCATGTAAGGTGAGGAGAAATGTGCTGAGAACTGATGCTAACCCCGTCAGAAAATAAGAATAGCCATTTTCCTACGGAGGAAGCCAGCTCTATGTGTAAGTGAACCTGTGAGCAGTGGGAAGCCAGGTAAGGGGGAAGCAGTGCAGGCATCAGTTTATCAGAGCTATAGAAGAGTGACCTGTCTGGTACCGCAAAGCCCCAGCGCTTCAAATGTTAGCTCTGTACAGAGAACTCCCCAGTCTCACCCCAGCTCTGAGGCTCATTTCCCAAGCTCTAATTTAAGTACACAGTAAAATTAAAATACATACATACATCACTATGGAGGTCGACCCTACCAACGAGCTGAAGCAAAAGACACGTCATACCTTTTTCCTCTTCAGCAACTTTTTACTGGCATCTGCCTTCATAGCAGTAATTTCAGGAACCACTCTTCTCCCATAAGGTGAGGGCATCGTCTCTTCCAGTTGAAGCTTCTTCACCTTAGGCTTGCCAACTTTACCTTTTATTGCTTTTCCAGCCATTCCAGCTAGAACGTCTTCTCGTTCTTGCGCTTCCACTCTCTGACGCGTAATCATAAAGGATGGGGAAGAGGATGATGCATGACAACTCATTAGAAAAGACAATCACTCCTGCCTAAGACATTAAAACTACTATTATTTATTCACTAAAGAACAAGCTTCCCTTCCAGGCGATCTAATTCAAGCAAAAACCAAAAAATTCTAAGTCAGAAGACCTGGTTTGTAGTCCCAAATCCAACTAACTTCTCGTCTGTAATACAAGGGGGTAGTAACTAAATGACCTACATGGTCCCCTCCAATTCTAGGATCCTACGATGTATTATGGAATCAAGACTTCTGATGACCTGGTATCAGAATCGCAGCAAATCATACAAAAAGGCATTTCTGTTAACAAATATAAAGATATTCTTTACTCTTGCTTTAGCTTACTTCATCTTTAATGGATATTAATTTTTAACTGTAAAAGTCAGCAGGAAAAAAAGGGTCTCAAATGTTTTAAAATGTAATTCATAATTATATAAGAAAAGTATAAATCAAGGCAAACTTATATTGCGGTATTAAGGGAAACTAAAATGATAGCACTAAAAAATGCCAGAAATTCTGTTAGGCAACTAATATACCACACTCATTCCTAAGAGTTTTAATTCTGACTAGGCCATGAAAATAAAACTAGAGCACGTGGGCAATAGATCAACGAAGCAACTAAAAAGCAAGATATATAAGTAATGTCATACGAGTAATAATAAATAGTAATTTATCATATGCTATGCAAAATCAGATGATCATACTGCTACCATGAATTTAATTCTAAGAATTTAAGTGGATTAACTGCTTAAAAACAAATTGGGCAATTTTAGAAAAAGTTTATATTTTATATCTTCCTCTATATTTCTTCTTTTCTCTTTTAAATTGGAGTTCTACCTGGAGAAAACTAAGTTATAACAAAGAAATATTAAAATTTCTCTGTTAAAAGCCTAAAGAGACTATCATTCTAATTTTTAAAAATCAAAGTACCTAAAAAATACAATAAAATAAAAGTACCTATATTCAATCATATATACATTGCTCTTATCTCTTTGAGGGAAAACATTAAATTGAATCAATAAGCTAATTTGAAGTCAGTCAAGAAATTTTAACTAATAGTAAGTAGTAGAATTTAATTCATTCTAAATTTCAACTCTATAGCTCTCACTCATCTACACCAGACATAACTTTTCTTTATGACTTCATATAGCTAAAAGCTTAATCGTAATGCAGCTTACAAAAACATTAACCTTCATAGAGTTAAAAGAAACTCTGGGATAATTAAATTTTAAAAATGTTCATTCTTGTGTCATAAGCATTACTTTTCCAAATATACTTTAATGGAGACTTAACCTACCTCCAGTTCTTCAACAAAAGCTGCTAAATCTTCTTTCCAAAGATCTGAAGGAGATTTTCTTTTAAGATCACTGACCTCTCTCCCCTATAATAAAAAAAAGCAGTATGATTTAGACGTTCAATAATTTTTAAACATATACATAAAGGGTAAATCAAAGTATTTATTTTTGGAAAAGAAAAAGATATGGATAATACTGAAACAGTTTCAAATTATTTAACCCACAAAAGTTCATACTTTTGCATCTCTCTGTTTAATCAGTTCTTCAACTTTTTCTTTAGTAAGAGACCATAGAGACATATTTAAAATATAATTAAAATCAGGGCCTGAAGGAGTTCCTGAATCAGAGGAACTATCATCATGCTGGTTTTGTGTTTCTTCCTCTTCTGCTGCCTGTAAAAAATAATAAACTTTATATTAAAGTCCTGTATAATATCAAATCAATGTTGAATTTTATTGAATACTGAGTTTCAAATTCCATACATACTACACTCTTAATGCTACATCTTCAGGGTGGTGGACTTATTTTAGATTATCTGTAAGATTACCTATGAGTATATATCTCCTATAAAAAGTTTAAATTTTCTAAACATACACAATAAAGTCATCAAAAGGAATGGTATATTCAGTCCCTATTTATCCAGGAATCTGATGAAAAATTAACTGCTTGAGAAGACACTACATCTTAAAATTAATAGAGCAGAACTAATGTTTTATCATTGCATTTTGTCCGATTTTTATATGGTGAGTGAATGAGCAATCTGAAACCTAAAATAAATATCACTTATGAAGAACGTTTCATGGTTACAATAAATATGCTAAGGTAGTCACTCACTAAGGATGAGTTCTTAATAAAAATTCTCTCCAGCAAGAATATTCAGGTCAGGACTAAGAAAAAAGTTCACTTAAGAATTTAAGAGCTGGTGAGTTAGAGTAAGAATTGTTAAGAACTATTCTAAAATTGTGTTCATAAGATCTTTTTTTCATAGAAACAGTTTCAATAAAAAACTTATGCTAATATTAAATTTTAAAATCCAATGAATTTAATAGAAGTTATTATAGGTGACATCACCTTTAAAATTTTTTAAGTAACAACAGCTGTTAAATAAAATTGCATCTCAATTGTTAAGGCACTCTGATAATTAAAAGTGACTGAGTTGGGGGGAGGGTATAGCTCAGTGGTAGAGTGAGTGCTTAGCATGTACAAGGTTCCAGGTTCAATCCCCAGTACCTCCATTAAAAAAAAAAAATTAAAAAATAAAAATGACTGAGTTAACCTGATACTCCATAAAACAAAAAGTTCACTTCTAGTAACCAAAAAAGAAAAAAAAAAAAAAACCTTTACAATTTAATTAAAAATTTTCAGTAAAATAATGTATATATACAAAGTAAAGTTTAAGTGTACTTTAGAAGGGATAAAAATAAAAATTGCAAAGCAAGATACTTCATTACATAAACAAAAGTATAAACTCAATTAAGTAACATTAGCCAAATAAGGACTGCTGGTGTTGAGTTGATAGATTAATAAGGACCTAGATAATTTATGACAAATTAATTCACTCTATAGTTTTTGAAATTTCTTCATGAAATAGTGTGTTGCTATGGAATATTAAGGTTGTTACACTACTATTTAAAATATCATTAGAGTGTCATAAAATCCTGTTTAGACCCACACTTCAGAAGTCTGTTTGCTCTAGGTTTTGAAGACAGACCAAGTACTGTTAAGGAGTGCTCTGTGAATATGTGTGTCTATCACTGTCAATGTGAAGGTGACTAAGGATGCTTTGAGAAACCAAGGAAAAAAAAATCTTTCAAGTTCCAGTGACAGAATTCTACTGTTTTTAATCTTCTAATTATCTGCTTTATAACTCTCTCTTCTCCAACACTACATACAACAGGACACTCTTATAAAAGAGCAGTTCCTTCTGTTTCTTGAATCCCCAAAGTGAACACGTGGCCGAGATGCTGAGAAAATTTTGATGGTAACGATGAAATTATTGAAATCAAGCACTAGCTTTTACCCATGAAGTCTACTTCTACCAGAAGGGCATTCTCAAACCCTGAACATCTTTATTTTTTAAAACTAAACATTAAATTCATTAGTTAACTAGCTAATTTTTTAAAATACATGATTTAAACCAACAGTGATACAGAAGGGCAAGTAGTGTATAAACCATAATTTGGGGTTTCAGAGTGTGATAAAACACACTGAAAGGAAAGCAAAGTGCCTGAATCATCCGAATTTTGAACACTCCCCATCTTGCCTACCCCATTTTCCTCAAAAAACAAATACACCTATTATCTTAATATGTAATTGCTAAATATATCATTTATTCTAATTTTATCCACTCTAACATACGACATTCTATTGACTATTTAAAACTGAGAAAAACAATGTAAATGAAAGCAGTATTTCAATGTAGTTTGATGAAAAACATTATGGGTGAGAACTCATAAATGTATGGAAGTTTAAAGTTTCAGTTCAAATTTTGTCACCAATCATAACTATTTTTTAAAGATGCTAACATTATCAGTATCGTACATACACATACACACAATATGTTAATTAAGTATATGAAAATCATTTCCAGTTTCCTTCCTTTTGTACATTTGTGTTCTCAATCACAATGTTGTACTGCCTTTTAAAATTTTTCTTTAAATCATACGCAGTAAATAGTAAGAAGCTAATTCTTGAGAGGAACTGCAAAGTTTTAGTACTGCATTCACTGAATATTAGTCCTCTATGATCTAAAATGGGACAATTTCACTAATGAAACATCAGACTTTTAATCTGAAGTTCCAGAGTTGAAATCTCCAGCCAAAGATCTAAGCATGGGTCAGAGCACATACTTGGTGCTCAATAAATACTGATAAATATTGAACATATTGTGTCTAGTCTCCCCAGCATAAACCAAAACCAGATCAAGTGAATGGTGGCTGGACACCATACTGTGACCACAAACTGACCAGGGTGAAATGATTTCTGTGCTACCAGTGTAGTTCCCAGATGGCATAATGCACCTCACAAAACCACCACCACCACCACCACCACAGCCCTTTAACGGCAGGCTCAGAGAAAGGGCTGAGGAGACTGAGCTACCTTCTCAGACCTGGAGGCACTTCTCCAGGCCCTGGTTGAGCCACACTAGCAAAGTGCTTTGCGGTGGGAATGCACTGAAAATTCCTGTCCTGTATCTGTTTTGTGGGTAAACAGAAGACTTCAGTCTCCAAACAAATCACTCAGCACCGTTAGCAGTACTAAATTTAAAATTCAGGGGTTGGATATGTTTTGTTTGCTTTGGAAGTTGCTTTTAAAAGCTTCTCTGAATGTCTTGTTCTGCAAATGATTACCTTTTCTTGTGCTTCTTTCCAGGCTTTCACTGGGTCAGATTCATAACCTCTCTGGACTAACATTTGAATCAAATCTTTCTTTGACCTATTCTCTATGTGAGGGAAAAATAAAGTTAGGATCAAGAAAAGAGATTCAATTTGTATTTGTTTATATTCTACTGATAAAAATGTCTTCTATTAACAAAGTTTTTTTATCCATTTTAAATAATGTTCAAATTTTTAAAAGTTGCCTCTTACCTATAGTAATTTTCCCTTGTATCTTCTCTAAAATGAAACGGGCTTGATTGTTAAGCTTTGTAGATTCTGCTCCCAACATTCCTACAAGCCATTCTTTACGTAAACCGTAATAGCTTAACCGTAAATCAAAGAATTCTTTTAAAATGTCTTGCACAGTTTCATACTTCTTCAGACATCCCATATGATCAAAGAGTACCTAAGCAAAACAAAGTTTTTGAAGATTATGTAAAAGTTTTAAAGATTACATAAATTCTATTGGTATTAACTTGTACGACATCTACAGTATTTAAAATAACCATAATACACTTATGTGAACACATACCAGCCCTAAAAGCCATTAAACACAACCAAAATTAAGCACATTTCTGTAAATATTCCTTTGGTGATGCCAAGAAACTGGTAATTCAATTCTCAAAACTATGAAAATATTTAAAATAGGAGTAATTTTGAAAGATAAAATAGGTCCTTTAGAAAAGTTCTTATTTATAAGTATACAAACTATGGCTATAAAACCACCTAATAAAATTTTTCAAACTAAAAATACATTCTATCAATAAGTTCAAAATATTAAATTTAAGGTTCTTTTTCCTCCCATATACTAAATGGATATGCATCTGCCTCTCTTTTTTGTTTTTTATAAATGTGCTATAATTCACTCAAACTTCAATTTGGGGGGAAATTTTACTTCTTCTCTGTCCTTTTTCAATCTTCCTTGCTTGGCAGATTATGGCACTTTCTCAATCACTGTGCTATTGTTGGATTTTTTTCTTTTATTCTCTCGTACGTCCAAAAGCTAATTTGGAATGGAACAAGGGTAATAATACATTTTCATTTTTTACCTCCCTTCCCAATTATATACAAACACTAATATATAAGTTTAATAAAGCAGATTAGAATTAGGAGATGAGTACTCCCCAACTAAAATGCTAATAGAAACAGGCATAAGGCACATGGAAATCTTGCAACAATCATTCTCATAACTTTCAGTCAGTATATGTGAGGGTGTGTGTATCCTGTGTGTTCTGAGCCCAGATCCACAAATATAGAGCTGGAGTTAAGAGTAGAGGATAAGATTAGAGGGAAAGAAATGTGTTTCTAGATTCGTCAGCACATATACAAGTGGGAAAACGCACTCAAATGCCCTATAGCCACTCCCGTCTGAAGCCAATTACAACACTCCAACTTACAGCATGCAAGAAAGGTTAAATTCACAGTAAATCTAGTCAATTACCATGGAATTACAAGTAAGAGTAGTCTGAAGTTTAAAAACTTTGTGCAATCCAGCAGCTTCTGCTTGAGCTAGTTTCTCTTCAGTCATTTTCACCACAAATTTCACAGTTGTATCAGTATGATATTCTTTATAATCAGAAATTAATGCTGGTGTTTTATCTGTTCCATTTAGCATAGGTTCTAAAACCTGTTCTTTGTATACCTATAAAAGATTTAAAAATAAGTAATTCTTTCATGACATACATTCATGTTCTCTTACCACAAGTCATGCAATTTTTAAAAAATTCTCAACAGCAGTGGAGAAAAAAGGGGAAACCTCCATCTCTATCATCTCCTGCCCCGTCACTATGGAAGACAATATATGAGGATCTCAATGGAGAGAGAAGATAAACAAGGTAATGGTTCCGATCTACTCACACTCAAAGGGCAAGGAAAAGGCTAAGAGTATAACGAGATGGCATCAACTAGAGCTGACAAGAGGTGACACAAATACTTTTGATACTGATCGACATGAATTTATTGACCATATTTATAAGGGTTCAAAACACTATTTTTTACATATTATTCTATTCATTTCAACATAAACAAAGATAATAGTCTTAAAGCTAGCTTAAGTCATTCTACATTTAGGTAAGTTAAAAAGCTTTTAAATTACCATTTGAAGAATCAAAGCACAAACTCAAATGAATGAGTCAAAAATGTATACAGGAATGTTTAAACACTATACAGAAACAGTGCGAATGTTGACAGAATCATATTCTTACCAGAAAGCATTGCTTAACTTAACTGCCCTCCTCACAGGCTGCACACATACTTATACCAACCTGTGTCCAAGTTCTAACTGGAAGCTCTGTAATCTCTACTGTGTTTCTATCCACCACAAATATTTCACCACTGACTGCATATTGGTTTTGACCAAGTTCTTGGATAGTTCCTTTAAAGTTTTTGTAGTTTGGCAGCTGCAGAGAAAAATAAAATACCTTGAGGTCCTGCCTTCTCATTTGAGTGCCAGTGCCACATGTGAATGCCCCTTAGTCGATAGTCTATTGCTACTGCCAAGTTAACATGACCAGAACTAAATTCCTCTCATTCGCAAGTCCTTCTCAAAATAATCACTCAATCTTGAATTCACAGCTTCTGTTAATACAATCTCAACATTCCCCCAATCTCAAAACCTTAGTATCATCTTTCCTAGTCTTCCAAGAATATTCCTTTTTTCCAGCCTATACCCTCCATACTTCCTTCTCCCCTAGATTAATAATCCTTTAAATTCAAACTCCTCAGATAGTACATTAAAAGCCTTCCACAATCTGGACCCCATCTAACTTTCTAACTTTTCTCCAATGACCTGCCTTCCAGATCCGTCCTCTTCTCCCACATTTTAATTTCTGAATAGTCTCACTTTCACTCACTCCCTCTACCAGCCCTGACAATTATTCAGCTCCGCACACCCCATCCATCTATCTAAATCTTACTCAGCCTAATTATAAGTGATCTCTTCCTCTTCTAAAATTCGTATCTGTTATTATCATTAAGGAATTAGGCATATAGTACAGGACATTTCTTCTGGCGCACTGAGCAACTACTGGTATCTTTTGTCACTGTAAACTTCATGCCCAGATGTCTTGCCTTGACAACACATTAACTTTCTGAAGACAGGAACTGGTACTTCATCTCACCACTTAGCCACAGTATCATATATATGACACACATGTACTGATCAAATATACTGACTTAATAAACACTCTAAAATGCATCTGAAATAATTAAAATAAAATGCTATACGCATAAAAATTTGATACCTGTTAGAAATACTTTAAAGTACTACAAAGTATTTAGAGGAAAAACATTTTAAATCACCCTCATAATCTAATATTTTGTTTTCTTTTAAAATACAAAAATGAAATAAAACTTGGAGAGAGATACATAAAAATATTAAGTTTTTTTCTACATACCAGAAGTATTTTTTCTCTGCTTATTTGTATCTTCTACAATAAGCACGATCATTTTTATAATAAAAATATATTTAAGTGTATCATGATAAAAGGAAATTTCTAGGTGATTTTAAATCATGTAAAAGAGGGTAAGACACTTTTTTTGAGAAGTTTTTCTTGGAGGAAGTTTGGGGGAAGAAGCAAACACAGTAAATGATGTAAGAAAGGGGCAAAAATTTTAAAGTATGGGATATATTAAAATATACACAATGTGTTTCTAAGCATCCTTACAACTCTAATATGACTCAGTAATTTAAAGGCAAAAACATAAAGCTGCGTATAATTTTGTCATGAAAACATTTTATAATTTAGATATCTGAAAGCCTGAAATACAGACTACTTTAAAATTTTAGTAAACAGTTTCTCCCTATATATCTTATCCCCAGGCTTTTTCCAAACTTTGTATCTTTTAGACTGTAAGCACATATCAAGCTACACATTAATAAGGTCTTTATTGTCTACAATATGTTCTAAAATGAAAATGGTTCCATTACTTTTCTAAAATGATTGGCCTTTGTAGTTTTCACATTATCATTTGTTAAAAAAAAACCCAAAACGAAAAACAATATAAGCAGTAAGTTCTACATAATTACCATGGGATGAGGATCCAAGCCATCCAGCATTCGTCTGACATTGTTCACAATTTCCCTAGCATCATAGTTGGGTAGTTTACAAGCCCATCCTGTACCAATGCCCTCAGCACCATTTATTAAAACCATGGGAATTATGGGAATATACCACTCAGGCTCTACACGTTGATTATCATCATAAAGGAATTTAAGCAAGTTGTCATCCACAGCAGGAAAAAGCAGTCTTGCTAGAGAGCTAATAAAAAGAAAAACAAAAACGTGGAACAATTGCACAGTTTTAAAAAATAAAACTTAATACATAATTAAAGACTTTATATTTCAAAAAATCTTTTAAAAAGAATGCACTTCTTTTAAGAATTTTGGTTACATCTGTTTAACTTAAACTTTTTAACAATAAAATTTACCTAACTTTATTACCGAATATATTTCTCTTAGGCACAAAGCCAGAATAAAAATAGCCCTGTTTCACTTATGTTACTTACTGACTCAAATGCCTAAATTCTTAGTACTGATAAATAACTTTTTAAGGATTTCCTCTTATTCTGACTAAACCACAAAACCCATCTTCAGCTTAAAAAATAAACTGGGATCAGAAAAAATCCTTACTTTCATTAGGACTGGTTTCACCAATAATTCATAAAAATTGAGATCAACAAATTTCATTCTACATGTGATGAATAATTTGAAACATTCACCCTCAACATAATAACCCAATCATCTCTCTCCATAGTAACAACTCTATTACACATTTGGTTAGTTCCAATAAACTTCAAATAAAACTTTATACCATTACATCAACAAATTATTACCTTAACATTGTGAAAATATAACGAGGACTTGCAGCATCTTTGCCCCCGTGAAGCCGAGTTCCAAACTGACCAATAGGCTGAAGCAAGTTAATGTTGTTACTTCCTACAAAGTTTTGAGCCAAATTCACAATAGTCATCATCAATGCTTGCTACAGGGCGGAAACAAACAGAACATAACATTAATATTCTAAATTTTCTGTATGTACATTTCCTAATTTTATTAAAACCCAAACTCTCAATCCTCATACATTTCCAAAGGCCTAATAAAAGGAAAAATACTGTATTATGCTTAATTATCATTCTTCATGCCAATAAGTATAGCTCTCAATTGATTCCAATCTCAATGCTTACTTCTCCATGATGGTAAGCGGACATCTCGGCCACAGATCCAGCCAACTGGGCAACTTTCACTTCTCGTTTATCATTCCTCTTAAAACAGGTAAATAAAACTTTTCGTTGGCCTGGTTTAAAGCCTATTTTTAAAAAGAACAACCCTCTTTTTAAAATATTACTCGAGTTATAGTTATAATGTTTCTTTTAGTGACAACAGTGTTCTATATATTCAAAAGAAAAAAAGCAAAGATATAGTTTGCTTCTGAAAAAATAACTAAAATTGTTTACCTGAGCTTCTGTAACAAATAAGTACATATTAACGCCTTTTATACTGTCTCAGTCTATTCCAAAAGTGAAGTACCAATTGAAAGACCCCCTTTGGGTCTTAAAGAACTACTCAGTGGCACCAAACTCCTTTCAAGGAGTTTCCAAACACTCATATGCCCAAAATGTCAGTTGTAATTAAAGTACCAGCAAGCCATCAATCAGCCTGAAAACTATTATTAGAATGTCCTAAATCAGGCAAACTCTTACAAAGAAGAGATGTGTTCTAATATTTAAGAATGCAGGCTTTAGAATCTCCCTAATCTGGATACTCTTCTCAACCTGGCTATGTGATTTTTTGTAAATTATTAAACCAGTAAGACTCAGTCTCCTCATCAGTGTAACTGAAATAATTACCTCCCTAATAGGGCGATCATAAGGGTAATATGAGACAACGCAAGCAAAGCACTCTGCTTCCTTATCCTTCTTGCTCCAGTCCAGTGAGCTTAGTAGTAAACTTTTCAGTAAATGCTAGCTATCATCATCATCATCATGGGCCAGAGCATGGCAGAAACAAAAGGATGATAAAATAAGGCCACTTTCCTTGAGAATTTTATAATCTAATTGAGGAGGCAAAATTAACACAAGTAAAATAAGACGCACACAATTGTTGGCATAGAAGTTTATAGGCATCTGAGACCACTTTAGACTGCAATTATTGGGCAACGTGTTAGAAAAGGGATGTAACTTAAAGCTAGCACTGGATGAACTGGCAGAATATCAGCTGAAAAAACAAGAAACATAAAGATTACTAATTTGCTAAAAGTTACAAAATCAAAATCAAAAAGCTCTAGAAAGAAGACTAAACTCTGCTCTAATGTCAAGTTAAATAAGTTAAAAGCATGAGGTTTTGGGGTAATGAGGAATAAAGGTGGTTTTAAAATTCATTCTCTGATAAACACTTTAGAACTTATCATAATCTCATTTTACTTCTTATTTTAGAAAGTCTCCAACAACTTGGGGGCAAAATCTTTAAAAATTTGCCTTAAAGTTAATTTTCTTTAAAAATTCAACATGGTTTAAAAGATTCAAATTAAAGAATACAAAACATTTCAGAACTACTAAAACATCTCAAGAGCAACTTCAGAATTTTAAATTTACTATTATGAGGATGGCTTAAAGTTTATGAAATTAAAATATGCTTGATAAAAAACAAAAATGAGAAAGATTCTTAAACAAAAGCTACTTACCATCAACAAGAGATGGTATAGACCTTTCATTGTCGGAGTTTGAGAAGAGAATCAATTCTTTGTTGATGAAATCATTGTAAGTCAAATGTTTTGTTGCTGTACCATATAAAAATTGCTAAGAGAAAAGTTATGCAGCAATTATGTCACTATTATTGCATGAATTTTAGTCTCTTTCTCTTTCTTCCCCCAGATCACCACTCTTTCTGACTAACCTCTGGTAAGCCATGTAACCTACGCTGTCTCCGATCTTCCATGAAATTTGTTAACCATTCTTTTCTGTCATCGATCTTCTTCTTACTGAATGCCTGAAAGATTCCAGGTAGCAATTTCACACATTGAAAAATAAAATGAATTTCATAATAAAATTAAAATGCATAAAAGCAAATAACTAATTATTAATTTCTGGGAAATTAAGGTTTTTTCCAATATGCTTTTATCAGAAATACACTTGAATAGAGGTCTTTGAATCAAAGACTTATCAAGGTAGGGCACAATCTGGGGTGGTGGGGCATGACACTAAGATTAACCAGGCTGGCCTTTAGAATTCAGAAGAAACTTATTACAGAAAACCAAGACTGGGAAGAAAAGTATAGCAGATACAGGGAATGGATATTAGGAGAGACTTTTTAAAATTAACTTGATTACCAAGGTAATGGCAGCGTCATCTTCAGGACCAGCATATCTAAATAAGATGCGGTGCCTTTCCATATCAGCAAAATACTCCTTTGCTTCTTTAGCTGTACTGGTACCCAGCCCTGCACAATTTTAAAAATAAAAGTGAAAATAAGCCAAACAGAGAAAGACTACTGTATGATCTCACTTATATATGGAATCTTGAAAAAAAAAAGTCAAGCTTATGGTAACAAGAGTATAGAATGGTGGCTGCCAGGGATCGGGAGGGAGAGGGAAACGGGGAGATGTCTGTCAAAGGGTACAAACTTTCAGTTATAAGATAAAAAAAGCTATGGGGAATCCAATGTATAGCATAATGTTTATAGTTAAGAATGCTATATTGTATACTTGAAAATTGCTAAGACAGTGGATCTTAAATGTTCTCACCATAAAAAAAAGGTAACTGAGATAATGGATGTTAACTTGACTGTGGTAATCATTTCACAATATATACATATACCATCATGTTTACACCTTAAATACATACAATTTTGTCGACTATACCTCAATAAAGCTGAAAAATTTTTTAAGTAAATCATAAACATCAAAGGCTGTTTAAAATCACTAGCTGAAGAGCTGATGGATCAAGCTGGCAACACCTACACCAAGTGATCAATTTTAATAGACAAAAAAGACAAACAAAGCCGCCTATTAAATGCTTTTGTCATATATACCTAATCCAGATCTGATCAAGCCTCTGATTTAACTACCAGTTAACAAAAAGCAAGGGGCAGAGGAACATGCTTCATATTTAATGAAACTGTAGGGATAATTAGCAAAACCCAGGATGTGGGAAATTATACAAAAAATCCAACTTTTTGAATAAATAAATTCTAAGGGAAAAATATGAAAAGAGAAACAGTATATTAATATTTAAGAGACTTATCAACCAGAAATAAACATTTTTAATACAATCAGGAGAATTTTAACATGGATTGAATATTTAAGGTTATTAAAGAAGGTATGATAATGGTATTACAGGCAAAAAAATTCTTTTAGTGATATGTACTAGAGTATTATTGAAATAATTAATGCCTGGAAGTTATTTCAAACTAATGGGATGGCGAAGAGAAGAGTTTAGATGAAACAAGACTGGCCATGAAATGGTGATTGTTTAAGTACATGGGAAGCCCCTTCTACGACTCTCTCTACTTACATCAAATTTTCCATAACAGTTCTTTAAAAACCAGTAATGGCTATTTCTGAAGGCTAAAAGAGACAAACTTGGAAAATATTTATAATGTGCTCATAAAAATAAATTTGTCAGTAGTAACTTCACAAAATTTAAGTGTTTTAGAATACAAACCTTTGTAGTATTTTATTTTCCAGGCTTTCTGGTTTTCTATATGTTTTTTCCACTCATCAAATTCAGGAATACTGTAGAAGGAAAGTTCCTGCTTATTTTTGCTAGCCTTAAATGAAGAATAAAAAAAATTAGTTTTTCTGTTACTTTTTAAGACAACAATATAAAAATGTATTGATGTAAATAGTACCTTTACAATAGGAGTAATGAACTCTTCAAGGAAACCATGCTTCAAAAGTGATGGCCAGTTGTGATGGATGAAATTAATAAGTAGGCCTTTTATGTGAGAACCATCTTGATCCTAAATAAATGTTAGTAAAGAGTGCTATAACAATTTCATGAAATATAGCTACTTATATAATCAGATTTTTAAATGTATAAATACACATAAGAGGCAAAATTCCATTCAAATTTTAGAACTGCGTTTTATAAAACATAACATGTAATTCTTTGGATGATCATAGTAAAAATTTTTTTCTTAAAATTCAAATAAAGAATATAGCTAAGTGACAGTCTGAATTTTTCTGTCATTATATAATATACTACACCATTATGTTTTTTATACTTTAACCCAGATTTCACGAAAAAAATGATTTAAAGGCAGAACTACGTGAAACATTATAATGCCACTTAATTGGGCAATGGAAGAAGAAATCCATGGAATATGGGTATTCACAAGTCTTCTCTTAACATAAAAACTGACAAATTTCTGCTTAAAACCATTTGGCAGCTTCTCAGTTGAAGATTTTCTCTACCAATGCTTTCAATTAGAGTACACAAGAGACAAGTAGTTGGATGCATATGAAACTCGTCCTTTTCAATTATTTAGTTCTTTCCTAATAACTGCCATTTTACAATTCAAGTCCTCCTAGTTTTCTGTGCATCCCAAATTATGCCATCATATATGAATATTAACCATTATCCTATTGATTAACCTCTCTTACTTGTAAGTTTCATCATTTCCTTCCTCCTTATAGGAAGACTTAACCCCATAATACTACAGTGTGTGTTCTACTCTTCCCATATTTATGGCATTTAAAAACACTGTTAAAGTAACTAATCAAAAAGACGGTTACCATAAATTAGATCATGTAAAACGTGCTTCACACACAAAGTGCCATTAAACAACGCTCCTCCCCCTCTCCAGGTGTACAATCACTTTCACTTGTACTATCTTGGAACAAATCTCATGAAACAAATAGCAAAAGGACATTCTGAAAAAGATACGAGTTTTAACATGTGGCAACTTTTAAACCAACCTGATCAGTCATAATCATTATCTTTCCATAGCGTAGAGTTTTCAGAGATTCTGCATCATCATAACTTTTCTTGTACTGTAGACCAACTATTTTGATAATATTGTTTATTTCTGCATTTTCCATGATCTGTGTAAAAATGAAAAGAACTGGAGTATTTTCAAGTGTCTAAACACATAAAAGGTGAGTAGGAATTTACATATAAAAATTCAACAACTCTAGTAAAGTATTAAAATGTCACATATACATATGGGCATATATGTACACATATATATACAGATACATACCTGTTTATGAGAAGCTTCCCGTACGTTAAGAATTTTTCCCCTGAGGGGAAAGACTCCGTATCTGTCTCTCCCAATCACACCTAATCCAGACACAGCCAACGATTTGGCAGAGTCTCCTTCTGTCAGTATCAGTGTACACTCAAGGGAATGCTTGCCACCTGAGAAATTTAAAATGACATATGTTCCAAGTTTCTCAATTTTACCAATGAAAAAAATTAAGCCAGAAAAATGAATAATCACAATGATAATGAAAAGACTGTAGGAGCCATCTTCCATTATGCTCAGTATAATTTAAATACTAAGTATATTTTATTGAATTCCTATTCCCTGAAAATTAGTAATATGTGGTGCATGTGGCAATTTTAGTGAAGTAAAATTATACTCTGAACATAAAATCCTACACTCTATATGTGGAAAATCTAAATAGTCTGTAACTGAATAAATGAAAACTTAAATCAAAATCTAAAAAAATAATCTGAATCTTACCAGCATCATTAGCATCATCCAGTTTGGGAATACCTTTGATTTTACTGTATTTTACTGAGGAACACTTCTTGTTCAGCTGTGTCTGAGCCTTAAATTTCACCCAGTTCAGGATACTCTCTACAATGCCACAGTTAGAGGCCTAAAAAATCAAGGAGTAATGATATACAATCAAGCCAGAAGTTCATATACTTACCTAAAATTAATATAATGCTTGGAATCTGTGCAGTTATAAGGTCAGACAGTGGTGGTGATGATGGTAATAATAATGATATATGCTGGTAAATATTATTCTAACTACAGTAAAACTAACTCAGGCAGATATTCACAAACACCTATTGTACTGAAATATAAACACATGAAATAAGGGCAAGTTTACCACACATGAAAAAAATTCTATTATAATAAACTCCTTAAGAAACATACATAGCTTTTATTACAAGTTAATTTTGTTAAAATTAACACAGTTAAAGCTGATTCACCCATGAATTTACCACCTGGCAAATTCCAGATGCTGCCATTTCTGATCTCCTTCAACACAAAAATATAAATCTTGGATTCACTTTGACCAAAAAATATTAACATGCAAGGGACATTAGGATAAATTCAAGAACTTATAAATAGTCCTTATTTTTTAAAAGTTTGGTGATGAGGATTTCAACATTACAGATATATATATATATATATGTCATTCTGCAGTGAACCAACGTGTGACAAGATGTCAAGCCAAAAGGAAAAAAAAGTAAAGAATCTCCAAGTTGGAGTTATTTTTCATTATTCTGGGTAGTCTGACTTCAGGTGCACAAAATAGTTTTCCGGAATGTTTGAGATATTAAAAAAGAGGTGAACTATGTTGCCAAATCTAAACTTCCTCTGCCAAAAATGATAAAGTATAAAATCCTAAATCAAATTCCTTCATAATAAGAACAACTGTTATGAGGGCAGAAATTTGGGAAATCATTAACATAGGGTCATCTGTATTCAAAATTCATTATTAGACCCAGAAGTACTATTTCTATAAGCTTTCAGCTAAAACCTAAAAAACAACTTTTGTTTTTGTTTATGAAACTGTACCTTTGGAATTCCAATACTGGAATTTAATAAATATGTTATCTCTATTGCAATGACATGATACTCCTCCAACAAATTACAAACTTCCACAGTGGAGGGGCTTTAATTTGTTCACCTTTACATTTCCAGTGCAAACATATTTAAAGGCACTAGTTTAGATATGATTACTTAATATATATTTGATGGCACTGGTGAACAAGAGAACAGAGGCAAGTCTTGCTTATACACAGGAGATTATGAGGAATTATTAGCATTAACAAGGCCCAGTTTTAAACCTAAGATTTATTATTTATTTATACTCTCATCTTGTTTCAGAAAGGTTAAAGATAGCCTAAAT
Organism: Camelus bactrianus; assembly: GCF_048773025.1. Classification (NCBI taxonomy): domain Eukaryota; kingdom Metazoa; phylum Chordata; class Mammalia; order Artiodactyla; family Camelidae; genus Camelus; species Camelus bactrianus. Next base: position 112,314,716 of record NC_133539.1, on the reverse strand, counting down.
AAATATGTATAAAATGAAATTTAAAAATATGTAGAATATGGTAAATTTTAAGTTATGCACGTTATCACAATTTTTTAAAAATTATATAAAGGTAAAAATCAGTAGATGAATTTGAAATGAGTAGGAAAGATGAAATCAAGAGTCTTACAAGGACCTGTACATTTATCAGAGGTAAATCTGGTTTATAGTGTCCAATGCAAAGCTAAAAACACAATTCGTTACATGATTCCCTACTTCAATGCTTGGCAAAATAATCAATTGTTTCATGAAACAGCAACTACCCTTTGAATTTTTCAGAATCAAGCATATTAGTTTTTAGTATAAGTATGCCTGTACCCACAGTTACTATAAGAAAGAAACTAATCACAAACAGACTAAATAAATCAAGAAAACTAGTTAATCTACTTTCAATAAAAAACACACTAAAATAATACAGATTTTACTCACGGCTTTAAAAAACTTCTCTGACAACTGGCATTTGGACCCAAAACTTTTGGGTTGCAGAGTCATGTTTTCCTTAGTCTGAGAATCAAAAGTTGGATTTTCGATAAGGCAATTAATAAAAACCCATATATGGTTTTTTACCTGTTGAAAACACACCAAAAAAGGTTAATGTCAGAACTTTATTTAGTATTTAATATTTCAACAGATATTGATATTAATTAGTAATTCAACAGAATATATATAATAAAAGCATCACCTACTTGAAATGGTTTCACTGATACACCAGCCTTGTTCTTTTTCTTAACTACTTCAATCAGTTTACCGACAACTTGGTCTACTACATAATCCACATGCCGTCCACCCTAAAGAGGGAAAAAAAAATATAGAATACAAAATCTTCTATAGTTAGGGTAGCAAAACACTTACATATTCATTTTTTTCCTAAAATGAGCATTTAATCTTCACAATAACCTTGTGAAGTCAGTATTATTAATTTATTAACCCTATTTTCCAGAAAAATAATATGAGTCTCAGAATGGCAGAGTTGAGATTTTAAAAATAAAGTCCTTTTGGTCATAGAGCCAATTAGCAACTCCATGTAACTCCATACAAAGTGAAAACAATCAAAGAAAGAGACATGGAAGTCAAAATGAATACTGGCCTGGTGGCAGTAATGACACTCATAATATTTACACTTAGGGAGGACTGTGGCAGCCATGGATGGTTGTCCATCTAATATCCATTCTCCCCTTCTACCTTACTAACAACCCCAAATTTGTTTAACTGGCAACATGCCCAATTATAAATAACCAATCTAGACTCTCTCACAGCTAGCGATAGCCACTTGACCCAGTTTCAGTCAGAGATGTCAGCAGAGGGCTATTGGAGGGGGCTTCCAGGAAAACTACTGTGTTCCTGATAAAAGGGGAGAGATTAGTTGGCATATGCATTTTCCCAACCTCATTCTTTCTCCCTAGAACCTGGGAGGGTGCAGCAGGCATCTTAAAGGCATGCAAATGAAAGCCACATGCTAAGGGTGGCAGAAAAGAAAGCCAGGAAAGGCATAGGTCCCTGAGGACATAGTGGAGTTACAGCACCAAACTAAGACTGCCTCCCACGGGTCCCCAGTCATAGATAAAAAATAAAATCTTTACATATTTACAAACCACTGTATGTTAGGTTTCCATAACATATAACAAAATGCAATCATATCTGATACAGGATTTCTGTTGACTAGAGAAAGTGATGCCAGATTATAAAAAAATAGCAAACATTAAAAAAAATCAGTTGAAACTTAAATAAGAGTGACAAAGTAACAAATCACTGCTTTAGATTATTCTAAAATACACACTTGTATTGCTTGATACTTTATTATGGTCAATGGATAAATGCTTATAAATGAGAAGAATTTCATTTGATTTTAAAATTCAAAAGCCTACAGAAAAGGGTTCAAACTCTTTAGAATGGCAGATAACAAATTGCACAAACTGATCCCAAAACAGACTCCTCTCCTATTATTTGTTCTTTTTAAACTCAGAACACAGAATAAGGAATTTGTTATTCTAAATTTCATAAAATATAAACATATTCAATTATAAACACTAATCATACAAATTTACTTCTCAGTGGGTGTTTAAATTGTAAGACAGCTATTTCATAGAAAATAAGCTTTTATTTTCGTAAGTCACTTTTGATTTCACAAAAGTAGATTTGCGGGTTTTCTGTTGTCACTGTTGTTTACTGTTTGCTGTTTTTAATCCAGTATTGTTCTACCACTGACTTGGAAACAAAGAATTAGCACACTTACTTTTGTTGTTGCAATACTATTTACAAAGCTGATTTGCTGGAATCCTTTTTCACTCAATGTGAGACAAACATCCCATCTTTCATTTGCAAGTTCATGAATAACTTTCAGGGCCACTCCAGTTTCATCCAATTTGTCTTTAACATAAAGATCTACATAACTGCGAAAGCCATTTACCTAATAATTGGGAAACCATAAAGAAAAACAAAGAATTCATCTTCTATTGGCACCTGAACTGGGGTGAATGCCATCAGGTACTCTCATACTTTCACTTCCCTTCATTCACAACAGCTCTCAATCCCAACCTTCATGTCCTTCCCTTATTCTACTCCTTGATTTCTGTCCTCTAAAAAGGAATTCATTTCCATATGTACTTGAAAAAGAAAAGGTACGAAGGGACAACTGGACAGGTAAATTATTATAAAATCTTTCAAAAGTTTAAATTTTTTAAATGACAAAGTAGACTTAAACAGCTTGACTTCAGATATGTAAGGACCAAAAAGAAAAAAAAAGCATCTGCCCTTACAAGAAAACAGCTGATCAGACAACAAATTTTTATGAACCGTCAAAAAACAGAGATCACTGGACAGCTAGCCATCTTAAATCTGAAGAGAGACAGGTGTCTGTAGGAAGACACAGAACCTAAGTGAGACAGGAAGGGGGCAGAGCACAGCCCTTCAAGGAATGATACAGCAATTAACATCAAAATGGTGGAGAATTCAACCCCCAGTAGGCCCTGAGGCTCAAGATGGTGGGAGATTTGACTTCTAGCAGAAATTGAGCTTCATTACACGCCCACTGTAATATATTAGCATGATAAATAACATGCCCACAGGCGCCATGACAGTCCCAAGCTAGCCACAAAAGGTCAGAAAGTGGGAAATGGCCAACTTCCTGGGAATCCCAGCCCCTTCCCCAGGCTAGTTAGACTTGTCCTTCCACTTATTAGCATATGAAGCCACTGAGCCCATAAAAACTGGCAACAGGGTGCCTTGCGGCTGCTGCCCTCTCTCTCCCTCTTGAGAGATGGCCCACCCTCGGTCTATGGAGTGTGTACCTACTTTTACTCTAATCTGAACACCCAACCCCCACACCTCATGGCCTTTCTCTTGCCTTTTGATGTATCTCTCTAAATAAATCTACCTTTACTCAACTGTGGCTCGCTCTTGAATTCTTTCCTCGTGAAGCCAAGGACCCACACTTAGCAGGGAACGTCCCAGGGGCTCAACTGAAGCCTGGGACACGGCCCTCCTCACGCCCCACATCCATTTTTCCTGCATCATAAGCATTCTGCTTAACTGGAGCAGAAGCTGCTTAGCATCATATAAGCCCATATGAACATTAAACCAGAAATTTTGGCAAATTACTATTATAGACAAGTGTGGACTAGTGAGAGTATGTGAACTACATGAGGGCTGTAGTCAAAAGGGTTCCTATTCTTTTGCAGGTGTTTCCTCCAGGAATCCCAGCAGGTTTTCACAGGGAAGACAGAAAAGAAATCTAGACAAAGTATCCCCTGTGGTGCCAGCTGGAGGACAGCAGCCCTAGGAATTCCACCCAGACTCAGCTCCCTTATCAACAACAAAGCTTAATTTACAAGGGGAAGGACACTACTGGAAAGCAATGGTGAGCTATCACTATAGCTGGGATAAAGTAATTCTGCCCAGCCCCACTTCTTCCCACTCCCATCTCATTTAAGTTTAAATTTTAAAAAGGCTCATTCTGTGGAGCAGGAAGCCTGAAGAATACTGAATGAGAACACTGTGGTTACCTGCTGCAACTAGGGGAAAAAGAATAGAGGACACAGGAAAAATCTCTACCTCTAATGTTGGGGTAGACACTCTTGTGAAGGCCAAACCCCTGAGACACAGGCCCACTGCGCACTCCGAAGTCTGAGATCTAATCAGACATGAGAGTGTCCCACAACCTACAATTACGCTCCAGGCCTCCAAAGTAACAGTGGTTTTCAGCTGGAAGAGCCACAAGAGACAGACCCCCCTTGACGGGCAGCTCAAAAGGAAGAGCCACAGCAAAGAGAAATGACAAAAACAAAAAAGAATTTTAAGTATCTGGTGCCCACTGCAACAACCAACCTCAACACTAGTAACTACAGAAACAACAGACTGCAACACAACCCATTTCTTGCACAGATTAACATACATCCTCATACTAAAGCCTATTTACTCCGCATCTACTACCTCATACAACATAGCTGATTTTCAACAAAATCTTACAAGGCACGCCAAAAGGCAAGAAAGAAGTCTGAAAAGACAAAGCAATCATCAGAACCAGACTTAGATCGGTCACAGATGTTTTAACTACCAGATAGGGCATTTAAAATAACTATGACTAATATGTTAAACGCTCTAACGGGAAAGGCAGACAACACGCAACTTCAGCAGAAATGGAAGCTGTAAGAGCAAATCAAATGGAACTGCTAGACATCAAACACAGTAGAAGACATGAAGAATGCCTTTGGCAGCCCCAGCAGTAGACTTGACAAAGTAGAGGAAGAAAAATCAATGAACTTGAAAATACAACAATAGAAATTAAACAAACTAAAACACGAAGGAAACAGAGAGAATAAGGCAGAGCAAAACATCCAAGAGCTTGGGACCCTGTAACATATGCATAATTAGAATACCAGAAGGAAAAGAAAGACCAGCACGTAAGAAATATCTGCAGAAATAACCACCAAAAATTTTCCAAAATTAGTGACTAACACCAAACAACAGATCCAAAAAGCTCAGAAAACACCAGAGTAAGTGCAAAAAACAAAAAACACCACCAACAAACCAACAAGCAAAAAAGCCCACATGTACACCTAAATGTATGAGACTCAAAAAACCAAAGACAATTAGAAAATCTTCAAGGTAGCCAGAGGAAAAAGAAACATCTTATGAACAGAGAAAGAAGAATATGAACTACAGCAGAAAACCACGCGAGCAAGACAACAGTGAATTTTTAAAGGACTGGGGAAAAAATCCTGTCAACACATAATTCTACATCCTATAAAATTCTATCTCCTCTGAAAGTGAAGGAAAAAAGGACTCTCTCAGACAAAAATTAACTGAGGGAATTTATTGCCAGCAGACCTACCCTACAGAAAATAAATGTTGAAAGAATATCTCCAGGTAGAAGAAATATGATTAAGATCATAAACTTAGATCTACATCAAGAAATTAAGAGCATTAGAAATGGAATAAATTAAGGTAAAATATAATTACTGTATCTTTTAAATTACCTACTTTTTTTTTTTATTGAAGTATAGTCAATTACAATGTGCCAGTCTCTGGTGTACTGCATAATGTCCCAGTCATGCATATACATACATATATTCATTTCCATATTCTTTTTCATTAAAAGTTATTACAAGATATTGAATATAGTTCCCTGTGCTATACAGAAGAATTTGGCTTTTTATCTATTTTTATATATAGTGGTTAATATTTGCAAATCTCGAACTCCCAAATCTATCCCTTCCCATCCACTTCCCCCAGTAACCATAAGATTGTTTACCACGTCTGGTGAATCTGTTTTTGTTTTGTAAATGAGTTCATTAGTGTCCTGTTTTTTCTTTTTTTTTTTTTTTTAGATTCCACGTATTGTATTTTTAATAGCTCTAAAAGGTAACTGACTGCTTAAAGCATTAACAACAACGTCACTAATTGTGAAACGTTTCTGCCACCATTTTTTCAAATATTTCTTCCATCTCATTCTTTCTTCTTCTGTTGTTTATAGCATAGTAAAAGTGAGATGTATGATGACAATGACACAAGAGATGGGGGATATGCTGTTACAGAGTCTTTTTGCTACACATTAAGTGATAAATTATTTGACAGTGGACTCAAATCATTTACAAATGTGTATTATAGACCCTAGGGTAACCACTAAATAAGTTTTAAAAACAAGTATAATAATAAGTAAATAGAGGAAATAAAGTAGAACCATAAAATGCTCAATTAAAACCAGAGAGGGCAGAATAAGAGGAAATAAGAAACAAAGAACAAATAAAATGAATAAAAAACCAATAGCAAGATGGTAAATTTAATGCAAATATATCAATAATCACTTTAAATGTGAATCATCCAAACAATCAGTTAAAAGAGATTAACAGATCAGATTTAAAAAGCAAGATCTAACTATAAATTGTCTACAAATTAACAAAGCATCAACTGTTGTAGGACACTTACAGGCAGTTTCTTTCCATTAAACATAACCTTGACTCCTTTGCATGAACCAGCCAAATCATAAGCTCTTCTGGTCATGAGAGCCACAATATCCTTGTCAAGTTTTTCCATCTTAAATTTGGCCAGATCTGGTTGGAATGTTATGCATGTGTAATCTTCACCATCAAAATGTTTAATTTTGGCTTCAGAAGTCTTCATCATATTATTCAGCCACGTCTTTAAAAGAAAAAAATATTCAAATATTCCTATAATGCTTCTGTATTTGATAATACATAAAGACTCAGCTAATAAAATACATTCATTTACCACAATTATACTTTTCAGCTTTACAACCAAACAAATCCTTGAAACTGATATTAGAAATGAAAAAAAATTTAAATACACCCTCGTGTTGAAAATAAGCAAAACAATACAACTTCATACACTGCTGTTAAATATATTTCAAATACTTCAACATGACCATATATAGGATTTTACAAAAATTAAAAGGTATGATGCTTTTCCTGACAAAATTATTTTCGCCTATGGAAAACTTCAAACTTTTCAAAAGCCTACAAAAGAAAAATATGATAAAATTTTGAAATATAAATTTGACAAATCAGTCAATGAGGAATTTTTCAAACATGCTAAGTGGATGCCTCTTAATAAGTCTATGAGGTTCAGGACATTTTCCCTATTGCTTAAACAGGTTAAAGGAAAAGTCTGTTAAATCAAGCATTTTGTTTTAAAGGAATGGGAGAAAGACAGGTTTAAATAAAATCTCCCAGGCATTCTGAAGTCTTTTTACTCTGATGACTTGTTTAATGCTTTAAAAAAAAAAAAAAAGCTATTTGGGTATCACTGCAATTTATCTAAGGTTCTATTATCTTGGCAAAGCAACAAACATGATTATTTTTTTAAAAAGACTTAGACACATTTCTGTCATACCTGCTTAAAACTATGTTTGTATTCTTTGCAAGCAGTTTCTACTGTAAACTTTGTACTGAAAATATTACAAAGTTTTGCACCATAACCATTGCGACCACCTGTAAGAACAATTAAATGTGAAAGGTTTAATGAAAATTATTTTAAAGGAACTTTGTTACTTTACCTACCATAGGGCAGGTCTGTTGCAAAACAGTTTTCAGTTATTGCATTATCTTAATCATCAATTGACTATTTCAAAGTATATTTAGATTCTTCATTTAAAGAAAAATACAATTAAGATTTAGCACATATAGAAATATAATTAAAAAATACATTTTGTAGATTCATTATCTTCATCACAACTTCAAAAAATTAAGCTTTGTATCTCCTATAATCCAGTAAGTCTATGTGAGTATGAAATCTGAGCTTTCTATCAAAGTCACTTCTCTATGACAAAATTTTATTCTATATAACTTCCTAGAGCCTCAGTTTGCGGGAAAAAAATTATCAATCTACTCTGGAAATGTCAATAAGTAGAAAAATATCTGGTTTTGGTCAAAGCACTTTCAATTCTATTTATACAGCCTAGACTTTCAATCTTGACCCTCTTAAAGAAAGCAGTTTAAAAGTAACTTAATTGATACCAAAAGACATGGTGCCTATGTGAAAACAAATTCATGTATACAGGAATCATAGACATCTTACTTTCATCAGTACTCTAACTGAAAACTCAAACTGTTAGCCAGGTTAGAGTTCTAAGAGTTCTAGCATAAGTCAATGTACTATGAGAGTTAAGCTTTTAAAAAGTCTCTAACAGACTATAAGCAAGGCAATACTCATAACTGACAGTTTTTTATAGATATTAATCCTGAAAACAATTTTCTCACAACAAAACTATACAGGTTTCATTTTCTGTAATATTTTATATAGAAATAGTAAGAGATTTTATGTTAAGAGAGCAATATTTTTCAATAAAAATTCTGATCAGCCACTTAGACTTTACCTGTTACTTTTTTCTCATCATCATCATAGTTACTGGATGTTAAAAGCTGTCCAAAAATTAATGCAGGAACATAAACTTTCTCTACTTTGTGTTCTACAACTGGAATGCCTTTCCCATTATTCCAAATGCTTATAATGTTAGATTCACTGTAAATAAATGAGCAGAGTTTAGAGCTTAAAATAGTTTAAAGATGTATCAAGTAATTCCCATCAAAAGTAAAGTAATCCAGAATAAGTGATTATAAGCAAAATGCCAGCCTTTACCAATTGGAAGATACTCACTCATCACCAATAAAGTACTTTGCTGAGGACACACATTTCTATCCCTGAGTCGTAACTCAGATTAGGATCACTAAGATCTGCAAGCAATACTGCAAAATTTCTCAGGAAAAGAAACTCTTCTCAATAGAAAAAGCAGTGAGGCATTTATAAGAAGTTGGCTATTGATCCCATTTTCTTTTCATACATATTAGCCATGATGCTCCTGCTTCATTCTGCCAGTCAAGCACCTGTAAACCACAAGCTCTGCAGGGTGGGTGGCCATGGCCATTTTCATTTCCTATCTGACTGCTGAGCAGTACAGACAGAAAAGGAAAAACAGCCTGAAATGTATTCCATTCTCCGCCTAAATGTTAGAAGATTGTTTCTATTGTGGCAATCATTGTTCTAAACTAACTTTTAATGGTCTATGTAAGTATTACATATTTTAGGTCTTTTAATGACAAAACCATCCATTTTAGCCCTCCATGGAATGGAGTTGATGTTCCTGTAGCTGATACAGGCAGTGGTCCTGATGGAAAATTTTGCCTACCCTATTGTTTTACATAGCATATACCATTCATGATGCCTTTACCCACTAAAGAGCCAAATATGCAAAGAAACACAGTTTCATAGCCAACACTGAGAACTGGCTCAAAATGCTACCATTTGCCAATCTGATTCACAGTTATTCTTGGACACAGTGTTTCACTCACACATACACGGGCTTAATCTCTCTAGATATACTAGGAGCAGTTATTACAAGTAAAAAGAACGTCATAAAGGCCAAAATGAAAATGAAAGATCCAGAAGAAAATTAATTAATTAAATCAAAAAAGTTTTTTAAAAGAAACTAAAAAATATCTTTTAACACATCATTGTCTTTCCCCAAATCAGCAAACCAACTATTCTTTCCCTCACTCTACAACAGGTTCAACTCTCCAAATTGGAAAGGCTCATATTTTGGTATCATTTTTATTCCTATCTCCTGATCATTCTCTAGAGTCATTTAGTCACGAAGACATTAGTTTCTCCTATTAGATTCATTTCATCAGTATCTGACCTCCCTTCATTCCAAATGCCAGTATATGAGCCTAGATTAGTATCACCTTAAATACTGATCACTGCAACAGAGATAGCCAAAGAGCTAGTCACTCCTCTCAAATATATTCTGCATTACAATGGACTTAACCACATCTTTCATAACACTAATTCTTGCTCCAGTACATAGCAGTTGCTCCATGTTTTCTATAAAATGAAGTTTAACAGTCTTCTACTGCAAGCTCAAGGCCTGTTATCCACATCCCTACTTGTAGTCAAATTTAACTGCCACTATTCTGCAACATGCATCCTATTCTTCTTCAGGTCAGTTTTATTACTTGTCCATGTTCATTCCCAACTCCTCCATTTCTTCGTTTACTGGCCTTTCCCTTGCTTATAATATGTTTTTCCTCTCTTTGTCTACCCAAATTCAAAGATCAATGTATGACTTCAGTTCTCTCATAAGCCTTTTACCAATGTTTCCCAACCCTCCTTATACTAAGACTTGCAAAAAAAAAAAAAAAACTAAATTATTTACTAGTGACCTCAGGATATAATTAGCTTATCTCACTTGTGGATAAATATTCTCTACAGAATACATAGCTAAATATTTATGTTAACAGTTTCAAATTAGCTGTTGTACTTCGCCTTGTGTATCCTATCACCAGAGGTAAAAACAGTGAGTCTTAGAAACAAGGACTGTGTATTAGACTACTTTTTTAGACTTCCAAATAGCTAGCTTAGGCTTAAAATCTATAATTTATTAAGTACTTATTTTTTTTTTACAGGAAACATCATGGAGCTTAAAACTAATAGGGAAGAACTCTGAAGGAAATAAAGAAAAATAATGAATGGAAAATTACAGATCTTAAACATCTCAGAAAGACACAAAAATCAATACATTCATGAAAAAACTCTTAAAAAATTTTTATCCTATTTAACACATGTGGTACTATAATCAAAATAAGGTATTTTGTAAATTCATTATCATCACAGTACCAAAAAAGAAAAAGTCTTAATATCGCCTACATTCTATACGCCTTTATCAGTATGAAACTGAAACTTTCTATTCAAGGTCACCTCTATTACAAAATTTCAATCTTTCACTTCCTAGATCTGGTACTTATTTCTGTAATCTCTAAACAATGATTCAGAATTCTTTTGAAACCTTTTTTTTTTTTGGCTCTAACAATAATTTTCAGAGAAATATTCAGAAAAAGAATGATGTGTTGAATAAACTACAAATAAAGTTTCAAAATAATTAAAGCTAAAAAGAAACCTGGAAAACAATCTAAATATCCAACATTCATCAACTGGAAAGAGGTTAAATAAATTATGACATGTTGACATAATAAAATACCTAGGTACAGTTAAAAAGAACTAAGTAGATCTACACAAGTTAATAAGGAAGACTGTCCACAGTATGTCAAATAAAAATAGCAAGACACAAAATAGTATATAGAAGCCCATTTTTTTTAATGTATACCTATATGTATATATATTTCAGTATTAGTGTATATTATTTTTTTTAAGCTACAGCTTTAGAAGTTTCAACCCAAGAATACTTAAACTAGAGGAATAGTTAGAACTCTGGTTGATGTGCTTTCAACATTTGTTTGTTTTTAATCAAATAGATGCCGGCAAATAAGTTGTTTCAATACTAACCGTTGTGGGTGTTAAGCTCCCCTGTAAGAAGTTGCTTCAAATTCTCTAACTTTCTAGAACTGATGTCCAAATTTTGCATAGCATTGCTTGCTAGACTATTCCTTGCTAGTCTTTTACAACCATGGCTGCTTACTTAAATTTTATCTCCACATCATAGTGTACTATTGAAAGAGAAAGAGTAAGAGCTAAGCTATGCTGTATATACTCCACACTTAACCCACTATCAAAATTTAACCTCCCTTTCAGACAAAAAGTTCACATACACACATGCACAAAGAAAATTAAATCTCCGGTACAAAAATGTTAAAAAGAACGAAACTCAAAGAATATAAAAAATGGACAGCAGAGAAAAATGGGTTAACAGCCTAGTAGTACTTTTCCCCATCCGAATTCTGTCTTAAAATGACCTCTTAAGTTAGAAATCTAATTTAAGCAAAAATTACATCTCTGAAATAAAACTATCTTAATAAAAATAGCATTAATTCTGTATATATGTAATAAAGGAAAAATATAAAGAATGACTTTATGGGAGAAAATTCACAAAGGACAAAATGTTGATAAAATTCAGAAATAAAATATAAATAAATAATGAAATATAAGGATCAGCAACATCTCCCAAAATTTTTATCTACTGCCAACTTTAAATATATATATCTGTGTGTGTATAAAATATATATTTCAGTTAAAAGGAGAAATACTCAATAGTCTCTCATCAATAATTTGTAAACAAAAAAGGTAAAACAGGAAAGGAGAGGTGAAAAATATACTATCTTCACCCTTTCTTCCTTGTAGTAGTCATCTGAATTTTTGTTTTGTTTTGAAATAAAAGAACTTTCTAGCAGAAGCAGTGAAAATGACGTAGAGATAAATAAGAAAAAAGCACTGATATCTGATTGCCATTAAGAACCAAATAAATTTAATTATGTCACTCTTACGTTCACACTAAAATGTGTGTTGAATGAAAAGGGAATTGAAAGACAGCAATAAAGGCACTAGCTACATACAATTACTTTGTCCAGAACCTGTAATAAACTTAAAGGTAAAACATGCCACCAGGAGCCGTTCTTGATTACTTTGCTATGATGGAATTCTATGTAAGCTGTTTTTTAAGTCCATATTGAGAGATCAATGTGGCCAAAACAAATAAGAACCAAATTAACTGTAACCATGTTCATCAATAATGTATTTAAGAAAAGGCCCTCTTCCTTAGTTTTCAATCAAAATGTTTCAGCTCTGATTTTTAAAAAGCTTAAAGATATCAAACATTCAACATCTATTACTCCTTACTACCTCTCCTAAAACATAGTATCATTTTAAATTGACCATTTCCTAAACATGGAAAAAAAGAAATCTTAACAGTTAAAATTTCCTTAAAACTATCTTAAATGTCTGCATAAGCTATAACTTACAAGTATCCTGTGCATCTTACGATATAAATTCTCAAAAATGTACTCATTATAAAAATGATGAAAGTGAAAAATAAATAAGAAAAAAAAGGAAGAAAAAGAAAAACCAAGAACTTCAACAGTATAGTTATGTGGTAATATTTTCATATAAAATGCAGTCAACTTCATGGTGTAACCAAATATAAATCATGTTTTTATTATGCCATTAATCTTAACCAAGCCCTCTGAAATTAGATTATTATTAATATAACTGAATTATTAAATTTTCATGTTAAAGAAAAAATTTTAGATCACGCTAAATTTCGAGCGAATATCTTACGAAGGATAAGTAATACCTTACAAAAGGCATACCGGTGAAACAGGGTAAATGTTAACACCTGTATTTCTAACTTAAAACTATTATTTTCAGTCCCCCTCAGTCCTCCAAAAAATCATCATAGTGATTAGCTGAACACCTGGTATACATTCTATAAAATCAGCAGTTCTCAATTTACAAATGGTGTTATAAATTATGGAAAAGTCCAAATACTGGTCAAGAAAAAATTAATTTAACCCATAACGTAACTGGAATAGTACTAGCAACAGCCCTTAGCCTTGAGTACCAAAGCAAAAGTAAGAAAGAAAAGATCGAGTGGCTATTCTAGCAGCTGAAACAACACCCAAAGCATCAAAGAGGGAGGAAAATGGTCTCTAAGTGCTCCCATAAGGAAGTATGTTGGAGAAAAAGTTCATGAATGACAGAGGAAACTATACAAGTATATAGCATTCTGGTTAAAAGTGGCAAAAATAACAAGGTCTCAAGCTACAGGAAACCAAAGGGTACTAACTGCAGGCATTATTCATTTCAGGAATATTCGTAAGTTGGGAACTATCTGAACAAGACAACTTAGCACAAAAAAATTAAACTTGAAATATACTTACGGATCAATAGAAACTTTAATACAGGTCATGTTCTTATCCCTTTGCTTATTGTCAGCTGCATTAACTACAAAATTAAATATTTTGATGAGTAATAAAATATATAAAAAGCTACAATAAACATATATGGACACAGCTGCATGTGCATCACTCCTTAATGTAAACGTCTACATACAGTAATAGTCAAAATAACCACTGCTAACTTCTAATGCAAAACCTTATTTTCCAAACAGTATTTTTAAATTTTATGTCACACCAAATTACTGTTATGTCTTCTACCACAAAACAAGGTGGGGGGGGTGATTTTGTGATATATAAAAACAAATTAAAAAAAAAAAAAACCAAACATCTTTAGTTTACAATCCCCTATCCAGGTCTAAAAGTAAAAAATTGGGTTTAATTACATTTTATTTTGGTAATAACTATTTTCTCTTGATCTCTTTCAATAAACTAGTGATTTTATAGACAGACTGAGCTGCAACCAGTTATTTTTGAATTATAAAGGCAGTCTTTAGCACCCTTGGAAGTCAAAATTTTAACTCCTATGAACTATAACTGATGATAATATATTTGCATATATTAACTCCTGCTTTAGTAAAACCTGAATGCAAGCTAGCTGTCAAATTGATCTTCAAGCACAGAAGGAATATATTCCTGATAAACACTGTGTAACCTAAAATTAAAACTGGTAGGTAGCTGGGAGGCAAGAGTGAAAAGTATAAAACATAAGTAAGAAGTTTTACTCGTCTATCATTTCCCAAAGACTGAAGTTAGCTCTGAAGATCCATACAACCCTGCCATCTAGGAAACCTCAAGTGGTTCTGATGAGGTCTCTACAGAGAATTCTTGGCTAAAAACATTTCCAAGGTGCAAGCATTCCCTAGGAGTCAATTAGGCATCCACACTTCGCTGTGATTTAATTAATCATATGACTTGGAAAGGCCAGAGATATTTAGAATAATGGTTGTTAAACCTGGTTGCCCAACAGAAACACCAGATTTGTTGGTGAAAAACACAAGTTTTATATGTCTCACCTCAAACTAACTGATCTCTATTTTAACACGCCCTCCCAGATGCCTGGGATGCAAGCAACCCCCAGATGACTGCACATACAGGACCACAGACTAACCTTGGAATTATTGATCAAATACAACACATTTTATAGACAAACAAACTGAGACACAAAGATATGATGCACAGAGATACAAAACTGTTACCGCAGGTGATATAAATTTTCTGAATGGAACATTCATATTCAGCATAAAAGCCAGAGACATCCTTTTAAATTAACAAATCTGGCTTTATATGTATATGGACATTACAATGATACCACTAAAAACAGATGCATTAAATCTTAAGCAAGTACTCACCTAAAATTTCATCAAAGATCTTGTATAAACCTGGCACAAAGGTAACTTCTCTGCAGTTCATTCCTACATCTTCATCATACACCCACATTAGCTGCATCGAAAGAAAAATTCAAAAGAACTGATGAAGTAAAACAGTGTTTACCATCAACTTCACAAGGCATAAATCTACCTTTGTCATTTGCTCTGTAATTACTTAGACCTTCAAAGTAGAAAAACATTCTACTTCAGTTACAGTCAACCTCACTGTATTCATATTCAATTTAAATAGCCTCAAAATTGAGAACTTGTTCATTTTGTACCTAATCTGTATTCTTACTCATACACAAATAAAGTCAGTTTTAATATAAGGCACCAAAAATTGTGAGAAATGCTATTTAAACCAAATAGAAAAAAAAAAACCCATATATTTACATGTTTACTTCATACATTATACTTCTCTATACTATAAGTAGCACAGAGCAAAATAATATGAACACACCATGCCTCTGGAGTCAAAGACACCTAGCTTTGAATCTCAGCTCTCACTAGTTGAGAGACCTGAGCAAGTTACTGAAATTTATTTAAACTTCAGTGCTTTCATTTATAAAATGGAGATACCAGTACCTAGTTTCCAAATTGGTAAAATCAAATAAGATAATGTGTGCTAGCCAAGTCCACAGTAAGCATTAAACAAAATCATTAATGTGTATATATAAATTCTAGAATTTAAAGTAAACCACAGCATGAACTTAAGAACTTTTAAAAAGTTCATATAGCACCATTTTACTGTATACTTCTTCTCTATACTCTATGTGTTTCTGATAGTTTTTTTCTCCTAATTTTTTAAATCTCTAGCAGGAAATGAAAACATTTCTACCTCTTAGATTTCTCTTCCCCTATTTTGCTTATTATCAGAGACATGAAATTATGTACTCACAAAGCACATAATTACAAAAATTTTTAAAAAGCAGATATAGAGAGACATCCCCTAATTTCAATAAAATATAATAATTACCTGTGTCAGTGGCTCCACAGATCCAATGTATGTATCAGGTCGAAGGAGAATGTGTTCAAGTTGTGTCTTTTTCTGATACACTCTCTCGACAGACAACTTCTTCGAAGGATCATTTTTGTTTGCAATTTCTGACTCTTCTCTTTTTGCAGCATTGTTCTGATCAAAAAGAGTCTAAAATTAACCAAAAAATCAAATTTAAATAACCTACCAAGGGGTAAACTAAAATGTATATGGACACATGACATAGATTTTATCTTTAACAACAAAATTATCTTTCAGGCTCATTGATTTTTAAGTCCTAAAGAGAACACAGATCTGTCTACTAACAGTCTAGTTCTTTTTATAATATAGTGTGAAACTGCAGTTTTGACTGAATCCAAAAAGTAGGTATATAGTCACCAGAATAGCGAGAACGGCCTACAACTACTCAATCTAGAAATAGAAATACTTCCCAATTCTGTAACATATCAGGTTAATTTTTTACAGTCCTCAAAACTTTCCAAGGAATGTGAGGTCTGATTAGGTTATAGGTTTACAATGACTGAACCTGGCTGGCTCAAGGGGTCCCAAAAGCTTCCAGATGTAAGGTCCCTGCCATTAAGCTACTGAAGACTATAGTAAAGGGTGGGCAAAAATAACCTACACAAAATAGTCACCTATGTGGCTAGTATATACTGATATGACCGAGAATACAAAGCATGGTTTTATGAAATCTCAAGTTTCACACATCTGTAGGTCATGTCAATAATTCCTTACATATCAGCACCTGGTGCCCCTTACTGAGGCACCCTATGATTCCAGTTTCTCTGCCAGTTCCAAGGAGGCAAAACTGGGCGATTCTAATTCTAATTCCTACAGTAGACAAGGATCCCAAATGCAAATTCCCAACGTCTGGAGATTTCCCTTTTTCCTAATAGCAGCAGAGAACACATCTCTCTCCTTCTGGAATTCCCTAATGCTGAGAAGTAAGACATCTCACTAAAAGAAAGTTATTATGATGGCCTGTTTTCAGAGTCAAAAAATTACTCAAATATAAGACACAATGAGATATCTCCATAGGTCCCTGAGTTGTAGTAGAAATGAAACAATGAGAAGATAATAAGAGACAGAAAGGTTTTGTGCATTTGAATAAGCAATATACCACTTCAATTAAAGACCTAAACATAGCCATACCACCACCTTCAAAGTTATTGTTTTTAAAGATATGTCAAATTTACGTTCAAAAATCAAAACATAATCTCTGAGTAGTCTAAACCAGGACAAGAATTTTACCTTTTGTCTATGGAAATTCAAACATCAATTATAATCTTCCAATGATATAAATTTTACATAAAATTAAAGAGATTTTCTTATACATTCTTTCATTTATAAGGTTATCCATTAACACTGCTCAGAGCCAAAAGTAGCTTTGGACACAAGAAAATAATTGTTTCATAAAATCTTCATATTCTATTTCTGTCAAGAGTTAGACGATGAAGTAGCTGGCCAAAAAGAGAAACTATGTTTTTTAAATGCCAGACAGTCTCCAAATTCCTAATCATGTTCCTTGCTTTTCATGATGAGATAACTGATTAGTTTATAGAAACAAATATACCAATAAAAACATAACTGTTTTTTTTTAAATGCATCCTCAGAATAGTTAGAACAAAGATCATAATGGCTAAGACCACAATCTTTAAGAAAGTGCTTAAGAGATGATAAATGCATGCATTCAAAGGTAGGTAACATTAACTTCTTACCATTAACTTAGAACCGTTTGCAATTTTGGCATAAAGGTCAGGAACTTGTAACAACCATGCAGGTAAAGGCCTTCCTATCCCAGGCTACTCCTCCAAAACAAATCTCACCACAAAGAAAATATTTTTCAGATTCGACTCAAATAGAGGCTCATGTCTACCTAATTTAGGCTTCTACTTTTGGCCCTGATTAACACTGAGCTAAAATAGCACACCGGTATGGAAAACAGGGGTAAAGCCCTTCCTCAATACTTTTTTCAAGAATTAAAAACTTTCTTCATATCCCCTTACAACCAGTCTCCAAATGGGTATATGAGAATATGAGTGTAAGGAATGTTTGGCCTGCCCCTACCATGTCTAAAGTTCAAAAGTTGTTATTCTTGCTAGGATAATGTCTCAAAAATCAGAGAATATGTAAAATGTCTTCAGCTTTGTCAGATTACTATTTGTAATTTTCTCTAGGAATAATATATTAGAAAATAAGTGTGACAGTATACTTAAAACATTTGATGCCAAAATATTTTTTCCTAAATGTCGTATGACAAGTGTTGAGGAAAGAAAAAACAGCAGTATCATTCTATTTCAAGTCAAGCAAAGCATTAAGGAATATGCATTATTTATAGAATATCATAATAAAATAGATGATCTATAGATACTTCAAATTAACTCTCAATTATATTAAATAATTCCTAAAACTTCACATAAACCTTTAAACCTGGATATTTCATTGAGTAAATATTTTCAATTACATATATCAAAAATACCTGTGTTAATTATAAACTTCTATTTCTAAACTTTTATATAAAATTATATATAATCAAGCATTTTAAAATTAGTAGCTTATTAAAACTATACTCTTTAGTGAACAAAAGTTACAAAAAGAATATAAAAAATGAGCCCATTTTCACCAGAAAAAAATTATACACAACATATACATGCCTAGGAAAAAATATGAAATATATCCAACAGAATATCAAAAAGGTTATTTATAAGAAGTAGAAACCTGGGTCATTTTCATTTTCTTTTCTAATAGACATTTTCTACAATGAATATATACTAAAGTATTTTATAAGTTTACTAACCTACATACGTGAAAACATAATTAAGCTAAAATAAAAAGTGTCTTCTTTCTAGGGGCACTGTTTGTATCTACTTTTTATTTCTGCAGTCCTAACTTTCTCACTAAAATCTAGGCAAAAAGGTAAGTGAAACCAAACCAAACAAGCCGGGCAGTCTTGGCAGCGCACAAAGCAGAAATCAACACTATGGCCAGGTTTGTCTCTTACCTTTCTACTCTCAACTAGCAGCAGTCTGCACTGCTCACTGACTCACGGGCAGCAAACACAGGAGGCTCTCTCCCAAGAGGTCTGTCAGCTTTTCTGACAGAAGCCTGGATTTAATGGTCTCTTGCAGCTCCTGTTTATTAGCGGTTAAGTTGCCCACTGAATACTGTCCAGACCACTAAAGATCAAAATCTGACAGTAAGGGGAGATGGGGCAACTTCCTCCCCCTCCCCATGCAATGGGATGACCCCACCCCAGAACAGGTGTGAATACAAAAACCCTTGGCCTGAAAACAGAGAAGTTAAATGAGAAAAATTCATTGATTACCTTCTCTGCAGATATAAATATCACTATCTCTAGCTCTTTCAAAGAAAAAAAAAGTCTGCTGTACACCAGAAATTGACAACACTGTAAACTGACTATACTTCAATTTAAACAAAAATTTGAAAATATCAGAAAAAAATATTTTTAAAAAGTCACTCTGAGTAGAAATTCAGTTAAAACATTGTTGCTGATAATATTTCAATAGAAATCAAGAAATTAGCCTCAACAAAAACAGCCCAGCAAACTCATATCTAGATGTTTATAAAAATCACTCAATTCCAGATGATAAAGGAGAGTGATATATAATTGATATCTACAGGCTAAGAAAATTATGCTCATTTTAAATGTTGAAAACAAGAGGTTTTTTTATTTAAAAATGATTTAACTTCTTATCTTATACATTCATAGCAATAAAATGCCTTGTACTATAATAATTGCACTATTACATGTTGAATAAAAATTAATAGTATGCCCTTAAAAATAATCAATTACCAAGAACATTCTGAATAAATTTTCATTAAGGTTTGATAAAATGGAAAATTTATGAGTTAAGTTTATTTGTAATTTATTTTACTGTCTTTGCTTGTACGGACAAATCACCAAATTATTTATAGTAATAAATAACTCCAGCACCCAGTTACAATGGAATCTAAGCATTCAGGGCAACATTTTCGTTCCCACAGAAAACATGAAAATGCAAAATAAACCCATATTTAAAAATATCCTCCACATACATAAAAGTTGTTTTAATTGTATTATTTGTGATTTACACATATAACAGTGCCATAATTGATTTTTTCTAAAGTTCAAAAGCTGGCTGCGATATTAAACAATGCATTATTGAGAATTTTTAAATTGTATCAAAAATATAAAAACACATAAAATCTATTTTAAAATACTAGTCTATTTTATAGCACCTTTGCAATAATGCTAACTCCTAATGCAAGCTTAATACTTATTGAAGACTCAATCTTTATCAAGAATACTTCAACAACCAGAAGAAAAAGAAACACGTTAACTCCTAATTTCAGAAATAAGATGTACCAAGATCATTCTGTAAAAAGAAAGATTCTTCCATTCTTCCATTCAATTGACACACATTGTGCTGTACACCAGAAATTGAGATACAGCAATTTGGGGCAATCACCCACAGTTTCTATTTTCCTGTGGAAGAATGAAACTGCTTCTGAAGAGGGGAAAGGAGATGGTTTGCCAGTTGGTGCAAAAAAGGAACTGAGCTACTCAGTCACACAACAGGCACAGAAATCTCACCATCACCAAGCTGGCAAGGGTGGAAGTAGCAAAAGCTCAGCAAGAAGCCCCTTCTCTTATCTTCTATAAATGATTCCCTCAGACTTCATATTATCCTTTATACTATCTCCTCTTCTTTTCTCCCTCAAGGCTGCCATGCTTTGATATTCATTTTAGCCATATTTCACCTATATGACTATGGAGAGGGCCATGTTATCTACTTATCATCAATGAAAACAAAAATCAACAATGTGTCACCCACCAATTCACCTCCAGAAATGCCCTTCCAAATCAAGGCACAAGGAGAGAGTTAGAAGATGAGGGATACTTAATATCATAAGAAATACTTAAATGTTCACCACAAAAAGAAAATATAGATTTTCTCTAAAAGACATCCAAATCAGAAAGAAAAAAATTAAAATGTCACTAATTGCAGAGGAAATGATATTATATAGAGAAAATCCTAAAGATTCCACCAAAAAACTATTAGAACTAATTAAAATTTTAATAAAGTTGCAGGATACAAAATCAACATACAAAAATTTGTTATGTTTCTGTAAACTAACAACAAACTATCAGGAAAAAAACATTAAGGAAACAATCCCACTTGCAATTGCAACAACAACAAAAATTAAATTATCTAGGAATAAATTTAACCGAAAAGGTAACAGAACTGTACACTGAAAACTATAAGACACTGACTTAAGAAATTGAAAACAAAAATAAGTGGAAAGTTACCCATGTGCATGGATTAGAAGAATTAATATTGTTAATATGTCCATACACTCCAAAGCAATCTGCAGATTCAGTGCAATAATGATCAAAATTCAACATTTTCCACAGAAATAGAACAATCTTAAAATTTATATGAAACTACAAAAGACTTCAAATTGCCAAAGCATTCCAGAGAAAGAAGAACAGAGCTGGAGGCATCATATCCTAAATTTCCAACTATATTACAAAGCTATCATTATCAAAATGGTAAGGCATTGACTTTTTTTTTTTTTTAAACATGCACAGATCAAAGGAACAGAAAAGAGAGCCCAGAAATAAATCCATGTATATATGGTCAATTAGTTTACAACAAAGAATCCGAGAATATAGAAGGGGGAAAGGACAATCTCCTTAATAAATGGTGTTGAGAAAACTGGACACCCATATGCAAAAGGACGGAATTGGACCCTTATCCTACACTACACACAAAAATTAATTCAAAATGGATTAAAGACTTGAACATGAGACTTGAAACCATAAAACTCCTAGAAGAAAACATAGGCAGTACACTTCCTGACATCAGTCTCGGTGATGAACTTTTTTTTTCTTGACATCAAAAGCAAAAATAAACAAGTGGGACTACATCTAATCAAAAAGCTTCTGCACAGCAAAGGGAAACCATCAACAAAATTAAAAGGTAATCTACAAGTGGGGGAAAATATTTGTAAATCGTGTATCTGATAATGGATTAATACTCGAAACATATAAAGAACTCACACAATTCAATAGCAAAAAAAAAAAAGTTAAAAAATGGGCTGAGAGTTTGTTGCAAACATTGTGGAAAACAGTATGGAGATTCCTCAAAGGACTGAAAACAGACTTACCATATGACCCAGCAATGCCACTCCTGGGCATATATCCAGAGGGAACCGTAATTCAAAAAGACACCTGCACCCCAATGTTCATAGCAGCACTATTTACAATAGCCAAGACATGGAAACAACTTAAATGTCCATTGACAGATGACTGGGTAAAGAAGTTGTGGTATACTTATATAATGGAATACTACTTAGCCATTAAAAATGATAAAATAATGCCATTTGCAGCAACATCCAGGCCCTGGAGAACGTCATTCTAAGTGAAGTAAGCCAGAAAAAGAAAGAAAAATACCATATGATATCACTCATATGTGGAATCTAAATATATAAATAAAGACAAATGAACCTATATATAAAACAGAAACAGACTCACAGACATAGAATACAGACTTGTGGTTGCCAGAGAGGAGAAGGGTGGGAAGGGATAAACTGGGAGTTCAAGATTTGCAGATACTGACTGGTATACATAAAATAGATAAAAAAAAGTTTATACTGTATAGCACAGGGAAATATATTCAATATCTTGTAGTAGCTTATGGTGAAAAAGAATATGAAAATGAATATATGTATATTCATGTATGACTGAAGCATTGTGCTGTACACCAGAAACTGACACAACATTGTAAACTGACTATACCTCAATAAAAATAAAAATACCATTCCACAACAAAATTCAAGAAAAAAAATTGGCTGAGGATCCAAATTGATATTTTTCCAAAGACATATCGATGGCTAACAGGTGTACGAAAAGGTGCTCAACATCATTAACCTCAGGGAAATGAAAGGCAAAAACACAGTGAGATATCACCTCACATCTGTTAGAATGGTTATTATCAAAAAGACAAGAAATAACAAGTGTTGGCAAAGATGTAGAGAAAAGGAACCCTTGTGTACACTGGTGGAATTGTAAATTGGTGCAGTCACTATCTAAAACAATATGGAAGCCCCTCAAACATTAAAAATAGAATTATTATATGATCTAGCAATTCCACTCCTTAGTATTTATACCAAGAAAATAAAAATACTAATTTGAAAAGATATATGCACCCCCATGTTCACTGCAGTATTGTTTATAAGAGCTAAGACAAAGAAGCAACATAAATGTCCATCAATAAATGAGTGGATAAAGAAAATGGGGTACTTATATACAATGGAATATTAATCAGCCATAAAAAAAGAATGAAATCTTGACATTTGGGACAACACGAATAGACCTAAAGGGCATTATGCTTAGTGAAATAAGTCAGAGAAAGAAAGACAAATACTACATGATCTCACTTACACATGGAATCTAAAACAAAACAAAACCAACCAAACTCACAGATAAAGAGAACAGATTAGTGGTTGCCAGAGCAGGTGTCAGAGGCATAAAATAAGTGAAGGTGGTCAAAAGGTATAAACTTCTAGTTATAAAATAAGCAAGTCTTGGGATGTAATGTACACCAAGGTGACTACAGTTAACAATACTGCATTGTATATTTGAAAGTTGTTAAGAGTAGATTTTAAAAGGTCTCATCACAAGGAAAAAAATATGTAACTATGTATGGTGATAAATGTTAACTAGACTTATTGTGGTGATCATTTTGCAATATAAAAAAATTTTCTCAGATGAAAAAAGTGAAAATACTTCTCACTGGATTTAAAAAAAAAGAAGTGGGAAAGACGTGTGTACATTCAACTGAGAGCTTACTATGTGCAAAGCATTATGGGAATTATATGAATATTCTCAATCAATCTTCATAAAAGTTTCATGAAGTAGACAGTGTTACTAATGATTTCCTTTTTACAGCAAGGAAACTGAGGTCTGGAGAATTTGAGCTAACAGAGCTAGTACTTGTAGAAGCTGAATTATGAAACCAAGTGATGTGATTTCATAGCTCATACTCTTAAAAAGCATTATACTTATAATATTATTAAAGATACATATACCCTGAAAAGGAAGTGTACTCCCTAGCTTTTTGTGTAAAAGTAAAGGAAAGGTTAGCAGAAAGAGAGATACATAGGTATTTACCAGGAGGCTTTTTTTTAATCCTGTGATATCAGGGTATAAAAGACAAATTGTTTTGGTTTTTAATGTTTTAAGGTGGAGGAATGTGTAAATGGTGGTTAAGAACATAAGCCTGGTTTAAATCCCACCTCTGCCTTAGCCATGTGCCTAACACTTTATTACCTAATGTCTAAGCCCCTGTTTCCTTCTCTGCAAATGGGAATAATTATACAATCTCACTTCTTTAAAACTGGGTCCTATTTGTATTAAGATTTTTAAAAATACAAAAGAGGCTTTTTTTTAAGGTACTTAGTAAAATGCAACTGTTGCTACCACCTAAGTATTTAACATATCTGAAACTACTGGTGAACATACCCACGTCTATTCAGAAAAGTTAGCACAGTTTATTAAAATTGTTTCTAATACTGCAGTTAGTTACTTGAGAATCTATCTAAAGAACTGCTACCTAACCACTTGTCCTAATAAAGAAATAAGACTTTTCAGTAAGTCAGTATGTTAATTATCTAATTGGTTAACCATAACTGAGGTTGGATTATGCATCCAGCTCTTTGCTGAAAGCTATAAAGGATACAAACAAGTAAAATACATGGTTTCTGACTTCAGGAGTTTCACACATGAAAGTTACTTTTAAAAGAAAGATATTTTTGTTTTATGATCCGTAAGGGTATCAGAAAAAGATGAGTATAAACTGGAAGATAAAAGTTTGGTGACACTCTGAGCTAGCTCTGAAGAGTAAGATTTAGACTGGTAAAGAGAAGAGAAAGAGGCATTCCTGATGGAAGATAAACACGTAAAGTGACAAAAAGAAACATGATGTGCAGGAGACAGTGAAGGAAGAAATCTCACTATGAGGATGATATGGAATAAATTTCAATTGGCACATAATTTATCAAAGAACTGGCTTGCAAGTCTAGTTGAGGAGTTTAGACTTGCAATAATGAGCCGCTAAAGCAAAGTTCTTAATGCAAATCTTTAAGCAATATTTAAATTTATAGTCATGTTTCCTGAATTAGAAATATCCAGTCTTTTGGCTTGTATGCTTTATATTTTTATTGAATTTTACTTTTAAAAAACTACAGTGTTAATTGTAGTTTTATATTTTTTAAGAGACTTACGTTTTAGAGATAAGTACTGAAATATTTACACATGAAGTGTATAATTGTTGGATCTGCTTTCCTTCAAAATAATGAGGTTCGGAAAGGTGGGTGACCTTGAGCTGCTAACTGTTGACAGTAGATGACAGAGGGAAGCTCCTATATCATTCTGGTCATCGTGATGTTATATGCTTAATATTTCCCATTACAGTATTGTTTTAATCTACCAAATTATAGTACTGGGAAAAGATCAATATTCACACAGTGAATAACCGTATTCTAATATTTCCACAATTTTTTTTTTGCAACCACTTAAACATGATAAAAGGCTGACTGAACAAAAGACTATTAGGGTCTACAAATCAAAGCTTTACAAAACTAAAAGTTAATTCAAGAAATTCTGCTTGCTTCAGAGAAGCCTTCGTAGCTTCTGTCAATTTTAACTCAAAATAGTTCTATAATACTTACATCTTTCACTTTTCAAGTTTTAAAAAATCTCTTTACGATATTGAAAATCAAACACAAACCCAATAAACTATTAAAAGAAGTTAATGTCAATCTTAAACCACTTTGCTTTGTGGTTTCAGATACTGAAATGTAAGTTTCTGTGCAGTGATAACATTAACACTACATGGTAGCATGCATCCCAACAGAAGTTAATACCAGCAACCATGGCACTACTCTCCCAGCCTCCAGAAAAAGAACGATACCAGGGATTAACTCCATTTTTATTTCTTCCTGTAACCCACAACCAGGTAGCAATATAACATGAGTTTCAATAAAGCAGGCAAAGTTAACCCTCTTCAGAAACAGATGACCTCTGCAACAAACCCCTGAACTCTTACAAAGGAATAATCTGCTTTCAACCTGGCTCAAAAAAATATTTTACGTAAAAGCAACTTTATTATTCTCAGTGCGCATTTCTTGAACTTCACCAATAAAAATAAACGTTTATAAAGCCCAGCACTGTGCAACATATATTATCTCATTTAATTATCAATGCAACCTTATTTTACAGATGAGGGAGCAACTTAAGAAAGATCAGATCCTTTTGTGCAAAGTCCCAATGACTATATGTGTTAGAGACAGGATCTGAATCCACATCAATCTGACATCAAAGTCCATGCTCATAACAATCTCCCTATACTACCTCCCATAAAACTATATTATGGTCTATGGTCAGTGATGCATATTATGAACATAAAGATGCTCACGTAACTTTTTAATCAATCTCTAATTCAACAAGAGGATATTTTATAAATAAAAGATTAAGTGATTTTTACTTCTCCTTATTTCACTATATTTCCCTTAATAGTTTTATAATAAACATATTTAATCAATAAGTCAATTTTAGTTTCAAATGAATTTTTCTGATATTGAATGAGAACTCTTAAGTTTCATGAAATTTCTTATGCAAATGAAACGAAAATTTCCTATTGAACTTCAAAGAAAAAGTTGTCATTTAATTATCTACAAAGTTAAATAGGAGTAAACTAAAATACTGCTATTAAACGTTAAAGCTAACCAACTCAATCTTGGAGCAAAATGTTTGCCATCATAGAGAGCGAGAGGTCCTCAGAGGAAACACTGATCAGGCCTCAACACTTCCAGTGAATGAGAACCATCTGGCTCACTCCATTTTCAGAAGTTGTTTGATTTTAGTAACAAGGGTAAAGATCATCAATTTACAAAAACTATTCTTTTGCATTTATGCATGCCTCCCCTGTCCCATGTTCACATGGACTGCAAACTTATTAACTGACGTTTTCTCTCTCCTGGCTCTAGTCTATTCATACTACATTATTGAAGTAACATACAAAATTCAGAGATCCAACAGTAAGAGTCTGGCAAGTTATTTCTCAAAGCATCTTGACATGCAAATAATTGTTTAAAATATTTTTCAGTTATCAGTAACGTGCTTTTCACAAAGGATACTTGTCAATACAGCAGAACGTTACTCAACTCACCTACACCTCACCCAAACAACGAGAAAAAGGACTTGATAAAAACGGGAATACGAAAGTTTCCTTGGGTGTTTTGGAAAGGGGGAAGGGGGTCGATTGAAAGTCCGTAGAAAACGTAACGCTTTTTTATTTTTCTCTTAGATACCTAGTCAGTTGGCTGAACTGGGCGTTTTTCGTGTGTGTAGGAAATGACCCTGGGCTGAACTCTATGCTGAGCAAGTGAAATGCGGGTGAATTATCGATCCGCCGTGGGAATCGGATCTCTCTAGGTCTTCCCTTCTCTACCACTTCCCAGCAGGAATTGAGCGCTGAAATCCTAAAGGCCGCTCCAGGGCAAAACACCTCGGTCACCTCTCCAACCCTCTCCATTCTGCCCCCACACCGTGTCTCCTGCGATGCTGACGCAGGTAAGCTCTTCTTTTAATAATCCCACTCTGACAGATGGACGATCTACGGTATATTAACTGCTGTGAAACAGCCATCCCGAAAGAGCTTTCAATCGAATGAGACTCTTCGAATTGAAGTGTAAACTGCCGCAGCCGTATTCCCCACCAAATCCATTCTTCTTTGAGAGATCAGAGCACCAGAAATGGTTGCACTTACAACACATACACGCACGCACACCTCTCTCCGGGATTTTAAGACACATTTGGAGGAAGTGCTGACCCACACGGACTCACACACGTTACTGCCATACCCATCAACTCATGCCCGACTGCCCTAGTAAGACTAGGAAAGAGGAAAAAAGACGAGGCGGGGACCCGTGTCATGTTCATGGTTTGCGCCCCAAAGTTTCAAGTGCACATTACGCTCCTGCAGCCCGAGCCGCCAAAGAGGTAGAGAAGAAAGAAAAGGGGCGGGATTGGGGTTCTGCTGGCGGACACCCCGACGGGGCGCGCGTTTAGGGGACCGGATTTCCCTCTCCCTTCCCTCCCCGCCCCCCGTCGGCCGGGCGAGCTCCCCCCGCCGCGGGCCGGGAACAATGCCGCGGCCCAGACCCCCGCCCCGCCGCCTGCCACTCACCACCCAGGTCAGCGCCCCGTTGCCGCCGGCTCCCGCGCCTCCGCCGACCACCTTGGCCATGGCGCGCGCCTCCGCTCCCGGGCCCCAGGCCGCGGCCGCCGCTCCGCCTCCCGCGGGCCGCCCGGCCCCGCCGCTCCGCACCGACCGCTCCGCTCGCCGTGCTCCTAGCGGCGCCGCCCCCCGCGCCCCATCGCCGAGACCCGGGCAGACGCCCGGCCGAGCCCGCCGAGGAGGCCGCGCCGCCCGCCGCCCTCAAACTCGAGGCGCGCGGCTGCGTCGCCCGGGCCTAGCGCAGCCGCTGAGGAAGAGGCGCAGGAGCAGGAAGCGGGGGAGGGCGGCGGCGACTGGGCGGCTGCGCTGCCTCCTCGCCCGCCCGGGGGCGGCGCGGCCAGCCGACCGAGGCCCTGAGTGCGGGCGGCGAGCGCGGCCGGCAGCCCGGGCGTCCGGACGTGGCGGGGACGCGGAGGCGCCCTGTCCTTCCTCACGCTCCGTGAAGGCCGCCGCTCGAAGAGCCGGAGCGGGGTCGCTGCGGCTGTAAAAGCCGCCTCTGTCGGCCGCGCCGCAGCCCGACTTCTTCACATCCACTCGCCGAGAGGGACAATAAGCAGAGCCGCCGCCGCCGCGGTCGCCTCCCTCTTGTCCGGCATAACACCGCACACACTCGCACACCGGGGAGGGCTGGGGGAGGCCGGGGGAAGGAGGGCGCGGCGGCCGTCCCGCTGTCAGTCAAGCCGCGGCGCCCAATCGGGGCCTTGCTGGCACAACATCTCAGCCAATCCCAAAATCCCAAGCCCCCGGAGGGGCGGGACCCGGGGGGGAAACGTCATTGCGGGTAGCAACCGAAGGGAAGACTTGGGGTTTTTTGTTTGTGTGTCTGTCTGAGGGTTTTCCATTTGAAGGGAGAGCAGGGGCTGCTGTCAGAGGTCATTTGAGGGCAGCAAAGGAAAAGGGTCGAATTGCCCTCGGGTCGATTTTAATCCTCTGAGCGTGCCGTTCACTCTTAAGACCTGCCGGCGAAGACGAGGAGCTCCTTTGCCCCGGGCCGCGGGGGTGGGGGAGGGGGGTGAGCAGGAAGAAGCTGGGGGCCGTCCCAAAGGGAAAGTATTTTTAAAGAGCGGTTGTAAACCGCAGGCAAGATGTTGCAGATCACTGGTGCAGGGAGGGCCCCGTGACCCCGGCCTCCCCAAGGCCCCAAGTGGACGCTGCTGTGGAAGAATCCACAGCTCAGACCTCTCCCTCCTCCATCTCCTCCTTCCCTCTCCTCCCCTCACCCCAGAAGAGATCCCGTCAGTTCCAAGAAAACTGCATTTAAAGAACTTAAATGATAAGGGCCGCACAGAGAACGTTCCGGGGCGAGAATGCCGGGTGGGCTGAGGGTTCTGAGTCTACTCTTTGTCGATCTTTCTTCTCTGAACAATGCGGAACTGTCACTGTCACTTTTCATTCTCTTCTGTACAGAATTATGCCCGCTGCCTCTAAGAGGGCGCTTGTAATTTTTTTTTAATTTTCAAATGCACACCAAGGAGTAATTTCATTCACATTAAAGCTTTCTAAGAAAGAAAATTACCCTTATAGCCGCACCACCGTCTGGCAGACGAAGATGGCCTTACTTCATCCTGCTTTTCGATGTAACTTGTTTCCACGCTCAGCCACCCTATACCAGGCTCTCCCATGGGCTCAAAATCAAAACGGGGACCCTGATTTCAAGTCATTTATAACCCGGTTTGTGAGACAGACTTAGAAGAGAGTTAACTATCACCAGAATGAGTACTTGAGGGCTTGAAGTGCCACCAGTCATGACATGAGAGCTTTTTAAGAAGATGAAAACCTCATTGCTGCAGCGTGAAAAGGTGTTTTTGTGAACTTCCAACTGTGCCTTTCCTCTCAAGGGAAAACAAAAATGTCTCGGGTCACATCTTTCAGCTGACTTCTGAGTCCAAAGAGGTGGGGAACTCTGAAACATGGAAATAATTTAAACACAGTTTTTCTTAATTAGCTCTCTAGTGGCCATGTAATTTTGGCATACTTGGGACTTTAGTTCAGAACAGTGAAACCTTTCTTTACCTTGAACTTGAGGTGCCAGCTTGTAAATCAGACCAGGGTCTAATATGGGCTCTGAACCTGATCAACTAAGTCCTGGTGCCTTGTTATTTAACTTTGCAGACCTCTGTTTGTGCCTCCTTAAATTGAGTATTTTTGCTTTTGTACTTACTGTGACTTCACATCTTCAAAGTACACATATATCCTATAAGCTTGAAAAGGGGTAAATAATTTTAAAAGCTGTGAGTTTTTTTTAATAAAGATCTATGCATTAAATAGAAGCCAAGCTATGAGATATATTGCCGTCTCTTTTTTTTTTTTACATTTTTTATTGAGTTATAACCGTCTCTCTTTTTTTTTTTTAACTTCAGTTTTCAAAAGCTCTTCAGTCTCAGATTTATGAATAAAAGCATATATTCAAAAGCCAGATGGGTTAACTAATGGAAATTCACATTCATCCTTTCACTTGCCTCACTTGTGAGGCATTGAGTGTTTTAGCCTTCTAAGCATGAGGAGCCTCTAGTAAATAACTCAATTTATTCTTCTTAAAATACTGACTTACCTAAAAGAAGCACAAATAGAGTTGTTGAATATAATGCACATCAACAGGTTAAAGCAGAGATTCGTGATGAATGGGAGAAGGTACCTAGATGACAAATATCTCAGCTCTGGAAGAACTGTTGGCCGGCTTAACCTCGCGCAGCAGACTTAACATACACTTATGGTGAAAGTGACTGTATCCACCTCGAGTGCAGCTTTCCTTTCTAGGGTTTTGTCAAATAACTTTCATTTACAGAGTAATTACAGTAATAATTTCCACATTAAAAGGCTGTATCTATATCATGTTTGTCTTGTTTTTGATATTCCTTTATTCTTGTGTTTATTACACTGAAAGACTTAATTTGCACCCCACAGCGAGCACCAGCCAAAATGAAAAATTGTATAAATCAAAGTCAATTCCACTAACTGTAAAGATAAAGGCCTTTATTTACTCAAGCTTTCTTAGTAGCTTCCACGGGAGCTTATCCTAACTACTTTAGGATTTTTATTCTTAGATCTTATGTTTCCCCAGTATAGCAATCAAAAAAATATTAAATGCCTGCTGTGGGTTAGGTACTCAGGATCTGAGAATTCAAGGTGATGAAGATAGTCTCTGCCTTGAGTTTACACCTTGTGTCATATGGTTTTGAGCTAATCTTCTAAAGCAAAAAGCAATTTATATGTATTTGCTATTTAATAAACATTTTGCCTGATGAGTCACACTTATCAGTGCACTTATATACAGCAGGTATTTTAATTAACAAACCAAATAGTTTATCTAAGAAGATACTAACTCAAAACTGTACTTATAGACACGTGGCGAAGTTCCAGTAGAGTTTCCACGTCAATCGTGTCTTGTTCCAACACTGAGATCCAGCTGGCAGGGGAGGGGGAGGGTACTAATCTTTAACCCAGTGAGAATTTAAAGAAGTTAATATTTGAATTCAAAATTCAGTGTCTGCAATTTTACCTCTCCCTTCCTCTCATTGTGTTAGATTCTATGGCTCATTAATATATATACAAAGTTGTTAGACAAAGAATAAGAAGAAAAATTCAACAAACTCAATAAATGATTTTCCAGGCTATGACTATTAAATGTTTTAAATGTAATTTGCTGTGTTACATTTCTTTAGAAGTATATGCTCAAGTTAGGGAAGAAAGCTACCATCAGTGTAGCCACTTGGGTTTCAGCATGTCTATAGTAATTATTATACTAGGTTATTAACTCTGATTTTTGAGACTGTTCAATTGTTCCACATATTTTATAAGTATATTTTTACTTTTAAAAAGATGCTTTAAGCACCAAAGGTAACAAGTGTTTATTGATGGCTGAAGACATCAATGAACACCACATTCTTGAGTACTATCACCACTGGGAAGACAGAAAAAGGCTAAAGGTCTTCAATTTCTACCTGTAATGACCATGGAATGTTCATTTTATTTGACCTTTTTTGGTTTAGAGGAGTTTATTTTGGCCAAGCAAGCTATGCTGATCCTCTGGTAATGTCTCTAGTTACTTGAACAGACAGAACAGGCATTTTCACTTATTTTAGATCCTATAGATTAGCAATAATTTAGACTTCTTACCTACTTTATTAAATTATATAATATGGAAAATATAATTAGCATATGATTAGCATATGCCTTTGTTTAAAAGACTGTTTTGGGGCTTTGAGAGTGTGTTAACATTAGGTTTGGACTTTCAAACAGGCATTTTGTCCTAAGAAAACCTCACTTTGTGGGGGCATTAGATGCCATCATTCACCTAACCTTCACCGACAGAATATATGATCCTCACATGTATATTGCTAAGTTGTATTTGAAGTTTCTGGTTTCTCAGAGTCATCTGATTCAGCTACTCAGTAATTTTATAAGATTCAGACCTAAAGAAATAAGATAGCTGTGGCTTTCCTAACTCAACCATTTGCATTTCAGAAGAGCTAGGAACTCTAAAGCTAGAGTTGTCAAGTTGTTTTCATTCTGTAGTATATTAAAAAATGCAAGGGGTAGGTTATAGCTCAGTGGTAGAGTGCCTGCTTAGCATGCACGAGGTCCTGGGTTCAATCCCAAATACCTTCATTTAAATAAATAAATAAACTTTTATTTTTTTTAATTAAAAATAAAAATGTAATGGGGATAGTGTTGGGGCCAGGAGTCAGGGCAGGAAATGTGAGAAATATCTTCACCAGAAGAATCTAAGATGGAAAGCCTTCAAGTTAGAGGGATTGCTGGAACAGAATAAAAAAGGTACCCAGAGGTTACCTAAGATGATAATCAAAAATCAGAACTTTGAAAATAAACCATCTTGTAGTGTGCCAATTAACAAAAAGCAACTGTTCCCTATTTCCAAAGTAGTTCAGCACAGATAAGCCCAGATGTCTTATATAACTGATATCTTTGTCTAATAGCTTACTCCTTTACTTTGAGGATGCTGTCTGAATGTGGAAAAATCTAGAGCGGGTCCAAGAACGCTAACTCTTTAAGGAATGTATTTCTAGTTTAAACATTGTTTGGGAAAAATAAAAGAACAAGACCAGCCTGTTTAGTAAATGACACACTACACAGTGCTACCCAATCCTAGAAAGCCTGGCACATAGTAGGTATTCAGTAAATAATTTTGCAGAGTGAATCTGAGGCATATCAGAGAAGTTTCTCAAAGCAAAACATCTCACCCATCACCATGATGGTGCTGAAACTCGGCCAGGATCCTTGAGTCCTGTTTTCTCAAGTGTTCTTGGTTGAACACCAGAGATTATCAAGAACTGGTTAAAGCATTGTTCTTCATTAGGAATGCAAGACAGGATGGTATGAGGAGTGAAAGAGGAGAGATTATGGTACCAGGAGAAAGAACTGGGGCTGGGGACAGAGAGAGAGAGATAAAAGCATCTAACTGTGTGAAACTGAGTGGAGAAAGTAAACACGTTCTATGGAAATAGACCAGCTGTAGCTCTGCCAATGCTTACCCTTCATTTTATGAAGAAGGAGAACCCCGTTTATGGAGAACCCTGCTGTCTGTTTGGTGTAGTACTGGGCAGGCTCTTTCACACATACTAGCTTAATGAACTTTCAGCAACCCTGAGAGAGAGGTATTATTATTTTCATTTCACAGTCAAGGAAATTAAATGTCATAGAAAGTCAAAGAGCTGAGTAAGTGGTGGAGCTGAAATCCAAACCCAAGTCTCTCTTACTCCAAACTACACCCTTTTGTCACACTGCCAAGTTGGCTAGCATACTTGGCAATATAGCATACTTGGCAATGTGTTAGGAAGTTGGCAATACTGGTGAATAATTCTGGCCCTCAGTAAAATCCTCTGGTTGTTACAGTTCATTGTTGAGCTATGGTGACAAGCATCCGCAGTTTGTTTGACTGACTAGAACTTCTCCTTGAAACTAGCCTGAATCTGCTTTATCCTATCTTGCTACAAAATAAGTTGCTTTTTGGAGTCCAAAGGATCAAAGACTCCTGAGGTCCAAGATCCTGTGGGTCCTGGGACATCTCCCCATCTGTATGCTTTTAAACCTTATAATAGAAACCCAGTGTTACGATTATAGAAGACACTCAAATAGTTGACTTTCAAATGTAGAAGGGAAAATACAGAAGTACCATGGGATTGGACTCTTGGATTGACATTTTGGAGAACTTCAAATTCACAGGAAAAGATACTTAAAGCAGCATAAAAAAAATACTCAAAGTGTTCCGTCATATAGAGAAGACTTGTTTGTGGACACTCCACCTATTATAAGAATTATTTGCCTTTCTTTAACCTATTTTTATGTATTACTATTTTTTCATCTCCCATTCCAGCATTTTACAAATAATGTTTCTCAGGATACTAGCTCCTTGAAATATAAAGGGGTATTTTGGAAATTATAAATCCCTGAAACCATGCACAGTATTGCATTGTACCCACCCATAAGACATTGATAAGATACATTAGCATTTTATATCTGTAAGCAACCCTGCAGTAAACAAGTCAAACTTAGCCTTGAAACTCTACTTGTGGGAATATTTTAACATTGATGAACTTTTGTTTTAATGAGAAGACTTTGGGAAATGCTGCCACTTTTTATACTATTTCTGTTACTACATCATGTTTGTTTAGGTAGGTATAAAGCAAACAACAAAATGCCCCCACAATTCTATCACTCAGACAGCTACTGTTAACAATTTGGTGAATATCATTCCACTCCTTTTGTAAATGCTCAAAAACACATACTTTTTTTTTTAAAGAGAACAGTAGGCGATAGTAAGTTATTTAAAATTTTAAAATGAGTTCCATTCTACCAGTGGCT
The DNA here is from genome assembly GCF_048773025.1 of Camelus bactrianus. Lineage (NCBI taxonomy): Eukaryota > Metazoa > Chordata > Mammalia > Artiodactyla > Camelidae > Camelus > Camelus bactrianus. The sequence goes on along the minus strand of NC_133539.1, from coordinate 112,279,570 downwards.
AAAATTAAAACACCAACTGTCGGTGAGGATGTGGAGTAATGCTCTCGTATCCTGCTGGTAGTATATAGCTTAGTAAAACCACTTTGGAAAACTGTTTAGTAGCAGCTACTAAGCTAAACATTTATCTATAATATGAACCCAAAATTCTACTCCTAGGTACATACAAACAGAAATGCATACTCACATGGACCAAAGGACACAAAGAATGTACATAGCAACGCTATTCGTAGTGGCCTCAAGCTAGAAATAATCCCCGAGTCAATCAGTGGTGGAATGGATGTATCGTATGTGCACACAATGGTGAACTGTCCATCAATGGCAATGAGTGATTACTACTCCACCTACCGTGTGTGCATTTCACGAGTGTGATGTCAAGCTAAAGAAGTCAAGCAGAAAAGAATATATACTGTCTCTGTCCCTGTATTTATATAAACTTACTATGATGTTAGAAGTCAGGATGTGGTTACCTGGGGGAAGATTCTGGGTGCTGGAAACTTCTAATTTATATATATATATATTTTTTTTTTTTAAACTAGGTGGTGAATACATGATTATGTTCATTTTGAAAATTCATCGGAGGGTGCGAAGGGATAGACTGGGATTTCAAAATTGTAGAATAGATAAACAAAATTATATTGTATAGCACAGGGAAATATACACAAAACATGGTAGCTCACAGAGAAAAAAATGTGACAATGAGTTTGTATATGTCCATGTATGACTGAAAAATTGTGCTGAACACTGGAATTTGACACAACATTATAAAATGATTATAAATCAATAAAAAATGTAAAAAAAAAAAAAGAAAATTCATCCAGCTATACACATTTGAATTTTATGCTTTTCTAAATGAACATTATGCTTTCATTCAAAAGTTTAAAAATGCTATTACACCAACAGGATAGAAATGAGGATGAGAGTGTGTGGAAAGACAGGCTCACTGATGCCTCTGAGTCGATTCCTGATTTAGAAGACTTGTGTTCTGAATGTGAAGTGGAAGGAATACCCTTACCAGTTTATTTCATGTGTGTTTTCTTTTTTTATATGTGCAAAAAAAATGATGTAAGATTGGACAGTTCTTTCAATAAACACAAAAGGAAACTTAGGTGATTAAAAAAAAAATGCTGCCACAGCTGAAACTCCACAAAATCATTAACGAAATCTTTTAATTACCATATTTACCTGCATACCTTCACTTCCTGAACTCCTTCAGTTTTCAAGAAATACAGAATTGCCCTAATAACAAACAATAATTATAACTCACGTATTGGCACTAACTGTATACTGGCACTGTGCCAACACTTTACTTTCATTATCTACTTTAATTCTTATAGGAATAGTACAAGTTAGGAATTTATTTTCAAAATTACAAAGGTAACACCTTCTGGTTGTAAAAAAAACAGTAAAAAGTGTGTCCAGTAAGAAATGCAGACTTTTCTTAGCATGTTTTTTCCCCATAGATATCACTGATTAACAAGTTGGTATGTGTCCCTCCAGATCTTTTATATGTACGTGGAAACACATGCATAGAAGACAGGGAGTCATTAACGGGGTCATATTATAATTATAAATACATCCCTGTGAGTTGTTTTACTTGCTTGGTGTCTCCTAGAAATCCTTCTATGTCTGTGCACAGACCTATCTTTTAATGGCTGCAGTAATTATTTAACCATTTCACTACAAGCAGGCACTCAACCAGGAGCACTATTGGCATTTTGGACAGGATGATTCTGTAAAGACCTGACCTACGCATGGTGGGATGTTTACCAGCATTCCTGGCCTCTACCCACTGGAAGCCAATAGCAAACCACCTCTCTCCCCACCTACCACACACCCACACTGTGACAAAAACATCTCCAGACATTTTTTCCCCTGGGAGACCAAATCCTTCCGTCCCACCACCAATGAGAACCAGTGGTATAGAAGGATGTTTATGTTGTTATTTCCAACAAAGTGGAAGGGATTCACTGGACATCTTATTATTATTTATTATAAACCACTTTTTACAGGTGAGAAACCTGAGGCTAGGATGGTCGATCTGCCCAAGGTCCCACTGCTATAATGGGAAAAGTGAGGCAGGCACCCAGTTCTGTTGTTATCTCCAGAGTTTATGATTTTAATCTCCTTTTCAATTCTACTATAACTTGACCATCCAGAGGTTGTCTTAGAGACCACTCTAAAGGAGATAGTCTGAACAGTAGCTATCACTATTTGTTGAGGGTAAAATAAATATTAAAACTGTCTTAGCTCTGACAAACATCCTTCTGCTTCTTCTGACAAAAGCAGAGGTTAAAAATTTTCAGCTTTTTAAAGGTGCCCATAGCAGAACCAAGTCATTTGTAATAAACATTTAAACTAAACAGAAAACTTCATGAATTTTTTTACACAGATAGCTAATGTAATATCGCCACAGGTAACATAGTCAGTTCTGATGAAGTGCCCTGACAACTAACCGAGTTTACACTGGGAACAGGTCCAAGGTCAGGGTTCTAGGTCTGTCATCATTATTCCTCTTGCACCCCGTGTAGGACAGAGATCTTGTGGTGTGAGCAACTGATAACAAAGCACGTGAAGCAACAGAGGGAGAGTGAAACAAGTTCACAATTAACATAGCTGTTAATATTTATTGCTTACTCTCTGCCATATATTTAAATCTCCAGTTATCTCATTCCATTCCACAAACATTTACGCACCTCATATGTGACAGGTGGGGCACCAGGGACTTCACATACAGGAGTAAACCAGAGGCATAAATCGTGCCGCTGTGAAAGCACGTGAAAGACGTTAACTAACTAGCCGTGTAAATAACTGATCACTGGCGGGAAATGTAATGAGGTAGGGGATGGGAGAGGCATTCTTAAAAAAAAAAAAAAAAACTCTGAGCTCTGAGGATGGAGTGCCAACGGCACGTGTGGCACTCCAGGCAGGCTGGGCCATGATACCGCTGAGGAAGTGAGAGGAGACGGCTCTGGCCAGGGTTGGATCAAGCCAGGCATATGGGGTTATGTTATGGATTTTTATCTTTGCTCCTGAGAAGTCCACGGAAAAACCAGTGGAGGTTTTTTTAGGCAGTGGGATGCCATGATTACATTTGGAGTTTCCTATTCTCCTTGCTCCAATATTATTACTGCTATCTTATTCTTACAGAAAAGGAAATCAGAGACAAGTCTTAAGAGATTAGACTAACTTGCCTACTATGACATATTCTTTCACTGCTGTTGGTGTTGCGATATCATGTACACATACACACCATATGCAGAGAGAGCTGATGGCTACTCTGAAGCTTTATTAAGTTACACAGTCTTATATAGCAAAGAAGAATGACAAGGGAAATGGTTAACAGGCAGTGTCTCGCTCAAGGTCAGAAGACCCTTTATGTTTTGGTAAATCACTTTTGTGTTGGCACCAGCGAGCCTTACAACATACCAGGGTGGAGTGTATGAGAAGCAGCTGCTTAACAATATTCTTCTTGGACTCAGGCGGCTGTGCCTGTCTTAGGTTGCCCCCCTCTGGGGATCTTACCCGTCATTGGCTAACCAGACTTCTCACCTCTGAGTCTGCAGCTTTTTATAACTTGTTTACCATTCCAGCCCAAGGCTCATTCCTTTGTTCCCAGTCGGGGGGCTACACACTACTAGAAAAATAAGATAAAGCGGGTCAGGGTTATTGTTGTTTCCCTCTTAATAACAAGTAATGGCTCCTCCAGAGTACTGGCCTGAAAATGTTCCCTTTACTGGGGATCTGGGGACCTCTGCTTCAACAATGAGCCTTGAAAGCTGAGCAGAGGATATGTTGCTATTGATTCTCTGCTTCTATTTTGCTCTTTAGTTTTCATACTTTTAATATAAGAATATTCCTTCTGATGAAAAATCTGATGCAGAATAATATGATCAGCAAAGAGTGATTGCTAATAGAGTTCTAAGAACAAAAAATTCTCAGTGCCTCTAATGTGAAGTCCAGACAACCACCACTTATGGGCTGTCATTTTAAAATCTGTCTGCCTAAACACATCATTGATAAATTCACTGCTTTCTTGTGTTACAGGTGATGAAGTACTCTCCACCACATCTGAGCTAACCCCTTCCAGAGGGTCTCTGACAACCACATAATGATTACTTCACCCGACTGTGGACATCTGATAAGACAGAGGCGTATAAGCCTAAAATGTTTTGTCATTACCTTGGTAATACGTTTCTCTCAGGAATTTACCAGACTGCACAATTCTTGCTTTTTAATTAAGCTGTCTCCCACCTTCACTCTTTCACATTCTGTTTTATTCTTTGCTCAGTGGTTTCCAGAAACTAACCACAAAAGATGTTTCTCACAGCTGTTTTTAATCCTCTGCCTCAATTTTACAGGTTTTGTTTGTAAAACCATTTGTTTCGAAGTATAATTTCTCTGGGTTTCTAGTTTCTTCATCTGTAAAATGTAAAGAATTTGGATTCCATACTCCCTTCTGACTAAATGTCTCTATGATCTTTTGGTCTTCCCATTATTCATATGTAAGAGTAATTTGAGAACTAGGTCCAATGCATTGCATTTGCCCCATCATGGCTTTAGAGAACCCTTTTTTTGCCTGTAACTTGTTACCAAACATTTCATATTTTGCCCACACTGTTGGCTTTTGAAAGAATGAACACAGCCAGCCTTCTTTCATCAGCACTGAATGAGAGCATCATTGTTAACCAGCAGGGCTCAAAAATCCAATAGTTTAACAGTCAGGAGGGAGACATGTGACTGGATCTATTTTGTTGTGCTTGGTTTTGGTAATGTCAAAAATGCTTTCTGCTGGTATAACATTATTTTGGCATCTTTTCCTTTTATTAGACTGTCCTCTTCACAGACTCACAGATATAGAGAATAAACTAGTGGTTACCAGGGTGGGGCTGGCTTGGGGAGGGAGAGAGACAAACTACTGGGTGTGAGACAGGCTCAAGGATGTATTGTACAACACAGGGAATAGAGCCAATATTTTGTAATAACTGTAAATAGAAAGTAACCTTTAAAATTGTATAAAAATAAAAATTAAATAAAATCGCATGTCATTCCCTTTAAAGAAAAAAAAAAAAAGGAATGGCCTCTTCAAAGGTCATGGAATCAGGGTAGGGGGAGTCATGCTTCTGGGAAACTATAATTTCACCTTATCTCATCATCCAACTTCTTCCACTGGAGAGAGCTGAGCCATGAGTCTCAGCACAGGAGATACCTTAGCTTAGGGATGTTCAGGCCCTGAATGAGCTAACCATTCATGTCACTTCCACCGAGGAAAGCCATCTAGATTTTTCCTAGCCCTTAAAGGCCTCCGCGTGGACTGGGTGGATTTTTATTGAATTGATTTGTTTTCACTTCTGAAGTTCCCCTGTTCTACCTCTTGACTGATTTTTTATGTTAAATTTTTATCAGCTTAAAACAAGTCACAAAATCATTTGCAGATAAACTTGAATTGTAGCAAAGTCAAGAATTAAATTTTTTTAAAAAATCAATGCCATAGCCCCCAGTAACTTGCTATCATTCTATTTTCATGTTGACAGTTGTGTTTGGAGAGTTGTAACCTCTCGTACAAAAAGTCATTTCGGGGATTGCAGTAATGAAGACTGGCAGCTGCATTGTTATGCCTTCTTATTGGGCCTGAATTCTGGTGATAATCGTCCATCTGTCCACTCAGTCTCCTTGTAGCTAGCTCTTCTCTTTCCTCCTCCCATATCAACTTCCTAGCACCAGACTGAAACCAAAAAGGCATCAGAAACCCAAGTTTGATGCTTTCCTTCTCCAGAAAGCTGGTGATTTGGAACCACGTAGCAAAGATGCAATGGAATTGGTCATCAGGCAAACGTAATAAAACTAGAATTAGAAAGGATCTTTTAGTCGAAATAGAATTCTATACTTTCTCACTGCCCTCCATGACAAAGCTCCGAAATTTAACTAGAAATAATGCCTTTTAGCCCATATTTAGAAAGGACAGAAAAATTGCAAATATTGCTGCTACAGGTAACTTGCTGACTCAGTTTTACTTTACATTATGCTATTGTTCAAATGTTTGTACCCCTCCACCCCAGATTCATACTAAATCCTGATGCCCAGTGTGATGGGGCTGGGAAGAAGGGCCTTTGGGGGACATTTAAGTGCTGAGGGCCCGCCCTCAGCAATGAGATTAATGCCCTTATTAAAAAGACCTGACAAACTGAATATGATATGGCCTTGCCCCTGAGGAAATCACAAACCAGGGGAGAAAAATGTACAGAACTAATATTAACATTATATATTTGCTAATAAAAAGAGAAAATATACAAATTTCCTTGTACCATCCATCGGTGCAATATAACAGACAGGCATTTGAAACTATGGAAGAATAACTGCAAGGATAACGAGATTGGGTGGTTATTACCAAGGTGCATGGATGCTCCTCAGAAATAAACTAGATGCTCAGGGAAATTAACAAGGGGGAAAAAAGAAACCTGACATGGAGTTCCCTGACCCTTAGACCACATGAGGACACAGCAGGAAGCTGGCATTCTGCCACCCAGAAGAGGGCCTTGACTAGACACCAAATCTGGTGGTGCCATTATCCTGGATTTACCAGCCTCCAGAACCATAAGAAATAAATGTTTCTTGTTTATAAGTCACTCAGTCTCTGTCGTCTTGTTACAGCAGCTCAAACAGACTAAGACATTGCTTTTCCATAAAGTTGGTTTTGTCTGGGCAGACTGGAATTTCAGAGAGAAGGAAGGAAGGAGTTACAGGGAAAGAAGACTGAGCAAAAGAGTTGGGGGAACACTGGAGATAAACTGCAGGATTCCCAAACCAGGCCCACGGCCAGCTTTGAGTGCGGTTCAGATAGATGGAAAGCGTGACTCTATTCTCATGAAGCAAGGCCCTAAACTGGTCCCAGACTTCAATCTCCAGTGTTCCTTCAATCAGACCAAACCTGAAGGATACAGGCAAAGTATGTGCAAAATGGAATAATAAATACTATATTCCTACTTTGGGAACAAAGCCATTTTACATTTGAGTTATGTATGCAACATGCTATGTGTTTTATAAAGTGATTGCGTTATTAAGACAATTTTAAAGTGATGAAATGGAGATTCAGGGACGCCATTACATATGTCCGTTATCACCCAAGTAATACACATGGAGCTACGATTCAAATATGAGTATGTCCAACTCATGCTGTCTTTTTGTATCTTACCTTTCTAAACTTAAGACTGTGGTATGCTTATTTATCTAGTAGTTCCTCAAGGCCCCTTTCTCCAGTCTTGACTATCCTACTCTTATCATCATAGAGTATTGATATAAACATTGAGAAAACTTACTCCAAGAAAATTCAACAGAAGGCAGTATTTTCTGGATGAATTTAAATGTCATTTTCAAAAAGAACTATTTTCACTGGCACTTAGAGGGCATTTTACAATATTGTAACAAACCATTATAATGTCTACTCTAGGCAAAATTGCGAAATAGGTTAACTTTATCTTTCAAGACATTGGCCACAAATTCTGTGCCTTATCCCATCTTAAAAAGGATCTGAAAATCATTCAGGCTTTGCTGAATAAGACAAAACAGACAAGAGCCTCTGTTTTCTGTGGGATTTAAAGCTTCAAGGTGCTGCCTTACTTCTCAGATCATTCTATATGTTCACAGCGATCACGAAGCTTTAAGTAGGAAACAGCTTCCAAAATGATTTGACACAGAATGCTTTTTTCTCCACATATAATCTCAAGATGTGCATTTGGGAAATGCTGGCTCATGGGATACCAGCCAAGTTTTCCCTGTTAACACTTACTCATGTATACTTAAGTATACACACTATAAGTGAATAATCCTAAAATGAATAATCCTAAAATGAAATTAAGACAACAATTCCATTTACAATAGCATCAAAAATAAAATACTTTGGAATAAATTTAACAAGAGAAGTATCACCTTATCTTCTCAAAACTACAAAACATTGTTGAAAAAATTAAACAAGATCTAAATAAATGGAAAGGCATCTCATATTCTTGGATTGGAAGACAATATTGTTAAAATGACAATAATCCCCAAATTGATCTACAGATTCAATGCAATCTTGAGCTGAATTCCAGCTGGCTTCTTTGTAAGAACTGGCAAGCTGATCCTAAAATTCATACAAAACTCAAGGGACTTAGAACAGCTAAAAAGATATTGAAATAGAAGAACAAAGTTAGAAGACCCCCAAATCTCAATTTCATAACTTACTACCAAGCAACACTCATCAGGACAATGTGGAGCTGGCATGAGGATCAACATATTGGTCAGTGGAGTACAGTTGAGAGTCCAGAAATTAATCCTTGTATCTACAGTCAATTGATTTTCAACAGGGATACCAAGATTATTCAATAGGAAAAGAATTGCCTTGTCAACAAATAGTACTGGAACAACTGGATGGCCACACGCTGAAGACTGAGGTTGGACCCTTACTTTACACCATATACAAAAATTTACTTTAAAAAATGGATCAAGACCTACATGGAAGAGTCAAAACTGTAAAACTCTTACAGAAAAAGCTAGAGCTAAGTCTTTATGGCCTTGCCTTTGGAATAAATTCTTAAATACAACACCAAAAGCATTAGCGTTAACAGCAACAACAAATACACAAATTAGAGTTCATAAAAATTAACACCTTTTGTGCTATATAAAAGATACAATCAAGACAGTGAAAAGACAAGCCACAGAACAGGAAAAAATATTTGCAGATCATTATCTAATAAGGGACTTGTCTCCAGAATATATAAAGAACTTTTGTAATTCCCAATAATAGAACGAGAACCCAATTTTTAAAAAGGAAAAAAAATCTGAATTGGCATGTCTCCAGAGAAGATAAACAAATGGCCAACAAGCACATGAAAAGATACTCAACATCATTAGTCTTTACGGAAATGCCAATCAAAGTCACAATACCACTACACACCCAATTGGATGGCTCTCATCAAAAAGTCAATAAATTAAGTGTTGGCCGAATGTGGAGAAATCAGAATCCTCATACTCAGCTACAGGAACAAAAAATAGTGCAGCCGCTTTGGAAAACAATCTGACAGCTTCTCAACATTTAAACACAGAATTAAGATTTGAGTCAGCAGCTCTACTCCTAATTATTTACCCAAGAGAACTGAAAACATATCCACACAAAAGCTTATACCTGGAAGTTTACAGCAGCATTATTTATAATATCCAAAAGGTGGAAACTGCCCATATGCCTGTCAACTGATAAACAAAATATATCCATACAATGGAATATTATTTGGCCATAAAAGGAATGAGGTACATGCTACATGCTACAACATGGATAAACTTAAAAAATATTATGCTAAGTGAAAGAAGCCAGTCACTAAAGATCACATTATTACATGATTCTATTTATATGAAACATCCAGAACAGCAAAACATACAGTGACAGAAAGTAGTTTGGCGATCAGGAGAGTTGGAAGGACTGGTGAGCGACAGCTAACAGAATATTGTTTCTTTTTAAGGTGATGAAAATGTTCTAAAATTGATTATGGTGAAGGTTGCAAACTCCATGACTATAGTTTTTGTGTACTTGAATGAATTTTATGGTATAGGATTGTACCTCAACAAAGCTTTTCCCCCAAAATATAATTTATAGCACAGATACTCAAAATGTGGTTAGTGGGATAGTTCCTTCCATGAACTGTTTGTGGTGAGTCCTTAAAGGGTTGAGGAGCTTGCACCAAAATAGAAATTGTAGCAAGACTCTCAAAAAGGCAACCATGCATTAATTAGCCAAATATAAGTTTCCTATCTCCCTAAATAGGCTCCTTTGAGTAGCACTGGTCTACAGCACCTCACACGTGAAACAATGATTTCCAGTGTCTTTAGTGACTAATCTCCTGAGACTGAAATGAGGAGGGCTAGTGATTCTGAAAGAGGGGTTACTGCAAAGTTTCCATACTGGCAAATGGATCTCGGGGGCAGGAAGGAAAGAAGTGGCCCTTGAGGGAAGTAACAGAGGGGAGCTGAGGCAGGGAATGGAATGGATCAGCAGAAAGGAAGGAACAGAAATGTAGAGATACTGCGACAGGGAAAGCTGAACAAGAAAACCAGAGCTAAGAGAACAGTAATAACAATTTAGCCAAGCTTGGCTTCTTTAAGCAGCACATGGAGAGCTTAAAGATGTTGGTGCCAACCTGCCACCCCACTGCCCTGGCTGGGATACAGAAAGATTGAGATGAGAGTCAGCAATCTATGTAACAAGCACCCCAGACAATTCCAATGCAAGTGGTTCTTAAACTTCGCGTTGAAACACCGAACCACAGGAAGAAGCTGAAAATGAATGCGCGTGGAAGTACAGAAATAATTTCTGGGATTTTACGGACTCTGTAGCAGTCAGAGGACTCAAAATTGAAGCTGAGTCTGCTTTTTTTTTTGAAAAAGAGAAATCGATGCTTAAACATTTTGCAGTATCAGCATTTGAATTATTCTTCTTCTAATTAGAAATCAGGGCTTTAAACAAGTCTCTATTTTTAATTCAGACATCAAAAATAGAAGGCAGTAATAAAAGATGTTAGGATGTAATAATAAAATTAAGTAAAAGCTACAGTTTAAATGACTTTCAGCTTCTCTCAATTTATAGTTTTAGAGGTGTACTTCATCAATGTGTTACAATTGAAATAACTTCAATTAAGCTAAGTATTGGGTTCGAGTAAAAAGAGCTAACAGTTAGGGCTCAAGTTTAAAGACAGATACAAACATAGGGAGCCTAGGCCTTAAATATATTTATCAACCAACCCCAGGCATTTACTGAACACCAACCACATAACAATCATTATATGGGCAAGATGGAAAAGAAGACAAATTTACAACATTTAAACTGATTATACTTCAATTTTTTTTAAAAAGATAAAAGATACGCTAAAAAAAATGAAGACAAATTTAAAACATTGTCCTTGGCTCTAAGGGTACTATAAATATGGAGACAAGGCATTGAATAATAAATGAGAATCATTTATTCATTCAACAAACATTTACTGAGTACCTAGAGGGACTGGTGAGTATGAAAGAATAGTCATTTTGTATTTGTTGTATTATTTTTATGCCTTTTTGAATGCCTGAAATCATTTGTAATAAATGATCTTAAAGCAGTTATTAAATTGTTTAGTTTTAGTGTCAGTTGGTGACTAACAACTGCTAATATTGATTTCAGATTTTGATAAAGAGATGTAGCAGTTGAGGCAGAATATAGATTAACACTAATTGGAAATCATGCCTTCAAATTGATCCTAAAGCCAAAAAAAAAAAAAAAAATCTGGTAATTACTTTTTGTTTTGAATTACTTGGACTTACCTTTCCTTTTAAGGTGACTTTAGTATGAATTCTTTATTTTTTTCATTCTGGAACTTAATAAACATACTGCCTGGTATGTTTTATACACGTGTATTTTGGTCTCTGAATAGAGACGGGGGAGGGTCCCTGCCTAGGCTATGTCCTACAGATTGTTAATAAGATTCCTTTCAAGTATAAAAGATCCTTGTTGTAAAAACAGTATAATTGAACAGTGTAATACTTAGACTACGGGCTTGCCACATTTCTCAGTCTTTTACTGAACAGAGTTGTGTTTCTAAGAATATGGGTGATGTTCCATTCACAAGAAAGATACCTGTGAAATAACAGAAACATGATGGCAACAGGTTTTCCTGATAAAGAGTGATTAGAGTCATGAATCATTTAAGTCCATGTACTCGCCCAGAAAAGTATTTCAATATGTTGACCAGCCAAGCTCCCTGTACAATGTATAAATGTTAATCCCAAAGTAAAATCTCTGCTGGGTAGAAATTTAAAATCCAGAGTAAAGATAACAGGGGAAAAGGGAGACATTTAATTTAAAAGAAAGAGGATAAGAATTTTAATGCACCTGGTTTAGCTTTTGTGTGTTTACAAAGTCCTATAAACTGATTGTGGAGAATATTTTTCCTTCGCTGTTCCCTGTATGCCAGGATTAGGTAGCGGCATTTACATCTCCCCTCTGGAACCGCAGCAGTGTTTTGCTGTGTCTTGCTGAGTGTATCTGATAGCTTGCACTTACCCGCAGTTCTGAGTCCTTCACTCTCACCCATCAGACGCCTCCTTCCATCTTGTCCAAGTCCTTCATCCCCATCAGACCAAAGCTCCTCCTTCCATGATGCTTTTCAACCTCCGCAACTTCCTTTTCCCTCTTTCCCTTCTATTGGGCTCCCGTGGCAGCACTCCAGCCCTGTCTCCCTCGCTCCCCTGGCTTCACTCTGACCGCATGACCACCGGGTACTGCTGGAGAAAATCACAAAACCCATCCTACTACTCAGAGCCCCGCAGCATCGGCGTTACCTGGGAGCGCGTGGGGCTGCAGATCTCAGCCCTGCCTCCGGCCCACGGAATCAGAATTCATAGTTTAACAAGATCCCCAGGTGATCCCTATACACCTGGAAATTGGCAAGCTAAACACAAAACACCGGTGTTGCTACAAGAGCCATGGTCTCCAGTCACAAGTGGCCTCGGCCAGCTCTGGACACCTGGGGCAGGGTTCCCTGGGCAGCACGTCATCCCATTCCCCAGAGCTGTGGTTTCAAACTTGATCTTCTCTTTGGAAATCCATCCATTACTTTTACCCTCTTGTCAGCCAATAGCATTACCTCTTCCTTCATTGCGGAAAAAAAAAATGTCAGAAAGTCCTCCATTGCTGCCCCACTGCCTTACAGCCCATCACAGTTCCGCTTACCTCTGCACCTATATTTTATCCCTCTCCTCAAAGACAGAAGAGGTGGCTTTCCCACAGACTGTGCTCAGATCCTCATCTGTACCCTCAGGTCCATCTTCTCCCCCCACCTCCTGGGTTTTACTCCAGAAACAGAGAGGGAGGGAAGGGGGGAGGGAGGATGCGAGTCTGGAGAAGCAGGTGGTGCAGGGCCGAGCAGACTGTGGGAAGGGCTCCACGTTTACACCCAGTGAAGCGGGAGCTGCTTGAGTTTTGAGCAAGAGTGGCAAGTTCTGGCTTGATGCCCAGCCGCCCAGACTCCACCCTCCCCACCCTGCTCCTCTGCCTGTTCTCTGTCTCAGTGAAAGGCCCTTCCATCCTCCTGAATCCAACAATTCTCATTCTCTTCTTAAAGTTCACAGACTCGCAGTAAAATACTCCAGTTTTCAAGCCACCATTATTCTGTGCAAGCGGTCCTGGTGACTAACATCTCACAGTCTATAATGCTGTGAGCATAGTTTTAAAATCAGTTTTTCAAATCCAACAAGTACAAGTCCTTCAAATCTAAGGATCGCTTTTAAAAAAGAAAATACAGGAATGGTCTTAGAAACAAGATAGCGAATGTCTTACAGTAAGGTATTTGGTCTTTCTGTGTGTCAGAAACATGTTTATCACCAAGCAGGGCATTTCCTGTGTGTTCTGGCAGGGACCCAAGAGAACATCCCGTGGAGTACAAAAAGCATGACTTAACAGGGGGGCAAAGCAGGGATAACGGAGTGACCGGGCTGGGGCCACACACAGCTCAGAGGAACACGCGCTCCCTCCTGGCTCCTTGACTTTCCCGCTTTCACGTAACCCCTCAGAAAAGCCAAACCCCAGCAGGTGTACCTTTATTTTTTTTGCCAGTCTTTGTTGAAGAAGTAAAAACCATGTCACCACATTCTTTTTGAGAGGTGAGGGCAAGGCGGTGGCAGGCCCTGGAACCTTCTGGGAGAAGTGCCAGCTACGGAGGCGGTCTCAGTGGTCAAGTCATGGCAGGATCCTGCCCCACAACCCAGACACCTCAAGCACCTCAGCCCTTGAGGCAAAGTTTACTTTCGCCTACTCCTATGGTTCTCTCCTGGCCCAGGACTATGATTTTTTTTTCCTATTCAATGTGATGTAGGTTTTATATCAATCCCAAAGAAAATCCACAGCCTTCTTGGTGGCCCCTTTGGAAAGGCATACATTGAGATAATGCTGTATATACAAATTCCTCCCACAGAAGGAGGAGGAGGGGTGGGCAGCTCATAGACGTTAAGAAGGTGCTTGCATCGCTCAGGGAAACTGGTTATTCAAGAAATGTTTAAACTATTGCAGTGCACGTAAAGAAAGTAGCACACCCGGTCATCATCTGTCTAAGGAGCTCTTATCCAGGGATGGTGTCTGGCATCATTACTGAGGCCATAAATGAATGAACATGTCCCGTCCTGAAGCCTTGAACTTCTGCACACAGTGACTTAGATCATAGCATTACGGATGAGCATCTGAGACAATGCAGCCTAACTTTCAGTGCACCAGGCTCTCATTAGCTTTGGATGAGAGGAAGACGCAAAGGACTCCAGGCTCTTGGCTTTTGATTTCTTGGCATTTTTTTCACCTCCAAGGATCCTAGAGTCTTGACCCTAGGAGATGCAGATCTGAGAGAGAGGTAAGTGAGTTCTGCCTGGGACATTCAAGGGACTATCTCCACTCAATGGGAGGAGATGGGTCTGGAACTCAGGTTAGAAGCCTGAGCTGCAGATAAAAGCTCGCAACATGCCAGCGCGGTTTACTAGGTAAAGCCACGCAGCACGGGCCCAGGGAGAGCATGCAAGGCGGGAAGAGGCTGTAGGGCAGGACGACCCACCTGACAAATCGCAGGTGATGCAGAGGAGGGTGACCCGCTGAGGGACGGAGTTTGGTAGTGTGAGTGAGGCAGAAGCTGAGATGAGTCAACCCAGAGTCAGGGCTGTGTGGGAAGGGAAGTAAAGCCACGAGCAGAGGGAGAGGCTTGGAAAAAAGGGAGCAGTCAAAGGATTTACTGGCCTTGTAGCCTTGAACCTGTCACTTAACATCCCTCCTGAAACTTATCGTTTCATGTAGAACTGGTCAAGCAGTTATTTACCACCTATCGAGGTGCATGGTTCCCTTTACATCATGTCTTGCACGAAACCTAGGAGTTGCAAGATACACATTTCTGGCAGCAGAAACAAGCAGAGAGGCCCCTCCTCCCATAAACTTCACATTCTTCTTCCAGCTGCATGCCAGACCAACACTAACCACGGTGTACTGCTCCCTCAGGACAGCAGGAATGTGAAAACAGAACAGGACTGAAATCTATTAAGATTCATATCCATAGAAGTTTTACGAAGCTCACAAAGGACATGAGAAAAAAATGAGAATTAAGCGTAGCACAACCCTCAGTCTTTAAATTGCTTAGAGGTTGAATCAAAGTGCTTGAGTTAATTAGAATTTCCTTTTTGGGCGAGAGAACCTAGTTCAACAAAGCTATTCAGTTTGGCTATTGGAAGAGAAACTCAGTAATATATCAGGCTTTGGAGAAAAGTAATAAAACCCACTTATGATCTGAATCCTGAAAACCTCAAGACCCCAATTTACTTAGTCATGGATTCCATTCTTAAAATGTTACGAACACTGCAAAAAGGGGAAAAAATAAAGCCATACTTGTGCTCTTGAAACCTAAATGTTTATCCTCATATTTGTCTGTGTTATTTTAGCCTGGTGCTACAGCTCTGCAAAATAGGAACAAAAGCTTTTCTCTTTCTTTTCTTTTTTTAAAGTTTGAAACACTTAAAAATCCTTTTGAAAGAGAACAGTAATCATAGACTGTTACTGAACATAGAAAATAAGCTGCATTAACTTCTCATGCTTTGAGGTACACAGTTTGTGCTCAGCTACTGTGTAGTTAAAAACAAAAATACCCACATCTGAGTGATGGAGACCTTCTGGAATGCCCAGCACCACTCATCCTTGTTGTAACAAGACTTCTCTCTGGTTCTGAGACCTCCCAGGGTGGTGAGCACTGGCAGAGGGAGTGATGTGGTCTGAATGTTTGTGCCCGCCCAACATTCATTTGTTGAAATCCTAATTGTCTGATGTGATGGTTTAGTAGGTGCGGCCTTTGGGAGGGGCTTAAATCATAGGGCTGGAGCCCTCGTGGATGGCATCAGTGCACTTATAAAAGGAGCTCCAGAGAGGAACCACCAGACGACTGCAGACCCGGAGAGGTGCCTCCCCTGCCGAGCTGCACTGACTTCTAACTTCCAGGACCACGGGCGATAACTATCCGTTGTTTATAAGCTGTCCAGTTTACGGCATTTTGTTATAGCAGCAAATGGACTGAGACAGGAAGGGAGCCTTTCTTGGTCCAAACAGAGAGAAAGGTTAAAATCCTGGAGAGGAAGGCTTTGATTGTGTGTGGTGTTGGGAGGACGGGGCGGGGGAAGGTGCATTTATTCTCCGATGCCCACTGCTGGCACACTCCACAAATGTTTCCATACAACAAATGAACGCATTCTAGTTCCCATTTTGCTGTTAACTTGTTGTGTGACTTCAGGTAAGTGATTCTGCTTGACCCTCGGTTTTTTCATCTGGAAGGTGGGGCCGACCCCTGAGGTAACCCGCATGAACACAGTTCATGAACCCTGAAGCTCTGAGCACCTGAAGAAATAAGAGTAAGAGCTGGCTCTGTTTTGCTAAAATACTAGCAGATATCAACCCTTCAGTGTCAAAAACACTGCCAATATTTTCAGTGTCTTTCTTTTAATCAACAACTTTCTTTAGCTTGTAAAAATACGTGTTCTTCCCCAAAGGCTAAAGCTAATTTCATTATAAAATTTTTAAAAGTTGGTCTGGAATGGTTTTGTTTTTTTGGAATTGAACCTTATTTTATGAAGAAAATCTTGTTCGCTTTGGTTTTAAATAAAATGGAATTTCTAAGCTGCTCCACAAAGACTCATTTTTATGTGTAGTCTAGTAACCTACATTCCTGCTATTAATTCTAAGTTCTGAC
Organism: Camelus bactrianus; assembly: GCF_048773025.1. Lineage (NCBI taxonomy): Eukaryota > Metazoa > Chordata > Mammalia > Artiodactyla > Camelidae > Camelus > Camelus bactrianus. The sequence continues at coordinate 112,262,813 of NC_133539.1, read as the reverse complement.
AACAACTACAGCCACACCTACTGCCACTAGTCTCTTACTGTAATTGATTGAATACGTACTACCTCGCAAGAGCTATGCTCCGCATTTTGTGTATACTCCCTTTAAGCTTTGTAACAACTCAGTAGGGAAGATAGTATTGCTTTTCCACACATGTAAAAAGAGGCTTTGAAACGTTAAGGGACTTTCTCCAGCTAAGATATAATAGAGCCAAATTTTAACCAGGTCTGGCTTATTTAAAAGTCATTGATGTTTCCACTATAACAACTAACTGACTTCAAAACACAGACTTATAGAACAACACAAGCCATCAATAAACTTAAGTCTATATTTATGAATATCAGAAACGTTGATTCATTTAAAAAAGAAGATTCGTTTTAAAAAGAAGAAAAAAGTTCATAATATCTAATTTTTCCAAAAATCCCTGCAAAATTTGCCTCAAATTACCACACTTAAAGCTCTTCCTTTTTTGGTGCAAATTTAATCAAGTCAACAATATATACTCTTTTGACATTTTCTAATTCAAATAATAGAACAGCCTTAATAATACTAAAAATGAATGTTTAAAAAGGCCTCTGAAGAAAACAATGCTCCTATGTACGAATAATCCTTAAAAGATTTAAAAAATAATGACCCCCCCCCATCAGGCATATAAAGGCTGTTTCTGCATTTTTCATCTTTTACATCATATATTCTTACTGATTTCCACATCAACAGGGAATAACTTGTTTTGTGGTAGCTGTTGAGTCTTTCCAGATTCTGCTACAGCTGTTACCTTCTGCTTAAGAATAAATAACTTGTAGTATTAACTCACTGACTGCAGGCAAGATGGTCAAGAAACAGGCAACAGAAGTTGGCTTGAAGCCCTCTGAACACACAGTTGCTCTCTGAAGTTCCAGTCCACACAATAGCAATTTATAGTAGCAACCTCATGCCAGCACAGTGAGAGAAATGTTAAATTTAGCTTATTGGCAGGAATAGCCTACCACAGCTTAAAAGAGTTCTACAGGTTTTAAATAACTTTGAAACATAAACTAATTTCCCACACTTCCTCCTGGGCAGCTTGGAACACGGGCAACTTGACACTCAGCCTACAATTAGAAAGTTTAGAGTGTGTAATCAGAGGAGCTAAAAGACCTTCAAACTGTGAACCAAAGAAATGTGCAGATTGCAGTCAGTCATTCAGGAGCTAATTATTCAGAATCATCCAGTATCAGCCAGAGTCCATCTAGCTAATCTCCTTCCTTTCCTCCATTTTCAGTCACTGATCAGCAAGATGTGCATTTTTCAGGAGTACTTATAAGAATTAAGCTGAGAGAAAAAAAAGCAAACTCTCCCATCAGCTAATAGTTAGGGCTCTAAAACATAGTTCTGGTAAAAAAAAAACTTCGGTAGCAGAGGGATGATACACCAGAATCACCCCAGGAACTGTTTCAACCAACTCATTGGTTTCGTTCAGCTTGTGAACTTTGACTATATGTATCATTTTGAGATGGGCTTTATGATTAATCTAAAGATCTTATTAAACCTTGCTTAAATTATCACAACTCTCGCAACTTTTAAATGAGGGAATGTGGAAGAGGAGAAAGTACTTCCACTCCAAATGCAAACATTTACTATTTCATGTGAAGCTTCTCTTCAGCATCGATTAAACATGCTCAGTGAATTCAACTGATTTACAAACGTTTATGCGGTAGCCAACACCCCTAACATTACAGTCTTGTTTAGTGGTGGTCTTGCTTCTGAGCTGCTCACCAACAGATGATTGGCAGGTTGGCTGGGTCTGAAAATAAAAGAATGGGAGGAAGGGTTGAGCGTACACAGGGACATAGAAAATAATGAGGCTGATTTGCAAGTGAGGATTATGAAAATCAGTATCCTCACCTTAAAGATACACATTGTGAATGATCCCAAGTTTTATCAAAAAAAGAAAAAAGATCAAGTTTTAATGAGGTGCAAGTTAGATTGTGACTCTAAATTATGTCACAGGATAAAAATGTACTTAGAGCTTTAATCTCCTTAGTTTATTTTACTGTCAACAATCATTTTACCATGCCACAGTGCACTTAATTGTTCTAAATGAAGACAACCTAAAAGAAGATAGTGTCTTGGTTACGAGTTCGAGTTCAAGCTTAGTGAATCACATATTTAAGCTAAAACAAAACTGAAACTTAACATTTTGGAAACCTAGGGTGTTTACATAGTTTAGTGGTTTGCCTGACACATTTTGGAAACCAGTCATTGAGTTAGTTCAACAGGCAGTCAACATTTCTTAAAAATGTTGTGTGTGCCACGAATTCAATTTGTGGGGAATCAAGGGCAAGTTTGAACTGGGGATTGATCTGATGAAACAAACGTTTTAGAAAGATCACATATCATGTTAGCAGTGATATGTGGATTATCTTGCAAAAGGGAGAAACCAGAGGCACAGAAAGCAATTAGGGAGGGATGAGGGCTCGGGTCATATTGTGGGGTTAGAAAGGAACGGGCGGGAGAGAGAAATGTTTTAAAGGAATGATCAGTAAGAAGGACTCGATAAAGTTTCATGATAAAGTGGCATTATTGATAGAAACAGGAAAGCTGGGAAAAGGAACCACTTGGAGCTGAGGAGTTGGATTTGAGGCTGGAACAGAATACCTTCAGTTTAAGATGAGGGTAGCTCATTTGAATGACTCCTGGATCGCTCTGATTAACTGTAAGAATCCTGTATGTGTAAGTGCTTCCTAATGGTGCCCACCATAATGTATGCAGTGGTTAGTTCTGAAAGAAGCAGTTTGTTATATTTTTACACATTTCCCTTCTGTTAATTAATACTGGGCAGGGTCTAACATCTATTCCAGAGAGCTGAGATTTAACTGTATCTTTGAAAGCTTTCTTTCTTCCACAATGAACACTGTCTCTATCTTATCAACATGCAGTCAACAGATTACAACATTTCATAGCTTGTCAGGAGATTGAGGGCCACACTTATCTTGCCTCATGCTGAGTTAATCACAGCCTGCCCTCATCTTTAAAATAAGTCACAGAGCCAGCGTATTCAGCTCAGTGTGGATTGCTGAATTCAGAGAATTCACATCTAAGCTTTCTTGTAAACAGGCCGCAGCTCCAGAACCAACAGGCCTATCCGTGGCCATCAGGGTCTGTCTTAATGTCACATCCTCTCAAAATCACTGTCCTCCTGCAACGCCAAACACCTCTGCCACAGATTGCAGAAGTCCTTTCCAGTCATTACGATGTTCGGTTCATCTTTATGTTACATGAGAATAAGCAATAAAATTGCATTTTTTAAAGTATGTGATAAAGAGGAAGCAAGGAGACTGGGAAATGGAATGTTTGATGTTCGATATGTTTAGTTCATAAATGCGAGACTCAAATTTTAAAAATATCTCTGTAACCAATTACATACATACCACAAAATCTAGCTGATTAAATATATCTTGGAGTAAATCAAAAATGTCTTTTTAAAAGTCTTGCTTAAATATTTTCTCCCCCAAAAGTATAAGTCGTATGCTGAGGAGACAAGTAGCTTCTTGAAGGCTGTGCTGGCACCCACAGTTCCCACTACAGTACTCAGTCCATAGGAGGGCGTCCAGTCATGACAGGAAGGGGACGAATTAAGTGCCTCGGTAACAGTCACAACAAATTGGTGACATCTCTACGATGTGATGAAAAGTATGGGAAATAGACTGAATCTGAATCACCTCAGGACATGTAATAGGCATTTTGATTTTGGGGGGAAATATTTACTAAGAGCTGCTTTTTCTTGTGATGTACCTCTTTCTCTTAAAAAACTTGACGAGCATCAAAACCAAACAACAAACTGATCAAACCATAAAAAAAATCCAACAAGCGACTGGTTTGCTTCAAATTACGATGCATCTGTAGAGCTGATTAATATGCAATCATAAAAAATAATGAAAAGCACATTATGATTCACAAACATTTAAATTACAAAACATTATGTATAGTGAAATTCTATTTTTGAAAATATAGATACATCAATTTTAAAATATGTATCCTTATTTATATGAAGGCAAACACCAAAATCTAAAAAGTAATTATTGCTGAGCAATGGGATCACAAGTGATTTTAATTTTTGCTTCTCTGTATTTTAATTTTTTCCATAGTGAACATATGAGAAAAAGTAATAAGAAAAAAATCCCCAATTTTAATTGCTTTCCAGTTAATAAAATATCAATAAGAAAAAAATCCCCAATTTTAATTGCTTTCCAGTTAATAAAATATTACTGCATGCTATTAAATTTCTTCAACATCTCTGATTTTCTTACAACATTTTTGAAAATAACTGCAAATTTACAAAAGATGATAAACATGAAGCCACATTATGAATGAGGAGAAAGTTATCTTAGCAAGCGTGGCCATGGTCAAAATTCTGGAAGATACAGTTTGTCCAGGCCTGGTTTCCAGGGAGATGGAAGATGAATGACAATGACTACTAGCATGCATTGAGTCCTATTATAACCAAATGCCATCCTAACGCTTTATATAAAATAGCTCTAATTCTTACCACATTCTGGAAAAGTTGGAATAATTATCTCCATGGATAGGAACTTACTTAAAGCTATACAACTGTTTAATAAAGTGGCTATACTAGAGCTGACAGGATATCAGTGAGACCAAAGCAGAGCAAATTTGGTCCAAGTAAAGATGGAGAGATGCTAATAAGCACGGTTTCGCTGCATTGTTTCTCCTAATCAATGTTTGGTCCAATACCACTAAGCCAGATGGCTGGTCCTTCAACAGGTGGGGCCACAGTTGACATCACTAACACAACAGATGGAAGAGGGAAGTATTTTGTATGGAGGAAAGATGCATTGAGCTTATCTTGAAGACACACAGATATGTGGGCAACCAGAGTGAAAGAAAGGGGGACACTTGCAGCTAGCTCAAGGAATTGTGCAAACTCCATGGCCTGTCTAAGGCATTCAGAGCTTACAGTGAGAGATGGTAATGGATGGTGGTGTGTCCTGTTTGTAAGCATCATCTGTCAGGTGGAGGGGAGTGTAGGCAATAAAGCCACACCAAATTGCCAGCCATTCTGCTCAGAGGCTGGGCAGTCAGCTAGGTTCATCAGCTCAAGAAGTCACTCCTGGTTCGTCAGCCTACTTCTGTGTCTTGGTAAAATAATAATGAAATATTCTTCTCTTTGGAATTTGTGACAAGTATCTATTTGTCTGTGTATCACGATCTAAATGTGTGTATGTATCTTGCTTTAAATCCATCTCCCTCTTTACAATCTGAATGCCATGAGGCCAGGGAGTTTTGTCTGAGTTATTTGTTGCTGTATTCCCCACACCTAAAATGATTCTTAATACAGATTAGGCTGTCAATAATATTTACTGAAGGCCTGAGTCAACGACGTCATGATCATCAAGTTGGCGCATACACAGCTGTTAACAAGAAGGCTGCCACAGAGGAGATGGCTGTGTTTGAGAACAGCAGTGGTTTATCGGCACAGAAACGACCTCAGGGGATGGAGGTAGGGAAATCAGACATTCCAAGATGTCAGCCAGAAGTCCAGCTGTGGAAGTCACCTGATTCTAGGTTGATCAGGGAAACTACGATATACGTTCAGTTCTATAAAAGAAATAGTGAAATTAAAAGGAAGACTCAAAATGGAGTTTGAGTAAAGGACCTCTTTGGTAAAAGACTGAAAGATGGATAATAAGAATTGACCATGCCAAAAAAAGTTTTTAAAAAGATGTGGAATGTGCCACTAGCTGTCAAACTGTCCCAGTGATTATTTTAACTATAGATTTTAATTTAAATAATATTAGCATCAATTTTAATAGATGCACACTTGCTGAAGTGATTACGGTAGCAGAAAGCTCATTTGGATCATGCCAATAGGTCCAATCAGAAAAGGAACCAGAATGTGGGTTGAGTGCGAGTGAGTGCCAGTGCGCAAGGGAGAATGAGAAGATATCCATGTACCAAGACTGCTGCCTATAGAGAAAGGTAAAGAAGAGCTGGAGCAGATCTTCAATGAATCCACAGCACAATGGGTGCAAAATTTTAAAACTGTGTCCTGGGGCAAAACTGCTCAATATTTCCCCCAAGAGCAGCAGTTTCCTGGTGAGGTGGGGAAGCCACTTGGAGTTGCTTTTACTCTGTAGTCTGCTTATCCTTTGCTGCCTTTCACTGTATCCCTTACGAGTGATGTGGTAGTTATCGCACAGGGTTCCTGGAATTAAGGGGCTCGTCATCTGATGTCTTCAGCAGAGTAGAGGTAAAAGTCAAACTGCAGTGGGTTCAGGGTGAAATAGGATGAAAAGAGCTAGGCTCAGTTAACTGAGAACACCATTTTTTTTTTCTTTCCCTCTCCTTTCTCCCTTTGGAGGTCACCTTGGTCTGCTCTAAGAGTTGAGAGAAGAGAATCAGGAAAAAAAAATCCTTTTCTAAAATATCAAAACGAATCTATGTATGTATATGCATGATGGGGACATTGTGCTGTACACCAGAGATCGACACAGTGTAATTGACTGTACTCTAATAAAAAAATCCTTTTCTGTTAATTTTTTTTAAAGCAGCTAGCACATAGTGATGCAAGGGAAACAACAGAAAATAACCCCACACTGGTAAGATCTTGTGAAAAACGAGAAAGAGACAGGTTAGCAACAGCAGAGTCTTCCAAAATACGAGGCACTGGGCAAGGAATTGCTAACTTGTGGGGTGGCCTTGGGCCAATATCTTAACTTCTCTGACCTTCAATTTCCTCATCATAAAAATGAGAGCATTAGGTTAGAAAAGCAGATCTCGAATGCTTGTCCATTTAAGAATCAGGAATTTGTTAATAAACCTAGTTCTCTAGCCTCAACTCCAGGATTTTGACTTAAAATCCCTGCACGAGGCCCAGGGACCTGCATGTTTTAAGTGAACCCCTCAGATGCTGTGATGCAGCCCTGACTCTGGGGATCCCTGACTGAAAGATACCATGCTCGTGTGAGGCATCTCCATCATAAAAGGAAAGCACCAGAAATGCTAAATGCACAGCGTGTAATTTCTTTTCTCTCTGTTTCTATTTATATAGTCCCCCTGAAATACATTCACAAAGTTTAAAGTAGGAATCATTTCATAAATTGTATAATTTAATCTGTATGCAATTTCTTCTGCTGTGAGTGAAATCAAAATTACACCTTTTTCCCCCTAGAAAATGAGGCTTAAACACAGCATTGCATTCTAACTAAGAAAAATAATTAACTTGTATTCACAAAGTAAAATGAAAAGTTGTCCCAAAATATCATGATTTATGAAATACAAGGTGGAGAGTAGAGTCTGAGAAATCAAATCTAGACTATTTCCATTCTCCTACTGAAAACCTGTTCGAAAAGGAGTGATTATATAATATGCATGCGTATTTGTTGACAAGGCATGCCTGCAGCTCCTGGGGCATCCGGGACTGGATGCCAGCGCTCTACTGAGCAGAGGCAGGAGAGCAGGAGGGGCAGCCCCTGTCCCCAGCTGGCGAGTCAGGCAGCACAGGAACCTGTGAGACCTCACATTCCCATACATCTGGAGAAGACAAAATGGTACCTCAGTGCAGATGCACATTCCCATACATCAGGAGAAGACAAAGTGGTACTCAGGTTTGCACTGTGTCTTTTGGGCAGCTCCTCTGCCACCTGGCATTTTCAGGATTATAGTATTTTATTAATAAAGATATCTTATTTTTCCTTAGTGGCAAAGATGCGTGACTTGATTGCATGACCATTCGGTGCGAACACTCCTTATCCTGTGAGATGATTTGAATCCAAGTGAAATAACGGCACTCATTTTTTTTGGCCTTGAACTTTTTGAAATTCAACTACTTCATGATTCATTTTACAAAGTTTTCCTGCCATCATTCTCCCTGAGCATTTAATCTGTTTCAAATTTAAGTTTACAAGGAGTACAAGAGCTTTGATGGCTCCATATTTATTAAGTGGAGATCAAAGTCCTTCTTTGCTTTATTTTTAGTCTTTTACATCTGCAAGGGATAACATAACATTTCAGATGACAGTTTTTCTTTCCACCAAAGAATTTAGCATGAGAATGCCTTCATTTTCAAGCATCTATTTTTCCTCTAAGCCTAAATGTCCTCCAAATTATAAGCATGCGGCCATCACACATGGAATTTCATTCAGTGTTATATTTCAGGAACACCAGGAATTTAACATGCCATTCTTTATTGCCACCAGATATAGTTTTGTCTCTGTTCTTCCCACAAAGCTCTTTTCCTAGTAAGACTGGCTTCAGGGCTTAGAAAAAGGTTTAGTCAAAGGTTTAGTCTTCCTAAATAGATCTTGTAGAGAAGACAGCTTTTGGTTATGCTGAGTTTGTGTTGCTTCTGTCTGACAAAGGATTATCAACATACTTAAAAGATGGATCACATATGGAGAAAAATATGTAACAGGCAAAAGATTATTGTCTCGATACGTAAAGACCTAAAACTCAGTAAGAAAATGAAAAGGAACTCAACAAAAAAGGGGGCAAAATATCCAAACAGGCAAGCGCAGAGCAGGGAAGCCAAATGGTCAATAAATGTAAAAGGGTACTCCAACTCACCAGTCATCAGAAAAATGCAAACTAAAGCAACAAAATACTATTTCACACAGATCTTAATGGCAAAATGTATAACGTTTAACAATACTGCGTGTAGGCCGGGAGGTACAGAAGCGGGAAATGGGGTAAACGGCCAACAGCCCTGTAATTTGGCACTAAACATCTTGGAGAAAAATTGACAGTAAATTTGGAAATGTCCATAGGCTGTGAGTCAGGAACTCACATCCAGGAATACATCCTAGAGAAACCGCACTTCTCTACAAGGAGCTACAGACAGCGCTGGTTATAACTGCAGTAGTAACTGCTCGTAACGGACGCTGAGAACAAGCCACCTGTGCGTCAGGCTGGTAGCTGCGACACTGGGAAACGATGGAACGTGCGCCGTGGGTAAGGTCTCTGGGTATCAACATGGATATAGAAAAATGACTGAAAACAAGTTATTGAACATTGTGTACTGTTTATAATACTATTTAGTAGATTTTAGGGGAGGGTATAACTCAAGAGGTAGAGCATGTGCTTAGCATGCGTGAGGTCCTGAACTCAATCCCCAGTACCTCCTCTAAAGAAATAATAATTAATAAACCTAATTACTTCCCGCAGGAAAAAAAGAAAAATAAATAATATAATACTATTTAGTGGATTTTAAACGATGCAGTCAGTATATTATTAAATATACATATATAGTAAAAGTGAAAAAAAATTAAATAAACTAAATTGCTGATTATTGCTGTCTGTGGGGAAGGGAGGGCGGAGTGGACTGAAAGAGGACCCGCAGGGCCTTCAACCTCATGGGTGCTGTTTTGATTTTCATTAGAAGATGAAACAAATCAAACAAAATGTTAATATATTTCACTGTCGAGAGGAGAGCACACTGGTTTCTGTTCTATCATTCTTTTTACTTCTCTGTATTTTTGAAAAATGTTAAAAAATGTTAACAAGTAACAGGGGGATATCTGGGAAAAAACTACGGACACTAAAGACAATCCTTTAAACGGTGAGAGTGCCACTTCGCAGGGCCAGTTTCACAAGATGCGATGATATTTCCAAAGCATCCTGAAAATTATTCATTATAAGGATCCAAAAGCAACTACAAGGGCTGTGCTTTGCCCCACAGAAAACTGAAGGACGTCGGGGAAAGATGCAAATCATAGAAATAAAGATATAAAATTTAAGTCTCCTATATTTTGCATCTGATCACAGAAATGATTCCTACACTCTTAAGTAACATACTCAGTTCCCCCAAATTCAAAGACGGCAACCTCTCCCAAAGCCATTCAACTATCAATTTATCTTGCTTTAAGCAACTTGTAACATAGAGCAGTTACTTTAAACCTGACTAAAATATGCGCAAATAAAATAGTACATTCCTTTAGGGCAGTCGCAAACTCCAGGCAGGTAATGTCTATGAATAAAGTGACTGTAGGAAAAAAAAGGAATGAATGGATGGATTAAAAACATGCAATTTATTTAGTCTGTCTTTGATTTTATAATATTGGTAGCCATGAGAACAGAGGGCTATTTCTCTAAGAAAAAAATCAGTGCCAAGTGTTACAGAAAATGGTGACTGACGCCAGGCCAGCACTGGAGCTGGGGCAGGGGTATGGGTTTTATGGTCCCTAATTCCCTTATAATGAGGGGAATACAGGTCCTGCCTTAACGAAAGGGCAGTCAGGCTCTGCCAACTGCTGTCATCACGCACACAGTGTTGTCACATCATCTGACTTTACAATGTAAGCTGAAATCCAGATTTTATGGTAAATCTACTAACATAATTTTAAATTGTTGATTGAAGAAGACTGGAAACAGCTCAACAGTTGAACAGTCATGCACTCAAAGGAATATTACGTGTTTGTAGAAAGGATAAGGAAGCTTTTAAAATACAAAGAGTGCCACGATACATTAAGTAAAAAAAGGTGAGGTGCAAAACAGGAGTATAGTACAGTGTCTATAGTGATGGAAAGGGGAAAAAAGTTATTTTGCTTATATTTTCAAAAAGAAAAATAGAATAAACCAGAATAAATATAGTCAGCCATGAGGGTGAGGTTGGTGGGAGAACAGAACACCAACTGAAGCAAGACTTCTGTGCTTCCCACTTACTATATAGTTTTGACTTAGGAATTATGTGTCTTATCTAAGGAAGAAATTAAATGAGGTCATAAGGGGAAAAGGGGAAAAGAATATCCCTGAATCAAGTGAATCTAGATGAACGCTGAGCAGGGCGGGATGGGGTGACAGCCCGCCGTGAAGCCCACTGGGGGCCTGAAACGCGCACCACGAATGCGGCTCTGCGGTGCGGTGTGGTCAGCCTCCAGACCAACGAAGAGTCCTGACGGAGAAACAGCCAGCCTGGTGAGAAAACCCAGGCCAGCTACCTGATATTAACAGCTTAGTCGTAAATATAGTCCATCCCACATTTAAGGAAAATCCATAATGTGGAAGAGAAAACCAGAGGAACAATATGATATGATCCAGAAGAAAATGGAGGTAATTCTTTAACAGACCAGACCAGACCACTGGCAAAGTTCTGATTAGTAATCCTATAGAGATAGAATGCCACAATCTTTACACAAGCATAAACCAATATGAAAGAAAGCAACCATGAAGAGTTGGGTATTAGAAATGATTATCAAAACAAAGGGCCCACTCAACAGGCAAACACGGTCAGCCCTCCATATCTCTGGGTTCCACATCTGTGGCGTCAAATAACTGTGAGTCGAAAATATTCAGAAAAACCCTCCTACACTGTTGGTGGCAACGTGAACTGGTGCAGCCACTGTGGAGAACAGTACAGAGGTTTCTCAAAAAACTGAAAATAGATCTACCACATGACCCAGAAATTCCACTCCTGGGTATACATCTTAAAAAAACAAAAACACTAATTCGAAAATATACATGCCCCTCAACATTCACAGCAGCATTATTTACAATTGCCAAAGTATGGAAGCCACCTTAGTGTCCAAAAGCAGATGAATGGATAAAGAAGATGCGGTGTATGTATATACAATGGAATACTACTCAGCCATAATAAAGAATGAAATTTTGCAACAACATGGAAGGACTTGGAGGGCATTATGCTAGGTGAAATAAGTCAGACAGAGAAAGGCAAGTACTATATGATATCACTTATATGTGGACTCTGAAAAATACAACAAACTAGTGAATAAAACAGAAAAGCAGCAGACTCACAGATTTTGAGAACTAGTGGTAACCAGTGGGGAGAGAAGGGGGTGGGGATACAGGGATAGGGGACTTAAAAAAGGGTTATTACGAGATTATATAAAATCATGTGTGTGAAACTTTTGAAAATTGTAAAGCATTATAGAATTTAAAGAATCATTCCATTAAAACAATGAAAAAAAAATGATTTCTTTGAAAAAAACTATTCAGAAAAGAATTCCAGAAGTTCCAAAAAGCAAAACTTGAATTTTCCTCACACCAGCAACTATTTGCATAGCATTTTTACATTGTATTAGGCAGCAGAAGCCTAATAAGTCTGGAGATGACTTAAAGTATACAGGAGGATGTGCATAGGCTATGCCACTTTATTAAAGGGACTTGAGCATCCTTGGAGTTTGGTGTCTGTGGAGGGTCCTGGAACCAATCCCCTGTGGATACTGAGTGATGACTGTATATATAGAACATTTAAAGAAACAAAACTGGCTAATGAACATGATAAATTTTAATCTCACAGTAATCAAGGAAATGGAAGTCAAAACTAGGTATTTTTCACCCATCAGATCAGCAAAAATAGCAAGGCTGTTTTAATTATCTTAGTTCAGGCTGCAGTAACAAATTACATAGACTGGGGGCTTAAATAACAAACATTTATTTCTCACAGTTGTGGAAGCTTCTCGTGTTCTCACAGCTGGAGAGCAGAGGAAACAAGCTCTTCTGGTCTCCTCTCCTAAGGGCACTAATCCCATTCATGAAGGCTCCACCCTCACGACCTAACTATCCCCCAAAGGTCCCATCTCCTAATACCATCACTTTGGGGGTTAGAATTTCAACATACAAATTTTGGGGGTGGTACATGGACACTCAGCCCATAACAGTAATCCAATGCTGCATAAACAAATCACTCTGAAAGTGTCTTTAAATTCTCATTCACCAGGTCTCCTGGTTTCTGTGCATTAGGAATTCAGTCATGGTTTGGCTGGGCAGTTCCAACTTGGGTGACTCATTCTTATGAAGCTACAGTCATTGAAGGCTGGACTCGGGGCTGGAGGATCCACTTCTGCTGCTGCCAAATTGCTGCTGGAGGTTGGAGAGAGGCCCCCAGGGAGCCTCCTGGCATAGCAACTGACCTCCTCCTGAGCAAGCAGTCCAAGAAAGCAAGGTTTTTCACAACCAAGCCCCACATATACCACATGGTCACTTCCACCATATTCTATTGGACACAGGCCAGCTCTAATTTAGTGTGGAAGGGACAACACAAAGACATGGAAGCCAGGAGGTGAGGATCATGGGAGGCTGGCTACCACAACAGCAATATTCAGTTCTGGCAAGAATGGGAGGAAATGGGAGCCCTGATAGACTATTGCTGGGCGTGTAAATTGGTGTACCTCATTTAGAGGGTGATTTGAGAGTAGACAGTAAGATTTAAAATGCAATATATCTTTGCATATATTCTATGTGAAAGACAAGTATATAAGGATGTTCACTGCAGTAGTATTGGCAATAACAAAAAAAGAGGGGGAAACCTATTTAAGGGAATGCATAAATTAAGGAATACGATGGTTAAAAAGAATGTGGCAGAGCTATGACTGACCACGGAAACAGCTCTAAGACACACTGTTAAGTAAATAAGAAAATACACTTCCATTTACACGAAAAGAAAAAACCAAATACGTGAATACTGATTTTGAGTGTGTGTTATGTCTGAATATGAAAATTCAGAGGAAAGCTCTAGGAAGACACATGCAAAAATTTTGACCGTTACCTCCAAAAAAATGGTGGCGTGTAGGGAGCGGAGGCAGCATTTCTACTTTATAATATTGTCATTTGAATTTTTAACAAATGGCTTTCATTATGCAAACATTTAAAATTGGTAAAGAACAGACTTTGAGTGACAACCCCAAATGCCCTCTGACATGGGTTTTCGTGGTTAGACTTTTATTTTATTAGATTAGGATAGACAGGTTATTTATTTTAGCTCTTCAGAGGCCCTTTCTGGCTGACTATGGATGCTGCTCCAATTTTGTTGATCTCAGATGATGTCTTTAGAAAATTAAGTGACTAGAGCAAGGTCTCAACCTCTGTTTTCACTTGCGGTGTCGTGATCAGGAAATGGCTGTCAGACACTCAGGTATTCGGCTGCTGGTTCTCACTCAGCCTCTCCGTTTCATGGGCACCAGACAGACCGCCTATGATACAGACCACTATCAGCCAATGAGACACCAAAGTCACTGGCACTTAACAGACACTGAAAAGGTGGCCATTATCAGTTTAGGTCCGTTCTAAATCTCGTATCAGAAATAAAGCACTGTTTTGGTCAGTATAAATGATGTACCCGAACACATACTAAGGGGAATCATGCCAATCATGGCTTGTGTTGGTTTACTCTTTCTTCCCGTGAGTATTTTAGGAAGGAATACTGCCTTGATCAGAGCTTGTCACAAAGTGTATGTGCTTGAACTATGAAATCAAAACACAATTAACTGTTGTAGAAACTTTTTAGAAATTTACACAAATACCAAAGCATATATATCTAGAGTAATCTATTACCACATTATAATTTATTCTCCAGAAAAGCTTCACTATAGTTAGAAAAATCATTGTACCTAATAACAATTTTAGTATCTCCCCAACTTGAACTTTGCCATCAAAGAATCTATATTCATGAAACGTTCATGAAACACCTACTAGAACAGCAGCCCACACACAGGTCTGCAACTCCAAGGCATCCTGACCCTGTGTGAACTGTTGAACCCGGCAGATCAGCAGACACAAAGACCGAGTGTAAGAGCGCGTCTTGCCCATGTTACTAATCCACTGCACTGCTTAGACAGGCCATTTAACTTCTCTGTGTTTGCGCTTCCTCGGTGAAAAGTGAGGCGTCTGGATTAAATTACATCTAACAACGCTTCCTACCCTGAAAGTCCATGACAACATGTTCTCCAGCCCTCCCTTAACCTGAGGCACTCCTTTTCCTTGTAAATCGATCAAAACATCAGCTGTAACTTCTTGTTCATCTTGAGAATGTGATTTCCAGCAAAGGGCTTACTTTAAAAAAAACACTGCAACAAAAAGCAGACTGTCTGTAAAATCCCTCGTGAGGCTAAAGTATAAACCCTTTTTAGGCAGCGAGCAAGGGCAGAAGGCTAACCAATCAGAGCGTGGTTCCAGGACCTGCTGCCGTCACTCCCTCGGTGCTTCGCATCCCCCCTTCAGTCACAACAGGCTGAGTGCTTCTCAAGTAAGACCCCAGGTGACTGCTATAAAAAGTGCAGCTAATATCAGGGCCAGTTTATTGAGGGGATCTGTACCGTCAGCCCCTCTTCACCCTAGTTACTCTTGCCTTACCAGTGTACTGTCACTAAGCTTTACACATTACTGAGAAGTGCCCTGTCCCGTACCTCGCGTACTATTTCCAAACTTGTCTGCATAATAAAGTATTAACACGTGTCAGGTACCCTGGGGTTAAAACTCATGGAACGCATTTAAGAAGTGTGCCGACTACTTTTCTCTTTAACAGTTCAGCTCTATAAAAATATAGGACATTTGAACTTTATTTTTCTGCGTAAAGCCACAGGAAAAATTAGAATGTTTCCTTTCACAGACAAAGTGCACTGAGTTTATTTTTATTACCATCTTTGTAAGACTGCTTGTTGAGCTCCAGGTTTTCTCACGAAGAGTGTTGGTCCATCTGATCATCCAAATACTCACCATGCTCAGACCAAACATCTCAAGACAGGGAAGAGACAAGGCTCTCCAACTTTATGTATTTGGACATTGTATGATTAACTTAAGAGTTTGAAAATTCCAGAAAACTTTCTAATATTAAGACATTACTAAATTTAGATGTACAAGCTACTTTTATAAAAAAAATGTAACTTTTTAGCAAGAAAGTGATCCTCAGCAGAGTTTGACTA
This sequence comes from Camelus bactrianus, assembly GCF_048773025.1. NCBI lineage: Eukaryota > Metazoa > Chordata > Mammalia > Artiodactyla > Camelidae > Camelus > Camelus bactrianus. The sequence continues at coordinate 112,247,163 of NC_133539.1, read as the reverse complement.
CAATTAAAAAGAAAATAAAAGACCTCTGTTTCAGGATTTTAGTACATATTCTATAATGCATGTAACTGTTCTACTGAGCTGCACAGGGTGAGAATGTCTGAGAACATACTTTTCTTGTCAGAAGATCTGAGAGCTCACTTTTCAGCATCACAAAGTCTTCGCGGACGGGCTGCTGCCACCTTCATGATGCCAGCACAACACCTTTGCCCACAAACACTTAACAAATATACACTAAATTTAACTGGAGAGGTTATAGAGAACACATACAAAAACTCTTGATACAGTGTATAAATGCTGAATGATGTAGTTACATAGTTTCAAAGTCAAGAATAAACATTTTATTCAATGAGGTAGATAAAAGTACTCAAAAGTAAACTCAAAAGTAAAGCATTTTCTGAAGTGTCCACAGATTACAGATTTATAATGTATTTTTGAATTTATGCAGTCACTGTTAAATATCTTCATAACTCTTGTCTATTCAAGCAGTTTTCAATGTTTAACATACTTATTAAAGATTTTTATTTAGCCAAAGTAACCACTAAGAAGATGTAACGCAAAATAATTCATTTTATTTCTTAAATGACTATGTATTTACAATCATAAAAATTTTCATGCATTGTAACTTATGAGATACTCTACTTTCACATTTATTAAAAATTAAAAATCTTAGGAAATGTAGTTCAATTACTTTTGAAGAAATTAATGGCTGATCAGAGACTGTCAAATTACTATTAGCAGCTTAAGATTTCTTCATAATCATGAATAGCATTTAATCACGAACACCTTCATTTTACTTTTAAAATCATACACTTAACAATTTTCAGATGAAAATCTCATAGTTGGGCAGTAAGACTTTACTCCAAATTATAGTCACATATGTAAGGGAGTTTTTAATTCGAGGTTTCATTATTGTCCATAGTATAAAGATATATTTTCATGAGGGTTACATGATGGATAGCCAACAAGGAAATATGCTAGCAGAGGGCAGCAAACTGACAGTTAAGCATGCACGGGACTGACAGACTACTTTAGAACACGCTAAGTCCTTGATTATGGCCAGCTTTTCTATAATGGTCAGGTTCTCAAAGGTCACTGAATTTTATAATTATCTCTAAACAATTTTCTTCATGGTCGTTTAAGCTTTGTCTAAACAGCTGGGTGTGTTGCCAAGCAACCACACCATCTCCTCTGCTTAATTCTGCTTCCAAAATAACTTCAGTGGCACTGGAAAAATCACCATAGGAGCGAAGAGTTTTATCTGTTAGAGGAAGAAAAATGACACTTTGCTTTTGGTAAGAACATAAAGAGAGAGTTCTGGGATGCATTTTATATATCTGCCTTATAGGTAAAAAAATCAACCCTTAGAAAATAAATAAAAATTATTCTTTATGGAGGAAATGTGCCCTTTGAAAAAGAAATGAGTTTTCTCCTTCCATTTGTGTTCCATAGTAAAAAAACGTTAAGCCATTCTATTACAATGAGGTTATATGGGTTTTAATTTAAACAGTTTTTTTTTTAACTGTAACAGTATGAACTCTAGGGTAAGAAAAACTCTTAACTACATCTCAAATAAGTACAATTACTCTTCAGAGTGTTAAATACACACGTCACAATTAATTCTCCAGTCAAATGCTTACCACCTGTCAGCTGTACTTGCACTGTATCGGATCGCAATTTCCACTGCACTGTTCCAGTCTCAAAGGTCTGACTACTTGTCCTAATGGAAATGTCATCTACTTTTAGGCCGACTGACCCACATTCAAACTTCCAGGAAATGTAAGCATAAGACGATCCTTCCTTTCGGGTTAAATACACCTACAGAGTTGAGAGAAAAAAGGAACTGTCAGAAATAATGAGGCTGTGCAGAAAACACATCCAGTCAAAGTCTCATTGTCACAGGTACTACTCACAGTTATTAAAAATCTGATTTTTCCCACTGAAAAGATTTTTACTTCTAACATCTTTTCATTTTATTAGCAATTTTTCCTATAGCATCTTTTGCTACAAATGAAAGAAATTATTTGAATGTGAGGGCCTCAGTAAGTATCGCTCTGAGGCTCCATGCTGCCCAGGTTCTGGTAAATCACACTGTCTTTTCAATTAATAAGTCCAGCTATTTAAAATGAACTTCATAATGAATCCTGCTGAAAATGAAGAGTCCTTTTAAATGCAGTTAGTTATTCCTTGATTTGTCTTCTTTTCTAAGTCTGGATTTTTAAGGTAAGCTTTCCTCGAATGAGATGGGCCATATCCTCTACACCATGTTGGTACCTCAGTCACTGCTAAGCAACAGTAATGCTTTAAAAGGTAATACCCAGGCCCCCGCTTGCCCCTCTGAAGAGTAAGCTCCCATGCCTTCATCATCAATGCCCTGACCGCTTCAAATGTACTGTTTAAGGCACCCGGGTTTACTGGCTGCCTCCAGCCCATCTTCTCTCACAGTTTAATCGACACTCTTCAAACACTGACATGGAAACTGACATCCATGGCCTTGGTCTTGTACAGGCAATTCCACTCACCCAGGCTCAAACCCCTAAGAACCTGACTGTCTCATCATTTATCCCTAATGCCCAAACTCCCACAATAATCCATGCATTTCTTTGAAAGAAGTCTTGGGGGGGAACCTTTCCTCATTTAGACTGCGCTTATCACCACAGGCAAGACTTTACACTCCTCTTTCTATAACTGTCTAATGCTTCTAAAATCCCACTTCCTTCATATAATTTGCTTGGTCCAGAACATACAGCAAGTACCTGCCTCATGCATTAAACACAAACTATTAGCTTTCATGGTCCTCCACAATTTCATCCCACCTTCAACTGCCAGTATTCCTTTACCCAAATGCGTAACTATTTTATTTCAGGTGTGCTTATATTATCTAACTTAACCAAATCACAAACTCTCCGGGGAAACTGGATTCATAGTTCTGGATTCATGGGATCTAATAAACAGTATTTAAGCACTAGAAATTTGCACATGTGCGCTCATGCACACACATACACACACCCGTTCAGAAACACCTAATCTACTTCTCAGGGGGAAATAACTGGAAGTACATGAAACACATTCACCATGGAAACAATCTACTCATACTATTCTAGTGTTCAGTCACCAAAGAAAAAGTCAATTACTGCTCGCATTCTATTGATATTCTATTCAGCAACCTACAGCTAGTTTTCTTCCAGGTTAAATACGTCAGCTGATTTGAGTTTTTAGAATCAGTAAGCTGGAGATAATAAACCATTAAACAATCACTCTCCAAGGAAAATGACTTAAAAGTCCTTAGACTAGATGTGTATACAGGTCTACTGTTGTTCTGCACAGCAAACCTCGATGTGTGCTACTGTTGAGTGCTTGCTCACGTCCAATCTCACTCCGGCACCTCTGACGCGTGTCCCCACCGCATGCTCCCCTTACAGCTATGTTTAAGGAGAGCCTGGGCTCAGGGCTGCACCCTGCTCCCCAGGAGCTGTCAGGTTCACCCATGCGAAACTACTGGGCACCTGGGACTATCTATAACTTAATTACTCCTCCGAAGGAGTGTTTAGTAAAGGGAGTCATCTGGAACAGATGAGCCAAACATAGAGGTTACTGGAAGAAAGGTGGTTGGAAGAAACTAAAAGACTGGGGGAGGTAATCTTAAGAATTAAACATACTTAAATTTATGCCTCAATATCTACCTCTACGCTTGTGTGTTTTCAGAGCTCAGTAGCTTCAAATGGCCCCTCTCAAAGTGTAGGCATATAATATATGATAGGCTGAAGTCAGGTTAACTTCCCATTTCTAGCTTACCCCAAGAATTGCTTCAATTGTATCAGGTGAGTCTGGTCCAGAATTGTTTTTAACTGTCAGAGGTTTATGATAGCTGTTGAACATGTCTGAGAATTGCTTTTTCTAAGACTTAACATTTTTCAGCCCTAAAGGCATCAGGTTTTTACAACTCTTAAGAAGTTAAAGGATAAGATGGAATTCATCACTGAATTCTTAAATGCTTAAATAAATCTTCAAACCTATTAGGAGCAAATAAAGGTTCTCTTAGACTAAAGAAACAGCATATGGAGATAAATCAGACCCTATTAATACTGGAAATTCATGTCATCTTTTTGATACAATATATTCTGTCTGTAGCATCTTAACCAACTTATTTAACTCAGCATTTTTAGAGATGGTAGAATGTTACCAAAAACAACTATATACTCAGTTTGGTAATTTGAAATGTACCAAAACAACAGGATTTACATAAACCTCCAATTGTGGTCCTGTCTAGGTGTAAAAGCAATGGAACCAGTAATTATAATTTGTTTAGGAGAAAAAAAACCTTTATAACTTCTCAAATAGTCAACTGTTTGGTTTAAAGGGGGAAAAAGCATTTTGGTAACTGGTTGTCCCTAACTCCTTGATTTACCTTAGACCGATGTTTGCCTGTTGGCTTGTTAAATTCACAGGTGTCAGTTACTGTGTGCAGCTCTACATGCTCGGTTCCGAATTGGTGGGACCGCTAAGGGATGAGTGTCATTACCCTACGTTAGCAGTGGTAGTCAATCGCAAGGCATGGTTTCTCTCCTACAGAGATCTATACAGCAGTACCAGCCCCCAGCTCAGGGATCCACCCTGCCCCTTGGTGGCCTCTGTCAGGACATAAAGGCACATCTCAGCCTGTGGCTGGGAAGAAGACCAGCGCACCTCTGGTTTCAGATCTAAGTTATCCTGCTCCACAATGTACACAGGTGATACAGGGCTGTGGCTGTGACCACTATTTTCAAGGTTGAGAACAATCCACAGGTCAGCTTCTTTCTGTATTTCACATTCTCGGGAAGATGTTCACATAAAGATTTTCTGATTACTACCTGCCAGGCTGGTCAGTCCGCTGCTTTGATTTCCTGGAGGTTCAGTTTGTACTGCACTGTTTGAAGTTGTTCGTCAGTATGCGCTTAAAATTCTCATTCCGCTGAGGCTGCTAAGATGAACTCTAATGAAGTCCACCACACAGCAGACACCATGCAGTCAGTCCCTCCTACAGACACCCAGCAGGGTAGCTGGATTTCAGGAAATTTTAATCCAATGCTGGCGAACTGTGTTGCTCATGAATCTTATTTTCGGTTATTCCAATTTTCTTCACTGAGGTCCAATGTGAACACGATCAGTTCCCACTGCACTTAATCTTATTAACATGCCTGCAGGCCCCGGAGCCACCTCTGGATCGCCAGCGTGATCACGTCCTTCCCTTGCCCGAACTCCTGCATGTCTCCTAGTGTGTAACTGCAAGGCCTGACACCTGCTCACCTCTCTAGTCAGCTTCCCAGTATTCTCCCCATATTCCCTCCGACTTCCTCTTCTCCAAATGTGCCAGATGTTTCTCACGTCGGTACTTCTGCACACACTATTTCTCACACCCCAGAACACCCACCCCTTCCACATCCTGTCCCCACACTGAGAAACTCTCTCCTCTAAAAGTGCACTCAGTTATTACGTCTTCTGCAAGGCCTGGCTCGAGGCAGTGGCTCATACTCTGTCTCACACACACCCATATTCTCCCAGCGCCCACCCCACTGATCTGAACAGCTGGTCCACGTGTCTTCCTCCTACACAAGTCTGTGCTCACCTTGGGCTTGCCTCTTAACTCACCATGATGTCCTAAGTGCGGAGCACAGCGTCCGACAACGCGCTCATTTGCTGAATGACTGAGTGACTCAGTTGTGGATGTAATGCCATACACCTAAAGGTGCTAAAATGACTCCAGTGACAAAGAGAATGATGGAACTGCTCAAAAATGCTGAGCATCTAAGAACACCCAAGGGACACAGTCTGCAAGAAGAGAGTATCCATGGTGCTCGACGTAGCCCCCGGCGGGTGCAGAATGTATGCCATAAACGCTCAACCGCTTTCTCATATCCGCCAAGCTTTACTAAACGTTCACCGTACCAGGCACTACGCTAGATCTATGAATACCGAGAGTACAAGAGTGCGCAGGAGAAGCCCGGGAAGTGTTTACAGTCTAGAAGGAGACAGTATAAACAAGCTATTCTCACATGTATTCATAGAATAAACGTCATATGGAGAGTACATGACACAATGAGTCGATTAGGGGAAAAAGGACCTGGGTGGCTGGACCGGAGGGAATGAGGCTTATGCTAAGTTCTAGGAACAACTCTAACCAAAAGGAAAGAAAAGAGGTTCTGTGGAGAGGGGGGCAGGGCAGGACAGCTGCAACGTGGCGAGCAGGGGGAGCCTGGTGCAAGGCGAGGGCGAGGCGGCAGCAAGGGCGGACCCCGAGAGCCTGGAGCGGCTCCTCACTGAGAGCACTCAGGAGCAGATGGGGTCTTGAGAATGTTCTTCTGGCCACAGCACGGAGAACATCTCTGAAGGGACCAGGGCGATGCAGGGAGACTGGATAGGAAGCTATTAACATCACTTTACCAAGATGTTATCACCTTCCTCCTAAAAAGTAGTCTGGTCTTCTTAGCGTTTTATGTTCAAGTCCAGACATCACTGAACAGCACATTTGCTAAGTAGCAAAATGCAGTGAGTGTCTGTGCTGCTGGGAGGCTGCCTCTTCGAGGGGGTACGAACCCGTTCTAAACACCTAAGGGCAGGCTGCATGCGATCTGTCACGACTCCTGCCTGCAGATCACTAAGGAAAGGTGTGGTGGAAATACGCTTCTACTCTTTAGTGGAGTTAGAGACTCCCTAACTGGGGACAAGCTAGAACAGAACCAAAAATACTGATTTAGGTGAAAAATTCAAGATTTAATGGCAATATACTACTTCTGAGTTATCCACTAGTCTCTGCAAGGGTAGTTATGATTCTAGTATTTTTCTTCATTTAGTACAAAATATTTTAACTGGAAATATTCATTCAGCTTTAAAAAAAAAGTATGTAGGCATAAAATTACTTAAGTAGGTGTTGCTTTGTATTTAATGGCCTTCACATCTCATCTACATTATGTAAATCCCCACACGGTACACCCTCTCTGGCCTCGATGATCTATGATGATCTATTTAAAGATCTCAACGCACGCCTCGGACTCCACGCTGCGTGCCTGCTGCTCCCTGCCTCACGAACACCCTCTCTGCTTTCAGCGCCCGCTCCAGTGTCGCCCGCTCCTTGGAGCCTTGCCCAGCTCCCACAGCCAGGTCTAATTACTCCCTCCTGCTGTTTCCATGGCAATGTGCGATCTCCTCATTGCTGCTCCCTGCATCGCGGTTCAGACGGCTCTTCGTGCTTCGGCTTCTCCTGTTAGACTGCGAGGGCAGAAACTGTATCTTCATCTTCTCATCCACGCAGCTGAGAACAGCGCCTGGTGCAACAAGCACCCAGTACACATTTGCAGATGAACAAACTCATCAACAGGACATAGAAGAACATGCCACAGATGAGGCCTGTTTCTAGGCACATCGCTGGTTTCTCCATCAGCACTGGGGCTGGAAGGAAGGCACGCTTTTTCTCCAGTTCAGCAAGCATAGACTAGTCCTTGGATAAATACCATGTCTATCCTGTCCTGCTTTCTTTTCAGAGCAATTTTTAAGGTAACGATAGTCTTCAGAAGTAGTTCATCCTCTCTCAGCAACCACATAGTCAATTACAGACACACACATCTTGAAATTTTAAAATTTATCTTGTTTTACACTTTATGCCCTTCTTTAACTAAAGAAGAAAGTACCTACATCTACAATCTCAATAATCCTATAAATTATTCTTGGCTTACTACAAAAAAGATGGTCAAAATAAGTTTAGAACAAAACACTATGATTAAAAAAAACCACAGGGACCTCACCTTTGTAAGCCTTTTATACTGATTAATGGCTGGTACAGTGATAACCATGCTGTAGATTCTCATATGCACCAGCAGCTGTTAATCTGTGACTCACTTTTTAAATCTATTCAGTGTCTTACAACTGAACAACTTCCCTTCTCACCCTTCACTCAGCAAGTTAAAGCTCCTTATAAGTTCATTCACTCCAATGAAATCTATCAGTAATATGGTTGGCTCTCCTGCGGTCATGCGAAAAGCTCTGAGCTTACTTTTGGTGCGTCTAAGGGGTAGGGCAGTTTAAAAGCAAAGCCTCTTTACTTGTTACAGATGACATGTGACAGTAACATTCAAGTTGTTATAATGAACTACTACACTCCTAGCATCCATTTCTGCTTTATTTTTTAAAACACAGAGAAGAAATGACCAGTATTGCTGCTCGATCATCCACATTCTTATGAAATGAAAGCATGTCAGATGCTCAGCTCTCGGGGACCGTGGACGAGATCTGCTGCAGTCCCTAACAGCCGGCCTTTAGCAGGCAACCAATACATATCTGTGAAGGAACTGGATAAAAATACACTCTACATACTCACGTGAAAATCAGTCACATGAGTTGGTCATACACTTGATTATTTTTCCCCATGAAAGAATTAAATTCTTCTTTGATGAAAATGGATACTTCCTTGATATAAACACACAAATTTCTAATAGACTTCTGATTAAACGTTGGGAGCAGAGTTTTCTTCTCCAGGTTTAAGGATTACTAAAAATAATTCTAATACCAGTTTTCACATTATGCACGGCTGGAAAATGAAGCCAATCTATATTTGTCTGAAAAAATGACTAAGGTTTGAAACAGTTCCATGCATTAAGTTACCATGTTCCAGTCTGTTTCAACTTTTCTGAATATGGACTCCATTTTCCACACACCATTCTCCCATCCAGAAATGGTTTGGTTATTAGTTGAAACTCGGACGTAACAGTTTTTTACAACATTATAGCAAAGGTGGAGCTGTTTAGAAATCTTCTCATTTTCAGAGGGGATGAACACGATTTCTTTACTCTTAAAAAGAAAGCAGAATTAGTTTTTTAATGTAATGGAAAACAGATACATAGAGGCACCACTATGTATAATAGTTAAGAGATTCCTTCAACTTCAAAATGAAAAATCGGTGCCACTGGAAACTGGAAAATATTTTATAGGTTAAATATGATCAGTATGATGCTGACACAGCATCAAACACCACTCAGCAGAAAACAAGAGATGTAAACTGTAGCTCTGGCTTACACTTTTGTGACTTAGTGTCAGCGTGAATTCATTCCTACACCACCACCATCTTTTAACTGGACTACTGCCGTTGTCTCCAAAAGCTCACTCTCCACTTTCAAGGCTTAACCTTTCCACAGAGCAATGAAAGTGACTTAAAAAATGTAAACTGGGATACATCACTTTCTTGCTTAACTCGCTCTGCTGACTTCCCACTGTACTGAAGCTCCAAACCTCTACCAAGGCTCACAGGGCCCTGAAAGGCTCGTCCCCTGCCTCCTTCTCCAGCCAGACCTCTCCTGTCTCTGTGCTCCCACCATGCTACTTTTCCCTCAGTGCCTTACAAGGGTCAGCTCCTTCCTGCCTCAGGGCCTTGGCACAAGCTGTTCCCTCTGTCTGGAATGCCATTCTTTCTACTTTTCATATACTTGATTCTTTCTCATCCTTCAGGCCTCAGCCTAAGGCCACTTCATCAGTGTCCTTTCCTGACAGTTGAAGGTAGGAGAGTGCCTGGAAGGGACAGCTGGACACAATCTTCAGCACGTCTGAAACTGCTACAAAAGCTCATGTCTTACCTTAAAATTCCAGGCAAATTTTGTATTCTACTACAAAATAAATCAACATTTATTTTAATGTAAATAGTCCCCTGAAATCACTGAGTGGCTCTAGAGTTTGAGAAAGACGATGTATCTATCCTGTGTCTTCACGTGCCCCTGACACAACGTTCCCGCCCCTCTGGACATGAGCACAGCAGCACTGCGGGTCAGGCCGTTCCACCTGGTGGGGGGGCCCTGTGCATTGCGGGCTGCTTGGCAGCGCTGACCCACTAGATGCCAGTGGTACCGCCCCTCTCAGTAGTGACTCCCACAATGTCCCCAGACGTTGCCAAATGTCTCCTGGAGGGCAAAATCATCCACCGTTGAGAACCACTGCTCTAGTCTGTGTCAACGTCTTGCTTTTTACTAATCAGTTTAGTAATCAATCAAGGTAATAGATGATGCTTTTTTTTTGTTAAACATTGGGTAGTAGGTATTAAACAATATAGAAATCTCAAATGTACAAGGATCACTAAGTAGACTATAAAACATCTTAGAGCTGGAAAGAGAAGAGTATTTACAAATGTATAAACAAAACGACAATCCCTAGTAGAGCCTGTGATTATTACTGCCGAACAGATAAGGTCAGAAAAAAGCAGTCTATCATTTTTAGAGAGTGACTTTATCACTATGAATTAGTAAACTGCACTTTAAAACAAGCATAGAACAATACTTCCCAGTTCATTTTTTTCTCTTCTTTAGCAAAGATATTTCAGAGCATTGACAATAAACTAAATGGAATTAAAATTTTAAGGTAGCATTATCTACTATTTTTACCAAAATTAACTGATTACTAAAGAGAAAAGAAAAATAAGTGTTACTGAACGTATCATTTATAAACTTAGTCTTTCATGAATTCTTTAAACACTAACATTAGGATAAAACTTTTTTTTTATGAAAATGATATCACCAGTATTTCCTTTTTTTCCGATTGATTTCAAGGTATAGTTCCCTAAATTTTTAGGACTGATATTTTTCAATATACTTTTAAAACGAACATTTAATTCTAAAGACGAGAATCATTTTTTAAATCCATGGTCCTCATATGGTCTCCAGTAATTGAGAAATTTTAGAAATTTTCAAAAGCGAAAACAATCTGGGCAGCACATGACCCAGTTCATATTTTTAAAGTTTAATCAATTTATATGCTACGCAAGAGGAAGCACACCCATCCATAAAAAGAAAAAGAAACGAAGACCTAAATACCCATGTTTTAAATTGAACACAGCTGTGAATTACAGTAGCTCTTTTAAATTGGCTTCATTTAGATTTATACTTGTAACTTGCACTGCATCAGCAGTGATCTGAAATATTTTTGAATTTAGACCTTATAATTCTATGGTTCAACCAATACTTCGAACTGCCAGCTAAAGATGATGGGATAAATTAAAAAGCAAATATAGTTTATTAGGGATAACTCACCCCTTAGGGACATATTTCTTTATTAGAGAAATTCGTTGTCACAAATTAAGAAAAACAAAACTTTGGAACCCTTTGATATTGCTACTGTGATGGATTATTTTCTTCTCAAGCACTTTTCATTACATATCTTTAGACATTTATATTAAATGCTTTTTAGTGAGTCAACTTTAAGCTTCCTAAGGGCAAAGGACAGTCTACTGCACGTCTTTAACGCCCATCACAGAGCACAGTGCTTTTCAGCTAGCCTCTAACTCTAGAAATTACACTTTCATTGTGCATTATTTAATTTCAGGGGATTAATCAAATGATAATATCTTAAAATAAGTTTGACTATGTAATAATACTCACATCAACAATTTCTAGCCAAAACCAGATGTATGCAAGTATATAATAAAAAATAAACATTTTGTTCAGCTGCATTACACAGATTCTATTATTTATCCCACTGCATTTCATCAAGTTTTCACAGAATTGAACAGGACTTCACAACACAGGATATCCAAAAGTTTAAAGAATAAACATTCAACATCATTAGTCAGCACCAAAATGCAAATTAAAAACCACCATATAATAATACTATATACCACTAGATATGCTAACAAGAAAAAGATCATAGGCAAAGATGTAGAAAAATCTCATTTGCTGCTGCTAAGAGTGTAAACTGGCACAGCCACTTTCGAAAACTGTTTGGCAACATCTGAATGTCCTCATACTCCACGACCCAGCTGTTCTGCACCTAGGTATGCACCCACCTGAAACGCATGCACACATTCACTGAAAACACGTCTGTGAATGTTTACAGCAGCACAATTTTTTTAAATTGAAGTACAGTTGATTTACAATGTTGTGTTAATTTCAGGTGTGCAGCAAAGTGATTCAGTTATATATATTTTTTTCAGATTATTTTCCACTCTAGGTTATTATAAGATACTGAATATATCTCTATGCTATATGGTAAATATATATCCTTGTTGCTTTATTATTTTATATACAGTAGTGTGTATCTGTTAATCCCCTACTCCTAATCTATCTCCCTCCCCTGTGGTAATCGTAAGTTTGTTTTCTATGTCTGTGAGTCTGTTTCTGTTTTGTAAATAGGTTCATCGGTACTATTTTTTAGATTCCACATATAAGTGAGATCATATAATATTTGTCTTTCCCTGTCTCATTATTTCACTTGTTCTGACAGTCTATAGGTCCATCCATGTTGCTACCAATGGCAACATTTCATTTTTTATGGCTGAGTAATATTCCACTGTGTGAGTGTTGATGGACATTTAGGCTGCTTCCACGTCTTGGCTATTACAAATAGCATAGCAGCATAGCTTTAAACTAAAATCGAAAAATAATCCAAATACCCAATAGTGATGCGGATAAATTATAGTATATTCACACAGTGGAATATTATACAGCAATGAGAATAACATACTATAACTATGCAGCAATAAGTATGAATCTCACTAATGTTAGGAGAAAAAGACCACCCACAACAGAGTACATCCTATATGATTCCATTTACATAAAGCACAGTAACAAGCAAAACTAGTCCAAGATGTTAGAGATCAGGACAACGGTCACTCTTAGGGGTGAAAGGTAGTGACAGGAAAAGAAATCATGGTTGTTTCTGACATCTGGTTGTCTATTTCTTATTCTGGTTAGGGGGTAACCACAATCTGTGAAAATTTGTTAAGCTGTACACTTACACTTTGTGCATTTTTATGTACTACGGTAACAGTTACACGGCACTAGAAATTTACGTAAGGTAAGCAATGAAAAAACTCTTTTAACTGCTTTGTTAAACTCTTATATGTAATTATACTATGCCAATCAATAATTGGTTCTCTTCAAATGTTTACATTTTTAAACAATTACTCTGAAAAGTTCATGGAAAGGTCATGGCCAATGCATTTTTCTGTACGTAAAGGGCACTGGATAGGAAGTGGGAAAGTGAGGAGATCATCACGCTGTAATGAGTTAAATACCTCTGGACCCGTTTCACCTCGGGCTGCTCTCCACGCCAATGACCCAGATATCCTTCCACCAAGTTCCCCAGGCTTAGGGCTTTTGGGAGATATAAATTCAACAAGCTCCACAATTATCCTCTGGAGAAGTTCTTTTCTTCTGTTTTCTGACAAAGATATTTGCCTCTGTAATTCATGTTTGAAAAAAAGAGTCATTAAAATTAGGGGAATATAGAGGTCCATCTCTAAGTATGAATATAATTAAGGCATTGCATTTTAACAGGATCTTGAAAGAAGTAACCACTTTTATTTTCATACACATAATTATTTGGAAAATAGGACACACACTGTGGAAACTTAAAACAATTTTACCAATTTTATGTGAAGAAATCATTTAACACCCATACTTCCCATGCCTGTGTCAGACCAACTGTCCTGCTAGCAACAGCGAGGGAGGCAGGACACACACACACGACACGCACATACCAACCCCCGTCTGAACACAGCAGAAAGCTACCGAGGTAGCCAGAACTGAGGAGGCTAAGATCCCAAGGGAAGAAATAAACACGTGACCTGAACAGCGCCTCTTCTCCCCAGGAATCTTATTAAGTGGCACAAAGAGCCAGGCACAGAACAGGCTAAAGCACAAAGCAGAATTTGCAGCAGTATTTTCAGTGCTGGGGAGTAAATAATTGGAGTTCAGGGCCTTCCAAGGCTCTAGTAAATACTCCAGGCTTTCAGCTTAGGCTCTCGGAAGGGCCACACACTAGAAGGAAAGTGAAATTCCAGGTAGAATGAAATCCACTTTGAGTCTCAGGCCCTGCAAGGTGATCCTCCCTACTCTAACTGCCTGCCGGAAGCAAAATTCATTGTTTCTTAAATCATGAAAAATAACATGCATCTATATAGTGAAACCTTCAGTGCTGCCGAAGTGGTATAAAATCAAAGCTGAAACTTCCCTTTTGGACTCCCATTCCTATTCCCAGAAATAGTCATTGTTAACAATTTCCTGTGCCTTGTTTCAGAAATTTCCATACATGGACAAGTGCTGAGTGTGAGTGTGTACAATTATATTCGAGACACAATTACTCTGAAAAACAAGGCAACATACTTTTTTTATGTCAAGTATCACATATACTGAAATTCTGTTTCACTAATCTTTGAGATGTGACAATTTAATGCAAAAAAACCCCACCCCCATGATATTTAAAATGAGTCCTCAAAATTTTCAACGAACAGGAAGATATTTAACATATTTAAATGTTTTTGTTTGCAAAATAATGCTACTATTTTAAGAACTTCAATAGGTTAAAAATTGGCTACTCCTGATTAAAGAATTTCAAATGTCCTCTCAAAAATGACAAATGCCCATCACATACCTGCTTATTAAGTCCATTAATAGTTTCTCGAAGTAACTCTTCCTTAATTTCTGTTCTTCTGGAGATTACCTCTTCATGTTTACAAGAATATCGCCAAGTGACATCAACCACCTTGAATTTACAAGATACAAATACTTAACAAGATTGCAATCATCAACCTTAATTTGCTAAATACCTAGAATGTAAGTAATTCTTAAATAGAATTTTAAAAATAGTATGCTTTGTTTAAAACCTGTGGGGAAAAAATTGAAAACAATGTACTTTTTATTCATTTTCTAATGGGTACACTTCCAAGAAAGACTATGGTTATGGGATAAAATTTTCAGAACATTTAGCTGTTTAAAATGTATCTACAAAGCTGATTTCACAAAATTCAACAAATAAAAACTCCATTTTCACTGTACTGAATATGTAAATTATGAATGTAAATGAATATATTATGAACTGATTTTTGACAAAGGTGCAAGGACAATTCAGTGGAGAAAGGATAATTTTTTTTTAACAAACGGCGCTGGAACAATTTGTTATCCATATGCAAAATGATGACTTTCAGTTCAAACATTAACCCAAAATGGATCACAGACACAAATGTAACGCTGAAAGTATAAAACTTCTAAAAGAAAATACAGGAGAAAATCACTGTGGTTTGGGCTGGGAAGCCTAGTTCTTTTGATATAATATCAGGAAGCAAGATCTACAAAAGAACAAACAAATATACAGGACTTCATTAATTTCCTCTCTTCAAAAATCATTGAGAGAATAAAAAGACAAGCAACAGGCAGGGAGAAAGTTTTTGCAAAGCATGTATCTGAAAAAGGACTTGTATTCAGGATACATGAAGACTTCTTAAAACTCAACAATAAAAAAATGAACAACCTAATTTTTAAAAAAATGGGCAAAAGAGGGCAAATGGATGGCAAGTAAGTTCATAAAAAGATGCTCAGTATTGTCCACAGGGAAACGCAAATGAAACTACAACGTGATCCCACCACACATCTATCAAAAGGACTCAAATGAAGAAGTCAGACGACAATGTCAGCAAGGATATGAAGAAACTGGGAATTCACACATACTGCTGGTGAGAATGTAAAATGTCACCATCACTTTGGAAAACAGTTTAGCAGTTTCTTAAAAAGTTAAACATACACCTACCATATGATTCAGTCCTTCCACTTCCAAGCATTTTCCAAAGAGAAAAGAAAGCATATGTCCATTTAAAGATTTGTGCTGAATGTTTATAGCTGCTTTACTTGAAATAGTAAAAACTGGAAAGCACCCAAATGTCCATCAACAGCAAGTGGATAAACAAACTATGGTACATTCACACAATGGAATACTACTCAGCAATGAAATACTGATACATGGCACACATGGTATGAATCTCAAAATAACCCCTCCCCCATCAAAAAGATTATATATGATTCTGTTTGTATAAAACTCTAGAAAAGAAGATGAATCTAGTCTTAGAAAGTCAATCAGGGGTTGCCTGGAGAGGGACGAGGAGGAGGGATAAGGAAGAATCCAAGGAAACGTCCAGGGATAGTGAACGTGTTCACTACCTCGCCTGCAAAGGTGATTTCACGGGCGTATACAAATGACAACATTTATCAAACTGTACACTTTAAATACATGCTGCTTACTTTATGTCAATTATACCTTCAAAAGCTGTCAAAAAAGGAAAAAAAAAATCTTATTCTTAGAAAACATTTTTTTCTCTTACTTCCTACCTCATCTTTCGAAAATGCTATGACATAGGACAGCTTCTTGCCCCACCCTATTTCATAGAGGAGCGGTTTGTCACAGACATCTTCACACGCATCACAGTGCAGCCACCGCTGCTGAGCGGGAGAATAGACTTCTGTCCAGACGTGGTCTACTCAAGTGAGAGACAAGACAGCAACAAAAAAGGAAATAGAAGTCAAGTCTGTGAAGCCAGAATGACTTCCAACAACCATATACAAATGCCCAAGATGAGAACCACATAATACTTTCCAATATTCTAAATTTTAATCAATAAGGCTGAACATTTTGTGGCACACAAAACTCTAGAACACTTGTTTTCATTTCTCTATCTCTTTGAAATCCTTGAAAATGTTTTGGAAAATCTCCTTTAATACCATTTTAGGCTTAATTAAAAACAATGTGGGTTTTATAACTCTAAAAAAGGCAAATATAAAGAACAGCATCAAAAACATAGGACTAATGCACACAGTTTGCTAATGTAAAGGCGTTCATTCCACTTTGAAACTGCAGTCTCTCTAGACCTCTAAGATGCAGACCAGCGAGCAGTCCAACAGAGGATCTCTGGTTACTGATGGTCTACATCTGACTGTAAGGGAAGGATAACTATTAAGTGAAGGTTTCATTTCATCCTAAGAAAACAAGAGAAATGCGAGTAAAAAAATCTAAGGAGAAGGAAACCCATTTTAACATGTAAATGACACAAGTCATAACTAAATAAATAAGAGTAACACGAATTTCATATGGTTTTCATTATATTTTTACTGTATACTGAATTAAGATTACTAAATCTTTTACACTA
This sequence comes from Camelus bactrianus, assembly GCF_048773025.1. NCBI lineage: Eukaryota > Metazoa > Chordata > Mammalia > Artiodactyla > Camelidae > Camelus > Camelus bactrianus. Next base: position 112,230,242 of record NC_133539.1, on the reverse strand, counting down.
CTCTCTACAAAAGTGAAGATTTCTACAGTACATTATTTCACGTTACTATCCATATAGAAACTGCATTACTAACAATGTCATGATAAACTGTTAATACAAGAATGTTTTAGAGTGAAGGGCCAGGCAAAATGCTAGAGGTACTACAAACATCCTGTGATTTCCATAAAAAAACCTGTGAGGCCACTATTACTGTCATTTTACAGAAGGCAAATGGAAACTCAGACTGACGAGACCAGACGGTGACAGACAGAGACGACACGGCCGGACCGCAAGCCCAGTCCCTACGTGTGAAGGCCTCCCGTCTCAGCTCGCAGCACATTCGCACCTGTGTAGTCCCACACGTAGCGCGCCTCGAACCCCAAGGCTCGGCAGCACAGCATGAAACAGTTGGCCCACTCGCCGCATCGTCCACATCTTGTTTCCAGAAGTTTCTCAGGATTATTATACCTGGTTTAAAACAACAACAAAAGCTCTGATTCATTATCAAAATCAAAACTTTGAAGAATTCCTATTACCTTTGTGCTAAACAATAGTACTTCTTAACTTCATATTCTTAAATAGTAACTAAAGAGCCTAGCATACACGAGGTACTGCGCTAGACTCTGGGGTGGAAATGATTACACAGTGGTACAGCCTTCAAGGAGTTTACAGTCCTGAGAGAGAAGGAAAGAACACAAGTAACTTAACTACATGGCAGGAAGAGACCCAAACCATACAGCAGGTGAGAATCAGTGTCACGGGCGCGGGGCTGGGGGGGTGTTGGATTTGAGCTGGACCTCGAAGGGAGGCGGGATCTGGACAGGCAGAGGGTCTCCAGGAACTAATCTGCTGTGAGCATCAGTATCACTCTAGTAAGTGGTATAATTAGCTCACTGTATTTAAAAGGCTAACAACTTTAACAAACCACTCAATAAAGATTTTAAAGCTTCGCTGAACTCAATTTTACTTAAAATACTATTTTTCCTTCTAATGATCATTTTGATTGAAATTTTATTCTCCTGAACTAAAGGTGCTTGCTAAGTTGGAAGCTGTTTTTTGAAATGTGTTTGCAACATTCTTTTAACAAGTTACTCCAATTATAGAATTATCAGCTGAAGAACATTAAAGTTTTGCATATTGTGTTGAGAAGGATTTGGGGCTGGTATGCAGGAAAAGTGCCCGGCTAAGCAGAGGTGTCGGCCACGAGCTTGGTCAGGAAGGAAACTGTTTCATGAGAGAACTGGCTCTGCAATGACAAGGTGGTCTTACATTAAGCAGATGCTCTTGCCTGAGCTGAGTTAAATGAATTTGTAATTTAAGTAATGTAGCTACTGGAAAAAGTTGTACATTCACATGAAGAAGTAACAGCAGACTTAGAGCATCCTATGCCTCCATCTCCTGTACACCACCTGTGCCAAGGTGAAAGGTCAGCTAATAGTGTTCATCCTCCCAGCCCTCTACAGAGAACAGCTTACAGAGACAAGCAAATGAAACTCTAAATAAATCAACATCTTTGCTGGCCTGTGCCCTTTCACGCTGCATTGTCAGTCCACACCCAACTGCCTAGCGTTTATGAAGAGGAATTTAATTACATATATTTTTTGTCTTCAAATTTTTGCAAAGTGCCTGTGAAAATGTATGCTGAGCGATGAAGTAACTTGCAATGATTTCAGATAATAACTGGATATTGGATTCTGTTTATCTTAGATTCTGTATATCACAGGACTGATTCCTGGTTAAGACAGAACTGTCCCTGAGCCCCCAAAATTGGATATTTCAAAAATGATCTCTTCTTGCCTGGTGATACAACCAAACTTTAGAAGCATTGCCAGTTAAGAATATCTGGTAAGAGACCTGTAAATTAATGGATGGAAAAAGGTAATAGAAAAGATCCAATTTCCTTAGTTTAAAATTTAGATGAGGGTAGGTTAGGTTGGTGGGGGACACATCTAATTAAAACAAATTTTGTCCTTAGAAAGAAAATACAGTGGAATTCCATGATACTACATTTTCACCTTCTGTATCTCCATCCTTCCACATTTCCATCTGATGACTTTAGGGACAGTATTGTATTTACTATCACAATGATCAGTATTACCATTTTAGCATTATATTATGCGCTGTCAGTATTGCTATCCAAGTTATCAAAAAGTTAAAATTTATGTATTAAGGGAAGAGAAATATAAGATTTACAGCACTAAACTGCTAGGACTACATTCAATTTATATTTAAGAGTCAACAAACATTTCCTATAAAAAGCCACAGAGTAAATATTTAGACTTTGCAGGCCTCATGGTCTCTGTCTCCAGTGATCAAGTCTGCCATTATAATGTGAAAACAGGAACAGACTGTAAGTTAATGAAGCAGCATGGATGTGTTTCAGTAAAACTTTATTTACAAAAATAGGATGTGGGCTGGACTCAGCCTGTCAGCCATAGCTTGCTAACCCCTGTCCTGGAGGAATACATTTCTAATAATTAAAATGAAGATTAAAAAGTTGATTTAATAAAGATTCTCTCCTAACCATTCCAATAAGAGATTATTCTGACTTCACTGTCCAGGGGACACTCACCTTGGGAATCGGTTGCTGAGCTGACACACGTCACAGAAATGATCTTCTACTCTGTTCGCACCCCACTTCCGCTCATCATCATTGGGGAACAGTGATTCACCTCTGGACTTAGTCTGGCCACCACATTTATTGCACACAATGTCATTCACCCAGTGAAAAAATTCTTCCTTAAACCAGTGTAAAAGCTCCAGCAAAAGAAAATCCTCATCATTTATGTTGGTACCTGAGATGTTAAGACAGAACCAAGTTAAGATCTAAAGCTGAAAAAACGAAAAACATCATACATACTTTCTTCTCAAATATGAAGCTGAAATACATGAATACAAACGATGACCTAAAGGGTCTTTAGAGATAAGATGCAGACAGAATTGCCAGGTGCCGCGAAGCAGGCTGAAGTGCAGGGACACAATCCACGGCACAGTCAGCGCAGTCGGGCTTGATCACCGCATCCTCCACCTGACACCACTCGCTCACAAGCGAGCCGGACACCAGCGCCTCTCAGGGAACTACCATCAGCTGGGAACTGATCCACAAGCACGCGGGAGGTAACAAAATAAGTCTGATTTTGAAAAACATTTTTAAACGACTATATTAAATTTGTTATTAGATATATACATAAGTAAATATGAAGCCACAAAATTACAGGCAGAAATCACAGAATTCTGGACACTTTAGAAATCATCCTATTAGCTTTTTTTTAATTAGTGGTTCAACTGTACAATATAATTCATCTATGAATACTCACCACAAAACACATAAAAGCACAACCATGTGTACACTATATGAAACAACCCTAGCAAGTAAGCATGACATATAATATTATATCCAGTTTATCAAATAAAAAATTTCTCTCAGCCGTATGCTAGACCATGGTATCTCTGGGAAGAAAGAAAGGAGAGGGGAAAGAATCTGGGAGGCATATAGAGGGGGCTCTCATTCCTATCTTTAATATCTTATTATTAATAAGTAATAAAACACATATATGAAGGAAATATATGGCATAATGTTACAATCTAATAAAGTCTGATGCTGGTCACAGGTGTTTGATATACTCTATTTTTATATTTATGTTTGAAATATTTCAAAATAAAAAACTACAGAGAATATTAAAAAGCCAAAAGTATATTATGTTCCTGAATGGGAACTACTGAATATTCTCAAGTTGTTAACTCTCCATAAATTTACTTGTACTTTAATGCAATCTCAATTTAATAAATATTAATAAATAATAAATGAAATGAATTAAATAATAAAAAATAATTTTTCATAAAATTTGACAAGCTAACTGAAAAATTCATGTGAAAGAGAAAATGCACAAAATAGTCAACACAACTTCGAATAAGAATGAGATAAATTTGTTCACTACACATCAAAATATATTACAAAGTTCCAATAATTGAAATATTGTGACATTGGTAAAGAATAGATAAATAGATCAATGAAACAAAGAGTCTTGAAAGACAGATTTCTAAAAGATACACAGTATTTAATAAAGTTAGCCTTTCAAAGTAGTTCAATAAATGGAACTGGGACAAGCAGCTATCCAAATATCAGATCTCTACTCCATTCATTCTAATACATATGTGTGTGTGTATATATATACACACATATACATACACACAAATATATAAATACTATATACAGAGAGAGACTATTATAAAAGTAATAGTAGAAATTTATGTTTATGACTTTGGGATAGAAAATGAAACACAATTATAAAATCAATAATGGGAAAAAACTCATTTTCTTACATTAAAACTTATAACTTTTGTATTTCAAAAGATACACTAAATGAAATTAAACAAAGAACACTAGGAGAAAAAATATATAATGTGTCTAATAAAGAAAAGTATCCAGAATATATAAAGAACTTCTATAGATCAGTAAGAATGTTAACAAAGCCATTAGAAAAATTAATTTAAGTCCACAAAAAAGTTCAATAATTTCTTTAAGTGGAAGCAAATACTCTCAGACACTTCTGGTACACACTGGAAGGTTGTCTGTTCGGCAGGGATCCACTGCAGTATAAAAGTACCACACAGCCTTGACACTTTTGTATCTGTCCCAGGGAAACAACTGTTCATGTATGCAGGCAAGCTTTACAAGAATCTTCACCGCAGCAGCTTTCAGAAGAGAGAAGAGTGGTAAACAACCTGGACGTCCGTCAGTGGAGATCTGCATAAACAGCGAATGCACACCGTACAGCACAGGGACAGGGGATGACTTCCAAGACACAATCAGTGAAAAGCACCAAGGAGCTGAATATACAGGAGATGATAAATTCTCTGTAAACCCATGCAACTTATTTATTTTTATAGATAACTATTTATGGGTGTAAATACAGAGGAAAAGATATGAAAAGGAACACATCATGTGATAACCGCTGTCACTAAGCAAGAGGGGGAGCAGAACTGATTGGCAGGAAGAGTTTCGCTTCCCTGCATAACAAGAAACTTACCAACAAAGAGATATTCATAAATGTTAGACTGAAAATGAACTTTTAGAAATACAGCACTACCGCCTTCTCCACTCAGTCCCTACAGCAGAGTGATCTTAAAAACGCAAGGTGGTTATGTCATTTGAAACCCTCCAGTGGGTTTCTGTCTCACTCAGAATACAACCCAAAGTCTCTCCTCTTCTTCTCTCAGCTGGCCCCTGGGGTAGGCTGAAAATGGCCCCCCGAAAGATATCCACATTCCAACCCTTATAGTCTCTGAATGTACCACCTACGGCAAAAACAAAACAAAACAAAAAGTCTTTGCAGATCCAAGGAAGTTAAGGATTCTGAGATGGGTTTGAGACGGGAGGGATTATCTGGGATTACCTGGGCGGGCCCTAAATGCAGTCACATGTATCCTTTGAGGAGGGAAGCAGTGGGAGATCTCAAACAGAGGTAGATGCCAAGGTGGAGGAGGAGACTTGAAGATGCTGGTCTTGAAGAGTGCAGAGAGCAGCAACCTGCTAAAGACTGCAGGTGGCCACCAGAAGCTGGCAGGGCCAAGGAAAAAGTTCTCCCTCAGGGCCTCCAGGGAGCGTGTCCTGCCGACACCTTGATTTTGGCCCAGTGATACCGACTATGGACTTCTGGCTTCCAGAACCATGAGAGAATAAATTTCTGTTGTTCTAAGGAACCAAGTTTGTGATAATTTGTTACAGCAGCCAAAGGAAACTAATACATCCCTTTTGCCCCTCTGACCTCTTTTTGTCGTGTTCCTTCCGCCACAGCCTTAACGCCCTCCTTGCCATCTTTAAACATGGCCAGCTCACTCCCACTCAGGGAGCCTTTGCAGTTGCCAGTGCCTCCACCAGAAGGAAATCACTGCTCTCAAGAGAAGCCTTTCCTGACAAGCCTCAGCAAACTGCACCCTTCCTAATCGCTCTCTGTTCTGTTGCCAACTTGTCGTCCCAGCCTTCTCACTACCTGCCATATGTAAGTAGCTCTTTTTGGCTGTCCCATCTGCAAGGACTTTGTTTTGTTTGCTGCTGAATCTCCAAGAACTGGAGTTGTGCTTGATACACAGCAGATGCTCAGTAAATACGAGAATGAAGGATAGAAGAACTGAACAAACAACCTCATACTATTAGTCAGACTCACTGCTGTTCACCAAGTAGTCATAATCAAGATGGGAAAGGAGGGGAAGGGAGACAGCACACTTTGGCTTCCATGCACTTGTACCCCGGGGATACGGCAGCCACTGCCCAGCTGAAGGAGGCCTGTCACGCAGAGAGGGAGGCCCACCCGACGGTCAGTGTACCTGGGCTACACAAGGTGCTTAATTACGGCTCAGAGAAATTACAGTGGGGTCCTGGCTGTACAGGATAAGAGCTCAGAAAGCTTAGAGATATGGGGGTGAAAGGAAAGTCTGACTTAGATGCTAAATTCTGTGAAGATAATATTTAAAGCGTGTAGAGCATATTTGTAAATTATCATCAAGACTTCAAATTAATAAATTTAGCATCTTCAAAAATACCATACAAATATAAATAGATTTCTGGTAACTTTTCAATGACAAAAATAAAATTAAGAAGTTTAAGCCTTAACTTCATCCTATGAAAACCACAGACATTGGCACAAATAGAGGGAGTAAGAAGAAAACCGGTAAAAACATCAGAAGAGGGAGGCCCATCCTTAGACACATCTTTAAGACTCAATATTCTGCCTCCCAGGTCTCCATAAAAATCTAGTAAGCCAAAATGTATTTTGTTATCATTTTTCCAAAATGACAGGGTTCTTTCTCTTCCAAAAGGATGTTTCATCTGTGTTTGGAACAATTAAACACGACAAACCTTCAGTCTTCCAGGCCAGAACCATCAAATCATGCTTCTCTGAGCCTGAACTACTTCTGGAGGTGCCGCCAGGGGGCAGGGCTCTATGGTCCCCATTTCTGCTTCAAATCAGAATACTTTTCCTCACTCAGAAACCCAGAAAAAAATTTTGTCTGGGGAGGAAAAAGGATGCATGAAGAAAGAAACCCACCAGCCTGGACAGAAGAGGCCCTGTCATCATCATCATCTCAGTGCCTGAGAATCACTGGGGCAGAGACAGCTTGTTGCCACACAGTATCTGCTTGTCACTTCTTTATTTAACAGAATTCCAATTTATTTGGGATGGCAGTGTGCCAGCTACAAGACTACAGGTTCCAGCCTCCCTTGCAGCTAAGTGTGGCCCAAGAACTAGGCTTCATGTGAGATGGCAAAGCAGGCTGATTCAGGGGAACAGGCTCATCTTAGAGGTGAACTTTTTTGTTTTCTCCCTTTCTTCTTTCTGATGCTTGGTCTGCAGATGTAATAGCTGGAGCTCTAGCAGCCATCCTGGACTGTGAGGTTACCCAGAGGATGGACCATGTATGCTAGAGTCGAAAGACACAAACCTAGGCCTCTGATAATGTCTTAGAGCTTACCACTAGCACCAGACTGCCTACCTCAATAATTTCTTACATGAGAAAATAAATACTAACCCATTGGGGTCAAGTCATTATTACTCACAGCCCAACGTAACTCTTAACTGATACACTCAATATGCCTACCACACCGCTTATTTCACCACAGGGTTAAATTTCCTTCACTTACTCCTCTTACTCTTTCAGCATCTTACTGTTTTCAACAACAGCACCATCCAATAGGACTTCCAGTAATAATGGAAGTAACTCACATCTGCACCATCCACTAGGGTTGCCAATAATCACTTGTGGTTACTGAGTTCTTGAAAGGTACTGAATGCAACTGAAAAACTCAATTTTTAGTGTTATTTAATTTAAATTATTTCAAATGTAAATATCCACATGTGGCTAGTGCGATCTTGCTTTCTAGAACCTCTACAATACTTCCCCTCCCCCCTCGTCTTTTCGATCTTGGCACTCTCACTTCCTTGCATGGCTTTACCTATCACCCTAAAGTATATTTCAAGGCCTGACCTCTTAGTGAAGCTCCAGGCCCCCACGTTCACTTTGGAGTCCAAACGATGTCCAGCAGGTGTCTTAATGCAGACACTTCATTTCCCCTCAACGCCTGTTCCTATTGACTCCTCTCATCTGCTCGTTGCCTAAATTTAAAACTAGGCAGTATTCTTTGACATATTCCTTATACGTACTTAACCCCATGTCCTATCAACTGTATAACCATCATCTGCAAATTCCATATACTCTGTCACCCCAACTCTCACATCCATCTCCTCCCTTGTAGTCACAATAGCTGGTTCACCTTATCTCTCTTATGTAAATTCTATTACTATTGTGTTTGAACTCTTCTCTCCCTGTACTCTCTTGATTCTGTTCATCTCACAAGTTATTGCTCTGCATTAATCTTCCTTGAGCGCACCTCTGATATCACGCACTTGCCAAAAGCTTCAATGGTTAACCCTGCTGAATTAAGTAATCAAGAACATTTGTCCTAGTAAATGAGTGATTATATAACATTTCTGCTCTATAGTCAATCCCACTAACACGATAACATCAGCCTTATGACCAAGATATGTTCATCCTTCAGATTTCTTGGTTCTTATTTTCTACTTCAAAATCTCATCACAAGTATCCTTTGTTTCATTTACCTCTAATTCTTTTTTAAAATATTGAAAATATAAAAAGAAATTCAGTATGCATTGCTCTGCCTGAAATTCAATGTCAACCAAAATACTGTCTCAGCCTACCTGATCCCTCGCTCCCTACCCCACACGCAGTCGGTTTGTATTACTCACTGTTACCCATAAAAGGCCTGCACTTTTCTAACTCCATGTACACTGTCCACCACATCTGGAAGAAAATCCCTGATCCCTGACTTAACATGTCCTTTAGCGTCCCAGGTTATAAATTCAACTTATCCTTCATGAACTTTAAAAAAAAGCCCAATCTTTCACTAATTTTCATAACACCATACAAACAACCTGATGTGTTCTTTCTCCCCTGCTTACAGTGAAACTCCATTATACTGCTCTTATTTTTGATGTGAAAGGATGTACAGTTGACCCTTGAACAGCTCAAGGGCTAGGGGTGCTGATCCCCCGTACAGTGGAAAATCCGTGTATAACTTTACAGTTGGCCCTCTATGGTTCCACATTAGTGGATTCAACCAACCTTGGACCACATAGCACTATAGTATGTATTTAGTGACAATATCCACATACAAGCAGACCTGAAGAACACCAGAATTCAAAGCCCCTGACACAGCAAACATTAACACAATTTAATTAATTGTGTCCAATTCCTAGTTAAACGGACATTTAAACCTTACATAAAAGGCCTGTTCATCTCAGTTCCTATTACCCAATACATCATATCCAACTTGTAACAAAAAATTACAAGGCATGCTAAAAGGCAGGAAAAAACTTGAAGGCAAGAAAAAAGTTTGAAGAGATACAGCAAGCATCAGAACCACTCATATATGGCACAAATTTTGGAATTAGGGAATTTAAAATAACTATGATTAATATGTTAGGGGCTATAATGAGAAAGGCAGACAACGTATAAGAATAGACAGGAAATATAAGCAGAGGGATGGAAACTCTAAAAAATATCTAAAGGGAACATTATAAATCAAAAACCCTGCGACAGAAATGAAGAGCGCCTCTCATGGGCTCCTCAGTAGACCAGACACACAGTCAGTGAGCATGAAGACAGGTCAACAGAAACTTCTCAAACTGAAAATCAAAGAGAAAACAAACACCTAGAGCATTCAAACGACCATGGGAGAACTTAAAAAATGGACCAGAACATCTAAGAACTGTGGGAAACTGAGGCAGAGATAAACACAGGATACCCGTTTTAGAATACCAGAAGGAAAAGAAAGAGAAAACGGAGGAGGAAAAACATCTGAAGTAATAATAACAGAGAATTTTCCAATATTAATGAGACACAAACCACAGACCTGGGACGCTCAGAAAACATCAACCTGGATAACTATGGAAAAGCTACACCAGGCACATCATATCCTGCAGAAAACGAAACACAAAGGGAAAATCCTGAAGGAAGCTGGGCATGGGGGGCAGAGGTGGGGGAAGCCTAAAGAAGAACAAAGACAGAGATTCAGTGGACTTCCCGTCATAAACAATGTAGGCAACAGAGTGAAGTCAAATATTCAAAGTGTCATTGAAAGGAAAGACCCACCAACCCAGAATTCTCCATCCCAGGGATATTATCCTCCAACAGCGAAGGAGAAGAAAACACTTTCTCAGAAAAAGATAAACAGAGGAACTTCACCTCTAGTAGTCCTGCCCTGAAAGAAACAGTAAAAGAAGTTCTTTAGGAAGAAGAAAACCCACGAACTTGGACCTGCAGACAGGAAGAGCATCAGAGAAGAAACGAATAAGACCTGTTATTTTTGTTATTCTTACTTAGTCTTAAAGTAATGACTTAAACAGTAACAGCAGCAGCGCCCTGGGTGACCCCAGCACATGGGTAAGTGAAACGAATGAGGGATGGAGGGAAGTGGGACAGTTCTGTTACAAGGTATCTACTCTACACGTGGAGCAGGATAATGTTTTCGAAGGTGAACACAGATTAGTTTAAAATGTGTACTGCAAACTACGGCAACTATAAAAAAAAAAAAACAGAACCCCCTAGAAAATACTGTATTAAGAAATGACTTAATGGATAAAAACCAATGATATAAAAACTCAAAGTAGAAATGCTGAAGTTGGAAAAACTGAACAACTAAAAGCCCAAGCCCACTAATGATGACAGTAATTATTGGCTGATGAATGTGGCAGGCATTGCTCTGAGCCACTTACATGGACTATTTCATTTATTTCTTAAAATTATCACTCCTATTTTCAAATAAAGAAACTGAGGCATAGAGATTAAATGACTTGCTCAGTGACGCACAACGAGTGGCAGAGCTGAATTTACACCCAGGCAGCCGGCTTCAATGTCCACACTCTTAATCAGTCTCTGTCCACAGTTCATGGTCTAATCATATGAATTAATTTTGGATATGGCTTTTCTCAGATTCACATTAAAATTCACTAACAATGTCATCCTATATTCCACAGACTAAAGTTCTACTGTTATCTATTAAAAAAAAATCACACGCCAATGATCAAGCTGCAAATACATATTAGAGTGGAAAAAAAGAAAAAAATTTAACAGATGTGTGCGTGAGGTGTATGCAATAAAAAATTACACTACTGTTGTACTTCTTAAAAATCCAAATAGAACTAGGTAAATATTTACATATTTGTAATTGCGATACAGTGAAAGGCACCATCTCAGGGTTTACTTAGCAATGATGTTATTGAGCAATGAATGGTTACGTAAAGCCACTACCTTGATCCAATTTTCTAGCTCTAGATAACTTTTCTTGTGATCTCCTTTTTAGTTCTTGGACTGGAATACAAGCCAGTGCTTTCTCCTGGAGAGCAGGGTTCTCATAGACCAGTACATGCTGAATGTTGGACCGAAGAACTTTTAGAATGACTGAATCACCAGTAACCTAATAGAAAGAAAATAGTGAAATTAGCTTTATTGCATATGCTATAAAAATAACACAGTGAAAAAACACTGGTTCTATGATTTCATAGATAAAGAAGAATGTATGGATTCACTGAAATATAATAATTATACTCAAAACCTTTGCAAAATTATTATTAGCAGACAGCCATATATATGTCACAGTCTAAAATATATCTATGTTTTCATCTGAATATATTATGTTATTGAGGATATATTTAAACAGGGACATACTGAATTCTTGACCACAAGCCTGGATCAAAATAGCACTCTGAACAATGCATCTGGCAGCCCTTTCCCCTTCAAGTCCCTGTAAATAACACTTTTTAAAAAACTTTATACAGCATTAGCTACGGAGGACTACTCTTAGGGCATCAGGAATTTTGAGAAATTCCCAAAAGAGGAAAGGCAGATAAAAATGGTCTAAAGGAAGAAACCATGCCAATATGCTCTCTGAAGAGAGAAGGTATAAAAACTAAAAAAAAATTCTCAAAATAATCCCAAGGAGAGAGGAGCCGCAGGATCCACCGAGCAGGAAGGGGCTTTGCAGTAAGCACTGAGACGACTGCTGGGCTCTGCACGGGGAACAGCCGGACATTCTGGTCCCCACCCTCCATCACTCCTTGTCAACAAAAAAGTGTGTCTCTGAGCAGTGAGGGAGGATGCTTAGATTCTCAAAAGGAAAGAGGAGTGTCCCAGCGGAGAACAGGTGCTGCGTGGCACAGCCCGCCTTGCGCCAAGTCCTGCCCTCGCAGTTGCTAGAACCAGATGCACTATTCACAGACGGGCGAGCAGGAACTCGCAAATTCCTGAGTCTGCAACAACCCATGTTGTTGAGAAGATGCACTGAAATCAACAGCAGAAGAACAAACCCTGTAGCAATGGCAGCAAGTACAGAAGAAGACTGAAAAAAGGCTATCTTTAGAAATTCAAGAGTATACTGTATTCAGAGAAAGAAAACTACGGGTCTTGGAAATAAAAAATTTAAACGCTGAAATAAAGAAGAAAGCACAGATGGTCTCAAAGAGCAGAACAAACAAAGCTAAGTGATCAATCAATTAGAAGACTGAGCCAAGACATTTTCTGAGACTGCAGTGCAAAAGAACAAATAGCCACTGAACATAAACCCATAACTGCCCAAGTCCAGCTAACAGGAAGTCTAGAAAGTAGAAAAAAAAATGGAAGGGAAAAACTTCCCACATAATGGAAAATTTCTGAGAGTTGTAGAAAGAGGCAGTATGAATGGAGAAAAAACAAATCCCCAAAACTAAACTAGGTATATAATAGTGACATTTCACAACAGAAAGGATAAAAACAAAATCCTAAAAGCTTTCAATGGTATCAGACATCTCATGGGAAACAACGAAGCAAAATCTCTGAAATACTGAGGGAAAATGAGAATGTATGATTCATACCCAGACAAAGTAATTATGAAGAATGGTAATATAAACACATTTTCTCATATGTAACAGTGCAGAAAATATACGACTCCCAAATCCTATCTAAATAAATTATTAGAGAAGTTTCTGTCCCCACAAAATATAATATAGCCAATATAAATACATAGGACATCAAGGAGTAGATGCCAGGAAAAAAGAAGCAGGGGTGAGTTAAGTAAAAACTAAACAAATTAGTAAAACTTAAATTCTGATTTTTATAAATAAACAATAATAATTGAAAAGCAAAATCACCTAAGAAAGGTGGCAGGGAAGGGAGTAGAAGGGTAAACCCATTCTGAGGTTCCTGTCTTCTTGTAAGATGTTGGTAGAAAAATATAAAGTTAATATTTGCATTAAGAATTTAAAGCCAATAATTAAGAGACTAAAAAGAGGATACTTAACTTCCTAACCTTTAGAGGGAAAACAGTGGAAGAAAACTTGATCAATCTAAACAAAACAAAAATAGAAAAAGAAAAAGAAAACAAAGGACACAGAAAATAAAATAGAATGTCAGAAATAAGTTCAAACATGTTAGTAATTACAGTAAGCAGGAATGGATTAAAAATAAAAACCATTACCAAATACTTTTACGTCAAGCACTGTATTAAGCACTGAGGATGGGTGCACAGAATAGATATAATCACTTTATAGCCTAAGGGGGGGGGCAGGCGTTAAATGAATAATAGCAGAATCATCACATTAAGTCAACAATGTTTGTGTGTAAATGTGTGCGTGTGTGCATATGCATTAAATATTGGAAAAATAATGGAGACCAAAACAAACAAGGACATTATCCTCACAGAATAAATAGTCCATGATACAGAAACAAACAACACTACACTGTCAGTTTACTCCATTATTTAATGAGCCTTTATTATTTTTAGGTACCGGGGACATGATGGTAAGTGAGACAGTTTATTCATACATGTGGTGAGAGTTACAGAGCAGAGGGTAGTGTAACGGCACACCAGGGGCTCTAAAACTAGAATTCCTTGTAGAAATGATATTTACAGTAAAATATGAAGGATGAGAAGCTAGTGACCAGGGAAGGGAAAAGACCATTCCTGCCAGAGGAACAACATGTAGGTAGCTGGGTTGTGTGTACCGGGGGACACGCTTAACACGCTGTAGAATGTCAGAGAGAAAGTCAGGCTGTCTAGAGCACAGAACCGAGGGGCACATGATGAGGGAGAAAGCGGAGTGTGGAGCCGGGCTGGGAAGCAGTGACAGGTCTGCTGCCTCTCCCCTTTGGAATGGAAGCGATCAGAGAGCTAAACCAGGGGGTGTTTTCAGTGTCACTCAGGCTGCCGTGTAGAGAGAGCAGGCATCAGAAGGCACAACGGGGGACAACTGCAGAACTCTGGGGGAGCGGTGGCTTGAACTAGCGTGGTGACAGTGGTGGCAGAAAAGTGAACGGACACACACAAAAAAAGTAGGAAGCAGAAACAAGTCTTGGTGATTGCACTGTGGAGTCAGAGGGTAGTTAGAAAAGTAGAAAAATACGTGGAAATGATCCACAGATTTTTGTTGTTGGTGGTGGTGGGGGGGGTAATTAGGTTTCTTTCTTCCCTTCATGGAGGTACTGCGGATTGAACCCAGGACCTCATGCATGCTAGGCATGCGCTTTACCACTGAGCTATACCCTCCCCCGCCCACAGATTTTCGATAAGAGCAACTGGGTCAACACAAAAAAACTAAATAATACTTAATATCTGGATCAACAGTGGCTCCCTCTCAGGCTACAGGAGTGATCCTGAGGGAAGAAAGTACCACAAAGCAGGGGGTTCACAGTGGCAGGCTCACTCCTACCTCTACTCTCATCATGTCACAAACTTTCGCAGTTCACATGTGCCTGGTTTAGTGGACTTACAGATTATACTATGGAGTTTTAACTGAATTAACCTTCAACCTGGCTTAAAAAAGATTACAAAGGCATTGAGGCTGACAGTAATGATGTAAGCACACTGCGGACTGCTTACCAGAAGAAAATGGCAGGGGTAACACATCTACTTTTTTTTAGCATGAGTCCCTTCAAGAGCTACATTTTAATGTAAAAGAAAAAAAAAATCAATCTACTGAGACCTGACAAAGTATGCCCCCAAATTCAAAATTATCAAGGGTATTTAAAAAATAGATTTATATCTACATGCATTAAATGATATAGTGTTAATACATTCTTAAAATTAAAACTATTATTTACTTTCTAGCTCCTCTTTACATTGTTCTATAACGTATTTAATACACTGGCATAGCAGCATATGTATCTAATTCATAAACAAGTAAATATACATTGAGAGGACATGCTCAGGAATATGATGGGGCACACAATTAAAGTATGGAGTCCTGCTAGTCAAGGATATGAGGGGTAAAGATGCAGGGATGAGCACAGGGGACTGTTTCTGAAACCTGCTGTGAAGAGGAAGGGAGAACGTAGGACATGCAGGATCCGGGGACATTCGTGTGCTGGCCTGTTTCTAAGAGCTTACAGGAAAGGTTCCTGAACATTGATCTGCCTGTGAAAAATGCAGGTTTCCCAGGTTCCCCCTCTCCCTTTCTGGTTCAGCCAATTTGGGGTTTGTCTAGGAATCTGCACGTCCAGGTTATTCTGATAACAATGGTCCACCCTTAGACGAAAACTGGCCTAAAGCAAGACACTCCAAGTGTTGAGAAGACACTCCAAGAAAAGAGGCAGGTCGAGACCGCACAGTTCACATGCGGTTCCATGGTGAACAGATGAGAAGGGACACAGGCACAGAGGAGGGACCGGCCCTTACTAGGCGCAGACACATTTGCTTCACCAACAGAAGGGATGGGGGCAACAGATGACTGAAACTTGGAGCAGACCTGCGATGAGAACGCAGGGTATTCACAACAGGAAGAAGTATGCTTTTTACCAGAATCGCTACAGGAACACAAAAAAACAGAATGTCTCCATTTTTATTTGAAAGAATTCCTATAAAGATGAGACACTTACAGTATTTTTTTTTTAATGCAGATTTTCATTTCCTGAGAGAGTAAGAACTCATCCAAAGAATTTTTACTTTCAATTTAATACTTTTTTACTCTGGCAATTACCTCATTCATTGTGGTTTTTAATGGCACTTAAATGGTCTTGAACAATAAAGCTTGGTTCTTGCCTTATTTCTTTATATATTCACTGGCACAACTCCAAAAAAAACTAAGTCATAGGAATAGAAGTTTGCTGATTGCCTGGCAACTAGAGGAGCTGGGTAACTATGCACATAAGGCAACAGTGAACTGCTTAAGAGCTAAAGTTACACGGAGTACGAATGGGTGTTTAATATGTGAAATCGGTCTGTTTTAGATCAAAAAGATTTTTTTCTTCATTAATCATACTTGGAGTCCAATTATTAGGTTTCTACTGTGAGATATTTAAGACTGTAAGAAAAGAATACAATGTGTATTTTTGTCAAATCATGTGATAGAACTAGTGGAAGCTGGATGAGCAAATTCACTTCTTTAGTAAAGGACAAGACTTCCCAAGTCCACTTGCCCTCTTTCTATCTTTTTACACTCCTTTACTTCTGTGGCTTTTAAGTTCAGAAACTGTTTTTTGTTTGTTTGCTTTTTGATTGAAGTATAGTCAATTTACAACGTTGTGTTAATTCCTGGGGTAAAGCATATTCATTTATACACAAACACACACACATATATATTCCTTTCCATATTCTTTTTCATCATAGGTTATTACAAGGTACTGAATATAGTTGCCTGTGCTATATATATAGGATCCTGCTGTTTATAGAACTGGTTTTTGAACAAAAGTTCTGTTAAATAAATTTCTAATGATAGTTTTAATCAACTTGTGACTTCAATAAACTTATTTCTTACACAAACTCATTTTTTCTGTTTATAACATTAATAAATGTTGCAAAAAAATTTCAGGAAATACTGAATGGCATAAATAATGTGAAATCACTCTAACTTCAGTACTCAGGGGAAATTATGGCTAAGATATCTGTGTATAGCTTTCCAGACCTTTAAAAATGACCATATTTATGCATGAGAATTCTTAGTAAGAAAAATTAAAACATTATACACACAACATATGTTGTTTAATATTGGAATTCTTACCTTTTTACTCACATAATTCTCTTCATTTCAAAATACACCATTTCATCATTTTTAATGGCTATTAAGAATGTCAATTTAAAGATGTGTCATTATTTTAATTCCTTATTGAAAGGTATGCAGGTATATTTTACCTTTAAAAATGGTTCATGGGCCAGAGGGGTGGGTATAGCTCAGTGGCAGAGCATATGCTTAGCATGCACGAGGTCCTGGGTTCAATCCCCAGTACCTCCATTTAAAAGATAATAAAATAAATAAAATTAAAAAAAATTCACAAACAAGAAATTGAACATTTAAATATTATGTCCAAATAGGAGATTTTTTTTCTCTTATAAAGATCGCATATAGATCCAGACTAAGAAGTTGTCCTATGAGATTAGTTTAAAAGTTAACTAACTCATTTTATTACTTATCATTACCTAATACTGTTATTTTTATGATTTCAAGGAAATAATCTCAAATACTTATTTTAAATAAATACATATATACCCATATACACAATAGGCAATAATTTCATACATATTCTATAGGAGTCATGTGTCAAAGAAAAGCATACATTTAGACCAGTTGTGTAATAACTGCCAAATGCTTATTTTAAGTAAATCATACTTCAGAATCACGTTTTCAACCTAGACAAGGTTGCAAAATTGTAAACATAATGCTTCTGACATTCTGAGACTATGTCTTTGAAGACTGCCTTGCTGTTTTGAACCTGCTTTCAGAAGGCAAAGGGTATGAAATACATAAAGGGTTATCAGGAAGGCATTTCATATAGGAACACTAAATACTCAGCATGTATAACCAGCAAATTTAAGAGTCAGTTGAATCATTAGGGAAATGCAAATTAAAGCCACAATGAGATATTACTTAATACTGACTAAAATGGCTATACTAAAAAAGACAATGACAAGTATCAGTGAGGATATTAAGAAATTGGCACCTTCACACTCTGCTGGTAAGAATGTAAAATGGTGCCAACAGCTCTGGAAAACAGCTTGCAATTTCTTAAAACATTAAACATAAACTTGCCATATAATCCAGTGGTTTCACTCTTAGGAATCTACCCAAGAGAAATGAAAACATCTGTCTACACAGAACCTGATATGTGGATATTCACAGCAGCATTGTTCATAACAGACAAAGATGGGAAACCCAAATGCCCATCATGGAATACTATTAAGCAATAAAAAGAAACAAAATATTGATACATTCTACAATACGGATAAACTTCAAAAACATACAAAAAGTAAAAGAAGGCAGAAGCAAAAGATTACATAGTATATAATTCTATTTACACAAAATATCCAGAAAAAGGAACAAAGTAAGTTTCTAATACATCACCATTCATTCCAGTACCTTATATCTTAAGGGAAAAACGTACTGGCAAACTTTAACATCAGTGACTATTAATCTTGTATTTCAAAATTTTACTTGATATAGTTTTAACCAAAGTAGTAATATATTAGTTATCAAGTTCATCAGTGCTCAGGATTTGTCTAGTTTATATGCAGTTAAATCTTTTGTTATCTCTCTTCTGCCGCTTGACTTTGGTGCATTTTAACTCTCAATTAGTATCCTCACTCAAAATGGGAAAGACAGGAGAACATAACTGTCAAATTCTGTAGTATGGCAATTAACAGTGATAGAAGCTTAAATAACAAAACACTTTTTAAAATGTGTATTTCAGTGATCCATGGAACCAGGAGTTGGCTATAAAAATGTAATTTCTCCTAACTCCCTTAAGGAACACAGTAAAAGAGACTTTGCCCCAGACACTAGAGAAATAAGAGTTAATATACACTAGCCTCCTAAGAGAATATGTGTTTGAGAAAGACAGTTTATTTTCTTCTAAACTCTAAATCTGTTTTGACAATAGAATGACATTTATTTCAGTGTCTAGATGCTTTCTGGACAGAATTTTAAAGACCTCAAACTATATCTGAACTGCAAGGTTAAGAAGTTTTTAAAAAAAGAAAGAAGTTAAAGAAGATTTGAAAATGTGAATGGAGTTCCTGAGCCAGAACACTAACAAAATAAAAGGACAGTAACTCTGTCTCTTCCCCTGCCGGCCCCTACCACCTTTATTCTTTATTTTTTTTTTAAAGACAAGCCTAGGGCCTTCCCAATCTACACTAAGGAACAACTACCAGGGAGATGAGGCTAAAGGCTCTAGAAGTATTCAGCTGGCGAAAATTAAAGGTAGATTTAACCACTGACTCTATATAAAGCTCCACTGTATGGAGGGCAGGGACAAGGTGTTTTACTAAAATTAAAAAGAGGATCTGAGTGTAAGCTGGTTATTGATAAAATTACTACAGAAAAATCATGAAAATTATTCTAACAGTGAAAATTTAGGAGCAGAATACTTAAGGACCTTTATTGAAAGGGATTTTTGTACACAGGATAATTTCCCACTAAATGAGATCATTTAGGTATGCTAAGAATGCCTGTAAGACAGTAGAAATTTGATTTCAGTTCTTCAGAAGTATACATGTGTATGCCAATCACTGAACTTCACTAATTTGCTAGCACCACTATCAGTAAATTAATGATTATTTATCTGAAGCCTAAAGAAGCTGATATTTTATTGAACAAATAAATTTTATTTTATTTGAAAATATCAAATATTTTATTGATATTTTATTGTGCTGATAATGGCTAGATTGTTGGAATTAATAATTCTCATGCTGAATGGCAGTAGGTAAAGCTTAGATAAGAAGTGTTAAAGCAATATAGAAAATCCTATTTCATGGCCATACCCCTGTCTAGCAAGTCCATTACTTTTTTTAGGTTAAAGACATATGCTAATTTGTGTAACTGATTTAAGTGCCAAGGCAACAGGTATATTTACAAATGATAAATTAAAGAAAATCTAGCTGCTTCAGGAACAGTAAACCACAAGGTTAAGATTTGAAAATACAAATAAAAGACAGCCATTTCCCCACTTTCGTTATAAATTTTACAATTTTTTAAAGAGCTAATGAAATGTGAATGTATTAGAACTGTAAGAATCAAGAATGACTGGGACATAAATTCAGGAATAAATCATAACATATTTCAAAGCTTCTGCTATTTCAATACTTTGAAAGGAGCAGTCAAGGAGGTTTAATTTTAACATTACCATTGGAGCAGATGGTGGATTTGATGACTGCCCTCCACTGTTCCCTGGGTGCTGGGTTAACGCATTAGGATTTGAAGACTGTGTTGTAGGAAGCTGGGTACTGGCTGCAAGCTGCTGAGGTAATTCCACTTTGTGGCTCTTATTCGAACCATCCAATCTGCTACTTCTCTCTATGGCAATCAGGTCACGAATTTTTTGCAGCTGTTCCACTGAAGCTTTCTTAGGAAAGATAAGATGTGTTTCTCCCTGGAATTTATAAAATTAGGAAAAATTTCAACCTCTGCTTTATACTGATAGTCATTTTATACAGTGAATATAAAATGGAGCCAATACTATAGAATACATCATATTTGAACATTCTTGTTTTCTTACCATTATGGCACTTTTTTTTTTTTTTAACCCAGGGAAAGGTATACCAAAATTAAGAAAATATGTCCCGTGGTTGGCATAAAATGTTTAGCCTATTTTATTGGTTCAAAAGCCCTTCAGAAAAATATTTTATCTTTTGGGAACACTGTAATAAGTCAGAAAGCCTCATAAGAATTGCAAAAATGCGTATTTCCATTTTCCTGCAATAGTATATGAAACTACTATTCTCTATGAAATTCCCTATGAAATAATGATACTAAACCAAATGAAATGATCATTGGTCACATAAAACCAGTAAGAAGTCATATAACAACTTTTGAATCTTCTGAACCCAAGTCTTTAAGAATAGCTACATGATTAGAATGTGTATGGGGTCCACTAATTGTTCCAAGATAACAAAAAGTACACTCTGATGGTCAATTCAAAACAATGGATTATTCTTAGTAATACAAAGGTGGTCCGAACAAAACAATCAAACAATGAAAGTCCAATTCTTTAAGAAGAGATTCATTTAATGAATTTGCATAATATAATCAGAGTGCTTTGAGATACAATAAACATTACAACAAAGCTCAAAATATAAAATAGTCAGCAAATTACAAAACAACAAAAAAGGGAAATGAAAAGACATTCAACCAAGTTTAAAGGTGATGCGAAGCAACAGTGGTAAACCAGTAATTCCACCAACTGCAAATGAGATAAAAGTTGTTACAATGTGCAGCAGACCAACTTGCAGACTGGGAGTGCTCGAATTAAACTCCACAACTGAGAGAGAAGGATCTTATTTCCCTGGTGATGGTAGACCCACAGGAATCCACTGACCAAGACATTACTCACAATGACTTGAAAATCAATTCTAAGTGAATCCTTTTTAAAAAGCTGGAAGAGGCCAGCCATCTCAATATATTATCCAAAAGAGCTGTAAAAAAAAAAAAAAAAACCTACCATTTGTTGTTTTTATGTGTTCTAGGTACCGTGCTAAGCATTTTACATATATTACTGCAAGAATTCTCACAACTACCGTGAAAGGCAGGTATCAGGTTTATCCCCACTTTTCATATGAAAATACGAAGGCTCAGAGAAGTTCAATCACATGCCTGATGCTACAGAATAACCGTCAAGAGCAAGGATTTCAAGTGCATGGCCTTCATCACTATGCTGACTCCACCTGAGACTGAACAGAGATCAAAGCCCGCAAGCTCCTACAAAGAGCTGGAATGGTTGAGCAAAAAATATTTCCACAGTTGTGATGATTACATACATGACAACTGGCACAAACTAGAACACAGTGAATTTTCCGACATTAGAAAGAAACCACCTCATATGCACGATGGGGTCTGGGAAGAGAAGCCAGACTGGTTTAAAACCAAATATGCAGGGCTCTGATCTCACACCGTTTGTGGAGCAGCACTGAGGATGCTGGGTGACATGCGGACAGAGATGGAAGACGAGCAGGACAGGTATGTGGGTCTCAGAGGGGCCCCGGAGACAGATGCTGCTCCTGTCTTGCTCCCACCCCTTCCACCTTTCCAGGACCAGTCCTAAAAAAAATATGATCATGGCCAAAGTGTCTACCAAAAATATTTAATCAACAGCACTGAATTTTCATAAAAGGGCAAAACTACAGGCTTAATCCATTAGACCCAACAATATTTTAAGAAATCAGTGAGGATTCTTGCATTGAACAAATCTATGTTTCTCAACACATTCTTGCTGAGATAATTCTCATTGCCGGACATGAGTCAACCCAGCCCCTGACCACTAAATGCTGGTAATCTCTTCCAGTCACCAAGACAACCGAAACCAGACTCCTCCAATGCCCCATCCCCACTGCGGGGGGTACAGCTCCCGGTGAGAACCACTCCACCAAGCTGGCCTGACGGGCCACAAATCCATCTGAATCCCAGTCTTTCCAACCTCCTTCTCACAATTTTCATAAAAAAGAATGCAGCCTCAGGGACAAGTGAGCCCAAAAATGTCCAGGATTTTAACGTACAACCAAAAATTTCAGGATAGTTCTTAGATTCCAACTTCATCTCAAAGGGCACCAAGTGTCTTTCTGGTGATGGAGTTCAGTTTCAGCTCCAGAAGCTAACACTGAAAAAAACGTTTACTTCATACATGGCCTGAAGTGTAAAGTTCAAAGCCAGCCAGAAATTTTCAGTATAAATAGTCTTAAAACATGATAATCTTTTCTACAATTCCATTTGTTCCGCACACTGCTGCAAGTCGCAGTTTGGCTTGTTACCTGGCACTGGTGACCAACCTTCAAGTTTGCCTGGGATCGACGGGGTTTCTGCGGTGTGGGACTTTCAGTGCTAAAACCAGGACAGTCCTAGGCAAACTAGAATGGTTGGTCATCCCTCCTGGCACTCAAATATTTGTTGAATTAAAGACAAATCTGATTCCACCAAATCTGTGACACTTCAACAAAGAAATCAGTAGTCTCCAGCTGTCATTCACTTAATTTTCCTGTCATTTGACTCTCAAAAATCTGCATTCTCTTGAACACAATCAGTAATGGTCTCAATTTTCCCTGTCTATAGTTTTAAATTCTTTATGCTCAGATGTCTGTAACCACAAGCAGATGACAACATAATTTATACCTCCATTCTAACCTCTCCTTTTGAATTATAGACTCATATATGCAACTCTCTACTTGCCACCTCTTCTTGAATATTTAAGTGTATTAGTTATAATTATCCAAAAAATATGTAGTTTTTTTCTCCACTGATACCAGCTACTCTCCAAGATTTTTCAATAAATGGTACTCTCATCCACTCTTCCAGTATCCAATTCCTTCCTTTCCCTTGTACTCCACATTGAATTTATCAGAAAGGCCCACAGACTCTGCTTCAGAAAAAATCCTGGACCCCTCTACTCCCCCATCTCCACTGCTGTCAGTCTTGAAGTCAACAATTACTCAGGGGATGCCTAAAGGCACTGGCTCTTCCCCGGGGGCTGGCACACAGGCGACGGCACAGCCACAAAGCCCTCACGGAACCCGCACAGGCCTCTGCCACTTCTCACGCAGACCAGTAAAGCAGCTTTCCAGCTGGTCTCCCTGCTTCACCCTTGCCCTCATCCACAACAGCCAGATCATTTTCTTTACAACAGCTAAAGTAATCTTTAAAAAATCCTTCCCCGCTTATAACCTTTCAGTGGCTTCCCAGCTCACTTGTAATAAAGTCCAGTCTTTATCACAGTTCTCGCAACCCCGTGCCCAGGCCTCTGCCCGCAAGTGGCTACCTTCTGAGCCTAAGCTACTCCTGCTAGAAGTCTCTTGCACATGCCAGTCTTCCTGCTGAAGGACTCTCACCTGACAGAGGGCTTCAGGTGCCTGAAGTGCCTGTCACTCAGCTCCCAGCTCAAACGTCACCCCCTCAGAGGCCTTCCCTGCCCACTCGTCCTCACGGAGCTGCCCGCCACCACATACGTCTTCCCATGCCTTCTCGGTGCTCACCTTTGTTTCCACATCTCCTGTCTGGCTGACCTATTACAATGCAAGCTGCACATGAGACGGGAACTGCTATCCATCTAGTCACTACCATCTCCCCAAAGTCTGAAACGCGCTCTGGGGAGGGAAGCAGAGAGGCGGGGGGAAAGCACCTCCTGCAGGAACCCAGCATGTCACCTCGACAGCAGTCACAGCCCCGCCCTCTGGGTCTCCACGACCTGTGCGACTTCTCCCAGTATTCCATAAACCAGAAATGGTTAAGCGCACACACAAACAGAAAAATTCATCACCTTGCTAGCTACTTTCATTGTGTCACAAGATGGACACATCAAACTTTTCTCTTGACCTAAAAACAAACAAGCAAAAAATAAATAAATAAATAAATAAAATTGAGATTCTTCCATCACAGAAGAGAAGCCTTATGTGTGGCAACTAAACTCAGCTTTTCTGTTTTCACTTGTTTCACTGCTTACTGGAGACAGGTGGTTGGACCCCACTAGTAATTCCTGTGCACCCACAGATCAGGTTTTAGCTAAAAGTCTAAAGCCACTGACTCAGTCCTTGGGTAGCACTGCATGTCTGACATTCTAAAGGACTGAGATTGTAAGAATTCTCCCTGTGGCAGAGTTGTTATATTTTAGTGTGATCTTAAAGTACATTTACTGTGACTAATCTGTAATGTCCAGTAAGTGAAGAAATAATTAGTTCTATAGTTTGCCAAAATAAACAGAAATACATTATCTTAATTAGAAATTATCTATCAACACTGTAACAAATGTTTGTACATAAACTGGGAAGAAGAAACTCTTGAACATACTTACCTCTTCAAAGCCCATTTCAAATAAACATTCAACAGCTCCTCTGACAGGCAAAAGTCTAGTAGAAAAAGTTGCGTTTCCAATCCGGATAGATCTGTATTTTTCATCATTAGGGTTTCTGATTAAAAAAAAAATTTGACTTTATGTAACAATTTATATTTTTCGCAGTGTTTTTGCATTCCTTTTCACAATTTATACTGACTATACTCCTACAAGGTAGTTCAGATCCCACCTTTAAAGAAAGAGGAAGCAGAGTCTGGAAATACAGCCTGATTTTGTGAACCTGACCACAGTATACACTTACTGTAGCATCACTGTTTAATTTCACAGCTGATAATATTAATACTGCCATAAGGGAAAGCCATGTGACATTTTATTTCTGTGCTGTTAGAGCTAGAGACCTTTACGAGTTTTTAGGTTGCTAAGAAAAAAATCCATGTTAGCTCCAGACAGGGCAGAAGGATTTGCTTCTTTTGTTCTGATGGATCTAGAATAGTGCCTGATGTGTGGATGGTGGTTAATGAATATTTATGCCGTGAATGGATAAAAGAAACTAAGAAGCCATATAAAAATGAATCAAAGTTCCTCAAAGACTTCACTTCTGACAAAACATGAACCTAGGTATACCTTTATAGTCACCTGATTTTTCTGTCTTCCCTAGACCAACCATTGTTTTTACTGCAAGTTCTGCTCAAGATATATTTTTGTCACAGCAAATATGGTAATAAAATAAAATGAAGATATGAATTTCTTTTACCAAGATAAAGATTTTGAGTAGTACACATGGGACCAGACCAGCACTTGAAAACCTTTTGAGATTTTTAATCACCTTGATAAATCAGAAAGAAAATAAAAGGTTAAAGATAATTACAATATTATACTCAAAAGACCTTCTGAACATAATTTAGGATCATAAGTAGGTTTCACATCTGATATCCACTCCCTTAAAATGTTAGTGGCTTCCATCAGCACTATATTAAGAAAGATGGGTCCACAGAAGGAGTGCTGAGATTAACCACCTATGGTATGTATGGAATGAGGGGGTGGACAAATGACAACCATCGTTGTTCTAAACTTGCACACGTTCTCTGGATACTGTGATATAAAAACAAAACTAAAAAAAGGATTTTTAATTGTGGAAGTTTCAACAAATTTCACATTTGTTTTCCATCAAGCAATTCCTGTTCCCAAATTGTCATAAATACCACATGAATCTTTTTTAAAGCTCTTTCCTTAATTTGAAAAATTATACAAGTTTATTATAGAATATTCAGAAACAAAAGCTCTAAAATAGTGTTACTTAAAATATCTGGATTGGTGCTGATCTACAAACTGTTTGCTACTCATTCATAAGGAGTGCAGAAACTGAGAGGATTCAGAAATTATTTAGTAATTTGATATTGCCATGAAATTTTCATTGTATTTTACAAAAGTTATAGGTCCACAAATGATTGGAAATTAAAAACAAAAAGACTCTTTTCCACCACAGGTCACTTGAAAATTACAGATAGTTGAGAAACACAAGGAGAAACAGATGCCTTAGTTTTATCCCATGTATCAGATCAGGTTTTTAAAATCTTGGCAATACTGACATACCAGGCGTTTGTTGTAGGGGAGCTGTCCTGGGCACAGTGACATACTCAGCATCCCAGGCTTCTATGCCACACTGCATCGTAAGCATGCCTCTCTTTCTCACCACTTAAACATTAAACTAAAAAATAATCGTACTTTTGTCAAAACTAGTAACAGGTAAATGAGGCATCTTTTCATGATATTCAACACATTCCCGATAAACCTATCAGTGCCACCAGGATGATATATCCTGGTGCAAAACTGCTTGAGCTATCTTAATCTATTTTTTTTCCCATTAGCTTCCAGATTTCTACGTACTCAAAGTCTTTAACTGGGCTTAATTTTCTAACTTTTCTTTCCTTTTTCACTACTGTTTAAAATTCCTATAAAACTTACACCAGTTGTTCTGACAGAGCTTATTTTGATACATGTTTCAAAGTAACTGTTGATGTAGCTTCTCTGCCCCAGGCTTTGTATAGTTTAGATGCTTCCTCTTTAGTTTCTAATGAGTAATTTTCTACTTTGTACAACATCTGTGGAGCTCACATATCATTTATCTGTTTTTCTTACTTATTCTCACACATCGCAAACAGATAAACAAAGGCAGTAACGTCCAGTTATCCAAATCCTATCTTCCTCTTTTTAGAAATGTTGAGCAGACCAGCTACAGTCTGGAGCACAGACTGGTGTGAAAGCCCTGCCTCAAAGGCTTAGACAAGAACGTGGCCATGAGGCCATCAGACCCCAAATCCATCAGCTCCCATTTCCTGCCCTTGGGAAAGGGCATACAAACCTGAATCTCTGGCTCCACAGCCTCATCTCAGTGTGGCTGCGCTCCTGGAACTCACCACTACTCTCCTCCTGCAGTGTCTAAACTACCCCTGAGGCTAAGTACCTCCCCCACAACCAATAACAACAAAATTTTAAAAATAAATAAATAAACAAACTACCCCTGAGGATCGCCTTTAGTCTTGTTTCATCCTTTTCTTCCATTAACTTAATTTTCTCTACGACTTTTCTCAAGTATTTTCTTTGATGTCTCTTTTTCTATCTCTGCTGACCATTAACTATTTCTTAAACTTTTGTTGGTTTTTTTCCCTACAACTTTTAGTAGTTATCTTGCTTGTTAGCAATTATTAAGAGGTTTCTTTTTCTGGCTGTGGGATGCTGCTGCTGAATAAATGGGGTTTGAAAGGGCAGCAAAAACTTCCTATATCTCACTCAACCATCACTTTGAATATATTTTGGTATCTTTATAGTTGTCCTACCAAATGGTTTTATTTATAGAAAAATTAGTCTTTGTTTTTACAATTGAGTAATAGGAAAAAGTCTTGCTTTTCACCTTAAAAGTCATAATCTACCATATTTCTAAAATTTTAAGATATGTTAACAATAAGCCTCCCACTGAGGCACAGCATTCCTTTCATCAGAAAAAAACTTAAATGTTTCTATTTCAGAAATGGTCATAAAAAGTTCATACTGTACAGCACAGGGAACTATATTCGGTATCTTGTAGCTTATGGTGAAAAATAATATGAAAATGAATATATGTATATTCATATATGACTGAAGCATTGTGCTGTACACCAGAAATTGACACAACATTGTAAACTGACTATACCTCAATTAAAAAAAAATGCTGAGAATTATGTGTATCTAATCATTCACTGGCCCTCTTCCTTTTTAGAATGCCTAATCCCATAGAGTTCTCATCAATGGAAATTTAGTACCTAAGTGCATCCTATAATCTTGTCTTTTTAGTACTAATCACAAAAGTTGGTTTGTAGGTCATTTAAAAAATTATTTCTAGCTCTGAAAATCTGTTATTCTGACTTACACGTAAAACTTTCAAAAACAACTACCTGCCTTTAGAACCAGCTGATAACCATCTCTGGCTCTAACTCTATCTTTACATGTAGCTGACAAGGGAAACATGTAATTTAGCTCAAAATAAAAAACTGAGTAAGAGTTAACAACAGATAACGTATGTGCCATGTCCTTCACTTCAATCTTTTGCAACAATCTTATAATATAGGTATTGTCCTTTCCTTCTAAAAAGGAGGAAACTGAATCTCAGACTTCACATAAATTGCCTATAATCGCCTTCTTAGGATGGTAGATTAAGATTTAAACCCACTGGTTTGATTCCAAAGCTTACATACCCTCCACCATATAAGATGCGAACAAACTCACTCATCCTCAGTTAACTACCTCGGTGAATTTCTCCAGGCATCAATAGTAGCGCAGATGAGAAACCTGAAGTTATTTCAAGTATTTTGAGTCCCCCCATTACCAGCTGTACTCCTGGCATTCAGTCATCAAGAACCTCCAATTCTTGCCTCTCCATTTTCAGTTATGCTTGGCTTCAGAGATGAAACCATGCCTTGTATCTCCTAACATCATTATTCTTACATGAAATTCTCATTATGTTTCTCTTTGGGTCCAGAAACTACAATCACTACAATCACTTTTTCTTGCCATGTCAAATATACATTCTCTTATCAAATTTTTGTTCTCAAAACTGTTCCACTTTAGATCCCCCTGCTATCTCTTCACATAAACATGTAAGTGTTTAAGCATCGTCTTGATATTGTTCTCTAGATTTTATGCTGTGGATATTTTCCATACCTATGTCTTTCTCCCAAACATATTTCTTTTCTTCAAAGGAAGAAACCACCTTCCCCTCCTGGCCCTTCCCAAACGCACCCAATGCAGTGTGTAGCCAGTAACTGTATGCAGTTTGCAAAGGAACTTGGTGGAAAATCAAATATGTTTTTTTAAAGAATGAATGAAGCACATTTTCTAAGGGACCCATGTGGAATAGCAATGAAACTATTACAGGTTTTTGAAAAGTTGAGGACAGCTCATCTTTATCTAGAAGTTAGTGAACTGAAAAAAATGGTTCAAACCCATGGCATGCTGTGCAGGCAAATCAGTGTATATTTCATTCTCTGATTTCATTAGCTTTATGACTCTTAATTGGGAAACAGGGTAAACATTATCTGAAGCAGAAATTGAAAACTTAACCAAAAGTATTATTTTCACTTGCATATAGTGACAAATACCACTGTTTAAAACAAAACAAAACAAAACCTGCTAATTAAATTCTCATTTGAGCACTCATCCTATAAAATACTATGCTATGCCAGACTCTGAGGCAGGAACAAGGGATATGGAGACAACATCCCTTACACAGTCCCTTATCTCTCACACTAATGGATTTTCTAAGACAGCAAAAGAAACAGAAAACCTTGGTTTTCTCTACCCTCGGGTAAGTTAGACTAGCATGTCTGTAACGTGGTGTGGCTTGAATCAAGAAGAGGTCTGAGGCTTTTCTGTTAAGAGGTCACTGGACTTGGAACTGTAAGAAAAGGCGGGTCCCCCCTCTCCCCCAAAGACTGAAGGAGTTTGAACTGTAAGAACATGAAGGAAGTAATACTATTCCTTAAGACGAACTAAAAAGGGTAGTTTTCCACACTATCTCCACTTACATGAGTTCCACACTCCTAGTTCCCTTTTTTGATAAAAACTTTTTAAGATGAGAAACATAAGCCATAGTAAAGATTGTAACATGAAATGTCAGCATGCCCAGCTTCTTCTATGAGTTTGGTAAACATTCATAATGATGATTATGATGCAAAAGATTTCCTTTCTCAAAACATCTTAATGTTAGTATTTGTGGTTTTGCTGCATTGAAAGCAGAAGTGAACCCTTATTACAAGGCCAACCCACTTTTCTGAATAGTGGGGTTTAAACAGCTTGGTGGCTTTCCAGGTGGGAGGTCCCAGCTGAAGGGCTCTCTGCTCATGAGTTCACTCATGCAGAGGCTTGTGGCATCCTTGTGCTCTGAAGAGCTGTTAGACCTTCCAGGGTAGAGAAGATGAGGTAGAGAAGAAGGTGTCACAGAGGAGGAAGACAGCCCCCACATAGGTCACAATTGTGCATCTCTGTACAGTGCACATGCTGCAACCCTCGTGGCATCTGGAGCATATCAAGGGCTCAATATATTTTGCCTTCAATTAACTTTTAAAATCATTAATGTTACCTATATGGACAATGTTATAACTGCTGCTGTTTAAAACATTGCACTTGTAACTAATGTCACTTAAAATTGGCTCACGTGAAAATCTATTTCTTTGAAATTGAGGAGGCTTTCCATTTAGACTCCATGCCAATATATCCACCACTTACAAGAGCAAGTGCACCACGGGCTGAGGGGGGACCGAGAACCTATATAATCATGGTGAGCCGATAAACGAGGTAACATCACTAAAGCACCGGCACCTGGTGCTCCTTTAACCCCGCTGCATTTCCCTCCCCGACACATGCCATCCCTCAAGACACCACACCATCTGATCTAAGAATTGAGGGGAGTAATGATTCAGATTGAATAATCAAAGTTGCTTCCCATATCCCAAAATCTGTTACGGTCCCTTAGAGATCTAGAAGTGGACTGGTGCTCACAAGAGAAAGAAAAAAATTACTTTTAGTCAAGGTTATCCTCACTAATACTACAGCAGTATTATGGTTTAGTATTAAGATAGTCACAAAATGCTGGGAAGAAAACATTCTGTCCATGACTAACTTCTGATAAGCATGTGCCAATTTAAGGCACGCTGCTGGGTAAAACTCACGCCGTGAGAATTAAACGCTGTTACCGCTTCGGTGCTGACACCTAAGACGGTTAAACGGCGGGACCCGAGGCCAGACCCCGGGGCGCGCCTTCCCGCCTCCTCTGCCCTGCCCTGCCCCGCCCCGCCCCGCCCCGGGACTCAGTTCGCCCCGGGCTCCCCTACAGCAGGTGTCAGGTCACAGGTGCAAAGAGACTCTCTCCCCTCGGGAGGGGCTGGGGCCGGCCGGCCTCTGGGCCCCTGAGCGAGAGCCAGGCCCGGGCCCCTCCCGGCCTCGCCGCCCCTGGCGCCGGCCAGGCGCCCCAAACCCCGGCGGAGCGGGCGCTACGCCCCGCGCGGCACCCGTCCCAGCCGCAGCCCGCACCTGAGGATGTTGTCCGCGTAGGTGAGCAACAGTTTGGAGGCCTCCAGGAAGGTCTCCGGGGTGTTCTGGCACAGCTCGGCCACGGCCGGGGACGCGGACCCGGAGGAGCTGCCCAGCGCCGCCGCCGCCATGCTCGAGCGCCGCGGCCGTCGCCGCGCCCCGCGCCGCGTGCGCACTGAGCAGGCGCCTCCGTGCGCCGCGCCTCTGCGGCGGGCCGGAGGGCGGGGGCTGGTCTCCAGGGGCGGGGGCTCGGCCGCGAGGGCGAGGGCTCGTCTCCAGGGGCGGGGGCTCGGCCGGGAGGGCGGGGGCTGGCCTCCAGTGGCGGGGGGTGTCGGCCGGGAGGGGCGGGAGCTCGTCTCCAGGGGCGGGGGCTCGGCCTTGGGGGACGAGCGGCTCGGCGGGGAGGGGCTGGGGTTGTCCGGCAGGGGCGTTTGCCTGGTCCCCGAGGGCAGCGGACTCGGCCGGGAGGGGCTGGGATTGGTCGCCAGGGGCGGGGGCCTATTCCGGTAAAGGCGAGGGCACTCCAGGAGGGGCCGGGGCTCAGTCAGGCGGACTAGGGGCTATTTAGGGGAGCGTCGGGGATTTGGACGGGGTAGGGGGAGGGCGCGGATCGTCAGAGCCCCGGGGCTTCAACCAGTCGGGGGCGTGGTCTTGGTCGTCCGGGCGGAGAGGCTTTAAGATATCTGGTGGTCGGGGCCGCGGGGTCGGGTGGGAAGGCTGGTCGTAGGGGCGGGAGACTTCGGGCAGGGCCAGCGAGTGTTGGCTGGTGCACCAAAGAAACCAGGGTTCCTCCAGCCCCAGTGCCAGCCCCAAATGATGCAGCCAGGCAGGTGGAGAACCCCCCTATATTTCCAACCACCCCCTTTTCCCAAATGAAACTATCCTACAGCTTCCTCGTAGGTTGTCAGGCCTTCTTAAATGTGCATGAAAGACCCCAGAAGGAAGGAGCAAACAATGTTCACCTAACGCATGGCTGTAAACACCGCTAGGTTTCTGCTATATGGATTCCTTTTAGAATTAAATAAATGATTGAAAATCTTTTGGGGGAGGGTATAGCTCAAGTGGTAGAGTGCATGCTTGGCATGCACAAGGTCCTGGGTTCAATCCCCAGTACTTCCTCTGAAAATAAATAAATAAATAAATAAATAAATAAATGAAAAGAAAATCTCTTTCATAAGCCCCAGCTCAGATAGTATGATGTCTCTGTAAAGAACTGATTTTCAAAACCACAGGTTGCAACATAGTGGGTTAAACTGACCAAAATAAAACACACAATAACGATGAAATAGAGTAGAATGGAATGGAAAGGAAATACAGCAAAATGATGCATCCCATATAGTAAGGGCATATATCAATTTGTGACTTTGTTTTCTGGGTAGATCATGTGATCAGTGTCCTTTATTCTTCTTGGAAGATGAACCCTAACCTCCTTAATTCATCCTCTGCCTCACTATGCTCTGTAAAGTGTACTTTACCAATGGCTTCCTTTCTTGGCAAAAATTCCTTTCCAAACCTCAACAAATATCTTTCTTGACATTATGTTTTTAAGATAAGTTATTTGCCTAAGTAGCTTCTTTAAATGTTATTTGCTTTTTAAATTTGAAATTTTCTTCCAATATCTCTGAGCAAAATCCTGAGCTATACCACCCACTTCAGTTACCATTCATTTGCCAGATAAATGTGAGAAGTTTTTTTTAATACATATGTAGTTTTGGGGACCAGCTTCCAAAAAGTGTGTTCAGCTGATAGTGTATTGCTAGTTGCTGTAACTAAAAATTTCAGTGACTTAACACAAGATAAATGGCTTTCTTGTTCACGCAAAAATTGAGTAGCACAGGTGTCCTTTGTCAGAGAGCAGCTTTCCTCCAAATAATGATTCAGGGCCCCAGGCTCCTTCCATCCCGTAACATAGAGGTCAACAAACATTTTCTGTAAAAGGCCAGATAGTAAATGTTTAAGGCTTTGTAGCCATAGGGTCTCTGTTTCAACTATGTAACTCTGCCTGTGTGGTTGTGGTTCCATCAGCAGTGCAGTTTATGCTTTAACAGCTCGGGGTGTTAGAGGCACCAACCCTCTGTGCAGTCAAAAGTCTGCATATAACTTCCGGGGTATGCATACAGGCTTCCTCTGTATCTGTGGTTCCATATCTGAGGAGTTCACTAACGGTGGACTGTGTGGTGCTGTAGTATTTACTACTGGAAACTATCCGCATATAAGTGGACCCGTGTTGTTTGAGGGGCAACTATATTTTAAAATGAACAGGTATGGCTGCGTTCCAATGAAACTATTTACCAAAACAGGCAGCCTGCTGGATTTAGCTTACTGCTGCCACAGAGCCTCAGAGACCTCTGCATTTAGTTAGTGATTGGGCAAAAGGGCAGCATCCCTGGTTCTTAAGCACATGGCCCAGAAATGAGGAACAGCATTTTCTCTACCACATTGCTGGTGAGAATGAAGCGCCATCCAGATAAAAGGGGGGAGATGAGGAAATGCAGTCCCTGGCTGGATGTGGCCACTCACAACTCTAAAGGATGGAGGAAGGTGCGGGGCTAGGGCTGCAACTAGCTGTCTCTATCACAAACTATACTCTCCTTAATTTCAGTTTCTTTTTTTCCATCAGCACATTTATTTATCCTTATATTAATTATATAAGGTTATTATATATTTTCTAGTATATTTTTTTAAGCAACAGAACACTTTTTTCCAAATAAAATCTTAAGAGGAAACACAGTATATACAGAACACCAGTGGAAGTGCTCTAGAAATGAAGGAGTGTGTGTGTGTGTGTGTGTGCGCGTGTGTGTGGCGGGAGGAGGAACCGAAGGTTATCAGTCCAGTTTTCCCCTTGACAGAGATAATGGCCTTAGGGTAATTTTGTGGGGAACATGCAACCACAGTTGAAAAGCAACGCCATAAAGTTAATACTGTGATAATAATGTACAGTCTAGAATATCACAGAAATCCTCATTTCAAGGGGAATTCAGTAAATTATTGTTTATTTTAAATCACCTGAAATTTAAATCCTTTCCAATTACTCTTTGAGTTCCTTTGAGTAACTACAATCTCTCTTGGATAGCACCACTTATGAAGCTCTTAGGGGAATTTATTATAGGGGACTTGACTCATTCTTTTCCCTCTCTGCTTCTTCCACTTAAGTCAGGTTGAAAATATTTTTATTTTTCAGTTTTCTTTAGAAAAGGTGAAGATATTAAGCTACTCTTAATCTCTTTATATCCCCCATTGCTTCAAACACATGAAAGGATGTTCTAGTATTCAATCAGCTTTGAACTTCCTATTCTTTCATTTCACTTTTCTTTTGTTCCAAAGTAATGATTTTTTTTTAAGGATTCTAGCTTATTAAGAACACCATTTTTAGAGCTGACACTATTCTTAAATGAAATAGAATAAAGAAGTAACTCACTAAAATTTCCCCAGGAGAGGTTTTGTCATAAAAAAAAGAAAATGTTGACCTCAATAAAGACCATCAGCAAGGAGAGGGGTTGAAGCCTTTCAGGAATTGATCTGGTGATTCACTGTCGTGTGATTACAGTAATTAACCAATAACTATTTATCACACACCTGCTCTGTGCAAAGCAGTCTGATATAGATAACATTAAGATACTTTTTATCTAGTAGGAAGGGCAAAACCAAGAATACCTTACATACAGATAGCCCATTAGTTGATGAAACAAAAAAGTTTTTGTGAAAAGAAAAACAGAAGTCATTTGGTAAGAAACACACAAAGTGGTGTATGAATACCAGCCAATATAAGGGTATGTATTTATGAATTCATTCCATAGTTCATTCACTCACCAAACATTTATGAAGCGGCTACTGAAAGCCAAGCACTGTGCTAGGCACTATGAAGCAGGGGAGGAGATGGGCCCAGGCCCTGCTTTCATGGGAGTCATTGTGACTAGTTACACCAGTAATATCAGCATCAGGGAATTCGGCAGAATATTCTCAGGCCCCGTCTTTAAAGGTGAGGCCCCGCAATCTGTGTGGTAAGCCCTTCAGATGATTTTGGTGCAAGGTAAAGTTTGAGAACTATTAGTTTAGAGGAAGGAAAATTCCACTGTGGTTGCAGTTTCATGGAAGAGGAAGAATTTGAACAGAACCCTTAAATTTGGAGGTTCATGAGGTGACGAAGAGGAGGACTTCCCAGCTGTGAGATAAACTGTCCCCCTGTCCCGATGTACAAAGGGACAGGATCCCAGCCACATTTCCCCCTCAACATCGTCTCCATCTCTCCTCCTTGCCGTTGCCTCAGTTCAGGGCCTCACCAGTCTTAACTCTCTTCCCCACGTCCATTCCCACATCTCAAATCCCCTCTGCACACTGCTGCAATGGTGATCTTTCTACACCACCCAGCTGATCATATTATTCTTCTGGTGACAAGTTTTCTATGGCTAATCTTTGCCCACATCGTACAGTCAAATGATGTCAGGAGTCAGGCAAGTAACTTGAATGTCCTCAGTGGCTTTGTTCAAGAAGAAAAGGAGGAGCAGAGACCTTCGTGAAGGGAATGAGGGAGCTTACCATTTCCTTCCTGGAGGAATTTAGATTCAACAAAAGAATGTTGCAGTCCATATTAGACCAGGGCTGCCCGCATATCATCTCTGACCTGCAGGATCAAATCCAGAGTTTTCAGCACGACACCCAAGACTTTTTCCTATCAGTCTGTGTGTCACTTTCACTCACACCTGAAATCCAACATTGGTCACGTGGAACTACTACCAGCAGTTTGTGGGAGATACCAGGGCTCCAGGTCTTTGTTCTACTCTGCCTGTGAGGATGCCCTTTTCCTGCCAAATTTACTAGCTACAAACATTTACTCATTTTCAAGATGCAGTTCAAAGTTCACTTGTTTTGAAGCCTTTTCTGACTTTGGAAGGTAGCACAGACCCCATTGTCTCCTTTGTGTTATTATAATAATTCTGTTACATTCTTCTGTTATAGCATCTGTTTCAGTAGTTTGCACATATCTGTCTCCAAGGCTGTCAGCTTCTACTTGACTGTGAACTTGAAACTTCTTGAAAGCAAGAACCATACCCTACTAATTTTCATATGCCAGCTTCTAGCACAAGTTAGGAAGAAAATGAATGTTGAAAGTACAAGCAAAGATACAGAGATGAAAAAAGAAAAGCTGAAGTCAATCTAGAAATAGATTAGTTTTGCTGGGTAGAAATCTATTTTAATAGAGAATGGGAATCATATCTGGAAAGATAGTTTTGAATCAGATTACAAAAAATTTAAGTAAACCTAAGTGTGACTAGGAGGCTATGGTAGTAGAGCCCCTTTGAAGATTTTGGTGCAAGAAAATACCCTGGTATTTTACCAAGGAATATGGTACTAAATTATATACAGCAATTAGAATATCATAAAATTTCTCGCCCCTTTCCAGACTAAAGGAAAGATCGGACTTGTTGGTGATTTGTCACTTCTTATCCAAGATAATTTTATGATGTTACAAAAGGAAAAAGAAAAGCATGTTAAAACTATGTGTTTCATATAAGTTTGGTCTCAAAGAAAATATCGTAGGCCTTTTCACACTATGATTTTAAAATATTGTTTAGCAATGGAGAGAGGAAAGAACAAGTTTGGGTACTTCTCACTCATTAAGTTTTAGTTGTATTTTATGACCACAAGTTTGTTTTAATTCCTCTTAAAGTAACTCTTGTATTGAATGAAGGTCGTGCTAAGAAGTGAATGAACAGGCCTTGGATCAAGGATGATTCAAGGTCATACTGGGCTTCCCTGAACTACTTTAGAATAAGTGTATTTCCAAACACATTTTAATCCAGTACTAACCAGGAAAAGCTAAGCTTCTCCCAAATTCTTCTCTAGAGCTAAAAAAGAAGGCAGAGGCCTTTACTTGGAAATGAGCGCTTCAAGAGCATTGCCCGGGAAGAAATAAATACGCTGAAAGGTTCAGATGCAGATTAAATGGCCAATCTTTTTAAAGAAGGAAAAAGGACACAAAACACACCTGGGACAGCAGGTGAGCAGTAGATAGTCATCTAAATAAATACCACTTTGTTGATTTCTTGCTTTTTTATATTTTCATGTTATTTTTCCCTTGATAGAGTCACAGCCAGCTCTGAGCAAATAAAACTTAGTGACGTTTTCAAACATTTAGAAATAAACATATACATTCTTCTTTATTCTATTCTTGTCTCCATTCTAGTCAGACATTGGGTGTAATATTTTGAGCACTGCCCCAGATCTGAAAACAATTTTTTAAATGCAAAAATACCTTTATCATTACAAAAGCATTATTTGTTTACTGGAGAAATAGTAAACAAGGCTAAGCAAAAGTAAGGGGGGAAGGAACATCACAATTATTGTTCATACTTGCAGATCTCCCCCCCCCAAAAAATCTTAAAAAAAAAAAAAGAAAAAGTTACAACTTGCAATTTCTAACATGGTTTCAACATCTTTCCACATTAATATTCAGTTATAAAATTGTTTTAACTGGCTGCACAGCATTTAGATGTATCACAAAATACACAACCGATTTCCTGATGTTGGGCATTTTGATTAGTTCTACTTTGTTATTTTTAATAGCTTTGGGAGATACAGTAATAACTCTAAGGATACAGTCACTTCTTTCATTCTTCTCTAGGATTCCAGTAGCATAGGATGATGTCCCTTTTCCCACAGCAGGGGGATGTTTGGGCATTATTATTACCAAAAAAACACACACACAAAAATCCTCTTTGATAGGCAAAAAAGCTATCGCTCCGCGTTACGTGCACGTTCCTGGTTAGTCGCTGAGGTTACGCGAGAGAAGCCTTCCCCAGCGCAGCCCACACCCGCCTCCTCCCGCGGTCTGACCTCTGCCAAGGTGACGCGGACGAAGGGCACCCGCCGGCCCGGCGCGCACGTCAGGCGCGCGTGCGCGCGCCTGTGCGGACGAGCGTGTGCGCGTGCGCGCGCCTGTGCAGACGAGCGTGTGCGTGTGCGTGTGCGTGTGCGCGTGCGTACGCCAGCGCAGCGCCGGAGACGCACGAGGCCGGGGGCAGGTAGCAGCAGCTGGCTGTTCTTCTCCTTCCGCCTTCCCCCGCGGGGTCGGGGTGAGGTTGGGCGCGGAGAAGGGAGCGGAGGGCCTGGGCCTGGCGTCTTTTCCTCTCGCCGCGCTTTCCTCGGGTGTGAGGGGCGGTGCGGGGAGTTGGCCCCACCCCTGCGCTCCCCCTTCCTCCCGCTCCTGACTTTCGCGGTCCCTGAAACCCTGATTATCTCTACGTTGAAGATCAAAACACTCAGCCTTACCCCAAGAATAGGCCCTGAAATGTGTTTTGTGTCGCCGACGCCAGGAATACTATTCATAAAAAGGCCTCGGTAGTCCTGTGAGAGGGTGCTTCCCGCAGCCTGGATCAGGTTGGGGGTGCCCGTGTGTTTCTCATTGTAGAGTTCTGTTGTGGTAAATGGACTGAATCGTCCTTTCACCTGTTTTGGAATGTCTGAGAGTCTAAAAAGGGTTAAGTCCAAACAGGTAGTTTGATGATAAGTATGAATTAAAATGACGTAACATTATTTTCCCTCTGCTCATTAACAGCTCACACCAAGCTCCTGAAAGAACATCTTGGCTATCGTTTCTTAGGCCTTTAAGCTGTTTACGCGACAGTGGGTACCTGCTGGGCGTGCTGTGGTCTGTTACAGGAATGTTTCTGATCATCTGAATCTCAACCATGCTGTCAAACTGCTTGCAAAATTTTCTAAAAATGACAAACTCTCCTCTAATACATACACGATTATGCCAGCGATTAATAAGTGAAAGGAGGTTTTCCGGAACTGCGCCGTCCTCCAGCTTGCGTAGGCGGGTTGTCATTACAGGCATTGGCTTAGTGACTCCACTTGGTGTTGGAACTCAGCTGGTATGGGATCGTCTAATCCAGGGAAAGAGTGGGATTGTTCCGCTGGTTGGTGAAGAGTACAAGACTATCCCTTGCAGTGTTGCTGCTTACGTGCCAAGAGGGTGTGATGAAGGGCAATTCAATGAACAAAACTTTGTGACCAAATCAGACGTCAAGGCCATGTCTTCTCCCACCATCATGGCCATAGGGGCTGCAGAGTTAGCCTTGAAAGATTCCGGCTGGCATCCCCAGTCAGAAGCTGATCAGC
The DNA here is from genome assembly GCF_048773025.1 of Camelus bactrianus. Lineage (NCBI taxonomy): Eukaryota > Metazoa > Chordata > Mammalia > Artiodactyla > Camelidae > Camelus > Camelus bactrianus. Next base: position 112,190,765 of record NC_133539.1, on the reverse strand, counting down.
TGGCTACTGGTGTTGCAATCGGCATGGGAATGGTTCCTCTTGAAGTTATTTCTGAAACTGCTTTGATGTTTCAGACGAAAGGTTACAACAAAGTCAGCCCATTCTTTGTCCCTAAGATTCTGGTCAATATGGCCGCAGGCCAGGTCAGCATTCGACATAAACTCAGGGGCCCCAATCATGCGGTGTCCACAGCCTGTACCACCGGAGCTCATGCTGTGGGAGACTCCTTTAGATTTATAGCCCACGGCGATGCTGATGTGATGGTGGCTGGAGGTACAGATTCTTGCATCAGCCCTTTATCGCTTGCTGGGTTTTCCAGAGCCCGAGCTCTGAGCACAAACTCTGATCCTAAGTTGGCATGTCGACCATTTCATCCAGAGAGAGATGGTTTTGTCATGGGAGAAGGTGCCGCCGTGCTGGTGCTAGAAGAACGTGAGCATGCTGTTCAAAGAGGGGCCCGGATCTACGCAGAAATTTTGGGCTACGGACTCTCAGGTGATGCTGGTCACATAACCGCCCCTGATCCTGGAGGAGAAGGTGCCTTCAGGTAAAGACTGGTGGTTTGTTCCAAATATTTCTTCAGATAAAACCCTTTATTGGAGTTTCAACTTAGGAAAAATTGTAGTATTTGGCCTTAGTGTACTGTATCTCTGTTGTTTTTCCATGTTAGGCCAAACAGTTTTTTTTGAATTCTTTGCTTTACTGTGTTCGATATATTTGAAAACATTTGATTATCCTTAAGAAAACTGAATTTTTAGTAAGGACAGTGAAGTTGTGAAGAAGGCCATGTTCACATACCTTCAGTTGTGCTTAACAGCTGTCAGGGTGCTCCCTCCCACAAGCCTTTCATCAGACTTAGACAGGAAGGTTAACCCTTTGATCTAGATGCATCTGGTCTCTGCTCCATTTCAGCAGGGTTCTGCTGTTATTAAATTGGTGCGTCTCAACTTTTAATCGCTCTTATTAAAATGCAGAGTCTGACTATAGGTCTATGGTGGTGCTTGAGATTCTGCATTTCTCACAAGCCCCTAGGTCCTGCTGCTGGTCTATGGACCACACTTAGAAAAGCAAGTTGCTATCATTGTAGAAGACATAGTGAGTTAAGTAAAAAAAACAAAACAAACAAAAAACCCCAAGCCCCCAAAATCCCTCTGATAATATGTTAATATGTTAGTTAATAGTTTAGCTTACTTAGATCATATTGTGTTTTAATCAGTTAAATTAGCCACGGGTTGGCAAGCCTTTTCTCTAAAGGAATAAAAAATAAATATTTTTGGCTTTGTGAGCCATAGTCTCTGACCCTTGAACAACACGGGTTTGAACTGCTTGGTTCCACTTACATGCCACTTATTTCACTAAATACATACAGCAGTACTGCGTGATCTGCACTAAATCCGTGGATGTGGAATTGGGGATGTGGACGGCCAACTGTCAAGTTACAGAGAATTGTCCACTGTGCTGAGGGGAGGGGGCAGCACCCCTAACCCCTGTGTGGTTGAAGGGCCAAATGTATTTGCAAAAACAGGAATCTAGCCAATGTCATAGTTCACCGACCCCTGAATTATACTTTTTAGTTTTAGTGAGTAGTTGCTGGTGCTGGAAATGTCAAACATAGTAGCCAGCTAGATGAGGAAACAGTTATGTTTAGGTGAATCCTTTCAGCACACTTCAAATTATACTCTGAGCTGCCTCTGAAGGAAGTATATGCAGCCCAGAGATCAAGAACTAAAAGAGAAGGTGTTAACATCCGTGGGATTTTTCAAGGGTTTTCCCAGAGAAATGTTTTATTTTTGGATTTGTTTTTTTGGTTTAGCGTTATACTTCATTTATTTAGATTCTTATAGCCTGAATAAGAGGATTTTGAAAGGTTATTTGAAGCACTAAAGTAATGGTACAGACATTTTTTAGCTTACTGGGAAATTTTTTAGTTTATTGGCCAAGTTTTACATTTAAATATGAAAGAAAAAATTAAAATATAGTTATAAATTTTCTTCTCCCCATTTTAACTCTACTTACATACCCCACTGATAAAAAATTCTTAATTTTCATGGATTTTTCCTCAAGGACAAAAGGGCATTTCAAATACAATGAAAAGTTACAGATTATAAAATCCACAGGCTTGTATGTTTCTCACGTGTGATGAATCAGTCCCAGGTTCTGGGGGTGACTTTATTCCCATGCAGGTGGCATTCTTGCTCACATGTTGATCCAAGATGCTGTTCTATTACTAGAGCTGTTGTTAGAGCATAAAAAATTCTTTTCATCCGGTGTACTTGGCTATTGCTTTTACATAAGCCATGCAGATAATGAATTTCTTGTTAAAATTAAATGTGGTTCTGATACATCCAATTTCCTTTCCGATCTTGTTAGATGTATGGCTGCTGCTGTAAAAGATGCAGGTGTACGACCCGAAGAGGTATCCTACATCAACGCACATGCTACTTCTACACCGTTGGGAGACGCTGCTGAAAACAAAGCCATCAAACGTCTTTTCAAAGATCATGCACAGGCCCTCGCAGTTTCCTCTACCAAGGGAGCCACGGGACATCTGCTGGGGGCTGCGGGTGCTGCTGAAGCAGCTTTTACCGCCCTGGCTTGTTACCATCGAAAATTGCCACCCACCTTAAATCTGGATTGTACAGAACCACAGTTTGATCTCAATTATGTGCCACTCAAGGCACAGGAATGGAAAACTGAGAAAAGATGTATTGGACTCACCAATTCATTTGGCTTTGGTGGTACTAATGCGACACTTTGTATTGCTGGCATGTAGGTCAAATCATTTGTAATTAAATGTTGATTTTTTTTAATGTTATAAACTGCATTCAGTGGAGAAATAATATGTTTATATAAATCAATATCCTTATATATCCATACCCAGATATCCTTTACCTTTGTCAAGGTTTCTCAACCTTGGTGCTGTTGATATGTTGAGCAGGAGAATTTTTTGTTGGGGAAAGGGGAGGGGAGCTGTGTTATATTAACAGCATCCTAGTCTTTACCCACTAGATTCTAATAGCACCTCCTTCCCCAATTGTGACAACCAAAAATGTCTCTAGACACTGCCAGATGTTTCCAGGAGGTGGGGGGAAGGAGCCCCACATGAGAAGCACTGATCTGTGTTTTCCTGATGCTCTAGGTCAAACGACTCTTCACGACATTTCACCCACTCTTGTCCCTTTTGCAAACATTTGGCAAATAGCTGCTCTGTGCTAGGTATTCCAACTCCAGGCACACCATTCCCAGCCAGCGTATAGGGAAGGAGTACAAATACAACCGTGAGTTTCTTATCACTCGTCAGCACTCTTTGAATATAGCTGTCAGCCAGCAGGGATCTGTTTACCCCTTACCTGTTAGCTCTCTTATTCCTATTGTCTGTACTGGAATTAAGCAAAGTAACAGAATTTCCTTAAATTTCCAAGCTATCAGTGCTCTGAAAGAAGGAAGTGAAATTGGTTTGGCACTTCTTATTCTTTTTGTATGAATGGTGACACCTAGTGAGCAGTGGAGATGAAGGTCTTTGGGAAGTGGAGCAGAGCTTGGGGACACAAGCCACATCACCTCGCCCACCTCTAGCTTTGTTGCTGCTGTGGTAGATGGTTTTGTGTGCCTCCACCATCTCACCACAAGTGCTGGTGGGGCCTCCACCTCTTCCACCTTGGGGGTTCTCCCTCTGGCTGGAATTGTTGGGAGGGGGAGGGGGGCAATTTCCCTAAAGGCAGCACTTAACCAGCTAGGGTGGGAGGTGGATAAGCACCTTGGCCTCCTTTCAGAATGATACCTAATGTTCTGTATAGTTCCTGGGGTTTCCAGTGAGATAAAGCTTCAGTGCCCCCAACATTAACCAGCTCAGTAACACCCTTTTTATTGGCTTTTTTTCCCTTCCCTGTTCCTGCTCTGATTTTTAATCCTGCTCAGGAATCACTTCCTAAACAAACCACTTTGTTCTCATTTCTGCTTTCTGGGGAACTCAGACTAAGACGGGAAGTCTGTGTTGGAATGGCGGTTTATATATCAAAGGGATAAAGTTAATAACTGGGTAGATGGAATGTGTGTATTTCTGCCAAAGTGAACAGCATTCTCCACGTACTAATAGGCTGCCAACATTGTCTGCCCACTGACTTTGCTATATGCCTAAGACTCCAGCCATATTCATTCTGTTATAATCAGTTTTAAATCCCACTGGCATACAGTTTGTTCCACTAAAATTTATTGGGTGCTAACTATGGACCTGGTTTTGTTCTGGCCACCAACGGTAAAGTGATACATCAAAGTTTTGTTAATGCAGTAAGTGTCATGGGAAGCCATTTAAGATTTGGGGTGTTACAATGGTTTTGTAATGTATCAAGTTGGCTAGGCTGAACTGCATTTCCCGGAATTCTCTTCTCTGTGCTTTGGTTAGGGCCGACCACAAGAGATTCCTGTGGGATACTTGCACAGCGGTTGTGAAGCAGCAAGCGTTCTATAGCTCATACATGTCCTGGCTCTGCTGGCTGACTTCCTTGAGGTGAGACAGTGGCTGGACCTCCAGCTGCTTCACCTGGCCCTGGATCCTTCTTCAGTTTCCCTGACTCCTGGGCCAGGTTTGTGTTGAGCTTCATGAATGGCCCAGCTTCTGCCCCGTGCCACCAAGATCAGAGGCAGCAAGAACTGATAGACTTCAGTTCATCCTTACGGTTGTGCTTTCTAGCTGGTTATTAGAAGTTTACATCCACTTTCCCTTCCCGACTGCCTGCGCGGTGGACTGCAGTTGCCAGTAGCAGACGGTAATAGATTGACTAACAGCCTTAGAGAGACTATTTAGCCAGTTCTCATAACTGTAGGTCAAGTCCCTGTAACAAATGTCTAAATCTGTATCTGTCTTGGTGGTTCTCTCTCTGAACCCTGACTGGTACACGTGAAGATGAATGGGAGTTGTCAGCAGAAGATCACATTTCTTTTTACAAATACCACTCTGGCTGTAGACTGGAGAACAAGTTGGGGTGAGGCCAGATTCCTATGGAGGGGATCCAATCAGAAGGGATAGCAAGGAGGATGTTTTGACCCAAGGTTATTCTAAAGTTGAAAATCATGTTTGTTTAGTCAGTTTTACTAAGGCATACTTTATATATAGTAAATTGCACACGTTTCTAGTGTACAGTTAAGTGAGTTTGATAAAGGTGTACACAGACTTGTGGAACTACCTCCATCAAAATATAGAACGTTTCTATCACTGGAAAAATTTCCTCTTGCTCCTTTGCAGTCAATCCTCCCAGCTCCAGAGGAACCTTCTGTCACTACAGATAAAAGTTGCCTTTTCTAGAATTTTATGTAAATGGAGTCATACAGAATATACTCTTTGGTGCCTGGCTTCTTTCACTCAATTTTTTTGAGATTTATCCATATTATTGAGTGTATCAGTAGTTCATTCCTCTTTTATTACTGATTAAAAAAAATTTTTTAATCAGTATGGATACCTTTGACTTTTAATCTTTTCCTAATCCCTACTCAGCTTATTTTATATTTTACTTTATCTTACTGTTATTTTTTAAATGGATATGTATTGCCTTTTGAACAGAAGACAAGCATTTAAAATTTTTTTCTAGAACTGGGATAGCTTCTGAAGCAAAGAATCCTTTCTGTGAAAATCACAAATGTACAGGGATACAATTGTTCAGAGTTGATCCTTGAACAACATGGATTTGAACTGAGCAGGTGCACTTATGCATGGATATTTTCAATAGTAATAATACAGAACCACAGATATGGAGGGTTGGCTATGAAGTTATACAGATTTTTGACTGCACACTGGAGAATGGGTGTCAGCACCTCTCCTGCATTGTTCAAGGGTCAACTGTGTGTGTGTGTGTGTGTGTGTACGGTGTATAGAGAAAGGTAGATGTGTGTATAACAAGTTATACAACGCCATTGAGAATACAGAACTGCTAGAAATTTGAGAATTATTTTCAGTGGTCTAGTGCCAAGAGCCATATATCCTCCCCTCCCTCTGGGTCTTTATGTTTAAAAAGTGGACAACTTAGGATAATAAAAGTCATAATAGTTAGCTCTTATTTTAATTCAGTTCTGCTCTGAGAAGCAGGCACCAAGGCAGGATTTTCTGTGAAGGAAATTTACTGGGGGAGATGCCTGTGAAGGCTGAAGAGGATGAGAAGGCAGGGAGCAGCTTCAGGCTGTGGTAAGAGTCTGGCATCTGTAAAGAGTGGGAGAATGGGAATGAAGGATTAGGTAGAAGGGTCTCAGATTGAAGTCTCACTCTAAGAAAGTTTTGGCCAGGCTGACGTGCCCAATCTTGACCTAAAATCTCTTATCGAAGGGGCTGCAAAACTCTCAGGAGTGGACCTGCATTAGTGCCCCCACCCCTGGCCACAGTGCTGCCTGGACCCCGCAGGAGAGAGGAGCCGCCCTTGTACCACAGACAGCTGCTTCACCAGGCAAGTTTAGGGGGCAGCTCTCCTGTGGTTCCTGTGGGCCCCTCTTTCTGAAGGAGCATTTAGAAGAGAAAGGGGGACAAGCAGTAGCCCCTGATGCTGCATTTGGTTTTAGGTTCGCACTGGTACCCATCCTCTCCCTAAGCCACTATTCTTTCTAAGTTCCCCTGGCCCCCAGCTATTAGCTTGGCAGGCCTTGGGGCTTCCCCAGTCGTGTGGCTCAAGCCTTTCTTCCTGGGAGTGGGAGCCCTTGGCAGTCACACCACTCCCTTTCAGAGAGCACTTGCAGCTGTGTCCTAGGGCACCGGGACAAGAAGCCAGGGAATGCCAGGAGGCACCCAAGTAGACCGCCCAGATTCCACACACACTCTCCCTGTCCTGACTACAGAGCAGCGCGCCCACCTCTAGCTGGTTAGGGTCAAATACTACAACCAGTATGTTGACTTTCTGGTTTCCGGGCACAAAAAGTCCAAAGTGTCCTGGTGGTAACTACAGCTTGTTCAACGAGACACTTGATGTGTCCCCTGGCAAGAGTGTGTGTGCCCTTTGGAGATCAGGACTTTGAACGCTGCAGAGTCCAGAGTTGCAAGGATGGAAAGCATGAAATTCCTCATTGTGACTGGATCAGCGAGAGTGATGGTAAGTGGGGCCACTCCTGTTCCCCACCCCTCTTTGTCTCTGGACCTCTGTGTTCTTCTTATTGGAGACTTAGCCCCATGTAGAAGTCTTTGATTTAAGCATACGCTGCATCTTGAGGATGACACCGCATCCTCCGAGCTGGTGATTCAGGTGTGTCTTTGGAAGGCAGTTCAGCCTTCTAGGAGGCTGGTGCTTCTGCGTGGTGTGATGTCATACAACCCATGCCATATGCCCACAGCCTGTCTTTGCTGTGAAGGAGCTCCCCTGCTCAGTGGCGGAGCTCACCAAGAGGATGTGTGTCAGAGAAATAACCAACTTTCCTTGCCAACTGCATTATAATGAACTCGCATCAGATCTTTAACCATGCCCATTTTCAAGTCTTTTGTCATTTACAGACATTTGTCATGCTCTGATGCTTTTGCAAAAGTGTTCCTCCAAGAATGCTTCATCTTCAAGGAGATTCATGGAAAAATATAGGTTTCAGATAACTAAAATCATACCACTAAAATGAATAAGAATTTACAGAACTCTAATGAAAAACACTGTTCAAGATGACTATAATTTTTATGATTTTTTAAATTGGAAATGTTGGTGGTTCTTTTACGTTTTATTTTTCCACATTTAAGAAAACCTTTTTCCCCCTCCTAAACTATCAGCAGTTTGCTAACATACACCATTGTGAACAAAGATGAAACATTTATCTTTTTCTCCGTACCTGATCCCTCCTGAATGCAGAAGTCTTAGAACGAGTATTCTCATTTTCAGGGCAATCTAGTTACTTGCATAGGTTCAATAAGACTCTGTTCTTCTTGTAACAGGAATAAACTTCAGCAGCCTGTGGACTAAATTCAGCTCACCGGTGCGTCCTGGCCATTAACCCTTTGCACTGACAGTTGGGCTGTTCTAAAGGAATTAATTCTATGGCTTGGACAATGGGAAGCCAAGAGGTGGGTGGTCATGAATAAGCCTTTGTCGGGTCAGGATGTGTGGAGGGACGTGTGGATTCACCCGCAAAAGCCTGAGTCAGTCTTCGCTGTTTCCACCTCCCAGCTCATGAGGTGCTGACCCCCACCCCCTGCAATAAGGATGCTGATGCCCTGGCTCTGGTATGAGCCCTAGTAACTGACCCTTCAGTAGATACACGAGTAGGTGGAGTGCATAGGAAGAGTGGCCACTGTAGCACCTGGATGGGATTGTACTCTGCCAACAATCCTGGATTGCCCTTGAGATACAGTGAGTCAGTTAATGCAGCAAGAACATGCCCTGTGTGTTCTAAACAGTGCCCAAGGCAGCTGCCAAAGAAGCCTTCTGGGGCTATCCACTGGAGTTCCCAACCATTGGGAGGTTGGCAAATTTATTGTGTTGGCCCCCTCCCTCTGAGTGAGAGTTTTAAATATGCCCCGGTTCACGTGGACACTGCAGCTGCCCTAACCCAAGCTTTCCCTGTCACCACACAAACCAAGCTGCCACTATTAGGTGATTAGAGAAATTGAGTGCCATATACTGATAACCCTCATCAATAGTGGTCAAGGATCACATTTCAAAGGCCGTGGTGTGCAAGATTAGGCAGAAGAACATGACACTGAATGGAGGTTCCACCTCCTGTATAACCTGCAAGCAGCAGATTAAATTACTAGCAGGTAAAACCACCTTGGCTGGGTGGGCTAAGACACTGTCCCAGACTTTATGCATTTAAATAACCAACCAGTAGGGACCATATGCCAGACTGGGGACCCCTGTCAAGACAATCAACGTGGAAGTTTTGGGAGACAGCCATGCCCTGACTCTCACCTTGGATAAACCTGCTGTGCTGCTGAGAACCCCCAGCCCCATCACGCTTGGGACAAGTGTCCTCGACTGGAATTTGCAATGGGATGTCCCACCAGGACAGGAGAGTTGCTTCCTCCCCCTGCGTGAGGGGGAACTATGCAGTCTCCATGGGATCCTGTTGTCTGCTGCCAGCTGGGCCTGTGGAAACACACTCTTCCTGGATTGGAACGTGCACCATTGAGAGAGGGGAGAAGGTGGGCGTCCTGTTCTGGCATATCCCACCCCTAGTCTATCTCCCCATGCCTGACAGTGCTGTCTTCCTGGTCATGCATGGTATGCACAACCAGGTCAAGTTCCTAAAGCTGCCAACCTCCATCTCCTTGAGGCCAGTGGGGGGCACATTCTGTTTTCCCCTGGTACAGTCATTTGGCCACCATCTTTGTTCCCTCCATTGGCCTGGAGGTTATTACAGCACAAATAGAAGCCCTCAGTAAATTCACCCAGCAAGACTTACATGATAGCTGGCAAAGCCGGCCCTTACTGAATACTGAAATGTCCTTGGTGAGAAAAGCTGCCCTCTAAAATAAAATGGCCTTGGCCATTGTTACTGCCTCCCAAGGAGACATCTGTACATTGACCAGAGTGTCATGTAATCACACCTAATGAGTCTGTTAATGTGTCTTCTTTATTAAATCACATGGGGACACAGGTGAACACTGTGTTCATCTCCCCCAGAGCAGGAGATTTAGTAAATCAATGGTTTGGATCATGGGACTCTTAGAGTCGTTTCTTGTTTGGGGCATCATTGTTTTGATCTGTGTTTTCTCTGGCTTGTGCCTGTACTGCTGCTGTGGCATCTGCCTCCCATGCCGCCAGACAGCTGCCAGATGAGCCACCTCCATGCTAGTGAAACCCCTTGCTGACCTCCCATTGTGGAAGAGGGGGTGCATGTGAGGTTGTAAGAGCCGGTCACAAGGGCTGGAGTGTTGGGGAGGTCGTCAAGAGGACGGGGCCACTGGTTGACCCTCAAGCTGGCCCTGGGCGATCAGAGGCTCTTCACCCCCTCCCCTGTCCTTGAAATGTACCTCCTCCCACCATTCCCACAGTGGGAGTTGTTTTCAAGGATGCAGCCTTGAGAGAGCAGTGGGGTGTTGAGACCATCTAGGCTGGATACGTGACAAACTGGTTAAAGTCTCTTACAAACATTAAGATTAGGCAGTCAGGTGGGGAGATCTGCTCATTTTGTGGTACACAAGACAGGCTTCCTATATGTAAGCTCCCCCGCTTATTAAAACTGCCACCTGCCAGCCAGTTTCAGATCGCCCCCGGGAAGCTCCTGAATTTCTGAGCCAACACTGAGGCTAAGTTGTAAGGGAATCCATGCCGGTAGACCAGGTAGTCCATAAGCCTGCAGCTAGTGGTGCTGGCTGAGGCTGTCTGTCAGGAGAGGCAAACCCATACCTTGAAATTGGTGTCTATACCTCTGAGTATGAATCACAGGTACTTCTTTTTGAGCTTGGTTGGATATTCAGAGGCAGCAGTCGCTAGACTGTGCTAAGTAAGTGGAGGCAGCAGTAGCTAGATCCATTGGGAAGTGGGAGTCCATATTGTTGGGCCCATATGTACCTTCCATCTCTGCCATTGTGACTACTTCCTTCATGTGCCTTTTGTGTAAGTTCTGGGTGGCCAGTGGCAAAAGCTGATAGTGTCCACTGACAGAGTTATTTTGCCTTCTTGGTTGTTCAGTCCCTCCACCACGTGGATGCTTTCTGGCGGGTATAAAGGAGTGACACAAATGTCTTTACTCTTTGTGGACTGTCCACACGTTCATCTGCGTTCCGCTGCTCCAGACAGTCTTATCTCTGATCTCCCAGTTTTGTTCTTTCCAGACCCCGAGCTGAAGTCCAGACCTTTGGCCACTGTCCAGGAATGTTTGTATATTCTTACTTCTTGGGCTACTTTGCCTATACAAAGTGGTTGACCAGATGCACTGTTTGCAGCTCTGCTCATTGCAAGGATTTTCCCTCACCAGGATCTTTCAAGTTTGCTCCTTGTTGAAAGATAAACTGATCTTACAAATTTATTTGAACATCTTTTATTCGAACTGGTCAATGCCAAACCCCAAGTGGTTATGCGGCTCCACTGACGGGAGCTCAGGGACAGACTTCTAGAGAAAAGGAAGGCAAGCCAAGTGAGGCCGTGACTGACTGGCTCCAGCTGAAAGCCTTGGGGGGCTGCTTGTCATTGGTCTTCCTTGGTTTTGGTTCAACAACCTTGAGCATTTCAGGCTTCGATTTTGGTTTGCTGACCTAGGCCGCCAGGACGTCGGGGTCACCTCACTCTAACAGCCTCCCGTTCAGTTAATTTAACTCCCCGAATGCGGCTTTGATGCAGCTGCCCTCTATTTTCAATTTGAACTACTGCAAGAAATATGTAGGAGACAGAACCAGAGGATCTGGCACATGACCCCCTCCCTCTTCCTCCACAGGTTCTTTGCTTCTCCCTTAGTCTTCCGTATTTCCTATCCCCACCTAGAATATAAATTCCACTAGAGCAGGGATTTTTGCTGTGTATGTCCGGTGCCTAGAACAGTACCTGGCACAAAGTTATGTTGCCAATAAACTTTCGTTGGATGAACACATGAGTGAATCTCAGAAAACTGCTCCACCTATTGCAGGATAATGGGGCATGAGAGGATGGCCGTATCCCAGGCCTCCAGCCAGTCCCTGGTACATGCCCTGCCAAATGAGGGTCCTTAACTTCATGCAGGGAAGAATTCCAGAGCGGGCCATAGTAAAGTGAAAACAAGTTTATTTAGAGAGATACGTACTCCACAGACAGAGTGCGGGCCATCTCAGAAGGCAAGAGGGGCCCTCGGGGTGTGGGGGTGCTTAGTTTTTATGGGCTGGGCAATTTCATATGCTAATGAGTGAGAGCATTAGTCCACTGTTGGGGGGAGGGGCCGGGATTTCCAGGAATTGGGCCACTGCCCACTTTTTGGGCTTTTGGGTCAGCCTGGGGACTCTCAAGGTGCCTGTGGGTGTGCCACTTAGCAGCTAAGGTATTACAGTGAGCATGCAGTGAGGCCCAGGGTCCACTGGACGTTGACTCCTTCATCATCTTGGGCCTAGTTGGTACTAACCAGTTTCTGTTGTATCTTGTTTTTCTCAATGGCTGTGTCATTCTTTCAGTGGTTGTGTCCTGCCCCTCCCTCCTGTCTCGCACGGACCACCCGTCCCCACTTTCCCACATCTCCTCCTTCTGAAGCTCCGCCTGGTTGTGGCTCTGAACCTCCCCCTGCCGAGCGCCGCTCTTCACCCCCGCTGCTGCTTTCAGCTCTCCCTGAGTCACTGCCAGAGCCAACTTTTTGGTCTTCCTGCCTCCGCTTTGCACTGCTTTCCAAACACCATTCATTTTAGTCCTAGCTGCCAAATTGATCTTTTTTTTTTTTAATGTAAATTAAGTCATGTCATTTCTCTGCTGAATGAACAGCTTCCAATGGCTTTCCTTTTGACATTGGGTGACATGCAAACGCCTTCCCAAGGCCTGTGATCTGGCCCCGCCCCAACCCTACCTCCTACTGCTTGCATTCCAGCCACACTGATGTTCTTTTTCTTCCTCAAGTATATGGTTCTACCTCTGTTCTTGCTCTTCTCTTGTCCTTTTTCATTTATGTGCAAATTGGCTTCCTCCTGTTACTCAGGTTTCAGCTCTGGTGTCTCTTTTTGGAGAAGCCTTCCCTGGTCACCCAATCTAAAGTAGCCCCCCTTTTCCTGCTAATCTCTCTTTATCCCAGAACCCTGTTTTGTTTATTTTTTATTATTTTATTTTTTGAGGGGAGAGGAAATTAGGTTTTAATTAATTAATTTTTTAATGGAGGTACTGGGGACCTTGTGCATTCTAGGCATGTGCTCTACCACTGAGCTATGCCCTCCCCACTGATTCTTCACATTGCTTATCGCTATCAGAAATGACCTCCTTTTAAACGTATTTTTTCTAGGCTTTTTAAATTCCTGTTAGAATGTGAACTTTGTGAGAAGAGAAATCTTGCTGATCTTGGGAACAAAAATCATATCCCCAGAATCCAGCATTGTGTTGCATGCATGCATGTGCACACACACACCAACACAAACAGAAATGTCCGTCCTAACAGTAACTGAAAATGCCTCTGTTTCAGGAAGACAGGGAAAGACCAGGTCATTCATGGTCTTGGAAAACCGAGAGAGTTGTTATTAACGTCAAGAGTCTAAGTACAAGGGGCAGACCTCATAGTGTAATGCTTTTTTTCTGTCTGGTTCCTAGAGACTCAGCTTTGATCTTTGGGACCAAAGAGGAATGGTCATGGTTATCTTGGTTTCTTTAGAACTTCTTAAAAGCAATGCATCTTGAATTATGAAAGTCTGATTATGTTGTCTTGAACAAAAATGCCTTTAGCTCAGGGTTCAGCCAGTTTTTTTCTATAAAGGGCTGGATAGTTAATATTTTTGGCTTTATGAGCCATATGGTTTCAGTTGCTACTTCTCAATTCTGCCCTTGTAGTGCAAAGGCAGCTGTAATCAAACTGAAACAAGTGGGCGTGGCAGGACTTGGCCCGGAGAGGGCGTTGGTGGTGGGAAGGCAGACTGGCCGATGGGTGGTGGTGTCACAACCACTCCTCTAATTCTTTAAGGAAGCATATTCTCTGAAATGTTCAGCCAGCTAGTCTTTCTATACCAGTGGTGTATCCAGAAATTTTGCAACATAAAATCAGAAAGCTGGATTTCAGTAATGGAATAATACCAATAATTATAATAACAATAGCTAATGCTTATGTAATATGTCAGGCAGTGTTTCAAGCACCTTTCTTGATATCTTCTCATTTAATCCTCACAATTTATGTCCACTCGCAGGTAAGCAGTAAACCCAACCTACTGACACTGGGTTGTGGTGAAGGAAAGTGCAGTGTTTATTGCAGGGTATCAGACAAGGAGTCTGGGGCAGCTAATACCCTAAAAGCCTGAACTCCTGGTTGGGTTTCAGCAAAGCATTTTTAAAGGCCAGGTGAGGGAGGGGATTGCAGAGTGTGTGATCAGCTTGTGCACAGTTCTCTGATTGGTTGGTGGTGAGGTAATGGGGCGGTGTCACAGGGGTTAACATTACTAATGCTAAGGCTCCAGAAGGCCTGGGGACTACAAGCTCAGGGTCATCAAGTAGTTAACTTCTTCCATTTGGTGGGGGGTTTTCACATCTGTAAAACAGCTCTGGAATGTGCATTGGACACTGTTATCTGGGTGCTGCAGAGAAGAGCCACAGCAGAGGGTACGGGGGAGGTACCGGGTCCTGCTCAGTCACAACTATGTAATTTAGGTAACACTGATGTCTGCATTGTATGGATAAAGAATCTGAAATTTAGTGAAGTTAAAAAGCGTGTGCGAAGTCACACAATCAAAAAAAAAAAAAAGTGACAGAGTGGGGACACAAGAGTGTCTTCTGCCTCTTAAGGAGTAGGCTTTTAACCTCATGAATATACCACCTGCCCAAAGAGTGTTGCTGAGTCCAGACTCGTTCTGCTCGCTGCATGACAGGCCAATAAATCGGGAGATGAGGTGCTGGGGCAAGGAATGGCGACTTTATTCGGAAAGCCGGCAGACAGACAGGATGGCAGACTAACGTCTTGGAGAACCATCCTCTAGTCAGAATACAGGCTTTTATGCAAATAACGAGGGAGGGGTGTGGTTGATGGTTGCAAACTTCTTCCTGCAGGCATTCTTTGTTCTTGCAGCCAGCCGCATCCCCGTGGGCCAGGTCATGGTGTCCCCGTAAACCTCCAACAAAACAAAGGTTATTCTCTATTACAAGAGCAAGGGCTGAGAGTCTACCAGAGCTACCTACCTCTTTTGGGCCTTGTTCCCACTTCAGAGAAGGAATAATGCAAACTTTTCTGAACATCTCCTTTTGTTTCCTGATGGTCTCCTTTTCTTTATTTGGAAAGATGTGACTTATTATTATTATTTTTTTTACAGGTCCTGACAAATTAAATTCAATATATAAAGACTGATAACCAACCCCCAACTTGAAAATCAGAATGATTCTTTCCTAAGTGTATCTATTCTACTCTTTCCAGATTTAATCTAAGTGTATCTTTATAATTTAAAAAAATCATCATAGTATTTTAAAGGAAGAACCTCTGATGATGATGATGGTACATTTTTCATATGCCATCACATGGTATGTGATATATGCTCATTTTAAAAAAATTAAAGCAGCACAGAAGAGTATAGGTCAGCCCTCTCTCCACACTCCTCACCACTGCCTAATAATGTTACTGAACAAAAGTTCATGTGCCCTGTGAATGAAAAATACTGTAAACCGTATCAGTAAACAAAAAATGCTGAAGCCATCAAGTCAGAGGCTGCCGTCACCCCCCCAGTGAAGACAAGCCTGCAGCCCGGCCTCTGCAGCCACTCACAACGGTGCACCCTGAGGGGACTCAGAATAAGAAAGGACAGGATACTGGCCCTAGATAGCTGGGTGCTTGTCAAAGGAATGAATTCAATGAGCCCAAGTGTTTGCTCCCTCCCATACATAGAAAGGCACTAAATTCTTTAACTTGAGATGCCTGGTTTTCTTTAGTCAACAAGTAATTTTTTAATGTTCCAACTACCTGGTCTTTGTTGTAAAACTCCTATATGTCCTAGCTCCTCCCCTACCTCTTTGGAGCAGTCCCTGAGAGCAATCTGGGAGGCTGTCATCCTGGCTCTAGTCCTCCCGCCAAATAAAACATAACTCTCAACGTGTAGGCTGTCAGGGAGAAGTTTTTATACGCAAAATTTAGAGTGAGGGCTGCAGGGTGTGTGACCTTCTTCTGATTGGCTGGTGGGGAGGTAACAGGGCGGTGTTCCAGGAATCTCGTGCTCAGCCTGAAGTTACCATCCTCCACCTGGTTGGGGGCTTAGTTCCTGCAGAAAACCCAAAGGTATTGTTCTGTGTGTCCTTTGAGAAGGAACCAGGACCCTGCTTTAATCACTGCACTATAGTTTCTTGATTGCTCCTCTTCTGTTTCTGCATTCCCTTACTTGCCTGATTAGCAACTCTTTGAATCTGCTTTTTGGTATTTAGGAAGGTCTAGGAGACTGAAAACTTCATCCTGCAAATAAGAAACTACACCAAAAGGCTTCGGGGTCCAGGAGGGCCCCAAGGGTCCTTCTTGGTTTCAGTAACAGTTTATAACCTCAAAGTAACTGAAACATGTGTTGCCATTTTGGTCTGGCCTGACTTTAGTAAACAGCACATGAGAATTTCCTTTATCATTTTGTTACTGAGCAAGGGCTTTTGTGCCCATTGTGCAGAAAGCCAGACTCTGACTGCAGGTGTTTGCAGTGGAGTACGGGCTTATTCGCAGGTGGCATGCAAGGACGCTCATGCTCAAAAGACCGGAACTCCCCACTGGCTTTCAGGTAAGGGTTTTAAAGACAGTGTCAGGGGAGAGAGTGGTGGGATGTGTGATCACCTCATGGACCTTCTGATTGGTTGGTAGTGAGGTAACAGGGTGATGTTTTGGAAATCTCAGCCTTCTGGTTCCAACCAGTCTGGGGGTCTGTGTGCTTGTGGTGAGCCTGTAGTCACCATCCTCCCTCTGGGTGGGAGTCTTAGTTTCTGCAACTCAAAGGGAAGAAATTAACTACTTGATGGCCAAGACCTTCTGGTGCCTAGGAGTTGATAGTGTTGGCCGCCCTGTTACTTCAACATCACCAATCAGAGAATTGTGCATGAGCTGATCTCGTACCTGCCACTCCCTTCCCTCACCTGACATGTAAATATGCTTTGCTGAAACCTTTCAGGGAGTTCCAGATTTTGTTGGGCACAAGCCATCCTGTCCTCCTTGGTTGGCCCTTCAGTAGGCCTTTCTCTGCTCCAAAATCTGATGTTTCCGTTTGTTTGGCCTCATGGTGTTATGAGTTGCATGAACTTGGATTCAGTGACAAAAGAGATGTGTCAGCTTGTTATGCATCTCCCTTCAGGAGGAACTAGGAATCCTGTGACACTGTTGTCCCAATCATTAGCTTCTTGAGCCTGCACTTTGGAACTCAGGGAATATCTAGGAAACGGAAGTCTTTCCTAAAAGAAGAAGTGGGAGACATGGAAAGGCTCTTGTATCTGGGAGGGCCCTGCAAGGTCCTGCTCGTTTCAGTGTCTCCTTTTCTTTGATGCTCCTCAATCTTGAGGGGATCTGGGGTGGAACAATAAAAGGATAACATTTTGGATAGAGAGATTTATCATAAACTCAGCAGGGGAACTCAGTTTTAGAGGGACTCAGTTTCACTTTCACTGCTTAATTCCACCCTAGCCAAGCTCTGTTAAAGATGGTCTGGTGGTGGTTAACCTGCCTGAAGATCTCCTTGCTTTCCAGAGGGATGTGGCAGGAAGAGTGGGTGCTTTGGACTCAAAAGACTTAAATTTCTATCACTATCACTGGGCTTCACTTTGCTCATCTGCAAATGGAGTTGTTACTGGACCCAGCCTGGGTCTGCTCACCTGCAGCACAGCAAAGCCAATTAACTGACACCCGGTTGTGGTGAAGGCGAGTTCAGCATTTATTGCAGGGCACCAAGCAAGGAGTACGGGCAGCTCACACTCAAAAGAACCCTGCTCCCTGATGATCTCCAAGGAAGAGTTTTTAAAGGTAACATTTGGGGGGAGGGCTGCAGGATGCATGACTTTCTTCTGATCGTTTGGTGGGGAGGTAACAGAGTGGTGTTTTAAGAACCTTAATCATCAGCCTTCTGATTCCAGCCCACCTGGGGTCTAGTGCTTGTGCTCAGCATGTAGTCACCATCCTCTCCCTGGGAGGGGGGTCTTAGTTCCTGCAGAGCAACTCAAAGATATGCATCAGATTGTTATATATGCCCCTTGAGGAGGAAATGGGACTGTTTTATTGATGAACTATTATCACTACTTTTCTTGTTTAACTGCTTTTCCTTTGTTTCTGAATTCCCTCACTTCCCGAATTAGTAACTCCTTGTGCCTTCTCTTTGGAACTCAGGGAAGGCCTAGGAGAATACAGCATTTTTCTACAAACAAGAAGGAGGGACATGGGGGAGCTTTTGTAGCCAGGAGGGCCCCAGGAGGTGCCGCTTGGTTTCAGAGTCAGTAATATACCCATGCAACAATGGTTTTGAGCCTCAAATAAGGTTATCTATACACTAAGCATACCCTCTGTGTGATGAATGGCTATTTTGTTAAGAGCTGAGTGTGGGCTTTTCCATATTAATGAATTCTCTGGGAGCTTGGTTACTCAGTCCAGAAAATTGAATTAGTTTTGGATTTTATGATTATTTTCATAATTCTGTATCTATATAGATTTATTTTTATTATAGTGTCATCCATGCGACCCTTTATTAAATAGGGGAAAAGCTTTGTCAAGATAAAAAGCCCCATATCCAGACTTTAGGAATTTCCCCTAAAATAAGTGCTGTGGAGCATAGAAACGTTAACAAAGAAGCTTATGACATTCCTTCTGAAGAGATGAAAGATTAGAAAGCTGCCTCTCTTGGCTGGCGCAGGCCCACCCCGTCCTCGCAGCAGCAGGGGATTAGATGACCTCTGAAGATTCCTTGTAGCTTTGGTTTTGTTTTTTGATGTCTGTTTAAAGATTATGCTAATACTGCTGATGTAAAATCCTTTGTACACAATGATGGTTAAAAATACTGGCTCCCTGACCTGAATCTATGCCTGTCTGGTTAAAATTGTATATTTGAGATTAACAGGACTCAAATGCTCATGTTTTATACAAGCCATGGGGTCTTTTTTCCTCCTCAAAGAGATTTTTTGTTATTGTTATTTTGGATTAAAGCAAGAGGGAGAAAGTTGGTAAAAATGCATTCAGATAGAGAAGATTTAGCTTATTTTAATAACTAAGCTCAGCTTTTATATTGTGGGTGAGAAAGATGAATGAATAATAATGTAGAATGCAAAGACCCAGGAGGTAACCCCCAGCCAAGCTATCCACGGAGCAGCATATTAACTAGGAAAGCGTCTTTGAAGCAGAGAACAGAAAGAGTTCTCCAAATCTGTAAGCATGTATCTACTAAGTAACTCTTACAGTGCTTTGGGAGAATGGGCTCTGCAGCCAGCCTACTGGGGTTCAGATATTGGTTCTGACCTCTTATGCACTCTGTGGTCTTGGCAATGTACTTAACCTATTTGTCCCTTCTGTTCCTCGTCTGTAAAATGGAGTTGATAATGGTACTTACTTAGGGTTCTCGTGAAGGTGAGATGAGTTAATAAATGTCAAGTGGTTAGCATGGTGCCTACAATACAGTGTGTTCAATAATAGCAATTAATTCATAGCCTCAAGTATTATTGTGTTTTACTTTGTTTCCTTTTTGTTTTTGCTTCTTTACTTTCATGAAGAAAAATTTAAAAAATTTTAAAAATATTAGTATAAGAAACCTCCAGGTATTCATCAGCAGTTCTCCATTCATGGGTAATCTTGTTTTACTTAAATGCCCCTCACTTCCCTGCTTCTATTTGATTATTTTGAAACAGATCTCATGTATCACATATTTCATTTATAAATATTCTAGTACATATCTCTAAAATAAAGGTAGCAAATTATGGCCCAATGTCTGTTTTACAAATAAAGTCTTATTGGAACACAGTGAAGGGGTCCAGAATTTGCAATTGTGGCATAAAAATTATTTTGAACTGAAGTCATTTGAGAATAGTCTTTTTTATTTTTTTCTCTGAACTCTTTTATCTGCTTAAGAGCAGGGCCTCCTGGAAAAACTCAATTGTCATAAATCTTCTCCCCAGGAATTTGACAACCAGGGAAAACTGACTCTTGTTACAGATATGAGAAGTTGGGACTACATCTAAATAAAACAATTTTACAAGACTATGTCTGTCTTCTAGCTTCCTAAGGGCCCATTCATTTTCCCTAAAAGTCATTTATTTTCTCATAAGTACCCTTTCTTCCCCTCCTCTTCCCCCTACTAAGATAATTTGTGATTCTCAAATTTTAATCAGCTTTTTGAATCATGTTTTTCTGTGAACTCTTGTGTATGTATGTGGATAAAAATTTGTCTTTCCTCTTCCTAATCTGTTTTTTAATTGTTTTAATTCACAGGCCTCAGTAACTGAATCTAAGAGGATAGAGGAAACGTTTTCTTCCTCGACACCAGCTATGCCCATTCATTTGCTTATTGTGTATAACTGCTTTTGTGCTACAATGGTGGAGTTGAGTGATTGTGACAGACAGTAAATATTTTACTGTCTGGTCCTTTATAGAAAGAAAATGTCAGCTCTTGCTGTAAAAGATAAGGAGACTTTCTTTTTAAAAAACATAAATACAGTTCATTTTCACACCTAGAAACATTAATAATAATGCATTCATATTACCAACTATCCAACTGGTATTCACATTTCACAAATGTCTCTTAAATTAAAAAAAAAGGGGGGGTATATTAAAAAAAAAAGAAAGAGAGAAAAACAGGATCCAAATGAGGTCAACACATTGGTATCTCTGAAGTCCTTTTTAATCCAAAAGAGGCAGTCCTCTTTTCTCTCTTTCCTCTTGTAGTTTATCTGTTAAAGAAACATGCCATTTGTCCTATAGAGTTCCCACATCTGTATTTTGCTTGTTGAAATCTATGATGTCATTTAACATGTTCCTCTATCCTCTCTATTGCCTAGAACTTGGCCATTTGAACTGTAGACTTAACTTGATCCAAGTGTACAAGAACACACCCTGTTCAAGGGTAGTATACGTACTTTCATGAGATAGGACATAATGGCTCTTTTCGTGATGTTAGCAGACAGGCTGAGTTTTACAAATTGCTAATTCTGAATAAAAATCAGCAGTGGAGGAGATGCTTCTTTGAATATGGGAATATCCACCCACAACAGTATTGTGAAATTTTTCAAATTTACCCTTATTAACTGGGCACCATGGCAGCTATAACTAGGCGGAGATTAGCAGATCTTCACTGGGGGCACACCTCGGACTTCTGACTCTTCTAATCACCTTAAAATATATCTGGAATCTATCCGTGTCTTGCCATCTCTCAGGCCCCCGCCCCCCTGGTCCACATCGCCCTCATCTCCTGTCTACGTCACCGTAGTAGCCTTTTAATAAGTCTCCCTGCTTCTGTGCTTGCTTTCCTGCAGCTTGTCCCCAACTCAACAGCCAGAATAACCCTTTTAAAACCTAAGCCCTGTCACATGACTCCTTTGTTCAAACCCTTCTGGATAAATATTGAAGTCATTGCAATGGTTCACAAGCTTCTAAATAATCTACACCACTTCTGCTCACCCTACTCCTCAGTTGTCTCTTTGCAGACCCTTAAGAGCACCATTCCTATCTCTTCAGAGGGTCTTTGCACTGGCTGTTCTTTTTGTCTTTAGAGCTCTTCTCCCAGATGCCCACATGACCAGTTCTCTTGCCTTCAGGTCTTTGCTCAAATGTCCACCTGCTCAAGAATCCCTAGCCTGAACCCTCTTTTTAAATATTGCATCCTGCCTCCCACCTCCACACTACCGATCACTGTCACCCTGCTCTACCTTTTAATTTTCCAAAGTATTAGTTGCCTTCTAACATGCCTTATAATTTACTTATTTTTCTATTGCCTACATATTTGTCCCTGCCAGGAGTTAAGTTTCCTGATGGCAGGGTTCTTTGTTTTGTTGACTGAAGCATCTCGTGCCCAAGTCAATGTCTGGCACAGAGAAAGTGCCTAAACTATACTTGCTGAATGAGCAACTGAATTTCTGTCACTTCTACCTATAGAGAGAAAACAAATGTACCCCATGGACCAAAAGGCCTCTGACTCACGTGACCACCCCCTCCCACAATGTTTTGCTTTTCTTCCTCTTGGAGATTAGTCTGTGTATCAGGCACTGTGTGAAATATTTTCCAGTAGTATCTCCTTTAATCCTTCAAACAACCCTTAGGAAAATAAGTGCTATTATTATTTCCATTTTCAGGTGATGAAACTCAGGCCTGGGGAAACTCAGCTCTTGGCCAAAATCACACAGTTAGTAAGATGCAGCGCGAGAGCTGGAGCTCACATCCATCAGACACCTGCACCACGGCTTTAAACCGCTAGGTCCGCCACTTCCCCAGTGGGTGGAACTGCTCTGAGTTTGGTCATTTATGGGCTATTTCTCTGTTTGTTCATTTAACAAATATTTATTGAGCTCCAACTGTGTGCCAAGTCCTTGGGATATATCAGAGAACCAAATGAAAATCTGTGCCCTCTGACCTTTCATTACATCTACCTCTTTTCAGAGCCATGATTCCAGGCTAATGAGGAAGGGGGATCCGGCATGGTCCTGGGGGCCCTGATTTAGGTCATAGAGAACGCTCCCTCATGTAACGTCACCCTCCTTCACCCCAGCTTGTTATGGTATTCCGTCTGGGTGAGTTTTGAAAGGCCTACTTTCAGGTACTTTCTATTTTTTTCTGTCTAGATTTGTCCCCACTTTATAGATGAGAAAACCAAGCCTGAGATGATTTTGAGACTGTCTCAAAGTCAATTAGTAAATGGCAGAGCTGGGGTTTCTGGCTTCAAATTTTATGTTCATGACACCCTAGCAGCCACTAGAGAGGCACATGGTGAGCTAAGGGATGTGGGGTGGGGGGAGTGTTTGGGCAGCGTGGTAGATGAGAGGAACATTAAACAAGAAAATGAGGGATCCTGGGAGCCCTGACTTGCCTGTGTGTTTTCGGCAGCTCGGTAAGGGGGGCGTCTTTGTAGAAGAGGAGGTACAAGGGCAGGTCAGTACTTCTGCAGGGCAGTCAGCCAATTAGAAGAGCTAGAGCAGGGGCCATGCTGGGAGCCCTGCTCGGGGGACTCTCTGCTTGGAAGCATCAGGATATCTTTCTTCATACTGATTTCCAGAGGGCATAGCCTCAGAGGAATCAGAGATGGGTGCAGAGAAAGTCACTTGATCTGGGCCACAGCCTTCCACCTCACCTTGCGGGCCGGCTGGACTCAGCTGGGCTCAGGATGCAGCAGGTAACGTCTCCCCCTGGTTTAGACCAGAAATGTCTAAGAGCAAGGATTCTATTAGTTTACATTCTGTTCTTCATGTCTGCATTGGAGAGGGAGCCAGATGTAATAGAAAGAGTCTAGGCTTTGGATTCAGAAAAAGTATTTTTACATTGTGGCTCTGTCAGTTCCTACCCAAGTTATTTACATTCCGTATCTGTGAGGAGTCAAGGAGCTATCAATACTTACCTTGTAAATATTCATTCATTTATTAAGCATTTATTGACATCTATTATAAAGAACTGTACATGATAGGTGTTGGGATAAGATAATTTATATAAAGTTCCTGGCTTACAGTTGTTGTTCAACAACTAATAGATATTATTATCATTATTACTAATTGCATAAATAAATCAGCAATGTCTTCTAGAATGGTGAGAGTACAAATATTACATCAGTTAGCCTTCCAACTAACTAACTAAAGGCCCCAGCCTAGCATCCTTGTGAAGCGGTATCTGCCAGGGGGATGATGTTTTCCTCTCCGACTGGAAGTACCACGTCTGTCTGCAGTGGCCATGTGACTTCTGACAACCCTCGTCAACAGTATCCCAGAAGGAAATTAAGCTGGTTGCCCTGAATATCTTTCTGTTTCACGATGCCTGATAGGCATTCGCTAATAATTTTGACCTGGCAAAGAATCAGTCAGTAGAAAATTAGAAATTTTAATGAGGATTGTCATTAGCTGTTTCTTACAAATAATGGAGTTAAAATCTAACTCAAGATTCTTGGTAAAACAATTCTCACTTCAATTCTCACAAGTAATTATTATTTAGAGTTTATATCACTTTGTATTTCTTACATTTTTTCAATTATCTTTTCCATTATTCTTTGGGGAAAAAAACCCCAAGAAAACAATACCCTTTGAGGCATCTTAGCATGTTAATCTCCATTTCACAGATGGGGGAATATGAGACAGTTCTTTAGCCAACACCAATGTGTCGTGTTATGCTTACAAAAATAATACAAAGTTCTCCCTTAGGGATTGGCCACAACCAACATCTACTATTAAACAAGAAGTATACACACGTGCGCACACACACACACACACACACGGAAAGAAAAGATCCTCTTGGATTAATGTTTGTAATATTCAACGAACAAAAACAACTCTGCATGATTTCTCTCCAGAAAATTCATGTGTTGAATAAACCCAGATCAAAGATGGTGATTCCATCACCTTTTTGCTGGTTCCCTGCCTTCAGAATTCCCATTCTCCTCCTTGTCTTCTTCATCTACTCCTAATTCAGTGTCTCAATAATTCAGCCAATGTTTGCTGTGTAACGACCTCACAGCATCAGTTGCATACAACTATAAGCATTTATCTTTGGCTCATGTAGCTGTGGGTTATCTGGGCTGGTTTGCTCCATGCTGAAGGGGTGATGTCTACCCAGGGTATGTTTTTCTCATGGCAAAAGCCTAAGTGCAATAGCATAAGCTTAATGCAGAAGAACATTTTAAAAATTGAATTATACTCAGCTTACAAGTTACATTGTATCAATTTCTGGTGTACAGCATAATGTTTCAGTCATACATATACATACATGTATTTATTTTCATTATAGGCTACAAGATATTGGATATAGTTCTCTATGCTTTACAGTATAAACTTGTTTATCTATTTTATATGTAGTAGTTGGAATCTGCAAATTTGGAACTCCCAATTTATCCCTTCCCACTTCCTTCCCCTCCTGGTCACTATAAGTTTGTTTTCTATGACTGTGAGTTTGTTTCTGTTTTGTAAATAAGTCCATTTATTTATTTTTTTCAGATTCTACACAAAAGTGATACCATATGGTCTTTTTCTTTCTCTTTCTGGCTTACTTCACCTAGAATAATGATCTTCAGGTCCATTCATGTTGCTGCAAATGGCATTATTTTATTCTTTTTTGATGGCTGAGTAGTATTCCATTGTATAAATATACCACAACTTCTTTATCCAGTCATCTGTGATGGACATTTAGGTTATTTCCATGTCTTGACTCTTGTAAATAACATAAGCACATTTTAAATCTTTGCTGGTGGCTTGTTTCATTGGCCAAAGCAAGGCACATGGCTGTCCCAAAGTTGGAAGGCAGGGAAGCTTACTCCTCCCACCAAGAGGCCGCAGCAAGGGTTTGGATGCATTCATGGTGGGACCTGAGAGACAATGAAGTCCTGCAGACACAGGCAGCATCTTCCTCTTTCCCTCTTAGCTCATCTCCTCCGACCTGCCCTTTAGAGTGTAACAGTAACAGCAAGAGAGGGTCGCAGTAAGATAAAGTCTCAGCAAGAACATGGTCCCCAAGGATGTGCCAGGTAGAAAAGTAATACTTACGGAGGCTAGCCAGGGACTTCTCATGGATGTTAGACTTATGGCTAAAGCACTTGAAGATTTCTCCATCCCTGTATTTTAGCCCTTTGCCATGTGACTTGGAAGATCCTCTCATCAAGAGGTAGAGTCCGTTTCCCTGTCCTTAGAATCCGGGCTGACTGGTGACTGGCTCTGGTCCACCCCAGTCATCAAGCAGCTTTGCGTGCTCTGTTCTCCCCTTGCCAGCACCACAAGAGCGAGCCTAGGCTGGCTTGCTGAAGGGTGAGAAGGCCCTATGGAGGAGAGCTGAGGCCTCCTAGGTGTCTGTGCTGAAGCCACTGCCGGATGGGCCAGTGCACAGCCCACCCGCCCCCTGACTGCAGCCACGGGGGCGGGCTCAGACCACAGATGGCCCGGCTGGCCCATACAAGTGTGGGAAATAATACATGGCTGCTGTTTTGAGGGGCTTGTTAGGCAGAATTACTAACTTAAACACCCTGGAACTTCCCATCTCTGGCTGTTTTGTACCAGAGGATCATTTTTTTCCACATCCTACATATTCTTGGGGGCAGGCAAGAGGTGAT
The DNA here is from genome assembly GCF_048773025.1 of Camelus bactrianus. Taxonomy (NCBI): domain Eukaryota; kingdom Metazoa; phylum Chordata; class Mammalia; order Artiodactyla; family Camelidae; genus Camelus; species Camelus bactrianus. The sequence continues at coordinate 112,165,024 of NC_133539.1, read as the reverse complement.
AAAACACTCCCTGATGCCTTCTCTCATTGCCCAAACCTGAGACCCCACAGTTCAGGTGATTTTTGTGCCTGACTCTTCCACAGTAAGCATATATAGTGGGTATCTATTTCTTTAGGAAGATTATAAGATACAAATTGATTTTGGAGAATGTGATTACTGATGTGATAAAAAGGAATATAAAGCACACAGTGTTTTCTGTTCAAGCTGTCTGTCAGACGCATTCTGATTTCTGTAACAATGATAATTAATTTTAGCTGGGTAGAAAATCCATTTTCTTTGAGGAATCCGTGAACTATAGAGAAATTTGTCAGTAACCGTTGTCTGGAATTTTACTTTCCAGGTAGGAGGCACAATAATTTTACAACAACAGCTAATATACAGAAAAACCAACCCAAAATCGAGAAAGATATTTGGCACTGTTGTGTATTTCTGGAAATATGTCATAATGAGATTGAAGTCAAATAAAAAAGGAAGGGCCCTGATATCAAAGTTTTACTTTTTTCTTCCCTATCTTATTTTATCAGCACCAAAATGCTATATAGAAAGAGAAGAGTAAAGTTATAAGTGTGGTGACTCACAGTGCAAATTTTTACAATTATCAAACATTTAAGTGCATGATCTTTGAGGTTTGAGGAAAATGCCACTTTAGGAAAGAGTCGGGGGTTGCTCCGTTTTTGCAGTTAATCTAAAATCCCACTGTAAATTTTCTGTGGTTTAGTGTTTTGTTAGCAATATGTTTTCTGCTCCTAACTGAATTCTAATAGACTAAGCTTCACGTTTGTATTTCATGGTGTACTACTGTGGTCGGGCTCGAGTGCTGGTTTTAGTCTATCAAAGCCATGGGGAATGTTTCAAAGTGAAGTCTGCATCAAGTAAGAGACACAACAGACTGTTTCACACTGTTTTTATTTACACTGATACACTTATTAATCTACTTGGGAAAAAGTTTCTCAGACGTGGTGGTAGATTTGCACTGTTCCCTTCACACCTCACCTTGCATCCGTGCTGGAGGGCAGAGATCTTATTCTTCTTTGAAAATCAGGGTCTAGGAGATATGAGGTCAGTCATTTGGGGGTTCCGGGGGGTCAGCTTCCAGCAAACCTTTCTGTAGGGCCAATGGAACGTGAAAGATCCAGGTCCTTTTGCCTAGTGACCCTTTCTTGTAAGTTTCACCAATATAGAGCCTTTGCCTTAAAGTATTTCATGTGATGTGTTGGAATTCTTCCCGAGCCCTGGAGCTTGACAGGAAGTTGATCAAAGGACTCGATTAGCATGAGGGTCTCTTTTTAAATGACTCCCCTTAATTTAAAGGGCTGAAAATAAATACTTCTACCAAGAACGTGAGTGCATCAATTTTTGTGTTTTGTTCATTACTTTATATCCAGCACCTAGAACAGTACCTGACACATAGTGGGAACTCAATAAACATCTGTTCACTGAATGAAGATCTTGCTAGAGAATAGCTTCTTGTCTCCTGCAGGAAAGAATTTGAGAGCCAGGCATAGTGAAGTGAAAACAAGTGTATTTACAGAGATACACACTCCACTGATGGAGCGTGATCCAACTTGCTCAGAAGGGAGGGCGTCTTAGGAGATACACGTTCCACAGACAGAAGTGGGGCCATTTCAAAAGGCAAGAAGAAGAGAGACCGAGAGGTGTGGGGGTTTAGTTTATAGTAAAACCCGATCCACACTCCACAGACAGAGTGCGGGCTGTCTCAGAAGGCAAGAGAGAGAGTGACCATGAGGTGTGGGGTTGTTAGTTTTCATGGGCTCAGTAATTCCATATGCTAACGAGTAGGAGGATTATTCCAACCATTTGGGGAAGGGGCGGGGATTTCCAAGAATTCGGCCCCACCCACTTTTGGACCTTTATGGTCAGCCTGGGAACTGTCCTGTCCCTGTGGCTGTGCCATGAGGCTCAAGGTCAACTGGAAGTCAAATCTTCTGCTGTCTTGGTTCTACCCAGTCCGTCCTGTCCTCAGTTGCTGTGTCATTCCTTCAGTGGTTGTACCCTGTCCCCCTCCCTCCTGTCTCAAAAAGAAATTTGAAGAGGTAGAAACCAAGAGATCTAGGTGAATTCTTACACCTGCTGAAGAAACCCTGAACTGCTACCTCCTCCTTAGAGTCCCTGGCAGGAAACCACTGCCTTGGGAGAAAGCGTCACATATCAGTTATAAATATGAACATGTATTATACCTTCTTTCACTTTCCCTTTATCTGAATCCCCACTCTCCCTTTCCAGAGGCTCAGGCCAAGTTCAACCCCAACTCCAACATGGGGTCTTTTATGATTATTCCTCTCTCATGATCTCCCCTTTATCTGAATATGTGGGATCAGACTTGCCCATGGGAACATACTAAATTTGATATGCCTGTTGTGCAAACAAGTGAAGATATCCTGTCGGCAATTGAATAAATGTGGGTGGAGCTCAGACAAGAGAGCTGGGTCAGAGGAGCACCTTTGAGTCATCGGTCTATGGGTAGTGATGGAAGTCACAGAGAGATGAGATCACTCATGGAGAAATGTGTGGAATAAGAGGAGGCAGGGGTAGAGAAGCACTTCTCAAACTTGAATGTGCACATAAATCACCTGGGAATCTTGTTAAAATGGAGATTCTGATTCAGAAGGTTTGGGGCAAGATTCTGAATTTCCATCACGCTCCAGATCCTGGCGATGCTACTAGAGCACAGACCACACCTGGAAAACCAAGGAGGCAGGTAGTTGAGACTCAAGGAACAACAATATTTAAATAATAGTCCAAGGGAAAAAAATCTCAAAGAGATTGTTGAAAGTAGCCAGAAATGGAAGAAATCAGGAGAGTTATTGTGTCTTGGAGTTAATGGTCGAAAGATTTTCAAGACAGGGGCCATGTTCAACTTGGTCAAATGGTACTGAGAAACAACAACAAAGATAGAACAAGCTCTTTTGGATTTTCCAGGAAGAGGCATCTTTGTTAGAGCAGGCAGACGGCTAGACATGAGCAGAGAAAGGGGGGTCCGGGCCAAATGGCAGGAAATCATACATCTCGTGAACAGCAGGAGTCCTTGAGCAGACAGAGAAAGGCAGGAAACTCCAGACTGATAAGAGATCACACATTTTGGGGTGACAAGTGGCCTGGAGGCCGGCAAAGAAAGGGGGGAAAAGGTAGGAATCTCCAGTGTCCAAATGTAACCTTTTGCTCATTACACCCTCATTACAATAAAATTAGCCTTGCAGATTATAAGTTCCCATCATGCACTGACACCATGACACATCTGATCCAGACTAAATATGGTCAAGAATCCGTCCTCCCCTTGGAAAGGTGAGTTGGGATGAAAATCAGGAAATTCTACCCCATACTCAAATTGCCTGAGCCACTACTCACCGTAAGTTACTGTGTAACCTGTGATAGGAAAACAGCTTAGATTTATCCTGTCATTTGTCCATATTTGCTATAACTATATTCCAGAAAAATATTTCCTGGTCCACTTTCAACAAGTATTTAAAAAAAACTGAAACTCCTATTATTTAAAATCATGGTATAATATTGCATGAAGAAAAAAGAATTCTTGGACTTGGTCAAGTGAATCTCTGGGAATTCTCTTTGAAAGAAGATGATCTAGAGAGACGAAAATTTTAATTGAGAGATGAAAATTTTAATTGCTTCTGCTCGTTGGCAGATTTTGATTTTGTTTCTGTGGTATATTTTTCTTTACCTGTTGATTTTGGGATTTGAGGACATGATCTGTCAACAATTATTGACAAAATGTGAGGATATCTTTAGCTTCAACCTGTAATTTAAATTAATTTTTGTAGTCATTCATTATACTATTTCTGTGAGGAAGTCGTGATAGAGAAATGGAGAATCAGAGATATTAAGAAAATTTCTAAGTTCAAACAGATAGTAAGTGGCAGAGCTGGGACTTAAAACCTGCATCTTCCATATTAAATAGGAGGCTTTTGGCCACATGTGACAAAATAATTGGCTAATAGTGGCTTAAACACAAAATACCATTAGTAATCTCACAAAAACAGAAGACTGGAAGCAAGTGGTTCCAGGTTAGTTCAAGGAGCTAGACTTGTGTCTCTTTGATTCTCTTGACATGTCTCTCAAAGTCACAAGATGATTGCAACAGCTCCAGCCATCATATATTCACATTATAGAATCAATCCAAAGCAGGAGGAAAAAGATGGGAGATCTCTCTTTCTCTCTTTCCCTTCCCTCTCCCCCTCCCTTTTCCTTTTTCCCTTCCTCTTTTCCTGCCCACCTCTCCCACTCTGTTTCTCCCTCTCCCCTTCTCTGTTTCTTCTGTAAGTTCATCTCTCTCTCCCTCCTTCCCTCTCCACCTCTATCTCTTCCTTCTCTTTCACATTCTTTCCTTCTCCCCCTCTTTAATTAGGAGGTGTGTTTTTCCAAGAAATAATTCTCCAAAGGTTTCTTCATGGATCATATTGGCTAGAACTTGGTTACATTTTTATCTCTAATTGCAAGGAGGACAGAGAAAGTAAATATCTAGCACTTCTAGTATCCAACACCGGAGGCAGGTTTTGCTGTAAGGGATGACAGCGTTGCAAAGTGAACGTGGAGTTGATAACCAACAGTGTCTACTACATCTCCGTATTCAAAGTCCAGTGCTCTTTTAATTTGATCTCATCAGATTAATTTTGATTGCTCAGAATGAGAAGCAGAACTCCAATTTATTCATTTATTAAGAAACCATTTATTGAGAGTCTACTCTTTACCAGACAGTGTAGCAGATGTTCTGGGGCTTCAGTGATGAACAGATGCTGTTCTTGCCTTTAAGGGATATACAATCAGTGAAGGAAAGCCGGTCCCAAAGGAAAATGCTTCAAATGTAAATCAGTAATACATAAGTGCTGTCGTACTGGAAAAATGAACTACAAGAGTTTAGAGTAAAGAAACAAATACTACCTCTAGCTGGTTTTTGGGATTCAAAGTTTAAGTGAATGTATCACCAATTCAGTACTCACCTAGGAAGTCTGGCTGCTTGGTAATGATGCAAAGCTCTCGCAGTCTATGTTAACAGACAGACAGCTATCCTTATAGCTTATTTTATACATAGTAGTTTGTACTGCTTTATTCCATACCCTTATATTGCCCCTACCCCTTCCCTCTCTCCACTGGTAACCACTAGTTTGTTTTGCTACTTTTTTGTTATATTAACCAGTTTGCTATATTTTTTAGATTCCACATATAAGTGATATCATACAATATTTGTTTTTTTCTGTCTTACTTATTTCACTTAACATAATACCCCCCAAGTCCATCCATGTTCTTGCAAATGGCAAAAGTTTATTCTTTTTCATGGCCAAGTAGTATTCCATTGCATGTGCATATATACCACATCTTCCTTAGTCATTCACCTGTTCCCCTATATTTGGATTTTAAAGATGACTAATTTATTTATTTATTTATTTTTAGCACTTTACTGCTTCTGTAAAAATACTTGTACATTTTTAAAATAAAATGATACAGGGAAAAACAAGCACTGAAAACTTGACAATTGAGAGAAAACCTCCAATGACATTGTTTCAGATATTTCTTATCCATGTAACACATGTGGAAATATATACACATTTTATATGAATGGGTTCATATCATTCACTCTGTTTCTTTTATCCTTCCCACTTTACAATATGTAGTAGACATCTTCCCATTTAAAAAAGAAAGGATCTACTTCAATTTTAACAGGCATATACATTTTTATTTTCTTATATCATGAGGTGCTTAAACAGGTCTCTTTTCATAGATATTTAAGTTTCTAATTTTTCCATATTGTAATTGCTATGTTGCTGAACATTCCTGTGCATAACTTTATTTTTATCTTGTTAAAACATTTCCTTGGATAAATTCTTAAAAGTGGGTAGAGTGGATTGTGCCACTGGCTGCATTTCCTCCTCCTTGCAGGAGTGCCTTTTGCCACACCACTTTTCAGCACTGTCCCACTGTGGACAGTGTGTAATGTCCACCCCTGGGCTCAGTAGGCTGCCTTTGGCCAATGGGATGTTAGAAATGTGATGCAAGGAGAGTCTTGAGAAGGGACTTTGCAATCGAGCTTCTGCCATTGGCATAAGAAGGATATTTCTAGCTAGCCTACTGGTTCCAGAAGGACAGTGAGTGCAGAACTTCCCCAGTTAAGCTGATTCAATAAAGCTCTGAGTACATCCGAGCCACCCACCCAACTCAGAGACACGTGAGTGAACCCAGCAAGATCAGCAGAACCACACAGCCCACGCATGGATACGTGAACACCAAATGCTGGGTTTTGTATGCCAGTGAGGATCTGTGGCTGTTTGTTACTCAGCATTAGCGTGGCAATACACAATGGACGCAGTGGGATTTGACTATTTATTTTTCTATTGGTACGTATATTGATTTGCCTTTTTTTAAAGCCTTGATATATCTTTCTGTATTTTTTCAAAGTAGTAAATGAAGTTTAGATGAGGTGATAATGTTGGTCCATTACAACTATTTACAAGTAAAAGGACAAAACAAACAAGCAACGAAAACCTCCTTGATAGTTTCTAGACCTCATTCCTATCTTGGCCTATTGCATTTATCTTGGCTGTTTAATTCCATATATATGAAAATATTTTCAATAGTAAAAGGGATAATGAATAATCAGTTGTTCAATTACAGAAAGAAAAGGAAAAATTTTAATTATTCAGAACAGGGAAAAATTGCCAAATTGGTGAATCAAATTTATTCTTAAAGTTGGATTAAAAGATTATTAATTTACTTATATTTTTATCAGTCTTATCAACACTTCCAAATGCTATGTGATTAGTTTCTGACCACAGTGGGCATTTTTCTAAATAAATTTTGGAACATGACTGTGGCATTTTTCTAGCCCTGTGCCCACGGCCCCATGTTAGTGTTTATGCTGAACTCATGGAAAGTTTTTTTGTCCTGTCTTACTTTAGACTTTGAAATGAGATAATCAGTTCCCGTAAGTTAAACAGGATTGAATTTCACTGCATATTCAGCCCAATTATCCTTGTAATCTACTGATAATCCCCAAGCCCTACTGATGATTAGTGTCCATGGATTCCACACCAAGCCTTCCACCCAGAATTGTACTAAAGGTGTAAAATGGACATTTTAAAGTTCCACCTCCTTGCTCTTTCTCAAACCCATCACTGTTTGACTGCTTGATTCAGACCGTCAGCCTTGCCTCTTGGCTGCTTTACCTTCCCTGTCCAGTCAGAGTCCCCTGGTCCATCCCTTCAACCACATTTCTCACATCAGCAGTTCCCTTATCTGTTTATCCCTCCATGCCAACCCAGCTCAGGGCAACCCAGCCCTCCACAGGTGGACCTCAGGGAGGGGCACATCTACCATCCCCTTGGGCCCTGGCTCCACTCCACCAGCCCAGAATTATTGGCAGACGACCAGTGTGGAAGAGAAGATGGCCATCATCAGAGTGGATATTCCTCCACTTTCTTGGTTCTTAATCCAGACTCCAGACTTTCTTCTTCTCGGCTACCTTCTCTACTGTCATTAGTTATTCTTCTCACATGTGATCACATTGCTCCCCTGATTAAAGCATCCAGTGGATCTCTTCTGCCTGTAAATTTTGGGCATGGCATCCAAAGTCTTTCATAATCTGGTGGGCACCTATTTTCCAGGTTCATTTCTGCCTCTAGCTGTGGGGAACAGAGGAGGCAGGGAGGGATGGGAAGGTGACTGGGAACTCGAAGGAGCTGAAGGGGCAGCCAGGGTAGAACTGGCTGTCCATCAAGGCCAGGGGAGCGTGACAGTTTGTGAGACTCCAGGAAGGCACCCTGTTCCAGGGGGCTCCACTCTGCAGGAATAAGATTTGAAGGTGGAGGAAGGTATCTTAGGCTGGGTTTCTCCTAAAACAGAACTTGAGATATAAGTTTGTGTGAAGTCAGTTTATTTGAAAATGTGATCCCAGGAAATGGGTACAGGATGGCGGAATGAAACAGGAAAGGAGGGAAGTCAACACAACGATGCATCGCTGAGCTGGACCAGAGCTGGAGGCATCTTGTGTTGGATCCGGTGAGACTTCCTGAGGAGCCTTATGAAATGCATCTAACAACTGTTTTCTTGGGCACATGGTAGGGAATGCAAGAGGGGAGCATTTACTCATCGACATCTATTCCCCATGGTCAAGAGTGGTCTCACTGATGGTAACTTCCCTATACATCTGGATCAAGAATGCATGAATGCATGAATTCCAGGTGACTTGGAAGGCATCCTGGGTGAGCCTCAAAGGAATCCCTGGGCAGAAATCAAGACAGATACAGTGCAACTTAAGGCAAGGTAGAGCCCGGTCTCCCAGGGACAAAGGAGGTCAAAGCCTGCATAGAACTAGTAACTGCAGCATTGGATAAAGTAAGAGGCAGGGTTAAGAAGATTCTGAAATGTGCCCTAGAAGCATCTGATTCAGGAGATGATGTGCTGAGCCAAGAGTCATCCAGGGAGAACCACCTGAGAGACATGAGAAGTCAAGCCGGACACAGTCAATGCCTCTGCTCAGAACCTTGCCACGGCCCCCACTGTACCCATTTGTAAGAACCAGACTCCTCACAATTGGCCACAAGGACCTGATGTGATCTGCCTCCCACTTTGCCTGTCTGGCCTCACTCCCATCGGTCACTCCTTTCCCACTGCACTGGTCTCCTCACTGAGGCTGCGACGTGCTCCTGCCCCAGGTCACCTGCCTGGGCTCTGCCGGAATCACTCATCGAGGATGAGTGTTAGATTCCTAGGGGCCTAACTCTTTCTTCCTTCACAGATTTGTTCATGCATCACTCTTCCAAAGAGGCTTAGCCTGATCACCTACTAGAAAGGCTCTCCTACTGCTCCTTACCGGTCCTTCTTCCCGTAGCATTTCATCACTTCTAACACACTCTAAACAATTTCCTTCCTTATTAAGTTTATCACTTATTTTTCTGTCTTTGTCTACAGAAGGCAAGCTCCACAAGGGCTGGCATCTTTCACTGGTTTGTTGGTGACTGTATTCCAAGTACCTAAAACAGTGGCTGGCAAATGAGAAGTGCTCAAAAGATGTTGACATTTGGAATAAGAAAATGAAACAGCAACACTATGCAGTGGGAACCCTGCAGTGAGCTCTGCCCTGAGGGAAGGGCTCACGTTCTCCCTTTTGTGCTTCCGTGGGCTCCAGTCAATAGGAACACCAGCTGCCAGCTCCTCCCTGGAGTCTGGACAGCGATGGGCTAGAATTTTAACCATGACCTTCCTAATATCGAAATGCAAGTGGAGCAGTGGTAAAAAACCAAGCAATTTGTTGTCCTAACAGATTGACCAATGACATACCACAGCTGAGAGGCTTTGAAAAAAAGGCAAAAATCTGTCCCAGGGAGGAAAACAATTGTAATTGTGATGTATTTGCTCATGATACAGTTGTATGGTGCTTTAAATTCCTGAGTATCATGCCTGCATTGTAACAATCATTTGCAGTGGGAAGAGATTAAGATCCCCACCTTAGGAAGAAATGTTTATAGATATATTTTTACTTTTTAAAAAAATGCTTAAGTAAAATTCACATAATAGAAACTTCACCATTTAAAGTGTACAATTCAGTGGCATTGAGTATATTCACAAATGTTGTACCATGGCCTTTATCTAGTTCCAAAGCATTTTCATCATCCTTAAGGAAACCCTTTACTCATTACCCGGTCAATCTCCATTACCCGCTCCCCACAATCCCTAGCAACCACTAATTCGCGTTCCATCTCTCTGGATTTACTTATTCTCGGTGTTTCATGTAAATGGGGTCACACCCTATGAGAACTGCTGTGCCGGCTTCTTTTCACACAGCACGACGTTTTCCAGGTTCATTAGGTTGTAGCGTGGATTAGCATTTCACTCCTCGTAGTGGCTGAATACTGTTCCATTGGATAGTATACCACCTTTTGTTTATCCATTCATTATTGGATGGACTTTTGGCTTGTTTCTACCTTTTGGATTTTGTGAATAGTGCTGTATGAACATTTGTATACAAGTTTCCGTTTGGACAATTGGTTTCAATTCTTTGGGGTCTATATCTAAGAGTGAAGTGTACATTTATTTTTATCCACTTTATTCTAAGTTTACTTCCCGTAAGACACAAACTTTTTCTGAGGTGGCATTAGATATATTAGCTAAATTGGATGTTAGACCACATTAAGAAAAGTAGATTCATGATACGAGAAAGCAAAATATACATAAAACGCAAGTTCCACACAATGGCTACAATTAGATTGAGAATTTGACTCCTAGGTACCTGGCAGGTGTCAAGACTTTTCTAAGTAAGAAATGAAACCGAGAAGTAAAACATTTACAGAAGCCATGCAACTTAAAAGATGGGTTTGACTACACAGAAACGAAGAACTTCTGTGTAATAAAAGGGAAACAAAGTTAAAAGATTACTAGGAAATTGGAGGGAACTATTTGCAATATCAGTAACAAAAGGTCAATATCTATAATATGTAAATAGTACCGACAAATCATTAAAAAAATAATATATTAGGCATTTTGCAAAAATAAAGATTTGGGGTGGGGAGAAGAGTCCAGCAAATAGAAAACAAAATTTAAAAGACAGGTATTGATGGGAATATGGAGAAAAGATAAAACAGTGTTAGTTGGAGAGTATATTGGTGACCCTTTCTTGCAGGGCAAGCTGATAGCATGGTACTGGCAACAGATACGTAGACTGATAGAGATCAATGACACAGATAAAGGAGCTCAGAAATAAACCCTCACGGATCTTTGACAAAGGAGCAAAGGCAATTCAATAGAAAAAGGATACTCTTTTCAACAAACGGTACTGGAACAATTGGAAGTCCAGATGCAAAAAAAAAAAAAAAAAAAAAAAAAAAAAAAAAAAAAGAACCTAGACCCAGATCTTATACCTTTCACAAAAATTAACACGTTATAGTGAAACTTCAAAACACTTGAAATATAAAGGAGAGCTTAAAGGATAAAAAACAAATTACTTACAAAAGAAAGAAAATCAGAATGATATCAGACTTTTCATCAGCAATGCTTGATACATAAAACCAATGTGCAGTATATCCAGAATCAGTGGGACAGCTCTGCAGACAGAAAGAGATGGACACCAATAGAAGTCATGTATGCATCATTTGGCTACTAGAAGAGACATGCATTGCACCCTTCAGCTTGCAAGTCTTGACTTTAACTGAGACAGAAAACTAAATATTCAACCGAAGCCTGGAGATGGGATTACAATAAGCTTTTACGAAAGAGAATTGGAAATAGTGTATCCAGTTTTGGCTAAGCTACTTAAATACTGTGAATCTGGACACTTAGGATTTTCCTCAACTGTGTATATGTTCTTTTTACATCACCTGTGGCAGAGCTATTCATTTAATCCCTGTGCTACACTGTACTTATGAGAGAGCCTCTGGCAGCCGACAGGGTTTACTTTAGAGAAAGCCTGCTGGTCAGTGGGATTGCTCAGCTCTAGATAGCTCCTTCTGCCCCAAGACATGATTTCAGTGGAAAGGCTTTAGCTCAAAAACAACGTAGTTTAGCCGAGTCAGTTAATCAAAAAGTAAATTGCCAGGAGATGCAATTTCATCATGTGGAAAACTTTTGATGCTTTATCTCATCTACTCGCCAAATTCACTCTTGTAATTAAAATCACCCGTAGAGCACCAGATGGGGATTTTATGTAAGCACACAGAGAGGCGTGCCAGGACAGTAAAAGGAGCTTCCAGGTACAGCTGCCAGCTCTTCTGAGCGCGGCACTGGAAGAACCAAATGCCCAAGTGGGTGATTGTGGGTGCCTGCTGGACAGCAGACCCCTCTCGGTTTGCCAGTCTTGCAAATGGAACGGGAGGATGATTTGTACCAGGCATAGGAAAGCCCGGCTATTTAAAGCCCCATCCTGGGTCTAGAATGTTTTAAAAGTTCTTTGCCTCCTTTCCAGTTTTGTTTTGATCTGATTTTCCTGATGTGTGGAGAGGTTCTCTCTCCTCAAGCAGTTGTGGATATGCAGAGTCAGACCTTGGTTAAATGGATGATAACCTTCATAAAGACATAAAATCAGCAGAAACGGAATTTTAATCGCTCACTTGGCACGTTTTTAAGGTCAGCAGGCAGGCATTCTAGAGAATTGGTTAAATACATTTTAAAGCAAAAAGTCATCATGCAGTTTTTTGTTTTCTGGTTCCTTGAAGTTGAGTCAAATCTCAGAATACAATGATCTTGGATCATTGGGACTGTGAACAAATGCCCTATTTTTGTGTCCAAAAGTTATCTTGGGGCCCCATGCATTGAAAAAGAGTGATTTTTTGGCAGAAGGGGAATATAAATTTGAGAGAATAGTAGGGGACTAGGAAAGATGATAATTTTGAGTGCAATCCTCAGGTATGAAAAGGCAGGGAGGCTGGAGGGGCCTTCAGGCTGCACTCAGTGCATTATTCTGGGGGAGTCTCTCACTTAAAGGAGGTTTCTTCTTCTACCCAGGATGCTGCAGCCCCTCCCCAGCCTCCCAGTGTCAATCAGACAAGCGCAGTTTTAGATACTGTGCTCTTGCTTAAGGTTTCATTCAGAGAAAGAGCTGTTTGCCTGAAGAGTGTGACCACCATCACCTCGCCTGAGAATGACTTCAGGAACCTTAGTTCAGGAATCACAGACTGACTTACTTGATTTTGCAAAACTGTTTTCTTTTTAAATATGTTTAATTTTACCATTCCCCCCTCTCTTCTCCCAGATGTTTAGCAGTGAAATTCCCCTGACTTACAGTCCAATTTAACAACTCCTTTTGGAGAAGGAAACATAAGAAATAGAATATATAGGTACAGTTATTAAATTACTAGAAACAATAAGATAATTCATCAAGGAGTCCAATTATAAATTAATATGCCAAACCCAGCAGATTTCTTATATAAAAATATGAACAAGTTTTATATAGGCTGTACAGGAATTTATATAGGAAATATAATGGAAGAATATATTCTATTCTTATTGGCATCACAGAACATAAAATACCCAGAAATAAACCTAACAAAATGGGTAAAGGACCTTTTGGGAGAAAACTGTAGAACTCCATTGTGAAGCCATAAAAGAAGTCTTTTTGGTTGTAGTTGTTGAAATATACTTGGTTTGCAATGTTGTGTTAGTTTCTGGTGTACAGCAAATCGATTCAGTTATATGTAACCATAGATATTCTTTTTTTCATATTCTTTTCCATTACAGGTTATTACATGATATTGAGTATAGTTCCTTGTGCTAAACAGTAGGACCTTTTTAATCCATTTTATATATAGTATATATTGAAGGTTGTATCTGCTAATCCCAAACTCCCAATTTATCCCTTCCCCACCCTTTTTCCCCTTTGGCTACCATGGGTTTGTTTTCTACATCTGTGAGTCTGTTTCTATTTTGTAAATAATTTCATTTGTGTCATTTTTTTTAGATTCCACATAGAAGTGATGTCATATGATATTTATCTTTCTTTGTCTGACTTTCTTCACTTAGTATGATCATCTCTAGGTCCATCCATGTTGCTACAAATGGCATTATTTCATTCTTTTTTATGGCTGAGTAGTATTCCATTGTATAAATATATACCACATCTTCTTTATCCAGTCATCTGTTGATGGACATTTAGGCCGTTTCCATGTCTTGGCTGTTGTAAATAGTGCTGCTGTGAACATTGGGGTGCAGGTGTTTTATAAAAGAAGTCTTGAACACACAAGTTAAATACTACTTTGTTTTGAGATAAGACTGTCACTGTTTATCATGTTTTTGTCATTTAAATACAAATCGTGGAGATTTTTCTAAGATAGAAGATGAGTTACCGAAGTCCTTTTATCAGTTGCATAGAACTTTCCCAGATGGCTATACCCTGCCTGTGGTGAATATATTCCAGGTTTTCTGAATTGGAAACGTTTCAAGAACTTGCTCATACTTAAAAAATGATTTGTCGATGCTGTTCATATGTCATGGACATTGATCTTTTGTTACCTATGCTGCAAATAGCTTCCTCCAGTTTCCTAGTCATTTCAAAAAATGTCTCCCATTTTGTTGTACAGAACTTCTTCATTTTTATGTACATAATCAAAAACCTGTCTTTTAGGTTTCATGGCTTGTGTAAACATTTTACTTTGGGTTTTCATTTCTTGCTCGGAAAGCCATTGGCACCTGGCAGGTGCCTAGGAGTCAAATTCTCCATCTAATCATAGCCAGTGTGTGGAAACTGCGGTTTACAACTTCAGGGGCCCCTGCCTGCAGTCAGCTGGCTTTGGCTGTGACCCTCTGGGTGCACCTGTCTCCAGATTTCAGAGTGCTAGTTGCCTCCCTTCCTCTGTTCTCAGACAGCTCCAAGAAAAATCACTGACTTTCAGTTTGTTCAGCTGTTGCTTTTTGCAGGAAGAGAGTGATGGCTTTTAATCTTATATATTGGGACTGACATGAGAACACGTTTACTGTAAATTACTTTTATTTAAGTGCTAAGTAAATTTGTGTAAATGTAATTTAGTAAGAGAAGGAATCCTGGGTGAGGAGCAGCTCTTGGGGGTGGCATATCAGAAATTCAGTCATTTTAAAAATACCTTCCCTTCCTTAGTAGTTATAAAATTAACATTGTATAAAAGATTTTAGTGGAAATTTACAAAGAATAAAGATAAAGTTCTCAACAATCTTACTAACCAGAGATGACCTATTTGGACTAACTCATTTCCATCTCTCTCTTCCCACCCTTCTCTTCCTCCTCCTCCTCCTCTCTTCTCCTTCACTCTTCTTTCTCCTTCTTTTCCCTCGTCTTCTACCCCTCTTTCTTTTTATTTACTTATTTATTTTTCATTTTAACAGTACCTTTATTTCTACATTATTTTATTGTCTTCAAACTACTTTCATATACATTATCTAATTTGGTATTTCCTTCACTCAAAATTTATTTTTTTTAAAATGGAAGTATAGTTGATTTACAATGTTGTGTTAGTTTCTGACATACAGCAGAGATAGGAATCAGTCATGTTCAAAAGGGCTTTTAGACAAAGGTATGGAGTGGTTGGCTGTATGGGTTTGAGTTAGGGAAAGAGCTGAGGCTGGAAACTAAAAATTTCTCAGCCAGCAGACCTGTGTTATTTAAGGTCTCTGGTGAGCTCCTCTCTTCCTCAGCTGAAGTCCTCACTACATCCTGTAAGAGTCTCAATGATCCGCCTCGTTATCTCCCTGACTTCCACTTCCCCCTTCTGTCCTTGTTCAGTGAGCTTAAGCCACACGCCCTTTGCTCCTTGTTAAGTAAAGCAAGGGCTGCTCCTGCCTGACTGGCTTCACCCTTACGCCTCTGCCTCCAGTGATTTTCCTGAGTGTCTCTTCTCACTTTCTCCGGGACTCAAAATCACTACTCAATGGCACCTTGCCTAAAATTGCTTACCTAGAATCCAGCCACCTGTGTGGGCACCTTGTACCTCCCTTCTCCTCAGCATGAGTCACTATCTTACATGTTCTATCTGACAGACTCTAATTTCCATCTCCCGTTTCTCTCTTCGGACTGTAAACGCCATAGGGAAAGGAATTTTTCCTATTTGTTCTAGGTACACATTATAAAAGTAATAAGAAACAGGTGATTGCAGATATTAACTACTATATATAAACTAGATAAACAAGGTCCTACTGTATAGCACAGGGAACTGTATTCGGTACCTTGTAATAGTCTATAATGAAAAAGAATATGCAAAGGAATATATATATATATATATATGTATAATTTATATATGTATAAATGAATCCTGATGCTGTACACCAGAAATTAACAGATTGTGAATTGACTATACGTCAATAAAAAAAGAAACAGGTGAAAATAAGTTTAATAATATACTATATTTAGCCCATTATATCCGAAGTATTATCATTTCACTATAAAATTATTAATGAGATAGTTGACATTGTTTTTTATGTTTTAAGTCTTCAAAGTCTGGGGTGTGTTCTACACTCACAGAATATTTAGTTTGCACAAGCCACATTTCCAGTGCACAGTAACCACAGGTGGCTGGAGGTCCCCCCCGTACTGGGCAGTGCTGTGTGTCCTGCAGGCTAAGTTAAAACTGGGACATTTTTCTTGGGAGAAGTGGGACGTTATTGAAGGGTTTTAGGTAGTGTTTAGGAGTGACATGGTCAGCTTTGCTTTAGCACAAGTCACAGTGGCAGTGTTGCCGGTGACTAGGTTCGTGTCCCGTTGCAGAAAGAATTCAGAGACAAGACACAGAGATTAAGAAAGTAAAGTGAGGATTTATTAAGGGATGGATGGGACACTCTCACGGGGAGAGCGGGCAGGCTCAGGTGAGCAGCTGCCCTGAGTTTCTTTGATAAGTTGTTTACACAGAGTGTAAAAATGAATGGGCAGAATATTCACTGGGGAGGGAAGGGTTTGGAGTCCTAGTCCCTGATTTTCATACCAGCTTCCACTTTCCTAAGGGAGGAGGGATTTTTGTCCTTGTGTAGTCTGGATCAGAAGTGTCATGGTGTCGGCGCATGATGGGTACTTCTGATCTGCAAGGCTAGTTTTATTGAAATTTGGACATAATAAGCAAAAGGTTACCTTTGGACACTGGAGAGTCCTGCCTTTTCCCACCTTTCTTTGTTGGCTTCCAGGGCACTTGTCACCCCCAAATGTGTGGCCGTTTATCAGGCCAAAGATTCCTGCTTTTCTTTGTCTGCCCAGGGACCCCTGTTGTTTACATGGTGTAGGGTTTCCCACATTTGGCCCCGTGCCCCTCCTTTTTGGCCAGTTCCTGCCGTTTGGCCTGTGCCCCTCTTTCTCTGCTCGTATTTAACTATCTGCCTGCTCTAACAGCAGCAGAGTGGAGAACCAGGGGAGGGACTGGAGAGAGCACGAAGGGGAATTGCTTGAGGAGCCTGGGAGACAGATCAACTGAGAGACAGACGGAAGTGCCTGGACCAGGGTGTTGGCAGCAGGGAAAGACTGAAGACAGAAGATTCAGGGGACATTCAGCCAGTAAATTCCACAAGGCTTGACAACAGTTCGATGCAAAATAGACAAGATAACTTTATAAGTCAGATAATGATTTAATTATAATAATCTTTTATTCCCTACCAGACAGAAAACAGGTTTGACTGAAACACTGTTTTGAAGAGTTTCTTCTTTATTTCCAGAGGTCGGTTATGCTTGGCGTGGGGTCGTGAGAATATACTGGTTAGGACAGAACTTCAGGTTTTAATGGGTAAATCAAACGGCCACATGATGGTGCCAAAACCTTGGTAGTCAATATGGCTTTTCAGACCAGCTTGCAAATCCCTTCTACAGAAATGTTGCCACCTTGGCTTAATTATTTTATTTTAAAAAACAAACAAATTCATTGAGCATAAATAAATTTTTTTTGTATTTTTCAAAATAGCATTTTCTTTCTAATCATGTTCTTAAATCAATAGGTAGACCTGACTTAGTTCTTGTTATTTTATTCTTGTAAAATTGGAGTTTTCTAACCCAGACTAGTACATTCTCAGAGTTGTGCAGAACAGGGATGAAAGTCTATATTTTTTAATTTAAGAATGCTGGCCTCATTTATTAGAGAATGCAGAAATTTGTCCATAATACTTTAGAAGGCATACTAAGCTTCAATAAAAGATATTTGTGACGCTCATGAACCCAGTTAGCTCCGGACAGCATTTGAAATGGTTAGTTAGAGGGCATTCTGTACCCTGTGTATAGGAGACTCTAAATTAATATTTGCTGACATGGTGACAGCAAATATGAATTAATGAAAACCGGAACCACCTGTTGGCCAGAGTCTGTCACTTTTTCCAAATTAAGTAGCCAGTTTTTATCGAATGAAAAATCATGGAGTATAGAGACTTGGAAATGTTAGAGATGTAATTTTTAGCACACCTTGGAGACCCAAGAAGGGGGTCATTTATTCCCTGAACAAACATTCTCTGAGAGTTTACTATCAGGGCTATAATTTTAGGGTTGGCAAGTGACCCTTAATGCCATTACATAACCACCTTCTAGAAGTGTAAATGCCACCAAGAGCCATAGGCACAAGAATTACCAGGCATAAGCTCTCACGTGCTAACAAGATCTAGAATCGCAAACTCCACCAAGACCCCAGAGGCCTTCTCCAAGTGCTGGTTCCACAAAGTGCCAGAAAACACCAAAACCTAGAATTGTATGTGCCTTTAAAGTGTTATGGACTGCCATGAAGTGTCAAGACACTGCTAGTGTCACCGACATCTAGAAGTGCAAGTTCTACCAGTTTCTAGACCAGAAGTCAGCAAACTGTGGCCTGCAGGCCTACTGTGTGCTCTAGTAAATGAAGTTTTATTGGACCATATGACACCTACTCATGGACACACCGTCTATGACTGCTTTCGTGCAATAACAGCAGAATTGACTAGTTACACCAATGACCTTTTGTCTATGAAGCCTAAAAATCTTTACCATCTGACTGCTTAAGGAAAATGTTTGCTGACATTTGCTCTAGACCCCCAGTTGCTCCCAGTCTATAATCACAAGTGTCATTAATTCCTAGAATCAGATTTGCCTCAAATATTTTAAATCAAAGTTGCTACCAAGTCCAACCAACATTGAGAAGTGCAACTGGGTCAATGAGTAAACTTACAGAAAACATCTGAGAGGAGTGATTGAGCACTGGCAAAAGTTGCCAAGAGGGTTTCTAGACTCCATCTTTGCCTTTTGTATGGAATATTAAATAGACAAAAATGATAGGTTTTATCAAAATTCTCATGTTGTTATTGACTATAATTTTTGACCTTTCTTAGGGACATAATTTTTGTAAAAGAAGAAATAAAGAGGAGAGGAGGAAGTAATATATTTTTTATATGTGAACTCTTCTTGGATATTAATTCTCAGTTTCAGGAGTACTGATTTCATTAACCTTGGAAAATCAGAGTGTAGGTAAAGGATTATGAATATAAATGAACTCAGAGTTAGAACTTGTCGACATCTACTTTAAAGAGCAATCTAAATCTGTCAGATGGGAAGGGGCTGTTGTGGCAGGTTTGGTGACTAGGCTGATGTGAGGGTTTGAAGGCACAAATATTATGTCATCTAACACTCATTTGTTACTTGTTTAATTTAAAAGCTAAAAAGGAAAAAATGGTCACCTCTGGATTTGTGGAGCAGATTAGAGATGGACCAACAGCGTACTCAGATCTGGGGTGAACAGATTAGTTGATATCTGAGACTTAGAAGTCCATCTGCAGATGAAATGCCCCTGGGAGTGAACACAAAATCAAAACTATTTCTGTATTCAGAATCTCAGGAGATCCTTGGGTGTCATCAAAAACAAAAACAAAAACAAAAACAAAAAAACAGCAAAAGGCATGAATTAGAGTCTGAAGTGCTAGTCCCCAATTGTGTGTCATTGGGCAAGATGCTTAAGTCTGAACCTCAGTTTTTCATAAAAAAACTGAAGCTCATCACCGTCATCACCATCACCACCTCCATTATCACCATCATAATCCTCATCACAGCATCCTCACTAGTACTGGGAAGCTGCTTATTATGGGTCACCTTTGCCTAGATTATCTCTTTCAATCCTCACAGAAAGCAAAGATTAGTTTCCTCTTTTGACAGATGGGGAAATTGAAGCTTAAAGTAGAACTGACTTTCCCGAGCTCATGCAGAAGGCAATGACTGAACTGGGCTGCTCCATGGCCCATTGTTTTAACCCTGTGCTAATGAAAACTCTGCTTCTGTAACTTTTCAGAAAGAAATTTCCAAAGCATATTAATAATTACAGAGTGTTACTATCTTTTTATCTGGTAATCTCACTTCTGGGAATATTATAAGAAAATACGCCTATAAAAGCAGATAAAAACATTCATTGCAGCATTATTTCTCCTGGTAAATTATTGGAGACTTCCTAAATGTCCAACAAATGAGACAAGAGTAAATAAATAACGAGACAGGACACAGAATCTTAAATATTCACCATGAGGCCTATTTAGTAATGGAGTATAATTTTCACATAATTCACTCATTATGTGAAAAACTGGAATTTACCATTTTATCAACATATGATGCTAATTCTGTACAATTTTGCATATGAGAAAAGAGTAGAGCGATACAAATAAAAATGTCAAATATTTTTTCCTGAGGGGGTGATATTTTGGGTGAATTTTTCTTCCATTATTGTCATTATAATCTGTATGAAAAATGAATAAATTTGAAATTTTACCTATATACACCTGCCTGTGTAACTCATAGAACTGATACAGGAAAATGAATGTGGGGAGAGAGGACAGCTGTATCCCAGGTCTTGGGTGAGCCCCTGGGACATACACCGCCAAGTGTGGGTCCTTGGCTTTGCACAGAAAAGAGTTCAAGAGGGAGCCACAGTTGAGTAAAAGTAGATTTACTCAGAGACATACATACTCCGTAGACAGAGTTTAGGCCGTCTCACTCAGAAGGGAGAATGGCTACGAGGTGTGGGCTTGATAATTTTTATAGGTTCCAGTAACTTCATATGCTAACAAGTGGCAGGATTATTTCAACTACTTTGAAGAAAGGGACTGAGTTTCCTAGGAATTGGTCCACAGCCCACTTTTTGACATTTTATGGTCACTCTTGGAACTCTCCCGGCACCTGTGGGAGTGCCATTTACCATGCTAATATAATCCAACGAGCGTATAATGAAGCTCAAGGTCTACTGGAAGTCAAATCTCCCGCTGTCTTAGGCCTCAAGGTCTACTCGAAGTTGAGTCTCCCACCATTTTGGTGTTAATTGCCGTGTCAGTCCTTGAATGGCCGTGCCCTGCCCCCTCCCTTCCTGTCTCAGAATCATTGTGAAGATCAAATAAGAGACTGTGTAAACTGGATAAACTGTAAGAGAATTCAAACCCTCCCATTCAAGAGTCAGGCTGGTCTACCTAGGAGTAGAGCTCTTGCATTTGAACCAAGAGGAACCCTGGGTTACTAGGACAAACAGGTTTGGCGGCTCTTTTTATCCACTCTCACCATCTGGTCCAGAGGCCTGCAAACTAGGGCCCACGGGCCAAATCCTGCCTGCCATTTTGTATGGCCTGTGAGCTAAGAATGATTTTTACAGCTTTAAGTCGTTCAAAAAAAAAAAAAAAAAAAAAGAAAGAAAGAAAGATATTATTTCATGACACAGGAAAATTACATGAAATTCAACTTTCTGTGTCCATAGTAATGGCTGTATTATGGGGACACAGCAATGCCTGTTACTTACTATCCATGGCTGCTTTCCGGAAGCAGTAGCAGAGTTGAATTGTTGCCATAGAGACCACTTGGCTCACAAAGCTGAAAATGTTCACTATCTGATCTTTTACCAAAAGAATTCACTCACCTCTGATGTAGGTCAACTCGGTTCTCCAAATCTTGTCCTGGCCTCATGAGAATTTGCTTTCACAGATTTTTCTCAATTGTCCTTAAATGGTTAGAAATGCTGCCTTTTCTTAACGTTTAGATTTAGAAAAATGTTTTCAAAACATTAGGGATGGGGGCCGTTAAAAGGCCATGACACTGACCAGGGTTACACGGCAATGTTCGTTAACATGCAAACACATATTCTGGCAGTCATTCAGTGGGAGGCATCTTTGATCTATTCAAAGTGTGACCCACCTGGGCCTCTGTACCCTTGTCTGTAATACTGAAGCTGACTGGATGATTTCCGAGGTCCCGTCCAGCTCCCCTTTTCTAAAGCGATATGTCGTTTTAATAGCTTGTGGGTCTTCATGGCGTTATGAATATTTTTGCTCCTTTTGATATTGGAAAAATGGGGCACAAGAGGACGGCCATGTCCCAGGTCCCGGACAAGTCCCTGGGATGCACCCCATCAAGGCGGGGTCCTTGGTTTTGTGCAGGAGAGAAGTCAAGAGTGAGCCAGAGTAGAGTAAAAGTAATTATTCAGAGATGCACACTCCATAGACAAAGTGCGGGCCATCTCAAACGGCAAGAGAGAGGCCGTGAAGTGCTGGGTTGTGCGTTTTTATGGGCTTGGTGACTTCATAGGCTAACAAGTGGGAAGATTATTCCAACTACTTTGGGGGAGGGGCTGGGATTCCCAGGACCTGGGCCATCACTCACCCTTTGACCTTTCATGGTCAGCCTTGAAACTGTCCTGGCGCCTGTGGGAGTGTCATTCAGCAGCCCTTGTATTACAATGAGCATACACTGAAACTCAAGGTCTACTGGGCGTTGAATCTTCTGCCATCTTGGTGCTAATTGCTGTGTCATTTTTTTTAATGGCTGTGCCCTGTCCTGTTCACTCCTATCTCACTTTTATGATCTTCCTTACTCTGCCTGGGAAAAGTAACCAATCATGTTGAAGGCCAGGAGTCAAAACTTAACTGCCTACATGGCCCGGAGATGACAAATACACGAGAGATCCCATCTGAGCTGATGCAGAAGTCGTGGGAGGCGGGTGGCGGGCTGCCACCTCTCCCCATCGGAAGGGAGCAGCTGTGACTGGGCTCCTGCTGACCGTCACATGCCACTAGATCATATTCTCAAGAGATAATAGAAAATATGGATTTTGATATGAAATCTTCTAATGTTGAATGCAGGCAACTGATTAAAAATTAGAAAAGAAAATGTAACCCACCCTCACCCCAGTCCCTACGTACAGAATGGGCCTCTGGGTTGCCATTTTAAGAACTCTTATGTCTGCGTGTAGGAGATTCTGACATAGCCCCCTACTGAGGCTGAACAGAGGTTCTCCAGGAACCTTCGTCTACGGGAAAATCCCTACTTTGGAGTCTGACATCAAGCAGAGCTGTCTGAACATGTGTCTCCAGATGGACTAGGGCCTTACCGTCACTTAGAACGTGAAGGATGTAAAGAAAGCTTTTAGTATCATGGCTCTGAGTCTCGACAATACTATTTCCAAAGCTTTCTAGACACGTAGTCCTGCCAACCCTTGTCTCACTTTGAAGTTTACCTTTTCTTTGGCTTTATGATGTTAGCTAGAATAGCCTGTTTAGCTCGATCAGAATGGGAGTAAAGAGCCAGGACCTTAAATGTAAACAACTTCTGCACACAACTCTTATTCCCTCTTCCTCCTAGGTTGTGGGGACAGGGGATGGATGTATTTATTCAGCAGATGTCTAATGCATGCCTGTTATCTGTAGGAATTGCTGCAGGGGCTGGGGATACCACAGTGAATGAAATAAAATTTCGCTCTTGTAGGATTTACATTCTAGGGTGGGAGAAAGACAAAAGATAAATATATGTAATGTTAGATAGTGACACTTGCTAGGAAAAAAATGAAGCCAAGTAAGGGAAGAAAAAGTATTATTTTTAATGGTATGGTTGTGGAGAGCCTTTCCAAGTGGGTGACATTTGAGCAGACACCCAAATGAAGTGAGTAAGCCATTAGAATATTTCTAGATGGAGAGAACAGCAAGTACAAAGGCCCTGAGGTAGATTTCTTGTTGTGTTTGAAGACTGTCTATGGTGAAAGTATAGGTGGAGAGCAGTCAGGCAGGGGAAGAGTATAATAGGAAATGAAATCCAATAGGACTCGGATACCAGATCATATGGGTTCTTATGGATCTGGTGAAGACTTTTACTTTAAGAATGTAGGAAAGGGATTGGAGGGGTGACATCATCTGATTTACCCTTTAAGAGGCTCCCTCTGGTTGCTGTACCAGCGGGAATTTGCAGCAAGGAGACCTTTAGGAGGTTATTGCATTGATCCAGGTGGATGGATAATGGACTAGGCTGGTAGAGGTGGATGTGCTGGGAAGCAGTTGGATTTGACTGTTCTTCTAGTCGGTAGAGATAACTTCTGTGCACTGTGCGAGATGACTCAGAAGCCATTTTCTCTGAGAAATATTTCTTGAGTTGTTCTTCCATGCTAGGTTGGGTTTCCCTTTTCTGTGATTTCCCCAAGCAACCCATGCTCCCTTGATATTTTATTGAAATGCTTTATTATGTGTCTGTACCTATCTGTCTGTGAATTCTTTTTTCAAGATCCAAGACCATTGCCTTATTATTATTATTTTTTTAATTTTTTTTTTTTGTTAGGAGGAGGTAATTAGGTTTTATAATTTTTTAGAGGAGGTACTGGGGATTGAACCTAGGACCTTGTGCATGCTAAGCATGCACTCTACTGCTTGAGCTATACCCTCCCCCTAAGACCATTGCCTTATTTCTTTCTAGAGCCTGGCACCATGTTTGTACATATTTGGTGTTTAATGAGTATCTGTTGAATAGAAATATAAATCAATATATTAAGAAGAAAGATTGTTGGGAAGAAGGAAATTAATAGGGAGATAAGCTGAATTAAGTGTTAATACCATCCATGATTTGTGATTTTGGTGGAAAGCATTCGTGGACCTCAAAGACCTTGGGTTTGCTTGGTGGTCATGCTTTTCCTTGGTGGTCTTCTTATGTTCCTGTCAAATTAGATTGATTGAAAACTTCCCTTCAGGTAAATAGAATTTCAAGGCACCTTCTATATCTAGAAGTCCATGAAATAGAAAATTACTGAATATGATGCAACTTCTGAAATTTCATAAGAAAGATACTTTACATTTTTCTCTACCTTTGAGAACAGATAGTAATTCGAAGCATATTGATGGTGGAGGGATAATTACAGACATGCCATTTATCTCTCAGCTCCTCTGAAACTGAAGCACTTAAACAATATGCTATATGTTTATGCAGCCCCACATCCCATGTGTCAAATTTTCCTCTCTTCTGGATATGAGATATAGGAGAAAAAAGAGTCAAAACTCATCTTACTGCAGAAATGCTTCACCTGTTGTTCATTTTCATGCGATAATACCAAAAAAGGAATAACATGAAATGTTTCTGCAGTGAAAAAAGGAAGATTAAGGTAAGCAGATTTGAGCCAAGGGGAGAGCAGGCAGGGACCAGACTCCTCGCAGGGCTTTATTCCTTACTGCTGTCTGGCTTTCTGTATTTGGCTAGGAAACGTAGGGTAGAATAATATGAAGAACTACCCCTTCCTTTGTTCATTAGTCAATCAATAAATTAACAAACAGTAGCAGACACCTGGTGCCAACTGGGAGAATTCCATCAGCTAGGATTTATTCTCCAACACAGGTAACAGAAAACCCAGGTGGACGTTACATTTCTGATGATGGGAAGGCCAGCAAAAGGCAATCCTGGGCAGTGATTGCTGCTTCATGGAGGCTATTTCTGGCTCTCTCTGCAGCCCTCCCTTAGACTGGCATTTTCATTTTCATGGTTGCAAGAGGGCTGCTTCACCTCCAGCACTGGGTCTGTGTTCCAGACTTTTTTCATGTATCCTCTACCAAGCACAGTGCCCAGCTGATGGGGGGCATTCAGATATTTATTTATTTATTTATTTAAATCTTTTTTTTAATTGAAGTACAGTCAGTTACAATGTGTCAGTTTCTGGTGTACAGCACAATGTCCCAGTCATGCATATACATATGTATATTTGTTTTCATATAGTTTTTCATTACAGGTTATTACAAGATATTGAAAATAGTTATAGAAGAAACTTGTTTTTTTAAAAATTTTATTTTTATATATAGCGGCTAAAATTTGCAAATCTCCAACACTCAAATTTATCCCTCCCAGCCCCTTTCCCTGGTAACCATAAGGTTGTTTACTGTGTCTGCGAGTCTGTTTCTGTTTTGTAGATGAGTTCTTTGGTGTCCTCTTTTTTCTTCTCTTTTTTTCTTTTTTTAGATTCCACATATGAGTGATATTATATGGTATTTCTCCCTTTCTGGCTTACTTCACTTAGAATGATGATCTCTAGGTCCATCCATGTTGCTGCAAATGACATTATTTTATTCTTTTTTATGGCTGAGTAGTATTACATTGTATAAACACATCACAGCTTCTTCATCCAGTCATCTGTCAATGGACATTTAGGTTGTTTCCCTGTCTTGGCTGTTGTAAATAGCACTGCTGTGAACACTGGGGTGCATGTGTCTTTTCGAATTAGAGTTCCCTCTAGATATATGCCCTGAAGTGAGATTGTTGGATCACATGATAAGTCTCTTTTTAGTTTTTTGAGGAATCTCTATACTGTTTTCCATAATGGTTGCACCAAACTACATTCCCACCAGCAGTGTAGGAGGGTTCCCTTTTCTCCACACCCTCTCCATAATTTATTGTTCATGGACTTTTGAATGATGGCCATTCTGACTGGTGTGAGGTGATACCTCATTGTAGTTTTGATTTGCATTTGTTTGATAATTAGCAATATTGAGCATTTTTTCATGTGCCTATTGGCCATTTGTTATGTCTTCATTGGAGGAGTGTTTGTTTAGGTCCTTTGCACATTTTTTGCATTGAGTTTTTTTTTGTTTTATTGTTATTAAGTTGTATAAGCTGTTCATATATTCTGGAAATTAAGCCTTTCTCAGTCACATCATTTGCAAATATTTTCTCCCATTCCATAGGTTGTTGTTTTGTTTTGCCTATGGTTTCATTTGCTGTGCAAAAGCTTACAAGTTTAATTAGGTCCCATTTGTTTATTCTTGCTTTTATTTCTATTGCCTGGGTAGACTGCCCTAGTAGAACATTGCTGAGAAGTATGTGAGATAATGTTTTACCTATGTTTTCTTCTAGGAAACTTATTGTGTCTTGTCTTATATTTAAGTCTTTAAGCCATTTTGAGTTAATTTTTGTGTGTGTTGTGAGGGAGTGTTCTAACTTCACTGATTAACATGCAGCTGTCCAGTTTTCCCAACACCACTTGCTGAAGAGACTGCCTTTTTTCCATTGTATATCTTGCCTCCTTTGTTGAAGATTAATTGACCATAGGTATGTGGATTTATTTCTGGGCTCTCTATTCGGTTCCATTGATGCATATATCTGTTTTTTTATGCCAGTGCTATGCTGTTTTGATTACTGTAGCTCTGTAGAATTGTCTGAAGTCTGGGATGGTTACTTCTTTAGCTTCATTCTTTTTCTTCAATATTGCTTTGGCAGTTTTGAGTCTTTTGTGATTCCATATAAATTTTAGGATTGCTTGTTCAAGTTCTGTGAAAAATGTCCTGGGTAATTTGATATGGATCACATTAAATCTGTAGATTGCCTTGGGCAGTATGGCCATTTTTAATGATAATGATTCTTACAATCCAAGAGCATGGGATATCTTTCCATTTCTTTAAGTCATCTTTAATGTCCTTAATCAATATTTTGTAGTTCTCCATGTATAAGTCTTTCACCTCCTTAGTCAGATTTATTCCTAAGTATTTATTGTTTTGGATGTGATTTAAGAAGGGATTGTTTCTTTACTTTCTTTTCCTGATAATTCACTTTTAGTGTAAAGAAATGCAACTGATTTTTTCATGTTAATCTTGTATCCTGCTACCTTGCCAAATTCTTTTGTCAGCTCTAGTAGTTTTTGTGTGGAGCTTTAGGGGTTTTCGATATATAGTATCATGTCATCTGCATATAGTGACAATTTTACCTCTTCTCTTCCAATTTGGATCCCTTTTTTTCTTTTTTCTTGCCTGACTGCTGTGGCTAGGACTTCCAAGAGTGTGTTGAGTAGAAGTGGTGAGAGTGGGCATCCTTGTCTTCTTCCAGATTTTAGTGGGGATGCTTTCAGTTTTTCACCATTGAGTATTATGCTGGCTATGAATTTGTCCTAAATAGCTTTAATATGTTGAGATATGTTCCCTCTATATCCACTTTGGTAAGAGTTTTTATAATAAGTGGGTGTTGAATTTTATCAAATGCTTTTTCTGCATCTATTGAGATGATCGTGTGATTTTTGTCCTTTCTTTTGTGGATGTGGTGTATCATGTTGGCTTATTTGTGTATGTTGAACCATCCTTGTGTCCCTGAGATGAATCTAACTTGATCGTGGTGTATGATCTTTTTTATGTGCTGTTGAATTCTGTTTGCTAATATTTTGTGGGGACTTTTGCATGTGTGTTCATCAGTGATATTGGCCTGTAATTTCCTTTTACAGTAGTGTCTTTGTCTGGTCTTGGTAGCAGGGTGATGGTGGCTTCATAGAATGAGTTTGGGAGTACTCCTTCTTTTTCAATCTTTTGGAAGAGTTAGAGAAGGACCAGTATGAGTTCTTCTTTGTATGTTTAATAGAGTTCCTTGGTGAAGCCATCTGGTCCTGGACTTTTGTTTGTAGGGAGTTTTTTTTTTTTTTAAATTGCTGACTCTATTTCGTATCTAATGATCAGTCTGTTTCAGTGGTCTATTTCTTCTTGATTCAGTCTTAGTGGACTGTATGTTTCCAGAACAAATAAATACTTATTGAATAAATGAGTAAAATGGTGATTCAGTGGAAACATTTGAACTACAAAAGTAAAAAGCAAAAGCTTAGTGTTCCAAAGTATTTAACGGCCAACTATTGTCAGGGGATCTGAGCAATTTATTTTTGCATTGTTTCAGGTTGTGTTCTCTGGAAGTAGACACAGAGATGTAGCTTATGGTGCAGGATATTTATGAAGGATTAGGACCTCTGAAAGGAAACAGCTAAGAAGCAGAGTTAACCAGAGGAAAAAGCTGACATGCAGTGGAGACCAGAGAGGCTGTAGAGCATATGCTGTCTGTTAGAGTCGTCCCACACTGAGTGGAAGTGATGGGGTCTCCATTGTCACCTGATGCCGGCTGCTCTGGGAAGGCATGGGCTTGAGTGAGGTGTCCTCTGTAGCCAAGACTGTGACAGAGCTGCCAGCAGCACACGACCTGGTGATTGCACTCTCCACAGCTGGCTTCGAGTCCTTTCTTGACTATTGATGCTAAAATTTAGAGGTGGCTTTGCCCATTGAAGTACAGCATCAGTAATTGGACAGAGTCTAACGTTTCAATAGCAGCAAGTTCTATGTAAAGCTGAACTGAACTGGAGGAACATGGTTTATAAGTGGGATTTCCAATGCAAGCTCCCCACTGTGTCAGCTGAGTATTGAATCTGAGCTTGGAGATCCCAAGGAGAGCCCCACCTTGTGGTTAGAAGAGGAAGGACTCATCTCAGGAGTGAGTGTTTTGCTTTTTTTTTTTTTAATTTCATTTTTTATTAAAACTTTTTTAAACATTTTTTATTGATTTATAATCATTTTATAATGTTGTGTCTAATTCCAGTGTTCAGCACAATTTTTCAGTTATACATGAACATATATATATTCATTGTCACATTTTTTTTTGCTGTGAGCTACCATAAGATCTTGTATGTATTTCCCTGTGCTATACAGTATAATCTTGTTTATCTATTCTACAATTTTGAAATCCCATCTATCCCTTCCCACCCTCCACCCCCTTGGCAACCACAAATTTGTATTCTATGTCTATTTCTGTTTTGTATTTATGCTTTGTGTTTTTTGTTTGTTTGTTTGTTTTTTTAGATTCCACATGTGAGCGATCTCATATGGTATTTTTCTTTCTCTTTCTGGCTTACTTCATTTAGAATGACATTCTCCAGGAGCATCCATGTTGCTGCAAATGGTGTTATGTTGTCTGTTTTTATGGCTGAATAGTATTCCATGGTATAAATATACCACTTCTTCTTTATCCAGTCATCTGTTGATGGACATTTAGGCTGTCTCCATGTCTTGGCTATTGTAAATAGTGCTGCTATGAACATAGGGGTGCAGGTGTCATCCTGAAGTAGGGTTCCTTCTGGATATATGCCCAGGAGTGGGATTCCTGGGTCATATGGTAAGTCTATTCCTAGTTTTTTGAGGAATCTCCATACTGTTTTCCACAGTGGCTGCACCAAACTGCATTCCCACCAGCAGTGTAGGAAGGTTCCCCTTTCTCCACAGCCTCTCCTGCATTTGTCATTTGGGGAGTTCTGAATGATGGCCATTCTGATTGGTGTGAGGTGATACCTCATTGTAGTTTTGATTTGCAGGAGTGAGTGTTTTGCTTTCTATTCCTTAATAGGAGAGGACAACATGGATGCTTCCTTGATTTTAAAAATACATCTCTTTTTTTCCCCTGGAATTTGATGATTATGTTTGTCTTCTGTGTATGGATAACTAGCAGTGCTTGCTTTTATAATCCTTTCACTTTGCCATTTGCTTCCATAGTAGGCCTTCCCATTTGTCTATCCATGGTACACAGCCCCCTCACTGTAAGTACATTCTTTCTGGTTACTTTCTTCCTCTCCGATGACTGCACCTAACCAAGGACCGAGCTAAATTCGGCTTAGGGAGTTTTTGCTTTTAAATAATGAAGCATTCTTGATAAGGTAACTGCTTTCAGGACTCTCTGGAATGACTTGATAGTGGTGTATTTTAGCCACTTTGGCATGAAGGGGAGAAATATTTGGGAAGGAGAGGCTATGAGAGAGAGGGAGAGAGGGGCCAGACTTGCTTAACCTTGCCTAAAGTCAGTTCATACTATGTGGGTAGGAAATAAAACATATAATATGTGTTAAATTATAAGCATATAGTTTGTTTTGGTTTGGTTTGTTTTTGAATAGTGCAAATAGTACATTTCCTCTCCCACCAATCACACTCTTCTTGGCAGACCCCTGGTGAGCACTCTTAGAGACACCCAAACACGACCGTGGAAGCACCGTGGAGACAGGAAAATTAAGTCCTTTTGGCGTTGAGGTTCCCAAGTCAAAACTATTATTAAAGGGAGTAAATTCCCTCCAATGAAAGCCTAGACATTTTTAACAAGAATCTCTTGTTTTTAATGAAATGACCTTGTTTTGATTTTGCATTTTAAGCTTTTTATTGTGCACTTTATGCTGTTGTTATTGTTCGTATTGTTGCTTTTGAAGATTCTGAATAATGTCTTGATTATTTGGGTAGGACATCACCTGTGCAAGCAAATTACTCTTATTAGAAATGTCCTGTTGTGTTTTGCTTTGGGAAGGAATATATGAAAGGCTCTGTGACTTTGTGAAGAAGGCAGAGCCTACTTCCAGCCACCCAAGGTATGCTGCTTACCGTTTGACTTCCTCTGACAGGGTTGAAACTTGTTTGAATTGGCCCTTCACACAGGCAAGATGGACAGAACTAGTGTCTCCCTCTTTGAAGAATTGGCATTTTAATGTAAAAGTAATTGTTTTCTGATGATAAAAATAATGCAACTTAATTTATAATGGAAACTGAAAAACAGAGAACAAGATAGAGATACAAAGTGAAGGTCTCCTGGAACCCTACTACCCAGAAAGAGCTGCTGTGAATATTTTGGTGTAACCTGATGAGTATTTAAAAATTATCTATATATCTATAATTTATAGATAATAATATATTATATGTAATGTTTATACATCAAAACTTGTATAGGAATGTATAGACAATCTCATAATTTTCCCTTTCCACTTGATTATTCAGAACACTGATTTTCTGTTAAAGCTGAACTTTCTAGTGGTTGCAAAGAATTTTAACCTGTGGAGGGATCAACTTTCGTTAAGCAGTTGCTGTCTTTGTGTTGTGAGAATAGGTTCTTGCCTCACACAGGAAAGAATTCAAGAGCGAGGCATGGTAAAATGAAAGCAAGTTTATTTAGAGAGACACACACTTCTGGACAGAACTCAGAAGGGAAAATGGCTCAGGAGAAAGACACTCCATTGGCAGAATGTGGACCATCTCAGAAAGGTGAGAGGGAGAGAGACTGAGAGGCGTGGGGGGGTTTAGTTTACAGTAAAAGTAGATCCACATTGCAAAGACAGTACAGGCTGTCTCAGAAGGTAAGAGAGAGAGCGACCATGACCATGAGGTGTGGGTTGTTAGGTTTTATGGGCTCAGCAATTTCATATGCTAATGAATAGGAAGATTAGTAAAGGAGTACTAACTACTAACACAAACTAACGTTTGTGACTTTGAAGTTATTCAATAAATAAAAGTTCCCATTAATTTTTAGGTCATAGGAATACCTGAGGTCTTTATCTACTGGAAATTCTCTTCAGTTCATCTGAGATTATGTTCCTTTGGTTTCTTAGAATCAATGGATTTAGATAATTTGGATTTACTCTGCCCTGAGTTTATTACTTTTCTCTTACGTTGTTAAATGCCAAGTTTGTGTGCTCGATGCACAGTGAGGCCAAACAAACTGAAATGTCAGTTTGGAGCAGAGAAAGATTTATTGCGGGGCCGAGCAAGGAGAATGTGTGGCTCGTGCTCGAAAGACTCAAACTCCCCAGATGGTTTTTGAGGAGAAGTTTTATAGGCAAAATTTGGAGTGAGGGCTGCAGGGGGTGTGGCTTCCTTCTGACTGGGTGGTGGGGAGGTAACAGGGCCGAGCTCCAGGACTCTTGTGCTCGGCCTGAAGTTACCATCCTCCAGCTGGGTAGGGGTTTAGCTCCTGCAGAAGAACTCAGAGATGGAGGTC
Source organism: Camelus bactrianus (assembly GCF_048773025.1). NCBI lineage: Eukaryota > Metazoa > Chordata > Mammalia > Artiodactyla > Camelidae > Camelus > Camelus bactrianus. The sequence continues at coordinate 112,132,809 of NC_133539.1, read as the reverse complement.
CCTTGAGGAGGAACCAGGACCCTGCCCCCTCAATGCATTGTTGTTTCTTTCTGCATCCCCTTACTTTCCTGATTAGTATCTATTTGAACCTGCATTTTGGAATTCAGGGAAGGTCCAGGAGGTTGAAACCTTTTCCCTACAAACAAGAAAACAGGAACATGGAAAGTCTTTTGTACCCAGGAGGGCCCCATGGGTCCTGCTTAGAGTCTTAACATCTATTGAAGTTCATCTCTTGGCATTTTATCTCTATCACCTTGGCTTACTTATACTCCAGAGATTTTCATTTATCTGCAAATGTGAGGTTTTTTTTGAGCATTCACTCTTCACATAATTTATTAAAATATTAAATTTAGAAACTATCACATAGCCTGGAGAGATGTTCTTAGATATTGTCATTTATCCAGGGCAACTACTATTTTTCCCTAAACTAAATAAATGGAGTGGTATCAGAACCACATTCTGGGGCAGCTTCTCAACTCACAGATGGCTCCTTAGCTGCCTCCTTGACCCATAGAGAGGCCCTGGTGTAAGCGATAGGGTAGGGGTCCCCAGGGAAAGATAACCAGGCACGGCTTTCCTGACATAAAAGAAGCCATAAGCCTGGCCACAGTGCTTGCCCTTGAACAGGTCTCAGTCATCAGTGATCTTAAGGGAAGAGAATGCAGGAGCAAAGGAAAAGCAGTCAAGAAACAATAGCTCAGTGATGAAACAGAGACCTAGTTCCTCCTCAGGAATATAGATCACAATCTGATATGGTCTTTGAGATCTGCAGGAGCTAAGGCCCCCACAATGGGATGATGTTGTTGACCCTCCTGACTTCAGTCAACCAACACCTGCCCTTTGTCCACCTGGGCCCCAATTCTAAGCTGAATTCTCCTCTGCTCAAGCCCCTCCGTGAATGTGCATGTGTGCTTAGTTTAGAAACCTCCCCGATTTTGCTGTCCGGGGAGACACTGCTTTGGGAAAGATCCTCTATGTTCTCCTTACTTGCTGCAGGTAATAAATCCTTCTTTCTCGCCATCTTTGACTTGGCTGTGTCTTTTGGCTCAACACCCACCAAGGGGTGAGCCAAGTCTTGGGGAAGAAGTGGCACCATGTTTGCACTGATAGGATTCCTGCGCGCTGGGCCACTGCTGACTGCAGCAGAGGGGGCCAGCAAGGCAATATCTCACGGAGCTAAGAACTGCAACTAAGGGCTCCTAGCCTCCTCTAATCTGTCCTTTCATGAGGGAAAATAAACTCAGGTGAGGTGCCCATCATGCATGGCTGTGGCCTGAGAAACAGCAAAATGGGAATTCTGGGGAGACTGAGCGAGCGAGAGAGAGAGGGAGGTTGGAGCAAAACCCAGAAGACAGCAGCTGTGAGGACCGTGAGGCCTGGGTCTCAGTCCCTTTCGGAGGCCAGATTGTATTTCTGCACCTGGAGTTCATGAGCTATCTCCTCATTTTATGACACATTCTCATTTTTCTTAATCTAGCTTTAATTAGCTTCCTTCATATGCGGCTAAGGAGACCTTTATCTTTTTCTCTTTTAGCTCAAATACATGCTACTTGGTGAGACTTCATCTCAGGCTTCTGTGAGCGCTCCACGTTGCGATTCCTGAATAGAATTTCTCTTTCTCTCATTCTCTACAAACTGCTCTCTCCATTGACAATGATTTTTCTAAAACCAAATAGAACCATTTGTACACAGAAAAGAACATGTCCAACTTGGGTTTGCCCCCCATGATCATGTTACTCCAAAAGGGGAAGGGAAAAGACCCCATTTTCTTTGTCTTACCTGGAAGATAAGAATTCAAACGGGAGACAGAGCATTGTGTAGCAAAAGATTTTAAAGGTTTTAATTAGCAAAGGGAATGTGCACCTCCAAGAATGGGAGGCAGGCGGATCCAAGGGTGGCTAGCAATGTGTTTGGTCCCCTGTCTCAGAGGTGGTCTCTTGATTGACAGCTCTTGCCCCTGGAATGCCTAGTCATGCTTGTCCCCTTTTGCAAATGTCTTTATCCATGATGCCCACAGAAAAACCCATGGAGGGAGAGGCTAAACCTCAATGCTAATTACATTATAATGAGCACTGGGTCATGTCCGGTTAGGTGCTTGTCACTACCACCCACCCAGTTGTGGCCCTTGAGTTCTAATCAGTTTCTTGCTGGTGCTCATTTACAGGAAGCAAAGCCCCTTTATGCTGAAGGTGGGCATATGGCCATCTTCCGGACCACCCTCCTTCTTCTCCACCTCATCTGCCCAGTGTCTCCACTTACCTAATTATCTCACAAACGTTAATCTTAATGACATTCTATCTGCGTAAAGCTGAACTGAACTATTTCTACACCTATTTTACGCAGAGTAGGAAGGAAGGCCACGAGCCTGGAGCTCGGTTGCACTTGGTCCTCTTCGTGCAGATCCTTGTGCTTTTCTTAATCGTAGTACTTGTATTTCGATACATTGTCTGCTGCCTGCCAAGCCCATGTTCTGATCTCTGAGAACTGTCAGACTCATCTTGAAGCATCCTACGACTCTGGCCCTGTGATCACAGCAGGTTAGACCAATGGATGCTTGACTCAAGCTGGGGCACTTGGACTTTGTCTCCCACCCTAGGGATGCTGGTTAGTGAATTGAATTTGGGTTAAAACTGACTGGAAAGTCAAACTGGAGCTCTGCAGCTGGGATGGCCATGATCCACCAGCATCTAAAAGCCAGGAATGCCTGCGTGCAGGGAAAGAATATTAAAAAAATACTGCACAGAGAGAATCTGAGATGAGCTGGGTTGTGTAATAAAGAATTCATCTGATCTTTGTTCTGGGTTCCTCGCACAGAGCTTCTAAAACTCTTAGAATTTCCCAAGTGTCTTTGTTATTCATGAGCCCCTCGGATCGCACCTGAATTTATGCTAATGAGATGCCTCAAGGTCATTGTCTAAATAGCTTCAGGATGGGGGCCATGTATATGATTAGAGGGGAGAGACTATGTGTCAGCCTGACCCTAGGAAGAGGAGAAGGGCTGGAGATTAAGTTCAATCATCACAGGACCAATGGTCTTATCAATACTGCTTATATAGTAAAACTCAGCAAACACTCCAGACGCAGGCGCTCAGTGGAGCTTCCTGGTAGGTGAACACATTTCTGTACCAGGAGAGTAGTGTGTCCTGATTCCATGGGAGGAGGGCATGGAAGCTCTGTGTTTGGGGCCCTCCCAGACCGTGGCTTTGTGTTGCTTCCTCTGACTAGTCCTGATTTGTATCCTTTATAATAAAAGACTGTGATTACAGTGCTTTCCTGAGTTGTGAGAGTCAGTCTAGCGCAAGGGGTTCATGGGGACCCTTGAATCTGTAGCCAGACATTGAGACGTGCAGGTGGCCAGGGGACCCTTGATGTCCGGCTGGCAGGGCAGTGAGAGCAGTCTTGTGAAGGACTGAAGTCTCAGCTTGTGCTGATTCCAAATGGTCAGTGCCAGATGTAGATCGCAGTGTACCAGCTGGTGACAGAAGACACTCTAACGCAGCCTCAGAGAGTCAGAAACAGTAGCCTCAGGCCTGATGTCCGGTTTCAGCCCTTTCTGAGGCTCATCTAAACTTCTTGCCCTGGAGTTCCATGTGCTCTGCATTTCTCTAATAAAGTCTAAATTGTGCTTAAGCTGATTGGCTACTATATCAATAATCTCTGAAAAACAGTTAAAATAGAACTTTGAAGGAATGGAACATGACATACGGAACTATCATCTTCTTAAACTTCATATAAATATTGTAATGAACATTTTCATTCCATTTGCATCTGTAAGAAATTAGTTTTTAGAGCAAAACCCCCCAAATGGAGATTTTTGAGGGAAGCCTGATTTTAGTCTTCTCTGATTGCACACCTTTAATCTGTCACGGCAGTTAGACAGACTGCACACGTCTCTCTTATTTTTCTCCATTTGAATATTTTGACTTTGAAGTTTCAGTGGCCCCTTGTCTTAAGCCCAAAGTGTCTATAAACTCTTATGATATGAATGCAGGAGTGGACCAGAGGGGCAAACTGGTTCACTCTTTTTATTATCACAGACAAGGACTCCAAGCAGCAGAGCAGTGAGACGTCTGGCTCAAGGTTATGTTACTTATTACTGGCAAAGTCTGGACTTGAATGATTTCATATGTTCTGAGTCACTTTTCAGTGAAAAACCTGTTTACTAAGGATTTATTATTATTTTCCAGTGCTATAAATGAATGTAAATGTTTCTGTTATACATTTTTCAAAAATGGATGTGGCTCTGAGTTGACACTGAATCTCACCCGGAAAGCTGCTTCCCCCTGGGAGGCTGCCCAAGTCTCCTTTTGGGGCCTGGCGTTCAGGTCTTAACTGACTTAAATAAACCCTTAATGGGACTTGAATCCACTTCTTTTCCATGACTTTGCTTGTTTGGGTGAGTTTCTTTCTTGGTGAACCTTGGCAAATATTCTTTTTCTCTGAATGAAAATGTCTGTTTTGCCCTGTTTTCTGTCTGTGGATACCCTGAAAGGAGTTTTTTTTTTTTTTTTTTTTTTTTTTTTAAGTGTCAGGCATTGAGGTATAATTTACGTAGAGGAAAACTCATCCTTTTACAGTAAAATGCATACTTTACCAAGTTTTGACAAAACACAGTTTTGTTATCCAATAGCAATCAAGTTGTAGTGTATTTCCATCACCCCAAAAGTTCCCTCATGCCCTTCACAGTCTCTACCCTCTTCCTCCCCTTTTCTCGGGTAAACAGAGTTCACTACTAGCATTACTAAAGGAATGTCTGAAGACATAGTTCAGAAATCAAGAAATAACTAAGACCTTCATTATTATCATCTCTATTTTTAATTTTCTTAATATTTTTTAATACACAGTTTATAAACTCTTTTTAGGTTGTAAAGTTTTTTTTGTTTGCTATGTCTCTTATGGTTGTTCATTTTCTTGAGTGATTTGCAATTTTTTAAATTGAAATATAGTTGATGTACAATATTATGTCAGTTTCAGGTGTACCACACAGTGAGTTGACATTTGCACACATTATGATCACCAGGGTATGTCTGATAACCATCTGTCACCACACGAAGTTATCACCATATAATGACCATATTCCTTATGCTGTATATTATATCCCCATGACTTGTTATATAACTGGAGGTTTGTACCTCAGTCCCTTTACCTGTTTTGTGCCCCCATCCCCACTGTAATTTTTTAATTGTTAGCGTATCTTTAGCTTGTTTATATTGAGCTGCCAGTGTGTGAGTTGCAGTGAGTCCGAAGGAGCACTTCAAAGTGATTTTTCTTGCTTCTGTCAGTGCTTCAGATGTTTTATCAGTTTCAGACCAGTTTTCTTGTGTTAATTTCTCTGCTTGAAATTCCTGCCCCATGAAGGAAATATAAAATCATTCTTGTAACTCCTGACTACCTCTTGCTACATGACAAGCCGCCCCCAAACCTATGGCTAAGACAACGACTTATTATTATCTCTCACATACTATCACCTCCTGACTCTATTCCTGCATGTAGGGCGAGCCTGGATTTTCACATTTTTTCCAGGAGACTTTCTTGTTTCCCACCCAGACGGCAAGTTTCCTTGATGCTTTGCTTTCCTTGGGGATGGAGTCTCTCTAAGTTTCTAGCTGTGGACTGGATGCCTGGGGCTAGTTTCAGGTTTTCTGGTGTGGTCTTACTTCCAGTATCACCCCCCCCCCACCCATCCTGAACCCGATTCAGGCCAGGCATCTCCTGGAGCCCATATTTGGGCCCAGTACCACTCTCGGCTTTGCAGTGGGAAAGTGGCTGCATCGGCTCAGCCTGCCATGTGTCTAGACTCACCCTGAGAGGTTTACTTCAGTGGGTCTTATTTTCTGAATGGCTTTTCCCAATTTTTCAAACACATTCCTTTTTCTTTTGTATTTATTTTATTATCAAGATCAAATAAAAGGCCGTCTTCACTTGGTTTTTTATTTGTCTTTGTTGACACAATTCTAGCTGACTAGTTTCAGTTACAGACAATTTTAATTTCTTCACACTTTCACTTAGATTAAAAAAGCTTAGGTCTAGTATTGTGTTCCTTTACTTTATAGTTAAAAAAAATGTGGATATTTGCTGGGGATTCTCTTTCTTAAAGAAATTAATTAATTAATTATTTTATTGAAGCCTAGTCAGTTACAAGGTGTCAATTTCTGGTGTACAGCATAGTGTTTCAGTCATACATATATATGCATATATTCATTTTTATATTCTTTTTCATTATAGGTTAGAGATTCTCTGTTGATCTCTGTGCCTGCTTCTCCCTCTCCCCCGCCTGCCTAGGCTGAGATTGATATTCCCCCAGTAAAATGTGTTCCTCCAGGATTACTGCTGAAGTTAATTTGCGCGTTGTCATTACTTAATCTTCAGCACAGTCTTGTGCTCTCTGATTTACAACCCTCTGCATTCCATTGTTGCATCTTCTATGATGCCTGGAAATGCTTTTATGATTTCAGTATATGAGAGGTTGTAGACTAATTTTTTTATTTACCTCTTAGTGTTCCCCAAAGATTGTCATACTGTAGAATGAAACTCAATTCTTTGCTTAATTCCAGCTGCCAGTCGGGAGCCAGGCAAAAATCACACTACTGAAAGAGAATTAGAACCACCTGCCTAGAGTTAAGGTCCCTTAGTTAATGAATAAGTCATCACCACAAAGTTTTTTAATAGGTAGAAATTACAAGCTGCACAGCAGACCGTCTATATTTCCATCCTGCATTGCATGTAAAATATGAAGTAAAATTGGCAGTGAGCTATGTATCCACATTAAAGGCCCATATTTGCAAATGGCCAGTAGGCACATGAAAAAAATTCTCAGTATCGCTAATTATCAGACAAATGCAAATCGAAACTACCATGAGGTATCACCTCACATCAGTCAGAATGGTCATCATTCAAAAATCCACAAATGATAAATGCTGGAGAGGCTGTGGAGAAAAAACAACCCTCCCACACTGTTGGTGGGAATGTAGTTTGTTGCAGCCATTATGGAAAACAGTATGGAGATTCCTCAAAAAACTAAAAATAGGCTTAACATATGATCCAGCAATCTCACTCCTGGGCATATATCCAGAGGGAACTCTAATTTGAAAAGACACCTGCACCCCATTGTTCATAGCAGCACTATTTACAATAGCCAAGATATGGAAACAACCTAAATGTCCATTGACAGATGACTGGATAAAGAAGCTGTGCTGTATTTATACAATGGAATACTACTCAGCCTTAAAAAAGAAAAAATTGCCATTTACAGCAACATGGATGGACCTAGAGATCATCATTCTAAGTGAAGTAAGCCAGAAAGAAAAAGAAAAATACCGTATGTTATTACTCATATGTGGAATCTAAAAAAAGAAAAAAGAAGATACTTATGAACTCACCTACAAAACAGAAACAGACTCACAGACATAGAAAACAATCTCATGGTTACTGCGGGAAGCGGGTGGGAAGGGATAAATTTGGGAGATCGAGATTTGCAAATAATAACCACTACATATAAAATAGATAAACAACAAGTTTCTTCTATCTAGCACAGGGAACTGTATTCAATATCTTGTAGTAACCTATAATGAAAAAGCATATGAAAAGGAATATATGAATGTATATGTATGACTGAAACATGCTGTACACCAGAAATTGACACATTGTAAACTGACTATACTTCAATTGGAAAAAAAAAAGGCCTGTATTTAGCAAAAGGCTACCAAATAACCCCTAATAGTCAAGGGCTACCTTTCCTCTCTATACAGAGAATGGCAATGTTTTTCAAACAATACTCAGGATACACTGATGGGTAGAATTGTAGTTTTAAGAACAAGGAGAAAACATTATCCAAAAAATTCCAGGTCATGTGGTCTCTGTATCTTTAATTCTTAAATTTTTAAATATTTATTTATTTATTTTTTGTCTCTCTACCTTTTAAAGTGACCTGTCATGTTCTTTCCACTTCCTGTTCTGTTTTAGGGCACAGTGCTGCTGCTATTGGAGTTAAGTGGTCGCCTGTTTCACCCCTAAGGCTAGGTGTTTACCAGATCGGTGAGGCTGTGAGTTAAAGAAAGTAGATGCTAGGTCATTTAAGAAAAACGTAACTTTTCTGAAAGCTAAATCATAGAGAAATGGCCGTACAGAAGAACCGAGATGAGATCTCCATTAAAAAACCAATGGAAATATAGCATGATGCAATAGAGGATTCATTCCAAACCTTTTTGATTCTAGAATTTATACTCCTAATCCTAGTGTTAAGTAGCAAACCTAAGTTGATCTCCCTGAGCCTCAGTTTCTTTTTCTATAAAACGGAGATAGCAACACCTCATAGTGTTGCTGTCGGGATTAAATCCAATAATGTATGTGAAGCAATGTACACACAAAAGACAATATGTAAATGTTTCCTTTTGTCCTCCTTCCGTCTAGCCCAAATCTTCATGAGAAGAGACAATATCTAGATTTTGAAAAACTTTGTTGCGATGTTAGAAAACAGTAATTAAACAGACTGAATTTCCAGACGTGCCCAAATGCCAGTGAAGCCAGTATTAAAGCAGAGCTGCAAGGACTGAAACGTGAATCCATGAGCCGTGAATGATTGAGAATTGACTATAAACTGAGAATCACTTTATGTTCTGCTTTTCGGCCCTGCATTACCAGGGACTGAACAATGGAAGGTTTGCACGGAAGTGAAATAGCTGGAACGTTTCAGGAGGAAAAGCAGCAATGTAACAAGCAGCACAGCCACAGGCGTTAATTGTTTGAACAACGTCTGATTTATCTCTCAGGTATGTGCAGCAGTGGGGGACACTGCAACTCAAACTCCACAGACAATCCCCAGTCTCATTTTAACCTCCAAAGTCTTCCTCCACCAAACTTTTCATTAGACCATCAAAAGAGGTGAGATGGGGGAACCGAGTGAATCTCTGAGTCTGCTAGAGGTAATAACTGTAAATGACATGGTTTTAATATTACCGGCTAGCATAAATTTGAAAATCATCCCTGAAACCCCAGCACTGATTACTCATTGCTATATTGCAACATATGGCTTATTAAAATAATGGTTTATTATCTCTCACAGTTTTGTGGGTTGACTGGGCTCACCCTGAGATCTCTCATGCAGTTGAAGTCAGACAGAGGCTAAGGCTGCATTGATCTGAAGGTTCTGTTGGGCTGGGATGTCCCCTGGCTGATGCTGACTGCTGAGAGCTCTTCCGGTGCTGCCCGTCTGAATGCCTCCCCATGGCCTTTCCACGTGGCTTAGAGCTCTCCCAGCGTAGGAGCAGTTCTCACAGCCCAGAGGGTGACCTGAGAGGTCCCAGTGGAAGCTTCTGACCCTTTCTCAGAAGTCCCAGAGTGTCACTGCTGCCTCATTTTATGGGTCAAGCAAGCCACTCTGGTTGGATATTGAGTCTTGACTTCTTGATGGGAAGTGGCAAGGTCGCACTACAATGAGCGTCTCTGTTGGGGATGTTGTGATGGCCATCTCTGGAACATACGATCTGCCAAACCCAACTCATCTGCTCCTGTTCCAGCTGCCAGTAGAGTTCGCTGGTATCTGGGATGGTCTTGGGCTCCAGCTAGTTTAAGTACTTTCTCCACTTACCTGTGAACTCAGAAAAATTCACAATTAGCGAAATGCATAAAGGAAATCAGAGAGTTTGGGTTTCAGAAATAAATCATGTTTATTTCACAAATCAGACTCTTGCCTGCTTATTCTTGGTGCCGCTGCCTTGATCAATATGCTGTTCAGAATTCTGTATTTCTATCTACCTTGGCCATGAAAATCCTGTTGTCCTCCTCACCTCTGCTTTGACCTTTTTTGTGTTTCAAATGCTTGACCTGCTTCTGATCCCTGATACCCAAGACCCATCACCTCTGTCTTCAGGATCTGCCGTCCAGACTGTTGGATGGTGCAGGACAGGTTCCGTAGCTCCTGCCTTTACCTCTGGGCTTACAGATACTTGCCTCTGATGTATTGGAAACCTTAATCTTCAGCTTTCCTACCTCAGCTTCACTTTTACCCAGGCCTCTTCAGGTTTTTAATTTTTATCAGGTTGGTTCCTTTGGTGTCTACCTCCGTCAGGATGGAGGTAGATTTACACCTAGACCTGAAGTTTTCCTTTCAGTGAAAAACAAAGATTCCTTGCTGCCCAACATTTAGTTTCAGTCCCTTAAGACTCCCCAGTGTCTTCAGCCTTTGACACCGCCTATATTATTAGGCTGTCATTCTCTCTGGATGTTGGCTACTCCTGTATTCGAATGACTCAGGAGATACATTGGCTCTAGTCTCAGTCATTTAGTGTGTTTTGGCAAGGATTCAGCAAAAGCTTCTGTTAACTCATTTAACATACTGAAGGCAATACTTTTAGGAAGGGAGGTAGGGGAAACCCCAAGGGTTTGAATAAGTGTTTTAATGGACTGAAAATAATGGATGCAAGTGGAACGTAATTAAATTTCAGAATTTGTAATTTGTCCTCATAGGCCTCCAATCTTGGGATGAGGTGATAGTTAAAATCCATTGGTAACTGGAAACTAGATTTCACCCCCTCCTCCCCCAGGAATTTTCCCTTTAGTGATTTCTTATTAAATTTCTTTATACTTATGTAATCTAAAGTCTCTATTTTGTATGGCTAGAAATCATTGTATAAAATATGTCTTTTCCAGTTGGGGAAAACAGGAACATTCTACTTTATTAGGTAACGGTTTTCTTGACCTTCTTTCAACTCTTAAATTGAATTGGAAAGTTTCTTTTTAATTGATTATCTATTATGTCCTTAGGCCATGTAGGTATCTATAAACGTGTGGGTGAGGAGCATCATTAGGATGAATAATCCTTTCCCTCCGTGATTTTCATTCAATGGGAGAGAGAGCACGCTCACCCAAACAGCCAGGATGCCAGCACAGCGCGATGCTTGTTATTGAGAAGTATAAATTTCGCCAGGTACCATTTGTGATGTGACTCGAGAAATGGGCTGTGATTTGCCAGGAGTGACTGGGGAGTAAAGAGGGCATTCGAAGTGGAAATAAATAAAACCTTGAGTAAAGGTATAGAGGCAGGTCCACACAGGATCTTTTAGACAAATGGTAGCTAGATGAGTTTGGGGAGGACAAAAGATGTATTTAAGGAAATAGTGGATCTGTGAGACGAGAGAGGTAGGTTTGAGCCTTCTGGGGAGCGGCTTACAGTGCCTCGGGAGCGTCTGTAGTAGCTACCGAGAATTTTGTGCCATGTTAGGCCTGTCGTCTAACTAACTCAAATCGGGAAAGGTGTTCGCGGTACATTTGTGGTAGGGAGCTCTGGAGCTCCAGTTAGGGACAAGAAGAGCACAGCATTGGCTTGCTGAAGTCTTGCAGTATTTTAACATGTGTGGTTTGGACTTGAAGGATGCTGGGAGCCTGGGTTAGTAGGGAACAGGGAGAAGTGGGAAACGGAGAAAGCCTACATCTAGGGGAACTAGTGTGGGACTAAAGGCGGCCTTGAGAGAAGGGCCCACAGTCTGAATCTCAGGGGTGAAAGGGAAGTGGCCAACACACGTCTTAGTTTGCATGTCTCAGGAGCCTTCATTCTGGAAAACTTCGGGCAGCAGGAAAACTGGGTCGATTGGGAGGAACTACCTTGTTTCTGGAAGGTTTATCCAATTTGAAATGGGACCCCAACCAGAGGCTGGAGATACAGGATCGGTCTTTGACTACGAGCGGAGGGTCCTAGCAAAGATTTGTTCATTTGAAAGGGTTCTAATCCAAAGAATAGGGCTCAGGGACATACAGCAGAGCAGCTCAGTGATGGGGTTGTGCAGTCAGGTCACCTAAGTTCAAGCCTTAATTGAGCCATTTTTTTTAGCTGTGTAGCCTTGGACACATTCCTTCACCGTTCTGAATTTTGTTTCTCTTTGTGTTAATGGAGAAAGAGCCGGCTCGCAGACTTACTGTGAGGATTAGATGACATCACTTTGTCAAGTGCCTGCTACATTCCAAGCATGCAGTAAACGGTTAGTGGGCTGGCTTGCCTGCTGTGAAATCGCATCCATACTGCCCGCTTAAAGGTCCCTGCGAGACGTCACTTCCTTGCCTTACCTGCTCCATCTAGATCTGGGTTAGAGTTTTCCCCAGAGAAACACTGGGGTGATATTCAAAAGCTAAGAGAAGGAGGCCCTATTCTTTGGAGGCAATTGGAACTGGAGTCATGGACAGATCCCCGAGCTTTCCAGGGAGCCCTCAAGATCAACCGCGTCCATGCTTCAGGCCGAGGTGGATGGTGGTAGCTTCCCAACCCTCTCTCCCCCAGCCCTTCCAACAGGTACGTAAACCTCTGAATCCTTGTACTAAAATACTTGCACCTGAAATGCACAGAGTACCTTCTGTCTCCCTGCCTCAGTCTGAGCAGATGTAAGTGGCTATTGCTACTATTGTTAATTTTGCAAGGCAGGGCCTTCACTCTAGGAAGGGAAATAGGAGAGTAAATTAGTAAGCCTGGATGGAAGCGTGGTCGCAAGTCAGAGGCCTGGTTTTTGGTGGTCAGGGAGGTCCTCAGTGCTCCCCTCTGCTTGGCCCACTTGCCGAGGGGCTAGAGCATGGGAAGAAGTGGAGTCGGGGTGTCCAAAGGGTGGATACAGAGAGCGAAGCTGACCTAAGACAACCGGAAGTGTCTCAAACACAGGACCAGGCTGTGGCAGAAAAGTAAAGACTGGAATGCAGGGAAGAGTGACCAGTCCTGGAGGAACCTTCACGTAAGCGTTAACATTGGGGTAAAGACTCAGAAACACCACAGTTGGGACAAGAAGGCTGGGAGACTTTGTGGTTAGGAGTGTAAAGCTAGAAAAACGGCCAACAGTTTGGCATGCACCTGATGTTTCTGCTCACGGGCCCGTGTGGCTTCTGCACGTACAGGGAACAGCTGAGCTTAAGGGACCCAGCGTGGAGTGGAGTAGAAAGCTAGACTGAGTTGGGCAGTGAGATGGAATTTAGAGCCCACAGGATGATGGCTCTTAGACTAGGAATGCACTAGAAACCTTGCTTCAAACTGACTCAGGACTGGGCGGGGCTTGAAGAGCCCCAGTTACCTGGATGGGACCAGGAAAGGCAAGGACTGCCCACAGCAGATCCGGGCTCAGGCTTTGAGCTGCCCACTTAGGTGTTCTTGCTTTGGCTCCACATTTTAAAGGACAAAGAGTGATTTCTATAGAAAGAATATAAACTAAAACCTTGAAATATAATGACACTAGTCGGTTTTTATAGCTGGCTGTGCAAATTTATTGATTATGCTTCTAAGAAAATAGTATCTCATTTTGTGCCTCAATCAGCATTTTCTAGTTCATGCTCAGAGTCATCCACAGACATTTTTCACTGAACATAGCTTCTATTAATTGAGCACAAACTGTTATTCATTTTTATTTTAGAAATGACCCTTGCCCAGAAAATTCTAGCAATTTTTGTTGCTACCATTTGTGCATTTAAGAATTCTGTTTTCTTTTAACCAACTGACTTTTAGTCAATTAGCTTTCTTTTGGAGTTTTTGGATAAAAAGTTATCGAAAAAATATTTTTATCAGAAAATATTCAAATTCATTTACAAGTACATAACAGAGAGGCTTGTATCCACAACTCAGCTGTAATAAATATCTTCCACATTTAGTTTAGTTCCTTTCTTAATCCCATCACCTTCCAACCCCTGCCCAGAGTTACACTCTACGCTTAACTTCCATGCAACTTTCATTGCAAATATATGTATCCATCAAATACTACCATTTTCTCTGTTTTTAAATATATAAACCAAACTCTATGTGTGATTCTGTAACTAGATTTCTTTCAACTTTGTTTTCCAGATTTATACATTCCAATACTTCTACTTCTTGCTTATTCATTTAGACTGTTCTGTAGTTCCCTGTTATTACTGAACAATGCCTTATTTGTCCATGTTTCAGTTATGGATATTTAGATGGTTTCTGTCTTAAATTTTTTTTTCTGTTATTGCCATAATGCAATGAATGTCTATGGATGGATGGATGAATAGATGTGTACACATATGCATGTATGGCACAGCTGGACTTCGGCAACCAAGTGTGGAGTGGGTTGGAAAGTACATGTACACACGTGTGTGCATCAGCACACACACACCTAGTTTCCTATCTCTTTTTGTGCATATGTACCAAAATTTCAATTCATAGATCTAAGGATGCTTGATAAGGTTAATCACATCTTCATCTTTGTAAGCACCTCTTTGATCCTTTTCTGTTTGTCCATTTCTGTTTCCCTCAGAACTTAATTATAAAAATGAGATCACTAGGTAACATTTAACCAAACTCCTGACTTATGCTCTACTGAATGTACACAATGCCTTGCCAAACCTGTTCGTTCTTTTCCCAGATTAAAAGGAGTAAAAATGAAAAATTAAGTAGTTAGAGAATGACTGACTCTCTACCCTCAGCTTCCCTTTTAGCAAATTTGCAGGCAGACATGAGGGCAAGATAGCAACCAAAGGAAGGTCAGGAGGAATCAGCAAATCTGCACTCCATGGAAGAATGATGAAGAATCTGACCTCCTCCCTTAATGATTAATTGGGAGTATATCCCCTTTTTTCCTTTAAAATCTTCCGTTGCTGAGCAGAATCTTCAGAGCTGATTTTGGGGCATGAGTCTGCCTTCTCCCCAGTTGGTCAGGTTCCTGATGAAAGCAACCTTTCCTTTCCAACCAACACTTGTCTCTCGAGTACTGACTTTCTGAGCAGCGAGCAAGCAAACCTGAGTTCAGTAAACAGTTTTACTAGAGATGTTGCCAAATTACCTTTGAAATCATTTCAGTCTTTCCCCCTCGACCAGCAGTGTGTATGAGAATCCCCGTGTTTCCTCTTGTTTTCCAACATCTGGTATTTCTGGACTTGTTGACTTCTACTAGTTTGATGGGTGTGAAATGGTGTCTTGATATATTAACTTGTACTGTCTTCACTATTAGTGAGCTGAGCATCCTTTCAAACATGTGGTTCTCTGTAAATTGTCTGTTTATATCCTTTGCCACTGGGGGGTTTGTCTCTTTCTTATTGATTTAGAGAACTTCCTTTGATATTCTGGATATTGATCCTTTAATGGTTACGTGTTCTCCTTTCCCAATCTTTCACTCATATTTTAACTTTTAAAAATGATGCTATTTGAGATGCAGACACCTTAAGTTTTAACTTGCATTTTAAAAATCAATTTTATCCCTGATTATTTGTACTCTATCCAACATCATAAACATATCCTGTATTTACATCTGAAAGTTTTAACTTTAAAATCATTTTCCCATTTTGATGTTTAATGCACCTGAAATGTAGTTCTGTGTATGACATAAGATAGGGGGGGTCTCATTTTTTTTTCCATATGGATAACTACATGTTTCCATGGTTATCATCCCAGAACATTTACTAAATAGCCTACATTTTCTCTATTGATTTATAGGAACATCTCTGTCATATACCAACTTTTGATATGTACATGTGTCTGTTTCATATATTTTTCCATTCCTGCATGAGTACCACACCATTTTAATTACTAAAGCTTAGTAACATTTTTTATATTAACTTATCATTTTGTATAAGAGAAGTGATTCCTTGAAGATGGGGTAAATGTGCCTGTAAAATTGTGGGGAATTAGGGTCCTTTCTGGGGTAAAGATTATAAGAAATTCACATTCTTTAATGGCTGTTTCTTGAGCCAAATTTGATTTTTTTTTTTGCTGTTCTAGAAAATTATCTATTTTATCTAACTTTTAAAGTTCATTGGCATATTCTTGTTTAGTCAATCCTGGAAAATCAGAACAGTTATCTTTGAAAATATTCTTCTCCACTATCTTTTTTATTCTGTTCTTATAGCACTATTATACAGTATTTTTGAGTCTCTCTGTGTTTCTCTCCCTCTAGCCATATAGATGTAGATGTCTTTAAAGTCTCTTTGTCTCTCTGTGCTGCATTCTGAGTGAATTCTTTTTTTTTAATTTTTCTTTTTATTTATTTATTTTTTATTTGAAGGGAGGCAATTAGGATCTCTTATTTAATTATTTATTTAATAGAGGTACTGGGGATTGAACCTGGAACCTCACGAATGCCAAGCATGAGCTCTACCACTTGAGCTATACCCTCCTCCCCAGGTGAATTCTTTAGATTGCATTCCAAATTACAATTCCCTTTTCTCTTTGTCTGCAACCAGGACTTTATCTTCTCTATACATCATGTTTTAATGTCAATGCTTATATGTTTAATTTTACTATTTTTCATTTACCATCATCTGTTCTTATTTTATTGCTAACGGCTTTGGATTTAGGATGTCTTGTTTATTTCTATGAGTAGCGTTCCTTTATTCATCTCTTTGATTATGCCAATTTGATTGGCGCCAATCCACATTATGATTTATGGGCCCATTTATGTCTCTCTTAGGTGTAGTTTTACTTACATATTTTGGTGTTTTACTTACATATTTTGGTATTTTACAGGCTTATTATGTGTAGAAGGTTGTTACCTCTTTCTCTGTACTTATTTCTCCCTGTTTAGTAGTTTTAGAAGTTGCACGCATTTGCCTCCTACCTGACCACCTTGAGCCTCTCCTACTGGTGACTCCTGGCTCTGGTTCCTCAGTTATGATGGGGCAGTTGCAAAATCAGTCACCGAGGCAGGGGCTGGTGCGCTCAGCATCTTGTTGCAAGGTGATATGAGAACTCACCTGCCTCTTTAGGCATGAGGCTTACATAAGTACCAGCCACAGGCAATAGTCGGCAGCATCATTCTCCCTCCTTTCAGGATTGCAGGGGTTCCACGCCCACTTGTTCCTCAGCAGGACCCAAATTCCCATGATCCTTTGCCTATGTGTGTATTCAGAGGCCCCTAGGCTGTCAGATGTCCTGTTCATTACTGAATGTTTCCTATTGCTCCTTGGAGTTATCTCAGCTTTGAATGTGTCATATTTTAAAATGCTCTTTTACAATATTTTATTTATCATTGCTATGTGTTTGAAACAAAAAAATTCTCAAAACATAAACAATTGGGAGAACAAACTAATTTAAAAAAGTAAAATCCTTCTAAAAATAGTTTAAGGTTAATTCACACTTATTTTGAATAGCAGATTTTCAGTCTTTGTTTCTTACTTGTCTTTTCATGGTAGTTAAGGGGTTGACTAGCCTTATGCCTGCTTATTCATTTTTATCTTTGTGTTTGAACTTAACTTGCCCACATACTGTAATGTTGTTGAGTGGTTCAAACACGTACGTTAAGCTCAAGAATTATTTAAACGCTATAGTTCTAGTCCCAAGGAAATTGTTGCTGGTTTTAATCAAGAAAAAAAATTATGAGGTTTCTTTTGTAAATTTAAGTCAGTTCTCAGCTCACTCTTAGAACCACTATTATTCACACTGTTTTTGTTTTAGATTGTGTCATGGGAAATTTGAATACTTAGCTTACAGCCCACAGAACAACATGGTAATGAGGATTAAATGAGGAAATGTATGTTCAAACACTTTGTAAATTTTAAAGCCCTATGCAAATGTGAGTTAATTTTTATCAGTTTCATGCAAATTATTCTCTGTTTCGAATTATGCAGAAAGGCTGTTTTAATAGATTTTGTTCTGTCGAACAAAAGTTCTGTTTCCAAGTCATAGAAAAGTATATGAATTATCCTGGTTTGCATTTTAATACTATCATTAAAGCTTAATTGACAATTGCTAACATCTTATTAAGCAGTGAAGTAGGCAGTCATCATAAACTCAAGACTGTGGGTACTTGCAGTCCCCAAATTAATAGTCTTTAGATGGGAAGAGCTGAATATTTCAGCAATTTTTGTAATAATGTAATTGATCAGAACTCTGCGGGGCCTTCTCGGGACAGACCCCTCTCCCCCACATTTCCTCTGCCTGCCTCTTGTTTGTAGAAAAGCTTTAGCCTCTCGTGAGTCACAAAAGAATGGCTCAAGAATTAATGAGTGAAAAAAATGTAAACATATAGCAACAAAAATAGTAGTCGGGCCAAGAGAACTGGTAAGAATTTAACTAGTAAATCAGCCATTAGCAGTCACAGAATCTTTAGTTCCTCCCTGAAGGACACAGATAACAGTGTATGATGCACATTTCTGAGTCATTTTGCAGATACTAAAATCCCTACCAAGCGGCAGAAGCTAACTGCCGGATGACCATGAGCCCCTAGACCAGCTGGATCCTGAGGATTGATGACGTTAACCCTGTGACACCACCCTGTTACCTCACCGTCAACCAATCAGAGAATTGTGCATGAGTTGATCACATATCCTGTGACTCTGCCTCATCTGACTTTAAAATCCCTTCCCTGAAACCCGTCAGGGAGTCCAGGTCTTTTAAGCAGGAGCTACTCATATTTTTTGCGTGGCCCTTGCAGTACACCTTTCTCTGCCCCAAATACCGAGGTTTCAGTTTGTTTGACCTCTCTGTGTGTCTGGCACACAAACTTAGATGTAACAACAATAATAGAATTAAGATATGGTAGAACTGTTTTTCTTTCTAATTTCTTTACATGGTAGGTTAGGCTGTTAATTTGAGATTTTTATTGTTTCTTGAGGAAGCTCTGTATCACTATAAACTTCCCTTTAGAACTGCTTTGCTATGTGCCATACATTCTGGAAAGTTATGTTTTTGTCTTTATTTGTCTCATGGTATTTTCTGATTTCCTCTTTGATTTCTTCATTGACCCATTTGTTTTTCAGTAGTATGTTTTTTAGTGTCCATCTGTTTTTCTTTTTCTCACTTTTCTTCCTGTAATTGATTTCTAGTTTCATACGATCGTGGTCAGAGAAAATGCATGACAGAATTTCTGTCCTCTTAAATTTGTTGAGGTTTGTTTTGTAACCTAGCACGTAATCTCTCCTGGAGAACATTCCATGTGCCCTTGAAAAGAATGTGTATTCTGCTGTTTTTGGATGGAATGTCCTGTATATATCTATTAAGTCCAACTGGTTTAATGTGTCATTGAAGACCACTGTTTCCTTATTGATTTTCTGACAGTATTATCTGTCCATTGATATTAGTGGGGTGTTAAAGTCCCTACTATTACTGTATTATTGTCAATTTCTCTTTTGATGTCTGTTAGTATTTACTTTATGTATTTAGGTGCTACTGTATTGGGTGCATATATATTAATGAGTGGAATATCCTCTTCTTGTATTGATCATTTTATCTTTATATAATGCCATTCTTTGTCTTTTGCTATGCACTTTGTTTTAAAGTCTATTTTGTCTGATACATGTATTGCTATCCCAGCATTCTTGTCATTTCCATTTGCATAGAATACCTTCTTCCATCCCTTTACTTTCAATCTCTGTGTCTCTTTAGCTCTGATGTGACTCTCTTAACAACAGTATATAGAAGTACTAGAACTAATTGAAGAATTCAGCAAGGTAGCAGTTTACAAGATTAACATTCAAAGATCAGCTGCATTTCTTTACACTAACGATGAATCAACAGAAAAAAGAAAGTAAAGAAACAATCCCCTTTAAAATAGTACCCAAAGGGGCTAGGGATAAATCTAACCAAGGAGGTGAAGGACTTATACATGGAAAACTATAAACCATTGATGAAGGAAATTAAAGAAGACTTAAAAAAATGGAAAGATATCCCATGCTCCTGGATTGGAAGAATCAAAACTGTTAAAATGGTCAGACTGACCAAGGCAATCTACAGATTTAATGCAATCCCTATCAAAATAACCAGGACATAGTTCACAGAACTAGAACAAATCATAATAATGTTTATCTGGAACCACAAAAGACCTAGAATTGCCAAAGCATTACTGAAGAAAAAGAAAGAGGCTGGAGGAATAACTCTCCCAGACTTCAGACAATACTATAGAGCTACAGTCATCAAGACAGCATGGTATTGGTAGAAAAACAGACATATAGACCAATGGAACAGAATAGAGAGCCCAGAAATGAACCCACAAACTTTTGGTCAACTCATCTTCAACAAAGGAGGCAAGAATATACAATGGAATAAAGACAGTCTCTTCAGCAAATGGTGTTGGGAAAACTGGACAGCAGCATGTAAATCAGTGAAGCTAGAACACTCCCTAATACCACACACAAAAATAAACTCAAAATGGGTCAAAGAATTAAACATAAGACAAGATACAATAAACCTCCTAGAAGAAAATATAGGCAAAACATTATCTGACATACATCTCAAAAATGTTCTCCTAGGGCAGTCTACCCAAGCAATAGAAATAAAAGCAAAAATAAACAAACAGGACCTAATGAAACTTACAAGCTTCTGCACAGCAAAGGAAACCATAAGTAAAACAAAAAGACAACATACAGAATGGGAGAAAATTTTTGCAAACAATGAAACTGACAAAGGCTTGATCTCCGGAATATAAAAGGAGCTCATACGCCTTAATAAGAAAAAAAACAAAGAACCCAATCCAACAATAGGCAGAAGACCTAAGTAAGCAATTCTCCAAGGAAGAAATACAAATGATCAATAGGCACATGAAAAAATGCTCAATATCCTCAATATCACTAATGATTAGAGAAATGCAAATCAAAACTACGATGAGTTGTCACCTCACACTGGTCAGAATGGCCATCAATCAAAAGTCCACAAATGACAAATGCTGGAGAGGCTGTGGAGAAAACGGAACCCTCCTACACTGCGGTGGGAATGCAGTTTGGTGCAGCCACTGTGGAAAACAGTATGGAGATTCCTCAAAAGACTAGGAATAGACTTACCATATGACCCAGGAATCCCACTCCTGGGCATATATCCAGAAGGAACCCTACTTCAGGATGACACCTGCACCCCAATGTTCATAGCAGCACTATTTACAATAGCCAAGACATGGAAACAGCCTAAATGTCCATTGACAGATGACTGGATAAAGAAGTGGTGGTATATTTATACAATGGAATACTATTCAGTCATAAAAAACGACAATACAACGCCATTTGCAGCAACATGGATGTCCCTGGAGAATGTCATTCTAAGTGAAGTAAGCCAGAAAGAGAAAGAGAAAGAAAAATACCATATGAGATCGCTCATATTGGAATCTAAAAAAAAAAAAAAAAAAAAAAGGAACATAAATATAAACCAGAAACAGATTCATAGACATAGAATACAAGCTTGTGGTTGCCAAGGGGGTGGGGGATGGGAAGGGACAGACTGGGATTTCAAAATTTGTAGATACTGACAGGCACATGCAGAATAGATAAACAAGATTATACTACATAGCACAGGGAAATATATACAAGATCTTGTGGTAGCTCACAGAGAAAACAAATGCGACAATGAATATGTGTATGTTCATGTATAACTGAAAAATTGTGCTCTACACTGGAATTTGACACAACATTGTAAAATGACTATAACTCAATAAAAAAATGTAAAACAAAACAAAACAAAACAAAAAACAGTATATAGATGGATTTTTTAAAAATCCAATCATCCACCCTATGTCTTTTGATTGGAGCATTTAGCCCATTGACTTTTAAAGTGATTATTGATAGTATGTCTTTATTACCATTTTGTTACTTATTTTCTGGTTGTTTTTGTAGTTGTTCTCTTTTCTGTACCACTTTTAGTTTCTTCCCTTGTAGTTTGATGATTGTTTTTGGTGGTGTTCTTCTGTTCCTTTCTGTTTATTTTTCTGTACTTGCAGGTTTTTGATTTGAGGTTACCATGGAGTTTATGTATGTTGTCCTTTATCTACTTGTTTTAAACTGATAGTCATTTAAGTTTAAACATATTTGAAAAGATCTACATTTTTCACTCCTCTCCCGCACGTTTAGTGTTTCTGGTGTTGTATTTTACATCTTTATATTTATCTCTTAACTGCTTATTATAGTTATAGTTAATTTTATCAATTTTTAAACTTTGTACTCATTAATTTAAATGGTTGATTCACAGCATTTACTATATATTTTCCTTTACCAGTGGGATTTTGCCTGTCCTATAAGTTTTTATATCTTGTTGTAACTTTTTTCTTCCACTTAGAGAAGACCTTTAACTTCTTTTAGGGTCAGTTAAAATGCTCAGTGTTTTCCATGAGGTCTCTTAAACTCTCCTCATTTTTTTAAAACTCATTTTTGTTTTTGCTGCTCCGATCAGGTGATAGTCTGTCTTCCTGATCACTACATTCTTCTGTACCACGTAATCTGCTGTTAATTTTTTCTAGTGTATTTTTCTTTTCAGTTATGGTATTCCTCAGCTCTGACTGGTTTGTATTTATATTTTCTCATTCCTTGTTAGAATTCTCACTGTGTTCATCTATTCTTTTCCCAAGTTCAGTCAATCTTCTTATTTCTATTGCTTTGAACTCTTTATTTGGTGAACTTGTTTATTTATTTCTTTAGGGTGTTTTCCAGAATTTTTTTTCTTGTTCTTTAATTTGAAACAGAGTCTTCCTTCTTTTCTCATTTTGTTTAACTTTCCATCTCTATGAAATTAGGTGATGCAGTTACCTAACCAGATCTTTAAGGGGTATGCTTGTGTGGGAGCCCTCCTATGCAGTCTGCATGTGCCAGTGGCTTTGGTGGGAGAGCTGGATCTGAAGTGAGCATGGGTCATGTCTTTCGCCAGGGTGTCCTGGCAGCTATCACCTTCATGAGGTGGTGCTGGAGATGGAGGGGCTAGAGCCAGAGCCAGATGTGAGCAGGGGCCTCTCCTGTGCTCAGTGGCAGTCACTGCTCAATCGGGGGTGGTGTCAGGGCTGAAGGTACTGGAGCAGAAGCCCTAAGAATCAGATCTGAGCTGATTCTGTTCTCTCTGAGTGTAACCTCCCTCTTCCCCACAAACAGCATTTCTGCCCTAGTGGAGAGCAGTGCTGGAGCAAGAGGAGCTGGAGTGGGCACCCAGTGAGGGCCAGGCTGTGCACTGGGATGGTCCCAGCAAGCTGGCCAGAGCCTCACGCAGTTTTCAGTCTGCTACCTCTGCGTGCTCGCTGGCAATGGCTGCCCTTGCCCAGGTCAGATTCAGGGCCAGGTCTTAGCCTGTTCTGCTTCCTCCAAGTGTGTGCAAGGCCCCTCGCAATGGCACCTTCGCCCCACCGGGGAACAGCACCGGAGTAAGAGTAGTGGGTAGTGGGTGCCCAGCGTGGGCCAGGGTGCGCACAGGGGTGATCTGGGGTCTCTAAAGTCCTGCTGCAGAAACACTCACCTTCCTTGTCAGAATGAAATGAGAACCAGAATCATCTACTCCACACTCAGTGTGGACAGTGAGAACCCAAACCACCACTTAATGTCTATATTAACATGATTTTGTTAGTCTGTTGTCTTAATAAGCAAAACTTTATTTTATTAGAAGCTTTTTTCCAGGCAAATGACTTGATTGTTCATTACAAGAACATCCCCAAAGTCTCATTAACTCTTCCGTAGAAAGCATTAGTGGATGGTTTGCACCCTAAGACTCTTTGAGTCTCACACTTCAAGATCCCCGTGCTGTTTCTCCTAACCCTGGACTGTTGTAGGACAATCCTTCCTCGACCCCAGTCAGGTCCCCACATTGAAAGAGCCTCCTTAAACAAAACCTCTAGCTCTCAACAATTCTGACACTGCTTCTCCTGACCAGCCCCCACCCTGATGTGGCCACAGCTCTACAGGGAGGGTTCTGTCTCTTCCTACCATCAACAATAGACTCAGCTTTATCTAACAATGGGCTGTGTTGGTTTTACTGAGGGAGGAACAAGACAACGAACTGGTTACTCCCAGACATAAATTGCATAATTATAATTTTTGCCTGCAGGCACAATCACTCTCTCATTCATCCCGTGTTCCTACAGGTTCATAAATTAAAGATCTCCACCCCTTGTTGAGTAGCTTTGTTCCCATACCTCACCCCCTTTGTACTACCCTCGGCAGCAGAACAATTCTTGGGCACATCCGCTCAGCTTGTTGAAGAGATGCATATGTTCTCTGTGTTTCTGCCGCTGATTGGTGGGATACGAGCCCTGGCAGGGCTTCTTGGTCCCAATGCTGGATGGCCAAATTGATCCAGCTCCAGGGGGATGTAATAGGAAGCTGTGTTTTATCCTTGGATCCAAACCATGCCTTCTAATTTAGCTTTGCCGGCCATAAAGCTGACGTTTTTGCCCCTGCGTGACTCCTGTATGTGTTCCTTAATTGTTTTGGAATCTACAGGGGGAGGAGATGTGATTGGTGGTCTTTTTTATTCTCAGAGCAGATCCAGCCTGCTTGTGATTCTTAATCCCTCTGAGTTAACACACTTCGCACTACCAAATGGATGACACAGACAAGCTGTAAGTGTCAAAAAGGATACAGATGTCAAGTCACTCCCAGCTGGAATGCTTAGGAAGAACTTCATGGACGAAATAATATGAGTTAATATCGAAGGAAGAAGTCACTTACACTGGCAGAGAAATGTAAGGAGGGTTCAGAAGGGAGGAAGTGAGTAAACTGGCAGTTCAGGAGGTGCCTGATGGGAGTGATGGTGAGTCTCTGGAGAAGCTCAGGAACGTTCAGCCCCCAGGAGTAGTCAAGCCTGGCACTGTGGAAAGGTTTTGTTAGGATGTAGAGGGAATTAAAGCAGGAAAAGTGGGTGGGAGCTAGGTTTAGCTGGTGCAAGCATTTGAATAATGAAAGGCACAATTTTGAAAACGTAATGAATTGGCTAATGAAATTGGAAGTAATTCTTCAAACCTGCAACTAGGAGACAATTTAAAAACAATCATTTCTAGAATCTGGAACTGTTTTGTTTGTTTTTTCTGGTTGCTCACTAAGATAAGGCACTTGTATACACCCCCCACCCCCACCATGGACTTATAATTCTTTCAGAAGTGCTCAGCGCTTTGCATCTAATGCCCATCCCATGGCTTCCACACCCAGTAAAGCTGACTTACTGCCATCTCCAACAGATATGTGAGAAGAGGTGAAAAATAACACAGTAATCACGCTGTGAAATCAAGCACCATTGCTGTCAAATTCAACGTCTCATTGTGCTTCTGAGTCATGGCCACATCAACAAAATAAATTAAAAGGATAGGATTATAAAATACTATTAAGGTATTAACATTTCAACATTTCACAAGTTAGCCACAGAGTCTTTATTTTCTTAGCATGCCATCGACTTGCTTATTTTCTAAAAACCTTGTATAATTAGGTATTCATTTTTCAAAAAAATCTTTTGACATAAATCACTGATATGCTAAATTATAGTTTGCTTAAGAATTCCAAGGGCTTTCTGATAGGAAAAGGATGAGACTCCTGTTAAAAGATGATTTTCAGAAAAAGGTAAAATACCCTTGTACAGATATAAAAATTAACATATGTTAAAGATTTTATTTTATTCATATAGGAGAGAACGATCCATCCAATTCAAATCAAAACTAAAGGAGCACAAATTGATCTGGAGTCAAGGAATTGAACTGCAAATAGAGGTAACTCTGGTTTTTCCCAGAAGGGAGGGAAGTCAGTGGGAACTTGAATGGGAGACACAGAATTTGCATGTCTAGTAACTTACAAAGAGCTACCAATAGATCAAAGCAATGACATGTTAGAATATGAGCTCCTGAAAGGACGTGCTCCAAGCAGCGATGTACAGTTTTCACTGAAACACAAATCTTATTCTAAACTTCCAGTTCTTTCTTGAGAATCAGAGTTTTGGAAACTTTTGAGAGAATGTGGGAGTTCCCCACTGAGGACCTGACATAGGGAGAGTCAGGGAAGTCCCTGAAATAAAATTATCATGAAGGTAGAAAGATGTAAGACCAGTGGGAAAGGTGGTTTCAGATTTACGAGGTGGCTGGTTCTGGCCAAGCCTCCTGGACCGGCTTGAGCCTTGTGAAGTAGCTGCACCCATCTGGGTGTTTTCTGCTTGTTTCTCTGGAGGCACTTAGTGTCCTTCTCTACTCCGGGATTACATCATAGGCTCCCTTGCCCTCTTGTTTCCAGTTGGGTTTGCCAGTGGGACACAAGAGGATACTGAGGAGTAAACCTGGGTGTGCATCTCCTGCAGTGTCCTGCGTCTGGTCCCCGACATCCTCTCCCTGCACCTGCCCTTCAGGCATAGGGCTGGTAGCAGCTCCCCGCGGCTGCTGGCTCTAGAGTGTTGTGCCACCCCTTAGATTTCCCGGTGTCATGCCCATACTTCTGAAAATAGTGTCTTTTAAGCAGTAACTATTTGTTTTAAAATATTTGCTGGGACTTTGAAAAATAGAGTGTGTAGATCAAAGGCGTGAATCCAGAAGCCCAGGCCAGTTTTGGCAAGGAGTGAGCACGACACTTGCAGTACTGACGAGGGTGGGGCGGGAGGGGGTTGAGGACAGAGTGTTCTTCCCTGCCACCTCGAAGATCCCCTGGGACCTGGCAGGGATCTCGGCAGTGGCGGTGGCAGTGACAGTGGCAGTTACTGGAGCACAAGGTGGAGGCTTTCTCTGTGTGTTCCAGCTGTCACGTTCAACAACGTGGTTTACAGTTTGAGAGATTTGCAGATATTTCTAAAGCCACTTGCTTCTTATGGCAGGTTCCTCCAGTATCAAGATAGCACAGCTGGAATTCCAGTACCTCCCCAAAGGTGGTGGAACATGTGAATTAATCCTTTAGTTATGAGTAAGACTTCTACAGAGTTTTGAGGATCTTGATGGGAAATGTGCCTGAGAGAAGAGAGAGGCCATTATTTTCATCAATAGATGAGATGAGGGCTTTAGCTATTTTACTGATATTATATTGCCTGTAATTAACTTTAACTATAATATTTCACTACAGGTTTTGATCTATATGTACATGTAGACTAATTTATACTCTAAGGTTAAATTAATATTTGAGATTAATTAATATACATATTTTTAAAATGGGGGTACTGGGAGTTGAACCCAGGACCTCATGCATGCTAAGCATGTGCTCTACCACTGAGCTATGCCCTCCCCCTCAGATTCATTAATATTTGAAGATACCCTAATTGGAAATCCAGACTTCAGAATAAGCAATGGCTATTTGAGTCCGAACAACAGGGTTCACTGTTTAGCATAAGGGATGTTAGAAATAATTGTTCATTAACGAAATAAATGTTTTTAAAGATATGTGGTTGGCAAAAATGATTGTACAGGCAGCTTGTCATTGCTCGAGTGGGTCCAGGTTTGGTGAGGCCCCATCACTTAACTCCAGAACAGGTTCCTCCACACAGCATTGAGCCCATCCCCTTTCCTACCCTCCCTCACTGTGAATACGAAGCGCTCCATCCTCTATAAGTTTAGATTAGTTGATCCTAGTGTAATAATATTACTGCATTTACTTCCGAGTGAAACTTTCATTCAAAATACTTGTTGAAATGAAAAAAGGACCGCAAAAGGGGAACTTCCCTGAGCTCACAATCACAACTGTGTATCAGGATAGCTAGGTTATGCTGCACCAACACCAGCTGGAATCTCACTAGCTTCGAACAACAAAGGTTTGCTTCTTTTATTCCTCCTATACGCCCACTGAGAGACCGTGCTGCATTGTCATCCTGACTGACAGAGCAGCCCCTCGCTGGAAACTTGTTGACTATCCTGGAAGAAGGAAAAAGGGAGCTCCCTCTGGAGAGTCTCATATTGGCAAGTACAATGTCACCTGTGCACAGAGGGCAGATAGTTAGAAATGTTTGGGTAACAGCACATGACTGCCATAGGCTGATACCTTGGTTTGTTGTTCGTATTTGTTAACAAATGTTTGTGTGAATGGCAAAATTTATTTTTATTTTACTTTTAAAAAAATTTTTCATCTCTGAAAGTACTGTATTATTTTTAAACATTTTTTGCTGAGTTATAATCATTTTACAATGTTGTGTCAAATTCCAGTGAAGAGCACAATTTTTCTGTTATACATGAACATATATATATTTATTGTCACACTTTTTTTCTCTGTGAGCTACCATAAGATCTTGTGTATATTTCCCTGTGCCATACAGTACAATCTTGTTTATCTGTTCTACATTTTGAAATCCCAATCTGTTAAATTTATTTTTAATTGAAGTATAATTGACTTACAATGTTAGTTTCAGGTGTACAGCACAGTGATTCAGTAATATATATATATATTCCTTTTCATATTCTTTTCCATTATAGGTTATTACAAGATATTGAATACAGTTCCCTGGTCCTCGTTGGTTATCTATTATATGTATATACTAATCTGTCTCTGTTCATCCTAAACTCCTAATATATCCCTTCCCCACCCTCTTTCCCCTTTGGAAACCATGAATTTGCTTTCTATGTCTGTGAGTTTGCTTCAGTTTTATAAATAAGTTCATTTGTGACATTTTTTCAGATTCCTGTAAGTAATATCATTTGATATTTGTCATCCTCTGTCTGATTTACTTCACTTAGTGTGATAATCCCTAGGTCCAACCATGTTGCTGAAAATGGAATTATTTCACTCCTTTCTATGGCTGAGTAGTATTTCATTGTGTGTGTATATATATAATATATATTACACTACTTCTTATTTATCCAATCATCTATCTTTTTTATTATTAAAAACCTTTTACTTTTGAAAGAACTTATTTTGGTGGAGTTAAGGGTGAGACAAAAGTGAGTTCCGTAACTTTTTCTTTCAAGCGTTTTCACACTGGCACGTTGTGTGCCTGAAGGTGGTGTGAGGAGTTACACTGAGACCTTGACTGCTAGTTTTTCTCTTATACACACATGCATCATAAACAGACACTTAGGTTGCTTCCACGTCTTGGTTATTGTAAATAGTGCTGCTGTGAACATTGGGTTGCATGTATCTTTTTGAATTAGAGTTTTCTCCGGATATATGTCCAGGAGTGGGGTTGCTGGATCATATGATAACTTTATTTTTAGTTTTTTAAGGAACCTCCTTACTGTTCTCCATAGTAACTCCACCAATTTACATTCTTACCAACAGTGTAGGAGGGTTCTCTTTTCTCCATACCCTGTCCAGCATTTATTGTCGGTGGACTTTTAATGATGGCCTATCTGACCTGCATAAGGTGATACCTCATTGCAGTTTTGATTTGCATTTCTCTGCTCATTTGTAATATTCAGCATCTTTTCATGTGCCTATTGGCCATCTGTGTATCTTCTTTAGACAAATGTCTATTTAGGTCTTCTGCCCATTTTATAATTGGGTTGTTCATTTTTTATTGTTGTTATTGAGTTGCATAAGGTGTTTGTATATTCTGGAAATTAAATCCTTGTCAGTCTTATCCTTTGCAAATGTTTTCTCCCAGTCCGTAGGCTGTCTTTTTGTTTTGTTTTGTTCTTTTGTTATGTTATGTATATGTTTCGTTTCTTTTGCTGTGTAAAATCTTTAAGTTTGATTAGTTCCTGTTTGTTTATTTTTGCTTATATTTCTATTTCCTTGGGAGACTGTCCTAAGAAAATATTGCTACGATCTATGTCAGAGAATGTTTTGCCTATGTTCTCTTCTAGGAGTTTAATGGTGTCTGTCTTATATTTAAACCACTTTGAGTTTATTTTTGTATATGCTGTGAGTGTTCTAACTTCACTGATTTACATGTGGCTGTTCAACTTTCCCAACATCACTTGCTGAAGAGACTGTCTTTTCTGCATTGTATGTTCTTACCTTCTTTGTTGAAGATTAATTGACCATAGGTGTGTGGGTTCATTTCTGGGCTCTCTATTCTGTTCCAATGAGCCATATGGCTGTTTTTGTGTCAATACCATGCTGTTTTGATTACTGTAGCTTTGTGTATTGTCTGAAGTCTGGGAGGGTTATGCTTCTAGCTTTGTTATTCCTCCTCAGGATTGCTTTGGCAATTTTAGGTCTTTCGTAGTTCCATATAAATTTTAGGATTATTTGTTCTAGTTCTGTGAAAAATGTCATGTGTAATTTGATACCAATTGCATTAAATCTGTCGTTTGCTTTGGGTAGTATGGCTATTTTAATACTATTAATTCTTCCAATCTGAGAGCTTGAGATATATTTCCATTTCTTTGCATCATCTTCAGTTCCTTTGTCAGTGTTTGTAGTTCTCAGTATATGTGTCCTTCACCTCCTTGGTCAGGTTTATTCCTAAATATATATATATATATATTTTGACATGATCTTAAGAGTTTTTTTTTTAACTTTTTCTTTTTGATATTTTATTGTTAGTGTAAAGAGATGCCACAGATTTTTGTGTGTTAATCTTGTATCCTGCTACGTTGCTGGATTCTTATATCAGCTGTAATAGTTTTTGTGTGGAGTCTTTAGGATTTTCTATATAGAGTAGCATGTCATTTGCATATAATGACAATTTTACCTCCAATTTTACCTGTTCTATTGTGTCATTTAGGATGTCTGTTGCCTTACTGATTTTTGTTCTGGAAGATCCGTCCATTGATGGCAGTGGAGTGTTAAAATCTCCTACTGTTATTGTATTTCCATCAGTTTCTCCCTTTATGTCTATTCGTACTTGTTTTATGTATTTAGGTGCTCCTATATTGTGTGCATATATGTTAGCGAGTGTAACATCCTCTTCTTGTATTGATCCTTTTATCATTGAAGAGTGGCCTTTATTTTTCTTTGTGGCCTTTGTTTTAATATCTGTTTTGTTTAATGTGAGTATTGCTAACTCCCCTTTCTTGTCATTTCTATTTGCATAAAACATCTTTTTCTATCCCCTCACTTTCAATCTATGTGTGTCCTTCACCCTAAAGTGAGTCTCTTATAGGCAGCATATTGTAGGCCCTTGTTTTATTATTCAATCTGAACGGCAGGATTTAGTCTGAGAATTACTTTCCTTGTAACATATTATCTGACAGAAAGGCTGGGGAAGAGGAAACAAAAAGCCCTCACCTGCCTTTAATAAATGGAAGCTATTGATATTTATCAACAAAGTATTGAACAATTATTGAATGCACAAATTGGCTTAGGGCAGTTTTAATCAAGTGGAATAAAGAAATTCATAGTTTACAAGTGAGGAAGAGGGGCATACTGGTTATAGTATTTCAGCTCACATCATCTGTAGCTTAAATGCTTATCAATTATGATGGGAACTGGAGCAAAAAGGTAACAACCTGAAGACAATCTAGTAGATTCCTCAGAAATTCTAGATTGATTTTCTTCCTTCCTTCCTGTCTTCATTCCTGTCTTCCTTTTCTTCTCTTCTCTTCTCCTTCCTTCCTTCCTTCCTTCCTTCCTTCCTTCCTTCCTTCCTTCCTTCCTTCCTTCCTTCCTTCCTTTCTTTCTTTCTTTCTTTCTCTCTTTCTCTCTTTCTCTCTTTCTCTCTTTCTCTCTTTCTCTCTTTCTCTCTTTCTTTCTCTCTTTCTTTCTTTCTCTCTTTCTTTCTCTCTTTCTTTCTCTCTTTCTCTCTTTCTTTCTTTTCTTTCTCTCTTTCTCTCTTTCTTTCTTCTTTCTGTTTATATTTAGTAAATATTTCAACATCTTGCTAATTAGTCTGTGGGACTCCATGGCACCAAAGTCAGTGAAATTCTCTCTCT
This sequence comes from Camelus bactrianus, assembly GCF_048773025.1. Lineage (NCBI taxonomy): Eukaryota > Metazoa > Chordata > Mammalia > Artiodactyla > Camelidae > Camelus > Camelus bactrianus. The sequence goes on along the minus strand of NC_133539.1, from coordinate 112,101,457 downwards.
CACTTGGCTATTAAAGCAGGTGGGCTCTGTTAAATGATCCCCTTGACTCTCAGTGATTCTGAAGGCCTATTTGGAAGTTCCTCCCTTTAGTCCCCAAAGTCATGGAATATTCAGAGAAACATCTAAATGAGAGTTAATTTCCAGCAAACAATATCCCTGCTTTCACTGCCAATTAACTCTAGCCTAGAGCCAAGCATATGATTTGGGAATGAAATTTTTTTTTTTTTTTTTTGTCATACAACACACAAAAAGCAATTATAGTGTTTTTTTTCTTATAACCAGTTAAATGACAAAGGAAATAGAACTGTTACTTAGTAATTTTCACACTCTACCCAGCTTCCTCCATGATTTAATAGGTATAAGATTCTTTTAAATCTCAAATTCCTCAAAAATTTAGCTAATTTGTAACCTAGATAAATCATCTTACATTTTGCTAGCTAAACCAACTGGTTAGATGGTGGAGTTAAAATGTATCGCATCTAGATAGAACTTTTCTCAGAAATGTTTTAATTCCGTATTGAATATTTAATTTCATATTAAATATTTATAATTCAACATAGTTGGCCTTACCCTGCCTCATAGCTGAGTATAAGGTCTTGCTGAATTATATATAGCAACCCATTGGCAAAAAGAACTAGAGAACTTTGCATTTACCTTGGTTTGAATTTAAAAAGAAAAGTGCTTGAGAAGTAGAAATGACATCAGCCATTAATTTTTTTTCTTGAATCTCAAAAGCATGTGTGCCTGTTTAAAAATTGAGTTGACATCCAAAATATTGCTGATACAAATGACGGGAAAATACTCTTAGTCCTATGAAGGCTTCAGTGAATCAAATCCACCGACTCTGACTTTTATGAGACCATAAATATGAAATCCTCCAGCGCCATGCCTGGCATACTGGGGGACATTTAATGCTGTTAGTTACAAAACCATTTAAAACTAAATACCTCTGGTAAGATAGATCCTTCTATTTCTGTTTATATAATATAGAGGTGGCTACCTAGACCAAGAAACTCATTTATTTCTACCTCTAGAGATAATATGCTTTTACATAATATTCACAATTGAGGCATTTGAAGAACATTGAAACCATCTTGTTTACCAAAGCTTCTCACTAAGAATGTAGATTTTGGGGCTGTATCTAAACTTATGGGTCAAACTCTCAAGGTGGTATGACCCAGGAATCTGCATTCCACCGTGATTCTTATGTATTCTAAAGTTTAAGACCTCTCCTCTTCAGGGACCTGGGGCCTTGTTTTTGATGGTTAAACTTGGATCAGTTAACTAGATTACCTCTAACAGTGAATGCATTTACATGAAAAACTATGGGAGTAGGACAATTTTCAGAGAGACTGGAGCATAATTTTACTAGTGTCTTTTAATTACTCTTAACTTTCTTCAGAATTAATCTCTAATCATTACAGTTTAAATTTCTCTTAAAACACATTCTGTTTTTCTGAGATTTTGCAGATTTTAACAAGGTGGACGGTAACAGCCATAAAGACCAGGCCAAGTGAGGATTTGCACCTTTCTGTCCTTCTTCCACTTCCTTGTCTCTTAAACACATCATTAAATACAAAAATAAGCAAATAAATGAATATTTGCCATAATAGACACATAGGTATTATTAATACATAGGTATTTTAAAAGCCATTTTAGTTTAGGTCTTAGCTGTGCCGTAAATGGGATGTATAGACTTGGGTCAGGCAGGGGGTCTGAACTTGACCTTTATTTTCAAACTATGGTCTCTCGGATCCTCAGTGGCTACCAACCATGTGATGAGGTTCAGGAAATGCTACCTGAGAACATGACACCTCAGCATATTGAACAGTTCAAGCTGAAGAATTGTGAGAAAATGGCAGAAGCGGGAAATTAGCCCTGACTTTGTCCCTACCCCACACCTTTTCCCCTGGAAACAGGTCATAAAACCCTGATGTGCAAAGTGCCCTCTGTATACCTGGAAGAAAGGACCATCCTTATCTCCCCCCAGTTTACTTACCTCACACTCCCTGACCTGTCGTATTTCTTCACGACCGTTCACTCTTCATCAAACACAACAGAAACATACTCTGGTTTAATTAGGTCTTTATTTCCTTATGAAGGTTCCTGTGTCAAGTAAAGCTTGTATTAAATAAATTTGTATGCTTTTTTTTCTGTTAATTTGTCAGTTTGATGTTTAAACCAGGGACCCTTAGGAACACCTTCTCCCCCCTTACACATAGATGAGTGGAAAACCAAGGTAGTAGGGCCCCAGGCTCCCACTCTTTCCGTAACCAAAGCAAGGTCACTTTTATGTTTGCTGTGTTGGGGGTCCAAAAAAGTACATTTGGCATAAATAACCCAGTGTACTATATGAACTCCAAGTGTCAGATTACTGTCTAATTTTTATGTTTTTTAATTTTTAAAATTTTTTTTGGGGGAGGGAGGCAATTAGGTATGTATGTATTTATTTATTTAACAGCGGTACTGGGAATCAAACCCAGGACCTCGTGCACGCTAAGGAGGTACTCTACCACTGAGCTACACTCTCCCCGGTCAGATTCCTGTCTAGATTCAAGTTTGGAGACGTCCATCTAGGTTTTCCTAGGTGCTTGAAAGGATTCAGGAGTCTGCCCCAAGCTAGGAGCAGAGAAACTTCATTTTTTTCTGTTTCAGGGTTGTGTAATTCCCATTGGGATGGAGGGTGGGATTTCACTCTGTGTGACAAAGTTAGTAGGGAAAGAGGGCTCCTATTTTATGCTACTCTGATGGTGGCATTTATCCAGTGAGAGCCAGACCTATCCTCTTAGAAAGCCACTGAAGTTACCTGCTCTGTACGTATGTGATCTTGGCCAAGTTAGTCATTCATCTTCTGCCTCAGGTTGTTAATTTACAAAACGGGGTTGTTAATATCTGCCCTCACCATTTGCACAGTGGACTTTGTAATAGTAACTTATCAGAATGACTTGGCAATCACTTCTGCCCAAGAGATCGGCACAGGAAGCACCAAGGTGATGATTATGATTAGACTGTGATAATAATGAAGTACCAAACCAACTATTTTTAAAAAATAAATTTGGAAAACCCAGCAAAATTTTCTTGTGGCTCAGTTAGATGTCAGTCTGTAAAGGCAACCTGCTCTAGACCCAGGTCCAGTTCAGGGGATTCTCCTCAACCACTGTGATCCTGCCTCCAGCCCATCTCAGCTACCTGATTTCATGGGCATACCTACGAAGTTGGTATCATCTGAACTGCAACCCTTCACAATGTCAAGTTCAAGCATCTCATACTTGGATCAATCCTTCAGCCCCATCAGGACCTCCAATTCAAGAATGCTGACATATTTTTACTGTCCCTCAGCTCTTTTATGTCTCCACTTTCCTTGTTTCTTCATTTAGGTTCCACTTTGCATCATGATAATCATGCTGCTGCATTCATTCTTAACACTTTTATCCCTTTCTCCAGTTGTGTGTTGGCAAAACTCAACTCTGGTAAATCCCCTTTCTCTCTGTACTTAAGCCACTGAGAAAAACATAACCAAGGTGACTAAGATCACTCTAAATATAGAACCACAGCCCTGGCTGTCTTGGCGCACTGGCGGCATTGCCCCTTGGAACACTCTTACACTCCCATGTGACTATTTCACAGCATGTATGGTTGGGATTAGATTCAGCTGCACGTAACAGAAACCTCCTGATAGACTTCTTACATAAAGCACTAGAAGGTAGTTCATGGCTCCTTTGGCGGCCACGTGAAGTCATTAGGGACTCAAGAAACTTCCTTCCTGCTGTGCTTTGTACTTGACTTCCACTCTTAAGGTGACTGTGATGGCTGCTGGAATGTCAGTCATCACATCTGAATTCCAAGAAGCAGAAAGGAGGAAGGCGAGAAACAGATGAGTCTCCTCTAAGCTGAGGCACTCTCCTTTAAGGCGTTCTCCCGGTAGTCTCGTACAACAATTCTTTATACTCTCAAGTCTCAAAATTGAGTCAACTGGTCACACTTAGCTGTAAGGGGGTCTGGAAAATACAGTCTTTCTTTTGAGTAACAACTGGCCTGGCTAAAAATAGGAGTCTCTTACTAAAGAAGAGGGAAAGAATGGACATTAGACACATTATTTTTGCCACATACCTTTTCTTGTCTCATCAGATTTCAACACCAACTTCCCCATTGCCCCGCCTCCCATAAGCCCTTGCTTAGTTTTCTGAGAAACTTGAAGCAACTGGAAGAGAATATCCACATGCTTCCACCAGTAAATGAACCAAGTCGTCTGATTTCAACCCCACTTAGTCCTTTAGCTGTCGCTCCATTTCCCTGCTCTCCTTGAGAGCTACCTCCTCAAACACTTCTCTATTGCCCTCTTTGCTCCTTGCCTCTCAATCTTACTAGAATCCAGTCCAGTCAGGATTCTGTCCTCTGCAACTGCGGTCAAGGTCACCAATAGCCTCCATGCTGTCAAGCCCAGTGGTCCTCGTCTTACTTGACATCGTCCACCGCTTTCTCCCCCTTGAAACTTGCATCTCTTGGCATTCAGTATGCCGCAGCCTCCTGGCTCTCTGCCCCCCTCTCTGGCTCCTCAGTCCCCATTCTCTTTGCTGATCCTTTTCACCTTTATGACCTCAAAATCTCCCCTGGGAGAAGATGTCTAATAGACATCTCAAATTTAACACGTCCCAAACAAAAACTCTGTACTGAATTGCCTCATCTTTCAGTCTGCCCCATCTCAGCTGGTGGCATCTCTGCCATTACTGTGGCTTAGGCCAGAAACCTTGAAGTCATCGTTGTCTTCTTCTCTTTGTTTCATGTTCCACATCCTGTCAGAAAATCCTGATGTCTCTGCTTTCAAAACTCTCCATAGCCTGGCCACTTCTCACTACTTCTGCCGCTGAGAGACTGTTTCTTACCTGGACCAGCATAGCTGGACACAATGTTCGTGTCTTTCCCCTAGAACTTTCTTCTCATCACTGCAGCCAGAGTAACCCTTTAAAACTGTAAGTTCTAGTCCATCATTCCTCTACTGAAGTTTCTTTAGATTCCTATTTTAGAATAAAACTCAAACTTCTTAGCCTTTTAACACAACATAGAAAGTCCTACATGACCTGGCCACAGCACCCCTCTAACCTCACCTCTTACTATCTATCTCCCTTTACTTCATGATTCTTCAGACACACAGACCTACTTGCCATCTGCTAAATATGCCAAGTACATTTCCACCTCGGGGCCTACGCACTTGGCATATCTGCTGTGTGGATTGTTCTTCCTTCAGTTACACAAAGGACGTGACTCACTTTACCCAGGTGTCTGCTCTAATGCCACCTTCTCGGAGACCTCGTCCTACCAGCCCACTTGAAATAGCATCTTCTTTTCCTTCCCTCCTTCCCTGTCACCTTCTCCTGCTTTGCTTTTTTTTTTTTTTTTTATGACCCTTAGCATCATCTGGCACATTTATTTGCTTGTTTGTTATTGCCTGACTTCTTCTATTAGAATGTAAATTTTGATGGAGCAGGGATCTTATCATTTTCCTTCCACCTCCTATATTTCTAGAATCTAGAACAGTGCCTGGCTTACTGTAGGTATTCAATAAATATATATTAAACAAATGACTTCTTTTGGAGGCCAACTTTTATACCCAGAGCTAACCTGAATACCTCCTGAATTCCTTGTGAGATAAGCAGTTTTGTTTGACCATAGATTAGCTCCTTTAGGACTGCTGCCCCATACTCTGTCCACACCCTTGAGTGGATTTTCTGGCCTCACCACAGTCCACATTTATGGTAGGTCTAAAGGGACAGACATGAGAGCCAGACACTCTGGCTCACAGTCACCCAATTGTAATCTTTTTGGAATCTCCATGCTTTCCTTGGAATTTTTACAAATAGAAAAGAGGATGCATACAAATTGAGAATAGATTGTTTAAGTAGACCTGGTGCTTCTGGCTTCAGAGTTCTTTTCTATTTTTTAGCTACAACATTCTGAACAGTCTTCTCATTTTGTGGGAATCCACCAGGCTGTAGATCTCGTTGAATGAAGGGTGTTATCTCACAAGATAGAAGCCAGAAGGTTCCACAATTCTCTCTACCTGGGGTGGAGGCTTAAGAGCGGGAATGTGACTCAAGTTTGGATAATCTAATGTTTCCCTGTGATGTTGAATGGCACGAAGATAATGGCACCAATGATTGAATTCAGTAATTCAGTATTCAGTCCCAGTAGTGACAGTGCCCAGTGGAGGGGGCAGCGACATGTAGGGGTGGGCACTTGCACTGTCTTACAGGGGCAGTGGCTGCTTGGTCGGTTAACTTCTGCAGCTACCTTGTTTCCTTTCCATTTCACAACCCTGGTCTTCCAAGTTTTTGTTGATTCTGTCATTTGTTCATGTCCTTCCAGTAAATTATTCCTTGATTAACCAGAGTCAGTTTCTGTTGTTCATATTCAAGAACTCTAGCTGATATTGAAAGGCTAAGACCAAAACCAAAACCAAATCAAACTGAAACCTGGTATGGAGACAACATGACAACTTTTATATTAACTTTCTATCATGTGAAAATTAGTATGTAAAGTATGAATGGGACTATTCTGAAATAGTATCTTTTATATCTTAATAGTAGTGATGGTTAATTTTGTGTGTCGACTTGGCTAGGCCACTCTACCCAGATATGTGATCAAATATTATTCTAGGTGTTTCTATGCAGTATTTTTAAGGATAAGTTTAATATTTAAATCAGTAGACTTTGAGTAAAGCAGATTACTTTCCACAATGTGAGTGAGTTGAAGGCCATCCAATCAATTAAAGGCCTTACGAGAAAGACTGACCTTCCTTGACGAGGAGGAAATTCTGCCAGTGAAGCTTCTCTGATTGCAAACTGCCGTTCTACTCTGGGTCTCCAGCCTGCCAGCTTACCCTGTAGACTCTGAACCTGCCAGCTTCTACAATCACGTAAGCCAATTCCTTAAAATAAATCTTTTTCTCTTTCCAAAATCCTGTTGGCTCTGTTTCTCTGGAGAACTATGATTAATACAATAGTCAGGCATACTACCCTGTGATAGGCAGAGATCTCTCTTCTGTGTGCTAAATAGCTCTAGTAATACTTACTCTTTGGTGCAATTATGCCGCTCCACCCCCTTGTTGGATTTAGGCAAACATTTTCTTGTAAGAAGGAGTTTCTAATACAACAGAGAGCATACCTACTTCCTGCCTAACACCGCTTCCCCGAGGGGCTAGAGTGGATCTGTTTAGTGCCTGGTCAGGGAGCGTTAGCTTAGCCACCATTGGTGCCTCCTGGATCAATCCTGCAAACCCATCAGGTAGGCCCTGCACTTGGGGACAGCAATCTCACCAGCCAGTGATGTCCCTCTCGGGATGTTGTTGCTTGGGGGTAAGGGGTTCACAGCAGTTCTGAATTAGAAGAGATTATCCAGTCCAAGCAATTCCTATAGAGCCATTGAGTCTTCCTGGATAGTATTAGAAATAGATGAGGGAGAAGACACAAAGGGAACAGGACTTAAGTAGGGAAATGTTGGTTAGGGTAATTCCCCGCTTCAAACCTGTCTGATGCTCTAGGAGTTTAAAGGAGGAGACATAAGAGAAAGGCAAGAGAGGAGTGATGCTCAGTTGGGAGAGCTGGTGCCTGGTGAAGGAGGTAAGAGGAGGGCTCTTTTGGAGGACAGGACGGCGCTCTGGAATCTTGTATCAGGTGGAAGCTGCAAGCCAACGCAATCTGACTTATTTCTGTTACAATCTAGTTATGCAGGTTTGCTGTGAGGATCAAACAAATGAGGTCTTGTACGTGATGGTGTCAGATGAACCACAGAAAATGACGCAAAGGCAACTTAATGAGAGGCGAGTGGATGTGCGGGAGAAAACACTGAAGCAAGGTCGGCATGTCCTTTTCCCATTCCACCAGCTGGCTCCTCTCCCCCCAGTTCAAGTGCAGAAAAGAAAGACCAAGGAGAAAGAAAGCTAGAAGAGCAAACTTTATCAGCCCCCCCCTCCCTCCAGCAGTTCCTAGAGTAACCTTCCAAAGCGAATCTGCGCACATCACTGCTCCCCTGCTGTAGACATGGAGAAGAGCCACCTGGATCGGCCCTCCAGAGAGACCTTGAGTGCGGCGGACAGCCTCAATTCTCTGGTCCTCAGGATCGGCCTCACCTGCAGAGAGGTGCACCCCCCCACCGCCTCCTCCTCCCGACTAACCCAGGTCACACCATTCCCCGAGGCCTACACCCAGTGCTGAGTCACGTGGAGAGATAAAGGCCTGGCAATTTCTGCTTAAATCTTATTTCTTAATGGAAATAAAAGGTTAAAAAATGTTAAAACAAGTATGAATATCTTATAGATGATTGTATGAATTTTAAAGTTAAAACATATTTCAAAAACGTTTGGCCCAAGCAGGAAGTTGCTTTAATCTCCAGCCTTAAATCCTAGGGAAAAGACTAGATTCTTCTGTGTTGTTAGGACATTAGTTAATAATCTGAGCCGTTCCGGCCTTTCATTTTCGGACCTACGTAGTGAAGCGTAAGACCTTCTTCCCCTGCTGCCACCATCTTTGCCGCCAGGCCTCCTGTCTTCCTGCACTCACATGCTTCACTCCAGCCATGCGGGATCATAGCAGCTCCCAAACACCTTGGAGTGGCCATGTGTCTTGTGTATGTCCCAGACCACCCGCTTAGTTTTGTTCTGCTTCTTCGACCGTGAATCTTTACTTGTGTCAAGTCTCCACACGTTCTCCACTCTCTGTCCCTTGGGCTTGAGTAAAAGCCCCTCTATTTTGTGGCTCTGGGAGTGGGCTTGTGATCTGGGCCCGTCCAGAGTGCCGTATCCTCTCGACCAAAGGGACAGAGGATTGTGTGATTCCGCTGGACACTGAATCACAATTTCAAGGCTTTTATAGAACTGTCAGGAAGGGAAGAAACATTTTTTTCCACTGAGGTTATTGAGAAACTGAGATGTAAGCCTGGAGCGGCCATCAGTCGCCTCACACCATGAAGGGGAAGGAGGTGTAAGCACTGAGGCTGCAGAGAGCGAAGGGAGCGGGGAGGCGAGGAGAGGCTAGTGTGCTGAGTGCCTAGGTCTAGAGATACCAGAAGTCCGCACACGCCTGGACGCTTTACCTCCGTGAAACAATGCATTTCTATGGGGGTTTTAACCAACTGAGTGGGGCTTTGTATATGAGTTTTTATATGTATATAAGTGACACCTTAAGTGACACCTTGTCTTCACCGAATCACCCTGACCCTGGTGAATACCTTTATTTAAGAATGAGAACAGAAATCTCTCCCCATGTGAACCCAAATCCCTTGGGCAGAGACTGAATTATTGTCTCTTTTGGTCTCTCATAGCATCTGGTCCATATAACTTCATTAGAACCTGGTTTCTTGCTATGTTCTTCATCCGTTTACATCTTTCACTGGGAGGGTGACCCACCTTCACCCTCCCTCCCTGTCGAGACTATTTGATCTTCATTTATCCCTAATGTATCAGAGAGTACCTGGCACAGAGTATATAGTATATATTCATCTGCATAAATGAATGCAAATAGTGCTGAGGGGTGATCGATTATAAAACGTAGTGTATCAAAATACTGGATACTTCGGACTCTACTAATATTTTTGGACTCTACTAATAGAACTCCCTTTTCCTTTTCCAGGAAGTTTTATTTCTTGGAAAGTATTAGAAATATAATTATACAAAGTACGATTTCCAGCTGTAATAGGTAATTTCAAGAAAAATGTCTTAGGACCACATGATGAGTGCACTATGGTGAACCCAATGCTATCATTTCTGGATGGCAATTTCGGATCCTTGTTAATGCAGTGAGTAGGAAGTAACTTTCGTCCCACAGTTTTGTTGTGAAAAATAATTGATTCTTAGCAACACTATTGGAAAGTTTCTCTATCCCAGAAGGATTTGGGGTTGACCAGAAGATCCAAATCTGCCTTCTTCAAGTGACACTTGAAGTTTTCATGCATGTTGTGGGGGCATAACTATTTTCTCATTAGCTTAGTCTAAAATGAAAAGCAGTTAGTCTTTTGAACATTTTAATGAGTTATTTTCTTGGTTGCTTGGGTGGAACATTTCTCTGCAGTTGAGCAAATATATTAGAGGCGTGTACACGTCTGTCAGACCTGCTGTGTTGACTTCACTCAGAACTTTGCTATTAACAATTTCTTCATAAGCAGCCTTCTTATCCTCCTGGTTTTATAGACTGAACCTTTCTGATATCAAAGAATGAAGAGAGAGACACAGTAAACCTTTATCTGTAAACACTGAGAGGGACATAGTAGGAGTCTCTGGCCTTGATGTGGTTTGCAAAACACATCAAAAGGGAGCAATAAGCAGTAGTCATTATGAGCTAAAAATTGAAATGTTAATTGTTGCATAGATCTGTTTCTCTTTTGGTGGGAATATTACACAATTATACCATTTAACAAGAGAATAGGAATAAATAAATTTTTATTAAGAAGAATCAGGACTACTTTTATCTTTTAGTTTTATGACAAGTTGGCAAACTGTATCTGTTTTCTATTTTTTTCTTTTTAGCAATTTTATTGTAATTTTACTGCTTTTTGAAATAAACCCACATTCCATAGGTTAATTCATCTGCTCTGCTTGAAATGACTATGCATGTCATAGTGCCATTATATGACATTATGGGTATATATAATGAGATTGTGGGTCTATGTGTCTGTCTGCCGGTAGGCAAAGCACATGAAATTATGGTTGTTTGTATCACCAAAATATACAATTTGTAGAGTAAGACTTGGCTACAGATAGAAATAAATATCACTGGAAATCTTTTTGGATGCACTGTGACATTTCATAAAAAAAATATACTTATCTGCCTACTTTTTGAAAAAGCAAAGATCAGAGGAGTGAAAAGTGGGAGTGATTCTATTAACGTTTCTGGTAGAGTTTCCTCTAGTCTTAGGATCTCAAAATTCTTTCGGATACATACACTAATGATTGTGTAACGAGGGCAGAGAAAACAGCAATTTATCATGATGCCTGGATTAAGTACTCTGGCATGAAACAGAGGAAAACAAGCATCTCTGCAGATGGGAACGTGGCCACATAATGTTTGCAGCAACAGATTTCTCTGGAGGATTTTTGGCAGGAGGCATAAACATTCATATTGCTGGAACTGCCATATGAGTTATACTGGGGGCTATTTTAAGATAAGCTGGAACCTGTTAATTATTTCTTGGGCGCTGTAGTTCTGATTTATGTATAGGAGGATTAGAGAAAACGTAAGTAGTTGACAGCTGTCCTCTGGAGTATGATTAGGCCAGGTGTTTGCGGTTCTGAAATTATTTGAAAATAAAAAATCCTGTTTAGCATATCCAAATCAGGAGGTGCAGATTGTATTGATCATTCGGATGAAGACATTCTGATTAAGTCAATTCTAACTGGAAGCAGCAGACCAGAACTCTCAGAAAGGGGCAATAGTCTTACCACTGTCAGCTTCTCTGATCTTCAGAACTTCATGAGGAAAACATGATGATAATGACTGCAATCTCATAGTCTGGCTACTATGAGAATGAAATGGAATTGTGGCTGTAAAGAGCACTTGTTAAATTACAAGGTACCAGATAGTATCTATAATTATTTCCACATCAAAACCAGTAGCATTACTTCTAGCAGACACTTATGATGCTCTGTCCTATGTCCCGTTAGCCCCGCTGATTTGAAGGCAGCTGCAGGAGACACTTCCAGGTGAGTGACCAGCATCCTTCACCAAGTGGAGGAAGCCACATCTCTCTACTTTGAAACCACAGAAGGCTGATGAGCCACACTCAGCCATGAGCTGGAAGTGTCCTCTGGGGGGAGGTTAGTGCCTCCTGGGGGCAGTCCTGCCTCAGCGCTGATGGGAGTCAGTGCCCAGAGGTTCTGGGCTTCTTGTCCTCTGGTGAGACAAGGCTGAGGTGTGGTCCACACAGTTCCGCAGCAGGCGGGAGCTCTGGTTGCTCACAGAGGGAACCAGCACACCATCTTTCTGTCTTTTCTCACGCTCACTCCTTCAATTCTGCTTTCTTTTCCCATAAAACCGTCTACATCCCAGCCTTTGCCTCAAGCTTTGTTTTCTGAAGCTATTACCCTAGCCTAACTTCCTCTAAGACATTTTGGTGTAGTGCTAAAGAGAAAAAAGACATGAAACTACTGCAGAAGGAGATATTTCAGTAAGCACCCTGTGGAGAAAATTCCTGGCGGCGAGTTTTATGACCGTACTGGAGGGATTCAGAGGCTGCCGTAACGATGGCCAATGTACCCAGAACTCCTAAAGCTTCAGAGCTGCTGCTTTCAGTGTTTTTCCAGTCCTTTAATTACAGAAGAAAGTCCTTCACACACATGGGGAGAGGGAACTCGGTTGGTGCTTTTTTTAAATTTTTAGTTTTTTAAATTGAAATATAGTTGATTTACAATGTTGTGCTAGTTTCTGACGTACAGCAGAATTTGTTTCCATTATCGGTTATTTCAAGGTATTGAATGTTGTTCCCTGTGCTAGACAGTAGGACCTTGTTGTTTTTCTATTTTATATGTAGTAGTTTGCATCTGCTAATCCCAAACTTCTAATTTATCCCTCCTTATCGCTTTCCCCTTTGGTAACTGTAAGTTTGTTTTCTATGTTTGTGAGTCTGTTTTGGTTTTGTAAATAACTTTGTGTCAGTTTTTAGATTTCACGTATAAGTGATAGCATATTTACCTTTCTCTGACTGACTTACTACACTTAGTATGATCATCTCTAGTTCCATTCATATTGCTATAAATGGCATTTTAATTCTTTTTTTATGGCTGAGTAGTATTCCATTGTGTGTGTATGTGTGTGCGCATGTGTGCACACACATGTATTTTTTACAACTTCATTAAATCACCTGTCGATGGATATTTAGGTTGCTTTCATGTCTTGGTTATTGTAAATAGTGCTTCTGTGAACATTGGGGTGCATGTGTCTTTTCGAATTAGAGATTCCTTTTGATACATGCCCAGGAGTGAGATTGCTGGAACATATGGTAACTCTATTTTAAGGAGCCTCCATACAGTTCTCTGTAGTGGCTGCACCAATCTCGTTCCCAACAACAGTGTAAGAAGTTTCCCTTTTCCCCACACCCTCTCCAGTGTTAATCATTCGTGGACTTTTTAATGATGACTGTTCTGACTGGTGTGAGGTGATACCTCATTGTAGTTTTGATTTGCATTTCTCTGATAATTAGTGATGCTGAGCATCTTTTCATGTGCCTCTTGGGCATCTGTATGTCTTCTTTGTAGAAATATCTGTTTGGGTCTTCTGCCCAGTTTTTGATTGGGTTGTTTATTTTCCTGTTACTGAGTTTGTATGAGTTGTTTGAATATTCTGGAAATCAAACTTTTGTCAGTCGCAACGTTTGCAAATATTTTCTCCCAGTCTGTAGGTTGTCTTTTAGTTTTGTTTATGATTTCCTTTGCTGTGCAAAGGCTTGTAAGTTTGCTTAGGTACCACTTGTTTATTTTTGCTTTTATTTCTATTGCCTTGGGACACTGACCCAGGAGAACATTGCTATGATATATATCAGAGAATGTTTTGCCTATGTTCTCTTCTAGGAGATTTATTTATGGTGTCTTATGTTTGCATCTTTAAGCCATTTTGAGTTTATTTGTGTGTGTGGTGTACATGGTATGGTATCCCTTCACTGATTCACATGCGCTGTCCAACTTTCCCTACAACCCTTGCAGGAAGGAAGCCATTGGTCCTTTCTGAGTCATTGAATAATGCTGGTTAAGTACGGCTGCTCTAAAGCTCTGTGAATGGGTGACTAAGGGAAGGAAGGACAAAACGTCACAGAACAAGAGAGGAGGAGAAAGCAGGAGTACTATGCATCATCATTCCTTTGCCCCGCCTTCCAGTCTTCCTCCCGGTCCAGCGTTTATCTTGCAGCATCTGGGTGGAAGTTCCCCCAGAGTGGGGAACCCTGAGCACCGCTCACACTGTGTCCCCCACACAGCAGCTGGATCATAGCAGCTGCTCAACACACCATTTTGGGATGAATGAATAAATTAACTGATTGAATTTTTCCCCTTAGGAGTATGCCGTGAGGGAGAGCCCTGGACCAGCAGGTGGCAGACCCGGTTCAAGTCTAGCGCTGTCATGAAGCCAGGTGGTGGTTTGATCTTGGCAGCTCAGCCAAGGATGCTGGTCTTGGGTGCCCAACTCAAACTAAGGCCCTTCCTGGGTCTCAGCGTCATAAGGAGCCATTTAAGAGACTGGGCTTTGGAGTCAGGCAGAGGTGGGTGTGACCCGGCACATCTAAAACATGGGACGTTGTGAAAGCTCTTCTAATCCTAATGTCTTAAATTTGTCAAAGGGTTATAATGATACCTTCCTCTCCGGGCTGTTAGGATGCTAACATTTATAACATTTCTTTTATATAGTAGCCAATAATTTTTATTATTCCCTGCTATCTTCTTCCATTAGTGTTTTTTTAAGACTCCATTTACCTGACAAAGTACCTTAGGCTGAAAAAAATGGAAAGAGGGAAAATGAGGGGACTGGATAACCCACAGCTGGGGAGTAAGCCCTTTAAATGTCAAGGAGCTTATCTGGGCTTGTTGCCGTCTGTCCAAACATCACAGACATGCCGTCGTGGAAACTGGCATGCCTGCTAGTGATTCATTTTCCAGAAAGACTGGTATTTTTGAATTTTGTTAAAACTCAAGCCATTTTATTTTTGGGCTTCCAGATTCCTGTTGCTTCTTTGTTTTTTTCAATCGTCTGCTCTGGTTTTCATGGGTGTGCCATTTTCCTCTGTCGAGGGTCCTCCGTCCCCTCCTCCTCGTGTCTGGAGGGCTTTGGCCTCAGCGGGAGCTGGTGGCACCCTGGCCAGCACTCTGTGGTGAGTTTGTTTTTCTGCTGACCTTGCCTGCAAGTTCTTCTGCTCTCCAGTGCCCTCCAGTAGAAGGAGCCAAGCATTCATTTGTCCATCAAGTGTTTTATTTTGGTGGTTCCTGAATCTTCCAGTTCAGTGCATACATTCCAGGCCAGAGGCTGCCTAAATTACTTTTCAACAAACACTGTCCTCTGAACTCTTCTTCTTGGGTGTGAACTGAAAGATTGTTTGATGGGAGTGGAAGTGTTGAGCCGCAGAGCTCGGAGGGGAAAGCATCTCCTCATTCCACGTTAAACGCTTTACCAAAAGACATTTTTGCTTGGAAGGGGTATTTGTGTGGCAGACTACAAATACAGCCACCACTCCTGACCTCTCCTTCTGCAACGAGAGACTTTGCAGTTTTTCCCATAAAGAGGCAGTCTGTTTCTCCAAACCTTGAACCTGGGCTGGGCTGGTGACTTTCCTTGGCAAATAGGATGCAGCAAACTGACTGTGTGTGACTTAAGAGCCTGGCCTCAGGAGACCTCGCGTGCCGCCATTCTTTCTCTTGGAATACTGCCAGCCGTCCCAGGAACAAGCCTGGACAGCCAGATGGAGGTTGAAATACTATGTGCACCAGAGCAGTCATCCCAGTGTCCCAAGCAAGGTCCCGGATGTGTGAAAGAGCTTAGCCAAGACCAATCAAGCCTGACCCAGATCAGTAGAATCATCTAGATGACTGCAGACGCGTGAGTCATAATAAAGGGTTGTTTTAAATCACCACATTTTGGGATAGTTTGTTATGCAGCAAAATCTAACTGATTTGGGGTTTTATAAACCCATCAATACGCATTATGTTAAATTGACTGTTTAGATTCTAGGTGTCAATGACAAGCATGGAGAATAATGCTTAGCGGAGCAGAGATGAGAACAGAGGGCACGATTCCATGGTGGAAGGATGCTTTCTCAGAGTGCTCTTCGCCTGATGCCACTGACAGGCAGATCACTGAGGGTTCACGTTCTTCAGTGGCTTTCATAGTAAAAAGCTCTTGGAAGGTCATCAACTACTGTTCTAGCTGAGGAGGGCAGACTCCAGGATTCTACTCTCTTTTCTAGGACTTCTGTGTGTCCTGGGGTGTGGTGAAAGACGGGCGCACGGGGAAGAGCAGATGAGGACTGACCCAGTCTGTGGGCACTGCTGCTGGAAGGCCAAAGTCTATGAGAGGTTTATTGGAAACAGTCTATGTCTTGTCTATCACCTTAAATGGTATAGCTTTGTAAACTTTTAAATTTTTTAAATTTTAATTTTTTATTGAAGTTTAGTTGATTTATAATGTTAGTTAAAAGTGATTCAAGCACATTTGATGTAGTAATTTCTTTCCTGAAATTTCTTCTTCTTTTCTAATTCATAGACGTTATTTTTTCAGAGCAGTTTCAGGTTCACAGCAGAATAGAGCAGAAAATATAGAGAGTTTGCCCATAGCCCTCCCCACCCACACATATATACTCCCCTCCCGTCAACATCCCTCATCAGTGTGGCATATTTGGTACAATTTATGAACCAACAGGGGCACTTATTATCAAAGTCCACAGTTTACATTAGGGGTCACTCTTGATGTTGTACAGTCTATGGGCTTTGACAGGTGCATAATGACATGTAGCCACCACTACAGTATCATACAGAATAACTTCACTGCCCTAAAAATCCCTTGTGCCCCATCTATTCATTCTTCTTTTACTTAGCAAATTATTTTCTCTCCACAGAAAATGAATGCTGTAACCAAGGCTCCCTTCTATTTGAAAGTTTGAAAGAGTTTTGTTTTTTTTTTTCCTGCATAGGGATAACATCAGATTTTATTGGCTTTATCTGGAAGAGGCAGTCTCTCATCACTAGCTGAACTCAAAATACCCAGAGTAAAATTTGGTAAACTCAAGCAGAAGTGGTCTCCAGATATTTAAAGACATTTCTGCATTTATATATTTTTCCTTTAGAAAATTTTAGGGCTAATGTAACCTAATATTTTTTGATCTAAAAAGTGACTAACTTCACCCCCTTTTTAAACAGGATGGCAAAATATTCCTTATTTAAAAAAAGATATTTGAGATTCAAGAGAATAAAAGCTAGATAAAGAAAAACAGTGTCGTGAATCATATGCTTTAAAAAATGAAAATCTTCAAATTATCACACAGTTGCATACTGTTTGGCTGGTTGGCTTTGGCAAGATAAGTTTGGGAACATTGCCCATCAGATTACTTGGCTCCACTGAGCAGAGTTTGGCCTGTACCAATGCTGCAGTAAAATTCTTGCTATTTATTTATGTCACAAATCAACACAGAAGTGCACATTTTAGGTCTAGAGAATCA
Source organism: Camelus bactrianus (assembly GCF_048773025.1). NCBI lineage: Eukaryota > Metazoa > Chordata > Mammalia > Artiodactyla > Camelidae > Camelus > Camelus bactrianus. The sequence goes on along the minus strand of NC_133539.1, from coordinate 112,084,279 downwards.
GAGAAACCTAGTCCTGACAAATTGCTGACACTGAAACTCTACTCACAAGTCCATGTTGAAGACTCCTTCTGGATGGAGGCACTTAGACACATTGCCCAGTGATTATGATGTCAAGAGTCTGGTGCCCAGACGGGCCCTCTCCCACGATGGATGCCATCTCATGTTGGTTTCTTTCTGCCCAGGTGCGCTCTGTGCTTAAGCTGGACATTGTGATGAAAGAGTCTCCACTCACTATGACTCACCGCTCCCTCCCAGAGGAACTGGCACAAAGTAACTCTCTGTCTAACAGCTTATAATTACCACCCATAACACAGTTACCAAAAGAGTTCTCAGCAGATGGTACTGACCCTAAGTGATGGCGCTTTCTGGTGGATATCAGGTGTTGAATCTTTAACAATCCCAGTTACTAGCTAGGAATTCTTGATTGTTGTTAGGACAATAGACTATAAATAATTTATATGCAGCATTTAACTAAGAACATTTTTATGTCAGTTAGGGGTGTTCTTTAGTTGTGTTTATCAACTACCTACTTAATTGTGGCTTAAACAATGAGTGTATTTTCTCTCATATAATGAAGAGTGGAGGTAGATGTTTCCAGAGTTCTGTCAGTGGTTCAGCCATGTCAAAACTTGTTTTGGACTGAATGTTTATGTCTCCAGAAAATTCATCTGATGAAGCCCTAACCCCATGTATGATGGTATTTGGAGATGGAACCTCTGGGAGGTAATTAGGATTAGATGAGATATTGAGGGTGGGGCCCTCATCATGGGATTAGTGCCCTTGTAAGAAAAGATACCAGAGAACCCGGTGTCTCTCTCTCTTCTGGCATGAGAACAAAGGAAGGGTCATGTGAGTACACAGTAAGATGATAGCCACCTTCAAGCCAAGAGAAGAGGCCTCAGAATGGAACCTACCTAGCTGGCACCTTGATCTTGGACTTCCTAGCTTCCAGAACTATGAGAAATAGACCTTTGCTAAGCCACTCAGTCTATGGTATCTTGTTGTGACAGCTGGAGCAGCCTAATACAGAGTTCTAGGATGACATAATTCTCTTGTGTTTCCCATCATGATTGTAAATTGGCTGCCACACCTCTAGGCATCACATCATATAAATGATATTAACTAAAGGCAAAAAGCTGAGTGATAACCAGAACGGTGAATATGATTTCTCCCCATATCTCTTCTTCTATCAAGGAAGGAAAAAAACCTTTCCAGGAAACTTTACATCTCAAAGGCCAGAACTGGGTCACATGGCCATTCCTAAAAACAGCGAGTCTGGGAAAGTGAGTACCTTGCTTTTTCAGCCTTTGTAAAGGGAAGAAAGGAATGATCAGGAATGGCTATTGGGCAGCGACAATGATGTGGTTGTCAAAATTTAAAAAAAAAATCGAGAGATTTCACACAAAAATCTGAATTACATTATCGCTTGAAAAGTGAGAAAATCTGGAAATGTTCAACAAGCTTGCGTGGAAACAACAAGCCAGCTCGCAGTCGCAGCTGCTCTGTTAGGAGGGGGCATGAAGATGGATTTTACACACGTCTCCTTGTTCCCCATTTCTTCCCATCATGGACTCTGTCCTTTGCCATTCCTCACTGTGTTTGCTTTGATTTTACTACACGAGGAATCTTTCACTCATTCATGTTACCAGGTTTACTTCTGCAGGCATTTCTTGAACTGTCTTAACTTGTAGGACTAAGAAAAAAAACAGCATTCCAGAGGGATTTGTTCTTTTGCGTCCAGTCTACAAACGTTTTGCTTGTCAAGAAGAAAAATCTAGTTTTTAAACAGACCATTTAGAGTCTTAAGGATGGTAGATTACGTGAAAGGAGTGCCTTTGACTGGAGATACCATCCCATCATGTCCAGGAAAAGCTGAAGAGGATAGAGAAAGTAACTTGCATCTCCTTGGAAGATGATCAGATTTGGAGTAAAAAGAACACATCTTTTAAAACAAAATAAAACCCCATCAAATTTCTTTTAGCAAGCTTGTTCATATGACAACAGTAAAGGGAAAATATGCCATAAGTGGTTTCAGGAGGACGGTGATGGATTTACACATGAAAATCTCATTCAAGAATTTAGTAAACAGCATCATAAGATTAGGGAGATTTTACTTGCACCATTCTTAGGATGTGTCTGATTTTCATTTACGTACTGACTTCAGGAACCCAAAGGATCAAAATTACACCATTCAGTACAGAACATGGCAGGACCAATGCTTCCTAACACTTCCAAGTGGAGACCATGCACAACTTAAAAATTCACAAGTATTTACGAATCAGACCATTGTAGACATAGTGTCTCTGCTTTTATCAAATTGTCTCTCTCCTCATGAGGCTCCAACAGTCCCCTAATTTATACACATTAAATCTTTTTTTTCATACAATTACATCAAGTTTTATTTAATCCACTTGATTTAGAAATGCTTCTTTAAACATAATTGCTCAGGGAAGCTCTATATAGTAAGATACAAAAATTACAATATGGAATGGAAAATAAACCAGCATCCAGTGAAACATAAAATTACAAATCTTAGAGTGTCAGCTGTTTGAAAGAAGGCCATTTGAAGATTGTAGGCTTTGGACTGGTAATCTTAAGTGTACAAGAGAATAACTAATAAATATCCTTTCCAAGATGACTTTTAGGATTCTGGAATTCTGATTTTCTGTAATATTTCTAAAGGAAAGGTAAAAATGTCTTCCAAAGTTGTTTAAAATGCGATTAAGATAGATAAATGATTCACCTTTACTGGGGAAAGACTAACAGTGGTGAACTATTTGCGTTTCCCAAATAGTGAACAACAGGAATTCCTGACGCTCTTACGCCGTCTGAGGAAGTGATATGTTCACCTAGTACCAGTGTCTCACATCAAAGATTATCTCCATTTGGAATTACAGAAATCTCCCCTGAGGTATTTTGTTGCATGGAATATTTGATTAATACAATTATACTCATTAAATCCTAGCTCAGCTGTTCAACTCTTAAGGTTGGACTCCAGCTAGCTGCTCTTACAGTCTCTCCATTATAGTCTAAAAATCCCTTTTACACCAGAAAGATTAATTTACTGCCTCCTTCAGGCACGTACCGCCTGTATTTTCCCCTGCTCTAGCCCACTCCATCTCTTTCCTTTGTCTGGAAAGCCAGGTAGCTTCACACGCAATGCCTACCCAAATCAAAACAAATCTTCCAGGTCCAGCTGAAGTCTCACCCTCCCGCGGGAAGCTTACCTCCCCTTTGGCATCATTAATATCCCTCTTCATTGAGTCACAACACTCTACAGCCTTGCAGAGGACGTTACAGCCCTATGCATGCAGATGACATGCTCACCAAGGACAAGGTGGGAACAGTTTATTTCTCTCGTGGCCTTCACTCTGCCCACCCTAGCACTATGAACAGACTGGGGACCTGATAATTCTGGTGAATAATACTTCCCTGACATCTTCAAGGAGAGCTCAGTGCTTCCTTCCTTCTTGTTTTATGGAGACTTGTGCAGAGCTCTATGACAGCAGCAGGCTGTAAATACCTGTTTATAACCTGTTTCCCACGCTAGACAGTAAATCCTTGGTGATCTGCAAGTATATTCTCTTCATCCTCCAATCTCCAGTGTCCTTCCCATCGCTAAGCACGTGGTAGGCTCTTAATAAATATTTATTGACAAGTGTGTGCACTGCCTTTTTTCAGGTTAGCATAACTGGGATCGTGGAGGACAATTCAGTTAATAATGGGGCATGTGCAGGCCTAGAACTGAGGGTGCAGAGGTGTACACGGGCCTGGGAGCGCTGACCAGGAGAGAAGCTTCAGAAGGTATTCAAAAGGGGGAAATTGTCAAGATAAATAATACATTTGGAAAAGCTGCCTTGTAAGAGTTTCTAGGTGTGGTCCTGCAAGGCTGGGAATATTTTGCATGCTATATTTTGCTTGTAGGGATAATGAATAAATTGGACATTCGTGACTTGGTCTGTAAAAGGCTTAGAAATAAAGCCACGATTTCAATGGAGAGATTATTGAAGTCCTTCCTTCCTGTAATCAAAAAGAGAGAGTGGAATTAGGGGGAGCTTGGGAGGAGGTTATATAGAAGGAAACCTGAGAACATAAGAGAAAAGGCTCAGTAATGAATAAAAAGGGATAAAAGAGAGGGCATGGAGCCTCTTGCCTGTTATTTTCTCTGCTGGGATGATCTTAATCTAAGTGGATACATCAAGGATGGTAGGTCCACGTGCCGTCCACCACCATCCATTCTCTCTTTATACAGCCATTGGATTTCGGCAAGGCGTATTGCATGGACTACCTTTCCCAGCTGACCCTGCAGTAAATGTGTCCATGGGATGCATGTGATGCGTGCTACCTCTGGGCCTGGCTTTTAAGGAAGCCTGGAGCCTCCTCCATGCTCCATTTTCTTTGTAACTGACAGACACAGATGGCGGTGAGGCTACAGGTATCTTAGAACCATGGGATAGAAGGAACCTGGGTCCCCGAATCACTACAGGGGAGAATCATAGCCAGTCAAGAACACGAATCTCAGGCTGCTTTGTGAGCGAACAATAAACTTCAATTATGTTTGTACCGCTTAGCATTTTTGGATATATTTGTCGCAGTCACTTAGCCTAACCTAATGCACCAGCGTTTCTGAATGGACACACTCTTGCCTGTCCTTTCCGCTGTCGCTGCCACAGGAGAACATGCTGTGGCTGCTCTCCTGGCGGGGGAGGGGGGTCTGGGTAACTAGTGACCGGGGCAGCTACTGCCCTGTGACTTGCACAAAGAAAGAAGGGAAGAGCCCTCTCAAGGGAAGTGCAGGTTGAATGAGTGGAATAAGGTTTAATCAGCAAAGACGTTAGCACCACTGCTGAGGTCTTATGATGCAGTCTCTGTTTACACTTGAGTCCATTGTGTATTTGAAGAATTATGATATTCACAAGTGCAAGTAAATGAATAGAACATCAACGCGTGCCAAATGAATGGGTGGTACGTGCTTTTGGGGTTCCTAAGTGTGCTCCTCATCTAGGCTGTTGCTCAACAGAAACATGTGGAAGTAGGAAGCTGGAGAGAGGGGTGACTGGGAACATCAGGCCCTGGGACTCCAGAAAACCTTTCAGGAAAGCTTTGACTTCCATGGGTCATGGTGTAGGGACTGAACGTCATTATTACCTAAATCTTAAGGGACCAGGAACAAATAAGTACATTGACTCTGTATCTCCTTATCAGTAAGATACATCATTCTCATTCTTATTTAGATCCCTAGCACCTAACCTAGGATGCAGCACATAACAGGAGCACAGTATATCTGTTGAGCAGTTGTTTTTACTTTTTACTTCCTACCTGTGTTCTTAGTACTCTTAAACTATGTTCTAGGAAACTGCAGGACCCCAGAAGTTTCTTCAAACTGTTGTTCGAAGCCCACTACTGATTCCCAAATCCATAACTGCATCCCGGATCCAGCTGCCTACTGGGTGTCGCCAGCAGGATGCTCCATGGTCCCTCAGATTCATCCCACACAGAAGCTCCAGGTTCTTGTGGCTACTTTGTAACTAGCAAAGAATGAGAGAGAGTCTGTTGTTCCCAGAAACTGTAACAACCTTGTAAAGGGGAACAGTCCCCAATTGTCCTTGGATGAATTCTGCACCTAGAGAGATAGAATAATCTAACTGGCTCACTTGGATGAACTACTCTGGGGGAAGGGGTGGCAAGCCGCCTGACTGACAGCTCCATTAGAGGCTGACATTCATTAGGGGGGAGGAGTTCCCCGAGGGATGTAAAGTGGGACAGATAAATAACAGAGGCTACCCATGGTAGGAACTCAATAAATGACTGTTAAATTGACTTGTGTCAGAATCTTCACAGCCAAAACTTGTTCTGAACTTTACAAAAGGAATTTTTCGGTCTAGCTTTCAGTATGAACTTACTTTTTGTTGAGCCAGCTTGTCATCCTTGAGAAAATTCGTGATCTAGAAGCGCTCATGCCAAGTTTTAGCTCAGGCTATCTTAGGCAGATTTATAACCTCCTGGGATGCTAGCATTATAATGAAAATGCTGACAGTCTTGGAGTTTTGCTGACAGGAGTGGCACAGCTGTGATAAAACCAGAAGATAAATGGAAATCTGGTGCCTCATCCTTGAGGAGTTGTCGTGAGTTTAGTTCAAAGAGAAACAAGTTCTTGATTAATTCAGGCCTGGAAGAAAGATCCTCCAACCCAAGTCCCAAGTTGGTTTGGATTCAATTGCCTGGATATTTTTCCAGGCCATTTTAGAACACGCCTAGAAGAGTTGACTGATAGATCAGTATTAAAAAAAAAAAAATTCACTTTTGGTGTCATCCTTTAAATCAGGGGTCAGCGAATGAGAACTCATGGGCCAAATGTGGCTCACCACGGGTTTCTGTAAAAAAGGTATATTAGAACACAGTTATGCTGGTTTATTTACATATTGTTCATGGCTACTTTAGTACTGAGGCAGAGTTGAGTAGTTGCAACAAAGATGATATGGTGTACAAAGGCTAAAAACTAACCATCTGGTCCTTTACAGAAAAAGTTTGCCAACCCTAGATTTAAACAAATGATTCCCAAGGTTTTCCATTACTTACTTGATTTCGTGATCTCATACATCACCTCCTTGCCATATACATACACCTTTCTAATGATGCTTAGAACATGTAGTTAGGTATTAAACAACAAAGTGAAATAGGCTTGTATAGAAAATTCCATTATAGTGCTTAAGATGACTGGAGACCCCTGGGATTCTCAACTTTGCGATGACAACATACATTTTCCAGTAAAAGTGTTGGATGTATTTCATCAAAGGTGGAAGAACTGAAAAACAATAGTTCTTCAGAGTTCTTCTCTTCTCGGGAACATAGCATCAGGCACAGAAGTTCAAAGAATTGCAATCAGATGGATTTGAATCATTTAACATTGTTGAGCTGCTAAGGGAAGTAGATTAAGGCTCTTTCTTACAGCTTTTGTTTTTCTTTTTACTTTGTTTATTCCACATGGGAGTAAAATGACGCTTAGAAATTCTACATATATTTATGGAACCCCTATTGCAGGCTAGAAACCATGGTGGATATTTCCTCTTAATTTGTATGCCATTTAATTTTAGCTCCTGTAACTGTGGTTAGAATGAAATGTGTACCCTTGGAGGAACAGAGGCTCAGAGAGATGAAATAATTTTCCCAAGGCTACCTCCCTTTCAAGTGGTGGTATTAGAATACAAATTCAGATTTTCTGATTCTGTCTTGAATTCCTGCAGATCTAGGCTTAATGTTACATTGTGGTATCTGAATTGTTGGTATGATAAATAGCAGGTGGAATCTTTCTCGTAACACAGAGGCAGCCCAGTGTAGGATGACGGTTCTCAAAGTGTAGACCATCTCCTAGGGTTTATGTGATTAAAAGTATTTTCTTGATAATACCGGGAGATTATTTGACTTTTCTACTCCAATTCTATCACATGTACACTGTGGACTTTTATAGAATTTTCTGGTGTGATGATATAACCATTATACAAAAAATAGATGAGTAGAAATTTTAAGGGTCCTTCCGAGACTCCTTTTAGCATCCTGCAACCTTAGTTATTTAAAATTTAAAATAGCAAAAGAACTTTATTATTACAGTATCTAGTCTCAAATCCATCATCATAAGCTTTGCTAATATTGCAAACACTCAAGTATAAGCATTGAAAGGAGAAAAAGAAAAGAAAATTTGCTTCTGTAAATTAGCATTTACATTTCAGCTGCTCTGTTTACACACCATTAAATGTACCCTTCAGCATGAGGTGGAATTAGAGACAATAATACTGTACTCAGAACTGCATCACGGCACTTTACAAATGACCAGCAGTCAGCTCTTGCTAGTGGACTCAGAGAGCAAGCAGAGACCACCCGGATTTACAGATATGAACCCACTGCCTAAATGATTATGGGATGGCTTGTGGAGAAACGTTCATACTGAATTCCTAACCACGCACTAGAATCTTTATTGTGGAAGGCGGTTCCTTCCCAGATGAACCTCCCATTCCCTGGTCAGGGACTTAAACATACAGAAGAGGAATCCTACTGTTCTTGACTCTGGGTTTGAATGGTCTTTCTTTATCTTTCCCCCATGTTCTAAACCATGATGACACATCAGAATCACCTGAAGAATTGCTAAACAACACTGGTACCCAATTATGGTCCTGAGAATCAGGGTTTTTTTTTTGTTTTTTGTTTTTTTAACTCCCTAAATGAGTCTGATTGCAGCCAGGGTTGAGAACAGCTGCTTTACAGTGTCCAGTGTGGGAACTGATGTGTTTCAGGAAGAACTCAGAAAGAGGGTCTATAACCTATTTGCTCCAAACCCTGGCTCCCCTAAAGGGTGGATGTAGGATCTGAGTGTCCTACTACTCTTAGGGCACCTTACTGTTGACCTTTTCAAGGTCAACTGAGGACCTGCCACTGTGGGTCCCCTCTAGGCTCTTCCCCTTTTCTCCCAGCCCTTGGTCTTTTAAAACCTTTTTTGTTCCCTTCCTCTCTTTCCTCCTTCTATGTCTCCTGTCCAGGAACCTATTTTTTCTTGTGTGTAACCTCTCATGAAAGTTCTGGTGATTATTCTAGATTTAGCTCTCCTGGAAGTGTCATGGGGCTTTGGATACTGGGGGTGTACTGGGGGTGCATCGGAAAAGTCAGGCCTTCAGCACAACCCACTCTTATGATGGTGTCAAAAAAAAGGCCTCCCACACGCCCAGACTAGCTGACTGACAATATCAACACCAACATGTCTTCTGCATATTATGATGAAGGAGGTTCTGGCCATTTTACCCACTAGAATTCCACTACCAAAGGCCCCTTTTGTTATGCTGGTTTTGGTGTGTGCCTGGTCCCAGGAACGTTTTGAGTATGAAGGGTGGGGGCAGATACATTCCCTGACTAAAATAAAATAAAATAAAATAAAATAAAATAAAAGGAAAGGAAAAGAAAAGCAAACTAAAACAATAACGAGATACTACTCCTTTTCTTATATGAGATTAACAAAATTGTGGGTTTCCCTACTGTGAGAGTATCTGATGTTTATTGCTACAATACACTCTTGAGGAAAGAATTTGGCAATTTGTGTCTATAGCCATGAAAGGGGTCAAGTAATTATTCTTTTCATAATTTATCAAGGGAAATCATCTAAAGATGCAGAAATGACTTCATTTATAAAGGTGTTCAAGTGCCTTCACCTACTAATACTGAAAAATTGAGTAGCCTTTTAGCCTAAGAGTACAGCATTAGGAGAATGATGAAGCAATTATGGAACATTCATCTGAAGGAATATTATGTTGTTTTAAAAAATGATGTTTACAAACTTTTGGTTTAGAAAGGTATCTGGCTAGCAGCCCTTAAAACATCTTTTCTTTTTTTAATGGAAGTATAGTCAGTTACCATGTATCAGATTATGGGGTACAGCATAATGTCCTAGTCATGCATATATATATATATATATATATATATATATATATATATATTCATTTTCATATTCCAAAACATCTTTTCTCACTAAAATATCTATAATGACCACTCCAGAAAAACCAACAGATAAATTGATGCTGGAAATTTTAATCTCTTCTAACCTGAGAAAATCTGTTCAGGTTTGGCTTCATGATGTAAAACCCAAGTGGATAAAAAGGGCTCTCTCCATCACTACAGTCTGCTTTGACTCATGGGGTCTTGCTTTCAGAGAAAAGGGCATACATCCCCCGGATGTACGCAGCAGATCTCAGTGTAGGGTCCTCAAGCCGGTGGCATCAGCATTATGTGGAAATTTGTTAGAAATGAAAATTTGCAAGTCTCATCTCAGATCCACTGAATCAGAATCTCTGGGTGGGGGCTCAGAATCACCTGCAGGTGACTGATGCAGCTAAAATTTCAGAGACATTGCTATCCTACCTTGATGCTGATTCTTGAGGCTGCCACGTTACTCTTTCCTCTCCTCTTTCCCTCATCAACATTATTTAAAAGATCAGAGACAACCACTCTTAGAAACGAATGACAAAGAAGTTCAGGGTATCTGGTAGTGGCCAATGGCATCCTGGGAGATACGGTCTCCAGGAGGAAAGTGCTAAAGACAGCAGACACGGGCGAGGTCTTGGCAGTGCAGGCTGTAGATGGTAATAACTTGTCTTCATTAGTTTAGAGAACCAGAACACCAAGGAGATGGTGTGAAAGGCAACATTATTACCTCAGTAGAATAGGGAGTACTGCTCCCGGCAAGTGGTACCAAGAAACTGCTACTCAGTGGCAATATTTCCTCACCAAAGATGAAGAAAGAGCAAGAATCAAACCCACAACCAACATGGAGCTAATGGAAAAATGACATAAATGATTAAAGACACATGAAGTCTTTGAAGAAGACCACACTTCTAAACATGACCTATTGTAGATTTAGGATAAACTATGAAGAAACAGATATTCTCAGTAGGAAGTAAGGAGGCATGGCCTTTATGGAACAGCAGCCAAAATTTATAAAGGGGGAAAGGCTCTGTTGGAAAGGCAAGAGGGTGAAATGAAAATGGAAATGGATAATATTAGAAAAGATTGCAAGTACATTACAAATTAAATAGTAGAATTAAATTCTACATTAGAGGCAAAAAGTGATGACTTGGCATTATAGGAAATCAAATCAATGAACACTTACTCTCCTAGAATGTAGAAATAACAAATAAATTTGATGAAAATGAAAGAAGGTAATATAAGGAAGACAGAATAAAGACTCAGCAAATGAATAACTTGTGTTCATGAGAGGAATATTGGAACAAAAGAAATAAGCATGAATGTAATAGATGAGATAAAAAGACTAGGAGTTTTGAAAGAGTCCATTATGGTCCTGTAAAAATAACTGAAAAGAGACCCTTATTCAAACTTATCCAGAGAAAAATATTGAACTAAATGACAAGGGAGTACAATCTTATAAATCTCTAGCCAGGGAGGAAAGAAATCTACCAGGGTATTAAAGTCAGATGCCTCCAACTGGAGCGCAGCGTGACTGCTGGGAAGGTGGAGCTGAGAGCTCAGGAGAGCTCTCAAGAGCTCAGAAGATGTTGTATGAAGAATGACTGCAGTGTAGCTGGAACTAACTTCACAAGATACATCTAACTACCTACTGCAAATCTTCTATGTTACTGAATACTAGTGCTAAATAAGGTTTTTGAAAAATGTGTAGTGCAAAACCAAAAATACAGTTTAACAAACAATATCTTCTGTATCTATTATTAATAAGTAATACATTTAATCACAGATCAATAAATAGTTATATAATAATGATATAGGTTATTACTAGGTTACAGTAATAATGATTGAGAAGGGGTAGGTGGTTGGTGGTAGGGGGAGAACAGAACCCCTTATGAAAGGAAATTAAAACATACTCTTTTTGAATATAGATCCAAGGATAATTTTGGAAAACAATTTAAGGTAATCATTAACAAAATTAAAAATAGCACATATGCCTTTGATACACTAGAGTATACAAAAGCAAAGAAAACAAAAAAAAAAAAAGAAAAAAAGGAAATAACAAAGCTTAAACAATTAAGCGAAAAACACATCAACAAGATATAACAAATGTATCAGTTAAACCAATAAATAAAGTGTATTAAAATCTCCGTGAAATGATTAAAAAACATAAGTCATTAGCATGGGATTCCATCCTGTTTCTATCACTTGGGGATTTCAGTTTCTTAGCATTTTTGTTTAACTCCATTAAGTTTTAGTTTTCTAATCTGCTAAATGAGAATAGTAAGACCTACTTCTCAGGGTTTCAGAAGACTGAGACTTTATATAAGCAAATTAATACATATTATCCACGGGCATACTGAGGAAATGGCTGTCACCAGGTTCAGAGCCTGGATTCTGATTTCTGACGGGTTTTAATACTGGCTCTGTTACTTACCAACCTTACTCATCAAACTTGAGGCAAGCCACTGAGCTCTCCAAGCCTTGATTCAATCATCTATAAAATGGGGATACATAGCACCTCCCTCATAGGATTGTCTCAAGGATTAAATGAAATAATACATGCAAAATACTAGGGACAACTCCTGGTACAGATAACTGAGTTATATTTGCTCTAAGTATTATAGCAAACTGGTAGCTTTAAATCTGAAACTTTAAAATGCACATTAATAAAGCTAGCATTATTAATAAAACAGTAGTAGCAATCTTTTTAAAACATTAGACTGGATTAAAAACCTAAGCATGCAACTACAGTAAAGGGTTGCTTAAATACGTTTGGTAGTTTCTATGATCAAGGACTACACAGCTATTACATGATGTGAGACAATTAATGTGGTAAAATTTTTATCATATATAACTGGAATATTTACATCCAAGGATGAACAGGAATTAACATTTGGGAAATATAAAATTTTGTTCTTTATGGTTTTTTTTTTGGTAGTTTCCAAGTATTCTATAATAAACACACTACTTATAAATCAATAAAAATAAATTATATTTTAAAAGATATATTTCAACAAATATTTGATTACAGTGCTAAAAATTGTTTTTTTAAATTGAAGTATTGTTGATTTACAATATTAGTTTCAGGAGTACAGCATAGTGATACAATATTTTTACAGGTCAGATGCCGTTGAAAGTTATTACAAGATAATGGCTATAATTCCCTGGGCTATAAAATATAACCTTACTACTTATCTATTTTATATATAGTCGTTCATATCTCTCAGTCTCATATCCCTGTCTTGCCCCTCCCCACTTCCCTCTCCCATTTGATAACCACCAGTTTGCTTTATATATCTGTAAGGCTGTTTCTGTTTTGCATATACATTTATTTGTATTGTTTTTTAGATTCCAAATATAAGTGGTATCATACAGTATTTTTCTTTCTCTGTCTAACTTATTTCACTAAGCATATTTTCTAAGTCCACCCATGTTGCTACAAATGGCAGATAGAATTTTATTCTTTTTTATGACCGAGTAATATTCCATTGTGTGTGTGTGTGTGTGTGTGTGTGTGTGTGTGTGTGTGTGTGTACTACATCTTCTTTATCCATCCGTCTATTGCTGGATGTTTGGGTTGCTTCCATATCTTGGCTATTATAGATAGTGCTGCTATGAACACTGGGGTAGTATCTTTACAAATTAGTGTATTTATTTTTTCCTGATATATACCTAGGAGTGGAATTGTTGGATCAGATGGTAGTTATATTTTTAATATTTTCAGGACTCTCCATATTGTTTTGCATAGTGGCTGCACCAATTTACATTCCCACCCAACAGTGTATGAGGGTTCCCTTTTCTCCATATTCTCTCCAACATTTGTTATTTGCAGGCTTTATGATGCTAGCCGTTCTGACAAGTATGAGGTGATCACTCATTGTGGTTTCGATTTGCATTTCTCTGATAATTAGTAATGTTGAACATCTTTTCATGTGCCTGTTAGTTACCTGTATATCTTCTTTGGAAAAATGTCTATTCAGGTCTTCTGCTCACTTTTTGATTGGGTTGTTTGTTTGTTTTTTGATATTGAGTTGTATGAGCAGTTTGTATATTTTGGATATTAACCCCTTGTTGGTCACATCTTTAGAAATATTTTATTCCATTCCATAGGTTGTCTTTTCATTTTGTTGACAGTTTCTTTTGCTGTGCAAAAGCTTTTAAGTTTAATTAGGTCCCAGTTGTTAATTTTTGTTTTTATTTCTTTTGCTTTAGGAGAGAGAGCCAAAAATATTTTGCTACGATTTATGCCAGTGAGTGTTCTGCCTTTGTTCTCTTCTAGGAGTTTTATGTTTTCAGGGCTTACATTTAGGTCTTTAATCCATTTTGAGTTTATTTTCATATATGATGTGAGGCAATGTTCTAATATCATTCTTGTACATGTAGCTGCCCAGTTTTCCCAGCACCACTTGTTCAAGAGCCTCTATTTCCTTCATTGTATATTCTAGACTCCTTTTTTTGTAGATTAATTGATCCTAGGTACGTGGATTTATTTCTGGGCTCTGTATTCTGTTTCACTGATCAATGTTTTTTCTTTCGTGTCAGCTCCATGCTGTTTTGGTTACTGTAGCTTTATGGTAGAGTCTGACATCTGGTAATACCTCCAGTTTTGTTCTTTTTCAAAATATTGCTTTGGAAACTTGGGGTCTTTGTGGTTCCTTATGATTTTTAGGATTATTTGTTCTAGTTCTGTGAAAAACGTCATGGTATTTTGATAGAGATTGCATTAAATCTGTAGGCTGCTTTGGGTACTTATGGCCATTTAAACAATATTAATTCTTTCAATTCAAGAGCATGAGATTATCTTTTTATTTCTTTGCATCATCTTCAATTTTCATCAATGTTTTATAGTTTTCAGAATATAAGCTTCTCCCCTCCTTGGTTAAGTTTATTCCTAGGTATTTTATTCTTTTTGATGCAATTTTAAACAGGATTGTCTCTCTACTTTCTCTATGTGATAGCTCATTCTTAGTGTGTAGAACACTCAATGTTTGATTACAGCAGGAAACATTATGTTTAAATGTTTCATTTTAAATGTTTGATTACAATCAAATGTTTGATTATGTTAGAAAAAATTCTTAATACAATACCAGGAGAAAACAGATACAAAATTTTATAAGTCATGTAAAATGTACTTGGAAAATACTAATAATGTTAGCATTGTTGTTTCTAGGTGATAAGATTATTATTTATTTTTTCTTCTTTATACTTCATGTCTATTTTCCCAACTTTTGTATAGAGCTCAGAAAATGCTGATATAATTGGAAAGAGAAAAGTAAAAGCAATAAGAATAAAATGGTCCTTCATAAACAAGCCCTTAGCTCAGATGTCAGCAAGTGCAGCTTAATGGAGCTGAAAGGAAGCTTGGGGAACAATGTTCTCAGTCCTTCCTTTTACTAGTGAGAATGTGAGGCCAGAAAACATTTAATGGTTTGCTGGAAGTCACAGTGAGTGAGTGAAAGAACCAGGAGGAGAACTCAGATCTGTCCGTATGTTCTTCCTACTAAATTATGTGCCTTTTCAAGTAGTGCAAATTTTATGCAAAATTTGTCATTTAATGTAAATACCTAATTCCAAGCAAGATATTGGAGCTTCTTCATTCATCCCTAACTTCAGGAAATGTTTAGTTACAATTCAGAAATGTCTTTCAGAAGAGTAATAATTTATAGAGAACAGTGACAAACAAATAGCATTATCTGCTCTTAAAAGTGGTTGTAAATACCCTAGGCATGTTGGTTTGAAGATTTCTGTATGCTCTCCTCCACACAAATTTTACATTTTCCCATGTTCTCCTGGACACCTTGATCTATGTATGAGGCTAGAAGTCAACAAAATGAGCCCTGATAGCTTTTAGGATCCAATCCAATTCCAGGCAGAAGGACTTTGTTGTCTGAAGAGGCTCCCTGGTTTTCTGCAGTGGTTCCCGAGTGCCAGTCCTCGTATGTTCAGTGCTGAGCCGAAGTTTTCACCATCTGATTGAAACTTACCTGTCTGAGGCAATGTAATAAAAGTAAGGATATATACCGTGCTATTTATAAAGATATGTTTATTCACTCTTTGGTTTAAGATGTTCTTTAATGAAACAATGGTGACAGGGGTGTGCGTGTGTGTTTGTGTGTGCACATGTTTAATGCCTTCCACTTAGAAAAATAAAAGGTTGACAATCTTATATTGACCCTCAAAATGTTTTTGAAAATTTACTGATCTGTGGAATTTCAAAGTCTCATACCTACTGACTTAGTATTAGACACAAGAGACTGGAATTAGAAGAATCAGAGTTCAAATCCTGGTGCTGCCACATATTTTGAGAAACTTCTGACTTTCTCTGAATCTTCCTTTCTTCAGCTGTAAAGTAGAGAAGGTAATATTTCTCTCAGGAAGATTCACTATGCCCATAAAACATCCAGAGAAGCGGCCTGCACATAGTTTCCTCCGGGTGTGCCTGCTGAGGGCATGATGGAAGACAGTCATGGCCCGGACATCGATTGTGTGAGGTAACTTATGCATCAGGAAGCTGGCTGAGTGTTGGTTCTGCGTCCCTTTTTTATGACTTAGCACCATTTAGTCATTAAAAATTTTCCATTACTCAGAGCTCTATAGAGGAAAAGAATTTTTTTTATCATTTCTATAATTTTTATCACTATAATCACATATTAAAAAAAAGACCAGGTCTTACAACTTTCACTGTGGGTTTCTAGTAGCAATTTTCTAATAGTCGATGCTCTGAGAACTTTAGGTTTACTCCCCCAGGATTGTTGTCTAAGTCATGATCATATTTGACTCTGTCATAGCTTGACTTGGTGGCAGATGTGCCTGGAGCACACAAAGGGAGATGCATGTCCTACTTAATAGAAGCACACAGAGCAGAAGCTGGTGACAGTGCCTGTGTGTCTGTGGAGTGATGGACAATTGGAGAACACTCACCAGTGTTCCCATTTCATGGACGTTACTCATGGTGTCCTACTTTCCTTGTCTCTGACACCGCCTTTGTTCTCTCTCCCTACTCAGCACTCTGTCCAGCCTCCATCACCTTCTTTAATGGTTCACCCCTGGGGTGTCTTGCTGTCTTGGTTCCATGCCATTCTCTCATCCTGCAGGCCTTTGAAATAACCTTCTTCAGTCTTCGCTAACCTTTCATTTCTAACAAAGAAACTCTGAAACCTCATTTACTCAAGAACTCATCCCTGACAGACCACATGTCAAGTTAGGATGATTTTGTTTTTCATTTTTGCTTAATGTAAGAAATTTAGACCCAAGCCCTTCAATTAGGAGCAAATCTTTATTTTACTGCCGTCCAGAGACACCCGTGTTTTTGGAGGTTGTTGTGGATGATGCAGTTATGATTTTTTAAACATAACTTATCCCTTATTTTTCCTTATTTTTCCCCTTGGGAGGAATTTGTGTGGGAATCATCATGTGTTAATTTGATATGTTACATATAACACCGAGACACGCTTAATTAACGACTCCCTTCTGTGATGGTGGGAGTGGGCTATCTCTTCATTGAAGCTAGAATTTGTTCAACCAAGTATTTATAAGCACCTACAGTATGTTGGTATGGTGGAAAGAGTTGAATTCAGCAGCTTGCAATGTCAACCAACAAGTAAGACAGGTAAGGACAGATTCTGTTTTCAAAAAGTAATAGTTAAACGTAAAGGAGGGATTTTTTTTTTTCATTCATTGGGACACAAATCCCACATAGTTTGTAATACTAGTCAGCTGATTGTCTGAGTGGTAGGCAGCTGATGAAGAACAAATAATTCCCAAGTGGGGAAGAGCCAATTTTTAACATGGCCTGAGTGTAGGTTTAGTAGCTAAAGTCACGCGATCAGAGAGTGCTGACCAATGAGAAACGCGTGTTTTGGGGCGGATGTTTGTGGGTCATCTGGGAAGAAAGTGTGCAAGAAAAGACTGAGGAATCAATTAACTTATTAAGCACCTACTATGCATGAGGCATTTGGCTGCACTGCGAGTAGGTAAAGATGTGTCAAATAAGCTCCATTTCTTGGACAGGTGGGTGTTTACAGGTAGAAAGAGATGTGTAAACAGGTAGCCGAAGAATGAGGACCCCTGTGGTAGACGTCTTTGTTCACACCGCATTCTTGTCTAAAAGCTTCATGCCGTGTTCTGAAAAGGTCTGATTGAAAAGAATCTTTCCTGACATTTGTTTTTTTCCTTAGGGCTTTGAGATTCCTTAAACCTGATACTTTGGGCATATTTGTGGTTTTATGGTTTGATTTTTTTTTTTTTTACAAGTCTGATAAATCGTGTCTTTTTCCACTGACATACGTCTAAAACTGTGTCCCTAGGGACAGCATGAAACTTAGCACTTCCTGGGGTCCAATGGCACGTTCCGAAGGAGCCAGAGGACGGATCCCAGGACACCAGCTGGCATCGCAAAAAATTTTCTTCTCTGCCAGGTGGTCTAGTGCTTCTACACTGTAGGTGTCACCAATTCCAGATGCCCCGCTGAAGGGAGCAGGACTGCACTCTGCGTCTGAGTGGGTGGGCAATTTGTTCAATCCCAGGGGCCTTTGGACTGTGAGCTGCAGGCTGAGAGAGGCAGTTATCTGAAATGAAGGTGGTTGGCATAGACGGGCTGAGGTCCCAGCAGGGAGGGGAGAGAAAGAGGAGAAAGCCTTCCAAGAAGCAGCTGAAAATTGACCTAGTTATTTTGAAGGCACTCTCTGCTGCCTCCCCCTTCAGGCCGCGTCCAGACTCCCTGACATGAGATCGAAGCACTCACTGCGAAGGGCTTAAAGTCTGGAGATTTTTCAAATATTTTCTTTCTTTCTTTCCTTCCCATTTTTTTTTTTAAAGTAAGGATGCTCTGCTTAATCAAGGAGTACCCGTCCTCAAGCAGCTGAAAACAGCGATGGTGGTGAGGTTTCCTTGCGTGGAGGCAGGGAGTGCGGAGCGGAGTGGACCCGCAGAGGGTGGGCGGCAAGGCCATCTGGCTCCTGTGCCCCTCTCCCCCACGGAGAGCCTATGGGGACATATGGGAAAGAGCGTGGGAGAGAGCGGGGGCAGAAGACACGGAGGCAGGTGCAGCCCTGCTCTTCTGTTTTCTTGGGCTCTGCCAATAGCACAGTCGCTCTCCTCTTTGGTGATGAGAACTGTTTTTTTTTTCCCCCCAAACTCTCTATCTCCATATTTCTTTTGGGCCATTTCTTGGGCTTGTAGGTCAAACTGTAGTGCAAGATTTATCACCAGGGGAACTATGGACATTTTGGGCCAGAAACTTCTTTATTTGGGTGCGGTAGGGGAGCTATCACGTGCACTTTATAAGAGTTTAGCAGCATCTCTGTCCTCTGCCCATTAGATGAGCAGCCCCTGTTCCCTAGTCCCCACCAAGCCTCTGATTTGTGACAATCAAAAATGTCTCCAGGAATTAACATATTTCTCCAAGGGGGCAAAGCCCCCTCTTTTGAGAACCACTGCTAGAGAAACAGCACATCCTTCCCAAATACTCGAAACACAGAACTCTACCCGCTTAATATGGGGCAGAAAACCCTCCACGTCCTTTCTTTAGACCCTTAGTGTCATCTACAAGCAGAAACGCTCAGAATACAGAAATGCTCTAAAGATGCTTTATTATTTAGTATTGTTACTAAGGTCTCAATAAGAAATATACACACATAACTTGGAGGTGACATTCTTAATAGCTTATTGATTCTGAATAATTTACCAGGTGATTTATTTTGATTCATCTGTAGAACGTATGAAAGTAAATTAAGGGAAACAAGACAAGAGTCAGGTTGGTGCTGGACCATGAAGGGTCCTGGCTACTAGGCTCAGAGGACTTTGTTCTCTAGACAATGGGAGGCATATTGAAGGATTCCTTACATCCTTGTTTGGCTACCATTGCCCAGCACAAACTTTTACCCTGGCCAAATAGGTCCGCTGAAAGATCTCTAACTAGGCTGAGTGTATGTCTGCATAAACACAGGTTTAATAACATTTGGCTCGCTGCCCCATCTCTTGATCCTTTTGCCACAGTGGTTGTTTCCAAGCCCTGTTCAGATGTAGCAAAGAAGTTCAATTCAAAAGGATGGCCCTTTGAGAGGGTAGAACCAAGATCCATGGAGAACAGCGGACAGGTGAGCTACTCAGAGGATACGGAATCAGAACCGGATGAAGGCGTATTCCCCACCCTAGGGTCTTGGCCCCTCACATCTTCCCAGCTGGATCTCAGGATTGCAATGAAATGGAGACTGCTGTGTGCTCCTATCTTTCCTCTTTCTAAAATAAAAAAAGAGTTTATTTCTGAATGAAATGTTTATTGTAATTGTCTTGCGCTTGTTCAGTTGCTGTATGTTGGATGTGTGGAGGGGCCAAGTTTGTCCTTCTAGTTCCTAGGGCTCTGGATCAAGAAGTACCTCATCTGGATGGTACAGAAAGGCTCCCTGCAAAGCTAGAGATTCTGGACTTGGAGCTCGAGACCTTCCTTTCTCCCCTCTCTCTTTTCCTCCTTCCCTTTCTTCCCTCCCCCTTTCCCTCTCTCCCCCTTTCCTTCCTTCTTTCCTTCCTTCCTTCCCCTCCCTCTTTCTTCACCCCTCGCTCTCTCATTCTTTCCATTTTTTCATTTCTCCTTTTCTCTAACTTTTACTTTTTTGTTTCTAGTCTTGTTGATATGATTCTGATGGCGATTTGTCTACCTCCTATTTAGGGTGTGCAACCCTGACCAGAGTTTCTCTTACTCAGATGTAGCACTAACAAATTCTTCTTGACATTTACAAAAAGCTACACATTTACTTACTTATTTTTCCTGAACTAGAGTTTTGGAGTTTGGAACTGTGTCTCCACCACATTACTATGGCTTTTCTATGGGAGATGGAAGAACCATTTATGGGGAAAATCAGATTCTGGTCTCCTGGTAATTTTATTAAACATCCACGCACCCCTTGGGGATGTCTATTCAGATCCTTCTCCAAATTCAGCGTCCACCTGTTTCCACCCTTGAATTTCATGCCATTAAAGTGTGACTCGTTCTTTTTTGATTTCTCCTGGTGAATTTTTTGGAGGAGACTGGGTTCTTTTGTTTGTTGTTAAATTTGTTGGTACTAGAGATGGGAGTCTCTGTGATATAGCTTCATTTCATCACCTCTGCTGAAAAAGCCACCTCTGAAAATGGCCTCATTTGTTATTTTAAGCGGACTTTGTAATTGAAGTGTAACATATTTCTAGGAAAGGGCATCAGTTATGTGTACAGCTTGATGAGTTTTCAGAACATGAACACACTCAATCTGCCAAGAAACAGAACATCGGTGAGCTCTCGAAGCCCATCTCATGCCCCGCTCATCACCACCCATTCCAAGTGAACCAATTTATAACACCCCAGATTACTTCAGCCTGCTTTTGAGCTTTATAGGAATGGAAGCAGACTGTGTATTTGCTTTGATTTCTGGATTTCCCCTCAGCACAAAGTCGTGAAACCTGTCCATGTTGTATGTAGTGGTAGTTAGCTCACTGGAATACGCCACATTTTCTGGATTCATTTCACTGTTTATGGGCATTTGTGTACTCTGCAGCTTTCGCCTACTTTGAATTGTGCTGCTATGAACATTTTTGTACATATCGTTGGGTGAGTATATGCACAGATGTATTTGGGGAATAACATTTCCGGGTGATGGAGCACTTGCAGGGTCAATGTTAGTGAATACTTCTGGCTTCCCAAAGTGGTTCTCCCAATGTAGCTCCCACCAGCAGTGGATGAGAGTCCAGACTGTCCCATGTTCTTGTCAACGTTTGGTATGTTTTGGCTTTTTCACCTTAGCCATTATGATGGTTATGTCGTGATATGTCATTGTGGTACTCCCTGTTGACTGATGAAGCTGACCATATTTGTGTCCCCTTTGGTGAAGTGTCTCTTTCATCTTTTTTTCATGTTTATTGAGGTGTAACTGACAAATAACATTGTTAAGATATTTAAAGAATACAACATGGCGATTTGATAGGTGTATACATCGTGAAAAGAGCCCCATTATTGAGTTAATTAACACATCCATCACCTCACATACTTACTTTTTTTTTCCTTTGAGGCGAACACAAGTTCCATTCCGAGCACATTTATAGAATTCAGTGTTATCTGCTATGGTCACCGTCCTGTATATTAGATCTTCAGAAATTATCCATCTTACAACTGAAAGTTTGCTCCATTTTACCAACTTCTCCCAGTTTCTCCCACTCCCCAGCCCATGGCAATCACCATTTTGTTTCCTGTTCCTATGAATTCAATTCTATTTTTTTTTAGATTCCACGTATAAGTAAGATCATGTAGTTTTTGCCTGTCTCTGTCTGGCTTTTTCCACTTGGCATAATACCGTCTAGGTTCATCCATATCATAAATGGCACTATTTCCTTCATTTTTAAGGCTGAATAATATTCCACACATATATTTTCTACCAACTATAGATTATCAGTACAGATACATCACATTTTCTATCCATTATTATTCCATTATATTTAATATTCCATATTATGTAAATAGTATACAATCATGTATGTATATACACACACATACATACCACATTTTCTTTATTCAGTCATCCATCAGCAGACACTTAGATTCTTTCCCTGCCTTGGCTATTGTGAATAATGCTGCTATGAACATAGGAGTGTGGATATTTTTTCAAGATAATGATTTTACTTCCTTTGGATATATGCTTAGAGGTGAGATCGCTGGAACATATAGTAGTTCTAGTTTTAATCTTTTTGAAAAAACTCCATATCATTTTCCATGGTGCCTGCACCAATTTACATCCCCACCAACAGTGCACCAGGATTCCTTTTTTCCACATTCTCACAAAAACTTGTTATTTCTTGTCTTTCTGATAATAGCCTTTCTAACAGGTATGTGGTGAATATCACTGTGGTTTTGATTTGCATTTCCCTGATGGTAAAGATGTTGAGCATCTTTTCATGGACCTGTTGGCCATTTGTATGTCTTCTTTGGAAAAATGTTTATTCTGGTCTTTTGCCCATTTTTTAATTGAGTTATTTGTTTTTTGCTATTGAGTTATATGAGTTCCTTGTATTTTTTTGGATATTAACCCCTTACTGGATATGTGGTTTGCAAATATTTTCTCCCTTTCCACAGACTATGTTTTTATTTTGCTGATGTTTCCTTTTGCTTTGCAGAAGCTTTTTAGTTTGAGGTAGTCCTACTTGTTTAGTTTTGCTTTTGTTATTTCACTTTTAGTCAAATCCAAAAAATAAATATTGCCAAGTCCAACGTCAAGGACTCTTTTTCCTATGTTTTCTTCAAGGGGATTTGTGGTTTCAGGTCTTATACTTAAGCCTTTAAAGCATCTTGACTTGATTTTTGTGTATGGTGTAAGATAGAGGTCCAGTTTTATTCTTTTGCATTGGAAATCCAGGTTTCCCAATATCGTTTATTGAAAAGACTATTCTTTTCCCATTGTGTATTCTTGGCTCCTTTATAAAAATTTATTAATCACATATGCATTGGTTTATTTCTGGGCTTTTGTCTCTGTTCCACTGATCTATATGTCTGTTCTTATGCCAATTTCATACTGTTTTGATTACTAAAGGCATACTTTAGAGATATTGTGGGCTCGGTTCCACACCACTGCCATAAAGCGAGTGTCCCAAAATCGTGAGTCACACAAGTTTTTTGGTTTGCTAGTGCATGTTAAAGTTGTGTTTACACTATACTGCTGTCCATTAAATGTGCAATAGCATTTTGTATAAAATATAATGTACATACCCTAGTTAAAAAGTCCTTTATTGCTAAAAATGCTAACCATCACCTAAGCCTTCAATGAGTCTTAATCTTTTTTTCTGGTTGAAGGTCTTGCCTTGAAGTTGATGGCTGCTGACTGATCATGGTGCTGGTTGCTGAAGGTTGGGGTAGCTATGACAATTTCTTAAGATCAGAGAACAATGAGTTTTGCAGCATTGATTCACTCTTCCCTTCAAGAATGATTTCTCTGTAGCATGCAACGCTGTTTGATAACATTTTACTCACTTGCAGTAGAATTTATTTCAACATTGGAGTCAATCCTCTCAAATCCTGTTGATGCTTTATCAACTAAGTCTATGTAATATTCTAAATTGTTTATTGTTATTTCAACACCTTCACAACATCTTCACCAGGAGTAGATTCCATCTCAATAAACCACTTTTTTGCTCATCTGCAAGCAGCAGCTCCTCATGTGTTAATATTTTCTAATGGGATTGCAGCAACTCAGTCACATCTTCAAGCTCCATTTCTAATTCTAATTCACTATTTCTACCACATCTGCCATTCCTTCATCCACTGAAGTTTTTAAAATTTATTATTATTATTTTTCGTAGGGGGAGGTAATTAGGTTTGTTTGTTTATTTAGAGGAGGTACTGGGGATTGAACCCAGGACCTCATGCATGCTAAGCATGTGCTCCACCACTTAAGCTATACATTCCCCTCCATCCACTAAAGTTTTTTTTAAATTTTTAGAAATCAATCCCTATCAAATTACCCAGGACATATTTCGCAGAACTAGAACAAATCGTAATAACATTTATCTGGAACCATCAAAGACCTAGAATTGTCAAAGCATTACTGAAGAGAAAGAAAGAAGCTGGAGGAATAACTCTCCCAGACTTCAGACAATACTATAGAGCTACAGTCATCAAGACAGCATGGTATTGGTACCAAAACAGACATATAGACCAATGGAACAGAACAGAGAGCCCAGAAATGAACCCACAAACTTTTGGTCAACTCATCTTCGACAAAGGAGGCAAGAATATA
Source organism: Camelus bactrianus (assembly GCF_048773025.1). Lineage (NCBI taxonomy): Eukaryota > Metazoa > Chordata > Mammalia > Artiodactyla > Camelidae > Camelus > Camelus bactrianus. Next base: position 112,060,064 of record NC_133539.1, on the reverse strand, counting down.
CAATGGAATAAAGACAGTCTCTTCAGCAAACGGTGTTGGGAAAACTGGACAGCAGCATGTAAAACAATGAAGCTAGAACACTCCCTTACACCATACACAAAAATAAACTCAAAATGGATCAAAGACTTAAACATAAGACAAGATACAATAAACCTCCTAGAAGAAAATATAGGCAAAACATTATCTGACATACATCTCAACAATTTTCTCCTAGAAGAAATAAAAGCAAGAATAAACAAATGGGACCTAATGAAACTTACAAGCTTCTGCACAGCAAAGGAAACCAGAAGTAAAACAAGAAGAAAACCTACGGAATGGGAGAAAATTTTTGCAAATGAAACTGACAAAGGCTTGACTTCCAGAATATATAAGCAGCTCATACGACTTAATAAGAAAAAAATAAACAACCCAATCCAAAAATGGGCAGGAGACATAAACAAGCAATTCTCCAAGGAAGAAATACAAATGATCAAAAGGCACATGAAAAAATGCTCAATATCACTAATTATCAGAGAAATGCAAATCAAAACTACAATGAGGTATCACCGCACACCAGTCAGAATGGCCGTCATTCAAAAATCCACAAATGACACATGCTGGAGAGGCTGTGGAGAAAGGGGAACCCTCCTACACTGCTGGTGGGAATGCAGGTTGGTGCAGCCACTGTGGAAAACAGTATGGAGATTCCTCAAAAGACTAGGAATAGACTTACCATATGACCCAGGAATCCCACTCCTGGGCTTATATCCAGAAGGAACCCTACTTCAGGATGACACCTGCACCCCAATGTTCATAGTAGCACTATTTACAATAGCCAAAACATGGAAACAGCCTAAATGTCCATCAACAGGTGACTGGATAAAGAAGTGGTGGTATATTTATACAATGGAATACTACTCAGCCATAAAAACTGACACCATAATGCCATTTGCAGCAACATGGATGCTCCTGGAGAATGTCATTCTAAGTGAAGTAAGCCAGAAAGAGAAAGAAAAATACCATATGACAACAACAAAAACAAAGTGTAAATACAAAACAGAAATAGACTCATAGACATACAATACAAACTTGTGGTTGCCAAGGGGGTGGAGGGTGGGAAGGGATAGACGGGATTTTAAAATTGTAGAATAGATAAACAAGATTATACTGTATAGCACAGGGAAATATACACAAGATCTTATGGTAGCACAGAGAAAAAAATGTGACAATGAATATATATATGTTCATGTATAACTGAAAAATTGTGCCGAACACTGGAATTTGACACAACATTGTAAAATGATTATAAATCAATAAAAAATGTTTAAAAACATTTTATCAATTAGTACCATTTAAACTGGAAAAAAAAAACTTTATTTACTTATCTTTTTATTTATTTGTTTTTCTTTTTAGTTTTTTTTTATTGAAGTATAGTCAGTTTACAATGTGTCAATTTCTGGTGTACAGCACAAGGTTTCAGTCATACATGAACATACATATATTTACATACACATACATATACTCCTTTTCATATTCTTTTTCATTATAGGTTACTATAAGATATTGAGTATAGTTCTCTGTGGTATACAGTAGAAACTTGTTGTTTATCTGTTTTATATATAGTAGTTAGTATCTGCAAATCTCAAACTCTCAATTTATCCCTTCCCACTCCTCTCCCCACCAATAACCATAAGTTTGTTCTCTATGTCTGTGAGTCTGTTTCTGTTTTGTAAATAAGTTCATTTGTGTCTTTTTTTTTTCAGATTCCACATATAAGTGATACCATATGGTATTTTTATTTCTCTTAGTGGCTTACTTCTCTTAGAATGATGATCTACAGGTCCACCCATGTTGCTGCAAATTGCATTGTTTTATTCTTTTTTTCTGGCTGAGTAGTATTCCATTATATAAATATACCACAACTTCTTTATCCAGTCATTTGTTGATGGACATTCAGGTTGCTTCCATGTCTTGGCTATTGTATATAGTGTTGCTGTGAATGCTGAGGTGCATGTGTCTTTTTGAATTATGATTTTCTCTGGATATATGCCTAGGAGTGGGATTGCTGGATCATATGGTAAGTCTATTTTTAGTTTTTTGAGAAATCTCCATATTGTTTTCCATAATGGCTGCACCAAACTACATTCCCACCAGCAGTGTAGGAGGGTTCCCTTTTCTCTACACCCTCTCCAGCGTTTATCATTTGTGGACTTTTTTAATCATGGCCATTCTGACTGGTGTGAGATGATACCTCATTGTAGCTTTGATTTGAATTTCTCTAATAATTAGTGCTATTGAGTCCACTGAAGTTTTGAACTACTCAGTCATCCACCTGGGTGGGAATCTACTTATTGAGGAATTATTATGTGCTGGGCATCTTTAAGACTCTTTTTTTTTGAGTAAAGATAGATTTATTTAGAGAGATACATATTGTATAGAGTGTAGGCTGTTTCAAATGGCAAGATAAAGGCCACAAGGTATGGGGATTGGGTGCTCAGGTTAAAGTAAAAGCAGGTGCACACTCCATAGACAGAATGTGGGCTGTCTCTGAAGACAAGGAAGAAAGAGGCAGCCAAGATTCTCTTGATATTACCCATTTCCCCTCATTTTTCTTCTTACTCTTGGGAAAATAGAAAAACACTACATATATTTTACGATTCAATCTTCACAACTATATAGTATTATTATTTCAATTTCATAGATAAGAAACAGGCTCAGAGACTCTGTTTTATCAAAACACTTCAAACATCTATTAAAAAGTTTATCATAAGACATCCAGGTAGTAAGCAGTGTGGCTCAAATCTGAACAGTGATTATCTGATTCCAGAGATCACCTCTTAATCTCAAGAATTAACCGCACTATATGAATTTCAGCAACAAAGCCAATTCCAGAGAAACCACTTTTCACTTTGGACTCCAAAATGTAAAGTAACAACTCCTATGGGACGTTATAACTATAGTAACATGCTATAAAAACTATGTGATTTTTAATGACAAGTTGGTGGACTAGGTAAGACAGGAATTATTAATACCCCATGTCCAATAAAGAAAATACAGCTCCAAGGAGAACAGGTAACTTCTCAAGGTCCCTCTAATAGGTGGCAGACTGGTACCGGATGCCTAGTGCCGTATCTCCATCCCCACTGCTGTACTTTGCTGGCTTTCTCTGTGCGGCATCTATAACAAGAACAATTTTAATTTCTCTTGCTTCTGACAGTATGACTGACTTTAGCGATGATAAAACAGTCCTTTCAGATTGATTGTGCAGAGTTATGGTATTTAGAGGGGAAAAGATTTTCAATTTGTGGTAATAAATAAGAAAAAATGTGAAAAAGGCAGGATACAAATAAGCCTGGAAAATATAGACGTGTTTGGTTATTACAAAAATAAGAAAGTCTGAATGACGGGAATTCACTGAGGTCTGTTTAATTTCATATGAAATAAGTGGCCCTTTTGTATCACAGTGGGGACAGCAAACAAAGAGTAATTAGTCAAGAATTTAATAATAAATTGGCCATTGACACATGCTATTCTGTGAATTACAGAACAGTATGCTCTAGACTCTTTTTGAATTTGACTTAGAAGTCATAGAAGTTCTAAATTTTTAAAATGTTTCTAGTTATTCTTTAACTTAATGACTTTGAATTTATCTTAATCTTAATTTGGAACTTTTAATTTATTTTAAATTGATCTTTCTGTCTCTTTCTTCCTTTCTTCTCTTCTTTGTTCTTCCCTTTTTCTATCTCCCTTCCTCCTTCCCGCCCTCTTCCTTCTTTCCTTCCTTTCTTCCTTCTTTCCATCCTTCCTTCCTTCTTTCCTTCCTTCCTTCCTTCCTTCCCTCCCTCCTTCCTTCCATTTGTTCTTGCCATGGTTCTTCTGTTTAGGCCCTCTTTTGGGGTATGAGGTAATTTATGGGCAATCCATTACCTTTTTCTTCCCCAAACTTCCAGGCTTCTCTGGGGTACAGTGCCTGAGAGTCACATCCCTTGGCCACAAATCTAGTGGAGGGTTGATTTATCCACAATAAATTATGCTGGACTGTGTGTCCTTTCTTGTCTCTTACTCTGTAACCAACCATCAGTCCCTTAGTATGTGACTGTCCCCTGACTAAACTACCTTTGAGATTCTCTTGCCACTATCCTATTATCATTATTCTTCCTACTCCTGGGAAAACAGAAATGGGGTACTCCTGTGCTCTTCCTTGGTAGATCACCTTCTACCACCCCTTTTTAGAGAAGTACCCCCAAATTTGGATTTGATTCCCCAGAGTCCAATGGTTTGACCAACAGAACATGGTGGAAGTGACTAGCTTCCCAGCCCATGCGTTAAGAGATTGTCAACTATAACTCCCAATCTAGAAAACTCACTCTTGAAACCGAGCCACCATGCTGTAATGAAGCTCAAGCAGCCCCCAGGAAATGCCGACAGGGAGAGGAACCAAGTCCCCAGGCCAGTGGCTCTGGCTGAACCCCCAGCTGACAGCCAAGACCAACTTGCGACTCTTGTGAGTCAGGCCACTTGGAAGGAGGTTATCTGTCTCAGATGACTCCATTTGAGCAGACACATATTGTCCCTACTGGGCTGTGTCCAAATTGTACAGAAGTGAATGAAATAAATGACAGTTGGTGTTTTAAGCATTTAAATTTTATGGTAGCTTTTTATACGGCAATAGGAAACCAGAACAAGGGACATGACCCAGGCCTAAGCTGAAATTTCCACCCCTTTCATGAAGTACTATAGGATACTTGTTCCCCTTTTTAGAAAGAAGTACATTACTTTCATTTGGGTATTCACCCTGTGTGTCCAGTTTTCTCAACTAGGACTCCAAAGGGAAAAATGATGAGAGAGGATGATTAAAACTCCTTCAAAAATATTGATGACAACCTACAGAATGGGAAAAAATATTTGCAAATGACAAGACCAACAAGGAACTAATTTTCAAAATATATAAATGGCTCATACAGCTTAATACCAAAAAAACAAGCAACCCAATCAAAAAATAGTCAGAAGGCCTAAATAGACATTTCTTCACAGAATACGTCCAAATGGCAAACAGGCCTATGAAAAATTGCTCAATATCACCAAGTATTAGAGAAATGCAAATCAAAACTACAATGAGGTATTACCTCACATCAGTCAGAATGGCCATCATTCAAAAGTCCACAAATGATAAATGCTGGAGAGGCTGTGGAGAAAAGAGAACCATCCTATGCTGCTGGTGGGAATGTAAATTGGTGTAGCCATTGTGGAGGACAGTATGGAGGTTCCTTAAAAAAACTAAAAATAGACTTACCATATGATCTAGCAATCCCACTTCTGGGCATATATCTGAAGAAAACTCTAATTCAAAAGGATACATGCACCCCACTGTTCACAGAAGCACTATTTATAATAGCCAAGACATGGAAACAACCTAAATGTCCATTGACAGATGACTGGATAAAGAAGATGTGGTATACATATGTGTTCACACACACACACACACACACACACACACACACACACACACACAAGAATACTACTCAGCCAGAAAAAATAATAAAATAATGCCATTTGTAGCAACATGGATGGACCTGGAGATCGTCATTCTAAGTGAATTAAGACAGACAGAAAAAATACCATATGATATCACTTATGTGTGGAATCTGAAAAAAAAAAAGACACAAATGAACTTATTTACAAAACAGAAACAGACTCAGAGGCATAGAGAGCAAACTTATGGTTACTAGGGGGGAGAAAAGGGGGAAGGGATAAATTGGGAATTTGAGATTTGCAGATACTAACTACTATATATAAAATAGATAACAACAAATTTCTACTGTATAGCACAGGGAACTATATTTAAGATCTTAGAGTAAGCTACAATGAAAAAGAATCTGAAAAGGAATGTATGTATATATTATAGGTATGACTGAAACATTATGCTGTACACCAGAAATTGACACAACATTGTAAACTGTTTATAATTCAATAAAAGAATACATAAATAAAATTTTAAAAAATTAAAAAAATATCATTGACAATAACCATTTCTTGAGAAAATACGCTGCTAGAGATTAGTGTTAGGAAAAAGGTAGAAAATGGTAGGTCTCAACCTTGACTTTGCATTAGAATGTTCCCAGGAAGTTTCAAAAATTCTGAGGCTTGGTTCCCTCACCCCACTCCACTCCCAGCTCCCAGAGATTCTGGTTTAGCTGGAGTGTGCCCTGGGTATTTCAGTTTTGAATTCTCTCTAGGTGAGTCTCATTTGCAGCAATGTTTGCAAACCATTAGCATGAAACATCATTACTGCCCTTGGAAGCTTATAGTTGGCCCAAGGAGCCAGGTTTCGTGTAAAAAGATAAGTTCCAGGTAACACCCAGTGTGTAAGATGGACAAGCCCAAATGTGAACCAGATATTGAAGGGCAAACAGTGATTCCTAAGACATTGATGTGAGATAAAAATTAGACATATTTTAGGATGGAAGAAACACAACATGCCTTGTTCTTCCCTTGTTATTGTGTATGTGATGTGTTGTTCTCATCTTCTTTGTTGGAATATGAGATCACTGAGGACAAGGGTCAAGTGTTCGCTACTTCTATACCCTGCCCCCCCCCGAGCTACCTAGCACAACACTCACACTCAGTCCAGGCTTAATAAATGGTTGCATATGATTGGAAACCATTTTCTACTTTTTAATTACTCAACATTTAGAGCCTCATGAGGCTCAGAAAGATCTCTAAACATGTAAAATTCCAGAGAGAGAATTGTAGCGATCGCCACAATATAACTTTTAATCCATTTTGATGTTTAATGCCTCAGAACATGTGCACAACTGAGCAAAAATCATTTAGGCTGTCGTTACCAGATAGTTCCTGTGTTCTGATGTTTTTCCGTGGTGAGCCAAAAACATCTCTATGCTAAAAAGCACCTTTCCCATATACGTTCCATATATATTTTGGGAGCATATAAATGTTGCCATGCACAGCATGTTGTCGGTTTGAAGGACAAGGATTTTTATAAACCCTCTTTATTTATCATGCATCGTAGCTGGAACCCACTAAATCAAGTGCTGCTTTCCCTAAACACATTTCTCAATGAGTACTACTGAAACAGAATGACGTTAATAAATGTAATCAACAGAGCTCTCAACACTCAACATTCAGTCAGTGGCTGGTACCCGAAGCTGATAAATCCTCCTCTGTCTTTTGTGCAACCATTGCTGCCTTCTGATTATGTCTGTTTTACTTAGGATGCTGAAAAATTGGGACGCACCCCCAGGAAGTCTTCCTTAACCCTGCGACATGCTTTTTTTTTTTTTTAACACTCAGGCTGTAACTGGGTCCACTTCCTTGGAGTCTGGGGGGCATTTCTGACTTGAGCATTGATTTAGGCTTGTGGGAGCCACACCTGCTATGGAGAACCAGCAGGACACGTGCCAGGTTCCCTGTGACACCGTGAGAGTGGGTGGGTGCCTTCTTTGCTCTCAGTGTTGCCACGCTCCTTTCTTTCTCTCTCTCTAACATCTTATTTACTGGCCAGAGGTCATTTCTCATTGCACGCCCGTCTTCTTCCTCTTTCCCCAGCCATCTTCCATCGTCCAATTATAGAAACACAGGGCTGTTCTCCACCAGCCACTCATGATTGAAGGTGTGTATTAGGTTTACCGGATCTTAAAAATTTAGGTTTACACCAGGAGATTGTAAAACATCTGGGTATTTGGCTTAGGCATCTGTGTTTTTAAAGAAATGTCCTAGGTGATTCTCTGAAGGTCACTGTCTGAGACACCCTGCAAGTGTGCTCCTGGATTGCGCGTTATGTGCCTTGTGCTCTGTAGGCATTTGACTTGACTTAAGGGCCAATGTTATTCACTCTTTTGCTATATCAAGAAAAATTTTTGCTCATGTTTTTACTTTCTAGCACATTAGTTTTATTTAGGATTTCCCTCTAACGTCTCACGTTGTCTTCTTCTTTCTGAACCCAGAGCTATTCATGTTCCAGTGAGAGTTTCATCAGCTCTGTGTACAATGAGATGGTTCAGACCTGCAAACACAAGATCCTAGGACAAGAGTGATGCTTATCTTAAATAACAGACTGCATGAAACAGGCCTTTTCCTGGGACCCAGGTGGTCACCATCTCCAATTTCTCTCTCCTCAGCATCTTCACAGTCACACCCTTTTCTCTGCACATTCTTGGGAACTCTTCTTCCTACCAACCCATGATGTATTCCTTAAGAACATTTGGAATGAGACATTTGTGTATTTTGTGATGTCTCCCAGAATCCCCAGTCCGGAAGGAGCAAGTCGGTTGCCCAGGATGGTAAGCTTTGAGAGTGCCTTCTCCTCACGCCTCCCTCTTCACCTGATGTGCCTCCTGGGTTTCTGCCCAAATAAACCACTTGCACTCAAAACTTTGTCCTTGGTTATTCTTTCCAAAAAACCATTTAAGTCACTGACCATTTTCCCATTACTGTCACTCAATGACAAACTTGATCCTCTATGGTTTTCTGTATGTGCATTTGTTTTCCCTGTCAGATCATTATAAGCGTTGTAGCTGGAGCTGGATCGTTAACTAACTCCCCATAGTCAATGTGCAGAACTTTGCACATTGCCGAGCCCACAGATCTACCTCTAAGTGTGCCAGATGTGAGCCACAGAGGCCAGCTTGCAGAATGGGCATACATCATCATTAAACTCTTGATAAATAGGTCCTGAAATGAACACTAGATCAGGAAATAAAATTCTCTGGGGATTGCTTTCAAAGAGATTGACGATTTCAAAGAGTGGACTGAAGGTTTCAAGGAGAAAGTATAGTCCTGGCAAGTCTCATTCCGTAGGAGGCGGGGATGGTGAGAAGGAAGCAGGAGGAGGTACAGAGGAGAAAGGCATCCTTCTGCCTGCATTTCAAGATAACTCGTGGTATGTTTTATGAAGAAAGAGCTCATCTGAGTACATCATAAAGATGTTATAATTTTGAAGCAGGAGTACATGAGAAATTGCCTGTGGTTTCAAAGGAAAGGAAATGTGCATTTATCTCCATCTTCACTACAAGCCTGAAAATTTCTTAGAAAACTAGGTAATTTTCAGCAAGTTACTGTGCAAGATATATTAGGAAGCTATCAGCTAATGTGACCTTTTCAGTAGCACAACTTCAGGAAAGAACGAAGCTATTCTAAGTAACCTTGTTCTACTGCTAAGAAGAAAATTAGGCTGTGTTTAGAATAGGTTATTATACCTGATTTATCCAAGGACCTTATGGTAAGTGTAGGCAACCTAGTTACCTGCCAATATCAGCATACTGAACAAAGTTTTATAAGCATGCTGCCTAATTGCAATTGCCAACCATTTCTCCATTATGTTGAAGGTACGCTCCTGACAATTCAAATTAATTTTGTAGTTGGATTGTAAGCAATTCTAAATCTCCCACAACCCATCTGTAAGGAAGAGATTTAAATCTTGTCACATGACTTTCCCCCAATTTTTCACAAGGCATATTTACAAACAAGAAAATTTACCCATTATAAGTGCACAATTCAATGATTTTGGGTAAACGTGTTATCATTACAGTACAGACTTGGAACATTTCCATCACTCCAGGACACTCCGCTGAGCTCCTTCACAGTCAGCCTTTGCGACCACTCCCAGCTCCAGGCAACCACTAATCTTCTTCCTGTTCCTGTAAATTTGTATTTTCTGAAACTTTCATAAAAATGGAATCATATACAATATATAATTTCTGCATCTGGTCTCTTTTCCTTGGCATTTTGTTGTTGTTTTCTCATTTTCTAGTTTACTAATTTTTGCTTTTATCTTGTTTCTTTTTGCAGCTTTATTAAAGTATGATTGACAAATAAAAATTATATACATTTAAGGTGTACAATGTGATGTTTTGATACAGGTATACATTGTTGAATGATTGCCACAATTGAACTAATTAATACATCTATCACCTCGCATAGTTACCTTTGTGTGTTTATGTGTGTGTGTGCGCGTGGTGGGAACACTTGAGATCTACTCTCTTAGCAAATTTCAAGTATACAATACGTTATTATTAACTATAGTTATTGTATTTTCTTTATCCACCCATCAATGGCCACTTAGGTTGTTTCCATATCTTGGCTACTGGGAATAATACTGAAATCAACATGGGAGCACAGAATCTCTTTGAGATAATGATTTTCTTTCCTTCGGATATATACACAGAAGTGGAATGGCTGGATCATTTGTTAGTTCTATTCTTAATTGCTTAAGAAACCTCCATACTGTTTTTCATACTGGTTGTATGAATCTACATTCTCATTAACAGTGCACGAAGCTTCCCTTTTCTCCACATCCTCTCTAACACTTGTTACCTCTTTTCATTCTGATAATAGCCATCCTATCAGGTGAGAGGTGATACCTCATTGTGGTTTTAATTTGCATTCCTGTGATGATTAGAGATATTGACCACCTTTTCATGTATCTGTTGGCTGTTTGTATGTCTTCTTTGTTTTTAAGGTTTATCTATGCTGAAGCATGGATCAGTACTTCATTAATTTTTATTGCTGAATCATATTCCATTTGTATGGATCGATTACCTTTTATTTATCCATTCATTAGTTGATGAACAATTGGATGGTTTCCAATTTTTGGCTACCTTGAATAATACTGCTATCGACAGTCACTAAAAATCTTTGTGTGGTTTTCACTTGTATTGGGTGGGTTTCTAGAAGTGAGATTGCTAGTTCATATAATAAATTTATGTTTAACTCCTAAGAAACTGTCAAACTGTTTCCCACAGAGGTTACATCATTTTACCACCCCACGAGCATTGAGTGAGGCCTCCAGTTTCTCTACATCCTTGCCAACATTTTGGGTTGATTTTTTTTTTTTTTTTGATTATAGCCATCTTAGTGGGCATGCCATGGTATCATATTGTGGTTTTAATTTGCATTTTCCTAATGACTAATGATGTTGAACACCTTGTAATAAGTTCATTTGCATTCACATCTTTTTTTTGTGTGTGTGAAATGTCTAGTCTCTATCATTTTTAAATTGTGTTGTTTTTATTTTAGTTATAAGAATTCTATTTGTATCCTGGATACAAGTCCTTTTTCAGATGTATGATTTTTCAAATATTTTCTGCTGTTCTCTTGTTTGTCTCTTTGCTTTCTAGATGGTGTCCTTTGAAACAAAACTTTTTTAATTTTGATTAAGTTCAATGTATCTATTTTGGCTTAAAAAACGTGCTGACCTCTTTTCTTTGTTCTCAGTTTTAGAGGAAAATCACTCAGGTTTTCACCATTCACTATGCTACTATTTGTGAGCTTTTCATAGATGCTCTTTATGAAGTTGAAGAAGTACTTTCTTAGTCCTAGTGCATTGAAATTAAAAGAAAATCAAGAATAGGTGTTGACTTGCATCCTAAGATGGTCATGTGTTTTTTGCCCTTCATTGCATTATGTTACATTAACTGCTTTTTGGATGTTGAATCAACCTTGCATTCCTGGGATGAATCCTATTTGATCACGGGGTATAATCATTTTTATAGGTGGCTGAATTTGGCTTGCTAGTATTTAATTCATGATTTTTGTATCAATGTTCATGAGAGAGATTGATCTGTGGTTTATTTTCTTATGATATTTTGTCTGGTATTGGTCTCATAGGGTGAACCTGGGAAGTGTTTCCTCCTCCTTTAATTTCTGAAAGACTTTATGAAATATTGGTATCATTTCTTCCTGTCATATTTGATAGAATTCACCAGTAAGGACTTCTGGGCTTTTCTTTGTGGGAATAGTTTTGATTACTAATTCAACTTCTAACTTTTAAGTCTATTAAGATTGTCTATTCTTGAATCAATTTTGGGTATTGGTAGCTTTCTAGGAATATGTCCATTTCATCGAAATTGTTTATTAGTATAACATTGCTCATAGCATTCCCTCATAATCCTATTAATTTCTCTAAGCTAAGAAGTCGTTCCTGACTTTGGTAGGCTGTGCTTTCTCTCTCATTTTCTTGGCTAGTGTAGAGAAGGGTTTGCCAATCTTTTTGATGTTTTCAAAGAACAAATTTTTGATTTCATTGATTTTCTTTGTTGTTTTGTTTTCTATTTCCTTTCTTTACTTGCATTAGTTTAGTTTGCTCTTCTAGTTCTACTTTAAGGTGGATATTAGATTACTAAATTGAAATATTTTTCTTTGGTAAGCACTTTAATATATGAATTTCCCTCAAAGCACTACATTAGCTCCCATAAATTTTTATACGTTGTGTTTTTGTTTTCACTCAGTTTAAAGTATTTAAAAAATTTCCTTTGTCTCATGGATTATATAGAAGTGTTTTGTTCAATTTCCAAATGTTTCAGGTTTTCCCAGATTTCTTTCCATTATGGACCTGTAAGTTAATTCTGTTATGATGAGAGAACACCATAATATAATTTCAAGTCTTTGAAATTTATTGAGATTTGTTTTTATAGCACAGCATACAGTATCTACTGGGGAATATTTCAGGTGGGTTTGTTCCAGTGTTTTGCTCTTTTTTGTTATTGAGTTTTGTACCAGTTTCAGTCTTGACAATAAAAAATAAATTCTACAAATGGGTAATGAATAGATAAAGGGGATATTTACAAAAAAAAATGTGAAAGATGGTTCAGCATCCTACGGCTAGCAATAGTTAAGATGTTAAGAGTCTTGTACTTGAAGGGGTATTGAGTGGAAGCAATTACTGGAGCCTGGAGTGAGAGCTATAATGAAGGAAAGGGCTACCTCCAGCAGCTCTCACTTTTGATAGATAAACGCAGCTAAGTTGCAGCAACCCATCAGAATAAGTGCTGAAGGAATAAGCACCCCAACCTTACTCTTTCCCTTTCCTTCTGATTTTCTGTCACTGTCTCCTGGTGGCCAAACTTAATGGGAAGCCAGAGGGCTAGGGAGCCTATTAATGCTGCAATGACAGTTGTCTCTGATCCAGCACAGGATAAAGTGGAGAAGAGTGAAGAACGGATTTGAGAGGGAACATAGAAACTATCTAGTTTTTGTCCTGAAGCATCCACCACTATTCTTTGAGTAAAAAATATGCATTTCCTATTCAGGGGCAAACAAAGTCCCATCGGGGACGTATTATCATAGGTTAATGTCAATTCACCTGCACTTCCACCTAAAATCTAAAATATTAGCCATGACCTTCATATAAGGTAGCTGGAAAGTACTTAATGTGCACAGAGCCCTGTATCTTCTGGATCTGGTCATGAGGTCTAATTTGATAGTCAAAGCTTCCACCTTCTATACGCCATTTCTTGTTCAAAGACTCCAGTACCTTGACTAACCCCTTTCCTTTCCTAGTGGGCTCTCCAAACTTATTTCTAGAGGATTTGAGCCCTTGGTGGTTCTATTTTTATTTGGTTGTTGAAATTTTCTATTGAGAGGTAGCATTGGTCAAGGGGCTACTAAGATCACCCTAGGTCATCACCTGGGTTCCAAATATAATCCTCTTTGCTTGCATTTTATAGCAGCACCCCAATTTCACCTTAAGGATTGGCACCAAAAGCCTCATCCTATAGAATGGCCCCTCTCAGCCAGTTGGCTCAAGGCTACATGCCTTTTCAGCAGTGGGGGCATTCACAGAATGACCCCTCAGAACATAGACAATGTGAGATAATAACACTATTAGATGGCTTTATGGGCCATTTCCATTAATCAAAGGGTCCAGAGAAGAAGGACATAAGAAGATGAGTGGGAAGCTTTTGTGAGATACCCTAGAGACGACAAGACCCTCGGGAGGGAGGTCTGCAAGGGCATGTGATACTTAGGCAGGTGGGAGAAAAGACTCAACAAAGTGAATTTTATTATTATCACTGTGACTACATTTGTGCCAACAGTATGGTGAGTAGAGTAACATCATAATACAGAAAATCATTCTCTCACGCCTTCTAACTTACCAAATAAGAGAGAAATAGGTAGCAGTGGCAAGAGTTTACAAATATGCTCTCAGAAAGAGATTCGTCATGACATTGATGATGCTGTACCAAGTCAGGCATTACATTTGGAGTGTATTGCCCACTTATGACCCTAAAGACCCAGCTGGAACAGGTGAAAAGGAAGCTCCGGTTGGCTATTTGCCCTAGAAGTTGAGTCTTCCTGACTCAGCTCGTGCCATGAGATTGTAGGTATAAAATCTAGGTGTAGCATCATCACAGTGTCACCTAAGGGCATGACTTTTTGAATGCACAAACTATGCCACTGCTTGGGCTCAGCTCTTCCTACTTTAGCTTTGGTGGAATGGGTTTTTGGCTGCTCATTATGAGAATGACAGCATGCATTAAATTAGCTTCAGGCCTATCTTTCTATTTTTAAAGAGAGATTAACGTTCTGGACTTGGTTACTAAACATCCTGTTTGATTGGATAAAATTTGAACAGTGGTACAACATTTCAGCTGGTAATTGTCCAGTCTTCTTCATGCAGCGTGAATGATGCTAATGGCAGCAGAGTTCTCTGGATTTCTCTGGCCTTGCTTTTGACTTGACAGATGGATTTTTCTATGGCTGAATCCTGTCTACTATTTAGTAGGTGGACTGGCTATGATCACAGTGATCACCACCCGTTTAAATGATGGTTACTTGAATGTAGCTGAGGCCGCCTTGAATAATGTTAGCAAAGCCATATGTCTCCCTAAAACAGTTTCGTGTTTCTTAGAACAAGACACAGACTCCTTATTTTCCCTTTGATTCCTATATTATTGGTCATGCAGCTGCCGCTATGCTGTCATCCTGTGTTCATTTCGAAGAGTTTTAGCACCTGAATGAAATTGGAAATAATTGTAGGTAAGTGTTTCTGAAGTAATATGTAATTTTCTTCTTATGAATTATTCATATCAACACCTATTTCTGAAGTATTCACTGGTGCTGTATAAAATAGTACATGGTGTGTATGGAAATGTCTTGATCATATTTTATTTCTCTGTAATATCAGAAGTTATTTGGCAAAAAATATCCCATCCTGAAACAAACAAAAAGCTCTTTATTCTCATATAAAGATCTTCACTGTCAAAGAATTAGTCATTTGAACAGCAGCATATCTATTTTTCATGCTTCTTCCATAATTTTACCATTTTGAGCCACTATTAAATGCGTTAATACCAAATTAATTTTCTTCCCATCTACGTTCTTCTCAATGAATTATCGAAAGATGATTGTTGCTATTTCCAACTGAGACACTGCATTTATTATTAAATTCCTCGGGAATACTGTGTTAGACATACAAAGCAGTATGGCCCGTGGGACAGTCCTAACTCCACGCAGTTGCAGGCAGACCCTCAAGGTTGCATACTATTTTCTCTGTATTATCTTTTCTGTTCTTGGGGTATACTGTGAATAACAGGACTGAGGCTAAGAAGTTGTGAGTTTGGATCCAGGATCTGCCCTTGACTAACTTTATTTCCTGAGATCCCAGTAATGCCTTGGGACCTAACATCAAATCTACTGGACAGAAACTCACAGTGGCCAATAGCAAAGGAAATGGAATAAGAAAGGCATCGGCAAGAGAGAGTGCCTCTACCTCCAGTGCCTCACGCTGAGTTTCCTAGCCCAGAGTCTTCACAGATTCTCAGTTCCTGACCCCGGTATGGCCGACTTCAAGGGAGCCTGAGTTTTTGGGCTGCTTCACTTGTAAGGGCGCAAGACTAAGAAGAGGAAGAAGAAAGAGAAGAGATCATGGTCCCATTAGCAACCTGTATCCCCAGTTGAACCATTTAGAAAGCATAACAAAGAATGCTTCAGAAGGGCTGAAATCCCTCTTTGGTGAGATGCCGTTTCTTGCCTTGATTCTGACTCTTGAGCTAGAGATGGGGTAAGAAGTAGCAGTGGAGTGGTAGCCAGAAGCTTTGAATTCTGCCTGGAAGCCGAATTCTACTTTGCCAAGTTGTGACATCCGGCTAATATAAGTTTCATTATTAGAACACTAACATTTGTATTTTTGTTACCAGAAAGCAGAACTTCTTTCTTTGAAAGGGAGCAGCTAATTTTAAATGATTTTACAATGTTCTTGCTGGAAGGGAAATTAAGACCCTATTTAATCCACCCATGCATCTTCTTTTTATAGATCAGCTAATTAAGTCCCGGGACACTCTAGTGGCTTGTCCAAAGTCACACAGCTGCTCAGTGATTCTGACACTTGTATGTCAAATGAATATTGTAACCTTTCTTATTATTATGACAGCATTTAGAAAACTCAACACTCAAGCATTAAATATCTAGAATAATGTGTGATAGATACTTCTTTATCTATTTATTATTATTTTTTTAGTGGAGGTACTGGGGATTGAACCCAGGACCTCGTGTATGCTAAGCATGCGCTCTACCACTGAGCTACAGCACCCCACCCCGCCTCCCGTGATGGTATTTAATCATAACACATGTGTTAAATGAAAAACTAGAGAAGAGAACGTAATTGTGGTTAAAAACTTTTATTGGTTTTGGGGGCTTTTGAGATCTTCCGTGAATCTTTTCTTCTCCACAGACGAGTGATGGGTCTGTTCTTTGTGGTAGCTGCTCCGTTAGCACTGGATGCCCAGTGAAACTTTGTGCAGCACATGACGGTGACAGCAGGTACTTCTTGAGCTGCTCCGTTGGGCTGGGGGTTCAGACGTGTGTTAAAATGACACCGTTGATGAAAATGCATGACTAGGGAAGGGAGTGGTTAGCGAGGTGTGTTTTCTGGGCAGTGGGAGTGACGGCAGTAGCAGAGCATTAAAATAGCTTGAAAGTTGAGTCCACTGCCGACCTTTTAAACTGTCTTATTATTATATTTTATTACGTTTTCACCTTTATCAACGTTCAAGACAGTTTTTCTTATTCCTACTCTCCCCACTTCCATTTCTTTTAACTGGGATGTGTAAAATTACGTATGTGTGTGCGTGTGAGTGTATTATTTACCTCCGTAGCAAGGAATATTTTGATTTTGTGGCTTCCATTTTATTTTATTAATTTGGGCAATATCCATGGCCTTTTTTTCAAAATATGAGAGTTTAGTTATTTTTCCTTTTAAACATGCACTTTTATTTTAAATTAATCTCTTACAAAACGGTTAAAAATAAGCACATTATTCCTTTGGAATTCAAATCTTAAACTATAAGGAATATATTAACATTCAGAAAAACATTAACATATTAATATTAAGCATAGGATTTAATCCATCTGATAATAATCCAATGATGGGAATACCATTGTGAATTCATACGATTTCAGGGTGAGTGAGAAATTATTATTGGGGGGGATATGAGGACTAAAATTTTGAGTCAGGGGGAGGAATTGAGAAACTACTAGAAGGGCTGGGGTAGACAAGGAACAGGTTTTTCAAGGACCTACTGTGGCCTAAACACTGTGCTGTAAGAATTAATACAGCGTATGACAACCCAAAGCGGGTCGCCTTCATTATGAGATAGAGCTGGAACCAGTTTAAGAGGAAGGGACATCAGTGGAATTCTCTGAGATGGAGTTCACTGCAGCCACGGCCAGGATCAGGGGCTCAAACAATGGACCATGGCTCTGGGTGTCTCCTCGGAAGCGCTACCTGTGTTGGCTTGATTTCGTTGCAGGTAGGGTCTCCGTGTAACTGCCAAGAAACCTGTGACATCCATCGTTTCCTCCTGTCATTTCCGCAAAGCAATGGTGAGGAATTTCCTCTTTCAGAGTCATTTTTTCCACTTCAGGAAAAGCTCTGGTTGGTTCTTCTTGGGTCGCCTGCTTCTCCTTGTTGGAGGGTGACCAGCTGTCATGGTAGACAGCTCCCCCACCAACACATGGGATAAGGGAGGGTTAATTTTTCAAAGAAGTGAGTAATTCAAAGAAAAAGAATAGGCATCCATTGCCAACTTTGTGAGGCAAATATTATTATTTCTATTTTCCAAATAATGAAAGCAGTTGAAAGAGGCTAAACAGCTTATCCCAGGCCACATAGCTCAACA
Organism: Camelus bactrianus; assembly: GCF_048773025.1. Taxonomy (NCBI): domain Eukaryota; kingdom Metazoa; phylum Chordata; class Mammalia; order Artiodactyla; family Camelidae; genus Camelus; species Camelus bactrianus. The sequence continues at coordinate 112,042,170 of NC_133539.1, read as the reverse complement.
GAACTGGGTTTAAAACACTACTCACATTTTTTTCCCTCTGGGTAAAACTGAACTGGAAAAGTTTACGGCAATTCACTTTACTGCTATCTTTACTATAACCTTGGCAGAATCTTACAAATGCTATATCATGTCTGGAGTACTTTGTACTTGACTATTCAAATATATTTTTAAAAGGGCTCTGATGTCTGAGATTGTGTGAATTAAACAAATGGGAGAATAGTCTTAACTTTATAGTTTTGTGTAAATACAGCCGTCTTCATGGGTAACCGATTATCCTTTGAAGTGAGAGACGGACACGCCAGGATGTGTGAGAGATGCTGCTAAAGTCCTGCCCACACCCTCCGAGCTCTCAGCCCTGGGGTGACTGCTCATCTTGTGATCTCCCCTGGGAAACACCGGCCACTGTGTGCCAGCCAAGCGTTAGGTATGAACAGTCCCCGGAGGTACCTCCACCGATGACAGATGAGACAGGAGCTGATGGCTCCCTGGTGCCTTGGAGGTGCGTGTTCCACGCTGCCTCCCAGAATTCCCCGGGGGCTTACATCAGTGTTGCCCACAGCACCCCTGTGCTCAGAAATGCACTGTTACCCTCTTCCCCTTTCCTGCCTCACATGCCTACTTCCCGTGCCCCCGAGGTCCTTTCCCAGACAAACTCCTCGCTCACAGCCTTGTCCCACATCTGCTTCTGGGGAAACCCATCCCAAGATAAGAGACACTTGAAAATCAGACATATGGCTAACTCTGGATGTTTCAGTCTCTTCATCATCCAAATAGGTTTATTTCACTATGCTCATTAGCTGGAGCAGCGAAATACCACAAACTAACTTCTGTTACCTGTTTTCAGACAAAAATTAAATTTCTTCAAAATTAATCAAATTCACATTCTGGAAATTGATGGTGTCTGGGTTTGGATCTTTTCTCGGGCAAGCCTCATCTTCTCCCAATGCCCCAGATTCCTATCTGACATAGACAGTATATACCGCAGTGTTTGCCTAGAGCATTAAATCAAGTTTGTAATGTGCTCAGAAGAATGCCTGGTAGATAATACGTGCCGTGTAAGTGTTGGTTAAACACTTGAATAAAAAGAAATGAGGTCGATCGTGGTAAAAGTAAAGACTACACTTTCCCAAGTAGGCCACAGACTAACCATTGCATTAACAAATTATTTTGTTTTAATAATACATTCTCTTCCATATTAATTATACATTTTAAACCAGAGCACAATTATGTTTCAGTTTCATGAGCTGTTCATCTTTAATGAGCACTGAGTTAATTAGCAAGACCTGTCTTTTCGGGCACTGTATCTGTTCTGCAGCATTCAGTTCAGTATTCATTATTTTAAGATAGCAATTCTCTTTTTCAAAAATATTTGGAGAGGGAAATGAATAATTACTCTGCTACACTACATCGCTAAGTTTCGAAATACAAAAAAAAAAAGGAAATTGTGCATGTGAGGCGTGGATATATGTGAGAAGTGACTCCATATTTTATTATGCATAAGAAATATTTCCTAGCTTATTGAATTAGGGAAGTTCCTTATTTCTCCTACAGAGTATTTTTAGTCTGTTTTCAGAATCCTTATTTGTGTCTTCCTTGTGTCCCCTGAATGTCAGTCTAATTCCATCCTTGCAAAGTTGTGGCTCCAGATTTTTTCCATTCTTAGAGGTGCCCATCCTCAGTCTGTGAATTAGGTCACCATTGGTGGAAGAATTGTAACTTCTCCAGTGATTCCTCATCTTCATTTCAGTCCCACATTTTCAGCTGTCAATAGCAATGATTCTAAATAATGGTCCATGGACTGACCGTAGCAGAACCTACGAATCCGCACATGCACTCATGCACACACACATATCACATCCACACATGTAGGTACAAAATACACACACACTAACGTGCACCACTTCCAGAGATTCTGACTCAGTAGCTGTGGACTAGGAGTTACTACTCTTTAGAAGTTTCTTAGCGATCCTGTCCCGAGAACAGCCAGGGTTGAGACCCCTGGGACGATGACTTACCCAGTGGTCGGTCCACTGCTATTTCAAACTGCTCCTGTAACTTTGCCAAAATGATTTCCCCTGTTTCTGTTCATGTAACTATGATTCTTCTGGAACTTTGGGCTTAAAGTTTTAGAATAATATTTGGTTCCACCTGGTGCTTTATTTCCACTAGCAGTCAGTCTACCAGCCTTTCTTTTCTTTTCACCTTCTCTTCCTTTTTGACACCTCATGTTGTAGCTTCCTTAGACATGTTCAAGCATATGTTTTATTTGCTATATTTGATTATGAACACCTGGAGACTGGAACCTGCCTTATTCATGTTTAAATGTGCTTCAGCCCCAGCACCCAGCAAGTACCTTGCAAGCAGTAGGCATTTAATAAGGGTTTGATGAATATCATTCCACAGTCTTAGTCTCTCTGTATCCAGGCTTATCCATCACTGCTTCCAAAATGGCCCTATTTTCCAGACAGGCCTATCTCAGCCTGCACATTCTGCGGCAGACTCTGCTCATACCCTTCACCCTACCAGGAACAGATTTTCTTTTTCTTTCCTTAGGAAACATTGTATAGTTTCTTCAAGAACTGGGTTCCCAAGCTTGTTGTGCAGCAGTGTATTAAATAGTAAGCTATGAAGAAACAAGGTTGGTATTTTACAAGGATTTAAGGCTGGAGTACATGACCATTTAGCAAGGGCTCCACATGTGATGACATCCTAGTCAGGCAGGTCTCCTGTTCTGGTCACATGATGAATCTGGATCGTGAGATCATTTGTGGCTTATTTCAATACTTGAATATTCAACTATTCGTCAGACAAATATATATTGAGTGTGTACTATGTACTCTTTCAGACACTGGGAATAATAGTAAAAAGCAAAAACAGAGACCTTTACCCTCAGAGAATTTAAGAGGTGACAGGAAATAAATATGTGAGCATAGATTATGTCAGATGTTGATAATTGCTATGTGAGAAAATGCAGCTGAGCAAGGGAAATAGGGAAATTGCTCTACTGTATTGGATGCCAGGGGAGGTCTCAACTGAGTAGGGGGACCAGTCAGGAGGCTGTAAGACAGTAGTCAGACAAAACATGATGTTGGCTTAGATGAGGGAGTAATGTGAAGATGCTGAGAAATGGCAAGGTTTTGCATATGTTCTGAAGGCGTAGCTCATGGCTAGGGTACAGGAGGTGACAAAAGAGAAATCAAAGATGGCCCTGATGCCTGAACAGCTGGAAAGGTGGAGTTGCATTTACCGAGATGGGGAAGTTTAGGAGGAACAGGTTGAAAGGTGGATGAGGAGGATTTAGCGATTTGATTTTGGATGTGCTAAGTTTGAGGAACCTAGTATGCCTCCAAATTTGTTGCCTAGACAGGCATTTTAGGCACCTTGTAGTTTGCAGGAGAGGTTGGGCTAGAGAAAAATAAGATTTAAAGACACGAAGTAGAAGGATGGCACTTAAGTGGATAAACATAGAGGTGTGAGAACTGTCTTAAGGTGTTCCAACATTAGACAGAGGGCAGCCAGCAAAGTCTATTGGAGAAGAGCCAGTGAGGTAGCAAATAGCTACCTCAATAGGAAAGTATTGTCCTGGAGACAAGGGAAGAAAGTGGTTCAGGAAGGAGGGAGTCATCACATGTGTGATGCTACTGATGGGTCATGTGGAGTGATGGCTGAGAGGTGACCATTGGACTTCCTACAGGGAGGTCATTGGTAACCTCAATAACAGCTTTTTTGGTTAAGTGTTAGGGAAGACACTTTAATTGGAGTGATACCTGGAGAGGATTTTAAGAAATGTTAGAAAAACATAGGAGACAGAATAGATCACAGTCTGGAGGGGTTTTTCTTTAAAGTGGAGCAGAGAAATGGGGTGGCGGCTGCTGGAGGATGATGTGAAGAAATGGGAGGATTTTGATTGGACCACTTTGAGCATATTTGCCTGCTGATAGAGTTGAAGGCATATGGAAGGAATAGCCTGTAATAACAGACCATGATCTTTAAGTTAATAATACACAGGGAAGTCTGGCCATGAGGGTAGTGAACAGATAGGTTGTAGGCTCAGTGCACCAGGAGAACTCAGAAGGCAAATACTTGTTGGAGTCAGGAGTAGTGAGGGGAGTGAGTGAGCTGAGAGATGGGAGGCAGTGGTTACAGAATGAAGCCATGGGAGGGGTTGGATTTATTGTATGGGGTATAACCAAGGCGATAAGTTGTTGAGTTAAAGCTAAGAAATCATGGAAGGTGAAGTGGGGAGGAATGTAAAAGTGAGGGATGAAGAAGTTGTATATTTATGTGGTGGAATACTACTCAGCCATAAAAAAGAATAAAATAATGCTATTTGGAGCAACATGGTTGGATCTGGAGATCATCATTCTAAGTGAAGTAAGCCAGAGGAGAAAGAAAAAGATCATATGATATCACTCATATGTGAAATCTAAAAAAATGACACAAATGAACTTATTTACAAAACAGAAACAGACTCTCAGACTTAGGGAATATACTTATAGTTACCAGGGGGAAAGAGGGGAAGGGATAAATTGGGAGTTTGATCTTTGCAGATACTAACTACAAGTTATACCACAAGTTTATACTGTATAGCACAGGGAACTATATCCAATATCTTTTAGTAACATGTAATGAAAAAGAATATATATGTATATGTATGACTGAAACATTATGCTGTGCACCAGAACTTGACACAACATTGTAAACTGACTATACTTCAATTTAAAAGAAGAAAGAAAAAAAAAAGTAAAAGCCAAAGAATTGAAAGGATGATTTTCAAAGACATTGAAATCACCAAAAAGTTATCATTAACAGCAGAGCAAGAGTAACAATGAAGTAGGAGTTGAAGTGCTCAGAGGAGTGAGAGGTGATCTGGTGGCTGTGGATGGCTGCTGTAAGGAGGGGTGATGGCGGTGTGGTTTGACACATGAACCTCAGAGCTGGAGAGGATGGCTGGGAGGTGGGAAGGATAATGGTCTGGAAGGGATAATGAGGAGCAAGAAGGACTTCCATTCTACCTTCAGTCACATGAGTGTGAGAGATACAGGGGAGAGAGATACACTTGGTAGAGCTTTAAAGAAAGCAGGATCTCAGGAGAAAGCCAGGGCTCACTGGGAGCAGGAAAAAAGAGAGAAAAAAATCCTTACAAAGTACTTACTACGTGCCAGGAATTCTTCCACGATGTTTTGTAGATTAATTAACTTAATCCTCAAAAGAAGATCTCTCTTTAGTCTTATTTTACAGATGGAGAAATTAGAGCACAGACAGGTTGAATATATTGCTCACGATCAGGGTAGCAAGTGGCGGAGCTGGACTTGAACCCAGGTGGTGCACCTGAGACCCAGGGAGTGCGTAGCACTGTGCTCCACCACCCAGCAGCAAACATTTGGAGAGGGGGATTGTGCTGATGCTGCATCACGAGTTACATACAGGGGGTCAGGGATGGGGAGATGACTTAGATTAAGGATTGTGCTGAGGCGTATGGGGATGAGGGATGAACTGGGATTTGCGGCTTCCTGATTTGGAAGTATACAGAACTAGTGCTAATGGTCTTCAAGGCAGACGTGATGGTGAGGCTGTGAGTGTTGGGGTGATGGTGCTGAGGGTAGGATGGAGGCCTTGCCAAGGACACAAGCTCAGCATCCCCCCCCCCCCACTTGAGCTGGTGGAGGTTGGAGGCTGGGAAGACGCAGTATTACTTGGACGATGAGGAAATTTGGGACCTCCTCTTTACTTAGCCCATCACCATTACCCATTTATTTAAAATAATAATTAATGCTGATATCCAGGAAGTTTCTGGAAGTGAACAATATTAAAAGTTGCCCTCATTTTCCATTTTGTGAATTTCTTTGAAATATGAATCTGCTCATGAATTTATTAAAGGGACTCTATCACCTTTATGAGATGGCAACTCTTATGAATCTTTTTACATCTGCTTATGCAGTTTATAACGTACTTTCACAAGCATGATTTCACTTACACATTCTACCAAGTACGGTCCAGAGCCCAGTTTCTGGCCTATTTTTGGCACTAAAAGTTTACTTATTTAGAGGATGGACAAAGTGAAATATTGAGTTTGGTGAAAAGGCAGAAAGTAAAAATGTGAAATATCTGGAAATGTTCATGCTTAATTTTCATTAATCTCTCTTTTCTTGAGGTTTTTTAAAAAGGAAACATTCTTACATTCTTCAGAAAGTAGAACAGAGGAAAATTAGCATTAATTTTTGCTGGCAGCTTTTCAGTTTATTACACAAATCTGTTGTCATTTAAGTGGAATGGCTTAGATACTCAGCTTTGCACTTGGGAAACATATGGTGACAACAGAAAAGATTTCAAGTGTCCAATATGGTAAACCAGCAAAAAGACCATCTTATACATCAAAGGTATTTATTAAATTTTGAACTGTTTGTACAATGGATTTTTGCTGGTAGTAGACACCATTAGGAGTTGAGGTGACTTTCAGAGTGATTTTTCTTTTGTTAGAGAGAAAAGAAGGACAAGAAGAAAGCAGTTAGAGAAAGAGATAATGGCTCTCCTGTGAATATAAAGCTCCTATTTCTTACACACTCGTGATGCTTTCTTCCAACAGGTCTGATATACTTTTGATCCCCCTCTGCTGTTTTTGTCGTTGTTTGTTTATTTATTTTGCTTATGATTGATTTGCTTGACTGGCAAAATTAGAAATAATAACTAGGCATGCTCAGCTCAGCTCAGCTCTATCCTTCTTGCTTAACTGGGTCTGGTACCACCTGGTCTGGATGCATATTTAAAGGACCCTCTGGGGACCTCCCTTTGGCTTTCATGCTAACTGATGTCCTCTAATTAAGGGCAAAATATCAGTTAAAAGATGATATTTTTATCTCCTTTGCCACTTCATTGCTTTGTACTTTAGACTGTACGAAAACTAGGGCATCATGGTGCTGTTTATTGGGAACAAAGTGTTGGATGCACAGGAAGGCTTCTGAGACTTTCCACAGTTGGTTAAATGCCTTTGCTATGTGCTTGCATAGCTCCTTGTATTTCCCCCTTTATATCCCTTAATACACTTACTATTGGTGCGATGCCTACTTTTTTTGCTAGAATATGAACTCCAGGTAGGGACCAAGTCTTGCTACCACTAGGACCTAACATGGCACCTGAAAGAAGTAGCACCCAATATGTTGGATGAATAATCGAATGAGCTACTGCTGGAGAGAAGATTAAGTTCCTAATTTATGTAGTGAATGAAGACAACGGGCAACAGATTTGAAACACTCCACTCAAAAAATTAAAGTAGATTGTGGAAGCTGTTGTCCTTCTCATACTTCAGCTTTGAACAAATTAAATTAAAACTATTAAACATGAGTATCTTCTTTAATAAGTCATGCCTGAACTGAGCTAGGAATCTGTTTAACCTGGAAAACTTCTTGTTTTTGGTAAGGATCAATATTTTACTGATGTCTGACCCTCATTCCGGTGTACAGTCCGCTCAGCCTTCTAGACAATGTTCCTTTTCATCCTCCAGAATTTTGCTTATGAAAACGCAGAGATGAAAGTCCATCATTCAGAAAGTGTTTGATGTGATCCTTTGCTCATTAATAATAACATTAAAGCACAATTTTAACAATGCTTTAAAGAACTAATAGATGTAACTGCTCTAGGAAGACTTAGCTATTTCTTCATGAGGAAAATTGAGGGATAGAAAAAATAGATCATTATAATTATTATTTTTTTTAAAAAAAGTAACAGAATCAATTAAAAAAGTGAAGTATAGTTGATTTACAATGTTGTGTAAGTTTTTGGTGTATAACATAGTGATTCAATTATATTCTTTTTCATTATAGGTTATTACATGCTGCTGAATATAGATCCCTGTGCTATACAGCAGGACCTTGTTGTTTATCTGTTCTGTATATTAGTTTCTACCTGCTTATCCCAAACTCCCACTTATGTCCCCCCACCCGCAGCTTCCCCTTTGGTATGTCTATGACTCTCTTTCTGTTTTGTAAAGAAGTTTATTTGTGTAATTTTTTTTAGATTCCACATATAATTGACATTTCACGATACTGTCTTTGACTTACTTCACTTAGTATGATAATCTCTAGTTCCATCCATGTTGCTGCAAAGGGGATTACTTCATTTTTTATGGCTGAGTAGTATTCCATTGTATAAAATACCACAACTTCTTTATCCAGTCATCTGCTGATGGCCATTTAGGGTACTTCCATGTCCTGGCTATTGTATACAGTGCTGCTATGAACATTGGGGTACATGTGTCTTTCCAAATTAGAGTTATCTTTGGATATTTGCCCAGGAGTGGGATTGCTGGATCATATGGCAACTCTATTTTTAGTTTTTTAGAATTATTTTCTAACTAGAAAACATTGGCTTGAGAATCTGAAATAAAGCTTGTAGGATTGGAATCTCCTTTTTAGGTCCATCTCTATAATGACACATAAAGCAGGAGTAGAAAGAAAGCCTACTTCCTGGTTTGCAGAGAATTACTTCTATCAACAAATGAAAGACCATGCTGTTCAGATAATCAAGGATCTGTCAGTTGAAAGGCTCAGATCGGGGTTCTTGCTGAGGGTCTCTCATAAGGCTGCTTAGCTGAGGGCTGAGGCTGGAGGCATTTGAAGGCTCCTTCTGCACACAGCTGGTGCTGAGCTGTGGTGGCTGGGGTGGCTGTGGGCTGGTGGATTGTTTGTGTGTCTCTCTGTCCTGACGGACTATCCATGTGTCCATCTGGAGCTTCCTCACTGCACGGTGGTCTCAGGGGAGCTGGACCTCTTATGTGAAGCCTGGCTTCTGTTGGGGGAGGTAGTCAAGAGGACGTGACTGCTGGCTGACCCTCCTGCTGACTCCAGGCAATCAGAGGCTCCTCACTTCCCTGCTCCATCCTTGGAATGTACGCTCTGCTCACTGTTCCCACGGGGGAGCTGTTTCAATGATGCAGCCTCGACAGAGTAGGATGTTGTTGAGACCATCTGGACTAAATATGTGACCGAACCAGTGAAGCCTCTGTGTAAACTCTGAAGATTTGGCAGGTGGGTGAGGAGGTCTACTCATCTTGCAGAGCCCAAGACAAGCCTTGCTTATTAAACCTACTACCTACCAGTCTGGAGGCATCTGCCTCTTTCTCTGTTTATGGGGGCTGGTTTCAGATTTCACCTGGGGAGCACCTGAGCTGGCAAGCCAACCAGTTTTGCCAAGGTTTCTAAGAGAAAGGAGGTGAACACTGCCAGTGTCTTACAACCCGTGTTCAGACATGGGAGCAGAGTTCTTCTACTGTATTCTCTGAGAAAGCTGTCCTAGGGCCCACCCATCTTCAAAGGGAGGGGACAGAGGCTCCACCTCTTTTTAAAAAATATTGAACTTATTTATTATTGTATTATTCAATCATTTTTATTTTGGCGGGGTGCGGGTAATTAGGTTTATTTATTGTTAGAGGAGGTACCGGGAACTGAACCCAGGACCTCGTGCATGCTAAGCATCACTGAGGCTCTACCTCTTGATGGGGAGAATGCCAAAGAATGTGGGGCTTTCATTTACGTGTGGCGTGTGATAATGCCCCCTCAGCTGAAGGCTGTTCTCACCAGCATCATTTGGTTATAATAGAATAAATAGGTGTGGCGTGTGATAATGCCCCCTCAGCTGAAGGCTGTTCTCACCAGCATCATTTGGTTATAATAGAATAAATAGAAAGCGCCAGCATAAAATTAGTTTTAAGTTCTTCACTCTTGAAATAAAAAAATATTCAATTTGAAATACTTATCCACATTATTTGTATACTGTTTATTGATTCTTGTAGGCTATTCAAAAGGTAAGGAAAAAAATCAAAGATAGAATAGATGAGATCTAATTTTCTATCAGTTTAGGAAATTAATATGTGTCTTAATGCCACCACAGCTGGTGAAGTGAAAGCATGTAATGTCTTTGAAGATTTATTTTCCCCATTTAGATCTTTATGTTATGTACAAGCAAATGATTTTGGTGGCCTCAATTTTTTTTTTTTTGTCTTTGGAGGAAATAAACTTCTATATACAGTTCATTCCTCTACTCAATTACAGATATTTAGACAATTAAAGGAGGGATTTTCAAAGCTCAAAGCAAAACTAATTTTGACCTTGGGGAAAAACTGTTGAAATGAACTTGTGCTTTTTTTATCTTCCCATTTAAAACCCAAGCAACCAATATTTGGTGTACGTTTTTCCCTGCAGGCATAACCTGGATTCTGTAGCCGTACAAAATCCCAGTTCTTCCGGGTGGCGTGGTTCACTGTTGGCGCTGTGATTCCCATGTGTGTACCTTGTTAGTAATAATAATAGTAATTTAATAATAACTAATATTTGTTGAGCACAAACTACGTGCCAAGGACTGTGCTAAGTGCTTACCTTGCATTATCTCCGTTAATCCTCTCAGTAGCTCTAGGTACTAACATTAGCCTCACTTTCCACATGAGGAAATGGAGATGCTGAGATGTTACATCACTGGCCTCAGTTCACAGCACTAGTAGTTGGTGGTCTGGGAATTCATGTCTAAGTGTGTCTGATTCTGGAGACTGAGTTCTTAAATCACCCGATCATACAACCTCCAAGGACATTCAGTGACCCCCTCCCTTCCAAGATCAGTGGATATTACACATTTTATTTATTATTATCATTTTTTTTTAATGGCGGTCCTAGGGATTGAACCCAGGACCTCATGCATGCTAAGTGTGCACTCTACCACTGGGCTACACCCTCCCCTCTATCATGCATTTTGACTGTTGCTAATACAGACTTGGGAAAAACTGGAGGCCTGTTCACTAGACCTACTCTTCTGTTGAAAAAGGCTTTATCATGAAGAATTGGAAAAAAACAAAAGTTAAAGTAGTGATTTATTTGCTATTACACAAATATGTTTAATTTATGAGAGGAATTTAAACCTATATACAAATAATTTTTTATTACGTATTAGTACACTGTAACTGAAATATTACTTAATAATTTTAGCACATTTACCTTGATAATATGTTAGTTAAAAAACCCAGATTCATAGGCAGCATTTCACTAATAAAATCTCCCCCACCACAAAAGCAAAATTGTGAGGATTTTGTATGTACCTGCTTTAGCCATGAAGTTTGGCCAGTTCGTATTTGTGCCTTAATACAAAGCCCTTAAAGTGTCTTTACTGGAGATTGTGGCTGTTGCTAAATATGTTTTTTGTAAGGCGTGTGAGGCTAGTCAAATAAAAATGAGTTAAATCATAATGATGTAGCTAAACTAACTGAAATTCAGAAACAAAAAGCAAGAAGAGTAATAATTGAAAATCATGACCAAAGCAACACAAATATTTTAAGAAGAGGACGTTCTGGACATTGGAAGATTGATTAAGTAAAAAAAATACTTATTGAGGGCCTTGTATGTATCAGTTTTTCTAGAAAAAATTTTGGAATATAACTCGGAATAAAAAAAGATTCCTGCCTTTTTAGTGCTTACGTTTTAGGGGGAGATTCAGATAATAAAGAATAAATTACATAAGTAAATTTTATTGCCTAGTTAGCAGGTGACAGCTGCTGTGTAAGAAGAAAGATGGAAAGCAAATAAAGAGGACCAAGGGCATTGGGTGGAGGGGAGCAGTTGCAATTTTGAATAAAGGGGAGGTAAGAGCAAGGAGTCTCTATTGAGGAGTAGACTTTGAGCAGGTGAGTTAGCCGAGTGGATTTCTAATCTTGGGATAGAGTCAGCCAACAGGTTCTGAGGCAGGAGAGTGCCTGGAGGAGGGAAGGCAAGGCGGCCCGTGTGGTTGGAGTCCGGTGAGCAAGCCCAGAGGTGAGGGCAGAAAGGTGGGTGAGGGAGACGGGAAGTTGCCGCGGGGGTTCGCGCAGAGCGCGGTGATGTAACGTACAGTTTACTAGGCTGCTGTGCAGAGGCCTGATTGTAGGAAGGCAGGAACGTGAGCAAAGGTTCCAATTAGGAGTCTAACGCGGTGATGCTGGCGAGCGCTGATGGCGGCTCATTTTTTTAAAAAACTGACCATCTTTCCCACTCTCTCATTCCACGACAGGTTCCCATTCCTATACTATACTATTCCTATTTTGGGGGGAAAAAATAAGGAGAAGCAAAAACTAGAGAAAAGGTGAAAGGTAAAGTATATGAAGGAAAAAGTTGGAAGAAAATGCAGGAGACATTCACTTCTATTTATTTGTAAGTGGAAAGAATAAAAAGAAATCAGATGTTTGGTTTGACTCCTCTATTGCCAAACAATAAAAAGAAACAGTGTGTCATGTTAGTGGTGTGGATTGAGGAGAAATATTTTTATCTTGATAAATTCAGGTGGAGGGAAACTTAGATGTTTGAAGCCAGACAATTTGCCTTTTGAGTGGAAACTATTCAAATGTGAGCCTCTGTGATTTCCAGCTTTTGCGTCCATATCTGTTTTTCCTCCAGTCTCCACGCAGAGACAGTGCCCAGACAAGGTCTGAAGTCATAAGCCCATACAGCGGCCAGGATTCACTCGACTTCCTGTCCTTGAAGGCAAGTAATTGGGAAGCTATTAGAGAGCAGAAAATTCATCTTTTCCACCTTTTGTGCTCCCGACTGTCATAATGGCTCATACACTTAATCATGCTCAATGGATGAATTAATATGAAAAAATAAATTACAGGCACGCTAGATAAGAGGTATTGGGCAGCACCATTGATTACCAAGACTTGATTAAGCGAATTTAACTTGTTAGCATTTTTTTTATATGTGTAAAGTGAGTAAGAATATCTCTCACCACAGAAACCAGGTGAGCAGGAAATACAGCTTTCTAGATGTTTCTATACTTCAGTTGAATCTGGTTTTTGAAACCCTAGTCTGTCATTGGCACAAAAATAGCAATCTTAACAAATTCTGAAAAACCTAGTGTATAAAATGCTCTTATGCCCCAAATCACACATCTTGGCCTTACTTTTAATTTCAGCCTTGGCTCCGTGCACGATTCTGTCTGGACTTTAACTTACTTCCACCTGTCAGCCTCTGTGGTCTATGTGCTCAGCCTTTGCTTTGTTGCCCAGGGCTTCCTCCAAACTCATGACTGTTGGCAGGCACTCCCTTGGAAGTGCAGAAGAATGAACATCTCTGAGGGTGTCAGTTTGACTGGGCCACAGGGTACCCAGATGTCAAGCATTGTTCAGGGGGTTTTTGTGAGGGAGTTGTGGGATGAGATTAATATTTAAATTGATAGACTAATCAAAGCAGGTTGCCCTGAATAATGGGGGTGGGCTCTACCCAGTCACTTGAAGGTTTGAAAAGAACTAAAAGGCTGACTCTCCCCAAGTAAGAGAGAACTCTTCCTGACAGGTGGCCTGTAAACTGGTACATTGCCTTTTTCCTGCCTTTAGACTTGAACTGAGCCAATGGCTCTTCCTCGACCATAAGCCCACTCTCCTAAGGCAGGAATCACACCATCAGCTCCCCTGGGTCTCCAGCTTTCTAGCTCTCCCTGCAGATCTTGGGACTTATCAGCATCTATAGTCATGGGAGCCAGTTCTCTCTCTACACACACACACACATCCTATTGGTCCTGCTTTTTTAGGGAATACAGAGGGCATCCCTTGACCACTGGGAAACAGGAGCCAATGGATAAATGCTCAGCCTCTTTTCCTTAAGGTGGAAGAGTCTCCATGACTCTCACATGTCCCAGCAGAATTGAGTTCCTATTGCCACACGCGTCCCTCTATAACACCCCGGACCCGGCCTTTGCCTCCGTCCCTGTGTCACTCCTCCAGTCCCTCACTCCTGCTCTCTGGAGTCACCTCCCAAACAAACACCTGCACTCAAATCCTTGTTCCAGGCTCTTACTTGGGGGAAACCTCACCTGGAGCTTATTCCTCTGCTCTTTTGTATTTAACGTCAGTCAATTTGGACATTCTCCCTCCCTGAAGAAGAAACATCTAAGATTTCAGGGAATTGACAGCGTGCCACAGCCCTAGAGGGAGGAATTTGGAACTTTCTTGGTAACTTACGTTTTGCTGCATTTGCTGCAGTGGTCTCAGCTGCTTTCTCTGCCATCACTGTCCTTCCACCCTGACCTCTGCGGGGCTGTTCCTTCTCCCACCAGCTTGTCTACCTGTTTATGAACTCTGCTTCTTTCTTGTGAGGACTTTGAACCTTTTCTTAGCCATTTCGCTAGGCTTCTTGCATTCTTATGGTTCCTGAAATTACCCTCCCCGACATCATTTTTATCCTACTTGTGTTACTGTTCCAGGCTAGTGAGGTGTAGGGACCTCACCGACCCTGCTTGCTTTCAAGTGTCCTGCCACGGACTTGAACACAGGTCCTTTGGGTCTTTCAATTTCAAGACTTATATGGAGGCTTTTAATATTTTCTCCTCATCTTTAATTTTTGTCAGTTGGTTGCTATGTGCCTTGGTGTGTTTCTCTTTGGGTTAATCCTGTTTTGGGCTCTCTGTGCTTCCTGGACTTGGGTGATTGTTTTCTTTTCTAAATTAGGGAAGTTTTCAGTTATTATCAAAACAGTATGGAACTGGCACAAAAACAGACACATAGATCAATGGAACAGGATAGAAAGTCCAGAAATCAACCCATGCACTTATGGTCATGGACAAAGTAGGCAAGAACATACAATGGAGAAAAGACAGTCTCTTCAAAAAGTGGTGCTGGGAAAACTGGACAGCTACATGTCAAAGAATGAAATTAGAACATTCTCTAATACCACATACAAAAATAAACTCGAAATGGATTAAAGACCTAAATGTAAGACCAGGTACTATAAAACTCCTAGAGGAAAACATAGGCAGAGCACTCACATAAATCGCAGCAGTATTTTTTTGGATTGGACTCCTAGAGCAAAGGAAATAACAGCAAAGGTAAACAAACGGGAACTAATTAAACTTAAGCGTTGAAAAAGACACAGCAAAGGAAACCATCAACAAAACAAAAAGACAGCCTACTGATTGGGAGAAAATATTTGCAAATGATATGACCGATAAGGGATTAATATTGCCATTCTTGACGTTCATGGGGAATCACCTCCTAAGTAAACAACCTACACCCAGTCACTGTCTCAGGGTGAGGAGAGATTCTTTTTGCATGTATTGAAGCCTTCCCGTAATAGGTAGACTATTGTTTTTGAGCTTAAAATCCAAGGATTTTCCCTTTTTCTTTTCTGTTCTTCTCTAAGATCTCAGATGGACCCAAATGGTCAGAACTACAGGTTAAAGGAAGTAAGGAGGACCAAGGCCAAATGTTCCCCATGCCACATGTATCTGTCAACTAGGACAACTTTCTCAGATATAAAAATGTTTTTCTTGGTTGAAAGTGTTTGTGTGGTCCTCCCCCATCCGGAACTGCCCCTCCTGGCATAGCAACCACGCCCTCAGGAGGACTCTCATCCGTCTGGTCTATCATCCCTTGCCTGAGAAGGTATCCTCTCCAGTTACATCTGCATATGCAAATAGGCCAACAGCAGGTGTCCCTGGACCGCTGCTGAGTACAGCTGTGGGCACTCCCGCAGCCCTTGAGCTGCTGTCAGCAGGTGCCAAACATAACCATTCAGGGAAGATTGATTTTATTGTCTGCTGGGTTTATGACAGGAATGTGCTTCACCAAACCTGCTTTTGATTAAGTCCAGAAGTGCTAAGGATTTTGTGTGTGTGTGTGTGTGTGTGTGTGTGTGTGTGTGTGTGTGTGTCTTTCTGCTAAACAATCAGCATTGTGGTGGAGGAATCAGCACACTCTGTGAACAGTCTGCACCTTGGAGGCGTTAGCATGTGTCAAGGTCACTTAACGACTATTTCAAATAACTGGCTTGGTGGGAGAAAAGAGTGTAAATTACAATAAAAGGGAAGCCTGGAGATATAGGTCATTCCTTTAAAAAATGTCTATTTTTATCACGTAGAGAAAATGAGTAGAGAAGCTTTGGGGAATGTTTTTGGTTGGTTCTCTCTCTCAGGAGCAGACCTGAGACAAGGACATGAATGCACATGGCTTATTTAGGAAGCACAGACAGGGTCTCGGGGAAGTTAGGTAGCAAAGGGAAGAAATCCAATAAATGGTGTGGCATTGGGCAGGTGTTAATTTTGGGCAACTAGGGAATTGTGGGAGATAGTGCAGAACATGCTTTGAAGTTATCTTCCCACCATACTCAATCCTGAGAGGTGAGGAAGCTGGAATATTTATTCTCCAATCCTTCTCAGTCATTGGCTGAGGGCTGCTTGCTGGGGCTTTGTAGGGGCCACCACCAGATGCCGTCCAGATCCCCTATCAAGGAGGACTTTTTGCCCAGTTTCTGGGTGTGCTGTCAGAGGGCACCTTCCCACTGTCAGCCCATTTATTAATTGCCTCAGAAGCAGAAAGCCACTTTCCCAAGGTTGCGCCCTTCCATGGTGGCCCACATCCAATGACCAGAATGCTCCATAGTCTGCTTTTGCCTTCCCCATTTATTTCCTAACAGATACTGTTTACAGGAGTCAAACAAGTCATTTCTACATTGGCACATTATTTCCTTGAGTCTGAGATGCCATCAAGTGTCAAAAGGACTGCCATTTTAATTTATTACCTAACGTAGAAAAAATGATGCCAATGATGCTAAAACACACCATCGACTAAAAGGGCTCCAATTTCAGAGATGTTAAAATGTGAAAATATCTGTCTTAGAATCAATGCAGTAAGATATATTTAAAAGCTCTTATTTGGCTCAAACTCCACCTACTACATGAAGCTCTCCTTGATAATCTGGACATGTTTTCTTAATTCCTGCAGAACTTATTATTGGCTCTTTACTCATTTCCTAACTTTTCTAATTTGCTCCCTTCTTCCTCCGTTTCATGGATGATGATTGGGTGCCTCCCGTGAGTCTGGCGCTGGGCATGCAGTGATGAAGCCTATCTCGTCCCTGTCCGCCTGGTCTTCCTGTAAGAAAGAAAGGAAATACGTGAGTACAACCTACACGAAGCTATGATAGAACAATGCTGAAGGTAGAGAATAAAGGCAGAGTGGCGGAGAGAAATCTATTTACTTAGAATTTCTTCCACCTGACCTCACCCTCCTTCCACATATCCATCTTTTTTCCTGAAACCCAGTTCAAAAAAGTCATCTTCCCCCAAATACTTATTTCTTTCACATACTATTCTACTTTACAGCTTCAAGTTGTTTATATAAAAACCCTAAATGAATGTACAAGAAAATGATAGTAGTTGTGTTTTAGGATGCTTGCACAATGGAGTAATATTTTCCCTCTGATTTCTAAACTTCCTCTGATTTTATTTTACTTTTTTAAATTTGCAGGTGGACATGTAAATTGGTGCAGCCACTGTGGAAAACAGTATGGAGGTTTCTCAAAAAACTAAAAAGTAGAACTACCATATGATCCTGCAACTCCACTCCTGGGTATATATCTGAAAAAAACAAAAACACTAATTTGAAAAGATACATGCATCCCAATGCTCATAGCAGCATTATTTATAATAGCTAATATATGGAAGCAACCTAAGGGTCCATCAACAGATGAATGGATAAAGAAGATGTGGTGTATATATATATAATACAATGGAATACTACTCAGCCATAAAAAGAATAAAATAATGCCATTTGTAGCAACATGGATGGACCTGGAGATGATCATTTTAAGTGAAACAAGAAAGAGAAAAAAAGTGCCACATGGTGACGCTTATATGTGGAATCTAAAGAAAAAAACAAAAGGACACAAATGAACTAGTTACAAAACAGAAAGAGACTCACAGACATAGAGAACCAACTGATGGTTGCCAGGGGGGAAAGGTGATGGGAAGGGATAAACTGGGAATTCAAAATTTGCACTTTTGGGGGAGTGATGGAAATGTTAGCTATCTTGATTGTGACGGTGGTTTCATGAGTGTGTACATCTATCAAAACTCATCAAATTGTACATCTGAAATATGTGTAGTTTATTATACAGGAACCAAACCACAATAAAGGTGTTTAAAAAAAAGAAAGCACTTCCTCTTCTAGCCTTGAATCTGTGCCCTCCATTTTGAGTGTGGCGGGGTAGCATGTGTTGACAGCATGGCTCCTTGAGGTCAGTCTCCCTGGGTTCGAATCCCAGTATTGTCATTTATTGGCTGTGTGGCTTTTGGCAAATGTCTGGGCCTCAGTTTCTCCATCCCTAACATGGAGATGCTAGTACCTATATTAT
This sequence comes from Camelus bactrianus, assembly GCF_048773025.1. Lineage (NCBI taxonomy): Eukaryota > Metazoa > Chordata > Mammalia > Artiodactyla > Camelidae > Camelus > Camelus bactrianus. The sequence goes on along the minus strand of NC_133539.1, from coordinate 112,024,033 downwards.
GGCATGGCTGTGGGGATTAAATCAATTAAAACAAGTAGTGTTTTGAACAACGTTGGGCATGTAGAGAGCACTCTAAGGATTGTTACCTGGATTATACTTGCTTTTATTCATGTTTTATGTTCCCTTTTAGACACTAAGCTAGGTGTGGTTAAGAACAAGGGATTTGGGGTCAGAATAGAAGGATATCAAATTCCGGTTGAACAGCTTTTTCAGATGCACGAACTTGGATATATTGCTTGACCTTCCTGAACCTCACTTTCTCTATCATTTAAATAATGATAGCAATACCTACATTACGGGGTTGTTGAAAGACTCAACTAAGACACATACTCAAAGTGCCTACAGAGAGAGCTCCCAATGGAGACAGCTATCCTTACCTTGATTCAGGACAGGAGTCATTATTAGCGGTCTCTGTGTCCATCTATCCCTCAGCAGAGCTCATCGTTCATGGTGTCAATGATGTCAGTTCAGTGAATTTGATAACTCACCATATGAAATTATGAGTGAGTGAGCCAGCGGCAGGGTCTGCTGCAGACCTGGTCGTGGGGAGTGGGATACTGTTCATGTTCCCACTTCTACTTCCCTATTTTCTGGGGACAAATGACAAAGTGTGTGAGGTTCCTTTGGAGAGGGAATCTTGTCCTGCCCCGTTTCCTTCCAGGTACCCTAGGATAGCACACCTTCCAGTGTGCTGATCCCCAGATCATGCTGTCATCTGTTACTCTTCTGTTCTTGAAATGAATGAGGCTTTGGTTAGGGACATGGGGAACTGGCGTTGCTTTCTTATAGAATGCAATTTGATGCTTCCACTGGAGAAAGCAGTTATCAAGGCCCAGCAAACTGTCTGGTTCCAGCTTTGGTTTTTCCAGCTGGAACTTCATGGAATTCCACGGAATACCATATTTCATGATTAGAAGCCTTGGAAGTTCTTACTCTCAATAAAGCAGGTGTCTGCAGCCCTGACAATGCACAAAACTTGTATCAGCAAATACAACATTTAATTCACAGGACCCTTCAGCTCTTCTGTGTCACTTTTTTCACGGCACTTTGTAACTCCCCATTAATACTGACATCTGGCTCTCTGTCTTTTATTCGGTGCTAATTTATTTTGGGCAATTTTCAAGGCTAATCAACCAAAAGCCGTATTCGTATGGCTCTGGGAAAACATTTCTCTCCTCATCTCGCCCACAGTATATCGTTTAGAATAAAATGCTTCATTAAACTAGATATCAGTGATAGACTCATGTCACAAGTTATTCCATCTTGCAACACTCAAATCAATCTGAAGCTAAAATAAAAATGGATCAGTTTTGGCAGAAAGTAAAATTCACATGTATGGAGTACTGGTCTTTATATGATTTTTTTCCCCCTCTGGTCATTCTCTTTGATAACAAAAAGTCTGATGATTTAGAGCGCCAATGAAAAGCAGAAAGAGGAAATATTACACTAAATACTTGACTGCTTCTGCCCCCTCCCCATTCTCCACTCCTTATGATTTAATTAACCCCAGGTCATCTTCCGTATCTCCTAGATGTCTCTCCACCCTTGCGGGCTCCACTTTGGTTCAGGCTACTATTTTTCTCATTTTTTCACGTAATTAATGCAGACCTTGTAAAATAAGTTTGGAAGTGTTCCTTCCTCTTAATTTTTTGGGGGGAAGAGTTTAAGAAGGATTGGGATTAATTTTTCTTTACATGTTTGGTAGAATTCACCAGGGAAGACTTTTGGTCCTGGGCTTCTCTTTGTTGGGAGATTTTTTGATTACTAATTCTATCTCCTTACTCATTGTTAGTTTTTTCAGATTTTCTGTTTAGTCATGATCCAGTCTTGGTAGGTTACCCATTTCTTCTAGGTTATCCAATTTGTTGGTATGTAATTGTTCATTGTTGAATTATTGTCTGCTTCTCCCTTCAGATCTATTAATAATTGCTCAAACTATTTGGGTGCTCATATTTTGAGTGCATATAAATTTATGATTGTTATATTTTCTTGATGAATTGACCCCTTTATCATCATATAATGTCCTTTTTTTTAATCTCTTTTTACAGTTTTTGAGTTAAAGTCTATTTTGTCTGTAATAAGTATGGCTACTCCTGCTCTCTTTCAGTTTCCACTTGCATGGAATATCTTTTTTCTATCCCTTCACTATGAGACTATTGGTGCCCATGCAGCAGCGTGAGTCTCTTGTAGACAGGGTATAGATATTTTTTTTAAATCCATTCAGTCACTCTTTGCCTTTTGATTAGAAAATTTAATCAGCTTATATTTAAAGTAATTATTGATAGGGAAGGACTTACTAATGCCATCTCATTAGTTATTTTCTGGCTGTCTTGTAATTCTCATGTTCCCTCCTTTCTCTCTTTCTGTCTTCCTTTGTGAATTGGTGATTTTCCACAGTGGTATTCTTTGATTTCCTTCCTTATGTATTTACTTTAGGATTTTGCTTTGTAGTTACCATGAAACTTACATAAAACATCATATAGGTATAACTGTATATTTTATCCTGATAACAACTTAACTTTGCGTACAATAACTCTACTCCTTTACCTCCTCTCTTATGTTTTTGATATTATAATTTACATCTTTTTATATTCTGTATTCATTAATAAATTACTATAGCTATAGTTTTTTTAAATACTTTTGTTCTTTAACCTTTATTAAGGAAAATTCTTAAAATTCATGATTTTATCAAAAATTTGTCATATGCTTGACTATTCCACTCCTAGGAATCTACCCAAAAGAAATGAGAATGTGTTTATACACAGACTTGTACATGAATATTGAGAGCAGTATCATTCATAAAAACCCAATTCTGAAAGACCCCAAAGTCTACCAGACGGTGAATAGATAAATGAAATGTGGTATTTCCAAAGAATGGAGTACTATTCACCAATATAAAAGGAACAGACTAGTGATACGTGCTACAACATAAATAAACCTTGAAACATTTTGTGAAGGAAAGAATCCAGACACAAAATATCACATATTATATAATTTTATTTACATGAAATGTCCAGAAAAGGCAAATCTATAGAGACAGATAGGAGTCCCCTGGGCTGGAGGTGGGATTGGAGAGTAACTGCAGAGGATAACTGCATGAGGAATCTTTTGGGGGTGGGAATGCTCTAAAATTAGATTACAGTGACAGTTGCACAATTCTGTAAATTTTCTAAAACTCACTGATTTGTACAGCAAAAAGAGTGACTTTTATGATATATATTATATCTCAGAAAATCTGTCAACAGTAATAATAAGAAAAGAAGAATAGTTAAAATTTTTTCCGGTTTTTTAGTAGAAAAATGTAAGGAAATACACCATTAATAACATTATGCAAAAACAAAACAAAATGAAATATCTTACCAAGAGAAAATTCTTTTGTCTTTTTGACCTTCCACCTCCTTCCTGCCTGGAATGTAGGCTTGATGCCTGGAGGTGTTGCAACCATCTTTCATTCATGGGGATAAAAGTCACATTTTAAGGAAAGTATAGCCGGAAGATAGAAAGAGACTGGATGCTTGATGACATCTTTGGGTTACCATACCAGTCCAGAATTGTCTCTGTGTATTGAGAATAAGAAACTTCTATTTATGTTGATGTTAGTTGGATTTCTACCATTTGCAGAAGGAAAAAACCTTATACCTTCAAAGGCCTTTTACTGCTCATAATTAAATTTAAAACTCTTCAACTAGACCTTAATGAGGTGGTCTTTGTCTATATCATCATGTCGTTTAATGAAGGTCATTGAGCCATTGGTAGAAATAGTTCTCTTCCTTGGTCTCCATCTCTCTCATTCTTCTGTTGGTCTTCTGCTCCACTAAGAACTGAGCGAGTATGTTCCTCAGGCTTAACCCTCTTCCATAAAGTGCTCACCAAGAAATAAAAATCATTCTGTAGAGGATGTAAATATATAGTCTTCCATGTCCTCTAGCCATCAGCTTTGTACAGGTTACCTGGCTTCTTTCTTATTCCAAACCCTAGGATATTGTGGTTTTTCACTTTTTTTTGAGGGTTTTGTGGGGAAGGAAAGAGTGTACTCCTATCCCTTATTTAGCTCTAATTTCATATTTCAAGGGCATAAGGAAATTCCAGATGTTCTCCTGTTTAGGCACCCATGAAAAAGCCAGGGTTGTTGCCTGGCTCCTATCTTGTCACAGGTACCCTTCCCAATCATCCCTGCTGTGTTGATCCCCTGTAATGGTTTTTTGGGGGGTATCAGCAAGGCAGCCAACTTACTGTGTTTTAGAAAGGACATGTGAGGCACGGGTCTCCTGGTCTGTTATCCTTTTAACTTATCTAGAAGATTTCATCACCTTTCCCTTCTACCACCTCTAGGACTTGGGGACAGCTGTTGTGGCACAGAGATGGGCCAACATCTGAACTTTCTCCTCTTCTGTTATAATCCTCAGCTCAGATAGTTGGGAGCAAGGGTCTGTTTTGTCTGATAACATATCTATGACATTCATTTTGGTCTTACCCTTGCACTAATTATTTAAAGAAAAAGCATTAGGTATATTGTTATCTTGCCTACTTTGAGAACTTTTTTTTCCTGGGGATTAGGAGAGGGATGGTAAGATCAGTCCTAAAGGGAATAAAGAATATGGGATACATGAGTTAACTCTTCACAATATTATTCTATTACATTTGGAGTCTGACTCACACTCTTGCTTTGCTCTGTCCTGTTTCAATGGAACTCTTGGAAAGTTCCACCCTGGCAACCTGCATTGACAAGATCTGTACTCTGCACTCCCAAATGGCATATTCCATTCCTACTTATCCTCCGTGATAACTCTAGTTTGATTTTGCTATGTCTCTGTTCAAATTTGGACTTTCTGGGGATCATTTCCTTCTTGGAGCTACAGTTTTGTTTATTCCAGAAAACCCCATGAGCCCTTCAATTTGTCCCTGCTCTTAGTCCCAGCATGCCATGCAGCTGGCGCAGCTGGGAAATCTGTACTGTCGTCCTGCTGAGGGATAATTACAGCAATTAAAGCCTAGACTGGTATTTCAAGGGAGTAGTATTTCCACATCATCGTTAAAATTGGTTCAATTTGCCATGTGATTTGAGTGGTAAACACTTTTTCCAATATTGTGAATTTCAAAACATCCTATCAGAGCTACAGAAATAGGAAAAATGTATAGCTTATGATAATGCATTTGGCCAGGGTACAAACACCCAGAAAAGTTCTGGTTTACTGTATAAATAGTATAGAATGGTTCAGCTATCTTGAGGAAGGGATTTGGCAATTTTAGCAGAGCAATAAGAAATACTATTTTAGTAAGTCTGTTAAAAAACCAAATAAACATAATGGAATAAAAGTTGGAAAGAAAAATAGCAACAAGCAAATCATAGTGATTTCTTTCAAATGACTTCAAGGCAATCAGGATCAAAGAAGAGTCTTTGGTTCCAACATAATTCAGTCCATCAAAGACCGAACTTTCTTAGATTACATGTAAAACATTCATGGACTGAATTTCCCTTCAGCTGACGCTTTTCTCCTCCCCATGATCACAATTTAATGGGAAAAAAAGAACAGCTAACAGACCTCTAGCTAATTATGATCCCAAAGAGCTAATGAGTTCTTCAAAAGCATCAAACTTATGAGCCATGGTAATGAGAAAGGGAGAACTAAGTTTTTTTTTCTCCCCTGTTGATTTTATACTAACCAGACCAATAGAAACCCTAGTAAAAATTATTTGATATAAGAGAAGAGGATTTTCTTTTAAGTTGCTTCATATATTTCTCTAACTTACTAAGGTAAGTGATAAACTGGAATCCACTTTCTCTGCCATAACTTGTTGAGGGTGTTAGCAAGCCACTAGAAACAGGATCTGGAAATTTCAGAATTTAAGAAAATTGGTCAAATTACTTCAAATTGCCTGAAAATTTAGCTATCTACTTTTTTCCTTATTTGAGCTAATGTTTAGACACAGGGTTTACTGAATCAGATTGTTCTTCAGCAGGAAGTTTCCCAGGCCCCTTTCCTTAACACAGCTTGTGTCAATCAACTATTGGAACAATAATGTAACAACAACAAAAAAATCAGGAAATCTCAGTGGCACACATAACTATGCATCTACTTAGCTCATGATTCTGTGATAGAAGAGAACACATCTTACTCTATGTTAGGTCTGTTCCTTTGGCTTTAACCCTGTGCTCTGTTTCCTGGGCTTAGTCATGCTGGTTCTGCAGCTTTTGTTAAAAAAAAAAGTTGCCTATAGCTTGAAACATACATAAGGATAGCCTATTCTCAAGGTTCTGACCTTTAGAGGTAGAACATTTTCCCATTCACATAAAGATAAAAAGTTGCAGAATAGAAAATAACATTTGTCTTGTTGGAGGTTTATGGGGACACCATGACCTGACCCACATGGACAACTGCAGGAACAAAGGATTCCAACAGCAAGAAGTTTGCAACAACCAACCACAGTCCTTCCCCTTTTTAGTATAAGAGGAGCCTGAATTCTGACTTGGGGAAGATGGTTCTCCAGGTCTTTAGTATGCCATCTTCTCTGTCTGCAGGCTTTCTGAATAAAGTGGTTATTCCTTGCCTCAACACCTCGTCTCCTGATTTACTGGCCTGTCATACAGTGAGCAGAACGAGTTTGGACTCTGTGAAAATTCGGTGGATAGTCTGGGAGTTACCGATCGAGATGGGGCTTGACTACCTGGCTCTCTCATCCTCCTCTTGGGATAAACAGACTAGTTTGAGTTCTTCTTATAGAGGGGTCACGACTGCAAGAACATTTGAGTGAAAACATTCAAGACCTCTTAAACCTAGGCTTGTAACTGACGTTCTGCCTTATCCTGTTAGCCAAAGCAGTACATAGCTAAACCCAATGTCAAGAGAGAGGAAAATGTATTTTATTTCTTTAACATGAAAAATGGCTGTCACGTGGGAAAAGGCAAGAATACAGAAAAAATTGAAAACATAGGGCTAACTGCACCATCAAACATACAGCTCTTGTGTCATTCAAGTACAAAAGAGGAAGGAAGGAGACTTGATAAATACCAAGGATATAAGATGGAGAGAACTCCATTTTTTGATTTATTCATCTATTCATTTACTGTACTAGTTATCTACTGCTACATAACATATTACCCCAAAACTTAGCAGCTCAAAAAATACACTTTTATAGTCTCACAGTTTCTGTAAGGCAGTAATCACATTTGGCTGGGTCCCTTAGGTTTGAGTCTCTTCCAAGGTTATAGTCACACCAGGCTTGACTAGAGAGAATCCACTTCCAAGCTTAGTCACGTGTAAGATTTAATTCCTGTGGTCCATTAAACTGTGGCTTCAGTTCTTCATGACTTGCTGATTGGAGGTCTCTCTCAGTTCCTTTCCATGTGGACCTATCCACAGAACCTCTTAGAGCATGGTAGCAAGCAAGCAGGAACGCAAGAGCGAATTCTAGCAAGATAGAGAAAAGTCACATGGAAGTCACAGAATGACATCCTATACTGTATTCCATTTGTTAGAAGTAAGTAAGGTCCAGCCGGTGCCCAAGGGGAGGGGATTCCACAAAGGGCATGAAGACCAAGAGGGCAGAGATCATTGGGAACCATTTCAAAAGCTACTTAATTCACCAAGTCACTCTTAAACTTATGGAGCCTCTGCTATGTGCAAAATCTTGGGCTTGGAATGTGTATATACAGAGATGAAGAAATTACAAACTCTGACTTTGAACAGCTTAGTAGATTCAGTGACATGATTCTAAGAAACATCCTTCATTGTCCTTATAACATTCTGGATGAGATGTAAGGTCTTTTAGTACCCATCCATGTAGTTACTCCCAGATTTTCTCCATGTCTATTCTCCAGCCTACCAATTCTATGTGCTGCTAATAGGGCTCCATGTTAATTTTGGTAAATCTAGTCAAAAAAGATCAATCTTTTTTGGATATCATAGAGTCTCTTAGAACTTTCAGTATGCCAAAATGTGACTAGAATCTGCTCTATTTCCCCAAAATTTTACACATTTACCCATTGAATCCTTTTGCCATGGAGCATGTCAGGGGACTCAGTTATGGTGAACATACTTTGGGAAAGTACTTTCAACTCAACTTTTGTGACTTTGACTCTTCTCTGCTCTGATCCACCCTCCCTGAAATCTCCATGCTGTTTCTGTTTGTCCAGGTGTCCTCCCACTCTGATCTCTTTGCCTAGAATGTTCTTTCCTTTACATCATCTGCTTGATTTGAACTGGATCCTTAAAAACCCAGCTCAAAAATCACCTCCCCCCAAGATCTTCCCTTGATTTCCCCTTCTCTGTGCTTTAATAGTAACCTCTATACAGTGCTTATCATATGACGTTAATTGTTTGATCCATTTCTCACCTCTCTGCGTCTTACTGAACTACAATCTCCTTGAGGAAAAGGCCCATGAATAGCTCAAGTTCATGGCCCTGGTGCAAACAAGGTGTCAGACAGGTACCAGCTAACAAAGAAAATAATGTTTTTTTTAATTTATTTTATTTAAAAATTTTTTTTACTTTTTTTTGGAGGAGAGGTATTTATTTATTTATTTATTTATTTATTTATTTATTTATTTATTTATTTATTTATTTAAATGGAGGTACTGGGGATTGACCCAAGACCTCATGCATGCTGAGCACACACTCTACCACTGAGCTATACACGAAGTGCCTACGAAAATAATGCTTTTTGAATGCTAGAACAAATGAATAGTACCTGTTTCTTTTCCACCTATAGTTGACGCTCCTTCTGCATCCTCAGCTCGCTAGCAGTTAGGCTGAGGACATGTGAATTATTCAGGCAAAAGGGCTATGGAGGTTATAGACTGAGACCATGGAACCACCAATTTGAGCATCCTAGATTCCTATGTCACCACATGGAGAAAAGCTGTTACATAAAACATTACATGAATGAAATAGAAACGAAATGAGTCTTTGCCGTATTAAGCCATCACTAAGATTTCAGAGTTTAGTCTATATTGACTAAGGTACTACGCTAAGACTGGAAGAAATTTGATGCAGACAGGAGTGCGTAACAAAGACTTAAAAAAAAAATTCAGGAGACCCAAATAAGTGCTAAAGAGTTTGCTTTGGGGCTGCCTGAATTCTTTCTAATTTTGGTCATGAAGAAGCTGCTAGACGCATCTTTTAAAAAGTAAAGATTCTTGAGAAAAACTTGCAGAAGTGCTAGCAATTACTAAGAGATTTTATATAGAACTACCTAATTTGAGTTATTTTATGCAGGAAAAACTGAAGTATGTGGAAAAAGATGACATACTATCCAAGGAAATATACAATGGTTTTATGAAAAAGAAGCATCTGATACAGCGCCTGCACTGAGCGAATGCCCTGGTGAATTCCTCGGCTCAGCCCGTGTTTTTGCCCAAGCAGCCGAAACTTGAATCCCTAAGATATTCCTCTTAGGTTGATTTGTTTATAGCTTGAGTGCTGGATGTATAATTCTAAAATGGAGGAAACTTCTTTCTTCTTTTATGGAGAAGTTGGGAAATTTTTTCCAGGTTAATTGAGATATGATTGACATATAACATGTAAATTTAAGGTGTACAATGTAATGATTTGACATTTGTATATATATTGCAAAATGATTACCACGATATAGTTAACACATCTTCCACTTCACGTAGTTACGAACTGTTTTTTGTGGTGAGGATTTCAAGAATCTACTCTCTTACTAAATTCCAAATATACAATACAGTATTGTTAACTATAGTCAGCATGATGTACGTTACATCTCCAAAACTTACTCATCTTATACTGGAGGTTTGGACCCTTCGACCACCTTCATCCATTTCTCCCATTCCCCACCCTCAGCCCCTGACAACCACCACTGTGTTCTCTGTTTCTATGCATTTGATTTTTTTAGGTTCCACATTAAGTGAGTTCATACAGTATTTGTCTGTCTCTGTCTTACCTTACTTAGCATAATGCCCTCCGGTCTCATCCATGTTGTTGCAAATGGCAGGATTTTGAGAAGGTGGGAGTTCAGGGCTTTGTTTCACAAGGAAAGTGACTGAGCAGGAATCCCGAATGCTTTGTTTCTCAGTCTAGAGTCTTAGTTTCAAGTAACAGAAACTGACTCTGAGCTGCAAAGGATTTATTGGGAGGAAACTGTGTAGCCCACAGAGTCAGCGGGAAGGCTGCGGAGCCAGGCTCCAGGATGACTGGGAGACTGCAGGAACAATTTGTAAGGATGCCTTGTCACCGTATTCTGCTGCAAACCCAAATCCAGAATTAGGGATTAATCCAGTGAGGAAAAATCACCCTGATAAAGGGGATCTAATACAATCAACCTGTCACAAGATGGCTGGCGGGTTGCTTTGCCCTCACTCAAGGAGATGGTTTAATATACCTGAGCTTAGAGTTGGTTGCTGCTACTGGCAACTGGAATGCTCCTCAGTGATTGTGACCGGTTGGTTTTCATGAGGATGTTTCTCTGTCCCTCTTGTCATAGCCACTTAGATCATGAGTTTACTGGCTGAAGACAGAGGCTGACTGACATACGCTAGATGGATCAATGATTATTAAGAGTTTCCCCCATGGTGGGACTCTGGTGAGGATTCACATGGGGCACACATATCTGGGTCCACGTTGAGAGGCCCACACACGGACTTCTTCCTCAAACCTCCTTATTCCAGTTCTCTATTCATGATTCACCTAAACTGTCAGCCACTCCCGCTGAGTTGGCTTGAACCACACCTTAAACAGTCTTTCCAGCAAAAGCGAACACTGATATGTACTGCTTGTGGTCGGCTCTATTATTTTCCTTAACTGCTCACTCCCCATTCCTACTAAAGTTCCGTACACCCTACCCATTGTTGGTGATGAAACTTTTTCTCCTGTAGAGACTGTTGACTAGGCTTTGCCATATGGCCCATTTTGGCCAATGGAATGTGACCAGACACAAGACCTGGTGTGTCCAGATAAGACATGAGAATGCCCTTGTGAGCTTTGACATGGCCTCCTTTCCTCTGACACAAGAATGCAGTGCCATGGACAGTGGCTGTGTTTCATTTTGGATATGAGACTGAGCAGATACGTAGAGCAGAGCTGCAGCCTCTGTTCATCTACCGCCACGTTACACTGAGTGGGAAACCATCTTTGTTATTACCTATGAGTGAGGACCCATGTTTTGGGGTTGCTTGTTACCGCGACTTACTAGTGAAAGAGAACGGTCCTGTTCAGTCTCCTGCCCGTGGGGGAACCTCTCTTCCCTGTCCTTCACGGCCCCCACGGGGAGGCCTATGAGGCTTTCCAGAGGCCATTTCCAGGTGGGAGCAGCGCTGTGTGGAAGAACTGTCTGTAAGTGAAGCTTCATCCTTCCCTCCTCGGACCCTGGGCGGAGGAAGCTCCCCAGAGGCCATCAGTGAGGGAGAAGTGGCAGGAGCCTTGAGTGAGTAGTCAGCGAGTGTAGAGCACTTGCTCAGTCAGATCAGCGCCTTTAAGAGCTGTCTCGGTTAGTTCTCTCTCTCTCTCTCAATACTTATAAATATGTATCTGTATTTGAGGTACCTCAGTATTATCAATATATATCAACCATTTGATTACCATTTGTTGGATATGCTTGAGTTTATGGGGATGCCATTAATTAGGTAGCACTTAATACATGATGTTACATGGAGAAGTTACATGCTCAGTTGGTATCCCATGGTAAGGTACTGAGTCTTCAATGGGCCCAACAGAAAACCAAAACATGTTTTCCAAAAGGCTTGAAAAGGGAATGTTTGCCCCCTAACCCTAGAGGTTGCCACTCCAATCTTACAGAAGCCCCACAGAGTAACAATCGGTCACAGATCCATCAAGCCCCGTCAGCTCTGCTGGCTCATAAGAGTCAAGCATCAGGGCTGCTGGCACCGCAGCTTGGACCAGCTGGACAATTTCCACCTGCCTTTAGCCTCACTTCAGTTGACAGCCATTGGATTCAATAGGAAATGGGTTAGAAAAGGACACCAAAGTGTGCTGTATGCGCCTCTAAACTCCAAAGAGGGCCACTAAACACTGTGGCTTTTTCTTAATGGCAAGGGGCTCAAAGGGCAGCCAGTTTCTACCACCTGCAGGGGATATCTCATTCTGCCCCAGAGACTAGATCCCAGAACCTTCGCTGGAGCACTAGGCGCCTGCCTTTCCATGAGATTCACTGTCCTCAGGCTGGAATGTATGTGTCTATCTAAGGAGTCTAAGACACTTTCTGTTCTCCAGGCCCCAACAGAGTGAACCAGAGGCGTATCATGTTTTAAAAATATTTTTCAGTGAAATTTTTGGCAGATGTTTTGCTATTACCCAATGCCTCTAAGGGTCATAAAGATACTGTTTAGGAGGTGTAGGCTTCACTTTTAATTTTCTTTAGGTCCTGTGTGATTTCTAATAGGCATGAAGGAAGAAAAATGGAAGAGAGGAATTATTGTGCAGCTTGACTAATTAGGAATTCAGGAGGAAGAGAGGTACATTAAGTGTGGCTGTGACAGAATTAGTAGCTTTTCTACAGAAGCAGTCCTGGGTGTATCTGCTTATGGGTTGGCCTGTCCACACACAATATCCAAGCAGGCTATTTAATCTGTGGCAGTGATCTCAGCTTTTGGGGGGATCTTGGAACACTTAACAAATCTAATTAAATCTGTAAGCCCTCTACTCAGAAATTTTATAAACATAAAGCTCTCTGAACACATACAAGAGTTTCATCAACTTGTTGAAGGTCTTCATAGTGGTCTGAAGTCCCAAATTAGAATCCATGCTCCATGAGGCTTGACAGGGGTATCTATTTAAATGGGAAATGCTATGGGTGACTTTATAAAGTTTGGATTAGGAGGCTAGAAATCATTTACTCTCTTGATGATTAAGACTGCTCATTTCTCAAGGGATAGACTGGGATTTCAAAATTGTAGAATAGATAAATAAGATTATACTGTATAGCACAGGGAAATATACACAAAATGTTATGGTAGCTCACAGAGAAAAAAATGTGACAATGAGTGTGTATATGTCCATGTATGACTGAAAAATTGTGCTGAACACTGGAATTTGACACAACATTGTAAAATGACTATAAATCAATAAAAAATGTTAAAAAAAGAAAAAAATAGAAAAAAAGACTGCTCATTTCTCTCAATGATATTAGTTTTTTTTTTTTTTTTTATCACTGTCAATGTTTTGCTTATGGGTCCTTCTTTCTGTCCCTGGATTTGATTATTGTAATTCTTCATTATGTGTACATTCTTGGGGAGCCAAAAACCTAAGGTAAATTCTTTCAATGAAGCCAGATGCTTTTTATTTAGAACCTGACAGATAAAACAATTTTAGTCCAATTATGGAAAAATAAAATATTTATTTCCCTTTCGGCTAGTTAATATTGAGTACACAAAGTCATTGTGAATTCTGGAAGCCCTGCTGGGTGGTATGATATCAATATTGCTCACAAAAATTTTGAGAAAACTTGGTACTGCCAAAATTGGATTGGAATTTATCCTAAAGGGACAAATTGAATAATTTTTCTCTGCTTTTGCCAGTAGTCACATACTTCCTGGAAAATAGCAATATTTAACATTTCATTTATTAGTGGGGATGGGCTGGTAATTCAAATAATTTAATTTCAATAAATATTTATGGAGAACTCACTAGGAAGCTTATGGTTCAAGTAAGACCATCAGAATCTTGGTGAAAGGCAAAACTGGCTTTTCAAAAACACAAGAAAGTTGTGATCGCATAAGCAGCAAACTGAAATGTATCAGAGTTCGAACAATTAGAGAGTAAAGAGGGAGAAGTAAGAACGCTGTTGACCTTGTCGTTAGGGACATGACTCTTTAAGAGGCACAGAGATAATTATATTGCAATCTCAGGGGAGGAAGCTTTACCATAGTTCACTATGTACTATGCTATAAACAGCTGAATAATAACAATGAAAATATCATCTGTTGTTTTTCAACATTTAGAGTTAAGCGACAGATTAAGTGCAAACATTTAAATGTTTCAGGCCAGAGTGTAAGTATTATCAACCTTGACAACGGAAAGGTCAAATGATTTCTAACTGAAGTTGAGGAAAAGAAAGAGGGAGAAAATGTGGATGGAAGATAGGTTTGCTAAGATCTGTACCTTACAAACGTAGGGAGTAAAGAGATTCTCTCTCTAGTTGGTGGAAAAAGAACTGTTTTATTAATGATCTAAATTTACACAGGTAATCAGTAAAAAAACCTAAAAGTAATGACAAGCATGAACATTTTGGAGGTTTGTAATCAAATAATAAATCCTCATCTATCATTGCAATAAGGAAATAATAATATCTAGATTTGATAAATGAAGAGTTAGTGGTATAACCATATTATTTAAAATGTGGAGACCATCTTTAGAAGAACTCAAAACATAAATTGTTGAAAGCAGTTAACTGAGGGGTGGGGCAGTGGCTTATTGCTTTTTTGTTCATTAACGTTTGGGATGCATTTAACTTGGCGCATGCTCTCATTTGATAAAAAGATAGACTATTTTTTAAATGAAATAGTAGTGAAGAGAGAGAAATGGATAAGCCAAGTCTCCTGGCCTGGAAGAAGCTGCTTGCTGTGGTTCCGCTGCTGTGTGACTACGGTAGTAAAGCATGACAAATCATCCTGGTCTCTCCAGAGTGAAGGGTGGTGCTCACATGGGCTCTTTAATTGACCTACGCAGAGCCTTTCATCCTTTTCAGTTTGATCCTGATAGACTTAACTATCAGAGGGCAAGAAAGGTATGTAACCAAGTACATATTCAGGTAGAAAATAAAGCCACAGATAAAACTACTTAAAAATTAGGGAAGGAAGTGACATCAGCAGCAATGGTGCAGTAAGGACCTTCCGGAAAAGCAATAAAAAGAGTGAAAAAATAGTAAAAATGGATTTCCCCCCCAAATTCTGGAAATTAACCAGATAATTGTAACAATCCACAGAGCGTTTATTCACGAAAAAGTCTGAATCATGGAAAGAATAGCAAACTTTGTGGTGTATTAACTTGCCAGTCTTGCCAGCTCAGTGGTAGCCTTGTATATAAATGACCTCACGCTTTGGGTAAAACCAGCAGCCTGTCAACCTCTGAAGGGGCAGAATGGAATGGGATGTCCTCTAAACCCAGTTCCCATGTAACTGTCATTATTTGACCTGTCCGACAGTCCCTTGGAAAATCCCACTCACAGGCTAGTCTTTATTTGGCCTGACTCAGAGCTGGCCCCTTGCAAACAGTCTTTTCCCCAGGAGCGTTTGTCTCAAACAATTAGTGGCAGTTTTAAAACATTGCAGTTGTCTGAGGTGATGAGGCAAACAATAAGCTGAATAAAAACTTAGAAGGAAAGCTGGTGAATGAGTTGTATGTACATAAAGGGCTTTGAAAGGCTAAAACATATTCCTAGAAATACAGAAAACCATACACATATTTAGGGTTGTGCGCACGTCCAGGGAAGAGCGAAGGCTCTAAGCTCTCCAGCTGATCTTAAGGCTCAGTGCAGGCAGAAAGTGAAGGCTAAGATACAGCTGTAAACTGCCTGCCTGTGTTGAATGCGTGCCCCAGCGTGCACACAGAGGACTTCAGCAGCAGCTGCAGGACTTACTGGTTCCAAGCATTTAAGGAAATCTTTGTATAATCATGAGATGACCATTAACCTAACTGGAAAGAGAATCCAGTGCTCACAATATAGAATAGAATTAGAGTATAGACAAATTTACAGAATTAGCTCAGGAGAGTCCCTGATGAATGCACTGCAGCAACAGCAACAAACCCTGGGAAGAGAGGATGTGATTTCCCGAGTTGCCACATTGTATTATTTCAAATGTCCAGTTTTAAACAAAAAGGTATGAACCATACAAAGAAACAAGAAGGTATGATGCATACCCAGGAAAAAAGCAATCAATAGAAACTGTCCTTGAGAAAACACAGACTTTATACTTATTAGATGAAGGTTTAAATTGTCTATTCAAAGAACATATTTAGAAAGGAAATTTAGGAAGATCAACCACACCTAGGAACTAAAGGAAGGTATGAGAATGACGTCTCACCAAATAGAGAGGAATGAAAATGAAAGCACAACATAACAAAATTTTTGGCATAGAGCTTAGCAATGATGCTTAGAGAGAAATTTATAGCTATAAATACTTATATTAAATAAAGAAAAAAAGATTTCAAATCAATAATCTTTCATCTTAGGAAACTGGAAAGAGAAGAGCAAACTAAACCCAAAGCAAGTATTAGAAGGAAATAATACAGATTAGAGCAAAAATAAATAAAATAGGTAATAGAAATGCAATAGAGAAAACACAGTAAAGGAAACCAAAAGGTTGATTCTTTGAAAAGATCAACACAATTGTCAAAATATTAGCTAGACTGACAAAGAGAAAAGAGAGAAGATTCAATTAGAATGCCAAACATTCAGATAATTTAGGTAAAATGAATCAATTCCTAGAAAGTCACATCTATCAAAACTGATTGAAGAAGACAGAAAATCTGCATAGGCTTATAACAGTAAAGGAATTGAATTAGTAATAAAAAGAACTTCACACAGAGATAAGGCAAGGACTAGATGGTGAATTCACTAGTGAAATCTATCACGTGTTTAAAGAAGAATTAACACCTGTCTTTCACAGGTTCTTCTAAAAAATAGAAGAGGAGGGAACATTTCTCAACCCAGCTCTATAAAGGTCAGTATTACTCGTACCAAAACCAGACAAAAACACCACAAGGGGAAAAAAAAAAAAACAACTACATTCTGAACATGGGAAGAATATACATTTCAAATATGGAAGCAAAATTCTTAACAAAGTACCATCACTGAATCCAACAAGATATGTAAAAAAAAAATCATACACCATGACCAAGTGGGTTTTCTCCAGGAATGCAAGGTTGTTTCAAGATATAAAAATCAATCAATGTGACACACCATAGTAATGAAAGATAAGAATCATGTGTTCTTCTCAATTGATACGGAAAAAGTATTTAACAAAATCCAACACCCTTTTATGATAAAAACATTCAACTAACTGATAATAGAAGGAAATATCCTTAATCTGATAAAGGGCATCTATGAAAAAAATCACTGCTAACATAGTACCTAATGTGAAAGATTAAAAGCTTTTCCACTAAGATCAGGAACAAGGCAAGGGTGTCTGCTCTCACCACTTCTGTTCAACATTGTGCTGGAGGTTCCAGCCAGGGCAGCTGGGCAAGAAAAGTAAATAAAATCATTCAGATCAGAAAAGATGAATTAAAACTATCTCTATTCACAGATGACATGAGTTTGCACATAAAAAATCCTTAGGAATCCACATACACAGAAAAACTGTTATAGCTAATAAACAGTACAGCAAAGTTCCAGGATACAGGATCAATATACAAAAATTAGTTATATTTCTACACAATAGCAATGAACACCACCAGACTGTAATTATGGAAATAATTCCTTGCATAACAGAATTAAAAACCAAGTTAGGGGTTAATTTAATGAAATAAGTGTAAAACTTATACATTAAAAACTACAAAACATCTTTGAAAAAAATTTAAAAATGCCTAAATAAATGGAAATATGTCCTGTTTTCATGGGTTGGAAGATTTAATACTGTTAAAATGAAAATAATTCCCAAATTGGTCTATAGACTCAATATGGATTCAATGTAATCCCTTTTAAAACCATAGCTGCCTTTTTTCTTTCAGAAATGGGCAAGCAGACCGTAAAATTCATAAGGAAATGTAGGGGACCCAGAATAGACAAAACATTCTTGAAAAACAATAAAGTTGGAGGACTCACAACTTACCACTTTCAAAATTTACTGCAAAGCTATAATATCATGGTTGTGTGGTCCTGGCATAAAGATAGACATGGAGATAAACTGAATAGAATTATGAGTCCCTAAATAAACCCTTACATTTTATGACCGCTTGGTTTTTGGCAATGGTGCCAAGACAACTGGGTGAAGGAAAGAATAATTTTTGCAATCAGTGCTGCTATGACAGCTGAATACCCACATACGAAATGATGAAGTTAGCCTCTTATTTAATGTTATTTACAAAAAGTAGCTCAAAATGGATTAAAGACCTGAATGTAGAAGGTAAAACTATAAAAATTGTGGAAGAAAACATAGACATAAATCTTTGCATCCTTGAATTAGGCAATAGTTTCTTAGACATGATATCAAAAGCACATGCAGCTAAAGAAAAAAATATCTATATTGACTTCATAATTAAAACCTTTTAGGCTTCAAAAGTGACATTATCAAGAAAGTCGAAAGACAGCCCACAGGAGGGAGAAAATGACTGCAAATTATGTATCTATAAGGGGATACCATTCAAAATGTATAAATAACACAACTCAACCATAAAAAGGCAAAAAAAAAAAATCAATTAAAATCTGGGCAAATGATTTAAATAGACATTTATCTAAAGGTGATATAAAAGTGGTCATTAAGTACCTGGAGAGAAGCTCAACATCATTCATTATTTAAGAAATGCATGTGAAAACCGAAATGAGTTGCTGCTTCGCACCTACTAGTATGGCTATAATAGAAAAGATGGGACAGCGGCAGGTGTTGCTGAGGGTGTGGAGCCACCATATGTGCCAGAGTTAGTGGATTGATTAGAATTTCTTTCCTTTTCTTTCCTTCCTTCCTTCCTTCCTTCCTTCCTTCCTTCCTGCCTGCCTGCCTGCCTTCCTTCCTCCCTCCCTTCCTCCCTCCCTCCTTTCTTTTTCTGTTCATGGCATTGTAAGGAAGACCAATCCCCTTTGGGTACTAAGACAATTCTGGATGGTGATGGGGGCCCCAAGAAAGGAAGATACACTTCATGATAAGGCAGGTGAGGATTTGCCTGACTATCTGAAGAAACAAAAGATGTCTTAATTGTACTCCAAGTTGATGAATGGGTTCAAAGTGGTTGCAGGGAGTAGAGCTGGAAGCTCGAGAATTGGTGGTGGAATATTAGTAAATCCCCTGCTCAGAAAACTTCAGCCTACCAAATGGCACAAAACACATGGTACCAAATGGCACAAAACACATGGTATCAAATGGCACAATACTCTGATTTTCATGTAATTCAGGTTCTTTGTCCTTTATTCAAGCCAGTTAAGGTGGCGATTTTGGTACAGAATCTGGTGCGGGCATCATTTCTGGGCTAACTCCCGTGTTTGCTGGCTGTCATTTTGTTTACGAGACTTCTCTTTAATTCTTCTGTTGTCAGAGAGCCAGACATGCCATCTGAGTGCCCGCGTGAGCGTGCACAGAAACCACTTCAGCTGGCAAAGGTATGATGAATCCGAAGGCATTAATAGTTTGGGAGAGTGTTCATTTCTTTTTCTACATATGTCCTTCTTTTTGCGAAACTGCAGATGATTTTAAAATCAGGAGACTGTCACACCACCCAGCGGCCTCAGTGCCTTTTCCTCTTCCCCTGGCGGACCAACCCCGAGCTCTGGGGGCACCTGCTTTTGTGACGCCAACTCATCAACTGAGAGGGAAATGCTTGACCTTGAACAAAGACCTCTGATTGTGTGGTGAAAAACAATGCTGCAATCGTATCTTTTCTAAAGGCCAGCGATAAGGTCTTTGTTCTTTTGTCGTTTCTGGAGTTTTTCTGGGAGGAGATCTTATGGCAATGCTAGTCCGGGATTATAGGACATTTTAAGGACACAGTGATTTCACATAGGCTTGTAAGTGGGTGGTGAAGTTTTTGCACGCATCTTTTCAAGTACTTATAACTAAATTTTTTTATTTTTTGTCCATGTCTACTGGCTTGCTCTGGCTCTTTTCCAACTCTAGAATAATATCAGAAAAAAATATGGATCTACAGCAAAGTTTTTTGCATAATTAAACATTGGAGGGCTTGAAGTGGATTGGTCAGCATGCTTGCTTTTCTAACCTTTATTCAGCTGAGTTTACCACCTATTACCTTTGTGAAAACTGTTGCATGTTTTCCTTTGTGGAAAGCTGCAGTTGCTGGAATCTCCGAGGCCATGTCCTCCTTGGTGGGAAACTGGAGCGGGGCTATGCCCCATATCAGGATTGGTGGTCCCAGCCTATTACAAAATATGCCGGTTTCAAGTAGTTCTCCCTAAGGGCTGTCCGAATGACACGGATGAAAAGGACAAGCACTCTGGGGCACTGAGAGCTCAACCTAAAAGAATAGAAGAGCTATTTCCCCTCCCCCTTTGCTATTCTGCCAATCTCCACAACTGCGTTTATTTTTAGACTCTCATTCTATAAATTGATGCCTGGCTGCTGCCTTCATCCCCTTCTTGTCATGTATAAAAAAGACATGCAGTAGATTCTTTGCAGAGGAGTAGCCAGAATGTTTATTATGGATGTTTTTGTAGTTTGTCCTTCAGGTGGCCCCAAAGCAGTAATTTACACAGGCAAAACCCGGCTGCAAAACATACACCTGGAAGCTCAGGCATCTCTCTAACGGCTCCTTAGCTTCTACTGACCAGGATGCTTATGTGTGTCGGTATCAGATAGCAAGTGGAGTCTTCCTCCTCCTTCAGATCCAGGAGAGACTGGTCCAGCTCTTAAACAGCATATCCTGTGGCAGTCTACAAGATTCCTGCAAATCTCTAGACGTTCTTTCACTCTGTAGAAATCCTGGCTTTGATCGTCTCCCTTGTGGACAGTGTGCTGTCCCACAAGGAACGTTCTCTACGTGTGCACACAAGACACTTTCTTTGATTTCCACAAAAGCTTCTTTCCGCAAGGCAATTTCTGTGCTGAGTAGACTTAAGTGAGGATTTGGGAGTGGGAATGGTCTTGGGGACTCAGAATTGCGACATGCATATCAGTGTCAGTAACACCACTTCAAGTTGAACATTACACATTGGCTTTCCTCCTCCTCCTCCCCTCTCCATCCCTCTCCCCTCTGCCCCCTCCAGGCAGGAGCAAAAACAGTTTCTTCTGGTCTCCTACACAGCCATTCAGCCACTCTGCCCTCTGCAAACCTTCATAACTTTAGGTTCCTACTGCCTACTTCTCCAGGTGGCACATTGCAAATAGATACTTTCCTTCTTGAAAGAAGTTTTTGTATCAACGATTAAGATAAGACATTATTTTCCACTTCTGTTTTCCAGATATCACCCAAACAACCAGGTTTCCTTGAAGGTTTTTATTTTGATCGTAAAGCACTCTGAGCAGTGACTGTGTAGCTTTGGTGAACATCAGAATCCCTTGGGGAGGTTGTCAAGCATACAGATGCCCAAGTCCTGGTATAATGGGATATAAGCAGCATCATTTATGACTATGATGTGCAATACAATTTCATTTAAGGCCAAGTGCAGATGAACCTACAATGGTGTCTTCCGGCTCACTTTTGTACCTTCCCAAGAATAGGAAGATATCTGAAAACAAATCCTTCAGTCGATCAGTTTACTGGATATTTTTTCCCCTGTGAAATATATTCTGTCTAAAAAGTGACCTCACACAGCCATTTGCATTATCAATCTTTTAACTCAAGGAGTTAAAATCCCACTTTCCCCCATAGTAAAGGGATTTTTAGACCTTCAGAATAAGATGAGGAAAAAGAAACCAATTTATTAACTGGCAGTTTGAAATCATACCAGACCTACTCTCTTGGCCTGAAAGATAAACTTTATATATATATTTGCATATGCATAGGTGCTTGGGCAAAGAAATCTCTATTGAGATAGTACCATGTCTGTAAACTCTGGGAAGACCCGGGGCTTAGTCCCAGAGATAGGAAAGGAGAAACTGGCATTCACTGGTAACCTGATTCTTTTAGGGTCCAGAGCCAATCTTGCCCTAGGGCGAGCCTACCTGTGCCTCACCTCAGCACCCTCTCCAAACCCTGCCTCCCCCTTAATTTGTCCCAGTGTTCCCAAATTATATTGGCTGGCATAGTTATCAAACTTTAAATTAATCATATAACCTCATAATCAATCAACCTTTAATATAATGATGCTTTATATGGTAGCCCACCCACATCCCCTTATGCCCTAGAATATATTTGGTTTGTCTGATGAAAAGCTTGTAAAAGGGAAGACTGCATGGAGTTGACTTAAAGCTTTTTTGGTTATTGAGCTTATGAGATCAACCATAGATGTACTGAGCCCTTATTTTGCAGGGACTGTGCTAAATACTTTGTTTTTTTGGAGACGTTTTAGAATCCCAGCGGAAAGTACAGAGAGTCTCCATACGTTCCCTCCCATGACACAGGCACAAACTCAGCCACCAGCAGCAGCCAGCACTAGAATTTGTTACAATTGCTAATGCCATTATGACCATTGTTCATATTAGGGTTTACATTTGTTGATTTTGAGAAGTGTATAACAACACGTGTCCACCATTATAGTGTCATGCAGAATACATTCACTGCCCTAAAAATCCCCCATGCTCGGCCTGTGTATCCCTCCCTCCCCTCAAACCTGACACCCACTCATCTTTTTACTGTCTCCACAGTAAAAATGCCTTTGCCTTTTCCAGAACGTCATATAGTTGGAATCACACAGTATATAGTTTTACAGATTAACTTATTTCACTTAGGATATACATTTAAGGTTCCTCTATGTCTTCTCGTGGCTGGATAATTCATTTCTGCTTTAGTGCTGTTTTTGCATTGCACCAGTGTTTATTTATTCATTCATCCACTGAATGAAAATGAGATTCACCTACTGAAGGGCATCCTGGTTGCTTCCAAGCTTTGGCAATTACAAATAAAGCTGCTATAAACATCTGTGTTTAGGTTTTTGTGTGGACTTAAGTTTTTCATTTCTTTGGGTAAATACCAAGGAGTGTTGATCATTATTGCTTTTCTGCGTCCTACTTAAGAAAACTTAATCTACCCTCAGGCAAATATTCTCCCACGTAATCTAGAATTTCATAGTTTTAGCTTTTACATTTAGGCTTTCGATCCTCTTTGAGTTAAGGATTAAAGTTTATTTTTTCCATATGGATATCTGCTTGTTGAAAAAATTTCCTACCTTCATTAGATTGATTGGGTGCATTATCAAAAGTTAAATGACTACATACTTGTGAGGTTTTGTCCAGGCTCGCAATTCTGTTCTACTGATCTATTTGTCTTTATGCCAGTTCCACACAATTTGATTTACTGTAATTTCAGAATAAATCTGGATGGTAGGTAGTCTAAGTGTAAGTGTTTTTCCTTCGCAAGTTGTTTTTAAATATTCTAGGTCATTTGCAATTCTACCTAAATTTTAGAATCAACTTGTCAATTTCCACCAAAAAAAAAAACCACCTGCTGCCATTATGATTTGTGTTGTGTTGAATGCATAGATTAATCAGGAGGCACGAGGAACCAGCATCTTAGCAATACTGACACTTCCACTCCATCAACACGGTACGTGGCTCACTGTATTTGAGTTTTCTTTAATTTCTCTCAACAATGTTTAATAGTTTTAGTATAGAGATTTTCCATGTCTTTTGTGAAATTTATTCCTAAGTATATTATGTTTTTTTGATGGTATTGCAGAAAAAAAATCTTAAAAAATTTTCATTTTCCAATTTTTGATGCTAGTATATACATATTTTGAATATTAACCTTGTATGTTATGTCATTGATCAATTCAGGCATTAGTTCTATTAGTTATTTTATAGATTCTTTAGAAATTGTTCTATAAAAATTCAAGTTGTCTGCAAATAGAGACAGTTTTATCTCTTCCTTTCTGATCTTTATGCCCTTTATTTCTTTTTCTTGACTTTTTACACTGAAGATCTCATCTTAAAGCACAGATCTGATAGCATCACTGTTTTCTCAAGAACAGTTGAATGCTCCACCATTGTCCCCAAGACTGAGCATGAACTCCCACTCCCAGACAGAGCTCTTACCTTAACCCCCCATACAATGTGCTTTCTATGTCATGCTTGGCTTTCCTTGATACTGTGATACATTTTTCTCTTTTTATTACTTTATCTACTCCAAGTGAACTGCATTTCAAAATTGATCTGTACATTTTAACTGTTTCTTCCAGCTCCTTTTTTGTCCATAGTGCATCTAGTGTTAAGGAAGTGTAATGCTCAGCCTTCCTGGTATATGGCTAGTACATTGTCATACCTGTGAAGTTTTGCTCAAACCACTTCACCAACCTGGATGTCTCTTTCACATGTGTGCCTGTTGAAATTGTGCTCATTCTTCAAGGACCATTCAAGGTCACATTTTTTTCTGAAGTCACTATTTATTCTGGTGGATTGGAATTAATCTCCTGTTCCCCCCATATTTTGACAGAGAATCATCTTTTTTACCTTATTGTAATACTTATCAATTTTGCTTTGCCCATGGATGGAAGTAGAGGTCATCATTCTAAGTGAAGTAACCAGAAAGAGAGAGAAAAATACCATATATCACTCATATGTGGAATCTGAAAAAAGAACAAAAGAGAACATTAATGAACTCATCTACAAAACAGAAACAAACTTGCAGACATGGGAAACAGTCTTATGGTTACTGGGGGGAAGGGGGTGGGAAGGGATACATTTTGGAGTTTGAAATTTGCAAATGTTAGCCACTATAAAAATAGATACAAAAAACAAACTTCTTCTGTATAGCACAGGGAACTATATTCAATATCTTGTAATAACCTTTAATGAAAAAGAATATGAAAATGAATATATGTATGTATATGCATGACTGGGACATTGTGCTGTACGCCAGAAGTTAACACAGTGTAACTGACTGTACTTCAATTAAAAAAATTTTTTTTGCTTTGCAAATATTGTGTTACATGTCGTATTTATGTCTGCATCCTTGCTGGTATCTGGTACAGCACATATAGATAAGAGGTGATTGTTTCCTAAACACCCATGTCAACCATTCATTTATTTCAGCGTCCGGTGGTAAATAGTCTCAATGTTAAGATATTGACCTACTGTGTTAATGAATTGGGTGTGCGAGGCCATTTAATCACATGATAATTTGCATTACTAATTATCTTTAGGCTCAGAGGATCCAATTGACCATGACAGGAACTTGGGGGTGATCCTTGACGCTTCCTTGTCCCTCAGCCCCTGATCTAATCAGTCTTCAGGCCTCATTCCCAACTGTCGCTCATGTCTATCCCTTTCTCTCCATTTGACAGCTCCGTGTCCAGGTCTGCCTGAACATACGAGCACCTGGATTACTGTGTTATCTGCTAGGTGCTCTTCTTTCTTTTCTTTTTTTTTTTTTCATTTTAAACCACTTTATTAAGGAATGATTGACATGTAGAATCTGCACATATTTATTTATTTATTTATTTATTAACATTTTTTATTGATTTATAATCATTTTACAATGTTGTGTCAAATTCCAGTGTTCAGCACAATTTTTCAGTCATTCATGGACATATACACACTCATTATCACATTTTTTTCTCTGTGAGTTATCATAACATTTTGTGTATATTTCCCTGTGCTATACAGTGTAGTCTATTCTACAATTTTGAAATCCCAGTCTATCCCTTCCCACCCTCCACCCCCCTGGCAACCACAAGTCTGTATTCTCTGTCTATGAATCTATTTCTGTCCTGTATTTACGCTTTGTTTTTGTTTGTTTGTTTGTTTTTGTTTTTTAGATTCCACGTATTAGGTGCTCTTCTTTCAAGCTCGTGTTTCTTCAATCCCTTTTTTTCGTGCTTCTGGGTGGATGTTTCTATAACTCAAATTTGACCATGTCACTCTCTTACTTAAAGCCATTTGATGTGCCTGATCCCAAGGGTCATTTTGACAATTGCCTTCCAGCAGTGGAGACTCCTTACAAGACCCACTATTTCCAGATTTCTTGCCTCATTTGGGGGGCAGGGTGGAGTGATTTCCTTTTTTGGTGACAGAGACACTGGGTAATGGACATAGAAAGCAGGATGAAGAGAGATGAGGGGGAAAAGGAGACCGTCGCGAGCGCTGCGCCTGCCCTGCAGAATCTAGTTCCTGGCAAGGTAATCAGCATGCAGAGCAGCTGCACTGCATCCTGCACGCATTAACAATGGAACACCAGCTTTCCAAGCCCTTCTCTGCTTCTTCACAAATTCACGTGCCTTCTGGCCGCTCTGACACAGTCCTGGTTCAGAATCCATTAGCTGAAGATTTTGTCCATGAACAAAAATGATTTTGCATGCTTGTGATTAATGAGAAGGCTGTTCCAAAATCACAAGACGCCATACTGGCTAACTACTATTAATTATTTTTATCGTCATAATACTGAGAAACTGTTTCATCACACCAGAAACAATTGTTCAGATTGACTTGCTTGGATGGAAAGCACACTGTGTATCATTTTGAAAAGCAAGTGTTTTCTGATGTTGCTGATTTATGAAGATAATCTTAATCACCATAGCCAACTGTGTGTGCTTATAGTGAGTGCTGCATTGCAGTAAGTTATTTGCATGTCTTAATTTATTTAATCCTCACAACCCCTCTATGAAGTAGATGGGGTTACTATCGCTATTTTACAGATGAGAAAACTGAGGCTCAGAGGTTAGGTTATGCACAGGTGGTAAGTGGTAGAGTCTAGATTCAAACAGGTAATCTCATGCCAGAGCCCACACTTGAACTCTTCCCCTACACTGTGTTAGGAGTGGAGACTACTTGTTAACAAGGCCTTTTGCTGTCATAGTCAGGAACCCCCTAGACTAAGCTACATGTTGAGAACTTCTAGTGGGGCAGATGGATGGACTGATGTTATGCTGTGCAGGGTTGCAAAAAAGAACCAGGGCAACATATCCTATCCCATCGAGGGTGAAATCAGCAGTTAATAGTTGGATCAAGAAAGTTTAGTGAAATCCAGTTAAATTTGGAACTTCCCAAGGGTCTAATTTGAAGGAGGGAGGATGGAAGTGTGATTGTGGGCAATTAGATTATCAGCAAACAAATGTTCTCCCAGTTTGTGGGCCAGAGAGAAGAGAA
The DNA here is from genome assembly GCF_048773025.1 of Camelus bactrianus. Taxonomy (NCBI): domain Eukaryota; kingdom Metazoa; phylum Chordata; class Mammalia; order Artiodactyla; family Camelidae; genus Camelus; species Camelus bactrianus. The sequence goes on along the minus strand of NC_133539.1, from coordinate 111,997,215 downwards.
GGGCACCAGAAGCAGTCTGAGGGGACCTTGGCTTCGGCAGATAGACAGATAGCGTGGTGACTCAGTGTGCTGGGTTTGGGAGTCACACGCAACAGAGAGCTACGTCCTGGCTCAGCCATTTACGCTGAAGTTAAGCAAGTTCCTTACCTACTTCAGACTTCAAACTTTTGTTTCCTCATCTGTAAATCTCCCTACCTGAAAGGGTTTTTGAGTGAACTGAATGAGAGGAAGTTTATAAAGTACCCAGCACAGCCCAAAGCAGCAAGGAGGCACTTTTTAGGTGACAGTGACTAATAACAATGAAGACACCGATAATGATGCAGTGTTTGTTTGCTTGTTTGTTTTAACAAATATTTTGCTTACTTTAACAAAGCTGGTATAGACAATGCCCATTGAAAACTCATATCCCAGGTCAAAAAGTACAAATAAAAAAGAGCAGTGTTCTGTTTCATCCACTTCTGCATGGATAACTTTAACTGCTGATAAAATGAGAACTTTTCTGGGATCTTCTGACAAGCTTTTTCCTTCATCTTAAGACGCTTTCTCTTCACGGAAGCCGTCTTTGGAGTTAGTGATTCTTCTCATCACCTCTGTCGTCGTGACTCCAACCTGATATTTCTCTTCTTTTGGTCCAGACCCTCAGATTTTAAAAGTAGCTTCAAGTTAAGGAAAGGTAATTTTTCCACAGTTCAGTTCTCTGAAGAACCCCCATCTCCCACCCAAAGTCACAGTCCAGGAGTGAAGCAATCACATGCTAGAACTTCAGGGCTGATTGGAGAGTCATTGTGAACACTCACATTAGTGTTAATGATAAAATACTGGGTCTCCAGTTGACTGGTTTAGGGTTGAAGCTTGGATCTCAGTCCCAAAGGAGAAGCAGTGTAGATGCTGTGGATAAGGGGCATGGTAGAAGGCCAGGCAGGCAAGCCTAGTGGGCTCTGGAGGCTGTGTCCTGACTGCCCATAGGCGCCCCCAGCGCCCCATTCGACATCCCCATCACCATAAGCAAGATGGGAGGCTCAGTACCAGTCACCACTGGAGGAGTACTGATTCTCACATCGTCAAGCGTGGACTGGCTTGAATGCTGGATTGTGTTTTCAACTCTGCGCAATCACCACTCCCTTCTACGACTGGGGTCTCTGTTTCCTAGGATTCCTCTTCCTTTCTGGTTCCAGGTTAGACTTTACCACTGAGGAGAACTTGCTGAGATTTGGAAAGAAAGGTGAGGGAGAAGCCAGGGTTCTTGGGAGATACCGACTATCAAACGTGGCAGTTTTGCAGACTTTCCCCACCCAGCTCCCTCTGAGGTGGTGGGACCAGATGTACTGGCTCCTCAGAGACCCCCATGACCTCAGCTTTCTCCACCCACTCCACTACTTCAAGCTGAAGTTAGTAGTGGCTGTTTTCTTAGTCCTCTGGCCGTATCCCGCAGATCTTCCCTCCTCCAGTGCCTTCCACATTCTCATAAGCCATGATTCATGTAGCAAACTTTTATAATGTTGTAGTCACTCTGTTTTGCTGATCATACTCAGAATGATACAGTCTATTATTCATTTTCTGCCTGGCTGCTGCTTGATTCTCTAGAGGAGTTGGAAAACTTTGTCTTAAAAGATAATGGTAAATATTTTAGCTTTTGTGAGCCATTTGGTCTCTGTTGCAACTACTCAACTCTGCTGTTGTAGCGTGAAAACAGCCATAAAAACCCCAGGATGACTGAGTGTGGCTGTGGTCCCATAAAACTTTACTGGCACTGAAATTTGAATTTTATATGATTTTTATATGTGTAATAAAAGACCATCCTTTTCTTTGGTCTTCTACTATCTAACGACATAAAATCCATTCTTGGCTTGTGAGCTGTATAGAAACCAGTGGCAACCTGGCTTGGGCTGGAGTCTGCCAACCCCTAATCTAGTGGAGGGGCACGGAGTCACCCAGCTCTGCACATAAGCCTTTGCTTGCCGCTTACCGTGTGACTGATGCCGGGCAATATATTTAATCTCTGAGCATCCCTTCTAAAATGGGGGTATTTACATCGACATCAGACAGTAGGGTTGGTTGTGAAGATTAAATAACACATGTGAAATCTTTAGTTGGCTGGTGGGCACCAAGTTCTATCATTTATCACCTTTACTGTGGCTCTGGGAGCCGTAATTTGGTGTTTGCAATTCACTCACACAGTTAAAAGGGAACTGAGGGGTTTTGCAGCCAACGGGTCTTATACTGGCTTTTCCACAGGCAAGGTGAGACGACATCTAGGCAAAGGAACAATGAGAGAAATCTTAAGGCTTTGCAAATTGTCCACCGTACTTGAATTCGATATAAGAACGCTGATAAAGAGTGCTGGTCAGTTATGAAGTCACTGATCAGGTGGTTCCTAGGGAGTCCTTCTGGCCCAGCCGTGGGAATTAGCAACAAGAACACCGTGACTGGAAAGCTTGAAACAGCAGAGAAACAGACAACTTCAACTTCGATATAGGAGTGTGTGTAAGTGGTGGGACGTGGGTGATATTTAATTTCTTGGTGTGTTTATTTCTCTTCAAATGATGCTGCAGACAAGTTTTTTCAAAACTAGAAACACTTTAATAACAGACTGAGTAAACATCATGTTATAAAATATATAGGCGCACTTTAAAAAAAAAAAGTATAAAAAACACCCTAAAGTGTTCAAAGTCATTTGGCTGCTACTTATCTTTTAGTGTCCATCTCACATGTCACCTCCTGTAAGAGGATTTTCTTATCGAAAATATGCAAAATCGCCTTCCAGCTCCATCCCTTAATTAGCGTGTCTCATTGCTCTATCTTCTTTTCTTCGTCACAATTTTTACTGTCAGATAATATTTGTGTACCTGCTTATGGTCCATCTTTCTCCCACTAAAATGTGAGTTTTGTGAGAGGCCCCCTCCCTCTGTCTCCCTGTGACTCAGGATGGCATTTCTGACTGACAGGCTGCCCCTTCCTTTGCCAGTCAAGGAAGAAATGAAAGCATCAGTGATCTTGAAGGTCAGACTAGCTGCAGCTTCTGCTGGGCCAGCAGTCTTCTTGGTGCCTGGCTGTATTCATTTTTTTTTTTTTCCCCCTGCTAACTTTTAAGGAGAAGAAAACATCTGGAAAATTGTCCTGACCACAGAAAATTAAAAAAGATTACTTAGCTCAAGGCAGATGGTACTGTCAAGTCCCATCACATGGAGGTGACAATCCAGCTGACAGCGAGGGTAATTGTCAAAATATTTAAAGACTATCCAGGCTGTTTACTTCACATTGTATCTTCATCCCTGCCAAATTTATAATTCAGTCAGCAGACAACCGATTGACTTTCCCCTGTGTACCTATAGGAACCCTTTCTCCACTAGAATTGAGAGTGAGCCTCAGTGCTAGGTCCTGTCCATAGGTCCAAAATAGGAAGGTTTTCCTGGAAAGTCTTTTTAAGATCACCACACCTTAGGAAGTAAGATACTTTTAAAATACAGTTTTCAGTGAGGATGGTGTAGCTCAGTGGTAGAGCGTGTGCTTAGCATGCAGGAGGTCCTGGGTTCAATCCCCAGTACCTCCATTAAAATAAATAAATAAACCTAATTACCTCCTTTTTCAAAAAATAAATAAAATAAAAATAAAATAAATAAATCTATTAAAAAAAAAGATATAGGTTTCAGTGAGTACCTTTAGCAATGGACTTGTTGGAAGCCCTAATCTGCTTTTCTTCCAAAGAGCTGTGTCTTACTACCTTTAAAATCATCTTGCACTGTCCTGCTGATATCCTGGAAATGAGGCAGGATGGTGAGAAACATGAGGCATTTTGCCTTGCTGACCAATGCATTTGGTTGCTGAATTACAAGAAGGAAGTCCGTCCCAAGTTCAGTTTTTAATATAGATTAACTCATAAGTATAGATGAATCTTAGTTGCTTTTCAGCAGAAGACACACCATTTATTACATTTTGGCCTTCACACATTCCTGGGCTGTGGACATTTTTCTGGTGTCTATAAGCTGATTTTCTTTTTTGTTTTGTGTTTTGCTCAGATAAAACAGGCCTACATTTTATATGCTGTTTGTTTCCAAATAATAAATATCTCTTGAAATCTCAAAGCTACTCATATCCCATGAAGGAGATGGTCTTATACCAAGAGGGATATAAAGGAAGTTGATATTTTGAGACTGACTAATAAGGACTGGCTTAGACCATATTTTATTCTATGACCAGAGAGCAAGACCACAGCTTAAAAATGGAGCCATTATAATATCTCTTGGAAAAGTCTTAATTTACAGAATACTCTAGCCCCCAAAGTCTAGAAAATCATGTTTTCCTTTCAGACTTGTTTTGTTAGAGAAGGCATACAGCTAGATGTAAGCAGAGAAAGGGAGGGGCACAGACCAAATGGCAGGAAACCATACATGTTGTGAACAACAGGGGTCCTTGAGCAGACAGAGAAAAGCAAGAACCTCCAGATTGGTAAGAGATCACAGATTTTGGGGTAAAAATGCAGGAATCTCCAGTGTCCAAATGTAACTTTCTGATTATTATGCCCTCATTTCAATAAAATTAGCCTTGCAGATTAGAAGTACCCATCATGCACCGAGGCCATGACACTTCTGATCCAGACTAAACAAGGACCAAAATCCCCCCTCCTCTTGGGAAGGTGGACCTGGGGTGAAAATCAGAAAATATGATCCCAACCCCTCCCCAGTAAATATTCCTCCCATTCATTTTTACACCCCATATAACCAGCTTGTCAAAGAAACTCAGGGAAGCTACTCACCTGAGTCTGCCCACTCTCGCCTGAGAGCATACTATCACTTAATACTTATTTCTTGAACTCCGAGTCTCATCTCTGAATTCTTTCTGCAATGAGACGAGAAGCAATCTCTGGCAACAGATTCAGTTGAGTAAGTGTCATTTTAAGAGCAAAACTGTAGGGTAGGACTGACTGGGCCTAAAGCAATCTCATTTTTTTTATCACTTTATTTTACAGTCTTATTGTCCAAAAAAGCTTCTCTTCTTCTATTAAGAAGTATTACTTAAAAAGATTGTGGTGTTAATATTACACATTTTCCTGCAGGAATTTACCTTTCTTCATAGTAGTCTCTGAAGCTAGATGTCTGGGGTTTTTTTGTTGTTGTTGTTTTCCCACCTTTCTGACTTGACAAGCAGAAAGCTAAAATGCTCAGAGGCCAACAATTTTGTAAAATCTCATGGTCCAAAGAATCTCAAACCAAAGGTTGGAGCTCTGGCTTCACAGTCTACCCATCCTCCCTACCTCTCATGAAGCAGCAGCTCCCTGTTTTCTCCAAACACTCCCAAGAAGAGTTCATCCTTGAAAATATGAAGTCAAAACTTGTGCTTTCCACATCAGTATTTCTTTTATTTAAAAAAAAAAATCCTTAATTTAATTTTCCCTTTACCTATATTCCTAGTCATTCAACACGGTATTTTCTTTTGTTTTGATGTAAATAATAATGAAAAGTTGTTTTAAAAATATCAAGAGCTCACTGAAGTTTGATAAGCCCAGAGCAAAGTGAAAACTAGAATTGAGGGCGTTTGAGTAAATTTGGGAGTTGCTCAAGGCCATTCCATCTGTGAAGCTGGGACCGGTTGAGTCTACAACTGCTAGCCTAAGAGAGGGAATGAGGAGGCTGGCCAAAGCCTGGGACCCGGGGGAAATGGAACATGAAGCCATCATCACTTATGGATGAGGGCTCCCACTTTGCCTTCTCTGTGTGGCATGAGAACTCCTTACTGAATGATTTACCTAGAAAATAATCAGACACTGAGAAACCCTAGAGCAACAGTAGAGACAGACATGAAGGTGACACCTGAGGAAGCACCTCAGCCCAGGTTATGTGGGAACCCCTTGGAAAACAGCTTCTACTTCCATGTTGGAAAGAGAAGTTATGAAAATCAGCAAATCAGACCAACTGCAAACTCACACCTCAGTAACCATAAATTACAGAACAACAAAGAAGATATTCCCAAGAAAGAATGAATATTATGGAAAAAAAAAAAGAAAATTTGGCAAAGAACAAATAGAACATTTTTGAAATGCTAAATAGACACTTTGAAGTAACTTTCATGTACAGGTAACATAGAAGAATATAGAGAGCTGAAAATAGAGTTTGAAGAAATGCTGTGGAAATCACTCAGAAGACGCACTGAGAGGGAAGGGAGTGAAGACACAAAGGAGCACTCAGACGTGTGAAGGTAACAGGAGACACTTCAGCAGGATAATCACATGGAACAGTGCAAAAAAAACAAAACAAAACAAAACAAAACAAAACAAAACAAAACAAACAAAAAAAACCACTAGAGAGGCCATCCTTGAAGTCACAATGGAAAGAACTTCTCAGAATTGAGAAAAGTTCAATTAGTCTTAAGACTAAAGTAGCATAAAAATTCTTGAATAGGAAAACGAAAAAAATTCACACCCAGATATAACATAATGAAAAAGGAAAACTTCAAAAACAGAAAGATTTTTAAAAAACTCTCACTAAGCCAGATCGACCATGAAATCTCAATAGTCAGACTGAAAACAAATCATTCATCATCAGAAAAGTATCCATAAGACTGTTATAAAATATGGTCTTCTGAGTTATGATGGAGAATAATGTGTGTCTGGAACTCTACACTGAGCTAAACTGTCATTCAAACTATAAAGGTGGACAAGACTACTACTTACAGACCATTCCAGAATCAAAACAATGTAAGACAAACAAAATGATGAAAACTAATAATGGAGGTGCTTTAGGAAGGAAATTAAACCCAGAAGAAGGTATACGATGCAAGGGCGAACAAGATGTCGGTAAGCATGTTGGTAATACGAAATAAATATTAGCTATACAAATAATAACATTAATTTGGGAGAAACATTTGAAAACAAAGTAAATGTGAACTCTTGGCCGCAATGTGGATGGCAGGGACAGGAGTTCACAGTTACAGCTTTCTAATTTTCTTGTTTTGTTTGGGGAAGAGAATAGAAATGTTGATTAATTTAAAGCTTACGCAGATAAACACATTGTAAAATTAAGAGTAGTCACTGACAAGATAGAAGCAGAATATATAAACTCTTGACTAGAAGAAGAATTACAAGGGACTAAGACAGTAGGACAGACATGCTGTCACTTACAGTGGGACAAGCAGATGTGCTCTACCCGCGAAGTGATGAGAAGTATGTGGAAGGGTCCTTACATGAAATAATGTTCATATAGGAAGAAACATTGCCTGAAAGTGGTCAACCTGAGTGCACTTTTGCCTTAAAACAATTTCCAGTTTTTTTGAAATATGGGGATAGAGAAACTAGTTCACTAGCATAGAAGGGAAGCAAATGGAACATAGGGCATTCTATGAGAAAACTGACCTTGGGTCTTGGGGAAAGATAGACGTGGAAAAAAACAAGAAAGAGAGATTACTCTAGATTAAAAGGCCAACGAAGCGTCATATGTGAGCCTTGTTAAGAGCCTCATTTGAACAAACCAATTGTAAAAAGTCATTTTTAAGGTAACTGGGAAAATTAAGTGTAAACTGGAATCAGATAATACCAGGGACATTGTGTTAGTTTTATTAGAAGGGCAAACGGTCTGGTAGATATGCAAGAAAATGTTTGTATTTTTGGAGTTGCCTTGAAAGTAAGCAAAAGTAAAATGACTTGAGGTGTGGGATTTGTTATAAAATACTTTAGAAAAAGAGAAAAAGGAATAGATGAAGCAAGTGTGGCAAATCTTGCTAATTAACAATTGAATTTGGGTCATGGACATAATAGATTTAGTTATCTCAGGCTCTATACTTTGGTGTATGTGTGACCAGCTTTAATCATCAATATTTAAAATAATATTTTAATTTATAAAGTATGAAAATAAAGGGATGGAAAATCACATAGTAGGCAAATACTAGTAAAAAATAGTTTAAAATGTTTATATTATCTAAATTAGAATTTAACAGAAAAATGCTAGTAATGAGGGTTATATAACTGAAAAATAACAACAGGCTGAAAAATTGTATGGATTTGTATTCATTAAACAACACAAACTCCAAATGTATAAAGCCAACAACTGACAAAATTACAAGGAGAAATTTTAATCTATTACCTGGAGGAAGTTTGTAACACATCCATTTCTAAAACTTAACAAGTCATGGCTGTGAAAAATTGTGATGGATGTTTAAGATTCTAGTAACAGATTTAACAAACTGCTAATAACAATATATGGTTTCTATCCCCAATATAATAGGCTTTTTAAACACACAGGTACATTCATAAAAATTGGCTACAATGGAAGTTTCAATGACACTCAAAGAATCTATATCATGTACATCATGCTCCCTGAGTACAAAGGAATAAGACTAGAAATGAGTAATAGAAAGACCATAGAAATCCACGTTTTTGAGCACGAGACTGCACTTGTAAATAATCGTGTGCTTAGAAAATTCAAACGGAAAATTTGAAATGTTTACAATGAAATGCAAATAAAGTATTTCATATCAAAACTTGTGGGAAATAGCTAACCAGATGATTGAGATGACCCACAAAAACTCAAAAGAGAATGTTTGAAATACTCATGCAATTGGCAGAAAGATAGAAAGTGTGAAGAAACAACTTCAGAAGTCAAAAGGGAGCAGAGCTACAGAGAAGGTCTTTATATTAAAAAACCATGTGATATTGAATCATTTTGTGCCAACATTTTTAATAACTCTGAGGCAATAGACATATTTTTAGAAAAACAGGTTGCCAAGGTTGACTCAAAGGGAAGTGAAGATTAATCAAATAACCATTAAAGGGACTGAACTGGACTCTAAATCCCCTCCTCCTTCCGCCTTTGTCTAACGGTACCAACCACAGAAGGTTTTGTTTCCCTGAACTTTCAAGAATAATTCCCTCTTAATATAAAACTAATTTTAAGCTCATATAAACATTACCAAAATTGGACAGACTGTGCACAAAAAAGATAACCTAGTTTATTCAGAGATGAAAAAATTCTAAATAAGATAAGAAAAATCAAACCTAGCAGTATATGACATTCTGACCAAACACAGTTTATCCCAAGAATGCAAGGTAGCTTAACTGTAAAAATTCCATTAATGTTGCACATCTACAGAGCACCCTGAAGGGGGGAAAAAGTGATCATCTTCAAAAATGCTGCTAAAATGTACAAATATCCATGATTAAAAATTCTTAGCAGCTAAAAAGTACTTCCTTTACTTGAAAAAAGATTATCAAAAATTCAAACATATGAGAAGATAATAATTAAGGCAGATAATGTAGACAATTTTCCATTAAAATTAGGAATAAAATAAAGATGCCTCTATCATTGTTATTATTTATGGGTCCTGGTGGTCCTACTCAATGCAATAGGGTAAGAAAAAGAAATTGGAAGTGTAAGGAGGAGAGAAAACTACCAGATGTGTGGCTAGCAAGATTGTTCAGTGAGAAAATCTAGCAGATGTACTGACAATGTACTGAAACTATTAAGAACGTTCAGGAAGTTTTCTGGATTCCAACCAATATTTTAAAATCAGCAGTTTTACAATATTCTAGGAAAAACCAATAAGAAATAGAGTGAAATGACCCTAATCATAATAGCAAGAATACTGGGAGTATTTTAGGAACATGGGGCAAGCTCTCTATGCAGAAAATTATAAAATTTATTCAAGGGCATAAACAAGTTCTGAGTATATAGGAAAATATATTCATAGAGGGGAAGAGTCAATGTATATGTGAAAGTTCAAAGCAATTCCCCTAAAAATTACAATAGATTGTGTGTGTGTGTGTGTTTGTATGGAACTTGACAAGTGGTTCTTGTTATTCATATGGACGGGTAAAGGGCCAGGAATAACCTGTATAGTTTTAAAGAAAAAGTGAGAGGCATCTTGATGTACCAAATATCAAGGTTTTTTAAAGAGATTTTGAAATTAAGACAATGTGATATTTGTGAAGTATCTCTGAAATAGATCAAAGGAGCAAAGTAGAGAAGCCAGAAACACATCCATGCATGAGTGGGAACTTGGTAGTAGGAGAGAAGCCATTGTCCACCACTGGCAAAAAAAAGGAAATGTGCTATAAACTGTATGAAGACAAAAGTTCCTAAAAACAAAAAGTACGCCTTGTGGGATAAAAAGGAGAATATTATTGTGAGCGTAGCGTTGCGACTGATATTTTCACTGGATCTAAAATGCAAACAAAAATCAGAAGGAAATTATTGATACGTTTGACCAGATTGAAACTTGAAAAATGTGTGACAAAAGATATTATACGCAATTTAAAAAAGTAATACGAGACCAAGAGGATATATATCTGAAAAAGGAAACATTTTCAGAACGTATAAAGAATTAAGGAGAAAAGAAAAAGTTGGTAAAGGATATGAATCTTACAGGTAAATTTCAAACCCTTGGTTAGCGTTTTACCATTAACATTATAAGGTATCATTCCGTACCTTACTGTTTCCATTTATTCCTAATGTCAGTTACAGGTCTCCCCCACTATTCGAAAGTAGAGCGTTCCTGTGAACCCGTTTGTGAGCCGTAAGCTGAAATGGGGTAGAGTGCTTGCATTCACTCAGTGAAATAAATCTGAAGAGGATTTTTGCTTCATGAAAAGGAGCCATTACCATCCTAATTAATACAGTTCTTCCGTGAAAGTGAAATAGCCTAATTCGAACTTTCAGAAAGTGGGGGATACCTGTATATGAAATTAAAATCACCCCCCCCAAATCTATATATTGTTCGTATGATTCACATATGAATCGAAATCATAAACACGTGGACTTAAAGGCGCCTCGCCTCCTTGAAAAGAGCAGTGTTCTGGAGGAAAGGAGAGAGAAATAAATCTAGGTAGAGCCACAGGGCATAATTGAACAGAATCCGTAAGTTTTAATCCTGAAAGGATAAAAGATCTGAAGCAGAAAAAAATCAAAATTAAAAACTGACACTGCCTCTGAGTTAATAAAATGTTACTATAAGGCCATATTTGAGGAGTAGCAATCTAAAGCCAGGTTTGAAGTCTTTGATTCTGAAGTTAGATCTCAAGCCACATCTCAAAACTCGCCAGGCTGCCTGTAACCTGCGGGCCATAGGTTGCATTTTTCTCTCATTGGCTCAGGTCTCTACCTACATGAACTAGGTCTGTGAACTAGGTCCCCTTCTTCTTGTTGGGGCTGGTCTGGTCTGTACAGTTCTCATGGGGCCAAGGCAAAATGCAGGAGTGCCTCTTATCGGTAGTCATGAGTGTATGAAGGCAGAGAATCCATGTCAATGCTATTAAAAGACCACCACGTGAATGTGAATGGCATTACGTCATTGGGAGTGGCGTAGGGTCAGAGTTGGAAGAGAATGTCCAAACTTATTACACACCAACAAGGAAAGACTGGGATGGGTTTAGAGAGCCATAGAAGTTCTCCAGGATCAAGAAGCAGCAGGTAGAGGTGAGAGTGTGGATGGAGACCTCAAATAATACTGGGTTTCAGCCCTGTCTGTACCTGGTGGCATGGTGCAAGGGCCCGCATCCATTCACGAGGTCTGGAGTAGAATGAATACCTCTTCTCCTAGCCTGGCCTTCTATTCTGCGAGGTGGGAGCAGGGCTAAAATTTTCTCAAGTTTTCTTTGTTCCAGGACTTGAACGGTTTAAGCCATTTTAGCATATTCAGGAAGCAGAAGGCAGGTTTCCTCTCTAGACCTCTCAGCTGCCATCCTTTCTGGAACTAGTCACGGTGTTTACAAGACTCTGGAACTTCTTTCACAACTTTCTCCGAGGCATCACCGAACATGGATGGGGTCCGATGCTGGTGCGAGGGGGAGAGCTTTGTTGAGCAGGCAAGGTGCAGCAGGGAATGGCTGCAGAGATAAAAGAGGAGACAATGGAGTGATGGTTTGAGTTGGAAGGCTATGGATTTGCCCACTTAAGCTACTTAAAACAGCTGCAGCCCAGGCGGTGGCATGAACGCCCCTCTTGGATATGATCCTGTACCCTTGGTTGTTAGACCCCTCATACTGTCCCGTGGAGTATCTGCAGATCAGTATTCTAGCCACAGCCGGCAGTTGGGCATGGTCTTCTTTGGGAACGTACAACCAGATGTACTTCCCAGGCAAAGACTTACTTTCCTTGGTTAAGATGGAAGAGACTTGAACAGGATATTTGTTGAGCTGTGTTGGAGAAAGTTTGCCTCAAAGACACTCTTGATCTCTCATTCCCAGGAGCAGTCTTGGGTGGAGCTGGTCTCTGGAGAAGTTTGGGCAGGTTTCTTGACTTCCCCATCTCCTCCCCGACTCTGGACACCCTAGATTTTTAGGGTGATGGAAATGAGTGATCCCAGCCAGACTACAGGCACCAACTGAAGGGCACCTGACTTTCCAGACCTTGCTCTTGAGTCTGAGAATTTCCTTCTAAGCACTGAGCCTGGAGCAGAACTCAGATACAATGTGAGCATATCACTATATGACACATGGCTTGACTCTGACGCCAACCAGAGTCAGCAGCAGCAAGACGTATGCAGAACCTGGGGTGTGTTCTCAGCCCCGTTGCAAGGAGCCATTTTTGTACTCAGTTTAGCTCTCTCCCCATTTTGACATGACTCTTTTCCTTGTAGCATGAACCCCTCCTAGACCTTCCTCCTAAGAGAAGCTGTGTGGCTCTGTGTCTAAAAATTCTTTTTATATGTTTTTTTCATTATAACCGCATTTCCGTAAGCTGAGGATCCTACCGTAATGACAGCTAGAAATGGAATATACCTGGAGCCCTTTAACTGTATGGGGTGATCTTCTTGCGGTTAAAGTGATGTCCCTTTTCTTCCCCTGTTTTGTCTATTTCCTACCAGCAGGTCAGGCTCACTTTAATAACAACTTCTTTTAAATTCAGTAATTTAACTCATTTCTTTTGGCTAGACTTACGCCCTTTTCCCAGATTCTCTTTCTGATTGACATTTCACCCTTACAACATCTTCCCATTTTTACAAGTGCTCTCAAATTTTTATCTTATGAAAAGGATCCCATTTGTGATTTTTTCCCCCATCTGTTTTTTCTGTTTGGCTTTTCCTTTGTATGACTTAGCTGCTTTAATACACAACTATCACAGGAACAGCGAGATCCTCTATTATTAAAACTCCCCACATTGAACCATAGCAACTTGCAACCTCTAATCCTTTCTTTCCAGGGTAATCTCTTCACCAGGCCCAGGTGCTAAATTCAGAAATAACATTGTCCCACTGCCAGACAGAGCCGTGACCTATTTTCTCATCCCATTGTTCTAAGGGTTGCCATGTTACCACGTCCTTTGTGATTCACTGGCTGCTCTAATTATAAATCTGTGCTATTCCTGTAACAGGCACCAAGTCTCAGGGCAGTTCTCCGTGTGCTCCATCCTGGGCAGCCCTTCCTCTAGGGGCCACTTCTCTTCTCTTCTGTGGGAATGGGGATGTGGGAAGCACCCACTTCAAGGAGGCTTGCTCTATAAATCCATGTCTAGACTGAAAGAATTCATGTGCAGTTTTTAAATATGTCCCTCCTGGGGGTAATCCATGACCTAGAATTCCAAATCATTACTCTAACTTCCAGTTGAAGGACTTACTTTCCCTCTCTAATGTAAGCCACGTTACAACCCATTCCGGATCACTGAGCCCTTTGCTACTTCATCATATTTCCTGGTTTGATCCCAGGACACTCAATGTGGAATCTCTATGAACAGGACCCCACGGCCCTGTAGACCTCAGTCCATCATGCTCTCCCACAACATCACAGATCATGTAGCCAATTACAAATTACCCCAACAATCAGGGGCACCCTGGGCTACCATGGTTCACTTACAGAAAACACGACAAGAACCAAACACATTCCCCAGCTCCAGGATTCTCTTTATACTGTGTGTCACCACCATGGGCATTGGACTTCAAATTTAAGAGCTCAGCAGAATCAAATTCTTGCCAAAACCAGAGAAGAAGTGGATAAATTTTTTTAAAGTATGAATTTGACACCTAATCTTAAATACATTTTTCCTATATATAAGGTGAAATTTCCCTTTAACCTCCATCCCCAGTTCCAGTACCCAGTTGCCTCCCCAGTTTTAACTACACTCATCTTTTCCTGGTGTATATTTCTAGACCTTTGTCTATATATCTTCATACTTCAGCATATGACCCATAAATAATAAATAACATCATTCTGTATTTTGCTGTTTTTTTTTTCCCCCTTAGCTTGCTAGGGCTGCAATGGCAAAATACTGCAGACTGGGTAGCTTAAACGACAGAAATTTATTTTCTCAAACTTCTGAGGACTGAAGTCCAAGATCATAGTTTATTGTCTGCTGAGGCCTCTCTCCCTGACTTGCAGATGGCCGCCTTCCTCCTGTGTCCTCACATGGTCCCCTCTCTGTGTGCGCACAACCTTGGTGTCTGTGTGTCCTAATCCCCTGTTCTTAAAAGGACACCAGTCAGTGTGGGTTAGAGCTCATTTGAACTTAATCACATCTTTAAAAGCTCTACTCTGAATAGTTACATTATGAGGTACTAGGGGCTAGGGTTTCTTTATATGAATTTGGGTGGGTGGTGGCACAATTTAACCCTTATTGCACACCTCTGCTGATCTTTTCATGTTGGAACATAAAGATTATGTTAGTGATACTTAGGTTCAAGTTATAGGAACCACCAAATGACTGGCTTAAGAACAGAAGAGTTTATTTCTCCCACCCATTTACAAAAGGCACAGAGAGTCCACCCCAGGGCTGCTCTAGTGTTCCCTGGTGTCAGTCAGGCGTGCAGCCTCCTTCCAGCTTGTTGCCCCACGGTGCGTCACAGTCCTTCTCAAAATCGACCATGACCCAAGATGGCTCAGATGCCAGCCATTCTGCCTGAATTCACAGTGGGCTGGAAGGAAGGGCCTTAAGAACAATTCTCACTTGGGTACCATTGGCTAGAACGTAGTCCCACTGTATACCTTACTGCATGTGAGACTGGGAACATATCTTTCAGGTGTGAGGACCACATTCTCAGCTAAAGTCTAGGAGTTCTATTACTGGTAAAGAAGGTAAGAACAGTCATTAGGGAAAAGTAGCAATGAAATATACCTGCTGAATGGTTTGGATATTTTTATACTTTCTTAAGAAGAAAGTAGTTGGAGTACGGAAAGGGGGGAGTACGAAAGGGGAGCACAACAAAGTGCTTGTTGTGAATTTCAGAAATCTCCGGCCATCCTTGACTGCCTATTGTGTTAAATATTTCTACGTGTCCTTTCAAATTCACTCTCCCTCCTTTTCCTCACTGCCCACTCTCTTGTATGGATTGTACCCATGAGCTCCTTTGCTTCTGGCTTCTAATTGGGTTAACCCAGAAGGAAGCCCTGACAGAATCAGAGGGAGGGTAGAGAGTGAGGTCAGAGACTTTTGACCCTTGGATTCCTCCCTGTGAGGTGGCCTCAGGCTGGCTGTGTTCCGTGAATAAAAATCACTGCACTTCCCAGGGCTCCCTTTTCTACAGGCTTCTTGCCTTTGCCCCTTTGCCCCTCTAGGTCTCTGAGTGGTATCTGCTCTTTTGATGTTACCAGCTCTAAGTTATTACACTACCTCTTGAGGTTTCCTTATACTTCAACCCATACCTGTATAAATAGGTTAAAAAAATCATCCGATTTGAGTGGGCCAAGAAGTTCCTAAGAGCCTGGCTAATAAAAATACTGAGGTTTGAGGTAGCAACCTTACTTTGTGCTGTGTGATATCTCCACCTGCTTCTTGTCATTTGTTTGGCCAACTTGTTTTACCTCTATGGGGTTCAGTTTGTTCATCTCCAAAATAAGAATCTGTCTAGACCAGTGGTTCTCAAACTTGAGTGTGTGCTCAAATCACCTGGAGGGCTTGGTAAAACACAGATTGATGGACCCCCACCCTAATGTTCCTAATTCAGTAGGTCTGAGATAGGGCTAAGAAAGTATATTTCTAACAAGTTCCCAGGTGATGTTGCTGCTGGCGGTGCAGGGACCCCATTCTGCTGAACCCTGGTCTAGAAGATGATCTCTGGGACCCGATACACTTCAGTATTAAGTGACTGAACAGCAACCAGTGTGGCGCAGTCGCTGTATTTTTCTCATGGATGAAATGATTCCACTGGTTGTCTTTCGGAAGACTCCTTCCAGTAACAGTTTCCACAGACACTGTGTCACGGCCATCTGAATAAGATGGCCATCGTGTTGAAGTGTTTGGCAAGTAATAGAAACTGGGTCAAAGGATACGCACTTGAAGAAGTAAAGCCATCAGTGCCAGTTCTGGTTTTAGAACACATGCTCTAGGATTTCCCATGGGTGTAGTTCCTTAACAGATTTCAATATTCAAATGTTTTCATTTGTCTCTCATTTTCACATTTGGCTTACCTCTGACTTTTCCATTTGGTCAAAAGCACATGACAGTTGGTGACCCTGTCTAAGCCATCTTAGCTGGAGTCTCAGTTTGCAGACTGAGCTCCGCACCTGATTTTTTTTTCTGCTCTGCCCAACAACTCCTATTACAGTTTCCATTCTATGTTAGGTAGTCAATAAATGTTAAAGAATAAAACATACATAATACCATTCATGGAACCATCTTAGGCCAATTGGATAGACTGTCACAGTTCTAACAGCCAGAGAGGCAATCTTTTATGTTGTTTTAATTTACCGATGTCACAACCTGTCATGCACATTGAGTTATACTGTGCAATTTTTCAATAATGATGTGATTCTCAGTAAGCTGTGTGTTTCAGATCTGCTGGGATGTTTGCAAGCTGTTCCATCCCCGGACGTTACATCAAACCACTGCCAATCTGAGTTCATTAATGTGAACTTGTTATTGACAATGAGCTCAATGCCAGCTTCTTAGATGTCTGCTGGTCTTTAACTGCCTGGCCACTTATTTATATGCAAGGAAATTTCCATATCCCATGATCAGCGAACAAAAACAATATTTAGAAAGTATGTATCATATGATTCCACTTATGAAACACAAACTCCATAATATATATGTGTCTAATGTGTATGTTCTGGAGACAAGGGATCGGAGGACACAGGCAAATGAACAGGAGGTGGGAGGAGCCAGGTTTGGGTCAAAGGTCAAAGGGAACTTCAGGCATTTACATAATAATCAAATTTTCCAGCAAAGAGAGTTTGTTCAAATGTTATTGTTATTTATTTAAAATAGTCTAGGAGAACTCACAAGCTTTGTTAAAGTTTTGTTAATGGGCATATTTACCAGGGAGACATTAGGGTCTATATTAGCAAGAATTATTTAAGACAGACATTGGTTGCGTCAAAGTTCCCCTTCTGAATCAGGCTGACACGTGGAAAACTAAACCAATCTTACATTCTTAGGTTGAAATAGCCAATCAAAGGAAATGAAAGAAAAGGCCGTTTTCCTCTGCTGAACAATAGAGATTTGTCATTCATAAGCATAGGCCCCTCTCCTTGGGATCTTTGTAAGTCAGTAGAACAGATGTGTGTCTTTAGGAAATTTGGAATGTTCATTTATGACATTTTCTCCAGTCAGTGTCAAGATTTAAGCCGTTTGGACAGACTCATGCTAAAGAGGGTTTTTTTTTTAATAATAAAAAATGAAATGTTATTTTAAGAGTATTTTCCTGTAATTATTAATTTAGTTTATTGGTTGTCTGCTGGCTTCTCTCTTTGGCTTGGATCTGCAGTGTTTTCTCGTACTTCTGGGAATTTTTATCAATTTTTTTTCATCTGCTCTAATTTATATTTCCCAAAGCTTATTTCTCTAATTGATTTTTGGTGTGATTTTTTTTTGCAATCGGTTCTCCTAATGTGCCTGTTAGGAATATTGGCAAAGATGCTTCACAAAGAACTGAATAAACAACAAACACATTTATTGACTTTGTGTGCCTTCTTTCACTTCATTCCAATTGCCCAGTAGTCCTACTTGCCATTTTAAAACCACCTGGTGATTCAAAGCCCCTCTGAAGTAAGCTGGAACCCTTAAAATGAATATAAAAATCTCTTGGCATTTCCACAGTAGTTTCTTAACTGTTTTGTGCAGTTCCAATCCACCATTAAGATCTCAACTTTAGATACAACTTGCCAGGCAAGACCAACCCTGAAATTACCTTTGTTGGAGAAGGAGGAGGATGCTGAGGTTGGAAGGCGCTTCCTGGAAACCTGGCGATGCTGTCTCCAGCTGTGAATTCTTGCAGGGGTCTCACATTTCCCGTTCTCACCTCTATCCTTCCTCTGTTCACGGCTCCACCGGGTGAAAATCGAAGCAGGCAAACACCGCAGGATCCTAATAAGCTTCTCAGTTTTGCAAGCAGTGTGACTTTTCTTACTGTGGAACAAGATAGCAAAGTGAAACTAAACAACAAACACATTTCCATCAACAAAATCTGTGAAACTGCAATGTAAGCTTCAGCTCTAGAAGCCTTAATTTAGCCCACTTGAGAAACTCACCCTCTGCTTCTTTGCTTTGGAGAGGACAAATTTATTTCTCTTTGTTTAATTTTTCTTACTTGCTGAGAGAGCTACTGGGTTTCTGGTAGAGAAAACATTTAAATAGCAAATGACGCAAGGCTGACTTTATCTGCGTGCATGTTGTGGAAAGGTAGGGTTCCTGCCACGGAGACTGTGTTCTGAGGACCTGAACATAAACGTTCTTCACAGAAGGACTTTGACCCCTTATGGGCATTAGGCAGAAGAATGAACAAAATGAACACAGAACAAAATATATTTCATAAGAATGTCTGTTCTTGGAAAGTTTTCCTCCAGAACAGACCCATCACTTTTATTTTATAAAAGAGATAGATTTAATGATCACTGAGTTAACTGAAGTTCAAAGAAATGCTATTACATTTCTTGAATAAAAAGAGGTGCAAAACTATCTTAATGGAGCCAGCTGTGGTGTGGATTCTGGGCATTTATGCAGAGTATATAAAATAAAAATATGTAGATAAGAATATCACCATTTTGAAGAACCATGAATGGGCACTGAGCAATTTCAGCCAGTGCTTAACAGCAAAAGGTAGACATTTATTTAAGAGAGAGAAGTGACTAAGAATGTTTGCTAAAGGTCATCTTCTTTGGGAGGTTTTTCTTCACTTCTCTATAGTCACACCAGCTTTCAGGTACCTTTGGTATTTTGCACTTATTCCTTAATACCTGTATTATGTGGCTATAAAAAAAATACCATAGACTGCATGGCTTAAACAACAGACATTCACTTCTCACAGTTCTGGCAGCCCTGATTTAGTTCCTGGTGAAGGGTCTACCCTTCTTTTTGCTCCTTCTGCTCTAGATTCATGGTTCTCCTGATTATTCCTTAACTACACCAAATGAGATGTGCCCCAGGGCCTTTGCACTTGCTGTTCCTGCTGTCTGGGTGCTCTTTACCTGAGCATTATTTGCTCCCTCACTTTTTGCAAGTTTCCATTCAAATGTCACCTTTTCAGACCTCCTGGGTCACTCTGTCTGTCCATTCTCCCATTATACTCTAGCTTCTTCCCCGAGTCAGTTTTTCTCCATAGCACAGAGCACAGCTTGGTAATCACTACTTATTCATGCAGGTACTGTCTATTTCTCCCATTAGAATGTCAGCTCCATGAGGGCAGGGCTTTTGTCCTATTCACCACAGTATTCTCAGAGTCTAGGACAGCATCTGTGCTATTGTAAAGAGGAAAGAAAGAGAGAAAGAGAGAAAAAGAGAAAGGAAGGAAGGAAGAAAGCAAGAAAGAAAAGAAGGAAGGAAGAGAGAAAAAATAAAGAAAGAAAGAAAAGAAAGAGGAGAGAAAGAAAGAAAAGGAAGAAAGAAAAGGAAGGAAGGAAGGAAGAAAGAAAGAAAGAAAAGAAAGAGAGAAAAGAAAGAGAGAAAGAAAGAAAGAGAAAAGACGGAAGGAGGAAGGGAGGAAGGAAGGAAGAAAAGAAAGTTAGTAGGGAAATTTCCCGCCTCCTTAGATTAACAGGTAATCTGATCTGATAAAAAGTATCTGGTGGAAATTACAATAATTTTGAGGATGAAGGAAAAAGGAAGTGGTTCTCTGCGAAGAGACTTTTCTTGGATTTTGTGAAAGACTCAGGAAATATCTTTTCCTCAAATTAATGTTTTGTTTTTTTGGATATATACCCAGGAGTGGAATTGCTGGATCGTACAGTAGTTCTGTTTTTAGTTTTCTGAGGACCCTCCATACCGTTTTCCACAGCGGCTGCACAATTTACATTCTCACCCACAGTGTACAGGGGTTCCTTTTTCTCCACATTCTCGCCGACACTTGCTACGTGGATTCTTTCTGATGATGGCCATTCAGACAGGTGTGAGTTGATATCTCATTGTGCTTAAATTAACCATGCCTTTTCGTTTCTGTCAACCAGTTTCAAAACTTGTGATGGGCTTCTGACTGATTCTGTTACACTGATATGTGTTGTTTGATGGACACACTGCTTTTTGATTTTATAAAATGATGTTGAACTTTCTGCCTCTGTACTTTTGCTCTGATCTCCTCTCTCCAGCTCTGTGTGTTGACATCCTACCTGTCCTTTAAGGCAGACTCAGATGCATATAGGAGCAGGGAGACAAAAGAAAGGAAGCAAGAGGCCAGGTGTTGGCTGCAATGGGGAGTGGTGGGGACTGCAGCAAAATGGAGAGCCTGTGTCTGGTTTAAGGGGCACACTATTCTGCTTTCAGTGATTATTGCCAGGCTGGAATGAGGACTCAGAGTTTGCAGGAGAAGCCAGAATTCCAGATAAGCAATATTCCAAAGTTTCGATGTTGGCAACACATTAACAGAAAATATTTTAAGAATATCACTTGAGCTGAACAAACCCCATGGGCCCCACTTAGCCACCAGGTTCCCATCGACGGCTCAGGGTCCAGCCACATCCACAGCTGTCCCTGCCCTCCCTCACCACGCCTCCTCCCTTCTTCCTTTGGCACCAGAAAGCGCTTTACCTGTCTTGCTCAGTGGCACTCACCTGTGTTGTACGTGGATGACTGCTGCCTGCTTTTCACCTCACCAGGCAGCCTCTCTGGAATCGGAGATTGAATCTTGCTCAGCGCTGTAAGTCTCAAAGTCGGCCAGGAATTGCTTTCTATACAGAAGGTATTTAAAAATGTCTTTTCATTTCTTGGGGGAGAGGTAATTAGATTTATTTATTTTTCAATGGAGGTACTGGGGATTGAACCCAGGACCTGTGCATGCTAGGCACATGCTCTACTGAGCTGTACCCTCCCCACACTTACAGTAGGTATGTTTTACTAAGTACATAGTAGTAACCCTGCATCATGTACTCCTAATAACTGGGACTCAATGATGGGGCTAACTAGACAAGGTAGGTGATGAAAATGTTCACACACTTCCCAGTCCTTGCCCCTCCACTCGTATCTTGTACTTGCTTCTGATGTGCCCTTGGGCTAGAACGGCCCCCTTGCTTAGGTGGGAGTTCCACTACTTAGGGAAGTACTTCACACTCATTTTTTTCCCCCAGGTCTGTGGATTTTTTCTAATTCACCTGGATTCTGGATCCCTATATAGAAGAAAGTAGGTCTGAACTTTCCATTTTTCAGCTTTATCATGATAGACAGGGCTTGCTTCTTTCATGGCATACTTTCTAGTGAGGAAGGAAAGGGTTTAGGAACAATGTCTTATGAAATAGTCTTGACATACGTTTCTTATTATGGACTTAGGTTTGGGATTTTTTTTCCCCCCTGTAAGCTTTAGGTATTTAATGCATTTTAAGATCCTGAAACCCAGAACCGGAGGTATTTTGAGGTGAACCTAATAAGAATCCATTTCCTGCCTATTTTGCTCTGGTTTTCAATGAAAAATGGGAATATACAGTCAAACTTGAGTGCTCTGTATTAAGATTCAGTAAAATCTCATGTCATAAATAAGAGGGAAGTCTTCTGTGGCAAAGGAAGGAAAAGCAACAGATGAAGGATGCTGTTCCCTCAGGATGAACAACCGGGTTCACTCCCTGAACCCCATTTTCCATCACCCGCCAAGCTTGAGCAATGGAAGCGCCATCCTTGCCACCGTGTTGCTTGGGCTGTGAAATCCCACATGGTTACCCCAGTGCTAAGAGTAACAGCCGAGAGAAACCTGGAAATATCGGAATGTGATTGATTTCACTTGGGGAAATGTAACAAAGCTTGTTGAATCCGGCATAAAAATAACATAACATGTAACAGCCCCAGAAATAATCACAGTGAGGGGCCCAGGTCACATTGTGCAAAATAACTCATGTATTTCTGATTAATTTGGTCTCCGGCTGCATTTGCTAGGAAGACTTGCTCTGTGTGTGTGTGTGTGTGTGTATTGTACGTGCCTAGACAGTATGTGTACCTATTAAGGATTCAGTTACTTTGCTTGGCAAGCAAAGAGCTAAAGCCTGTAGCCGATTTATGGAGTATTTCTTTCTCTTAATTGACCAGCCCTGGAACAAATCCCATTCCGTGACTGTAAGAGGCTCACATATAAGCATCAAGCACAACACAGCTTCTGCTGAAGGTCAAAGTCTGCTCCTTTTACATTCTGCAACCCCACCCCCATCTCCCAGGGCACTTTATAAAGGTTGAATTTTAACATCCAGTAACTGTTTCCTTTATTTTCCTCCCAAGCTGCCTCCTTCTGAATCGGGTTATTTTCCTTCAGAAGGCTTAGATGTTGATTTCTTGCAATAGACAGATTTATTCCAAACATCCCCAGTCATGTTGCTTTCATTGTACGAGCAACTGTACTTGAGATGCCAACAACAGACCCTGATCCTGGTTAACTTGATCAAAAAAAAAAAAAAAAAAGGAATTTATTGAAAGGATAGAGAGTGCTTGGTTGAATTAAAGGAAAGGCAGAATAACCAGGAGCGGCAGTCTGGGGCCATGCTTACTTTCAGACCCAGGCCCAGAGACCGGCCCTGAGGTTCCTGCATTGGTCAGTCAGCAGCTGGAGAGATACAACAAGCCTGGTCTAAAGCAAGTGTGGCTGTTGGTCGAAACGCAGTGTCAGTTCCAGGCATCCTCAGCAGAGAACTGCAGTGAAAACGTGGTTCAGGGCAGGAAGCCAGCTGGGGGCAGCCACCTGTCTGGGGGGCTAGGGAGTGGGAGGTCACATGCTCTCACGCTGGCCTCAGGGACTTAACGAAGTGCTGGCATATTGGATGCAGGCGTGGTAGGGACATCCTCTGCGAGGCCAGGCCCACGACCTGTGGGAAAGAGGGCAGGTCCTGGGGAAAGGGGGCTGATGCTGTGTTTAGATTACTCTCCACGGTACTTTTACCTGCGTTATATCTTCACGTAGGCCTGCTAGGTGTGTCCTCTTTCCAGCCTTTTAAGAGAATTTACAAGATGAGGGAACTTTATGGGGCTTCCTTTAAAAGGCACTGAAGTATTCCCCTGACTCACACTGGACAGGAAAGCTGTGACTTCCCCTTCAAATAAATTACTCTGCTGTCACCCCCCCCCCCTTTTTTGGATCCTAACCACCTCTAACTCATCAGTAATCAAACCTACCAAGAACCACATAACAAAATCAAAGACTTTCAGTGTGAGCTCAGACACCACAAACTCAAACAAGAGGTCGATCATAAAAGTTGCAATGTCCACCAGGAAAGCATGAGGGTTTACGTGTCTGTAGGCATGTCAGAGATTTAAAATGATTTCAAAAATATATATCAATTTTATTATATTTGTGTCCAGAGGATAGCCAGCTGCCTCCCTCCACCCTCTCAGTTGCGATGTCTGAATAGGAACTTGTCAGGGACCAAGTAAGGGAGAGTAACTTCAGCCTTGGTAAAGTCTTTAAGCAATATTACAATACAGTTGGCTTTTCTCTGGTCTTTTAGCTGTCCGGCTGCATTCCTCATTCTGTTCTGTGCTTATTTCAGGGACCCTAAATGCCAAGACTCTTTCATTTCATCAAGATTCAACCTTCTTGTCATAGAGAAAAGAGAATGTGATTATTCCTGACAGTCCTCAGGAGTATTAATATATTAGGTATGTTTATACAATGGAATACTACTCAGTGGTTAAAAAAAGAATAAATAATGCCATTTGCAGCAACATGGATGGACCTGGAGATCGTCATTCTAAGTGAAGTAAATCAGAAAGAGAGAGAAAAAGACCATATGATATCACTCATGTGTGGTATCAAAAAGAAATAGTAAAAAGAGGATGCTATGAACTCATTTGCAAAACAGAAACAGACTCACAGACATAGTAAATAATCTTATAGTTACCGGGAGGAAATGGTGTGGGAAGGGGTAAATTTGAGATTTTGAGACTTGCAAATGTTAACCTATATATAAAAAGATAAAAAACAAATTTCTTCTGTAGAGCACAGGGAACTATATTCAATATCTTGTAATAACCTTTAATCAAAAAGAATATGGAAATGAATATAAGCATGTATATGTATGACTGGTACATTATTCTATACACCAGAAGTTGACATATTGTAACAGACTATACTTCAGTTTAAAAAAAACACATTAAAAGAAGCACACAGGAGGGGATCATGCTTAAGAACATGGTGTGCTTGTTAATAATGCAGGTTTAGACAAAGATTGAAGAACAGTTTGTAGCATCTTTTTTGTTCTTCAAATCACAATCTATAGGCAACTCTTCTGAGGTTGGTGTGCTGTGCTCTGTGGTGGTTGTTTTTCCAGTTTTTTCTTTCTTTCTCTCTCCACCCCCCTTTTTTTGCCAAATACATTAGATAGAAAAAAAAAGAAGATATTAAAACTTCTGGTACGCCTTTCCTCATCAACCTTTATGAGGCTTTGGAAATATTTGCAGTCAAAAAGATGACAGGTGTAACGCTGTGACTCTCAGTCCACAAATTCAAGTAGACAAGAAACCTCACATTTCTTTGCTTCCTTTCAGTCAACGCCATTTGGATGGTGCAGGTCCGCCTTCCTGGCTGGCGGGAACTTCAGCCTCATCCTCCTGACAACCCCCTACCGGGATCACACTAAGGCTCCAAGGCTGTAGGTGCTGCCAAGCCATTGCAGGGGCTTCAGCCACCACATGCTTTGTCCCTTTGCTCATGGTCCCCTAAGGTCCAGAGGTTCTGCTGCTACTCCACTGGGTCACAGGAACATTTGGTGATGCTGTGAATCTCAGAGCATCAGATGTGGTCTTCTTAGGAATGCCACAGGGATGTTCCTCTGAGGTTTTGCCACCAGCCTAGGACCTTTCAGGCAGTGAACACCAGTCCCCTCTGGTCAGGAGACCCTCCCCTGTGCTCAGCTCACTCTTTTTGTCTTTCCTCTTCCTCTCTTGCTGCACTTGGAAAACCTCTTCAACCAACTTAGACTTTTGAATGCAAAAGCTGAGGCCGGAAGCGAGTTGACCATCTCTGCTTTCCAACCTGCTGCAGGCTTCTGTCTGCTTGACTTTGGAAAGGAAACAGGGACAAGGAAGGGAAGATGCAAATAGTAATATTTCAAAAAAATCAATCATTCCACAGAAGAATCTGGGAATTGCTGCCAAGGGTGTCTTCCCTACCATCAGCCCGGAGACGGAGACAAAGTTGTTGTCTTCCCTGATAGTGGGGGCAGTTTGTCTCTGGTCTACCAGAGCCACATCCTCTTGAGACACTAGGAAACATTTGCAAGTATAAATTCGCATCTACAGAGAGTTGCATGTGTCCCTGTGTCACAGAGGGGACGTGGGACAGGGCGGGTGGGCGTTCTCAACTGCCTGGACTGACCTGGAGTTGCTAACGCTGGGCGAGTGCTCGAGGGGACAGTTTGACTTTATTTTAATTAAGCTTTCACAGTTTGTTGGATTCAAATTCTGCTTTTCTTGGCTTAGCTCCCTTTGTCCACTCTGATTTAGGGATAAAAATTGTGGTGCTATTTTGCTTCCATGGCAATAAATATACAGGATTATCTTTACACTCTCTCTCTCTCCACTTCTAAATGTGCTTTATATAATTATAAATGAGTATAGAACTATTTATATACTGCTATATAGTAAGGTATTAAAATTATATATATATATATCATTTTTTACAGCCCCTTGGACGAGAGCTTCTCAAGGTGGCTTTTCAAGAACTGGATTGGTTCTCTATTCCATTTTCTCTCCCACAGAGAGGCTGTGTGGTGGTGTTCTGCCAGTGTGCCCAGGTCCTCACCCTCACTCTGCCTCCTGCTATTTCTGTGATTTTGGAAAATCTGCTTTGCTTCTGTGCCTCAGTTTCCTTTTCTATCTAATGGGAACAGTGATACCAGTGGTCCCTCAACTGGAAAGTGGCGATCATAGATGAATTAACGTGTCCATCACCTGTGGATCAGTGTCTCACACAGCACGAACACATGGCGGGGGTGCGTAACTGTCTTTGGAACATCTCTTTTATTTGACTTATATTTCAAAAACATATAAATGCAATAAAATTTTTGGGGAAAATAAATATGTAATTGTCTCCCTCTTCTGCTAAAAAACAAAGAAATTAGCCAAACCAACCAACCTGAAGGGTTTCTCCTTTCACCGCATTTAAAGTCCAAAGCCTGGATGAGGACGGTCAGGGCTTCCGCAGTCTGACTTCAGCCGCCCTCCCCTGTGCCACCGCCTGTCCCCAGGTCATCCGCACGGGTTTCCATTCACACGCGTCCTTCCCCATCGCATGGATTACTGTCTTCCTGCCTTTCCCAATGCTGGGCTTCGGAGGTGCGCACCTCTCACCCTTCTCCGCCTATTAAAGTCTTTCCATTTTTAAGGACTTGGGTTACACTTCCTCTGTGAAGTCTTCTGTTTCCCCCTGGCTCAGAGGTGCTCTCTCTCCTCTTTTGCCCTGATAAGGTTGAAATAAACAAGAAAAAAACTCAGTCTTATATTTTGACACTTTGTTTCTCTGTCGTGTTTTAGAAGTGGTCGTGTATTTGTACTTCTCTCTCTATTGGAGCCCACGATACCGTGTTTCTATTGCCGTCTTCCCAATTGTCTACCGTAAGAATTTTCAAACGTATCAAAAAGGCGAAGGAATTGAGCAAGGGAGGCGACCCACAAAGCCAGCACTTTCACTCGGCATTTGTTGCCATATTGTCACATTTACTTTCTGTGTGTGTGCTTTATCTCCCTTGAGCCATGTAAGAGTGAGCGTCCGACGTCAGGACACCCCCCACACCAAGTGCATCAGCACAGCCCTCTCAAAGACAAGAGCAAACGCTCTCAAAATCATCACGAGTCATGAATCGTCAACAACGCTTCCCTAATATCACCTAAGTTGCAGTTCAAATCCAGATCCCCCAGTGGAGGGAAAACCATGCCTTCATTTCTTTCTATATCGTGATGGACGTTATCACTTTCTGTGAAGATGCTGAGTGCTGCCATGTCCTTGGGAGCTGTTTGCTTGCAGATAGTAGCCTTTTCTACCACATTTTGAGTCTTATTTCTCCAGGCTTTTTTAGCTTTAGTTTTCATCCTCTCTCTCTCTCTGTCTCTTTTCCTCCAACTATCTGATGCTATGGGAATGAGACTAAATGGCTTCATCTAAAGATGGGACTTTCAGGAAGACTGAGTTGTATTTTCTTTCTCCTGGCACAGCAATCTTATTCACTTTTCTGAGAGTTCTAGTGGTTTTTTTTGTACAATCCTGGAGGCTGTGACAATATAATCAACTCTAACCTGGGGATTGGTTTTTAAGCCAGGGGGTTATATTGAGATTTAGCTTCTGTTTTCTTCTGTCTGCCTCCAGGCCATTTCACTGACTCAGGCATTTTCATGACAGTGAGAATCAAAGGTAAGGGAACTGAATATGCATTCTCTTATTTTTTTATTTTTGTTTTTTTAGCAGCTCTGGCCATAGAGTTGACAGTGATTGAATCTCAGGCTAAATTTAGATTTGTGGATCATGACGGAATTCTCCTTTCCTAGAATCCCTTGCTCCCAATAATGAGAATAATCAAAGTGCATTAAATAAACAAAGTGCATTAAAGAATTTAAAGAGTTTGTGTCAGTACAAGAATGATTTCTCTAAAAACTGTCCATCAGAAACTGATGCTGCCACTAATAAGAAAGAAATAGAGTCTGTCATGATTCAGAGACACCCTTCCCATTTGTTATGTACAAAACTAAATCCAGTTCTGAGGATAATAATTCATTTCTCTGCCACTATCTTAATTTTTCATCTTCAATAACGTTGTGACTTTGTATGAAGTGTGTTAAGTGGTATATCCAAGATATATTAGAATTGTTAAAAACATATTTATATCTTCCTGGGTAGTCTAGTAAAAATGGACTTTTTGGAGTTGTATTATTTGTAAAAGCAAAACTGGAAGTCAAGCTTCTGAGCCATTGAATTATTTATTCTAAAACTCTTGCTTTAGTTTACTAAGACATAAATTCTGGAATAAGAAGCACTAAAGTATTAGGAGATTCATTTAGACTCAGACAATCCATCCCAAAAGAAATATAGTCATTGTCGATGCTTATTCAGCTCAGAAAAGCAAAATGAATGGCTAAAATGGCAACAATGGAAAATGACAGTAGAAAGAAACATGACAAATAAAACCAAGATTTATTTCATAAAAGTATATGTGCCAATTGAACATATCTTCAAAAATATATGCTTTATCACATTTATACTGTTTTATTTTTCTTAGCACTCTTTTCAAGACATGAAAGGTAGCATTAATTGGTTGGTTGCATGTCTGTTGTCTGTCTTCCCTCCCTTCCCTTATGGAGGCAGAGACTGGCTGTCTTGTTTATTGCTGTATCCCCAGGGCCTGGTAGGAGAGGGCTTGGCTCATAACATGTGCTCACCAAGTGTCTGTTGAATAAATGGATGATTCAATCTTCTGTGTGTGTGTATATACATATTGTGTAGATACATCTTGTGTGTGTGTGTGTGTGTGTGTGTGTGTGTATAAAGTCTTACCAAACTCAATGACTAAATGAATCACTATTAGATTATTTAAGATAGTCCTTAAGCATGGCACAGAGTTTGATTTTTTTAAAATTCAAAACCCACTTTATTTTTCCTATTTCAATGAGAATTTAGCAAGATGTTATTATATCCAAAATTCCCACAGTTAGTTTTAAATGGAAAGCCTTTTCAATGCAAACCACTCATTGGCATTCCTGTCCTTCCAAAATTTGACAGAAACAGTTGATCATAAGCTCGAGAGGGGACGTTTCTGTCTAAATTAGTGTTTTGAATTACTTTGCTTTCTTTTAATTTGTATTTTTTTAATTGAAGTACAGTCAGTTTACAATGTTGAATCAATTTCTGGTGTACAGCACAATGCTTCAGTCATACATGAATATACATACATTCGTTTTCATATTCTTTTTCACTGTAAGCTACTACAAGATATCAAATATAGTTTCCTCTGCTATACAGTATGAACCCATTATTTATCTATTTTATATATATTAATATCTGAAAATCTTGAATTCCTAATTTATTCCTAATTTACTTCCCCCTCGTAACCACCATAAGTTTGTCTTCTATGTCTGAGTCTGTTTCTGTTTTGTAAATAAGCTGGATTTTGTCTTTTTTTTTTTTTTTTTTAGATTCCACATGTAAGTGATATCATATGGTATTTTTCTTTCTCTTTCTGTCTTTACTTAGAATGATAATCTCCAGGTCCAACCATGTTGCTGCAAATGGCATTATTTCATTCTTTTTTATGGCTGAGTAGTATTCCATTGTATAAATATACCACAGCTTCTTTATCCAGTCATCTGTCAATGGACATTTATGTTGTTTCCATGACTTGGTTATTGTAAATAGTTTTGCTATGGACATTGAGGTGCAGGTGTGTTTTTGAATTAAGGTTTCCTCTGGATATATGCCCAGGAGTAGGATTGCTGGATCATATAGTAAGTCTATTTTTAGTCTTTTGAGTAATCTCCACACTGAACTACTTTGAATTGTAACATTATCATTTTCTACCATGTAGAAAGAACGGGTAAGAAGTTGAGCATCCCATGATCTATAGGACACTGAGAAATTCTTCAGTTTCCCCTCATTGGATCTTCATAATGGAGCTTAATTGCAATCTCTATAATGGTTGGTTCATCAAACACACCCCTTCTGTTGTGATCTTAGTTTAAAGTGTGTTACTGAAAAAAATAGTAATGAACTTGAATTATCCAAATTACAGATCCTCCTTACCTATGATTCTCATTATTAAAAAAGAACTGCAGAATTTGCAATGTCTCGGAGGTTGAAGGAAACTTGAGTTCAAGGTTATTGAGCACTGTTGCTTTTTCCCTCTTCTCTGAGTGGTCATAATACCCTTTTTCATTCATAAGAAAGAAAACAGTTTAGGTTGTTTCTCCAAAGCCCCTTGCTAGGGATATAAAGCAAGTATATTAAGCTCTGAATAATAGTTATAAAAATAACGTATTTTATATGAATTTTGTTTTGAGTTTTTTTTTTTTTTTCAGTTTACAAGAGTGTGGTTCTTTCTTTTTAAAATCCCATCCTCACCTAGGAAAACACTCAGCTTCTCTGACAGGGGCTGGTGATGTTTAGGCCCGCCCTCGTCTTTGTTCACCTTAGCAGCTTTCTTACTCTTTCAGCAATGAACTATTTTGAGCTATTACAGTGGGAGCCTGACCTTGAAAATGACAGAAATTAACCTAGTGCTTTTTCCAGCTCTTAATCTCATGGCTCAGATCTCATTTTGAACCCAAATGAACATCAAATTGCTCCACCTCAGGTAATGTATGACCCTGTGAATGCCACGGGTCACAGGACCAGTGGGTCCAGCTGTAAAGGTACAGCTCTGCCAGAGTTTAATTTTTACATTAAGTCCAAAGAATGCTTTAAAGATAAAAAATCCTCTCCTAGATCTCTGAGCCAAAGAAGCTCCAACAGAGAAATCTGATATCTTGAGAATGACCTTACCCTTCTGACCCCCAATTACCAGCTCCTTCGTTGTTCTCTCTTTCACTGAAACAGCACGACCCTTTATATCTGCTTCTTTCAATAGGCCCGGAGATTCTGAATTAGGAAGAGCATAGAATGACAGGCTCATAGCCTTTTCTTCTAAGAACCATCCAGGTTGCTTTTGAAAACAGGAAGTAATCTGTGCAGACTGTGATTTACTTTATTTGCCCCCAAGAAGAAGACTCCTTGTGTGTGTTGCCTGGACTCATACAGACCAGCTAGACTGCTCACTCCTGTGTGATGGGGGTTATGCTGACCGTGTCTGGGTTTTATAAGAAAAGGAGAGCTCATGCATCTAATTCTAATTCAGCCTCTCAAGTCACACATGGTTCAAATAGATAAGCTCTGAGAATGACACAGAGTGCCTATATCCAAGGGTAGGAGGGAGTCACAGCATCAGCTTCTGGGCTTTCTTATGCAACTTTTTGATTTTTTTAACTGAAGTATAGTCAATTTAAAATGTGTTAATTTCTGGTGTACAACATACAATTATATACACACACACACACACACACACACATATATATATGCTCCTTTTTATATTCTTTTTCATTATAGGCTATTCCAAGGTACTGAATACAGTTCCCTGTGCTATACAGTAGAACCTTGTTGTTTATCTATTTTATAGATAGTAGCTGTTATCTGCAAATCCCGAACTCCCAATTTATTCCCCCCCCACCTGTAACCACAAGTTTGTTTTCTGTGGGTATTTCCATTTTGTAGATAAGTTCATTTGTGTCATTTTTTTAAGATTCCACATATAAGTGATACCATATGGTATTTTTCTTTCTCTTTCTGACTTACTTCACTTAGCATGATGATCTCCAGATCCATCCATGTTGCTGCAAATGGCAGTATTTTATTATTTTTTTTTATGGCTGACTAGTATTCTATTGTATAAATAGACCACAGCTTCTTTATCCAGTCATCTGTTGATGGGCATTTAGGTTTTTTCCATGTCTTGGCTATTGTGAATAGTGCTGCTATGGACATTGGTGCATGTATCTTTTTGAATTAGAGGTTCCTCCAGATATATGCCCAGGAGCGGATTGTTGGATCATAAGGTAAGTGTATTTTTAGTTTTTTAAGGAATCTTTATAATGTTTTCCACAGTGGCTGCACCAAACTACATTCCCACCAGCAGTGTAGGAGGGTTCCTTTTCTCCACACCCTCTCCAGCATTTATTGTTTGTGGACTTTATAGTGATGGCCATTTTGACTGGTGTCAGGTGATATACCTCATTGTAGTTTATTGTTAAAATGACCATACTACCCAAAGCAATCTACAGATCTAATGTGATCCTTATCAAATTATGCATGACATTTTCCACAGAACTAGAACAAATAATCTTAAAATTTATATGGAATCACAAAAGACCCAGAATCACCAAAGTAATACTGAAGAAAAGAATTGAGCTGGAGGAATAATCCTCTCAGACTTGAGATAATACCACAGAGCTATAGTAATTAAAACAGCGTGATATTGGCACAAAAACAGACATATGGATTAATGGGTCAGAATAGAGAGCCTAGAAATGAACCAACACACCTACAGTTAATTAATCCTTGACAAAGGAGGCAAGAACATACAATGGAGTAAAGACAGTTTCTTCAGCTGATGGTGTTGGGAAAACCGGACAGTTGCCTGTAAATCAATGAAGTTAGAGTACTCCCTCCCACCATGCACAAAAATAAATTCAAAATGGCTTAAAGACTTAAACGTAAGACAAAACATGATAAACCTCCTAGAAGAAATCATCGGCAAAACGTTCTCTGACATAAATCTTAGTGATGTTCTCCTAGGGCAGTCTACCGGGGCAATAGAAATAAAAGCAGAAACAAACAAATAGAACCTAATTAAACTTACAAGCTTTTGCTGTGCAAGGAAAACTATAAACAAAAGGAGAAAACAACCTATGGAATGGGAGAAAATATGTTCCAATGATGAGACTGACAAGGGCTTAATTTCCAGAGTATACTAATAGCTCGTGTAACTCAGTAACTAAAAAATAAACAATCCAATAAGAAAAATGGGCAGAAGTCTCAAACAGACATTTCTCCAATGAAGATGTACAAATGGCCAATAGGCACAAGAAAAAATGCTAATTATTAGAGAAATGCAAATCAAAGCTACAATGAGGTATCACCTCACACCAGTCTTATGCATCTTTTTGGTTTGTCTGCACAACAAGAACTTATGAAGCTCCTGCTCTGTCTCTGGCCCTGGGCTCTGTTCCATGTCAGTTTAATTAAAGCTCAAGCATCAGTAGCTACCCTGACCTACCTCCCGCCTACTTCACAGACACCAAGAAAGGTGCTCCAGCTTTGTCTCAGAAGGACCTCGGTTTGAATCCTGTGTCTGCCACTTTGGGCAGATCGCATTTTTTGCACACCCTCCTTCCTGACAGCATTTGATTCCCCTTGGGGGAACCTCTTTCCTCTTTGTGGTCTCTCCTGGTGGGAACGTCAGTCTAGGTGTCTGCCCTTTCCTAGCTAAGCCATGACTCTCCTAGGATCTGAGTCTTGAGTAAGGCCTGACAAAGATGGTAGCTCCCACTTGTCCTGATAGAAACCCTGGACCAACTATTTGAGTAATTCCTGAACTGGGAGTGGCCCTGTGTTTGTCTTGTTTTCTGGTTCTCTGTGAATGCGAGGGCTACCAACTTCTAGTCAACTGGTGCCTCTTTCTGTATGCCAGAGTTAGGTCCTGTGACCTGCAATCAAAGGAATCCTGGCTGACACACTTTTGGACCAGTTCCATCAGTCTCTTAGTCTTAGTTTCTGTATTTCTAAAATCAGAGAAATAACGCCTACCTGACAGGAAGGGGCGTGGATGGGATGAGAGGGCACAGAAGGAGCTCGGCGCTGGGCTGGCACATGGCAGGCTTGCAACGCATGGCGGTTACGGTCATGCTTGACCTCTGTCACCCTCTCCACTTAGGAGCCTTGCCTGGGATGGTTCCAGTCTAAGTCCCTCCAAGGCCACGTTCCTACTTCAGGGGTGACCTGGCTACCTGGATGCACCAAGAAAAGGTAGATTCAGATATAGAAAAAGTAGGAATGAGTCAGCTCTTCAAAAGCAGTGAAGAAACCAACAGAGAAGGGGGGTGCGAGGGGGCTGGAGTGAGCAGGGAGCGGGTGGAGGGTAAGAGGCAGCTCGGGTGGGTACTCTGTCCTGCTCTCAGTCACCCTGGGAATTCTGAGCCTTCGGTACTTCAGGTACCTTCTCGGTGAGTCTGTCAGTGCAAAGCTGGCTCCTTCTGCAGCAATCTTGTCCCTGGAAGTGGACATTTTCACTTATCTAAGATGCACTTGTCCCTTTATTATTTTAATTTTTGGTCTCAAGTCAGTGGAAATGACATCTTTTCAGTCCTGCTCAGTCAGAAGTGGCCCATCCCTCACATCTCAGTTGTTTTAATGTCACCGTCACTCCAGGCATGACAAATGCTTTGTGCCTCAAGGAACCCGTCCGGGGGGAACCCATCCAGGAGCACAGGGACATCGCAGGTGCGTTCAAGCTCATCTGTGTGGGTTCAAACCACAGCATTCCTACCAACTAGCTGTGAGACTTGAGAAAAGTCATGCAACCTCTCTCTGCCACAGTCTTCCCATCTGTAAAATGGAAGCTGATGATAACAGTACTTGTTGTGAAGATCAGGGGTAAAGACTGTGAGTGAAAAATACTGCAAACCATATCAGTAAACAAAGAATGCTGAAGCCATCAAGTCATCAGCAGCTGCCGCCACCCCCTAGTGAAGACAAGCCTGCAGCCCGGCCTCTGCAGCCACTCACAGTGGTGCACCCTGAGGGAACTCAGAATAAGAAAGGACAGGATACTGGCCCTAGATAGCTAGGTGCTTGTCAAACGAATGAATTCAGTGAGCCCAAGTGTTTGCTGCCTCCCATACATAGAAAAGCACTAAATTCTTTAACTTGAGATGCCTGTTCTTCTTTAGTTAACAAATAATCTTTTAATATTCCAACTACCTGGTCTTTGTTGTAAAGCTCCTATATATCCTAGCTCCTCCCCTACCTCTTCGGAGCAGTCCCTCAGAGCGATCTGACAGGCTGTCATCCTGGCTCGTCTTCCCGCCAAACAAAACATAACTCTCAACTTTTAGGCTGCGCATTTATTTCAGTCGACAAGACACACAGCCCAGTGTGAGACTTATAATAAGTGCTCAATAAGTGTATCTGTAAAGATGACATTTGTTGCCATCACCAGCAATAAACTTTGTTTAACTTAAGGAAAAATGAAGAATGGATTGGAAAGATGTTAGGGGCATTCACAGAATTTAAAACAGAGTTTGTAACTGAGTTGAGAAAGGGAACACAGGGCAGAGCTTGACCCTCTGCAGCAAGAGTTGCTGGATAATTCTGTTGTGGGAGAACAGGTTCTTGCCTTGTACAGGGAAGAATTCAAGAGCAAGGCATGGTAAAGTGAAAGCAAGTTTATTTAGAGAGACACACACTCCATAGACAGAGTGCGGGCTGTCCCACAAGGCAAGGGAGAGAGGGACCAGAGGTGGGGAGTTGTTAGTTTCTATAGGCTTGGTAATTTCATATGCTAATGAGCAGGAGGATTATTCCAACTATCTTGGGGAAGGGGCGGGGATTTCTGGGAATTAGGCCCTGCCCACTTTTTGATCTTTCTGGTCAGCCTAGGAACTCTCATGGCTCTGTGGCTGTGCCATGAGACTCAAGGTCAACTGGAAGTCAAACCTTCTGCCCTCTTGGTTCTAACCAGTCCGTCCTGTCCTCAGTTGCTGTGTCATTCCTTCAGTGGCTGTGCCCTGCCCCCTTCCTTCCTGTCTCAGTCCCTCTGGGGCCCTGCTGTCAAAGAGATCTGTGCTCCTACAAGTCGGCTGGGCTCACTGCCTCTCCTTTCAAATGCACAGCATCCTAAATACCAAGCAAGGGGAAGGACCAAGATTTTATCACACAGGGGAGACCACTTTGGCCCTGCTGCTGGTTTAGCCTTTGGAAAAAGTGTAAGCTTTGCATCCCTTTTCTGCTTATCCAAAATGAATTCAATGTTAATAAAGGGCAAGGTTCAGGCTGAGCCTGGAAAGACAGGAGCCCTGGAGAGCCCAGCTCCCTTCCAATCCTCACTCAACGCAGAATCCCCATAGAGAAAAGGGGTTTTATTAGCCCTGAGATTACGGTAGGGACATGCAGAAAGCTGCAGGACATCTTCCATCCCCAAGGCCTCAACCAAACACAAAGTTTTCACGTTTTCTCCATGACACTACTAAGCATTTGTGCCAATTATTGAAACACCTCTGTTTGGTTTTGTGTTGTTTTAAATACTGTCTGTGCTGTGGGGGTTTGAAATTTAGATGGAGGAACAGATTTGTAAAAAATGTTCTAAATTGCTTTGGAATTAATAAATAATCAAGTAGATTCTTTCGGTGGGTAATCTGCTACTATAACGTAGCACCTGTTTTGGGGGGAACTTTCTGAAGTGAAGGACTGAAGTGATACTTTATTAAGACCAGTAGTGGTCTATCGGGTTAGACGTAATTTCCAAAAGTGTAAAAGGTTTAATCTAAAGAGTAATAATGAGGATGGTGATGATGATAGCTAACGTTACTAACACACCTGCTCGGCCCTGTGCTGTGTGCATTACACATACTAAATCGTTGACTTGTCCCAACAACGCTGTGGACAAACCTGTGTTGTTATCTCCATTTTATAAGTCAGGGAATTGCAGCACAGAGAGGTGAATTAACTCATCCAAAATCACACAGTAAGTGGCAGAGGTAGATATAAACTTGGGTCGTCTAAGACCAGAGCCCAGGCTGTCAGCCAGCATATAATACAATGGTTTGTAGGCTGGGACCATCCGGAAGGGAAGGGACCCAGAAATGAAATAAACACAGGTAGTGCACACCATGTGCCAATATATTCCAACTCTACATTGTTTTGCTTGTCTCTGCTGGCAAGCTTTTATTCCATAGAGGGTGTTAAGAGATTAAACTGAGGCATATTAAAAATTCTAAAAGTTTATTTGAGCCAACATTGATTCAAATCTGATAGCATCCAATTTAACAAATAGAAAGGAGCTCCAAGAAGTTGTACAAAATGAAGGACTTTTATAGGTAGAATAGAGCAGGAACAAGGAAATTACACTAGGCAAGAAGTGGGTTGGTTATTGCAAGGTTGCTTTCCTTTAAGGGATGGACATCAGACGTCTATCAGGCAAATTATGTAATTGATGCTGATCAGGCGATTCCTGATTGACTGGAATTTAAGATTCCATTTCTTGAAGAGCTGAAACTAATAAAAGTTAAGTATCAGTTTGATGACGTGGGGCTTAGCATAAGTGACTCCACTGGGGCTGTCGTTTTGTTTCTGACAAAGATAAATGGAAGCTGCTTAGTGCTATGCATTCAATATAGGAAGTGGGGTCTCGTGAATAAATCCAGGCAGCCTCGACCCCAATGGCTTGTGCTTTAAAAAAAAAATTACACAGTCTTCTGAATAAAGCTGATTGAAAAGTTTCTGCCTTCAACTTCTTGAAGTGCTCTCCATATTACATTTTGATGTTTGTTATGTATAATACATGGATACACAGATGACCCTTGAAGAACACGGGTTTGACCTGTGTGAATCCACTTATATGTGGGTATTTTTCAGTAAATACATTCTATAGTACCACATGGTCTGAAGTTAGTTGAATCCGAAAATGCAGAACCTGGGATGTAAGGGCCAACTGTAAAGTTATATGTAGATTTTCAACTGCATGGGGGTCAGCATCCCTAACCCCCACATTGTTCACAGGACAACTGTAATAAAAAAGAAGACTCTGAGAGGTGGGGTCAAAAAATTGTGATCTAGAGACTGAGGCATAGACAGAGGATCTGAAATACTTCTTGTAACAGTTTCAGCCTGAATTTCTGAGAACCACTATTCACAGATTGTGTATGGAACTAAGTCGTTCCATGGGGAGTTTTAGCTCCAGCCATCGAACACGCAAGTGAAGGTACTTGCCAGCTCAGTAATAAAAGGAATGAAATTGTATACTGACAAGATCTGCACTCTAAAAAATGAGCAAAAAATCTTTAAGTCGTATAAAGTTGTTAATTTTCTTTTAAAAAATAAAAACCAACAAAGAAATAAAACATGAATGCTTTAGAGATTACAAAGTTAACCTGCAGATGTATGCGTAGGTGGTTCCAGAATGGAGAACGGAGACCTGCCGGCTCAAACAGGATTTGCCCTGGAGACCCTGCCGAAATTCTCCCATCTGAAAAATGGAATCATAAAACCAGCTCATTTTCTGTGACAAAAATGAGTAACAGGATGCAGTGTCCTTCTGCCACATGAATTAAAGGTAAGCTATTTGGGGATATACTATCCGCTTCTAAAAATGGCCAAAGCCAGCCGCAGAAACGGACGTGGACCAGAATTTGTCATTTTATGACCGAGAGTGTGATGAAACACAGGGACAGCCTTCCTGCCAGGGGCCTGCATCAGTGGTCACGAAAGGACTACCTGTGTTCAAAGGTCCTTTCTAGACACCAGATAATGTTATTAAGAGGAGAGACTGGGGTTCGTCTAGCACAGGGATTTTCTCGAGAGCGTGTCTACCACTGTGAACAAGGCTTAGAAATGCCAGCTTGTACCATCAGTGCCTGCAAACATCCTCTGTGATCTCACTTGATCAAGGTTTTGTGTGAACTAAGATCCAAGCTCAAATACAGAAGCATTAAATGTACAAGAGAGATATTTCGTCTCCAAGTATGTCTCCTCTCAGTTAAATCAACAAGCAGACTTTGGGGGAGATTAAAAAAAAAAAAAAAGAAAGATCCAGGCAAATTAGCATAGCCAGCACAGCTAGAAAAGTCAAATAGGTTTTAGTTTATTCATCCATTCTTTTATCTACTCAGTACAGTTTATTGAATGTCTGCCTTATCACAAGCGAAGAACACCACATACGGTGCCTCATTTACCCTCCACAACGTACGAGGCAAGGCACGTGAGTAGTCCCACCTTATACATAGGAAGATGGAGGCTCAGAGACTGATAGAAATTCAGCCAAAGTCACACAGCTAATATGTGGTGGAGCCTGGATTTAAATGCTGAGCAGCTTGGTTTCAAAGCCCACACCTGTTCTGCCAGGCTGGGTTCAAACTTCCCAGTGTGAGTTTTCTAGGGGGGAGCATCTTAAGCACAGATTCAAGGGCTCGAGCTCCAGATACTGCGATGTGGTTGTCCTGGCGAGGAGGCTAGGAGTCTCCGTGATTCTGGCACCTTTCATCAGCAGATTGCACTTTGATAAACACAGCCCTGTATTATGTTGCCAGTTAATAGACAGTAGTTTCCTTCAGAACAGCTCTGAGATTATCCTCACAGTCAGTTTCTGCATCTTCACCTAAGAACTAAAAACAGTAAGATCTACCTCGATCCCTGGTGGGAAGGTGAGAGAAGATGCCGCGTGGAAAGCAGGGTGCCTGACACGCAGAAACTGCTTTGTAAACAATACCGCTCTTTCCCAGCACAGAAGAAAGGACCGGGACGCTTGGCATTAAGAGCTTCACAGGGTGGCCGGTTTATGAAGTGGATCATTTGCCTGCTCTAAATCAGGGCTAAGGGACAGAGGAGAGGTACAGGAGTGGAGTTTGCCTGAGCAAGAAACGGACGTACAGTTAATCAGAGAAACAAAAATGTAACCAAGCAGGACCCCATAGGACCTTCCCGCCACAGACCCCTCCCCCACATCCTCTGCTTTAGCTCCTCTCTGCAATACCCAGATACAGTATCCGATGCACATTTCCTGAGCTGTTTTACAGACATGAAACCTCCACCAAATGGAAGATGTTAACTACTTGATAACCATGAGCACATCCAGCCCCCAGGCTTCCTGGAGCCTAAGGATCGATAATGTTAACCCCTGTCCCACTGGCATGTTACCTCGCCATCAACCAATCACAGAACTGTGCACGAGCTGATCACGTACCCTGTGACCCCCGCCTCCCTTACCTGGCCTTTAAAAATGCTTTCCCGAAACCCATCAGGGAGTTTGGGCTTTTTCAGCACCAGCTGTCCCGGACTACTTGCAGGGCACATTGCAATCAACGCTGCATTTTCCTGCAGCACAGCTCTGTGTCGGTAGATTGGCTTTACTGTGTGAGGGTGAGTGGGCCCAAGTTTGGTTGTTAACAAAACTAATTGAGATGTAAAGTAATGATCATCATCCAGAGAGTTCTCCTGAATGCCAACAGCACTGTGGGTCAGTGTGTGACTGTGGCGGTCAATTCCTTCTCTCAGAGCATCACTTCCTCCAGCTATAAAGCTGAGGTGGTAGAAGCATCTTCATAGAGCTGTTGTAAAGATTAACTGAAATCAGAGTGCACAGAGGAGTGAGCATGAAACTAGAAAGTTGTCTGACACATCGTAGACGTGAAAACAGCATCTCTGGAACGAAAACCATACATCATTAGGAGAACTGTTACTATCACCATGTCATTGACCCTGAAGACACATATTCCTTTCTAGAAAACCCTTGTGATTAGAACTTCAGGATTTTTGGAAAGGTAATATGGAGCCTTAGACATCAGGGACTGGACAGTACCCTGCAATCAAACACACAAATCTTTCTGCAGTGAAAAGGATGAATATTTAAACTAAGTGGTAAACGTAGCCTCCTGTCAGTTCAGGTCAGGTTTTGCCATCCAATGCTTTACAAAAAGCTTCTAGTTTTTTATAGTTTTTGGATCTCAGATTTGTAGTTTTTGGATTTCAGATGAGGGCCTGTGGACATAACATTTCCATGAACATCATATTCCTTGGATGCCACTTCTCAAGTCTATCAAGCGGGCAAAACATTAGTAGCAAATACAATGCTACGTCTAAATTGAGTCAATATACTTTTATAAAATTGAAGTTTTACAGATTATTAACCAATGGGGTAAATTAGAGGATTGGGTTGCACTCTTTTTTCTTTTTTTCCAAATTAAAAAAAAAATTTTAAATTTTGTACAATTTTTAAAGGTTACTTTCCACTTAGTTATTACAAAATCTTGGCTATATTGCCCTCTGTTGTATAATACATCCTTGAACTTACCATATACCCAAAAGCTTGTGCCTCCCACGCCCCCACCCCTATAACAGTTGCCCCTCCTTCCTCACTGGTAACCACTGTTTTTTCCTCTATATCTGTGAGTCTGCTTCTATTTTGTTATATTCACTAGTTTATTGTATTTTTTAGATTCCACACATAAGTGATATCATACAGTATTTGTCTTTCTCTATCTGATTTCTCTTATTTCACTCAGCATAATGTCCTCTAATCCATCCATGTTGCTGCAGATGCCATTATTTCATTCTTTATGGTTGAGTAGTGTTCCATTGTATATATATACCACATCTTTTTTATCCATTCATCTGTTGATGGACCCTTAGGTTGCTTCCATATATTAGCTATTATAAATAATGCTGCTGTGAACATTGGGGTGCATGTATCCTGTCAAATTAGTGTTTTTGTTTTTTTCAGATATGTACCCAGGAGTGGAATTGCAAGTTTTACTTTTTAGTTTTTTTGAGAAACTGCCATACTGTTTTCCACAGTGGCTGCACCAATTTATATTCCCACCAGAAAATTTTAAAAAGTAAAATAAAATCAGAGGCAGTTGAGAAATCAGAGGGAAAAAAAATTACTCCATTGTGCAAGCATCCTAAAACATAGCTACTATCATTTTTTGCCCGTTCATTTATAGTTTTTATATAAATCTTTGCCTAAATGTAAATATTTTGGTCATATAATTTTGTATCTTGCTTTAAAAAGGCTATTTTCATCTTCCCACAGTATCTTCACAGTGGCCACTTCGAAGTTTGCATACTATTACATATTACTATATTTACCAACAATTCCCTTGTTGGTGGAATTACTATTATCAAAACGCTCTGATGAACCACATTTGCTCTTAGCCAAGTTTGTTATTTCCTGGGATTCATCTCAGCATGATGATGTGAAATTTTGGCACAAAAGATGTAAAGATCTTGGATCCTATATTCTCTCTGGTTGCTGCAATTGGGGTGGAAATAATTCTGTTTACAAATTTTACAACCAATATCACCTATCTTTCCTCTGTGGGCGTTATTGGTTGAGAATTGATAGATGACCAGGCATATATTAACC
The DNA here is from genome assembly GCF_048773025.1 of Camelus bactrianus. Taxonomy (NCBI): domain Eukaryota; kingdom Metazoa; phylum Chordata; class Mammalia; order Artiodactyla; family Camelidae; genus Camelus; species Camelus bactrianus. The sequence continues at coordinate 111,955,256 of NC_133539.1, read as the reverse complement.
CACTTATTTATTTATTCAGCAAACATTTATTGAGGACCAACTATATTTCATAACTTATGAATCTACACACAAAGGGGTGAAATCTAGAAAAAGAGTGTTTGCTGAGAAAAACTCAGCATATAAATGCACTTATTGAAATACTGTTAGCAACTGATTTTGTTTTTAAAGAACAAGAGAATCCATTACTGAGATTTCTAAAATATGTTTCTCTTCTATTTTTTTTTCCAGATATAAGCTATTGAAGAGAAAGTAGAATCATAGTGTCAAAGTGAAAAATTAAACCTTCTGCTGAAATATGAGGAATATTAGAACTGGGGGAGAGAGAGATATGCGATTGAATGTAAATGATTCCGTCTGCTGCAGTAAAACAATTTATGTTTCTCCATTCTGCAAGTATTTCCATCCTTCTAAAATGATGACCCTTTCATTTTCAATAAGCTCAAACCTTATGTAAAAGCCAGCCACAGAATTACAAGAAGTTTCAAAATTTATTGAGGGACTGCAAGAAGATTACCTACTGTGTGAAGAGGAGAGGCACTAAACTTCAGGTAACCAAGCCGTTGATGACCTGAGGCCATTGGTGCTAGCTTGGCACCAGTGTGGTCCCGGTGCTGGTTGGGAGAAAGAAACCACTCTCCATCATCACTGGAAAGCAAATAGGGCTGCAGTTCTTCCCCCTTCCCTCTGCCCACTCCCACTGTCATGTTATTTTGCAGTCCCCTCCCAATACGAGCAGCATGCCCTGCACAGCCCTGCGACACCAGGGTCAGCCACAGAACTCGCTCTGGCCAATGGGATATTAGCAACCAAAGCAAGCAGAAGAGGCTTGACATGGGCTTGTGCGTTGGGACTTACCTTCTCTCTTGAACCTCTACCATCACCATGAAAACAAGTCTAGCATAGCTTGCTGGTCTCAGGCAAAGGATGAAGGACAGGTGGAGCAGTGGAGACTGGATCAAGTTGAGTTTAGCCTGGAGCAGCCAAACCCAGAAGAGTGAGAGATCCCATATACAGACAGTAGGCTGCATAGCTGACTCCCAGTTGACCTCAGCTGCATAAGCAGAGAAAGTCTATCATATGCCAGCAAACTCACACTACATACATTGACTTTTAGACCTTTGGCTGCTCGGCTGGCTCTGGGAATGTGGTCTAGGGGTTGGAGGAACACTCAGGAACCTCAACCTGCTTAATTACTAAGATCAGTGTCCTCACTGAATTCAAGGGTTAAGTGATATAATTTGAAAAGAAATGGTCCAAAATCCAGAAAAACTGAATTCAAGTTCTAATTTTGCAATATACTGGCTCTATGTTGCACTTTGGATAGATCCTTAAATTTTCTAATGTCAGCCTCCTCGTTTCTAAAATGGGGATAACAACACTTGCTTCAGGCATTTGATAATAATTAAATAGCATCACACAGGTAAGATGTATGTTTAAAGCAAAATATGTGTTATGGGTCACACTGTATTCCCTAGAAAGATAATGACATTCTAACCCCAAGTACCTTTAAATGGGACCTCGTTTGGAAATAAGGTTATTCAGACACAGTCAAGTTTAGATTAGGCAGGCTCTAATCCAATGACTGGTGTCCTTATAATTAGAGAGAGATTTGGAGACATGCACAGAGAGAAGGCCTTGTGACTATGGAGGCAGACATTGGAGTGATGCAACTGTGGACCAGTGATGCCAAGGACTGCCACTAAGAATTGTTGGCAACTACCAGAAGCTAGGAAGAAGCAAGGAAAGATTCCTTCCAAAAGCCTTCAGAGGGTGCATGGCCCTGCAACTTGACTTTAGACATTCAGCTTCCCAAACTATCAGTTAATAACAGATAACTTTCTGTTGTTGTAACCCAGTAAGTTTGCTGTGCTTTGTTATGACAGCCCTGGGGAACCAATAGGATGTAGATGTTAGGTATTGTGCTAAACTATGAATTTTACGAGGAGCTGACTTACTCATGAGTATGTGTGACCCACCATCGGGGACTTCAGAAGTACTGAGGGGTAGGGTGCTTTTTCTACAGGTGAGGTAACTGAGCTTGTGTAATTTGAGTATTCATATTAACTTGAATTCAGTTGCATCCACAGAAGAGTAAAGCTCAGGGGATTTCTCATTACTTAGTGGAGCAATAATATATAAAATATTTAATAATCACTAATATTTATCGAGGTCCAAGAACTGTTCTCAGTGTTTTGATATATAATTCATTTAAAATCCCCAATAACACTGTGAAGTACTGGATCACTCAGGGTTTAACCAGGTCTGATCAGGAAAGCCGTACCTTGAATATTTAAAACAGAGGGGATTTAATACACAGGTGATGGAATTGATGGGAGGCCAATAGGAGATGTGGAAACACCTTAGATCCACTGCATCAGAAAGCTGCTACCATAGCTGGGCTGGAAGGACAAAGGAAGGAGGCAGTGCTGCAGGGAGCCAGGGGCAGGGGTCACTAGGTCAAGGTCAAGTTGGAACCATAGCAAGCCCATCCCAAGAAAGCTGGAGCTGTGGAGGGAGTGCAGTCAGTGGCGGGAGGCTGACTGGGGATGGGCAGGAGGGAGAGATGTCGCCTGGCTTTTTCCTTCTTCTTACCCTCTCCCATTCAGGTCACCCACTGGCTGAACCCGGTGGAAGCCCCTTTGTGACACAGAGCAGAGCAGAGAATCAACAGTTCCAGGAGCAGAATTATGTGTGTACTACTAATACTTCATTTTCAAGACGACAAACTAAGGAGCAGAAGGGTAAAGCCACATGCCTGAGTGACCTGGAGCTGAGCTTTAAACCCGGATGGCCTGGCTCCACCCTGCGCTCCTGGCCACGGCACAACAGTGCTGCACTAGATTTAGGAGGAAAGTGGAGGCATGGAGTGGGAAGATTACTGTGATTGTCCATGGGTCAGGAATTAAGGGCCTGGATTAGGTTGGGATCTCTGAAATTAAAAATAAATAGGTTTCTTTGAGAAATATGGCCAAGGCAAGAAGTATTTGTCTAAGAAAATGAGAAAGGAAATAGCTTTTGGTCATAAAAACTATTTGAAAACAAAGACAATTTATTTAACTGCAACAGTATTCAATTTCAAGTCAGAAAAAAAGAGGGGCAGTCTGATGAGATTAAAAAAAATCCTGTTATCGTTATAACAAATTGCGCCTCCATGGGATAATTTGAGACGCCCCTGAAAGTCTGCATATTCCTTTTCTGAAACTTTTTTCATCTACCTCAAGACACATTCTGGTAATGCTGTTCTAAAAAAAACAGTAGTAGTCTAAGAATTATTTTTTTTCTTTGCAACTTGAAACCATGAGCCTAAGTTGAAAGTAATAAAATTAGAAGTGTTGTTTTATGGACAATTTACTGCCTAGTCTAAAGGGTATAAAATAAAATAAGGAACAGTTAATGAATTGGACTAGGAAAAGCTGTTGCATTTGTCTTTCTTTTTAAAATAATTTGTTAGCTAAGTTTAATTAAGAAAATCAACAAGTCTGCTGGAAACTGATAATTACTTGAATTATGGGTGATACAAGTCTTTTCTAAAAATATAAGTTGCAAAAAGGAAAAAACCAGCTAAAAGAAACATAAATGTTCTTTCTAGTGGAAGTGGCATATGGCAGAGAGACTGCATTTACAGATTAAGTAAAGCAGATATTGCAATTTAATCAAAACAAATGCCAATCTGTATAATTTAGGTAACCCTGAATTTCCTTTGACTTCAATAACTGCATTTTCTCATTGCCCTGAATTATCCACATGATCGCTTTAACAATCTTCTTTACCCTGCCTGTGGAGATAAAAACAGGGTGTGCTGGTTTCCATTTCATGCAGGTGAGCTGAAGCCAGACTATCCAGTACACGCCACTTGAGCTATCCTTCAACATTAGAGATTATTTAATGTCTACCTTCTCTGCATCAGTAACGGAAGACCAAAAGAATGCGTATGGGTCTTTGGTTTCAGACAATAGAAGTATGTTGGTTACAGGGGTCTGCTGGTTTGAATTATGCAACATTAACAAATCCCTGTCAGTTTAATGTATTCAAGCATAGTTTGGACAAACATTGTGCAGCCCCATTGTTGGACTAATTAATTGAGACTCCTTTCAATTCTGTGATTATATAAATATATGAAATCTCAAGACTTTGTCTCTATAAGCATGACTGAATCTTCTGGGATTGAAAACAATTACTTGATGGCTTTATCTTCTGTGGCAGTAATCAATAAAGTGACCCTGAAGGAAATAAAGCATGTGTTCATTTGGTTCCACACTATTTCAGTTCTTATTACACACTTTTGAATAAAAGTGTTGGTTAAAGACCTACTTCTTTGACATAAATTGTAGAATTCACCTAAGAGTACAGATTTAGACAACAAAGCCAAATGGACTTTACTGGGACCAGTGGGTCCAAACCTGGAACACTCTTAGAAGCTCATGAATATAATAATGGGAGCCACAGAATTATGCTCAACATTTTGAAAAAGCTGAAGTAAATTTTAAAATAAGAAGAAATTTAGAAATTACAATATCCAATTGAAAGTTCTCTACGCCTGTGTCCAATAGATATTGGGAAATCCAAACTTAAAAGCAGTCTGCTGGTGGAGAAAAAAAATTAAATACAGGCTTTATGAAAGAGATGTGAGAAAACATGCCTTTAATGTTGAAAGGAATCAGAATCTTGCCGAATTCCTTGTTTTTCTCAGATGAGACAACTCAGGTCAGAGCTGTAGTGCATCTTATCTAAAGTCACAGAAATCTGTAATATCCTTGCTTGTCCTGGATATGAACTCTAGAGATTAAAGTGGACAAAGACCAGAATTCACACATCAAAAACTTTCTGAAGGTGGGTGTGTGGCCAAGATGACAGAGTAGAAAGACCCAGAGCTCACCTCCTCCATGGGCACTCGAAAATAATGAGAATTTATGGAACAATTACTGATGAGAATGACCTCAAGACAAATAGGAAAGATCTACTACAACTAAAGATGTAAAGAAGGAGCAACAATGAGATGGGCAGGAGGGCTGGAAGTACAATATAGTCAAGACACCTCTGGATGGGTGACTCACAAACAGGAGAATAATCACAATTGCAGAAATTCTTCCTAAGCAATGAGAGGTGGGATCCTGTCTCGGACTTCCCAACCTGGGCGTCCTGTACCAGGAAGATGAGCCCCCAGATCATTTGGCTTTTAAGAACAGTGAGGCTTGCATACAGGAAAGCAAGAGGGCTGTGGGAAATAGAGACTCCAGTCTTAAAGGGTACATGCAAAATCTCACATACTCAGAGTCCCAGCCAGAGGCAGAAGTTTGAAAGGAGCCTAGGTTGAACCCACTTGCTGATCTTGGAGAGTCTCACAGAGAGGGAGGAGGCAACTGGGACTCCCCTTGGAGGCACAGATGTAGGTGGTAGTCATTATGGGGAGCTCACTCTACCACAAGAACACTGGTGTTGCCAAGCACCATTTTGGAGTCTACCTTCTTGTCTATTAGCTCTGGGGGCTTACCCACCAGCAAGCCAGCACCAGCCCTGAGACTCCCAGGCTATTCAGCCAGCTGCACCAGGACCTGGCCCCACCCACCAGTGGGCCAATAGCTACCACATGAAGCAGGGCCTGGCAGCCAGCCAGCCAGGTTGGGAACCAACTCTGTCTACAAGTCCATCTACAGTAGTTGCCCCACCACAACAGAAGGGCCCTGTATTTAATTTCATAGGAGGTGTCCCTAGAGTGTATAACTGATGACCAGAGGGGAGTGAGTGTGCTGCTCAGCCCTGTAGGACATCTCCTGCACAAGACTACTTCTCCAAGACTGGGCAACATTTGAAAAAAAAAAAAAAAAGATCTCATTGGTAAAGTCAAATATATAGAAAAGGTGTTAGATCAACCATATATAAAGCTAGTAGGAGGGTAAAAGACAAAAGTAGTAAAGTCAACTATATCTACAATAAGTAGTTAAGGAATATATGAAACAAAGCTATGTAAAATATTATGTCAAAACATTAAATCTGGGGAGTAAAAATGAAGGGTTGTTAGAATGCTTTCAAACTGAAGATACCAAAAACTTAAAATCATCTTTATCTTTCTATTTATATGTGAACTTTATGGTAACCCAAAACCAAAAACATTTAATAGATACACACGAAAGGAAAAGGAATCCAAACATAACACTAAAGATAGTCACTAAATGATGAGGGAATAGCTCAAAGGGAGAAAAAAGGAACAAAAAAAGAACAACAAAAGCAATCTGAAGACAATTAATAAAATGGCAATAAGTTCATACCTATCAATAATTACTTTAAATCTAAATGGATTCCAATTTAAAGACATCGCCTGGCTGAATGGATAAAAACACAAGACTCTATAATAAGACAAGACTCATAAGCTGCCTATAAGAGACTCACTTCAGATCTAAAGACACATACAGACTAAATGTGAGGGAACAGAAAAATTTACTCCATGCGAATGGAAATAGAAAAAAAAATGGGGGTAGCAATAGTTACATATGACAAAATAGGCTTCTAAAATAGGAAGAGACAAAAAAGAATAATGACAAAGGGACTGATCCAACAAGAAGATATAAAAATTGTAACTATATATGCACCCAACTTAGGAGCACTTAAATACATAAGCCAAATATTAGCAGACATAAAGTAAGAAAGCAACAGTAGCATAGTAATAGTAGAAGACTTTAATATCCCACTTATACCAATGGACAGATCCTCCACATAAAAAAATCAATGAGAAAACACTGGCCTTAAATAACACGTTAGAGCTGATGGATCAGCAACACCCTGATACAAAAACCAGACAAAGATATTACACACAAAAAAATTACAGACCAGTATCACTGATGAACACAAAAGCAAAAAACCTTAACACAACATTAGCAAATAGAATTCAACAATACATTAAAGGACCGTATACCATGACCAAGAGGGATTTATCCCAAGGATGTAGTGATCTTTCAGTATTCCCAGATCAATCAATGTGATACACCACATTAACAAACTGAAGGGAAAAAAAAAAATCACATGATCATCTCAATAGATGCAGAAAAAGCTTTTGACAAAGTTCAACATTCATTTATGATGAAAACTCTTCACAAAGTGGGCACAGAGGAAACATACTTCAAAATAAAGGCCATATATGACAAGTCCACAGTTAACATCATAATAAATACTGAAAAGCTGAAAGCATTTCCGTTAAGATCAGTAACAGGAAATACCACCAAAAAACTATTAGAACTCATCAGTTAATTTGATAAATTTGCAGGATACAAAATTAATATGTGGAAATTGGTTACATTTCTATACACTAGCAATGAACTATCAGAAAGAGAAATTAAGAAAATAATCCAGTTTACAATCACCTGAAAAAGAATAAAATACCTAGGAATAAATCTAACCAAGGAGGTAAAAGACCTATACTCAGAAAACTATAAGACACTACTGAAAAAAAACTGAAGATGACACAAACAGATGGAAAGATATACCGTGTTCATGGATTGGAAGAATTAATATTGTTAAAATGACCATACTACCCAAGGCAATGTATGGACTCAATGCAATTCTTATCAAAATATCAATGACGTATTTCATAGACCTAAGACAAATAATTCTAAAATTTGCATAGAAACACAGAAACTCTCAATAGCCTAAACAATATTGAGGGAAAAAAAAAGTGAAGTTGGAGGTATCACACTTCCTGATTTCAAACTGTACTACAAAACTAGTCATCAGTACAATAAGGTGCACAGAAGCAGACATGTAGATCAATGGAACAGAATAGAGAGCCCAGGAAAGAACCCGTACTTATATGACCAATAAATCTATGACAAAGGAATCAAGAATATATAATGGGGACAAGACAGTCTCTTCAATAAATGGTGTTGTGAAAACTATACAGCTACATGGAACAAAATCAAACTGGACTACTTTATCATACCATATACAAAAATAAACTCAGAATGGATTAAAATATTTTTTTGGATATGTCTCTTCAAGAAAGGGAAACCAAAGCAAAAATAAACAAATGGGATTATATAAAACTAAACAGCTTTTGCACAGCAAAGAAAATTATCAACAAAACAAAAAGGCAACCTGCTGAATGAGAAAAGATGTTTGCAAATGATACATCTGATGAGTTATTATCCAATATATGCAAAGAACTCATACAACTCAATATCAAAACAACAACAAAAACAACCACCATCAATCCAATTAAAACATGGACAGAGGACCTGAATAGACATTTTTCCAAAGAAGACATACAAATGGCTAGTAGGCACATGATAAGATTCTCAACATCACTAATCATCAGGGAAATGTAAATCAAAACCACAATGAGACCTGCCAGAAACCTCACACCTGTAAGAATGGTTATCATCCAAAAGACGAGAAAAAGCAAGTGTTGGTGAGGATGTGGAGAAAAGGGAGCCCTCATGCACTGTTGGTAGGAAGGTAAATTGATGCAACCACTTTGGAAAACAGTATGGAGTTCCTCAAAAAATTAAAAATAGAACTATCATATGATCCCACAATTTCACTTCTGGGTATTTACCTGAAGAAAACAAAACCCTAATTTTAAAAGATATATGTACCCCTATATTCATAGAAGCATTATTTACAATGGTCAAGATATGGAAGCAACTAAAGTGTCAATCACATCATGGATAAATATATTATATATATTTATGTATATAAAACAATGGAATGTTACTTAGCTATAAAAAATGAAATCTTGCCATTTGCAATAACATGCATGGGTCTAGAGGGTATTATGCTAAGGGAAATCAGTCAGGCAGAGAAAGACAAATACTTCATGATCTAATCTATATATAGAACCCAAAAAACAACAAATAAACAAAGAAAATAAAATGAAAACAGACTTATGGGTACAAAGAATAAATGGGTTGTTACCAGAAGGAAGAGGATTGAGGAGGGTGTGAACTAGGTGAAGGGGATTAAGAGGTACAAACTTCCATTTATGTGATAAATAAGTTATTTAATACAATATACAGCATCAGAATATGGTCAATAATATTGTAATAACTTTGTGTGGGAACAGATGGTTACTAGACTTATTATGGTGATCATTTCATAATGTATGCAAATGTCAAATCATTATGCAGTACATCCGAAACGAACACAATATTGTAAGTCAATTACATTTCAATACAAAAATCTTTTCATAAAAAAGAACTTTTTGAGAGAGAAACATTAAATGTAGGAAGTTCTCATATCCCCAGTAACATATGAATTTATTCACAGCAATTTATATGCAGAAAAATATTTTTTCATAAATATTTTCAAAATTGTATCTTTCACTATTATCAAGATTTATCTTCCGTAGAAAGTTTCAAAATAAAGGTACAGTTTACCCTTGGTGAACCTGTGTGTATATATATTCCTTTGTATATGGTCACCTTTTATAGATAAAGCTTTGAGTACATGAGGGTGTTTAGAAGCTACAAAGATAATATAAAGCCAATTAGCCTGTTATTGTGAAACTGTAAAGACTAAAAAGAGTGTGCAGAAAATAAACTCAAGCTCCAAACTGAAGAAGTGGATAATTGAGGCAAAGCGTCTAAATAAAGTGGTTTATAGAAAACTTGTTAGTAAAAATATAACAGATACAAACAGAGTACTTAGATGCACTTCAGTATTTTCAAGGTGCTTTACTTCATCTAAGACATTCTATTAGTCAGGGTCCATATGGGGAAACGTAAACCATACCAGGTATTTCCATTTGAGGCAATTTAATACAGAAACTGGTTATGAAGGTGTGGGAAGGCTCAAAGTGCAAAAAGTAGATGCCAAAGTTACCTAGATAAAGAACTGGCAGTGAGCGGCTACAACAGCAGGGGATAAAAAGAGGGAGATTCACCAAACCTAGGGGCCTGGCCCTGTGTGGCTGGCGCTTGAACTTCTGAGGGGGTTACAGTGTGGCTGATGTGGGCGTGGCTGGCCGTCTGTCCGGGCGCCTGCTCTGTGGACTGGTTCTGGAACTGCCAAAAGAGTCTGGAGGTTGAAGCTACTACTGTCTTCTGTTATCCTAGCGATGCTGACTGGAACTGGAAACAGCAAGAAGTCCTTTTTCCTCTCTTCCCACCTGTCAGGCTCCCTGCCAGGCTCCCATTGGCAGAGCCCACCAAAACACCCGGGATGGTGGAGTGTGGGGTCTGAGGTTCCCACGGCCTACCTCAAGCATCCCAGAGTCCTTACGGGTGGGTCTGATGCTGAGAACTCTAGGTAAGTCACCTGCACAGACGTCACCGATCTGGAGACATCTCATTATCTATCCCTTAGGAAGAAAAACTGACAAACCACAGCATAAACCTTTAACGCCTTAAAGTTTTCCCCCAAATTATTGCCCTCTGTGCTATCAAAGTGTTGGAAAGAAACATTTCTTAAAGAGTTTTTTTGCTGTTGTCTCTTGGATTTTGTTCCCTAAGATCCATTCTTCAAGCTTTGATGTTGGCACTTTCATAATAATCCACTGAAGGTTTTCAAACAACAACCAGCGTGATGGGCTGAACTGTGTGCCCATATCCTAAACTTGCATGTTGAAGCCCTAACCCCCAGGACTTCAGAATGTGACTGTGTTTTGGAGATAAGACCTTTAAGGAACTGATTAAGGTAAAATGAGGCTGTTAGGGTGGGCCTTAATCCAATCTGAGTGATGTCCTCATAAAAGGAGATTTGGACACTCAGAAGAGAGACACCAAGGATGCCAGTGCACAGAGGACAGATCACGTGAGGACGCGGAAAGAAGGCAGCCGTCTGCAGCCAAGTCTCTAGAGAAACCAACCCTGCTGGTCCCTTGATCTTGGACGTCTAGACTCCAGAACTTTGAGACATAAATTTCTGTTGTTTAAGCCACCCAGTATGTGGTATTTTGTTTTGACAGCCCTAGCAGACTAACACAACCAGGAGGACATTTTAGATGGCATTTAACTGAACACAAGAAGGATCAACCATTCACAGAGCTTGCTGGAGTGCTAACGACGTGAGCCTCTGTGACTAGGTTCACGCCATACAGGCCACCAGGACTTCATCATAACAGTCACCTGGCCAATTGTAAGATGCTGCTCAATTTCCGAGATCTAAAGTGAGAAAAAAATGTGCATCTTGGTCTTAAGAAATGTTGTCATTCCTTCAGTATTTTACCTTTCATGTTCTGGAATTCCCTGTCAGTTCTCTTCTCTCTAGAATCTGTTCCTTGTTTTTCATAAACACTTCATATTCAGTGAGTTCTCAACATATGGACTTATTCTTCTTAATAGCTTAATTTAAGAGCTATATTTAAGCTCTTGAATTTAAGAGCGATATTCTTTTTGTGGTCATTGATTCAGGAATTCAAGTAAAAGGAAATGGATAATTTAGTATTGAATTGCAAATTAAAAGCAACCTGTGTAGGTGCAATTTTGGTACACAGATCAAGTCCTCTTACCATAGAATAATCTAATCTGTGCAAACAAATGGAATCCTAAAGGTGCTAAGTGAGTGAGAGCTGTGGCTGTGCGGAGGGAGGGTGGTGGCGGGGTAGGGGGTGGAGGGGCGGGCGGGGGGAGTGCAGAGACCCAATCCATGGATTAACCCAACTTCTATATCTCAGAGAGAAGGCTGGAGTGGGGGGTTTTTCTCAGTAGGATATAGCAGCTAATTTGGGTTGTATTATTTTATGTAGAAGTTCAAACTTGAACATTTAGAATGACTGTTGCAAATACCAGATTCTGCCATATCCAGAGTGTGTATGAAAGTATACACTTTGTTTCTTTCACTAAACAGCCCCCTCTGCATCCTCTTGTTGTCCTTATTTATTTCCTCTAAGGCTCCTGGGAAAAAACACGCCTTTAAAAATATGTATGCAAGTTAAGAGAATATTATGAAGCTATCACAGAGAACAATAATCCTTAGACAAGAGAGTTCAGCTTTTGCCAACTTGAGAACAATGAGTAATTTTCTTCTCTGCACTCTCATTGGGGTGAAATGTTCCCCTTACAAAAGCTGTCCCCAAACTGTAATTAAGCAAATATCTTCTCATTTCCAGCCTTGAATTTTTTCTTTAATTGTCTTCTGGACTCTGTTTGAATGAGATTATTTTCAAATGCATTCAGTTCTCTGTCCCAGTGTCCAAAACTCCATCACCCTTTGACTTCTTTGTGCATCTAATCCATTCAGATACTGTGTCACTTAGAAGCTTTTGCTGGCAGTTAAAACAAAATGGGAGTCAAATGGCTTCAACAATAGAAGAAGCCAATGTGTCATTGGCTCACATTACCAAAAAGTCCAGAGGTGAGGCAGGTCTCGAGCATGGTTTGTTAAGAGTCCTATTATCTTTCTTTGTGATTTCAACATTTCGCTTTCCTACGTTGGCTTTCTGATCCCTCATGGTCACAAGATGGCAGCCAGGAGAGGGCAGTTGTCTACAGCTTCTGGGCCAAGCTGCTGAGTAGCACTCAGACTGGACTGAACTGTCCAAAAGTAAATCTTTTGTCTAAGATAAATAAATACCTACAAGACAATAACCAAGACATGGAAAGAACCTAAATATCTATCAGTGGAGGAATGGATAAAGCAGATGTGGTGCATATATACCAGGGAATATTCAGCCATGAGAAAGAAGTGAATCCTGCCATTTGCAACAACATGGATGGAACTTGAGGGCATAATGCTAAGTGAAACAAGCCAAGTGAAGAAAGACGAATGCTGCATGGTATCACTGACATGTGGAATTTGGTGGAGAAAAAGTTAAACTCATAGCAACAGAGAAGAAAAGTGTCACAGACTTGGGGGTGAGGGTGGGTAAAATAGGGAGAGGTTTTGGCTATGAGATAAATAAGATCTGAGGATCTAACGTAAAACATGGTGCCTATAGTTGATAACACTCTACTGTATAATTGAAATTTGATGATAGAGTAAAACTTAAATATTCTTACCACCCCACCCCAAGAAAAAGATAAATATGTGAGGTGATGAATGTGTTAATTAACTTGATGGGAGAAATCCTTCCACAGTGTATATTTACATCAAATCACCACAATGTACATTTTAAATATCTTAAAATTTTATTTATCAATTATACCCCAGTAAAACTGAAATTAAAAAAAAGATGAATGGCCAATAGACATATGAAAAAAATGCTCAGTATCATTAATTATCAGAGAAACGCAAATCAAAACTGCAGTGAGGTATCACCTCACACCAGTCAGAATGGCCATCATTCAAAAGTCCACAAATGACAAATGCTGGAGAGGCTGTGGAGAAAAGGGAACCCTCCTACAATGCTGATAGGAATGCAGTTTGGTGCAGCCATTCTCGAAAACAGTATGGAGATTCTTCTAAAAACTAAAAATAGACCTACCATATGATCCAGCAACCCCACTCCTGGGCATATATCCAGAGGGAACTCTAATTTGAAAATATACCTGCACCCCGATGTTCATAGCAGCACTATTTACAATAGCCAAGACATGGAAGCAACTTAAATGTCCATCGACAGATGACTGAATAAAGAAGCTGTGGTGTATTTATACAATGGGATACTGCTCAGCCATAAAAAAGAATAAAATAATGCCTTTTGCAGAAACATGGATGGACCTCGAGATCATCATTCTAAGTGAAGTAAGCCAGAAAGAGAAGGAAAAATACCATATGATATCACTTATATGTGGTATCTTAAAAAAAAAAAAAAAAAGGGACACTATGAACTCATCTACAAAACAGAAACAGACTCACAGACTTAGTAAACAATCTTATGGTTACGGGGGAAAGGGGGTGGGAGGGGATAAATCTGGGAGTTTAAGATTCACAAATGTTAGCCACTATATATAAAAATAGATTTTAAAAGTTTGTCTTGTATAGCATAAGGAACTATGTTCAATATCTTGCAATAACCTTTAATGGAAAAAATATGAAAATGAATATATGCATGTATATGCATGACTGGGACATTGTGCTGTACACTAGAGATAGACACATTATAATTGACTGTACATCAATGAAAAATAAAAATAAATAAATAACAAAAAAAAAATGTAACTGGTTTATCTGGAAAATTACCTTTGACAAAGGAGTTGAGGTGTCTCTGGTTTGCTCCGTGAGATCGTGCCCAGGGGCTGGGGTTGGGGGGGTAGACCTGATATCTGGGGGTTACCACAATGCATGCTTTAGGCTCATGATTATTTTACTTTCTCCTTTGAATATTTTTTCTCATACTCTGAAATTTTCTCCTGATTCTTTTTTCACACTACTAAAACCTTTAACTTCTCTCCAATTTTCATCCATTACATTTCTTACCACTTGGGTCTTGCGATAATAACGAGTATTCTAGCTAGGATTCTTTCATCCCCCAATCAGACTTTGACCTGCTGACTTTGTCCCCTGCCATTTTAGTCTTGTTATCAGCTTAATGAACTGACTTCAAAAGAAAGCAGGTTCCGTTTCTCCTACCATGGGAGCACGCAAGGAAGATGAAAAGCAGAAAGCAAATCTTCATTGCTTTCTTTTCATGCTCCTTCTCACGTTTCAGACACAGTGCAGAGCAGGAGGCACGATGGGCACATCTCAGCAGCCCACTGCCCCTTAAGAACCCAGCCAAGGATGCTTCCACAAGTGTGCCCTGGGCTGCGAGTGAGATAGAGAAATAGGTTCTGTCCATTCTCAGGGTGTCTGGGAGAGAGAGCCAGGGGGTTTGCTCATCTCATAAAATATTCAAGTGAAGTAAAAATTGTTAAGGATGGCCAAGACCTCAGGGGCTACTCTGGGAAAACAAATAGAATCTAAAAATCTTGTCAAATTATATTACTCAGTGCCATTACATTCTTAAATTTTGAATATATCATTTGTCCTTAAATAAAAACATGATGTACCCTTCTTGTACCTTAATCCTGGCAGGCTTTCATCAGCTGGGGACCTGGTGACCATGCTTTTATGAGAATCCTATAAGCCATCCAGTGGAGCCAAATGGATTATTTATCTTATTATGAACATTACCAGCCGTATTGTTCTTTTCAGACTAAAAACTCAATGAGTCCAAATTTAATCCCTTTTTAATTTAGTATTTTTTTTTCAGAGTAATATACGTACATAGTTTTGAAATCAAATAATATTGCAAATCTAATAATGCAATACCCTCAAATCTTCCCATTCTCACCTCTGTGTCTAGCTAACATCAGCGCTTAGATTTTCTTTGGATATTTACCTCCACGTGTAATAGAATTTTACTGCTACCTTTTGGTTTTCTATTGAGAGAACTTAGTTTTCTTACCTACTGTTCTTAACCCAGACTGAGACACACACATGTTCTCTCTTTGTCCCTCTCATTGTGTCTCCCTCCTCACCTCTCCTAATACAGCATAGTCAGATCACAGTGTTAGTTAAATCAATATCGTGCTTCCATTATTATATCTCTAAATATGACTCCCAGCTGAGCCAAATTGCATAACATGATTGCACTTCCCTTCTTCTATCCCCAGTTATGTTCTCCTGGAGTTTCAATAATTCCTCCATTTTTCCTGTTGCTTAATCTTTTGCTGTCACGACTTCTGTGCTTCCCGACCCCCACCCTGTCCCTGCCCTTGGTGTAAAACTTCTCCCCAGCCCAGCCCAGCAGCCACCTGTCACCTCTGTTGTCTCCGAGGAGGTCTGTGCAAGTCCCGCGTCCTCCTCCTCCATCTGGGACGGGTCTCCGCAGCTGCTGCCCAGCTGTTGTCCAGGGCCTTCTTTTCTCTGATGCTGGGATCCCTAGGGGAGCAAAATATTAACATTATCTTGGAAAGTAAATGGATTTTTTCAAAACTCTGTCCCTGTCACTTTTGATGGTTATTGGAAAGGCTCAAGACCTAGAAATGAATATTAAAGGCATGTTTTATGAGAGAGAATGCAGGGTGCATAGTTGAAACCAACAACAACAACAAAAAACCCATATTATGCTTTTCCATATTAAGATAGCTTGTTGACCATTTATCTTTAGTATTTTTATTGGGTTTATCCAAGTGTATTTCTCTTTTATTCTTCCTTCCAATTTTTCTTTAATGCTATCTACCCACCTTCTTTTATATAATTTCTGTGATCTATTTTATCTTTCTAAGGTCGCAAGCTTACCATACATGTTTTACACTCCTTTAAACTTTTCAACCTTTGATTAAATTAGTGAAGCTAAAAATTAAGGGAAAGTGTGATTAAACAACTGTTCATCTATGCATACAATTAATATAAATATTTTCTGGACTATATTGAGTTCAAAATAGCATGTGCTTAATTAAGCACAATATCAACACTCCAAGCTTAATTTAAAAAATTTAAAAAGATACGTATACTCAGAAATGCATACATCCTTATAAAGTTATTCCTGTCACCTATTAATGTTAATATCTATCAATCTGCTTATTTTTAAATTGAAGTATAGTTGATTTACAATGTTGTGTTAATTTCTGGTGTGCAGCATAGTGATTCATTTGTGTGTGTGTGTGTGTGTGTGTGTGTGTATTCCATTTCATATTCTTTTTCATTATAGGACATTACAAGGTATTAAATAGAGTTCCCTGTGCTATACAGTATGACCTGTTGTTTACCTGTTTCATTTACAGTAGTTAGTATCTACAAATCCCAAACTCCCAATTTATCCCACCCTACCCCCTTTCCCCTCTGGTAACCATAAATTTGTTTTCTATCAGCATCTATCAATTAACTGATTTGATTTTAAGAGTATCACTGTTTGTTTACCAGTCCGTGGACTGAAGTGCTCATCTGAAGTCCACCCTAGCTGAGCTGACCTGAGTACACCTAACACACAGCAGTGCATACAGATGTACAGACGCGGAGAGGGAGACTTGGTAGGGAGCACACTGATGGAGCATTTCCCACGTGCTGGACACTCTTTTAACTGCTGTCTCTATGTTAACATAACGAGCTCCTATAACCTTATGGAATAGATATTGCTATGGCCTCTGTTTTAAAAACAGAACTGATGTCTAAGTGACTTGTTCAAAGCCACATAGCTACTAAAATGGTAGAGCCAGTGCGCTAATCCCAATGGGCTGACTTGCATCAGGAACCCAGCACATCACATCAGAGCATGTGCTGGGGCAAGACAGGAACCTGAGCCTCCTGACTAGGTCCCATCCACCGAGCGCTAATTTTCAAGCATTGCATTACAACTCATGTATATGTGAGCACTCTTTTACATGTCTTTTGGTAACATAGGCACACACACCAGACAGTGAAATCATTAATTCATATGGTAAAGGTGCATTCCAATTTGGTAAATGATGCTAAAGCTTACCCAGAATACTAACTCACTCTCCTTTCATCAGCAGTATTTGAGATTTCCGGTCAGGCCCCACGCTTGTCAACAGTTGATACCGATTTGTCAACAACTGATTTACAATATCAATGTAAAATGTGCTTCTCATTTTAGCCGTTTTGGTAGATTCTCAATGGTGTCTCATCAGACTTTCAATTTGCATTTCCCTGCTGCCTAATGAATTGAACACCTTTTCATATGTCCCTTGGCCACATGGATTCCTGCTTTTGTGAAGTGTTTGTTCTACTCTTTGGCCTATTTTTTCATTTTGGTTCCCAGGTTGACGACATTCTAGAGAATACGTTATAATCTGGGGCCATATTTTTAAGAGTATGGAACAATCCCACTACTGTAGAGATTTTACCCGTATGTATTTGTTGCAGCTTATTGAGTATAACAGAGTGGTTCCACAAAGTTCCCTAGGGGAAAAAATGCCTCTCCACCTTCCTCCAGAAATTAAAAGCTCTCATAAACAATACATATTTTTGGCAAGTGGTACTGAACACCTGGCATGTTAGTGGGGCATTTTCTTCTATCCCCATGGCCATATGCTCCCAGGTGACAACTTTGAGAATGCTTACCTCTTGGGCAAATGCTGACCTGTCACCGCTTGACATATGGTGAGTGGTAGGCGGACTCTTGCCCCCCCCCTAGGGCACCTGCTCCCCTCCGCTTTCCTGGAGAGGGCAGCATGCTTCTGGGCATTTGCCTACCGAAGCCTTACAGCAGTGACGCTTGCCTTCCTAAGAGGGCAAGAAGCCCAGCCCTTGTCAATGGCTGTGCCAGAATTCCTTTACATGGCACCAACTGGGAAATGACCTTACAAAAGCAGAGGTTCAAGTATTGTTTTATCATTAAAAGGCAGGAGTAGAAATAATGGGGACATTGGGGACATTGGTGGTAAATATATATGAGTTGCTCAACCTCTGTGAAGACATTTCCTTATCGGTGAAATGGGGAAAATTATACAGGACGGACTTTTCAAGGTTGTTGTAAAGACAGAGCTAATGCATGCAATGTGCCTAATCTGGGGGAAGTATTCCAACGGTGAACAAAGGGGTAAGCCTTGTTTCGGTGACCTGCGGTGCACTGCAAACCACACCAACACTTAGTGGCCTCAGAAGTCCTCAAAAAGCCAGAGTCAAGGCGTTGGCCAGCTAGCATTTACCTGGAGGCTTGAGGGGAACATCTGTTTCCAAGTTCGTTCAGGTTGTTGGCAGAATCTGTTTCACTGTTTCCTTGTTGGCCATGCACAGGGGGCTACCCACGGCTTCTAGAGGCAGCTGCCCCTCTGTCTTCAAACCAGCAAGAGCTCACTGAGTCCCTCCCAGGCTTCAAATTGCTCTTCTTCTTTTACTGGGAGAGAGTTGGGCTTGATCGTATAGGCAAGGCAGAAGTGGAAGCCAGCCCGTGCCTCTTAGACTGCGTCAGTGTGCTCAGTGAGCTCTCGCCCGCTGTATCTGTATCTCTATGCCTGAGGACTTTTCTGGAGCCTAGAAAGGCTGCTCAGCCTGTGTGTGAAATTCAAAAAATGTAGACTTGAGTCTCATTCGCCATTGTTTGAGCAGCCCTCAAGCTCTGACCGATCGTAGTGTGTAAGTACCTCGGACCCCATATGGAGTATTTCAATTTCCTAGGACTTCCATCACAAAAGACAATAAACTGGGAGCCTTAAAACAATAGAAATTTAGTCTTCACAATTCCGGAGGCTGCAAGTTCAAGACCAAGAAGTTGGTGGGGCTGTGCTCCCTCTGAGACTCCAAGTAGGAACCTTTCTTGCCCCGTCCCCACTTCTGCTGGTTGCCAGTAACCCTGGGCATTCTTAGGCTTGTAGCATATCACTCCCACCTCTGTCTCCATCTTCACATGACATTCTTCCTTGTATCTTCGTATCGTCTTCTTGTAATGACACCAGCTCTATTGGATCAGTGGCCCACCCTACTCTAGTATGGCTACATATTTACTAATTACACCTGCAATGACCCTATTCCCAAATAAGGTCACCCTCTGAGGTACTGGGGTTAGGACTTCAGCATCTCTTTTAGGGGACATAATTCAACTTAAGCGTAACACTGAAGGTGGGAAAATTCTTTGATATGAATATTGTACTGGTTCCTGGAGTTTCTCCCTAGGAGTAAGGTCTGGTCACCCAGGGAGGTAGCTTCCTTTAGAACCCTCTTGTCTGCTGCCTTCCCCTACCCCATCACTTCATACTCCCCTGTAGGAGTTTTCTTTGTGTCCTAAATAACCTTCCTACACTCGAGTCCTTATCTCTGAGGTCCTGAATGTAAATAATTTTTTTCTGGGGGAAACCAAACAAACATAACAGAAATAATGAAGATTTTTTATGGTTTACTGACACGTCCAAAATTCACCTTTTGGACTTTGGTCGATACTGTAACAATGTTTGGGGGTCTTATGGGTGGCACTTAGAGTTTACCAGAGTTCAGCAGAAGCTGAGTGATGCCATGTTAATTTTCATGCTGGACCGGATAGAGAAGAAACGGATCCTGTTGGCACACAGGATGGTGTCTTGCTTTCTGTAAATCCTATCGGTACTTGCTTCTCAAGTTCTGGTTAGAACCAGAAGGTTGCATGTCTCCATCAAGCACACTGACAAACAGCTTTGAGTCCTTAATTGTACTATCCAAGATTTATACTGTTTATAAAAACAGTCCTGTAGACATTTGGCTGTGGTTAATTTAAGGAGCAGGCCTCTCTGTGGATTAGCCTCAGGGTTTCTTGTCATCTTAGCCTAAGGATTCCTAAACTTGTAATTTCCAAAAAAAAATGTTCCGTGTTGCAGTCCCTCTATCAATTTAATTTGATGTTTATTAAATATACTGCAAGGAGTTGTTATTTCAAAGCAAGAAAACAGAAAACAAATTCTTACTCCTTTACAAAAAGCAACCACAATAAAAACAAGAATAACCATTGCACTATCAAAGACGGTCACAGTGTGAAATCAAAGTGTGGAGCGTGAAGGGTGAATAAAGGGCACAGTGAGGTTACTTCCACAGCTCAGTCTTCGTCCCCTGTGCTGTCAGAGAATTTCTCAGTAATCATCATGAGTGAACGGTCATAAATCCCTTTCACATCTGAGGAATCATTTGTGACAACCTTGAAACTAAGATCCAGATAGGCAAAGAAATATGTAGGCTGTCCTTTGACCCTGTGTGATGGTTCTTTGTGATTTGTTTAGCAGCCAAATCCTTGAGAACGTGCCCCCTACCCCACTGTCTTCTTAGGCCGCTCTCCAGCCAGGAATGAAGCCTGTGCCCATCAGGTCATGTCTGTCTGGGCATGGCATCTGAGATCATGAGCTCCACCTTTTTCCAGGTGTGCAGCCTTGGCATTGAACAGGAGTGAAGGGCCCACAAAGTTTAGTTTCTTTTTTTTTTTCAATTGAAATACAATCAGTTACAATGTGTCAATTTTTGGTATACAGCGAATTGCCCCAGTAGTACACATGTATACATATATTCGTTTTCATATTCTTTTTCACTAAAGGTTATTACAAAATATTGAATACAGTTCCCTGTGCTATACAGAAGAAATTTATTTTTAAAATTTATTTTATATATAGTAGTTAACATCTGTAAATTTCAAACTCCCAGATCTATCCCTTCCAACCCCATTTCCCTGGTAACCATAAAATTGTTTGCTATCTCTGTGATTCTGTTCCTATTTTGTAGATGAGTTTATTAGTCTTTTCTCTTTTTTTAAGATTCCACATATGGGTGATATCATGTCGTATTTTTCTTTCTCTTTCTGGCTTACTTCACTTCGAATGATGACCTCTAGGTCCATCCATGTTGCTGCAAATGGCATTATTTTATTCTTTTTTATGGCTGAGTAGTATTCCATTGTATAAATATACCACAGCTTCTTTATCCAGTCATCTGCCGATGGACATTTATGTTGCTTCCATGTCTTGGCTATTGTATATAGTGCTGCTATGCACACTGGGGTGCAGGTATTTTCGGATTAGAGGAACTCTAATTCAAAGTTCAGTTTCTGATGAAATGTGCTGTTTCTCTGCTACCCTGGCTTACAGCTCACGCTCTTGTTGTGTCCTGTGTTGTGTTCCTGCAGTGGTTCATTTATATATATATCCTCAGCTCCTTGCCTGGTCTTACCCATAGGACGTGCACAATATATGTTTGCTAAATAAATTAATTGCTTAGAAATCTCCTGAGGCCAGGTATATGACAGAAGATAAAACCCTGAGGAGTGAGCTTAGAGCTGAATACATACACATAAAAGATGAGGCTGACCACCCAGGAAAACGAGCCACATAATCAGATGCTAAGGATCATGAGTATGCATAAAGGGAATATGGAAATAGCTCCTAAAGAGTCATGGCTTTGTCTAAGTCCCTTTTACTGGAGACGTGCTTGAGAGCTGACTCTGATCACTTCAGGTGGGCAAATGATGGCATTCTCTTAACAAGTGATCTGGGGAGTGATGAAGAAATAAAAAAAGGAAATAAGGTCTTAGGAAATATGTTTCACCCAGTAGTAAGGGATACAATGTATCAAACAGAGCTCAATTCCTAGTGGAGGTTGTTCTCAAAAAAGCATCTGTTTCACCTGCTGATGTGTGTGTGTGTGTGTGTGTTTAATTAACTGTTAACACTGCAGTAGACAATTCTAGGGCCGACACCGCATCAGGCATGTGATGACTGTCACGTCCCTGGCGTGCTCTTCGAGTGGGATGCTTGCTGGTATTACTCAAGGAGCGACACTAGGTTGTCCAGAGTCAGAGCCATCCTGGGCACGAGACAGCGCTCTGCTGGCAGTGGCTGCAGGTCAGGCAGAGAGACCCATTTTTTCCCGGGTTAACAAATAAAGCAGGTGGCTAGCATTTTGCCTTGAATGTTAAAGAGGCAAAGCCTCTGTAAAGATTAGAATGAAAGTTACACGGTTACAGGTGCCAAAGCCAAGGATTATTTCAAATAATGAACAAAATCCTGAAACAGTACAACGGCTGCTGTGGGTTACGGCTCCCACCCCGTGCCCTCTGCTGCGTGGACGTCACAGGTGAGCCTCAGCACGAGGCCGTCAAAGAGCTGAGCCCACGTTTCAGAGACGAGAAAATAGATGTGAAATATGTTCCAGATCATAAACTGGTAAGAGGCAAAACAAGGATTCTAAATGAGAATCTGATGAACCGAAGTCTTTGCAGGACACGCTGTGTAGTGTCTAAGGACAGAAAAGAGTCAGACAAGGCTCTATTTGATGGGTCATCAAATGCTTGCCAAATGGAAGAAGAGTCCAAACCAGAAAATTATCCCAGTGGAAGTTCAGGGTCATTATCAGGTCCCTAGGGGGAAGCAATCCAGAACTGGTATTTGAGTCCACTGAATATTCTTATGCTTGCAAATTAATAACTCTATTTTTATCACCTAGGGAATGCATACAGGTAAAGAATCTCCTCTTTCAGGTCTTATCACAGACACTGGGGATCCAACACGGTCGTTTCCAGAGCAGGCAGACCCTTGGACCAGCAGATGCTGATGCGGATGGGGTCAGAACGAGGCTGAGCCCTCTGCAGATGCTTTCAGTGAGCAAAAGCTGCCGTCCTCAAGGAACGTTCACTCGATGAAAACCAGCTGTAAACCTATGAGAACAGGCCAGACTCATCCCATTTTTGCACGAACTCCTGCAGTTTGTCACACAACTACCTCCCAAGGCTGCAAGTTTATAAGGGACATGTAGCTGCTCTTGTACCCCACATGTGTCATTTGAGGAGGATGTGACAAGGTAGAGAAATGCTCAGAAAGACTTTATAAAAAGAGTTGGCATTAAAACAAGTGAAATTAGTACCTCTGACCACGTCAGGGAGACCACACTTTAAAATCAGTATCCTCATTTGGATGTGCGGTCACTGCAGATGTCATTAGTAAGATTAGGGTGGGCCCCTAATCCTCCCTGACTGATGCCGTTATTAAAATGGGGGCTGTGGACACAGACACGCACACAGAGAGATCACAGTGTGAAGATGAAGGAAGGACTCATGAAAACCATTCTGTTTCTGGACATCAACTGCTCACTGGCTACGTCTGGAGGAGGGTTCCTCTTCCCACTGCCAGGGCAGGAGACTACAAGTCTCCCTCAACCTGGCTTTGGCAGTTAGCAGACCCCACTCGGTGAGCAGCAGAAAACAAAAAGTGTCTGTAATCGAGCTAGAAGGAGCGAGGCCAAGTCTGAACTTACCCGAGGGGATCTTCAGAAAGGGCAGAATGAAAGCAAAGGTATGCAAATAGAGCCAGGCAGGCAGCGGGAAGGATTAAATGTTGCTATTTGAATGCAGAAACCTCTTCATGTTTAATAAGTACTCAGAGATCCGAGAAGGAAAGTTTCAGACAAAACAGTTATAAACAGTATCCCATCTAAGCCACTGGCACCCCGAGGCCAGCGCTGGGTCCCTGTATTTATACTAGTACAAGAGCTCTTGCTTTGATTTCTGGTCCAGCGTCTTAGTTTGTCCAGGCATTGGCTGCTAACTTGCACTGTCGCACCTACTCAGTGCTCACTGCGACCCCTTTCTGCTATTAGCATCCTTAAGGGACCATTCTGCCCCCCGCCCCATGTTAATTTAGATGCTTTGGGTGAAATTGGTCTGTTCCTTGCTCCCAGATCCAGAAGTGACATGGTTGCAGACCTGATCCCTTGGCGTGGTCCACAAATTGTCAGTTTCCTAACTCTGATTAGTCAGGCGATAAGGCAAGCTGGTACAGAGACTCAGTCGTGAGAATTTTTTTTCCCTAGAACTATTGAGAGAGAGAAGCTCCCTTCCTGTCAGGGTTGGTTTCTACGCTGGTTGGATATAGACCTGGAGTGGTGGGGCTTTGACACCATGCGGAGGGGTGATCATTCAGGAAAGTGGAGTCCAGCAGTGGGGAGAAACAGTCCTGATGGCATTATTTGAGCTTCTAGAGTCTCACATGCCTGAAGCTGGCTTCTCTCTGGGCTTTTTAGGCCCTAGTCTAATAGATTATCTTTTATTGCTCAAGCCCCTTTGGATTAGGCCACTTTCAACTAATGGGATACTGATGGATATCCTTCTCAAGTCTTTTCTAGGAAAGAGAGTGTCCCTAAACCTCAGCCGTCCTGCCTGGGTCCTGCTGTCAGACCTCTGTGATTCCGAGGAGCTCCCTACATCATCCTTACAATGATGTAAAGGACCAGCATCCCTGGTCCTTTACATCACTGGTCTCAACTGAGCGTGATTTTGCCCCTAGGGGACCTTTGGCAATATCTGGTGACATGTTTGGTTGTTATAAATGGGGGTTGAGTGGATACAGGCCAGAAACACTGCTAGACACCCTACAAGGCACAAGACAGCCAACTGCAAAAAAGAACTGTCCAGCCAAAATATCAACAATGTGTGCAATGTTGTGATTTATGATTTTGCCCCACCCTAGCACACAGCTCCTGGAATTTCTTAAGTGCTGTGAGTGATGAAGTTGTTGCTTGTGATGTTACTGAGGTGACTTTTGGAAAGCCCCTAGACAACCTGAGGATGGAGGCTGGTTGCCAGGGAAACCAGCCAGGATAAGAGAGCTGGAACTTTCAGCCCTGCACCTACCTCTGGGGGACGGGAGAAGGATGGGTGATTGAGTTCAGTCGCCAATTGCTAATGATTAAATCAACCATGCCTACCAAATAACGCCCTTGTAACAACCCAAAAGGACATTTGCAGTTTCTTTCCTAAACATGTAGGCATGCTGCAAGAGTGTTGCCCCCAAGAGCATGGAAGCTCGGTCCCCTTTCCCACAAACCTTGCCCTATGCATCTCTTCCATCTCCCTGTTCCCAGCTATGTCCCTTCATAACACATTGGTGATCTGGTAAACCATTTTCCTGAGTTCTGTGAGCTCTTCTAGAAAAGTAGTAGATCTCCGGGGGGGGGGGGGGATGGGTGCTGAGGAAATCTTGGCTGTATAGCCAGTTGGTTAGAAGCACAGGTGACAACCTGGACTTGTGATCCACATCAAAGTGTGTGTGTCTGGGGCACGGTTTGGGGGGCACGGTTTGGGGGGCAGCCTTATAGGACTGAGCCCTTAACCTATGGGATCCGATGCTCTCTCCTGGTAGATAAGATCAAAATTGAGTTAAATTGCAGGACATCCAGCTGGTGTCACAGAACTGCTCGATATGGGGAAAACTCCAGACATTTGGTTTCAGAAGCGTCAGAAGTAGTGTATGTGATATAAATAAAAACAATGGTGTCTTTTTTCTTTACAGTGCTGCCGTTGAGAACTCTGCTGTAGATGTTATAATCCACCAGTCTCCCAGACTCGAGTACCCGCCACCATTCATTAATTCTTCATTCAGCAGTCATATGTTAGGGGCCCTGCACCAAGCATTGTTCTGGTGTCAGGGACGCAGCCTGGTCAGGGCACAGTCCTCACCATAAGGGACCTTCCAGATGTACTGGACCCTGCTGGCCTCATCCTTTAACTGTTCGGCTATGTTAACTTCCGTGAACCACAGACCCACTTTGGACTCTGACTAGTTGTGGGATGTGGACATCTTGAACACGGTCTAGAATGGACCACAGCCTCTTGAGTTAGAGCATGACAGGTGACATTCATCATCTTAAACAGACTATTTTTAGCACAGCAATGCACCACGTGTAATGGCTGTGGAGAATTTTCTCAGATTTGGTATAGTCTGAAAGAAGTTAGCTTTTTTAGGTCTTTTTGTGTGTGGGATCTCATGGGGATCTTCCTCTGGAGAAGTGGGACCATGGTCACGTCTTTTTGGCTCCATGACGTGTTGAGTAATGGGTGTTGTTTGAAAGGAGACACTTAACAAATGTAAGGGAGTGAATGCAGATTTAGTGTTCTGCTTAGAGCATTCGTGGTATATAATTTTGGAAACTGCTTGCTAGAGTCTGGTAGTAACCTCTCAAGGTGTCCCTGTAACATTATTATGCTAGTAGTGTATTTCAGAGCTCAGAAATTTGATCCGGAGAACTGGATCTCTGTGTGTGAACAAAGGACAGGGGCAGGATTACAAGAGTGTGTGTTTTGTACCAGGTAAGTCAGATGGACAGAACAGGCTGGTGTGGGATGCTTTATGACTGCTATTTTGGAAACTTGGTCATGTATTTTTAGCTCACAGAACCTCTGTTCTGACACAGTTCCTTTGGGGGACACTCCACGGCTGCTGGGAGAGGGGGAAGCCCCGGCAATGCTTTCTCCTTGTGTCACAGCAGGGCACACAGGCAAGCGAGGAAAGCCCTTTGGAATTCTAGTTGTGATAATCTAGAGTTTACGTGGCTGAACATTCCAGCTTTGCAAAATTATTTTTTAAGCTAAATCAAAGGTTCCCTGGAGCCAGGCTGGTGGCTACAAAGAGCAAGCAGTGGAGGCAGAGGTGAGGCAGGCATGGGAGCTGGGCTAAAGGGCAGGTCAGCACCACTGCTTCAGGACAGCGCTGCTGTAATCAACTAGACAGCGATGAGTGACCCCGCTGGGCTCCTTAATTTGTCATCATTAAATAGCCCTACGTCCAGTGAAACCAGAGAGGTAGTTCAGCCTCCCATGATTTCTGCAGAGTTGTGAGGAGGTAGGGAAAGGGGTCTTTACAAGCCTTCTAGCCAGACCACTTGTTATGAGTAAAATTGGAATGTGCCCTACTGCTCTGATCATTTATGGACTCCAAATGCTCCCAGACGAAAAATAGCTTCCTTTTATTTTGTGCAAGTGTACAGAAGATGATTAAAAGGGAGGCGAATTTTCTATTCTCAAGCTGATGAAGATGTCCACGCTGTGGAAGGCACACATAATGACTAAAACTCATCTCATGTTTACTATGTACCAAACATTGTGGAGTGCATGCTACACGTTTATCTCAATAAAGGAGATGCAATTATTATTTTTATTTTATTGATGCAGATGCCCTAAGTGTTGTGTCTTTTGAATAGTGCCTGTAATGTATAGGATGTCCAATTAATATTTGTTAAATAATTTATAAAATAAACCATGAGATAAATCGGGATAAGAAAGATGAAGTAAGCTTCCCCTTAATTTCTAACGATGGTAGAATACCTTGTTGCAGATACCTTTCAACTGGATGAAATAGTGATGAAATAACCTGTTTTAAGTTAAAAAAAACATAGTGCCCAAGTCAGCTCTCCCTCAGAGAAGCCATAAAGAGACAAAATCCTGAATTGGCAGGAGGCATAGAGACCTGAGCCCCCAGATCGATGCCTTCTTTCCACCTTGAGACAGGTACCTTCTAAAGCAGTGGGGCATAGCCTCAGAAGCTGAGGAGAGCTTTCAGAAAATTCACAAGGCTAAGGTACAAAGATTGGAGCCCACCAAGAGGCAAAGTCCCCATGGACATGCTGAGGGTGCCCAGGTCCTGCAGACCTGATTCATCCCAGCCCCACCACTTCCCAGCTGGACACATTAGTCCACAATTTTTTTTCTGGTTGTTAATAAACTTTTATCAACTCATCATCCATGTTCACTTTGATGAATTAGCACAAAGTGAGCACATCCATTCAACCATGATCCAGATCAAGAAATAGAATCCTGGAAACCTCCCTCGCCCCTCTATTCCTAAGTAACTACTATCCTGACCTCCGATACCATAAACAAATTTACCTTTTTTTTTTTTTTTTAACTATACAGTTGACCCTTAAACGTGAGTTTGAACTGTGTGAGTCCACTCATGCTTGGGTTTTTTCCGCTATACACATAATGGAGTACTACATGATTGGAGTTTGATTGAATCCTCGGATGTGGAACTGTGGATACAGAGGGTGACGGCGAAGTTACCCATGGGCTTTCAATTGTTGCGGGCTGATTGTGGCGCTAACCCCTTGCATCGTTCAAAGGTCAACTGTAACTTTATGTCTGAGGGATTCATCTATATTGCAGGAGAACATTTCATTAATTTTCTGTTGCTGTGCATAATACTATTCTATGGCTCAACGTAAGGTCAATTTTGGTAAACTTCCCACATACACTTGAGAAGAATGTGTAATCTGCAAGCGTTGGGTGGTATTTATGCATACTTTGTTAGTTGCGTCCTTCAACTCGTCTCTATCTTTACTGATTTTCATTTTTTCTATTCTTTACTAACAATTGTGAGCTAAAATCTCTCATTATGAGATAGAAGAGATCTTAGAAATCACCTCATTTATTTTCTTAATTTTATTGATTGTAAACTGAGGCCAAGAGAAGGAAGCAAATGGACTACATGTTGACCAATGAATACCATGTCCCAGGCAAGGACCCAGGCTCTTTACATATATCATCCCATTAAATCCCCGCAAGAACCCCATAAGGGAGGTAAATATCATAACGCTTTACTGGTGAGGAAACTAAGACCCAGTGAAGTTAAGCAACTTGTTCAGATGTCTCTGAAGGCTAAAATGTACACTTCTTATTCTAAGCTTCAGTACGTTGCCCAGAGACTCACAGAATCCCTAATTAGTTATCTGTCATTCCATAGGCACTAATTCAGGGTCTTCTTGTGCCATGCAGTGTTTCAGCAGCTAAGTCATTAACATTAAAAGAAATAAGCCATGACCATTTTCCCCAGGATAGTCACAGGTAAATGGAGAAAACATGCAAATAAACAGTTATAATGTAAAGCTGGAGGAAAGCTGTGCATGTCCTATAAATGAGTTTGGATTTTATCTGGAAGGCACTGGAGGAGTCTTAAATTTTTTTTTTTTTTTTTTTAGCCAGGGATGGAGACTGAGCGTTAATACCAGCCAAAGTTGGTGGCAGCCTGAGCTGTGGCTGTGGCAGTGGGGATTGCCATCAGGGTATCAACTCAAAAGGGATGTGGAAAGCCATTCTGGGAATGGGCTGAATGGTACATTTTCCACCTTTATTGCTCATAGTTGCCAGTGGAGACAGTTCAGATTAAAGCAACTTCAAGTAGTACCTTTGTAGAATCTCAGCGCTTCAGGGACATTCTCCTTGTTTGAGGTGGGAAGGCGGGGGCTTCCCTGAGGTAGAGCAATGACCCAGGCATCCTAGGAAGAGCATCTGAGAGGACAGTAAATTGGGGCATGAAGGATGGAGTTTGTAGGTGAGAGTACTTCTCATCCCTGACCTTTTCCCACCAAAATTCCAGGTAGTTTGGGAAGTTGGCTTCATAATCCAGATGCTGCTGTCAATTCCTGTTCAGTAGTTATGTTACCAAGCAGAACCCTGTGGGGCCTTCTTGGGGACAGAACACCTACCTTCCCGCATCTCCTGCATCTCCCGCATCTCGTTTGCAGGAAAGCTTTATCCTCCTAGGCCTTCCCTGAGTTCTAAAGAGGAAATTTAATCAAAGTGAGAAAAGGCAGAAACAAAGGAAAACAGTCAAGCAAGGCAAAATAGTAACAGTTTAGCCATAAAACAAAGCCAAGGACCCTTAGTTCCTCCTCCAGGGCTATAGTTAGTATTCTGAGACATCTCCTTGAGTGGTTTTGCAGAGACTAAAACCCCCACCAGGTGGAAGAAGTTAACTGCATGCTGCCCACTAGCACCTAGGCCCTGGACCAGTTAGAACCAGAAGACTGATCATTGAGATTCCTGAAACATCAGCCTATTACTTCACCGTCCACCAGTCAGAGGATTGTGCATAAACTGATCACAAGGTGGAAACTCTCTCCTGTACAGTCTTTAAAAATCCT
Organism: Camelus bactrianus; assembly: GCF_048773025.1. NCBI lineage: Eukaryota > Metazoa > Chordata > Mammalia > Artiodactyla > Camelidae > Camelus > Camelus bactrianus. The sequence continues at coordinate 111,925,307 of NC_133539.1, read as the reverse complement.
TCCCCGAAAGCCATTGGGGAGTTTGGGTCTTTTGAGCATGAGCTGCCCATTCTCCTTGCTTGGCCCCATGTTGGGCGCCTTGCAGCAAACACTGCACTTCCGTTGACCACAATCCCGTGTCAGTAGATTGGCTTCGCTGTGCACAGGCCAGCCGACCCAAGTTTGGTTCAGTTACAAGCACAAAACCATCCATGTCTCTTGTCTCTTCTTCATCAGTGCCTGGCTGTGCAATGCTCCTGTGTGACTGGGTAACGGGGAACAGAGCATTTTGAACAGAGCTCAAAGACCAGGAAGTCACCTGTGGGCTCCTTTTGCTTTACCTGCAGTGGGACTGGGCACCTTACCCATCCTGGCTTCCGAGAGAGTCCCCTTCGGGAGCAGTAGATCTTTGTTTACCCAGATCTTACACACGTGTCCACTCACACCCAGGAATATTTAGCTACCTGGCCTCCACCCCAGATCCAGGCTTCCAGTTGTCCTTTAAGAGTTGTCTCTTGCATAAAACTTTATTTTAACCCTTCCAAACAGGAATTTAAAAAAAAATTCTTTGTTCTTTTCTATGTTAAAACACATAAATGAAAATAGTGGATTTTTAAAAATGATTTTAAATTATCATCGTGATCATCAGTGTTTGTACTTGCCCCGTGAGTACAATTACGACACGTGAATGTGGGCAGCTGTTTCCTGGGCTTTGTGGTTAAGTCATAATACTGGCGGTACATCTCTGACTTCTGCACTGGTGTCCCACTGAACCCAACAGAGCCACCTTCTGAGCAGTGTGTGTGCGTTGTGGCAGCTGGGGCCACATCATTTTCTAGATGCTTGCACTTCCTGAAATCTTGAAACTTAGTAAATATGAGGGTAAACTGTTACAGAGAGTTGCAGGTGAACTTCAAAAGAAAGGTAAATTTCTGGATCTTTCTTTGCCCAGGCTGGCCACAAATTCTCCCCTGCTGAATCATCATCCCTCTGTAACTTCTCTTTTCCAGTCTTCAGGATTGTCCTCCACTTCTGCTTCGCTCTTGGAGTATTTGATATTCAGAGTTCCAAATTCAGTCTTCTGATGTAAGCTGAACTTTAAAAATCCATAAGTGAACTTTATCTGCCCTCCTTTCTCTTTTCAACTCCCAAATGTGGTGAAAAAAGTGTTTCATTTTTCATGACCTGAAGAAGTGACCCCCTCAGGGAGGAAGTATGTCACCTTCCAGGGTGACTTAGTGTGATCCACAAAATCCACGACCTAATTTCCCTTTTGGCATGAGGGTGTTCTGTTACAGCAGGCAGATAGCTAGATATGAGCAGAGAAAGGGGGACTCAAGCCAAATGGCAGGAAACCATACATCGTGTTAACAACAGGGGTCCTTGGGCAGAGAAACAAATGCGGGAATTTCTGGGCTGTTAAGAAATCACACGTTTTGGGATCACAAGTACCCTGGAGGTCGACAAAGAAAGATAGGAAAAGGCAGGAATCTCCAGTGTCCAAATGTAACCTGTTGTTCATTATGCCCTTATTTCAATAAAATTAGCCATGCACTGATGCCATGACACTGCTGATCCAGACTGAATGGGGACAAAAATCCCTCCTCCCTTCAGGAAGGTGGAGCTGGAATGAAAATCAGAGAATGTGACCCCAGACCCTTCCCTCCCCAATGAATATTCCGCCCATTCATTTTTACACCCTATGTAACTAATTTGCCAGAGAAACTCTTGGCAGCTGCTCACCTGAGCCTGCCCGCTCTCCGCTTGAGAGTGTCCTATCCATCCCTTAATAAATCCCCACTTTACTTTCTTAACCTCCATGCCTTGTCTCTGAATTCCTTCTGCAATGAGACAAGAACCTAGTCACCGGCAACAGTTCTCAGGTCCCTAGAAAGGAAAAGGACCCAGGGATGGCAAGGCGAAGCCCAATGCCAGGGGGCCACATTCCCTGAGCCAAAAGCCAGGGTGTGGCGGTAGGGGAGGGGGGGATTGCTAGACACCAGAGGGCAGAAGCACATGCGGGAATCTGTGGCCACAAGAGAAAAAGTGACAGTTCAGGGTCAAATGAAACAGGGAGAGTGGAGGAAAAGGGGACAATCCTGAGTGGCCCTGTGTTGGATGCTACGCTGCCCTTTAATAATAAAGGACTTATTCCCCTAGCTGCTGACAATGCTGCCAAAAGATGTCCCTGCTGTTGGGCCTCTTTGGGGATGGGCGGCTCCCATTCAATGACTGACCAGCTCAGAAGAGTGAGGGCCCCGCCCTGCGGGGCCCTGCAGGATTGCACATAGGGTTGGCTGAGCCCTTCATTGAGGCTGCATCACAGCCCGACTCCTTCCTCTGTCCTATCCTGCTTGCTTCCTTTCCCCTCCACAGGTGTTGATCCCAAAAGCATCCAATAATAAACACCCCACATGCCAATCTTTGTCTCAGAGTCTGCTTTCCCGGGAAACCAATCAGAGACAATCACCTAGAACCCTTCTTGTGTGTTGGAAGATTGCCATGTTGAGCAGTTTGGGGTGAGATATGAGAATGATCAGACAGTTTCAGGGTTAAAGAGCAAAGCAGAAGCTCAATGTGTAAGGGCCTTTCATGTCCTTATATGACCCACAATGTAAAACAAGCACAAAAGGGTTGTTCCCACGAGAAAACTCAAGTGTGTGCGGCTCAGGGCCATGCAAACAAAAGCCATATTTCTAGGTCTGATCACACCCAACCTGAGAAGGGACGTGAGCTGGAACCCAGAGAGGCAGCCAGTTGCGTCTTCAGGCAAAGGGGGTGAACAGAAATCAGTTCAGAGTGAAGTGTGGTCCATAATGAGGAATCCATTAGAAGGAAGGAGGTGCAAACAGGCAAGAGAGTGATGTATGGGGTGTGAGGTTGGGGTGAGGAAGGGCTCAGCCAGCTCCATGCAGAACTCTGGACCCTGGAGTCCACTGGGACGAGAACTGGTATTCGAGGCAGGAACAGGAAAAATTCTGTGTATTTCCTGAAACCTGGGAACGGGTGAAAGATGGCAAAGAAGCGAGGTCATGAACACCTAGGATTCCTACAGGCGGAGGAACCACGTGGCAGTTTGCTGCTGAAGATGGGACAGACACAGCTGGCAGCCTGACAACATGGGGGGAGCACCATCAGGCTAAGACAGGGCAGTGCATTCAGCCACCACCTCCCCGCTGCACATCCTCAAAGCCTGGCTATCTAACTGAAAGGCACATAAATGGAACCTGCCTGGTTATTTTGGCCCCTTACTCTATAGCACTTAGTGTTCTATGAAACTGAATAGAGGCGGATGAACAAGTCTATTTCTTTTCTTGGTTCTTTCAGAGCAGAATAAAGAGCTCTGGACATTGAACTTGGCACGTTATACTTGCAAATTACTCCTGGGGATGGTGTGGTCAGGTCCTGCTTTTGTAGCCATGACACTTTTTTTTCCTCCTGTAAATCCAGTTTATTTCCATGGATATGTACAGATATATTCATGACTAATTTAGGGTAGATCAAATGTCTCAAAGTGATAATGTTATCCGAAAAGATCAAGACCCCGATTTTTGTCATACCTGAGAGATAAGTTTACAGTCAGGAGATGGTGCATTGTGTAGTGAAAGATTTTAAAAGATTTATTTAAAAAAAAGGAAAAGTACACCTCCAGGAATGGGAAGGGGGCTGACCCAAGGGAGGGAAAGGGGAGGTTTCTTTCTCCCCTTTCTCTCATACCCTCGCTTAGGGGTGCTCGCTTGATTGATTGACAGCTCTCGTCCCTGGAGTGCTGAGTCATGTATGGTCCCTTTGTGCAGGTGCTTACCCATGGTGCACACAGAAACACCCAAGGGTGGGAGCTGGCTAAACCACAAAGTTAATTATAATACAATGAGCACTGGGTCATGTCTGGTTAAGTCCTTTCTGCTACCGTGTAGCCATGGCTGTTCTAACCGGTTTCTGGCTGGCAATCATTTAGAAGAAATAAAGTCCCTTTATGCTGGAGGCGGGCATAACTCCATCTTTCGGACCATCCTCCCTCTCCTCCATCTATCTGCCCTGTTCCCCCACTTATCTAACTACGTAACAATAATGTTGAGGGCTAGGATGATGAGTTTAAACAGTGGGCTCAACTTTTTTGGTACAAGAGAGATATCAAATGTTAGTGTAAATTTCACAAAATTCAAAATGACACCGTCATGGAAGAAGCAACTGCAACAGAATCATGTTTACAAGGCAGCAGTGTCTGGCAGCATCTATAAAACTTCCACATTTTTATTTTGACCCCCTTTAGCACCAAGCTGTTGTTAAATGGAACTGCTTGCTGCCCTGATGTCACTTGAATGTTTGGAAGACGGAGTCCTTGTGTTCCAGCAGACACGCGAGCTCCCAATGAAGGGTCCCCATGCCTCTGCCTCTGGCCCCAAATCATGACAACTGTGCTTATGCCCAAAAGAAATGAAAAAGATTTTATTTGTTGATCAAAAGAGCAGTGTGCTGGTGAAAAACTCTAGCTGAAGTATTGCATGCAGTGTTTCTCTGACCATGTTAGATTCTGTGAGAGAACCTATAATTGCCTATGAATTTCTGTCTACTGCTCCATCTCTCATCCTCCCGCTGTCCTGATTAGTCTTAGCGTGTTCACTTTCACAGATGGAAGAGCAAATGAGGAAACATAATGAGTTCCACTCAGTTTTTTAAAAACTGATAACCATTATGTGCTTAATAGATCATAATCTAACAATGTACACTCAACGCTTAAAAATCCCCCGCAAAATGCTTAGCCCCTTGTTTTTTGTTATTTCACTGAATGTTTGTATCCTGGGCTAAGAACCATTTAAAAACATGTAGCACTCCCTTAGTTTTCAAAATAATTTCATATTGTTACATTTCATAGAGCTATCATAATTTATTTTAATCTGACTCAAAATGTTGAGCATCTAGGTGGTTTCCGTACTTTTGCCCCTGCAAACAATGCTGCAAGGAATGTTTGTATGTTAATTTACAGTCTATAAGCTATCTATAAGTATAATAGTTGAATTTCCCCAAGTCCTGTAAAATTCTCCCGGGTTTATAACACAAATTCTTAGATGAGTGAGGAGAAACTATGATAATAGACCTGATGGGGGGTTAACTTTCTTCTCCCATCTCTGCCACCATACCTTCCAGCCCTCAGGTTTATTTTTCCTCAATCCCTCACTCCTTGATATTTCCCTTAACATGTCATCCTGGTTCACAGTTCCCTGCCTGCTGTCAGGAGTACCTTTCTGCACTGAGTACCTAACAAATTTCTACTCATCTTTTAAAACCTATTCACTCATCATCGCTCCTATGCAAGCACCTTCCCTTTCCTTCCGGAATGAATCACCTCTTCATTTGCAGTGGCTTCTACCTGGTAATACACGTCTATCGCTGCTCAAATAGCATGTTATTATAGTTATGTGTACGCATGGTTGTCTCCCCTATTGGACTCTGTACTCCTGGCAGGTTCCAACTGGGACTTCCTTGTTTTTCCATCTTTAATGCTAAGCAGACTGTCTCTGACATATAATGTTTGCTAAATGATACAGGAAAAAGTTCTAACTAAATTTGGCTGTATTTAAAAGAGGAAAACATTTGGCATCTGGAGTCAGTGGTTAGTCTTAGATCTTTCAGAGACTTCTTTGGTTAAAAAAGGACATGGGGAGATGGTGAGATCAGCTTTTCTTCCTGTCTACTCTGTGTGAGTTTTTCGACATTTTATTTTCTCTGACAGTCTTCAGCTCATTTGTATTGCAACTATGGATGTTTTGTTAAACTCTTCAGAAATTTTCAAGTTTTGAGGAGATATATTAAAACTAATGGAAGGGATAGCATTGACACCAAAGTACAAAATCTCAGGCAAAAAAAAAAAAAAAAAAGAGCTACCATAAAAGGCTTAAAAGACCTAAAAATATTTATGTGAAATAAGGTATGATAAGGAACATGTGTCTATATGAGATTGTCCAGCGGAAATCTTTGCTCTAAGAATGCTGAATTACTATTAATTATATGAGAGCAGGAATAAAATGATTTTTCTTCTCAAAATTTTGTGTCAGACCCTTATTTTTAGTTTTTAGAATAATTGCCCTCTAAACTTCCAACAGTGTCAAATAATATTTTGAAATTGTTGCTTCTTAATGCCATGGATTATAGAAAAATAAACTCCCAATTTTAAAAATTACCTTAAAATGCCATGATTGATTAAAAAAAAAGGTTTCTACCGTACAAAAAATCAAGTTCAAATTGAATAACTTTTTTGGTAATTAAGTAGACATATCTCACAAATAAAAGTATTTTAAAGTCAGATTTGTACCTATTTCTATAGCAACAAGCAAGAACTTGTAAACTAGTATTTTAACGTCTCAAGGCTTTAGCTTAATAATTAGAATGGAAAGGTTCCATTCCATTTAGCACGGGCCCCGTACTCGCTCTCCATATCCTTGTTAAGCTTATTCCAAGCCCCCCTTTAAAGATAATTACCATGGTGGTATTATTTTTGATTTTCTAAACATGGTACAAAATTTCAAAAATACAGAAGAGTAGACAGTGAAAATAAAGTTGTTATCACATCCCCGTTTTTTTGTTAAGGAACTCATCTCTATTCCCTGAAGGCAAGTGCAGAGCATATCTTTAATGATTTTACTGTATGTCCTTATATTTACTCATATTTCACACATGGTAGCTTACTCTGTACACCGACCTGCTTTTACTTTTTAGCCCTAGAGATTGCAAATCTTTTCCTAATAGCTCAAATAGAGCTGTATATTTTTATAACTGTATTAGCCTACTATTATATAGTTACATTATATAATTATATGGTCATGGTATAATTTATCTTAGTCTACTATTAATGATGGACTTTTGGATTGTTTGCAATTTTTTACTTGTAGCAAATATAATGTAAATTCATTATTTCACATCAGTGGGAGTAGAAATCTAATTACTGAGTCAAGGAACATGTAGTTCTAAATTTTGATGGATAAAGACAAATTGCTCCCCAGAGAGGATATACCAAATTAATATTGCTCCCAGCGATAAATAAAGGTACTTATTGTCCATATCATTAGCAATCGGGTGTGTTACAAACCTTAATCTTAGCAAACCTGAGTTGTAAAAACTGTATCTCATATATACTTTTAATTTGCATTTTCTCTTTATAAAGAGATCCTGCATTTTCACCCAGAGCCATGTATGTTTATTTTTCATATTATTTATTAGCCATTAAAAATAACTCACAACTTTATTGAATATAATTTACCTACTATAAAATTCTCCCCCTTGTAAGTGTGCAACTCAGTTTAATGATTTTTGGTGGGGGATAAATTTATGTTTATGCAAACATTGCCATGATCCAGTTTTACCACACCTGCAGTGTCCCCAAAATCTCTTCTCCTGCCCATTTGCAGATAATCCTCTATCCCACCTAGAAAATCCCATCTAGAAAACCATTGATCTGCTTCCTATCTCTACAGATTTACCGTTTTTTTTTTTTGATATTTCACATAAATGAAATCATAGAATATGTAGTCTTTTGGATCAGACTTCTTCCATGAATTATAACGTTTTTGAGGTTCATCCATTTCTGTAGTATGTGTCAGGACTTTGTTCCTTTTTATTGTCAAATAATATTTCATTGCATGGATGTACCACTCTATTTAATCAATCACCATTTGGTGGCCATTTGGATGGTTGCCAGTTTGGGGCTACTTTGAATAATATTGCTGTGAACAATTGACTTAAAAATAGTTGTGTGGACACATGTTTTTCTTTCTCTTGGATGGGTTCCCAAAAGTGGAACTGCTGTGTTATATGATTAAATTTATGTTTAACTTCATAAGAAATTGCCAGACTGTTTTTGCAAAGTGACGGCATCATTTTACCTTCCCACCAGCAGCAAAAGGAAGGTTCCAGCTTCTCCACATCTCTGCTTACACTTTGGATTATTGCTTTTTCTTATTACAGCCATTCTAATAGGTGTGGGGGGGTATCTAATTGTGGTTTTAATTTGTATTTCCTAGTGACTAATAAAGCTGATTTTCAATATGTCTTGGACATTTGCGTATTTTTTGTGAAATGTATGTTCAAATATTTTGTTCATTATTTCCAAGCAATTCTCCATTTCATCTCATTCGTCTTATTTTTGGGGCATAGCTATTTGTAAATTCCCTTATATGAAAGACTCCACACAAAAACTAGTAGGATGAAAAATGAATCCAGTAAGGTAGCAGGATGCAAGATTACCATACAGAAATCTGTTGCATTTCTTTCCACTAACAATGAAAGATCAGAAAGGAAAAGTCAAAAAAAAAAAAAAAAAAAAAAAGAAAGAAAAGAAAAGAAAAAAGAAATTTCCTTTAAAATTACAATAAAAAATACTTAGGGATAAACCTGGCCAAGGAAGTGAAAGACTTATATGCTGAGAACTATAAAACATTGATAAGGGAAATTGAAGATGATTCAAAGAAATGGAAAAATATCCCATGCTCTTGGATTGGAAGAATTAATATTGTTAAAATAGTTGGAGCAATCTACAGATTTAATGTGACCCCTTTCAAATCACCTATGCCATTTTTCACAGAATTAGAATAAATAATCCTAAGATTTATATGGAATTTTAAAGGACCCAGAATTGCCAAAACAATCCTGAGGAAAAAGAATGAGGCTGGAGGAATAACCCTCCCAGACTTCAGACAATACTACAGAGCTACAGTAATCAAAACAGCATGGCATTGGTACAAAAACAGACATATGGGTCAATGCAACAGACTAGAGAGCCCAGAGATAAACCCACAGATCTATGGTTAATTAATTGCTAACAAAGGATGCAAGAATATACAAAGGAGAAAAGACAGTGTCTTTAGCAACTGGTATTGGGAAAGCAGGACAGCCATATGTAAAAGTTAGAACACTCCCTCACACCATACACAAAAATAAACTCAAAATGGCTTAAAGACTTAAACATAAGACAGGACACCATAAATCTCCCAGAAGAAAGCATAAACAAAACATTCTCTGACATAAATCTCAGCAATGTGCTCCCAGGGCAGTCTATGCAGGCGATAGAAATAAAAGCAAAAGTAAACAAATGGGACCTAATTAAACTTAGAAGCTTTTGCACAGAAAAGGAAATTATAAACAAAACAAAGAGTCTACGGAATGTGAGAAAATATTTGCAAATGATGTGACTGACAAGGGCTTAATTTCCAGAATATATAAACAGCTCATACAACTCAATACCAAAAAAAAAAAAAAAAAAAAACCAAAAAAACCCAAAAAACCAAAAAACAAAACAGATGAATAAGTTCTTCAAGAACCTCTGACCAAGGATAAAGACAGAGATTGGCCAGAAAGACAAGCCAGCTCTTTGCCTGGAAATCAGTCTTTCCCTGTGTCTATGGGGAACTTGATTATGACCAGATGGGAAAATCTGTGACTCAAATACAAAGTAGGAACCTGGCCAACAACCTGTCTCCTAGCCTAGGTTTGGGAATGCTAAGTTCAGTGTGACTCTTGTCATACCCAAAATGGGACATTCTTGCTTGCATAACTTGTTTCAAGAAAACAAATAATTCCCTGTGATTGATGATTCTGCCCCATTAGATAAATATGAGCAGACAGCCCATGGTTTACTGGCTCAATTTGTACTGTAGGTTGAAATCTCAAACCCATGATTTGGTTTTTAAGATGCTGTCAAAGTATTTGATTCAGACATCTAAGGAGCCAAAAAGCACACTTTGAAAATTGTCTATGTGAAGATTTGAACTAAATTATGTATTAATCGGGGGGAGGATATAGCTCAAGCTTAACATGCATGAGGTCCTGGGTTCAATGCCCAGTACTTCCTCTAAAAACAAATAAATAAGTAAACATAATTGCCTCCCTCCATCAAAATAAAACAAACAAAAATTATGTATTAACCAAAAAGAGACAACAAATTCAGCAAAGCAAAAGGAAGACAAAATTTAATAGTGTGAGACTTCATTTTTGCATTGCTTACACCAAACAAAATCAAGAATAAGCAGAAGAGAGAAAAATTATCTTGACTAAGACCCAGAAGTGATTTACTTGTATGGCTTTATTCTTAAAAAGAAACATTCAAAGTTGTGGCTCCGGTAATATGCAACATTCCCCATGAATACCTGGCTTGGCATTTACATTCTTTGAGTGCTGACTCCATTATTAATCATTTTGAATACGATCAGTACTGTTACCAAGGCACACAAAGGGTTTGTTTTTAAGCTTCAGGAGTTCTATTTTAAATCTTTTGCTCTACATTTTTCTTGGTGACACTTTCTTGCTTCTTTGAAATTTATATTTCTCTCTTTTACTTTCTGAGAAATGTCATAAAGTATTTTATTTCTGTTCACTTTTCCACAATGTTGGAAAGCTGCGAAGATTTGTGAAGCTGAAATGAATTCCTTCTTAATCATTTCAGACATTTCTATAATAATATGTGCATGTAATTTCTCATTCTTTTGACTCATTGTACTTTAGAAATATTCCTTTACGGTTAGTGGGTGTTAGTCTCCTTTTGCGGTAGGAGAAAAGGGTACAGAGGAGTTTGACAGCTATTTTAAGAAATGGGAAAATTTTGTGTACGTGTGTGTAGGGGGTGAGCTTAATGAAGGTTTTTCATGCACACAACAGAAGTTGCGTGAGGAGGCAGGTCTACCAAAAATGATGGATCATGGATTGACAAATTCTACTACTTGTAGAAGATGCTTTAGTAGCCATGGGGATGGATGGATAGTTGTTGGCGGCAGAATACCTTCCCTTTTCCCAGGGACTTTGATGGATTTTGCACTAAGGGTTCCCCAGAGTCTCAGTGCCCAGATCATCAGCTCAAATGATCCTTCTCTGTCCATCTCAGTGTTACATTCTACCTGTGGTAAACGTTATTACAGAAGTTTATAACCCACAGAACAGCTGATTCTATTAGTGCTCTGCTTGAAATAGGCTGCTGAGAATCCTGACTTCGTGGCCCCACCCAACTCGCATCATCAAACAAAGATGCTTTTAGCAGGAGAGATAAAGTTGGGTGTACATGATATATTACTTCACAGGACGGTTGGACGTTAATTTGTAGTCCGTTCACTTCTTGCTAAGGCTGGTGTCTGGTCAGGCCACTCTAGATGGCTGTTCTCTTGCTCTCTGTACCTTCCCTGCTCGACCACTGGCTGCTTCACCCACGCCTACTCACATCACGGACCTCCCTACCCATACTTGGCCCAGACCCCAGCTGCTGACTGTTCTAACTTTAGATCAGAACTTTCCACTCTGCTTACAAAAGAGGCAGTACAGGGCGTGCCCCTCTGCTGGTTTCCCTGGTAACCAATGTGCTAACCTGATATCAGCTCCCCCTCTAACGGCTAACCTTCCCCTCCCGTCGGGAGCAGAGACTGTTGCCATGTCCTGCCTGCTGTCCACAAGTCAGACATGTAAGATCTCCCATTCATTAAACCAGTGATGTTCCTGTCGCCGACTCTGGGCTGTTTCTTTGGTCTTGGAGCTGTGCAAGTACAGACCTCATAGGCCTGTGGGGTGCGGCTGGTGGAAGTTAGATGGCATTGGTTGGCTTCCAATCTGGGAAAACACCAGACTGTTGATTACTTTTCCAAAAAAATGAAAGATATTTATTCATTGAACTGGTATTTATTAAGCTAGTAGTATTATGTGCATCAAGTACCATGTTAGATGCTGTATCTACAACCATCAACTAAACAGATAAAATCCATTTTCTCATAAAGCACTCAGACTTACAGGGGAGACAAGTGGTAACATAATTACACAAGTGAATCAGTGTGTAGTGTAGACATGTGAAGTTGTGTAAAAGTATAAAGCCAGGACCTCTGGTCTAGGGGGCGAAGGGAAGGCTTCCGCACCAGTGAGGGGTGTGCGATGGGAGCAGGTGATGCAGAAAGAGGGAACGCACGCCCAGGCCTCAGCGCAAGTGAGCATCACATGTCCCAGGAACCCTCCAGGAGGCAAGATGGCGAAGTGGGAACTCCAAGGAGCAGAAATGTGAGATATGGGGCTAGAAAGGCAGGCAGGTGAAGGGCACTGGAAGATATAGAAGAGGTCGGTCTTGAGTAGAACTCCTTTACAATTCGAGAAACTAAATCCAATTCTGAATCATCGGTTAGGTAGGCAACTTCTCAGCAGAGATTTCAATAATGGAGACTCTCTCTTAAGGGAATCCTAAAATTAGTGATTTGTGCATTGTTGTACATGACTAAAGAAATACCCCTAATATCCACAGCAGGGAAAAAAGAACAATTTTGCCTTTTAGCGTGGTGCTCTGTTATCCATTTCTGGCTGCAAAGCCAATTATTTGTCAGATTAAGGACTACTATTATCAGCAATATTATTACCACTTGGAAATAATCTATTACCTTGGTTGTAGGGCTCTGGTATAACACTAGAGAATACAGTTTTTCAGATTCAAAAGGCCTGTGATAAAAATAGTTTGGTAGATTTAAACTTTAGCTTTAGAAATAAAAGTATAAACAAAACAGATAAGCTATTTGTCTTCCGTTCTTTACTGCTGTGGCTTTTAGCTAGCATTCATTTAGAAAAATCTGAGCACATATATTCTAGTAGGCACAGCTTAATAATGTCATCATGGTCTCCAAAAGAACATAAACATTATACAAATTGTAGATGGGGTAAAAGCTAAGGAAACGTCTATGGGAAGTCCTCGTAACCATCAGTTGCCTAGACAAGGTAGCTAAGAATTACTTTTATTTTCTTTTAATTTCTTTTGATGAGTCAATAGAAGTAGTAAAGAAACTTAAATGCGTCTCATAGCATTGCATCATTACGTGGCAATTCGCCCTGATGTCTTTGATAAGCTTGTTTTATCTTTAATGTTAAGGCAAAATATATCCTCCCCCTCTCCCCTTAGGGAAGCTCAGGAGAAGCCCTTCTCCCCCAGCCGCATCCCCAATGCCACACCTGGCAGAAGGACTTCATGCATGTGCACTGGAGGATATGAAACATGCCCTTTTCAGGAAGACATTGCTGGTTGCAAGACTCTTGGTTTAACCTACCTGGATGATGGATGCACCAAGCATTGCATGGAGGTCTCTGACCAGGCAGGACTTCCCTGTGGTGGGCTGTGTCCTCCTGGATTGGTTCTGAGCCTTTGGAGACTTCTGCACATTTTTGGGGTGCTGCTTTCATGTGTCCCTTTTGTGAGTCACACATCTCCTCCAGGGACCTCAGGGCACTGGTTTAATGGTGATGTCTGGCAACAGGCCCGTAATGTACCTGGCTGAGCTCATCTGAGGTTGGGTCACACTCTTGCATTTACCCTGCCGTCACCCACCTTGCCCTTCCAATCCCGACACAACCTTTTCCTGGTATTTAGTAACCGAAGACACTCGTTTTCTGTTTTCAAATCTTATGTAAAGTGCACATGTATTTGTCACATCCCACAAAACGCACCGTGTACCCACTTCATAATAAAAAAGATTATTGAGCACATACCATGTGCCATGCATTTGGACAAGATTTTTTAAAGCATTTTCATTCAATGCTCTCAATAACTCCACAAGGCAATATTATTACCCTCATTTTACAGATAAAGAAATTGAGGCAAGAGAGATGACACAGCTTGTCAGTTACTAGGAAGCTGGAGAACCCTGATTTGGACTCAGGCAGGCCAAGCTGAGAGCCTCAGCCCTTAACCAGTTGACAATACTGCCATATTGAGCAAATTCTCTCTCCTACACCAGTAGTTAGTACTTACTGAGCATCTTAGCTTCTGCTTAATGGAAAAGCTGAACTCATACAGCATAAAACCCCTCAGAAACTCACATCTGGACTTCGTCCAACAGTTCCAACTTTTCAGAGTGAATGGATTTACTGTGGAGTCATTATAATGGAGAATCCACAAGGAACAAATGAAGGAGGAGGCCTTGGGTCTGGTCTCCATTCTGCTGGCCACCAGTACAGCTTGGAGGAATCCAAGACCTGCCTCTGTGTTGAAATAAGAAAGACAAGGAAGCAGCAAGAAGCTCATATCTGTACCAACCCAGCTTTTGTGGTGCTTCTAAGCCAACGAGTTGATGAAATTTGCAAGCAGACGGGACCGTCACTTAAACACATTCATAAAGGCTAAAGACCAAACCTGGAGAACAAAAGGCAGAGAAAAGTGTTCCTGTTGTCCAGTTCTACATAATTCCTTTTCCATATGCATGTGCAATTCAAATGAACTTAGTTTAAAAAAAAAAAAAAGCATCCTTCACTTTGGAAGAATTTGGGCACAGGAACTTCATCTGACGGGGAGAGTGACAGCTCACAAGGGAAAAACTATGACTGTCGCTGGTGATATGCCTGCCTGCCTGCCTGAGTATTCCTCCCATTATCCCCCTGGCACTCATCTGTGATTTCAAATATCATTAAGATTTCCATGGTAAATTAGCTTCCAATTATTCTCGGTCTGTCTGAGGCCACAGCATGTCTGCCCAAACAGAACTGTCAACACCCTTTGATGGGACAAAAATGCAAACAAGCCATTGAATTGACTGTGGTTACCACTGCCTTTCTTAGAAACAGAACACAAAGAGAGCAGAGACCGGCTATGCTTACAGGACCGCTCACGGCATGTGCCCCAGAGGGCCCTGCTAGGTGACGTTCTCGATTGCACCGGGCATTTCCGGGCTTGATACCCCCAGCGGTGAAGTCATCTTTTGATCTGATTACTGTTTAGAGCTCATGCTATTTTGTGAAGAATGAGGCTCGATGTCTAGGGCCACTGTCCTTGTCAGTTTTCTCTAGTTTCTTCAAAGTAACTGAATGCAGCTTCAGGACTCCAGCAAAAAGCATCATCAGTGAAGGTGAGCTTATTTCATGAGTAACAGCAGGAAAGCGTCACAGCCCTCTCCCGGGACAGCTGCATTGATCTCCACCATTCCACTCTGGGTTGCGCCGTGTGGCGGAACAGTCAGAGGGCCAGGCGGCAGGAGACCTGCTGCCAGCTCTGCTCCTTGCTTTATTTATTCAAATCAAAGAAAACCTAGTCGGGGGTTACCCTATGCTGCGCTGGCCCAGATTTTGTATTTCATCACAGTTTTATGTGTTCCAGACAATGAGTGACTAGAAATACATCACTGACAATGAGGCATATTGTCACAAGCAAGAAGAATGGAAGAAAGAAAGAAAGAAGGAAAGAAAGAAAGAAAGAAGGAAAGAAAGAAAGAAAGAAAGATAGAAAGAAAGAAAGAAAGAAAGAAAGAAAGAAAGAAAGAAAGAAAGAAAGAAAGAAAGAAAGAAAGAAAGAAAGAAAGAAAGAAAAGGAGGGAAAAAGGAAGAAAAACAGGATAAAAAGAAAGCACTTCATCAACATACGACAGAAGTAAATGAGCATGGTGTTATTACACAAGATTTCAAACCCTACTCTCACAAGGTTGCTGTCCATTCTTTTTAAGGCTTGGATTTGAAATTTTACATAAACACTTATACTATAATTCAATCATTACATTCAGCATTGAAAGTGGAATTTGTCCTTTCACCGCATCCTGGAAAACAAACATCCTCATGTATACTTTTCGAATATACATTCATATATTTGGAATTTGTGTTGGGTTAGACAGGAATGGCTCTGAAATTTTGCTCTCTGTCAGGGGATAAACAGATTCTTCATTCTGTGTATGAGCTCTTGAATAGTACTTTTTTCTGTTGGCCCAAGATCACTGGCAGGATTCTGAGGAAACGGAGGTGTTTGCTTGGGCTTGTTTGTAATGAATAATCTGTTCTGTCAGCATCCCCGGTGATGAGGTGCTGAGAAGATGTGAAGAAAACAAAGTGAGATTAAAAGAGAGAATGAGGTAGACGTGAGTCAGCTACAAGGCAGCGGCGGACATAAGAAAGCAGCGGGTCCTCCGCCTTGTGAGGATCACTGAGGTTTGTTGTATCCCGGGTTCTCAAGAGGAGAGAGAGAAAAATGTGCAGATGTGAGTGTTTGCTACAGTCATGCTCTTTTGTGTATATTTATTTAATATATCTTTAATTTAATCGTTGGACTGTGAAAGGTAGCAATTTATTTTTAGCTCATTTCACAGGACAAGAAACAAGCCCTGGGAGATTATGTAACTTTCCAGGAGTTGCACAATTAAGAAGGAAGAGAAGAAGGTGGGATTTGAACTCAGGTCTATCTGCCTTCAACTCTGTGCTCTTGTAGCCAGGGTCATTGTCCAAAGATGGCCACAGCTAAGTCTCTCCCCACGTGTGCTCTTCTACAACATGACCCTTTGGCTCTCTCATCGACAGGTGGTGTCTAATTCTCCTCCTCTAGAATCTGGGCTGGCCTATGGCTGTCTTGTCAAGTGACCCTGTGAGACCTCCAAGACTAAATCAGAAAAGGCCCAAGGCCATGCAGCTTCCCTGAGACTGCCTTGTTGAAAATGCTGCATTTCTCGCTCCTGCCAACAGCCCCAGCTGAGCCCAGACTAGCAGCCATGCCTGCCCAGCACACAGCATGTAGGTGACGCCGCCTTGGATTCTCCAGACCAGCACAGCTACCCCCTGAGTACCACTGAGTGACCCAGTCAATGGCCAAGGAGCAGAATAGCCTGGCCAAGCCCTGCCCACATCCTGGACCCACAGAATCACGAGGTATAATAAGTGCAGGGTAGTTTGTTACATGGCATTCTTAACTGAAACACCCTTTGCCCTAAGGCAAGACAAACAGAGAAACAGAAAAAAGGTTCCCACCTTAGTGCCTGGAGGAAATCTGACAGCTTCATCTGAGGCTAGTTAGAAGCTGGTTGAAAGGGATTAAAAAAAAATGCAGTTTCAGGATGGTAGGTAGTGTCGACATAAGTAATCAATAAATAATAAGAAGAACAGGAAAGAGTTTTACCCGAACCAAACTGAGGACTAGCCTGGAAGCCTGCTTCCCAGATGATTCTGAAAAACTGCTCCAGAGAAGCATGAACTCCAGCAGTTTTCTATCTTGTCAGAACAAAGAAACAGTAACAAGTCAGTGATGCATTTCTTCAAGATTTCAAAAAAAAAAAAAAAAAAAAAAAAAAAAAAAAGGAATAGACCAACACGCACATGGTGAGTCAGTATGGTCTTGGCACCCAGAAGGCAAACCTTATTATCAACCGAGGACCAGCATTGACATCCCTGGAAGAGGGGCGTTTAATCTTCATTTTCAACATGGCCGTTCTTTACTTCCAGTGATGTTTTCTTTAATAATGAAAGCAGATACACAATGTATGCATGATGGACCACACTCAGGTTGTTTAGTTAGCATAAAACTCAGGCTGACTCATGCATAAGCCAGAAAGATTTCCCTGTATCTCAATATGTGAATTTTTCTTTTATCAGTAGAAAAGGACATGGGTCTAGTACAAGCTGCTGGGGAAATCTAGACTAAAAGGCAGCTGTCAACGAAACATTATATCTTCCCAGTAACTCCAAATCTTGTCTCCAGTCGCCTCCCCCCTCCAGTAATCTTCCCCGGGTCTAACCTTACTCAATTACCTAAATTCAACTCCATCATTTTCCCTTTTACCCTAAAATATTCTGCTCACTCACCCATGTCAACAGAAGACAGTCTATATCTGTCACTTTGCCAGATCAGACGCTTTAGTCTGAAAGCTAAAAGTAAGGGGCTTGGAGTCAGAAAGACTCGTGATGGTTAAATTTCTAACCAGAAAACCTTGTTGTCTGTTAATATTTTTTGCATGATCTATTTCTAGATATGCAGCCTTTAATATGACCAAGATGATGTTTTCTGGAATAATGTGATTTTTCTACGAAAGGCATCCTTACAGACAAATAACTCATGCTGATACTTCATAAATTTTCTTGAATTTCTCAGTAAATTTCACTCTTGGTCACCCTTTCCGCATATAATTTAAGACCTGGCTGAGATCTCAAACCGTTATTTATAGAATTTGCTCACCCAAAAATGGTATCAGGGAGTCGTCTATACATTAAAAATTGCTAGAGAAAGGTTCCTAAATGATTCAGGCTCTATTTCTCCTCCAGGCTCCTGGGAGAAGTGCATTATCCAAAGCACCAGAAAGAGTCCTCAGGTCTGCAAATGCTATGATACATGTGAGGGTGAGGAATCCCTGCCCCCTCCAATTATTATTAGAGACTTATTATTGGTAGAGATTGAAAAGGCAGTTGTAGAGATTGTCAGGGAACCGCCTCACTTCTCACTATAATGGAAAAGTCCGCCTGGGCCCCACCACATAAGCCGCACCATGTGGCTACTCCAGTGCTAACAGACCTTGCTCAGTGCCAATATCGTAAGGTGTAACATTAGCGTTGAGAAACTGGATTTATCAGCTGCTGGGCAGGAATGCACAGCCTTGGGGATGATTTGGAACATGCATTCAGGTTAACACCATAAATCTTCCGAAGGGATCCTATCAGAAGATGTTAACCCAAGAAAATGTGTCTGGACTTTTGGCTTGCTGTTCATCTCACTCCTTTCCCAACCTCTGCCATTACGATCTTGTATTAGCTATTAGTCTCTGACTTATTATTCTCAACCAGGCTTGAACTGAGCATCTTTTTTTATTGATTCTAGATGACTGTGGCCCATATTCTACTTTTCTCTCACCATATGGCAGGTTCTGAGAGGCCAACATCATGGTATTTGAGACGTTTGTCTTTGGATTAGACCACTTGGGTCTGACCTTTTGCTTTATTAACTTGGGCAAGTTATTTATTTTGTAGGAATGTCACTGGTAGATATAGTTAGTGTCCAGGCTCTTGTGCCATCCCAGAAAGAATTCAGAGACAAGATGTGGAGGTTAAGAAAATAAAGTGAGAACTTACTAAAGGATGGATAGTACACTCTCAAGGGGAGAGCAGGTAGGCTCAGGTGAGCAGCTGTCCTGAGTTTCTTTGGTAAGTTGTTTACTTAGGGTGTAAAAATGAATGGGCGGAATATTCACTGGGGAGGGAAGGGTTTGGAGTCCTAGTCCCTGATTTTCATACCAGCTCCATCTTCCCCAAGGGAGAAAAGATTTTTGTCCTTATTTAGTCTGGATCAGAAGTGTCATGGCCTTGGTGCATGTTGGGTACTTCTAATCTGCAAGGCTAATTTTATTGAAATGAGGGCATAATGAGCAAAAAGTTACATTCGAACAATGGTGATTCCCGCCTTTTCCCACATTTTTTTTATTGACCTCCAGGACACTTGTCACCCCAAAATGTGTGATTTCTTATCAGCCCAGAAGTTCCTGCTTTTCTTTGTCTGCCCAGGGACCCCGGTTGCTTTTGTGATGTAGGGTTTCCTATTTGACCTGTGCCCCCCCCTTTCTCTGCTCATATCTTATTATCTGCCTGCTCTGACAGCACTTGAAACATGATTTTAATAAATGTACTTGCACAAAGAGTCATTATGGGAGTTAACGATCGATACTGTATATAAAGTGATAAAAACAGCCTTTACTATTGTTGTTGTTAAGTGCTTTTAAGTATATAGTATTGGTCCACCTTGTATTTTCAACTTTTCCATTCTAACCCTGCTTTTCCAGCCTCAAGTGCTCACAGCCTGTTTCCTCACTAAGTGCCCAAGATGGGATAGGTTTAATAATAATGCATCAGTGTAAATGTACTAGTCAATGTTTGCTAGACTGTTGTAAGGATTCATAGAACGACTCTCTCATAAAGGAAAAGGGTGGTAGGAAATAAAAACCTCAGGAGAACTAAAGTAGTGTTGAAACACATGTGAAGTGCTTTCATCATGTGTTGAAGATAGACTGTGTGGACTGTTGCTCTGTAAGTTTCCTGAGGGCAAGGATCATGTCTGTCTTGTTCACTGCAGCATCCTTAGCATCTCGTTCAGAGTCCTGCACACAGAATGCTCTCAGTAAATATTTACCGAGGGAAGGAACAACCTGCACATATATTGGAAGGATTGCCCCAACTTTAGCAGTATTGTCTAAGAAAATGGCTCCTAGTGATCCAATTCATTTTCTCTTTCCTCCTTCCTTCCCTCCCTCCATCCGTTTTTCTTCTTTCTGAGACTGCTGAAAACAATGTGGGATGTTTAAAGTCTTTCCTTCTGTTCACTCGCTGTTGTTCCCACATGCAGGATATCATAAAAAATACAGTATCAGCAATGGAATACTACTCATAAAAAAGAATAAAATAATGCCATTTGCAGCAACATGGGTGGACCTGGAGATTATTCTACAAAGTGAAGTAAGCCACAAACAGAAAGAAAAATGCCATATAATATCACGTATATGTGGAATTTAAAACAAACAAAAAAGGACACAGATGAACTTATTTACAAAACAGAGACAGACTCACAGACACAGAACAGAAACTTATGGTTACCAGCAGGGAAAGGGGGTGGGGAGGGATAAATTAGGAGTTGGAGATTTGCAGACACTAACTACTATATATAGATAAACTACTATATAATACTATGTAACTACTACATACTAGATAAACAACAGTAGCACAGGGAACTGTATTCAACACCTTGTAATGTCCTATAATGAAAAAGAATATAAAAAGTATATATATGTATGTATAACTGAATCACTATGCTGTACACCAGAAATTAAAACAGCATTGTAAATTAACTATACTTAAAAAAAAAAGACATGAGAGAAGGAAAAAACATCAACAACATACAATATCAGTTTTGAGATTCTTTTTCAAAAAGCCTACAAGCCATTGGAATATTTCAGGGGTAACAAATTTCTAACTGAAGTGTTGAGTGTTTGGCTGTATGATATAACATCATTTTTTAAACAGCAATGGAGAAGCTAGGTCAAAGTTCACATTTGCAAACCTATTTCCCTTGGCATGAAAATTAATGTGGTGGTAGATTGGAGATACTAGAAACAGGTCGGGAACAATGACCATCGTCTGTTAGAATTATGACAATGGGCAAAGACCCTGTGGGAAAATAATACAGAGAATATTTTTGCTGACTATTTTTATACCAAAATGAGAGACCCCTTCTGTCTTATAATATTACTATTATTATACTACTACTATTATAATAATACTACTATTATTATTATTACTGCACTCAGAGGTAAAACTGTTAGAGCAGACAGGTAGATAGAAATGAGCAGAAAAAGGGGGACATGGGTCAAATGCAGAAAACCAAACATCTTGTGAACAACAGGGGTCCTTGGACAAACCAAGGAAAACAGGGACCTCTGGACTGATAAAAAATCATACATTCTGGCTTGACAAGTGTTCTGGAGGGAAAGAAAGGTAGGACAAGTCAGGAGTCTCCACCATCCAAATGTGACTTTTCACTTACGATACCACCATCCAAATGTAACCTTTTGTTCATAGTGACCTCATCTGAATTCTTAATAAAGACAAAAAAAAAAAAAAAAAAAAATCCTCCGCACCTGGGAAGGTGGAGCTGGGATGAAGTTCAGGAAAGACGACCCCAAACCCCTCCCTGCCAATGAATATTCTGCCCATTCATTCTTACACCCATAAACCAGCTTGCCAAAGAAACTAGGGGCAGCTACCCACCTGGGTCTGCCTGCTCTTTCCTCAAGAGTGTGCTATTTATTCCTTAATAAATCCTTGCTTTGCTTTATTGACCTCTGTGTCTCCTTCCTGAATTCTTTCTGGGATGAGACAAAAACCTTCTCAACAGCAAGGAAACCAACAGCCTTACCTGGGAGCTTGTTAGAAACACAGAATCCTGGGCCCCACCCCATTCTCCTGATTCAGAATCTGCTTCAGCAAAGCCCTGCAGCTGACTCATGTGCACAATGAAGTCTGCAAAGCCCTACTACAGATCAGAGGACAGGTAGACCGAAGGGAAAAGGTGTTGGGTGGAGGTTAAAGGATTTCAATCAGTGCCCTGATTTAATGCTGGTTTACCTTTTGGGCTGACAGTAGCTGGCAGAGGGCTGGTTTGTCATGGTTTTCCTGCAAGCAGAGGAACAAGAAGGGTGATGAGGGCTTTTAGAGAAAATACTGGGAGCGCACAGCTTGGCTCTCTCTTCAAGAATCTCACGTTTGCTTAAGAATGAAATCAATGGCTTTCATGACTGGAATCCTCCCTCACGGACAGCCCTCCACCCTTTCAGTGGAGATTTTGAGATAGTCAATCAGGTGCCTGGATAAAGATCACAGCTGACTCTACCAATCATCCTTGAGAAAAAAAATTTACTTTGCCTTAAATTCTCCACCTTCTCCCTCTGAGCTCACTAGAGGATTCATGACTAGAAAAGAACTGATGCTGTTTAGAAAATCTTTGCTGCTGCAAAATATATCCCAGCCCAAGCCAAAAAAAAAAAATGCTGCAATGCTTACTTATCAAATAACCAAAATGTTAACATTGAACTGTGGCTTCACATCGCACTTTCTGTGCACACATCTCACCAGAGAAACAGGAGCAGGGCTGAGCAACCTGAATCTTCCTCCCCTAAGCCTTGTGAAAGAAGAAAGACATTGTTCAGCAAATTAAACAGGTAAACAAGATTTTAAGAAGACCGTTTAAACTGCTTAATAGAACAAATTGTTTTTTAACACTCTTAAGCAGCTGTTGGAATCATCAATTTACATACAAATAACGAATATGCTAATTGCAAAGCTTTCTTTCCTAGTCATTAAAAATAGGTCTCCCTTGGGGCCTTCTAAAAGACAGCTCATTGTTATTCTGATTGTAGTTACTGTCTATACTTAAGTTCTCCTTTAAAAATCTTTCCAATATATGTTTTTGCTAATTGGGGTAGGTCTTCCGTGGTTTTGCAGTTGACTTGGTGAGATTCTAGTCCATAAAAGCAAGTACAAACTTGCAAATAAATTTTAAAATCCATTGTCGTGCAAAATAGTTTAACCAGCATATGAGTTTTTCACCAGGTTTCCCGCATTTACCTAGTTCATCCTACTTATGATGTCTCCTGTAGAAGTAAATATTAAGACCTCAGAGAATTACAGTATCATTGCTTTGGCTCATAATTTCAATTATTACTGATAATCCCTATACTCTCTGAGTGTAATTTATTTTAGTTGTAACCAGTTTCTTTTGGATCCTGAACCTGTGGGGTTTATTAATCTGTGTGACTAATTTGCATTAATATGAATGGGAATGCTGATTATTTCTAAATTATTCATCGCTTATGAATGTTAATCTGAGTACAATTGCTTCCTTGAAAAACATCAAGCCTCGTTTTTCTTTGTTTTGTACATGGGGCAGTTTATACACTTAAATATCACAAGGAGAAGTGAACCCAAGAAAACAGAGGTTAACAGGCACCTCTAGTGAGATGGGGTTGAGGAGAGCTTTCCTCTACCCTTCAAAGCTTGTTTCAGCTGGTCTGATCATCAAATCGACAGAAGACAGATTTACAGGAGAAAAACAAACTTAATTTTGTGTGGACAGACCTCCATATACATGAGGTTCAAAGACGTAAAGGTGAAATAAAGTGTCTCTGTCGTCCTGAGCTGAGGAATGGCAAAGGGCACCCGGGGCTTCAAAGGGGAGGAGGGCTGTTCACAGGATGATAATGCCAACTGAAATAATATCACACAACACGAGCCTTGTGGGTTAAGTTTTATCTGGGGCAAAATGAGGACCACAGCCTGGGGGACAGCATCTCTGATAGCTCTGAGGACCTGCTCCAAAGAGGTGGGCGGGGGGGGGGGAGACTCAGTATTATATATGATTTCAGCGAAGGGGCGACATTCAGTCAAGCACACACTTAGGCTAAGGCTTGATGCTAGTCACGAGGAACGGATGTCACCGTTAATGATTTTAGTGCTTTTTTAGATATGAGGAGATGCAAGCATTTGGGCTCAAAAAAATCTTCTCCTGAAAATATCTAACTATCTGAAGGCCAGTTTAGCCAGTTTTTCCAGACCACAGAGCACCTCATTCCTGACCTCCACCCTTCTCTCCTTTCAGGGAGTGTTGGAGGTCAGCGGTGGCAGCGGCTCGTGATTTAATCCAAGCAGAGTTGGATGGCAAGTGCCAACGTGATCCCATCCTTGTAGAGGCAGGTGGCAAGTGCCAGTTTTTAGTTAACGATAAGAAGAGAAGACAGTGTAATTAGATTTTTGCCCTGCTGTACGGATAAAATTTATCTCTGGTAATAATTCTCATTTGGGGAAAGACCCCCAATTTAAATTCTACTAGGTAGTTAAGGTAGTTTCAGCCCACAGGGTCTTAATTGCCATTAGCTCAAAATAATCCACTTGCAAAGATGGCACATTTCAGGAGGCTCCTTCCAGACCCCTTCAATGGTTACCTCAATTAGGCACAGCATATGACTAGATTCAAAATAACTCAAGAAATAAAAGAAAGTCATCCTGAGTTACATGGTCATAGCATCATCCATTTTTCATCCTTGATTTAGAGCTTTGAGTGAAAAACCCCACAAGTGCTAATAATTTATATTTTAAGAAAATTAACATGGCCTGATTTTTCAGATTCAACTAAGAGTGCTACCAGCTGACCGTGGTGAAGAATTCTGGGCTGTGACTGTAATGTACGTACTTCAATAATTTAGGTGAAATCAATTTTTGGAAATAATTCAAAGCAATGATTAAGGTATTATCCAGTTAAGCACAAACTCTAAGTATGTATTTATAATCTCAAAGTGTATCCTTATAAAATAATCAATAAATAATAAATTGATTTAAAAATATGAGAGAACAAAAAAGATTAAAAAAACTCTTACAATCATTTCTCACTTCACTTATACTAGTAGTTTTCTCCAAAATTGATTCCATATTCAACTCAAGCCCCTTGCAACTCTGTTAATGAGCTCTCCTGCCCCTTTTTTGGGGGTCAAGATTAGAGAAGTTTTCACTGCATTTTAGTTTTCCCTTAAACCAATTAAGTATCTCCTTAGAGCATAAGCTAAACATACTTTCTCTGGATCCTCATCAATTTATATTCTGAAGATTATATTTCTTGCAAACTAACTTTTTAAAATGACTTTCCTTAAAGCGCTCTCTGAATTTCCATTTTCTGGTTTTTGTTTTTCTACCTTTGCTCCTTCTTTAGAAAATAAACTAACATTCAGAGTTGTCTTGTTTCAAGCAATTACAGATATTTTAGTAACAAACTATGCTTCCCTAATTTATCCTCAAAAGGCTCTTCCTTTCCCTTCATACTCCCTTCTCTTTTCTTTCCTTCTTTTTATAAACCTATTTACATATGTGTTCTACAATCACAAATATGTTTATTGAAATTGACTATTAAAAATGAACATTTCAAACCCTGGGCAAGTGTTGCAGAATATTTATCTGTAAATAAACATTGAAACTAAGCATAAAGATGGATTTATCATACAGATATCAGCATAAAGGATATTGGGTAACACAGTGAACAATATCCTGACTTACACGTCTATGAAAGATGTGAAAATATTGTTCAAACAACGGACTGTTCTAGTGACCTTATAAGAACGTTGGTTATACCATTAAATGTTGGCTCAGTAAAACTATTTTGGCTATGGCTGATGTTCTAATTTAATAAAGGGACAAGACTTGAAAAATCTACAGGAAACTAGAAAAGTAAAGCATATAATCTTAAGCAAGTTTTCAAAAAGTTGAGTGAAATCATAATCAAGTTTTCTAATAATTATCTAAAAAGCCAAATAAGAGTAATTAATTGATCTTAGAATCTCTTTTGAAATTATTAACGGAGAAAAATAATCTGCCGCTACTGACGTAGTACCAGCACACTTACCCTATGCACACACACGTGTACGTGCAGCGTGAATATAAATGTACAGAAACCGCAGAGCGGTACACAGATGTGTACTCCTGTCAGAATTAATACGATAAACAGTGTCTTTTCATGCAACTAAAAATGAGGACAAAATAAAGGGAGGAAAAAATTATATTCTCCCCAGCAAGCTGAGGTTAATAATGGGCGTTAAGAGGAGCAGGAAGACATTTTCAAAAAAGCAGCACGAAGTCTGATCAGCCTGGCCTTTGACTGCTGATGGTACATCCTTTGTAATTTTGTGTCCTTCATCTCTACCTGCAAAATAGACTTCTACAGCTACCTTCGTTTCAGTGTTCAAGCCTGCCAGAAAACTCCATGACTCCTTTTGACACAGTAGAATTGTTCCCTATTCCTTCTCCACAGGGGTCACCAGTATGGCGAACAATTATGAATCTTAAGGTGAAAACAGGATAATCCGTGCAGAGCTGAGCACTTTTGACCTCAAGGGATTATTGATTTGTGTGGTGACTTTTGCCCTTGGTAAATCTCAACTTTCAACGGTGTGCAATTTTGTAAGTGTAAGCCAAACTCCTGGGGACTTTCTTCCATTAAATACATACTCTATTGGGAAGCTTGTCTGTCTCCATAAGACTTCGCTGTAGACAAAATGAGATTTTGAAAAAATAAATACGCTAAAATGATGGGCTAATGTCAAGGTCAAGCTACCTTTAGATTAGCCTCACATTTAGTTTTTGTGAAAATTAGAAACCAAATTTTTATTATGCATAGTCACATAATACTCTAATAAAACAGTTTCTCAATCTTGTTACAACTAATATATTGAGTTGGATCATTTTTTTCCCATGGGGAGCTGTCCTGAGAATCATGGGATATTTAGCAGCGTCTTTAGACTACACCCACCAGATGCAAATAGCACCCCAGTCTCCAGTTGCAATGACCAAAAATGTCCTCAGAGAGCCTCAGATATTCTCTGGGAGCAAATCACCTTTTGGTTGGGAACCACTGCTCTAAAATAGTCTGTGACATCTCTCACAAGCCACCCAGAAAATCATTATACCTGGATATTCTGTTCATCTGATCCAGGGTCCTTCATTGGACAAGTTTTTTTTACACCAAGCCTCAGTTTCCCCATTTGTACAACACCCAAGTAATCCTCAGTTCTTCTGGCCTGAACTTATCTCTTCTGCTGCTGATGTTCAGTGGGTTCAGGATGGTTCCTTCAGGACAGCTGCTGCGGGGGCTGCACATTTCCAGTCGTCATCATCTCCTGGCATCCATACACCTCCAGCAGCCCCAGTCTAGCTCTCCTTCCTTCTTCTATTTTTAAATCTGCTGATCCTCCCAGTCAATGAACATGGATCACCAGTAGCTCAGTATATCAGTTAAGGTAATGCTCGTTGCTGTAATAAATAAAACTTTAAATCTCAGTGTCTTATTAAAAATAAGTTTGTTTTTCATGCACATCATTGTCCATTCACATGTATGTTTCTGTTTGGGTACCTGCCATGTGATCCAGGGCACTCAGATTCCTTCCATTTTGTGGTCGGTCCCATTCTCCTCTAGGTCGCTGGAGGGCTTGCTTTTGAAATGATGACTTGGCAAAGAAACCGTGGGGGAGATACACTCATATCATATCTCAGCTCAAAAGTGTCATATAAAGCCCATTCTTATCCCATTTTCCAGAATTCAGTCCCTGCCCACATCTAACTGTAAGTCATGTCAGGAAATAAGAGTCTAGCTGTGTAGCCATTTGAAAAAACAGAACAAAACAAAACTGGTTTTGGTAATAGCCTCTGCCGAATCCAGTTCATTTGGTCCTCTAGCTTTCTTCCTGCTCTATGTGGTTTTTGGCTATGTCTGGAAACCAGAGTCGGCTCCATCAAAGTTCTTCTCCTTGATGACACAGATTCCCTTGCTCCAAGGAACATCTCCTATACTAGCTCATCAGTTTTTTTCTGGTCTAAACTGGAGTCATTCCCAGGGTCTCCTTTTTCCCCACTGTCCCCAAGCTGCATTCCACCCAAAGCAATGGCTGCTGGGACTGGTGGCTCTAGGTTCACTGCATGCTCCCCAGTGTTAGCTGGTCCCTTAGTGCCACTTGATAACGCATATCCATTGTGGTCTGTGGCTGGGAATCCTTCTGTTTCTCTCACATCGTTTTCATGACAATTTTTGCCAACTTTCTTTATTTTCCTTAAGCCAAAATCCTCCTTGCCTTGGGTTTCTTGACATATGATATCTCATCCTACTTTACTTTTAAGCCAAAGATTACTAAAAGGAATACTTTTACCCAATCTTTTCTTTTCTCCTATGCCTTGTTGTGGCTCTTCCATGTTTTTTCCTTTTTCTTTGTTGGAAGAAGAAGTGTTGCTCTTTGGGAGACCATACTCTATAAAACTGACGCATCACTGAATACTTGCTAGGACAACTTCTCTCAATTGACCCCACTCTCTCAGGCGTCCAATGATTCTTCCATATATGTTGTGGATTGAATGAACAGTGATGTATGTGGCAAACTCCTAGAGTGAAAAACCTACTGGTTTTCCTTTTTACTACTGATCTTTACTGAAATTCCTGAAATTGTGGTCTCCTTCCAATTTAATAAAAATCTCTTAAAGATCCCCAGACTTCATAAAAGATTGATGATTTTTCAAATCTAGAGATTTTTCCTCAGTTCACATACATCTATCTATAGAATTGGCTCTATAAACTATCTACCTCTTGTTTCTTGAAATTCTTGTAACTCTCAACTCTGTCCTCAAGATGAAGATGATTTTCTTCATGCATTGTTTCCAATTTTTCTTCTAACTTTGGGCATTTCTCATAGTTTCAGTCTTTATTTCTCCATTTCATTTCTTTCCTTTTTGCTTTTTAAATCTTTTTCTCAAAGAATAATTTTTATAGCACAAAAGCATCTATGCCAATGTCGCTCAGATTTGAACTTGAGCTTCCTATCACGGTCCAGCACCATCTTCCACTGCTGATAACCTGCCTCCATGGAAAACAAGTGAATACATAATAAATTATGGGGCACCTGCCTTCCATTCTGACTTCTATTCACCCAACTTTAGACTTTTATACCTTGATTATTATCTTGTTAAAACAGCTTTAATTTCAACTATAATTTGTTTATGTACAAATATCAGAAATTAAACATGAGAAAAAATAATATTCATCTCTAATGCCATCAGCCAGATGGAGCTACAGTTAATGTTCTGTTGCACAGAGTAGACATTACACATGTTTATTTTGGTATCATGTTCTGCACATTGTTTGTAAACCTGTTTTTTTACTTCATATATGATGAATATTTTTCCTTCTCCATAGATACATTTATATCCTTTTTAGTGGCTGTATACTTTTCCATAATTTAATTAAGCATTGTCTAGAGAATACTACAATTCACAGAGTAGACAAATCCTTGCTCAAAACTTTAGTTTTTCTATAGGATACATTCCTGGAAGTGAAAGTGCTGATTCAAAGATGTTGTAGATGTTTAAGGAGTTTGACCAATCAGCATTGCTCAGAGGGTGTGTCCTTGGCTTTGTGCATCAATTGAGTCAGTATCCAGAGGTTCTGGATATGTTCCAAGCCCTGTACTCCTATTTCTCTTGTCTCTCACCCTCTTACCATTTTCCATTCTAGTAGGTTAATCTTGCTTAAACCTTATTTGCATCTGTCATCTCCCTGCTTGGAAACCTCCCAAGTACACTCAAGCCTTATGGCCAAAGATGAATTCTCTAGACTGCCAGTCAACCTCTGCCTCCTTCCACGCACATGCTCCTGTGCACAAGTGAGTGCATGCGTGAGTGTGCACACAACACACACACACACACACACACAGAGTCTCAGCCTTCTTTTCCAACAAGACTTCCTCTGTGCTGCAGTGTGACTCTTCTACACCTCTCTCAGCTGATGTCCTGTCCCCCCTGGCATTCCACACTCATTCCTGATTCTGTATTTTTCCATCCCACCCACCATCCTTTCAAAGAGCCAAGAAGGCATTGCAAGTGTCCTTTTCCAAAAACATTCTATCCCAGGGGTATCTTTTCTCCTTAAACCCTGATTAGTCCTGTCTTTGCCACAGTTTCCCCACCTATTTAACCACCACTTAATGTTATCCTGGGGTTCAAGTATACGAAGCTTCTCCTAGGTGGGATTGAAATAATTTCCACTTCTCATTCTCCTGAACAGAACGCCACGCACTCTATTCTATAGCCCACAAAGGTATCCAACATTTATCATGCGGTATTTACTGTATTTGGTTTTGGGGACGCAATGATAACTAAATTAGCTATGGTCTCTTCACCACAGGGACAATCCAAGAGTGTGCTGTTTTTGCTTTCCAGACCTTTCCATTTAAACATACCTTAAATATATTTTCCCCACAAGCTCAATTATGGGCTGCTGTCACTCTGCCCCTTTCTCAAAACTGTTTTCTGATAAACTTATTTCACAAACAGGTAAGAACCTAGAATAAGCACAGCTCAATCCATTAATTATGACATTTAATTTTGCTTTATCTGGCCCATCCAGTGTAATAAATAGAATTGCAGCGTATTCCAAGAGTTACGGGATGGTGAGGACAGTTTCTGATTTCACAGGCAGTTTCTCAAAGTCAATTCTGTGGCTGTCTGTGGCAAGGGTTATTGAATTAAAAAAAAAATACATACCACATCTTCTTATATTCTAATTTGCTAGTGGGAAATAAGATTTACAAAATGAAAGTAAATATATTTTATGCAAAGACATACAAAAGTAAAGGAATTAGGAATACAGCTGTGGAGGAGTCATACCCTGAACAGCAAAAACAATGCAAATATGATAGTCTTTATTCCTAGTCTCCAAAATACTCGAATGGATTCAATTTGGATGATGTCTCAGCTCTGAAAAGTCCTTTGATTAAGAAAACTGAAAATCCCCACCCTTGGATGGGTGCTATTAGATTCTACCCTGCACTCTGAAATATACCATTTTATCATGATCTTAAATTTAAACTTTAAGAAAATATCTTTATATTTAAGAGAATACTTTAATGAAGGTGTAAGTTCTGAGGTCTCTCTGGGTCAGTAATTTCCCTAAGTACCAAAATATCGAAGAACATGAGAAGGAAAAGTTGTGGGGGAAATTGGAAGATTTTATACATTCATTTATAACATATCAGTCACAGGGAAAGAGCTGGGAAATCTCACAAGTAAAAGGATTAGGCAAAAATCCAACTAGAAATATAAGTGATCAAGATGTTTTCTTTAGCTAGTCTAATAGTAAACTCACGTTCAAGACACTAGGAGATAGAAAACAAGTAGAGTGTTTAATAAAAGAAGAAAGAAAAGAAACAACAATAATGATTTATTTGCAAGTTCCAAGGGACTTAATGAAAAATTTTCTTGTGCATAATGAGATGTTCTTTCTAATCAAGATAATCTAAGAAAAAAATGTGAGAATTGAGACAATGAATGAATTTTTTTTTTTAGTTTCAACACTTTATGCCTGAAATTTAAATGATACATTTTAAACTGGTAAAGACAGATTTTTAAAAGTGGGATTGTTATATCCTTTTAATTTAATTTACTGGAAAGTCAGAAAATTCTGAAAGCACATAGGCAAAATTTAATCATGTATCTAATTATAATATATAACCATGTAAATATATATACATTTACAAAAAGTAGGTGTCTCTACCCTACTTAGGCATAAGGAAAATTTTGTGCTCATATAATTGCTACATCTCTGTGTTTGCTCTCAATGTCTGGAATATTCTAGGGTGCTCTGAAGTTTTCAGAAGTTTCTGTACAACTTTTATTATTACGCCCCTTGAACGTCAGTTTCACTTTATCTTCCCAGTTCACGTGTTTCCAACACACAAGATAACCCTGACCTCCTGTTGGAAGTCACATGTGTATCATCACTGACTGGCTTTCAGTGGATTATGAATCCAAAAATGGCTCTGCACATCTATTTATGTTGTTGATTTCTTTGTTAAGCGGAGGTACAACTTTTTGCTAAATGATACATTTTGTTTTCAACCTAAGATAGTGTTCTTTTGGCAATAAGGCTTTTAGAAGTACTACTTTAGACCTCAAAACCCTTACCATTGAGTGCAAAGAATTGGAATTTGGAGGAACTTTCTAGGGGTGAAGCTGTGGGTCACTGCAGTTGAAGATTCTCAGGAAGATGCCACAGCACCATCTGAAAATGATGCTTAATTAAAGGATATTTTACCATGAAGATGTTGGAACCAGATTAGTAGTTTATCTTACCTTTATTATTTCTCTGTGGATCTCAGATTCAGACCTCAGAGTCCTCAGTTAATAGTAAATAGTAATCATCATCCACTCAAGGGTCCTCTTTTTCTTACTTCATTTTATTTCATTTGGTCTTATGCTTCCCCCACAATTCTCATCTCCTTTTTATTGCCTCAAATGAAAACTCACTCAACTGTATTTATCCTTAAACATGCATGTATGCTTATAAAACGCGTAGACTTTCTGAGTATATGTGTTTTAAATGTGCACGAATTGTGTCATGTATTAATCTCATTTTAGTTTCCTGCTGAGACATTTGACACTGTTTACAACTGATGCGTGTTACGTCTAGTTCATATTTAATGATTTTATTTTATATTAATTTTTTTATTGAAGTATGTAGTTGATTTACAATATTATGTTTCAGGTGTACAATATAGTGGTTCAAAATTTTTATAGATTGTACTTCGTGTAAAGTTGTAACTAAATAATGGCTATATTTCCCTGTGCTGTGCAATATATCCTGTTGTTTATTTATTTTATACATAGTTTGTATCTCTTTGTCCCATATCCCTCTCTTGCCCCTCCCCTCTTTCATCTCCCCACTGGTAACCGCTGGTTTGTTCTCTATATCTGAGTCTGTTTCTGTTTTGTTATATACATTTGTATGTTTTAATTTTTTGATTCCACATATAAATATTTGTCTTTCTGTGTATGACTTATTCACCAAGTGTAATACTTTCTATGTCCATCCACATTGTTAAGAATGCAGAATTTCATTTTTTTTTATTGGCTAAGTAGTATTTCCTTTTGTACGTGTGTGTCTGTATATGCATTATATATCACATCTTCTTTATCCATATGGTTGTTTCCATCTTTTGGCTATAGCAAATAATGCTGCTATGAATAGTGAGTGTATGTATCTTTTTAAATTAGTGTTTTTGTTTTTTCCCTCATATATATCCAGGAATGGGATGGCTGGATTAAAATGTAGTTCTGTTTTCAGTTTTTTGAGGAAACTCCATACTATTTTTCCACAGTGGCTGCACCAATTTACATTCCCACCAAGAGTGTACAAGGGTTCCCTTTTCTCTACATTTTCTCCAACATTTGCTATTTGTAGACTTTTTGCTGATAGCCATTCTGATAGGTGTGAGGCGATAGCTCATTGTGGTTTTGATTTGCACTTCTCTGATGATTAGTGACGTTGAGCATCTTTTCCTGTGCCTGTTGGCCATTTGTATGTCCTCTTTGGCAAATGTCTATTCAAGTCTTCTTCCCATTTTTCGGTTGGGTTGTTTGTTTTTTTTTGATACTGAGTTGCATGAGCTGTTTGTGTATTTTGGATATTAACCCTTTGTCAGTTGCATCATTTACAAACATTTTCTCCCATTCCATAGGTTATCTTTTCATTTTGTCAGTGGTTTCCTTTGTTGTGCAAAAGCTTTTAAGTTTAATTAGGTCCAATTTGTGTATTTTTGCTTTTATTTCTTTTGTCTTAGGAGACAGATCCCCAAAAATATTGCTATAATTTATGTCAAAGAGTGTTCTGCCTATGATCTATTCTTAGAATTTTATGGTTTCAGGCCTTACGTTTGTACATTTAATCCATTTTGAGTTTATTTTTGTATATGATATGAGATAATGGTCTAATTTCCTTGATTTACATGCAGCTGTCCAGTTTTCTCAGCACCACTCATTGAGGAGACTGTCTTTTCTCCATTGCACATCCTTGCCTCCTTTGTCGTAGATTAATTGGCTGTAGGTGCGTGGGCGTATTTCTGGGCTCTCTGTTCTGTGCCATTGGTCTACGTGTCTGTTCCTGTGCTAGTGCCATACTATTTTGATTACTGCAGGCTTGTTGTGTAGTCTGAAGTCAAGGAGTGTGATAACTCCAGCTTTTTTTCTTTTTTTCTCAAGATTGCTTTGGGAATTGGGGGTCTTTTGTGTTTCCATATAAATTTTAGGATTATTTGTTCTAGCTTCATAATTAGTGATTTTAAACTCTTCTTTTTGGCTTTTGAATCTTTGTTAAAAAGGAATTTTATCAGACAGGACAGACAGATGAAAGTAGGGCTTTGACTAAAGAAGGTGGGTGGGGGCTTGGAACCCCTCTCAAACTGCTTGGTCTTACCCCATCCCTTAAAGCAGTCCCAGAAACACCTCTTCTGAACTGGTGCTCTTTGGAAAGCAAGGTGGGAACTCTTGGACTAGATTTTTCCAAATCACACCCCCTCCCCCTTTCCTTTTCCAAGTTCTATCCTACAGAATGTAGTGTATCCTTTACCAGTTTATCTGACCTCCATCATGCCAAACTACCTATGTGAGCAAGGTGTTGTTTTGCTGTCTTCAATGTGTTCACTTGGTCCTCTATGCACATTTTTAGGGAGTGAGTGGGCAAGGCCCTTACGTCAGTTAACAAAGAGAGATGCTGTGGTTACGTAGACAGTTTCTGCAACAGGCTAATACACTGCTTTGGAAAACCTATTCTAGGTTACCTCCCCTATATATATAATGAAAAGCTCCTTCATTCTTTTTTTAAATGAAAGAGATAAAGAAAGTTAGTACCTCATGCAATATTACATAGAATTGAATCTTAATAACATTTTTTGAGAACTTCAGCACCAAGCATATGTATATAAATAATATTTAAGAGAAAGTCTTTTGGCAATGCGTTCACAGTTTTCTGCATTCTTACACAGAGTGTCCTGAAGAGAAATATGGACAAACTGCTCTCCGTGCTGTGAGACCTCTGGGGCTGTCCACTCCTGCACTAAATAGCCCCAGGCTACCAGGATTTAGAATTAGTAGCGCTTCCTTCATGATTTTTTTTTTTTTTATTGCTTCTTTCTGTCTTTCTTTCTGATACTTCTGGCTAATGTCAGTTTGTCTGTCATTGTCAGCCAGTCCTTCCTTCCTCCTCTTAATTGCCATTTCTAGCCTGCTGTGAATGAGAAACCAGATAAGCGAGCTTTTAAAAATTGGCTCCGAACTGCAGAATTCTGCCTGAAGGCCCTAGTGCCTCCCGAATAAATTGCACCAGATTCAATGTTTTGATTTTGCAGAAGTTCTTTTGGAGGCTTGGAGGTTTTTTCCACTTAACTTTCTGGTTCTTGTGTCTCTCGGAGAGTTGGGTTGCTAGGCGAGGTCTGGGGACTGAGTCAGCTCCCTGTGTTTGTCTTTGTAGGACGTAAACATCCAGCTCCTTCCCCTTCTCCTTCCCTTTAAGTGGGATTAGTTTGGCTTGAAGAGCCAGACTTTTTTTTTTTTTAAGAGTATTTTTGGTTTATTTAAAAAGTCAGGCTGATTCCTGAATAGGTCTCAGATTTACTCATGGGTATTACTTCTCTCATGATAACTGAAAAAAATCCAACCATAAGAAATCTGCCTTCTCTCATTGGTTCAAATCTATGCAGATATTTTATTATTTCTTTGTATATGCCAGCTATCTTAAACAAACATCTTTCAGAAGGTGAAGAAAGACTTTTTTGATGATCTTACAATGCCATGAGGTGAATTTGCCTATTAGTATTTTTAATGGCAGGTCTTCTAATAGCAAGGATTTGCCTGAATTCAGTGCCACCTTAGAGAACATGGTTCAATGTATAGTGTATCTCAGTGTTAGAGAACATGTGACAATTCCTGTGCCTAAGTGGGATTCCATCTTATTCCTTTAAATAACATCCTGCCATGGTCTACAAGAAAAGATGGCTATATAAATGTTCTCAAGCTCCAGCTAAAATGTAGTGATGCTACCATGAAATTACCAGTATCGACACATCATTCATTCTTTTTTCCTCCTGATCTGAGCAACAACCACAGGTTTCAAACAGAGTCCATGCCCCTAAATGTTTGGTTGTTGCTTCTTTTTACCATCTCCAAACTATTTGTTGGTTCTACTTTGCTTTGAAGCCCTTTATTGGTCCCATTCCAGGGTGAGCTATTGGAATAAAAAGGTGAGAATAATTCTCCATAAGTCCCATCAGAAAGGAGTAAGACAGTGGAACCTCATGCGGTTGTTCAGAAAGGACATACTAGGTGGAAGTATCTGTACTAGTGGCAAGAGTCCATGACACATGTTAAATGAAAAATGATGATTGCAAAGTAGTAGTATGATATTATGATCGCACATCTGTACAGTATCAACGGCACGTAGGAACAACAATGTAACAATGCATGGGAATGTGTCTGGGAGAAAAATCACCTACTATCAAAAGTGCTACGATTGGGAAAGGTGGAACCAAGAGAGAGGGGTTGGAGGAATACATAATGTTACATTGTATGACTTTATAAAATAACCAGGCATCACATTTGTAGTAAAATAGTGCCAGTTTTGGGTTACTTTATAGACAAGGCTGGAGAAGCTGAGTGATGGATTTCTCTGTGTGCATAAAGAAGGAGGGCAGGGAAAGGACGGGTTCTCCTGGCCAGGTCACTGTGTTCTCTAGGTCTGCACTGAGCCTATCCAGCTGCCTGCAGTTCAATGATAGGATTGAAGGACTGACTTTCTGTCACCCTTCAGATCATTGACAATAACTGCACTGACCTTCTGATTGGCTCAGGAGGATTTCTCACAGAGCTGCGCTGACCCAGTTCTCTCTAGTCATTTTCTGACAGCAGCTGAGTTGCTTGTATTTAACTGGATTGGAGAGATGAAAGGAGTGGAGTTACATATTTAGAACCACGTCTGCCCAGAGATGCACTCCCTGCCGGCGTGTGTGGGCCCGGGTTAGCCTCAGGATGACCACTGGGAAGTGGTCCCAAGTCAGTTTTCAGACATAATCTTTGAATATTATAGTCTGCAAAATTGAGGTCCCAGATGACAAGACATCACCATTACCATGAGCTGTTTTCACAATTTTGAATATAAAAAATTTCTCTAACTCGTTTATTTCAGAGAGGAAGGAGAGTGTGTCTGACCCCATCTGTGTGTTGAACACAAGAGAATAAGCAAAGCGTCCTCATGACAAATGCAAAGAACAGAAGTGTTTTTGACTTTAGAATCAAAGTTAAATGGTCAGCTAAAAAAAATGCTCTTTAAATTTTCTCAGTGTAAAAAAAAAATGGATTGTAGGTACGCAGGAATTTTCATATAATAGCAATAAGAGAATACAGCTCTCTTGGAGCTCAAACAGGGAGCACTGATCAAAAATGAAAATTAGCATGCTTCATTGTCCCAGACATCTATTGCTACATTTAACAAGTCAAAACTTAGTGGTTAAAAGTTTACTATTATTTCTCATGGCTCAGCTAAAGGGGTCCTTCTTGCGGCCGTTGTCAGATGGCAGCTCGGGCTGTAATTATTCAACAGCTTGACTGGGTTGGGCATCCAAGATGGCATTTTCGCTCATAACACGTGAGGTGCCTCTGCTTAAATATCTGGAACAGATGTGGTTGAGGGTCTCTCTCTCTCTACCCACATGACATGTCCCAGTTAGTTTAGGCTTCCCCACAACATGGGGTTCTCAGGGCAGTCAAATGTCTGACACAAGGACAGACCTTCCCCAGGTGGAAACGGCAAGGCTTCTTATGACCTGGTGGTGGATGTTCAAGAACATAATTTCTACTTCGTTCTATTGGTCAAATAAATAAGACCAGCTCATTTTCAAGGAGACAGGAACTAGATTCTACCTAACTGATGTGAGGAGCAGCGTGAGCTGACAGGGATGTAAGGAATCGCAGTGGCCATCTCAGAGACGACTCACCACTCCTGTGCATGAGCAATTTGTGTCTTTCTCATCATCCTGTACTCAAGAAGACTTGCAGAAGAATAGTCATTGCAGCATTGTTTATATTCCCTCCCCCAAGTTAACTTAGATATCCATCAGTAGGTGGATGCATAAACAAACTGTGGTAAACTCATGTTAATACCAAAAGGAGTGCACTAAATCTGTATAAAGTAACATCAACATATCTCCAATATTCATTATTCAGGAAAAAGAACTTTTAGAATTATATGTACAGTACAGCACTGTTTATGTAACGCTACATAATTTTCAAGAAATCTCACTTTAAAACACATAATTAGTATATTCAGAAGCAAGGACAGATGTTCTGGAAGGAGACGTGCCACCAGCTGGGCTGTTTGGTAATATAGGATGATTGGAATTGTTGCTACGGAGGGATTTAGCCTTATATTCATGTCTGTGTTTATTTTGGAAAGAAAATCAGTTTTTACTTGACCAAGTAAAAATTAATTAAGAACACACAAAGTGCATTTGAGTAATTTAAGTGCTGAAGCCCATGTATACTCAATGGCATGTACTGGGAAAACTAACTTTCTTTGGTAAGGAGTTTTTGCAGATTTAGAAAGGTAGACATGTACACAATGGTAGAAATGAACAATGCCCTCTTTGCACATGCGGAAGTGGATTTTCTGTAAAGTGATGTACACTGCTTTGTGAACCACCAGGCCAGTATCCAGCTGAGGAGAAGTTAAGACAGAGTGCTTTAACATGTTTCCATGGCTTAGATCTAGGTACATCTTTTTCAAGCAGTCCACAAAAAGAGAAAAAAGAAAAAAAAAAAAAAAAAAAAAAAAAAAGAAAAGGTACTGCAACTGCCACAGAGGGAGAGACATTGGCTTCTCATTTTCCTCCACTTTTCCTGCCTCCAACTGTGTCTTTCTCCACATCGCCCACCCAAATCCAAATGTCCACCAATGTTTAGAGGCCTCATAATTGGCCTGAAATCCAGGCAACTGTAGGTGAAATGTAAAAGGGTTTTGATTCTACTTTCCCTTTTCCTTCTATTCCCCATTAGACCCTGCTGGGATTCTTACAACAAAACATACTTTTCAGAAAGCCAGCCAGCTCTGACCCAGTCCATTTCTTCTCACAACGCCCTGCTTTGGATCTGGGAGTATGCCTTTTCAGATCTATTGTCCTCTCTTCTTCTCCCTTTTCTGTCCATGGGCTGATATAAATGGGTTTTATCACAGTGTTCGCATATCATCTGGATTCTAATTGGGTTTGATCAATGGGGAGGCTCAGCCCAAAGTCAGAGAAAAGGAGGGGAGTGTGGCCCACGTATTAAATCTTTCCATGGAAAATTGCCTTGGGCTGTCTGTGTCCATCAACCGAAGGTCACTCCAAGGACAGCTTTCTCTACAGTATTTAAATCTTCCCCATTTCTTTTTTCTGTCCTAAGGGTGGTAATGACTTGGCTGCATTATCCCTTGGTGTTATCCTACCCTTACAGCTCTGTCATAGCCTCTTACAAACCCTCCACACACTGTCCCGTTTTATGTCCAGTTCTGAGCGTGCCATTTGTTTTCTGCTGGGATCTGACTGATCTATGGGGTATGCGTGAGGTGGAGGAGACCGTTCCTCTTTTAGCCCAAAACATTCATTTTTTTTTCCAGCATGATAAAGACCATGACATCTTTGGAGCACGATGGTGGACACTGTAGGAGAGACGAGTTGACTTAGCATAACATAGTAAGTACCTAAAAGTTCGGTGTGAGTGGCTGGAGGAGACTGAAACATTGACAACCTGTCTGGAGTGTTACAGAAACAGGAGATGCCAATATATCTGAAGAAGAAAATGAAAGTTTAAAGATATTCTGTCAAAAGGCAGCATTCACCCACCCCAACTGCCTGTATTACTAATTTTCTCTTTATTATGGGATGTATGTTGATGAGATGGCTGGTAGGTGGAGAAGGGCATGATGAATCTGTTGAGTTCATTCATCAGTCAGAGCCACCTTCTCTGAGCTGGCTTGACACAGGGCATAATCTCTTCAGTTGTCTACCATGTCCCATAAAGTTAATTATATATGGAAAGAGTTTACAAGTCAGGCTGATTTTTGTTTGTACGTGTTTACATGGAGTTTTAGAGAGACAATAAGGAAGTGAGTGAGGGCAGTGGATGCCTGGTACTTTTTTTTTTTTTAACCTTCTTAACAGACAAAAATGTCCTGGCTTATGGAATTCCTATTTTATAAATAACACCAGGAAAGTATGAGATAATTTCCAGCAAGAGTCTACTTCCTCATGGAAATTGAGATTGTTCAGAGATCAATGCACTAGTATTGACTGAAATAATTAATGATAATAATAATAAAATAATAATAATAAAGATGAATAGCTAGCATCTGCTAAGCATCCTGCTATTTTAGAATTTTTTCCTGTCAAGTAACAGAATAGTCAAATAAAATGGCTTAAAAATAAGGACATTGAGTTTGCTCAGATACTAAAATGTCTACAGGAAAGTGGTTTCAGAGTTGGTTAATATAGCAACTCAAAGTCGTCAAGTTCCTTGAGTTGGTTTCTCTGTTACTCCCTTAGCTTTCCCTTCATGGTAGCAAGATATAGGGCACAGCTCAAAAAACAGTGTCCATGGGAGACAAAAGGGGGACAGTCTTTTTCCTCCTGAGTCTCTCTTTTATCGAAGAAGAAAATCCAAGAAACCCCTCAGAGTTTTGTTAGGTGGGACTGAGCCTTCAGCCTAGTCCTAAACCTGTCATTGTCAAAAGAGGTCCCTATCTGGGTGTAAAGGATGGGCTCACCTTCTCTAAACACACTGCTGCCCCATACTGGTGTAACATCTAGCATTTACTAGGTAATCAGCATTTTGTCTGCACTAACTCCTCCTATGGGTCAAGTATGTGGATAAGCATTTAATCTTTTAATCCTGTCCACAATCCAATAAGGTCTATATTATTTGCCACATATGAGGGAATTGAGGCATCAGGAGACTGCATGGCTCACCCAGGATCATAACGCTAGTAAGTAATGGAGTAGAGAATCATTCACTCATCAGGCACCTATTATACATCTGCTGTGTGCAGTGAGGATGTGAAGCTAAATCAAGGACAGCCCCTGTTCTCCCGGTGCTCATATGGGACAGCAAAGTAATAATGGCATTGTAGATGGTCAGGGCAGTGTCATGTCTGTCAGTGGTGCCAAAGAGGGGGTCATTAACTCTGCATGAGTGCGTCTGGAGAGGATTCCCAGGAAGACTGACCCTAACAGGGCAGATCCACCAAAGTCCACACAGAAAAATGGGCCGGAGCAGAAAGGGCACTTCAGGCCAAGGAAGAGCATTGGAAAGGTGTTGCTCACCATAGGAAAGAATGTAGCTTTTCTATTTCTCAAGATTTCCAGCATTAATGGGAAATTGTGTTTCTCAAGGAATTAGAGCAGCCAAAAGACACAATGATCCCAAACCAATTTATAAATGTGCTTTTGCACCTTTGGTGAAACGACTGCTTCCAAACACGTTAAAAGTAACCTTTCTCAGGTTTGCATCTAAAAAAGTTCAAAGAAAGGGAAAACTTTCCTAGAATGACTCTTTAGACAGATCCAGGCTGTTTTCAGAGAGCAAAATAATTAGTTGTAAACTCCAAATGACAAAAAATTTTATCGTTTCCTTCATGGAGTAGATTTCCTAGAAGAGGAAATTCTGATTTTTCTCCCAGTTGATTTGAGAGGGACTGACTAGGGAGTGTGATTAGGGAGTTGGAGGAAAGGTAAGGAAAGGTAAAGACTGATTTAAAAAGAACCGAGAAGACATTTTCAACTAAGATAATTTCAAGAGCATTAAATGAGCCTTCTTCAGCAGGATTTAGAAGACCATTGCATTTCTTTTATAAGAAGTAATACCCCTCAGAGATGAAAATCTTTTGGTAAAACACTATAAATCACTACAAGGAACAATAGCAGTTCCCTTCTTAACTTTATGTTTTACAGAATGTTCTGTGTGATAACCTTTGCCTTTTCTGTACTAGAGTTAATGACTCTTAAATTTCTGCCATATCACTCTGTCCCCCTTGCCAGCCCTTCCTACCATTTTTTTGCCCCAGCCCATCCTGTAGACGGGCCAAAAGCATCTAGTGTGTATTGGCTGGAAGCCTTCATTTGGCAAGTTTGATCTCGGAGCATGAGCAACCGGAAGAATCCAAGGAGCCAGTGGTCGTGGGGTGGAGGAAGGATCAGGGATTAGAACTCTGGCAAGCACTTTTTATTATAATAAACAGATATAATCCAGCTAGTAATTTATTGACAAATGAACTTTATTTATTTTGCATTGTTGTGTGTGTGTGTGTGTGTGTGTGTGTGTTTTGGGGATAACAGATTTGGAGCTGGCTATTGAAAATCGCCCCCCTCCATCTTTCTTGAGTGCTCTGTCCTTACTGAGATGCCATCCAGCCAAGGAGGCCTGAAGCCATCACCAAATGAGAACACAACTGATTTCCTATCGCAAGTCATCACTAATACTGTCATATATCTAAATAAAATGGACACGCTTTAAGTCCAACCGGAAAATAGTCAGTCACGAAGGACAGATTAGGTATAA
This sequence comes from Camelus bactrianus, assembly GCF_048773025.1. Lineage (NCBI taxonomy): Eukaryota > Metazoa > Chordata > Mammalia > Artiodactyla > Camelidae > Camelus > Camelus bactrianus. The sequence goes on along the minus strand of NC_133539.1, from coordinate 111,883,118 downwards.
CACAGGAGCAGGAAAGAATGTCTGAGCTGCAGTTTCAGTACATCCCAACCCCATGAAGATACAAATTATTTAAGAGAACATTTATAATTTAATAGCAATATAGTCGGGGATCCTGAAAAAATAAATTCTATTTCCTTCATTGAAATGACAATGACATATATTCAGGTTCTTTTTTTGTTCAACACAGAACCCTTTACTGAAAATACGGTAATTGTGAGATGTGGCAGGTTTGCACTAGTTTATCCTGTCTGTCATATGGATTGAATAAGGGAGATACATCCTAATGCAAAAATTAACTTAATAATCATGATATTCAATAATGAGTGTTATAATCTTTCCTCAATAAATGTGGGTAATACCTTGATTTGATTTTAGAATGAGCAGTCTCATCTCAGGGGTGCTGGCACCGTTGGCCTTGGCCAGATATATTCAAAAAGCTAGTGGTGGCAATATTTCTGGCACCCTGTTGCTTTTACCATACCTCTGCGGAATTTAATTCAGCCCAAATTAATTAGCGTCTGGGGTTCACGGTGTAGTAATGATGAGTGCTCACTGGAAACACTATTTGTTCTGTAATTTCTGTTCTGATCTCTTCTGCTTACCTGTGCAGCAATCCATAAGCAACTGGGTAGTTTCTGAGATAGAGCAGTATCTTTACTGGCATTTAAGCACCACAGAAGACCAGATATGAAAAAACATCTTCAGTGTCTCATGGACCTCTAATTCCATCATGCAAACAAGAAACATTTAGAGACCAAAATAGTACATAATAAAATGCCAAATGTAGACTGTGTAGGACTTCTAGAATTCGGAGAAAGGAGAAATTCATGTAGGCTGAAACAGCTTCTTGAAGAAGAGGGTATTGAATTATCTTTTTTAAACCGATGAGAAATTGGAGTAGAAAGAAAGTAGAAACTTGGTGAGGAAAAAGGATGGCAGTGACCAGAAGAGGGGCATGAAAAGTCAGATCTTGCTGGAGACTGAGCTGAACCTCTGAGTTCCAGCACCAAAGTCTGAGCCCGCACAGCACAGGCTGACTCACTCTAGGCTGTTATCCCACCTCTTTGGGGTTGTGGCCCTGAGCTCTCTTCCTTCTGTTGTTGCAGAAGATAAATATCTCTGGTCCTCTCGAAGGGCCAGTTCACTGGGCTCTGGAGTGCATCTCTATCACTTTCTTAAAGAGTCACTTCCCCAGCAATACCACCTGTCCCCTTCATAACCAGAGTATCCTGCCGTATTGAATTCTTCCTCTATATACAAACATGCTCTCATCTCAAGACTCTCTCTCTAATTCCATTTTCAGAATCTGTTTTCTTCTTCCACTTCAATTTTTAAATTTTACTAAATCATGAGAAATCATAGGTTTGTTTTTACAACAAGGCTTGGAAGCTTGTCTCAAGGACCATATGTGTGAGAGGACTGAGATTCAAAGTCCTGCATAATTCTTTCAACTGTTTTCCTTTTAATCAATAATATCCAAAATTTAATCAATAAATATCCAAAATTTAAGGGTCTAGAGCAGAAGAAACACATTTCTAAAATGTTATGGAAGAGACTTTAGATTATCAACCACTTGCCATGAATGTAACATGTTTCTTGTAACACAGTGAATCCCAGGACTCAGCTAACAGATTTTTGTTGTAGTGGTAGTGGTTTTCAAAAATCAATTATTATGACACTAAAATAGCTTTTTTCCCCATTTAAGATTATAAAAGATCAACCCTTCTATTAAATTAGTTAATGTCAGTATCAATCTTTAAGACTGATGAGTTGATTACCACTGGAACCTTGACCGGGAGCCAACTGCTCTCTGTCTTTTGAAAATAATAAGAAACAATCCCTGACCTTAAACATAAGCACATCAAACACCTTTGCAGAGAGGAAGGCTGCTGTGGCATCCTTCAGGAGAGAGGAGAGAAAGCATATGAGGCCAACAAGGCTTAAGATTTTGGTCTTGAATGCAACCGAGGTTTGTCTCACGATTTGGAAGAAGATTGTGTTAAACGTTTTCACATACATCAAGCAAAACAAAGTTGTATGTTAAAAGAAGTACAGCCATCAAAAAATTATTAGAAAATGTACAACATTAGGTGGACTTTCAGTTACAAAATTATTCATTACAGGATTGAAGTAAAAGGGTGAAGGTAAGTTTCCACCAATAAGTAAGTTAAGTTATGAAATATCCACTCAGAAGTTTCTATGATTATTAAAATCTGTTCACAAGAATATAGAAACAAGAAAAAGTATTTTAAATATAAAAAGGAACACAGTATAGAAAACTGTGTACTATATGAACATACCTTTATAACACTCTCAATGGTAAAGCTGTCACAAAAATATAAGAACGGTGTATAGAAAAAACAGACTAGGAGGAAATACACTCACATCTTCAACAAATATTTACATAGCACTTAAGTATTAGTTAGGGTAGGAAGGAAGCAATAAGAAATAACCCCAAAGTGTACAGTGGGTTAAACATCACAGTTCACAGCAGACATCTGTGATTGGAGGAAGGCATTGCTCCACACAGTGATCCAGGTTCCTTTCATTTCATGGCTCTGCCACCTCCCAGGACCCCCATTCCTCTCTAGTCAATGCTGATGGGGAAGAGAGCATGAGGAAGGCAACTTGCTTCTGAACAGTCTTCGTCTGCTGCATGCTGCTTCTCACACATGCGTAAGAACTAGTCAGATGTCCCTACTTAGGTGAAAAAAGGTCTGGGATATACAGTCCCTGGATGAGCAGCCACTCCCCTTAAACTAAAGATGAAGCACAGATTTTTGCTGGAAAATTTACAGTTTCTTTAAACTTAGGGAGAAGGATGGAACTAAATGAGAATTCAGGTCTGACTCTGAAATCCAAACTTTCAACTACCATGCTGTTTTGGGGCTAAAAACATAGGAGTTTCATTACAATTTACAAATGATTTACGGGTTTTAACAAAGCACCTTTAAGCCATTAGCTTTAATGCCTTAGGAGCATTGTTATCCATTAGAAAGCCAGGGTTGGTGCCAGTATCTTCTGAGCAACACACTTCCCCTAGCTCCTGAGCAGTTAGCCGTGCCAGTGGAAGCCCAGAGCCCCTCAGGGGGTAGAACGATGGAGGAAGCTGATGTCCTGTAAGTGAAGTTGTCACAGCCATGAGGGTCCCAGATCCATTGTCAAGGAAGGAGGAGCCACTGTGGAGGGTGGGAATTCATTGAGATGATGATTGAATCTGAACCACAAGACATTACCAGTCCCCTTAGTGGCACCTCAACCTTTCCTTGAGACATGGAGACAACATGCAGAAGTTCCTTCATTTAGGTAGGAGATACCCAGATGTGTCACCTTAATTCCCAAGCATAAAGGGATTTCTTTTTCTTAGACCCAATATTAGGATGGAGGCTTTTAGAGGGTTTTTGCCTGGCTTTTTTTTTTTTTTTTTTGTGCCCAGAGAATCCTCCAGGATGTTGCTGTTAAAGTCACGAGTTTTTAAAAAGCAATATTATAATTGGGAAAGAGCATGCTGCAGCGGGCACCTCCTATCTCTTCTGGAAATACTGAGAACCAGGCCGCTGCTGGTACGGATGGTCCACAGCTACTTTGATGTGGTTTCTTGTTAAAATTTTTTGTACGTATTATTTGATCTTTGGAAGACTTCTATAAAGCAGATGTTATTTCCACTGTCATAATTATTTTCATTTTATAGATTTAAAACCTGAAATCTAAAGGGAGAAGGTAATTTCGCTCAAGGTCACACACCTAATAAATGGAGTCTGTCTAACTTCAAAGCCCTTGCTCTTTTGCTAAATTATTTGTCATTGTAATTTGCCCAGAGTCCATCCTCATTTCTCTTAATTTTCCAGTTCCTTGAGGAGTTTACTTGTCTTATGTTCTTGGAGTGAGGCTGCTCCTTTCCCAGCATGAAAATGAAGGGAGCTAAAAACTTTCTATTCCTTCCTGCTCTCTGCACACCCCAATTGTAGAATGTGTTCTAAGCATGGCCATCAAGGTAGAAAATCTTGAGTAAAGAACATAAGAATGAGGAGGGAGCCATTTAATCAGACTGTCACACTGGTGACACTCTTCTGGCTTTGGAAATCATGGCCCTTTGTAACTGTCTAGGTTTATGTTAGTTTCCAAATCTGATATTTCAGATTAATCAGTACTGTGATCCCCCGGGGATCTGTCTAATATATTTTCTTCTGGTGAAGTGATCTGGTGAGTTGAACTCTGTTGCTTTTAACTAAAAATACTATTTTATATATTTGGATGCTACTGGCTACAAGTAACAGGAATCCATACTTAAACTGGCTTAGATAAAAAGACAATGCATTATCTCTCATAAAGGAAGGCAAAGGAGATTTTGGGGGTTTCTCTAATCCTAGCAGACCCAAATCCACTCTTGCCCAAATACTGATGATAAAATGCTTCTCCTTGGCTTTCTGACTTTCTTGTCTTAAAGCTCACGGAATGATGAGTCATAGTTGGAGTCAATGTGCATAACTGAAAGTTGTAATATGGAACACATATCATTTTAATTAGAATTGACTTATATCGTCTTCTTAAGTAACAATAGGCCCTGTAAAACCTGAATTATACATTTTTACAGTCTTACTTCACGGGGGAAATGACATTTAGGGTTTAGAGTTGGAGATGTTTAAAAGAAGTTTTACACTAATGCTTTTTCTAAAGCATTGCATTATAAAAATTCAGTACAAGAGCATATGTTCAAAATGCAGAGAAAGAAAAGAAATAGTTCTATAGAGTCAGTAAAATAAAACTCTAACTTTTTAATTAACCAAATATGTGCAAATGGCCCTCCTGTCCCAGATTTTCCCAGCAAGGGGTGCCTGATGACTGCTTGATCTTTCTCACTCTTAAGGAACTAAATGTGTTGATTATTTTCTCTCCTGGGGATCCTTTCAGTAGAGGAAGAAGCCTCTTTTTCTCTTTTTCTTTTGTAGTATAGACCTCTGGGAAAGAAATTCTTTAAAATCATGCAAGTGAACTGACTAATTTTTTCTTTTCTTTTTTTTTTTCATAAGAGAAATGTAAAGCAGTCTTCACTTTCCAAGAGACAGTGGGAAATGCAATGTTCCCACTGGAAAGTTTGGTTATTTACAGAAAGATGTTGCAGAGAAGCAGGGGAGGCAACGTGACACCAAGAGGAAATGACAGCAAAAGAAGGCATTGTATGTAGAGCCACAACCCTGGTGACCCAAATGGGTAGACATGAGACATTCTTTAGAGAAACAGTTGCCATCTTGATCATTTTCAGGCTGTTGCTAATACCCTGGGAAACTGGGTTGTGTTTTTGCAACCCCCGCATTTACATGGGGACAGAGATAGTGAATTTCATGCTACCCTTTTCAAAGATTTTTATGCGGAATCTAGATACAGTCATTAAAAAAAAATCCCTCTTCATCAGCTACTTGATATTAGAGTTCATCAATGGGAAGAAGTGAATGATTGACAATTTGACAAAAGGATTTAGAAACAGCTGAGTTACCTTCACCAAAATTAAGATTTTGTTCTTTGAAGACCCTTTTTGTGGTTTCAAAACCACAAAAGAATAAGATACAGCCATTTGATAGTGACCACAGAGTATAGGGCAGAGTGGTAGAAAGCAATTTAATACTAGGACTAAATAATCACTTATATTTGATTTGCAAGATAGAGCGATTTTACCTTTTGCAATGTGTTTTGCTTAAGATATGAATAAAGTCTGTTAGAGACATGACATGGTCCTGAAATGTATCTGGTGTCTCAGAAAATGAATGGTGCTTTAAAAGAAATTGCTGCCAAGAAACAAAAGTGGATAATTTCCCCAACAATAATTGAAAACTATAGACTTTCCCCATGTTGGTCTTTCCTTTTCTTATTTCTCTATTATTTTTGCCAACTAAGATAATTTTTGGATATATAACAGAAGATGAATGCCTTTTTTTTTTCGTTGTAAAGGAAGCATAAAATGAGCTGTTTCTTAAGCAACAGAATTCTGTTTTATAATAAATACACAGCTCTTTTAGCACCATGAAAGTGTCCATCTGCTACCTCTGGGTCTGCCTTGCACAAAACAGGCTTTGAAAAAACAGCATTATATCATTCATTTAGACATGCTGTGGATGTGAATGCTTTTAAGCAATTGGTTCTACTCTAATCGACACAATGGAAAAATATCTTAGTTAACGGAAAAGGCTGAAAGGAGCGACTTTAGGTCACAGCAGTCACATGGCAGATTGTAATGGGAGATGTTTCAGTGGAGACTTTTAGTTGGCACTGACATTTTCTCCAATTATCAGCACTGGCTCTTCCCTCTGTTCCGAACAGCTGAATAGAGGGACACTTTTATTCCACACGGATCTCTCCTATCCACTTAACCTAATAAAAGTAAAAGAATTTAGAAATCCTAACCTCACAATGACATCCCCAAAATGAACAGAATCATTTTAAGAATTCTACAATATATTATCTAGAAGGCACGTTTAATTATTGTTCATTATCAACCAAATGAGTCAGGATTAACATGATATGTGGTGTCACTGTTTCCTCAAACGCATTAGAGAGGCTTAGGAGGAGAGGCTTAAGGAATTAGGTTTATTTAGAATGGAGAGTGCCAGGGAGCTGGCTTGGTAAGCTCTACTGACAGGGGTCTATCGGGAGAACAAGGCAAATCTTGCAAGCGGACCTATCTGGTGTTATTTCAGAAAAAGTCCGAAAAAGATAATTCCTCCAAATACCTCCTTTATGGCCAGGAATTTCTCCAGCTGTTCAGTCCTTTTGGATTTTGATGCTTTTTTCACTTTTTTCAGATGCTTCTGATTATAGCAGACATCCTTTATCAGATCATTGTTCTACTAATAATGTTTTACACGAATAGTGTTTGTTTTTTTGAAGTACTCTGTGGTAACTTGTTTTGCTTCTACCACAATCCTATACTTTAAGGTTATTACTACCACTTTATAGCTGAGAAGATTGAGACTCAGAGTGGCTGGGAGTTGCTTACAGTCCAAAGCCTGGTAAAAGGACCCAGATCTTCCAGCTCTGGCCCAGCCAGGCACCTTTCCTTCCACAATTCATGGTCAAGGTCTCCAGGAAGGAGACTTGGGACTGACACACAGAATTAGTGAGAGTGAGAAGCAAGAAGAGGAGGGGAACTGGGAAGAGAGAGAGGACAGAGGTGGGAAGTAGATGAGAAATTCCATTTCCCTCATGAGCCTTCAGCCATCCCTTTGTTTGAACTTGCTGTTCATTTGGGAAAAACTCTGATTTTTTTGGTCTTTGTTTTATAGTTCCTGATAATTATAAGTTGAAACCTTAGCTCTTCAGTCCCTGTTGTGTGACCCTGTGCTAGCCACATAATCTCTTTAACCTCAGTTTCCTCATTAATAAATGAGGATAATGGTAAAAGACAGGTCCTTGAATCAGTTCAATGAGATAAGCTATAGAAGGCAGTTCAATAGCAACAGTGCCTGGAACATGGTGACTGCTCAGTAAGTGTTAACTATCACTAACATATAATAGACATGTGTCAGTTTTTGGCTGCTTAGTGTCAGAATCCCCTTCATATATTTGGGATGCTATTCATTAGTGCTGTCCTTCGAGTATTTCTGGTTCTTTTTCTGAGCAAATGGTAGCACTGTATTTCCCTGTGTCTTCCCTTCCTTTTGAATCTGGGTGTGGCCATCTAGTGGCTTTGGCCACTAAAGTCTAGGCAGGAAGGACATGCGCACTTCCAGTTAGAATCTGAAATGCTGGTGTATGTTTTCCCGTGCTCTCCCTTTGCCATGACGACCTACAGCTACACACGGAGGCTGCACTGGCAGCCTACGTCCTTGAGTGAGAACAAGGCAGTGACACAGAGCAGACCTCCTAGATAATTAGTGACTGATAAGTAGTGAGACCGAGAAAAAAGAAAGAAGCAAACATAACTGTTTTATGTTAAAGCCACTAAGATTTTGGAGGTCATTGGTTATTGCAGCATAACTTGGCCTATCCTGACTGTCAACCCCTCCTATGAGTCTTGGTGGGAGGAAAAGCCTCATTCACATAAAAGAAATACAAAAGGGTAGATAGTTGCTTTCGTTACCCCTTTTGTAGGCACTAGATCTATGGTTGATCAATCGGTAACACAGATCAGGAGCTAGAAATGCAGAGAGGTGGGATCAGTGTGTAATTCATTCTCATTTACTGTGGTAGCAGCAGCAATGGAGGAAATACACATTTCTGGGACAATCTTGGGCATCTGGAGTCTGGGGCCACTGGTGGAAATTTTTATAAACTATTTGGATTTGGTTTTCAAGGACATTGGAAGCAGAGTCTTTGCTGGGTAAGCCCTGTGGTATCACTCTGGCTCTAGCTGGGATGCAGTCTAGCATCCCCTGTTCCTGACTGACTTCCAGCCTTCCTAGCAACTCAAATCTGCAAGCAGCTGATAGAATTTCAATTCATTCATTTTCTGATTAAATCAGCCAGAGTGTATTACTTGCAAATAAGATTCCTGAGTAACACAATATATAAATTAATTTTAGAATTTTCTTTGTTAATGTGCAGAGTTATTTTAGCATATTTCTGGCAGTTTGAATTAGTCTCTCTGAATACCATTGCTTGTCCACGCCAACAGGGCACTTATTTTAGAAATGCCCACACTTTATTTCAGCAATTTTTTCAAGGTATTAAATTCATGGTTCTTTAAAAGATTCTTAATGAGTTAAAGTACAAATTTCACTTAGGGTTTAAATTATATTCAAAATCTGATAGCCAAAACCACTTCCCTCTTTCCCTTGGAAAAATGGAAGGCAAAGATTTCTCTGTATTTGTCTCCTGCAGTAAGCACTGCATTACTAAAAAGATTAATGGATCTTTGACTGTTTAAAGCAGAGATCTCATTGTTCTATTTATTTTGAATTTGGTTCAATCAAGATGTGAAGATGACCTAGAGTACCTCTTAAGTTTCTTTCCGGCCCCGTGATTTCTAAGACCATGGATTAGCTACAAGAGTCAAAATTCCCACTGAGGGAGATTCATTTAGTTGGTTGGGTAAGATGATTACTGTTCTAAAGGGTCATTAATCTTGGTGTGGCTTGACAACTAAATTGAACTGAAACCTGTGTACTGGGGATTGAGAAGAGATGGATTCATTACAAGTACCCAGCAGAGATGTAATTTTACATATTTTGAGTTTACTTTTTGAATCTATCAGGAGAAACTAGGAAGGGCAAATTAATTCCTAGTGGGTACACCAACACTGTAATTTCCTTGCTAAAGTTCAAATTCAAGACTGTGATTCTTTCCTCCACCACTCTTTCAATCTACAACTCATCAAGCCTAAAAAGATAAAAATAAAACCAACAGCAAATTTAGAAATGCTAGTCGACATGACTCAAAGTAGAGAAGGGACTGATAATTATTTCCCTTGTTCTAAACTAGTTGTTTCTGGAAAGGTGGAGAAGAAAACAGTAAGGGGAGAAAAGGAGGTTTTCCCAAGAATCGTTCAGTCATTTCTACAGAAATCTTAAATAAGAAAAAGCAAAATCCTGTGAGACAATGAGACTTGGAGCAAAAATGGAAGCAGGCTAGATAGCCAAGTGTGGGCTATGGTGACTGCTCGACATGAAAACAAAGGCTTTTGATTTCTAGACTAATCAATTGGATGTGTTTCACAATATTCTAACTTGTAGGAGAAGAAGCAAGAAGAATGAAACAAAACAAAACAAAAAACACCAGCAAACGTGTAGCATGTAAATGCAGGTATTTCAGGTCGAGAGAAGCCTCCAATGATGGAGACCACGAGTTCTGGGACCAACTTCTAAGACCTGGTGGCTTGTCTGGCTTTTCTATGGTTTGTTCTGTGGGTGTAAAAGGGCTGCGTCGCGCATCAGCAGGTCTCCATGAAGATCAGAGGGATGTGAGAACAGTCACAGACTTTACTTTCCCCTTAGGAAAGGAGTCTTCCTTTAATGTACAGATAGACTAAAGTCTGGCAATGTCAAAGGACTTTCCCAAGGTCACACAGCTTTTTCAGAGTGGAACCTGGGGTGGCGATCAGGCTCTGATGGTGAATGCTGAGACCCTGACGTCAGGCCTGTCTTGGTTGCACTCACCTCTGTCCCCCGGTGGGGACAATGGATGCTCTTCCAATAGCAGTCTGGGAGGATTCAACATTACAGGCCCCTCTTCTGCCTGAGGGAGAATGCAACAGCCCAGAAGAGTCACTTTAAGGAACAGGTAAACCTTCACCAGCCTTCCTAAAACTCACTTCTATTCCAAAATAACAGTTTAAAAACAAAATTCAAAGGATGCAACATGTTGGAAGACTTAAGCAGGTGGTTCTGGGCTCAGCTGTTCCTGGTTTTGGGTTTCAAGCTCTGCTACTGACTCTCTGTGTCATCTTGGGACTGTTAATTAATAATGTCCCTAAGCCTCAGTTTTCTCACTGAAAGATGGAAATAATAATAGCGCCTTCCTCATATGCTTGTTGTCAGAATTTATTCACGCAAGCGAAGGATGGTACAAAAGTACAAACTAAGAACTTAATAGTCAGAGAAAGGAGATCCAGGTATGAGAAAAATAAAAAAGAGTTTAATATAAATTAAGAGAAATATTCTCTCTCTTAATTTGTATTAAAGTCTGCTTCTGTTTTAATATTTATTAAACTCTGTGTCTTTTCCTTCCTCTATTACTGAAATGGGTTTTTCTGGCATATGCTTAGCGCGGTTCCTTTCTTTGTAGGCATCAGTTGCACACCCAGTTCACAATTTTGAAAGGCTTTTTAATCCAAAGGAGTTTGCCCTGGGGAAAGTCAGCAGGAAGAATGAACCCAGAGATTAGGAAGTGGTGATTAGACCCGCAGAGACGCAGTACATCTAAGGGAGAAGAGGCACTGACTGCCGTGAGGGGCCGAGTGAGTTTTACAGTGGATTTGGACTTGGAGGCCATCCAGTTGACTTACTCATTTTAAAGCAGAGAAAAGCCAAGTCCAAAGAGATCACTGAGGTCCCCAAGGTCTCACAGCACGTCCACTTAGAAAGCATCGCTCTCCATCCTCCACTTTTCTAATTATTGTCCTGATTTCAGTTTTATTTTACATCCTCTTGAATGTTTCCCATGCCAGACTGGAAAGGGCATATTGGAGCCTCTCCATGAATTGGTTCCTACCCAGCCAACCGCTGCACAGATGAGGGCAGAGACAGGGACCTCTGCATCCCTCATCCACACACCAGAGAACGTTGTGTTTGGAGGTAAGGATTTTTGACCTTTCTCTTTAAGGCCTTAAGGCTACAGGGGGAAAAAAAAGAAAAAAACATGTAATTTGAGCTTTACCAGGTCCGTACTAGTGTTGTAAATTCTAAACCATTTACCCCATAACACCTGGTATTTAGGGAAAGGCAATTGCTCCTCACCTGTTGGGGGCAGCGTTCTAGGAGAATTAGACCTTAGACCAGCAGTTCTCAAACTTTAGCATTCATCAGACTCTCCTGGAGGGCTGGCTAAACCACAGCTTGCTGGGCTCTTATCTAGGAGGTCTGGGGTGGGACCCGAGGATTTGTATTTCTAACAAGCTCTCAGAGGGATGCTGGTCTGCTGGACCAGAGAACACCCTTTAAGAACCATGGCTATTGGAGAAACAGGCCTGTCTTTCCTGATCTTTTAGCCTAATTCCCTCCTCAGCTACATTTTCTTTTTACCTTTAGCAGCTCAGACCTACTTTCCACTGCAAATCTGCTTGCAAACTTTTCTTTGCACACTCATTGCTGCTTCAAGTTTTACCTCCCTCCAGACGCTTCTTCTATAACAGGGCATTTTGACCACCTCACCTAGTCCTGAGACATTGCACGTACAGAACACAGCTCCGGCACCCTCGCGGGGATCTCTCTACAAACGTTGATGTGCATGGGGCCTCCTGACTGGTGTGACTAAGACAGGTGGGTGGTGGTGACATTTATCGCAGGCAGGCTTCTCAAAGGGGAGGGGATGTGCTGTGAAGAATGGCATTTTCTCTCTTCTAGCTAGCTTCTCGGGCTAAAATTGAGCCCCCCGTGTTTAGGAGAAGACCGAATGAACTGTTGAATGAAAGTCTCTGTGGAATTCCAGGCACAAACAGACTTGTCTTGAAGCCCAGGCAAAGATCTTTCATACACTGACACCTGTCAGTCATTGGTTCGGGGTTCTCCAAGGGGCTCATTAATTTGCAGGTGCTTCAGGCTCTCCCTTCTGGAAGCCTGAAGGAGTCTTGAAAAAACGTGCTGACTTTCGGAGCGTCAAGCACACCAAAGGGAGGAGGAGCATGCACAAATACGGTCGAAGCACTTCCCAGGGACTCTGGCTGGAGCCCTGTCGTTGCCTAAGACATCAGGGAGACTTTAAGCAAGTAGATCAAGCCAGTGGGCAAGGAGGTATGTAGCAGAAAAGAACAAATCTGACTCTATTAGATCTGTTCTTTAGCTTTAACACTGTGCCCTGTTTTCTAGGCTTAGTTTTGCTAGCTCTGCACTCATGTAAAGATAACAAGTTGCAGAGTAGAGAATAACCTTTGTTTTGTTGGAGGTTGTGCAGGAGCTCCATGAGATGGCCCACGTGGACGGCTGCCAGAACAAAGAATTCCTACATCAAGAAGTTTGCAACAACTAACCACGCCCACTCCCCTGTTTTTTGTTTTGTTTTGTTTTGTATAAAAGGAGTCTGCATTCTGACTGGAGCCGGATGGTTCTCCAAGACATCAGTCTGCCATCCTCTCGGTCTGCCGGCTTTCCAAATAAAGTCACTATTCCTTGCCCCAACACCTCATCTCCCGATTTACTGGCCTGTTGTGCGGCGAGCAGAGCGAGTTTGGACTTGGTAACAGGTGCATGGGAGTGCTGGAAGCCATGTATTTATTTGACTGTGATGATGGCTCATCCCACTCGCCCCTAGAGACCCTGTTCGCAAATCTCTGCTGTGGAAGGAGCTCTCTGGTCTAGAGCTGTCCTCCGAGGAAGTTCTTACTCTGTGGCTCGTTAGTGGCATGGGATGCCTGGTTTCTTTGCCAAGTCCAGGGAGCTTAGTGAAGACAACAACACACGGCTCCCTGAGACTGAGGTTAGCCACTGAGCATTTAAACTGTCTTGCTATGTTGCCTGATTCTTTCAGGCCATGCACCCAAGAGTGGTGTGCTTTCTGGGACAGCCAGCCAGCTTTTTTCCATGCCTACTTTATCCAGGGTAGCCAGGTGCTGCCCTAACCGAGGTGTGGGCTGAAAATTCAGACACATCCGCAGTCATGAATTTTGCAGCCTCATTTGCATGTTTAACCTTCCTCTGCTTCTCTTATTCTCAGACAGATGCAGGCAAACAAGTCCATTTCTGTAGAAATTTCCACGCTGCAACCAAGCTGGGATTTGATGAGATAAATAATTGTTAGGAATAGTTGAGTCTGATCCCCCTTGGTCTCCATGAAGAAGGGCATTTTGAACAACTGCTATAAAGACATTTCATCAGTGAATATACCTTGGATTTTTATTTCATGCGTGACTCAAGGATCATACTATGGTTTATCTTCCACATTTACACAGAAGTACTGAAGTTGTACTTCCCTCTTTTGTGGGACCAACACTGGCAATGAAACTAGAAGCCCTGGCCTTCAATGGTGGCCTCCCACTTACAAACTTGTGAGCCAGCCCCGTGATGTGGCTAAGGCTGGTTTTGCTCAGTCAGAGTGGTCAGTGTGAAGGTCCAAGGGAGATGGGTCTATTGGTGGGATCGTTAAGAGCAATAGAAAATAAAGAATTTATAGGAAAGAAAATCCTGCGTTACACTGAGCATCATTATTGTGACCATTATTAGCACAGCCATCTGAAAGGGATCACTCTTCACTCTAGGTTTTCTATCTAGATTTTTGTATCTAGATAGACCCAAGCTGAAATCCAGCCAACTCCCCACCCTTACAAGCTAGTTAATCCTGAGAAAGATCTTGCAGCTCTCGGAGCCCTAGATCTCATGTACTTGCCTTTGAGGACGTGGTGAGGATTATAGCTAACATACATATGAAAGAGTTCCTGCCACCCAATCAATGATATTTTCTTAGCCTTGTATTTTATTTTTTCACTTTGGCCAACTTGAAAGGAACTCTTTGGAATTAAAAAGAACAAACTCTTGTCCGTCAGTGCGTGCTTACCGAGACATTACCGAGACGTAAGTTTCAATTGTGGAACCTTTTGGCTCAAGTACAATAACTTCATAAAGAGATGCTGAGTTTCCCTGAGGAATAAAATGCCTCAGTGGCAAACCGTCACTGACTCTCAAATGCTGACATCTCTTGCTTTCTTTTTTTTTTTTTTTTTTTTTTTCTGTCAACAGGAACCTACTTTTATGCCCCCTTACCTATTTTTGCCCACCTGGGGTTGCCTGATCTTGATCTCCCTGCTCCTCCCCTAGTGCAATGACTAACACAATTTTTGTAGCAATGGCTGCAATGAACAGGACACAATGCCATCTGTTCTGTCAGCCTTTCCCCTGACAACAAGCGTGCATTGGACTCTTTCCTCCGTAACCCACTTTGCGGTTACTCTCTGTAACTCAAGTAGCACCTCATTGTTTTTTTCTCTAATTGTCCAGACCACACAGTGTAATACCATAAATACACAAACACACATTTTGACCTTTATTTGGCTTTTGTGTGTGTGTGTGTGTACTGATCTTTCCAGTTACATTCTGATACATTCTGGGTGTGGGCCATATCTTTCCTACTCAATAGTACTAACATTGAGCTGACAGCCCAGTGGGGCACACACAGTAGGCATTTGGTGTGAATTTATTGTCTGATGGAAAGGCAGTAATGGCTTCTGTCAAGTTCATGCTGTAGGCTGCCACTAAAATTTAGAGAGTTTTCTCACAAGGTAGATCAGTTACTTTGCTCTACTGAATATGTTCTCAGGATTTGATGGACAGCATCCCAGGAGAACAGAGGGCGCTAGATGGGTATTCATGTATTAGGAGGACTTGTTTTCAAAGATACCAGACACAAAAGAGCACAGGCAACATTATTCCTTTTATAAGGGCCCCAAATGGTCAAAACCATGGCCTTGCCCCCACCCTGGGAGGCTGATCGAAAGAGTGTCAGAGATGGTCTCTGGGATACTGTGATATTTTGTGTCTTGGTCTAGAGGATGGCTGGAGGGGTGAGCTCAACTCTGTGAAAGTTCATCCAGCTGAGTACTGATGTTCTGTGCACTTTGGTCTCTGTATTTATTCATCAATAAAAGGAAAAAAAATTCCTGTGTATGTTTTCATTTATTCTTGTAGAATAAGAGTAAAACCAACATCAATTTGTTCTCAAAGAGAGTTGATGTTATGGTGACTTCCCCTAAATGCCTCTGTCCTGGAAACATCTTGGAAAAGAGAAATCCTGCTTGTGTGGGGTTGGCTCCAGGCCTTAGAAATGAGGTTTATAGAGAAGTGAGAGTCAGCTGTCTCTCTGAGGGGGACAACCTAGAACTTGTCTTGCCCAGACAACACAGACGCATGAGCCAACATGTCAGGTGACCATCAGTGGGTGGGATAGCTCAGCTCCCAGCCCAGGTCTGCCACTGGGCTCGCAGATGGAGAGTGTTTAGCAACAATGTTGGCAAGACATTTGCATGTAATATGCACATCTCATGGTTTATTGGGGAGACAAAATGCATACTTGTGGCCTTTTTTTTTTTGAGAAAAGAAATCTTAATTTATACAGAAACTAAAACTTAATAGTCAACAACATAATCTTGCTAGACACACACACACATATATATATATTTTTGGCCAGCAACAAGGCATCTGATACATTTCTTCTCTTGCTGGTTTACTTACAGGCTTTGGCAACATGATTTTATGTTGCTTATCTGCTGCCTGTCCTTGGGGAGCGGTACGAAACGCTATGATAAAATAAATCTTGTGCCCACATGACGAGGCTCCAGGATCAGGGTTTTCCTAGATTCACCCTAAGAAACCAAAGATGGTGTTTTTCAACCATGCATCAGAATTACCATGCTACTTGTAAAACCATGTGAATTCACACGTAGTGAATCTCTGGTGGGCAGGTCCCAGGATGCTATGTTTGAAATAAGCTTCCCTGATGATTTTCAAGCACGCTAATGTTTGCAAAGCATTGGCCCAGTGGCTACTGGTGGGTGCCAAACATACTCTGGGGTGGACCCAGGAAACTTCCCAAGAATCTCTGGGAAAGGCTTTGTGGTGGGAACTTTTACAAAATTGGGATCATGGTGCTATAAAGAGGAAAGGAGATTCTCTGAACTTGCATGAGGTGTCACAGCCTGTCTTCCCTGGAGGGAAGGAGTAGGCAGTGAGCCAGGCAGCCATGCCCTCCCAGTGCTCTGCACTTCTGTCCTTCTCCTTTGGCAGGAATTCTGACTTCTACATTCTCTTTGAATCACAAAATTATCCTTTTCTGTGTGTTCCTTTTTGCCACAGCGGGCTATTTCTAAAGGGTAAGTGTCACCTTTCTTTTTGTGGATTGTTTTCTTTCTTCCCAAAAGACATTTGAAAGCACCCTCCCCTCTGGGTTTTGCTCAGTTGACTTTATTACAAGGACACACCACCAAAAGTACATCCAGTGATGGGATAGGTAAGATCAAAAAAACAAAAAAATCTTTGTTGGGAAAGTAGCTAGAAATGATATATGAGGAGAAAAGATTAACTCTGGTGTAAATCAGCATTTCTTGAAAAGTGTTGTAAGGAATAGCCAAGGCAAACTGATCGGTTTCTTCCATCCTCAGAATCTGTGTGAATCTATGTGAAGAATGGAGGACTGTAGAATATTGTCTCATGATTTCATTATTTTTATCTTAACCTTGTGATCTGAGAAGCTCTAAGAGGAGGTGTTCAAATTTTTCTTTGGCTAACCAAACAATGGCAGACTTGCAAATGAAATAGGGGAAATGCCAGGTTCGAGAGACGATCTTTAAGAACTATAGATTTGGGGGTCCTGGTTGTCCAAGGAGGGTCCCTGGTTTGCCTACATACAATTCAAGCTGCATGGCAGTGTTGATAGCAAATGTAAGTATGAAACAGCCTAGAGGCACCAAGGGGCACTTGCCAAGGAAAGTTACACTATAATCTAAAAGTTTTGATATAAGATTCTGCAAATTTCCTCAAATTAGATTCTCAACGTGGGGTGATGTCTGAAGGTATCTTCCAGTTGTCATAACCAGGGTGGGGGTGGCGTGTGCCACTGGCACCTAGTGGACAGACTCACTGGCACCTACTGCTAAATATCCTGTATGTACAGGATGGTCCTTCCATCCTGCAACAAAGCATTATCTGGCCTCAGATGTCAAATGAGCAAGGTTGAATTGGAAAGCAGGGAATGCTACTGTGAAGGTTAAGCTGGAAAGGACATTCCCAGAATTTTAGTGGCTAAGAAAGCTGTTTCAGAAATCCTTGGAGCAAGCGGTACCTACCATCGGAGGAAATATCAAGCCTGAAGCCTGAAAAAAAGATGTGTGCGCACATGAAGGAGAGAAGGGAGAAATCACGATGTCTATTTTTGTTTCCATTGTCTAGAAAGGAAAAGCATTTCCAAAACAAAAAGGGGGGAAAAACCCACTAAAAACAAAATAAGGAAGCACTGTCGCCAGGTAAAAGAAGATCTAGTAGGTTTCAAAGAATTCAGGTATCTGAGCATAAAAGGAACCAGACATGGAACGTAGATATGGGATTTCTGAGTCTCGGAATCATTGTCAGTAACCTCTAAGAGCTCATAAGAAGTTCCCGAAAAACGGAGACAGTCAGATGATTCCCTTAGTCTCACAAAGGCTAGCTTCTGGTTGATATAAACTGGTGACCTTGATGTTTACAACCTCAGACTGTTCTGAAATAGATCATTAAGTTGTTTATGCATCTTTAGGAAAGGCAAGGATCCATAGCCACTCATGCCTATGGTCCGCTCTCTGCATTCATGGACGTGGAGGCCGACTGCACCTACTCCATTTTATACAGAGGACTTGAGCGCCTGTGCGTTTTGGTATCTGAAGGGTCCTGGAACCAATCCCCCAGAGATAACGAGGAGCAACTGTATTCAATAAGAGGAAGTCATCCGAAGCTGATTTCAGTTCCTTTACAAATAACTTTATGAGGCTGGTAGACCCAAGGAGCTCTCTAATTAAAATTTTTCTTGACGTGAGCAAAGTGCTCAGTAGCGTCAGACTTGTAGTGGGTTGCGTGGGTCTCTGTCCACCCAGGTGATGGTCTCTAGTGGAATTTCATAGGCTTAAGCCCTTGGTCCTGCATTTTTTTAGGCCAATGGCTGAATGAGATGACACAATGCACAGAAGAGCAATGCCTATGTGGATTATAATAATTCTATCCATCACCTCAACAAGCTGGAATGATGATTCCAAAGTCTCCAAAACAAAAACCCCATTTCTAAGTTCCATGAGCAGCAAAACAAGCCAGAAAAAGAAAGATACCACATGATATCACTCATATGTGGAATGTAAAAAAAAAAAAAAGAAAGAAAGAAAACAGAGCATTAGTGAACTCGTCTACAAAACAGAAACAGACTCACAGACATAGTAAACAATCTTGTGATTATCTGGGGAAAGGAGGTGGGACGGGATAAATTTGAGGGTTTGGTATTTGCAAATGATAACCACTGTGTGTAAAAATAGATAAAAATTTCTTTTGTATAGCGCAGGGAACTATATTCAATATCTTGTAATAATCTTTAATGAAAAAGAATACAAAAATGAATATATGTATGTATATGCATGACTGGGACACTGTGCTGTACGTCAGAAATTGACACATTGTAACTGACTGTACTTCAATTAAAAAAAATAACAACAGCAATTATAAGAATTAAAAAAAAAGAAGAATTGTTCCATACTAAGAAGTAAAGAAGGGAAAGGAAGTGTAGAAATTACAAAATTTTTGGACCTCATAGAAAAACATTATCTAACAACCAGACTGATGCAACAGAAGATCCTCTCTACCGGAGAGGACTGCTGGGCACTGAAGGGGCTGGAGCAGGGATGTGAAGGGATTTCTTCATTTGGTGGAAAGTGGCTTAAATCAGAAGGTACCACATCTGGTGTCTTACCAGAATCACCTGGGAGCTACTTTTTAAACACACTAACATCAGGAATACATGCCAGAGCTTCTAATTAAATAGATGTAGGGAAAAGCTCAATAGATTTTAAAACATAAAGTTCCCTGGATGATTGAGATGTGAGAAGCACATGGTCTCTAAGCTCCCCCTTCCCTTTCGTCATTCTGAGTGAAGCTAAGGACCATGTGGGGAAGGTCCTGATAGCACCTCAGTGAACTTGATCTGCTCTCTGTCTCCTTATATTTGTTCAAGGTCTGTGAAAGTCAGGCACTTTGGTGAGACATTTACACAGATTATCTCACTCAGTCCTCAAACCAACAAGCGAGGAAGGCTTTATCCTTAGAATCATGCTATACCTGTGGAAACTGAGGTTCCGAGGAGTTCGGTGATGACATAGCAGCAGAGTGAAGACTCAAGTCTGGATTGTCTGATGGCCACGTTGGTCCTCTCCACTGAGTCAGCGTTCCATC
Organism: Camelus bactrianus; assembly: GCF_048773025.1. NCBI lineage: Eukaryota > Metazoa > Chordata > Mammalia > Artiodactyla > Camelidae > Camelus > Camelus bactrianus. The sequence goes on along the minus strand of NC_133539.1, from coordinate 111,863,583 downwards.
TTCCACTATGCCATTCTGCAAACAAAGGAGCATCAGGACCTAAGATACATAAAGGGGTGGATCCTGAAAAAGAGAGAAAAATGACAAATGTGAGAGAGACTGCTTAGTTCTTCTTCCTTATCAGCCCTCTCCTCAGACCCTTCAGTTCTGAAAGTTCATCCTCTCTTCTGACACAGGAGAGAAGCATGCGTTCCTCTCATTCTTAAGACAGGATTCCTTTATTCCTTAAAAAAGATTTACTTGTTGAAGTATAGTCAGTTTACAGTGCATTGACTATTTCTGGTGTACACCATCATGTTTCAGTCATCCACATACATACATATATCCCTTTTAATATTCTTTTTCATTGCAGGTTACTACAAGATATCGAATACAGTTCCCTATGCTATACAGAAGGGATTCCTTCATTTCTTAAATTGTCAAAACCTTCCTGGATCTTTGCTTTTTTTTTTTTTTTCCAAATCAACACTAACAATATTTTTGTGGTCCTTTGAGAGCTTAATTGGTTTGCGCAGAACTTACCTGAATGGGTTGAAGGAAAGAAGTTCTTTAAAGGGATAGTCCGGGTAAGCATGATCACCATTCCTTGGTCCTCATAAGCATCCTGTTAAAACAATAATCCACAGTAAGTTGTATGTCACATGAGAGCAGTTAGGAACGTATAGGAAGAACACCCCCAGCCAGTCACGATCATAATGTGAACAGTCCTTCTGAAAATTCCCCTATAAATAAAGCACAGTGTGTCTGAATGCATAGCCTCTCTCTGAGCTTTAGAATAATACATGAGCATCTTCAAGTGATTGCTCAGAAAATTATGCTTTTCAGCTATCACAGTACCATATCTATCTATCTATCTATCTATCTATCTATCTATCTATCTATCTATCTATCTATACTTCTATCTATCTATCTATCTATACTTCTATCTATGTATCTATGTATCTATGTATGTATGTATGTATGTATGTATGTATGTATGTATGTATGTATCTATCTATCTATCTATCTATCTATCTATCTATCTATCATTTCTGTGGACTTGAATCGATTCATTAGAATGCTTGAGTTGGGATTCTAATTTCCCCAAGCACAACTGCTAGACAGCTGATATTCTGAAAATCTCTATAATTACGATGCTTTTGAATAAAGCTTCATTGAACATAGAGGTAAAACTACCCTATTATTTGTCAGCTCTTAACTCCTCTCATCCCAGTGCCTGCTGACCAAGTTTCATATAGCTGATGACCTTTGAAATGCAAATCATACAAATCAAATGGCTCCTTCATTCTGAGCACAGTATGAATTTTTTTTTTTAAAGCCTCTTTCAAAAACAGTAAATTTAAATAAAATCTCCAGGCAGGCTGTTCAGTTATGTCTGACCTTTTTGTAAACATGATGAATCGAGTTCCACTGTTGACCCTGCCCCTTGGAAAAAAGTTCCGCTGTGTAGGATGGTGGGTCTCCAGGCAGAGGCAGATGGGTTTTACTGAACTGTTTCAAAAAGAAACTGAAAGGTGCAGGCCAACAGTCAGTCTGGCAGCCTCGCCAGGGTGTTATTTAACAAACCATTATTAGGCTGTAGAATTCTCTTCAGGCTTTTTGACTTTGCTCACATTTAACTGGTCACATTCCCCCTTCAGAGCTGCTTCTCACGTAACATCTTCAAGCACTTGCTGGAGACAGAGTGAGGTTTGAATTTACCCAGTCGTTGGATTTCCATTAAAAGAAACATGGAGCAAAAGGCAGGAGGGAAAAGGTCTATGTGATGGAGATTGGGTGCACTGTCTGACTTCCATGTTCTCTGGGAAAACTTGCTTCTTCTTTCTGGTCACTTTACAAACATCTGTTGAGTTGTGACTTGGGGAAAAGCATGGCACAGCCCAGAGGCTTGGGAGGCCAGTCCTAACGCTGCTGAGAAATGGAAAGGGGGGGCTTTTCCCTTCTCTGGGCATTGGTATCCTCATCTTTATAATCAAGATGCTGAATAAGAAATTTTTCTGGCTTCTGTGGGTTCCATGATTCTAGTGAAGAGGTTGATAGATTTTTTTCTATGAGGCTAACATAGTAAAGATGTTTGGCTTTTATAGGACAAGAAACAAACTTAAGGATCATGAGTAGGTATTTATATAACAAGAGAGCAAAGAAATATCCATACATTTTTGATGAGGTAATTTAAAATGTGCTACTAATTATTGAGTATTTTATTTTATTTTATTTTATTTTATTTTATTTTATTTTATTTTATTTTATTTTATTTTATTTTATTTTATTTTATAGTGCAGGTCTTCTAGTGAGGAGAACAGAATTCTTTTGTCTGATTTTTTGTTGTTGTTGAGGGCAGATAAGATCTTACTTAATTGGGATTCAAGGTTAGTTCTCTGTCATTGGGTTGATTGCAAATGTGCATCCATAGAAACCATCCTTAGCTCATGGACCATGCAGAAGCCAGGAATGGGCCAGATTTGGCCCATGGGATGTAGTGTACCAACCTCTGCCTGGTGGTGCAGAAAGACTTGTGAAGGAGTTTAACAAAGGAATTAAACTAGAAATAGACATCAGACAACCAAAGGAAAGGTGTTCCAGGCAGATGGGAAAGATGAACAAAGACTTGGAGCCCGTTCATAGTAAATATCACAGGATCCTAAGGGCAATGGGAACTCAGGAAGGTGAGGTGGTGCGTTCTTGGTGAACAAGTCCTCAGGCAAAAGTCACACAAAAAACAAAATGTATTTTTCTAACACCAACCAGTTAAAAAGTATTTTTTGCCTAATCTGACAAATTTTCCACCCTTGCCACATTCTCTCTATGGTTTTTTTTACGATTTTTTTTATTATTAGTCACTATCCATGGCCAATGTACTCTTTTAGTTGATTTCTTTGTTTCTAAAATTATACATAACCAGCTCGCAAAATGTAGTCACCGAGTTCTGAAGGATAATATAAACAAGTAACTCTGGGGCTCAATGTGCTTCTGAAGCAAAATGCCTTCTGATTTGTTTAAATGTCAGTCAGCCAGCCAGGGATACACATTCAGGAAGATTTGGATGCTGCCTCTCCAGTGAAGTCATGTTAACATGCTTCAGAGATTTTACAAATTACAGAATAGTTTTACATTTTTGTAAGTAAATATCTATGTCCAGTTTAATAAATTATGCTGTTGGTATATCTCCACACAAAATCAACCCTTCCCCGCCAAATAGCCTGAAAATAGCTACCCATTTCTATTGTAGAGTTTATGCCAGGTCCACCGGTGGGATTGAAGCAGGAATGTCCCACATTCCAATTTAATGGGATCACATGCCGGGTGGTCCAGAGAGACATGCAGCCCATTGCTTTCTGTGAGGTCTGTCATAGCCTGAGTTCCAGAAAGCAGAGCCTGAGGCAAGGCTGGGAGTGCTGAGGCTTTGTTTGGGAGATGCAGTCTAGGGCACAAGCATGAGGAAGAGAGAAAGGCAAGAAAGATGCGAGCCAATGTGAAGCGCTGCGTTGCCGTGCCGGCTGCTGCTTTAAAATGAGCTTTGAAGAGACACTCTAGAAAGCTTGGCTGGTGCATCTCCTGAGCTGAAAGGACATCTCCAGACTGTTTGGGAGAATGCTGGCTTGGGGAAGTCCATGAGAGGGGTAAAGGAGGGGAAATTCATCTTCCCAGCTCCCTCCCACCTCCTGTTTCTCACTGGTCCAGATTCATGTCAAGGGAAGTTAAGTCCCCCCGCACTTCTGGATTGTGTCATGTGGCCCTTTGGGTGTCTTCTTGGAATGCCAGCTCATCACCTGCTGTGTGTGGTTTTGCTTTTAAGTCCAGAAGAGGTAGGGGGGCCAGAAACTGCAGGTTTGTGGCTGCTTGGGCCAAATGCATGGCAGAAACCCAGGGGGAGGTTATCATTCCCAGAACAAGTGACTGATCAGCTCCTGGTGGTGGCAGGACAGTCTGAGAAGTGGGAGTCTGTGTCTGTAGTTTGTGTCCAATATAAGGTTGATATAAGGTCTTTAGTCAGATGCCAAGTTAGCCTCACAGGAGAGTTGCCTCTAGAAAAAGAGAGGTCAATAGGCTAGAGGTGAGATTGAACTGAACCTAAAATGTTGGGTGAAATTCAGATTTCTAGAGAAATAACAAACGACCACTTCGCAGAAAGTAATGGATAACAGCAAGATACAAAGGTGAAAATCTGAGTGGTAGAAGTTTGGGACTGTTAATGGGCTGGTCTGGCTGGAGTGATCTTGGACTTAGTTCCTGTCTGCTGTGTGTTTAGGGCTGTTGGTTGCCTCCCCACCTTTCCTCTCGTCCTCGTCTCTATCATTTATGAAACACCCACCATTTAGCTCAAGTTTCAAGCCTCCCTCACATGCCCATCTACTTCAGGGAAAGCTGCCCCAACCCCAGCTCTGGCGATTGGATTGTCATCAGTCCCAACCAATCAAGGAGATCCCACGTCTCTTGCTGGTGACTGGTTGAGGGATGGGCATGTGACCCAAGCTGATGAGCACAAGTTGGCTGAAGGCTCCTGGGACGGTTCCCATGATGCTCAGAAAGGAATGTGGGCATATACGTTGTGAAGTCTGGGTGTGATGCCTGTATCAGCTGTACACATCCTGGGGCTATGAGAGAACCAGACTGAGGGCAAAGGAAAGGCAGCCGAGATGGCAGGTGGGAGAGAAGTAAAGAACGTTAGTCCTAGATGAGATTTGGTCCATCATGTCAACCAAATGAGAACCTGCCTTACCTCTGGACTTCAAGTTATATGAGAAAGTACTTTTTCCTTATTGTTTAAGAATCTTTGAGTCAGGTCTTGGTTATTTGCAACCAAAATGTTTTGAAAAAAAAAATTAAATACCCAGAAGATGATAAATCATCATTAGGAGCAAAAGAACTGTCCTTTATTCAAAAGGCTGCGATGGAATAATCATAGGTAGGTCTTTATTTCTCACAGATGGGACTCCTATTTGCCAGTTGGATGCAGCAGAAGCAGAGTCATAAAACGGGATATATATACATATATATAATCCCCAGGCTCTATGTTTTCTTATTGGCAATTTTTCTCTCCTAGTACAGGCAGAGGTAAGGTAAAGACATTAGAGGTGTGTTATAAAGATGCGATGAGGTATTCTATATAAAGAACTCCCCAAACAGTGCGATCAGCACATCTCCTTTTCCTGTCAACAGCAAGCTTGTTAACACTCTTCATGTTGACAAAAAAATACTTTTTTCTACCATAGAAGAAGTTTTGACTTTTTCTAACTGACCAGATGTGAGGATGTTATAGAAAAGATGCTCACATTACCTGACTTGACCACTCTTAATAGGAAAAGAGCACTTTCTAATCATGAGATACCATGATACGGCAATCATTTTAACTGTAAGAAAGACATGTGTTAAGTTGTCTGAGATTTTTTTCATATTTATATCGTAGAACTTTTGCCCTAGATGAGGATTAATATCCCAACTGTGGATGGTACCTTCTGGAATATGTCTACTCCTATGATCCTAGAGTTAACAATTAGTTATCTCCTTCCATCAAAATTTAATTTAAAGACTTGCACCAGGCTATGTCAACACGGCATAAATAATTTACATGAAACACACTTGGTACATCTTCCATTGAGCAGTTCAAATGTTTGAGCTGCCCCATTGGCTTAATCTGCCTGGCTGGACAAGCTCCATACAGGATATGACTTCACGGTAAGGCTCCATAACCCAGCACCCTGGCCAGCTCTTCTCTTTTATGACGGTCCTTGAGAATCCCCCATTACCATGCTCTCTTGTGTTCTCCACTCCAGCGGAGGAGCCCCATTTTCTAACTTACTCATTCATCTTCCCACAGGGCCTGGCTCTCTGTGGACCAGAATGGTGTGGCCAGACAGATGGGGACCATGGCACATCTCAGAAGATAGTGATTGTGGATGATAACGAACAATGTGCAGTTGAACATAACTTTTTTTTTTTTTAACAAAAGTAATATATTGTCACTGTAGGCCTTTCAGTAGAAGGGGGAAAAAGAAACATCCCACTGGGAGACACCTGTTTGACAAATTTGGTTGTGTAACTGTCAAAACCTATTCCCTCTCCTCCCTCCCTCCCTCCCTCCTTTCCTTCCTTCCTTCCTTCCATCTTCCTTCCTTCCTTCTTTCCTTCTTTCCTTCCTTCCTTCCTTCCTTCCTTCCATTCTTCCTTTCTACCTTATTTTCCACAAAAATACATACACAAAGAGTTTTTTGGTAAGAATGAGGAAACTGGATCAAAATATTTCTGCTATCTTATGTCCTTTTTTCCCCTTTTATATATAGATTTCTTTCCTCTTATGTTTATTTTCAAAGGTTGCACGTGCTCTGTCATCAGTATGCATCATAGCTCATTTAATCTGTTTTCGCTTTTCCTACTAATGGAGACTCATATTATTTTCTACTTTTCTCCAATAGAAGCAATGTTGAAATGAAAATACTAGTACACTGTTGCACATTGTCTTGCAACCACTGACAAGCTTATGAGAATCAATGGAAAGGCTATTAGAAAAAACAAAAGCACTGAGCAAGGTGGTCAGTTACAAAATGACTGGAGCAAAATCAATAACTTTTCTAATATAGCAAAAAGAATCAATTAGGAATTTTAATGGAAACAGAGATTCCATTCACAGTAGCAACAAAAACATAAAGTACCCAAGAATAAATAAAAAGGATCTGAAGACCTGCATGATCAGAATTTTAGCATTCTATGGAGAAATACATGAACAGAATGAAATTTGTCTGTTTATGTATTAGAAAAATCAGTATTGTAAGGAGGTAAATTCTCCTTAATTTAATCTATTTTGCTAACCTAATCCCCTTGGAAGTCCCAGCTGTATCTTTGGAGGAGGGTGGGGGAGAGGACTGAACCCGTGTCCACAAAGCAACTCAGAGATTCAAACAGTAGCGTGAGTTGAGCACACATGCCTGCCTCCGGTTCCCACTGCAAATTCCTGGATGTGACATAAAGCATTGTATTTTCCAAAAGATCTATAACATGCCAGAAAACCAGAAGGGGTCCTCTAGGTGGACAGGCATGACAAGAAATCCCTGAAATAATTGAGTTGGATTGAAATGGGAAATCCATTGCCTACAACACAGAGTAGTTTTTGTTCACAAAATAAGGAACAGTTTCAGAAGAGGTTCAAAGTCCGGAGAGGCAGCTAGAGGAGGAGGAAGAGGGCCTGGAGTGACCCTCAGAGTGACTGTGGGAGGTGCCACAGGAGAAGCCAGGAGACTCAACATTATTTCCTCCCCGACACTTGTGCCAAGCAGTAGGCAGCAGAAACATCCGCCTGTCCTCTCCCTGGGCAGAATAAATGAGATCACTTGGACCTAAGCGAAAGGGCAGTGTCCCAGGTAGCTGCTGACATCACACGGAGGGGAGAGTCCCAAGGCTAACCGGACAAGCTGTGGACCTACCTTGCTCCTGTCTCCACAATGAATGATGACAAATACAGTTGTCACAGGCAAACATTCATACATGACCGAGAATCACTGAACAGTTTGGAAAAGCTAACATTGTGAAAGAAAGCCACTAGAATCAAAAAATAGGATGGACACAAATGGGCAGGATGAACAGAAAAGATGGAAAAAAGAAAGAAATATGTTTTAGGGTTTTCTCATAAGAGTAAATTTAACTTTATCTTGTTCTTTTTAATGCAAGGTAGTGCCACTCCTTACCTAACCATTACCTTGTTGAAGGACGTGGGAGTACTTCCAATCTTCCATTATTATATACAGTGTGTAAAAACAACCCGCTTACAAGCTTCTTTGAACATATGTGTATATTCACTCTATTTAGAGAATATCTAACCATCTTCAGAAAAATGTGATAAGGCACTGCAACCATTAAAGAATCAACTAGCTAAATATATTTCTCACAGAGGAGACACATCAACTATTCTATGGTAAAAGGTATTTTGGGATGGTATTTCTTAAATTTTGATTATTTGTTATGTCCTAATCCCATACAACGGTGACCTAGTTAAATAACTTTAGGAGGCATCTGAAATATTTTTTTCTTGGAGGAATTAATATTATTTGAAGTTAGGCACTCTTATTTTATTTTCAGATCAAAATTTGATAAAGGTCCGGTGTCTTGTCGTAGGCACCTCAACATTTAGAAAAAAACTGTGAGAACCACAGCCCTGTTCCGGAGGGTAGTTAATTCTGGGGCCTCGTTCACTTGTCACCTGAGACACAGAACGGATTCAACACTCCTTTCTGAAGAAAGCCGTGGCCAGCCCTCGCTGTGGGCTAATGGGAAAGAGGAAATGCTGTGAGTCACACAATTCTTCCCCAGTAGTTGACCTGCTTCCTTTCCTACGGACATTGTGAATTGTGTAGCTGGCCTGGCGGTGCCTTTTCCCCACTGGCTGCCAGCCACATGGTGGGTCACAAGTTCACACGACGATGTGCATTTTACACTTCATGCCTCTTCTCTGTTTATGTCTCTCATGGGTTTTTGTTTTTTTAAATTCTTCTTTCACTTCACTTGCCATTTTGGCCGTTTCTTGTTTTTAAATGTCTCTCCTTATAAATCCAATTAAACTCTTTCTGAAACTCAGTATGATAAAGATGAATCAATACTATGAGTTATTTATTTATTAATTGTATGAGCTAAAGAAAAAATAACAAACAAGCGCATAGCATACAAGCCAGAAGCTGTACTTCCTAATGAGTATCGACACCTTCAGAACATTCCTCTTGAGAGACCGTAAACTTGTTGCAATCGACATTGTCACTAATGAAAACATCTCTTGAAATGTCTCTTTTAGAATTTCCTCCTTAGCTCTTGGCACAGAGTGTAAACCTTTTCCATGGTTGTAAGACTTTTGGGTCAATTTGGATTTGGGAAAAAGCCCAAAGAGTTCCATGGTGAAGCCTATTGACCGAGAGGGCTCATCAAACTGGGTAATCAAGTTGGCTTTTCTTTTTTCCAAATACAAGGTACAGTATAGGATGATAAAACTATTTTTTTTAATGTAGTCAATGAACTGGCATCGAAAGTGTATCTCAGAGAAACTCTTCCAAGGATTTTCCATTGTTAGGAGGAGGGCATGCCCTTTGAGGAAGTGCATTAATTTGGATGTACTGGTTCTGATGTGTTTCTTCAAAACATCAGCACCCTGCATCCACCCCCTGCGACAAACTGAAGTAAAAGGGAAGGTCCAGTAAAGTGTGAGTCATGGTGGTTAACACATCACTGGAAAAGTAGGTGTCGGGGAATAGAGAAAACCACTTGGGGTCCTGGGCGTCCCCCCCACCTCCGTTACAGTTCATCCAAATCACAGGAGAGGTGTGAGTTTTGTCATACGTGCTGGGGGCACAGGGCTTCACGTCTGCCTTTCAGTTGCTGATAATGGTACCATATGATTATTTATGGGTGGAAAATCTGAAATCAGTTTGCCTACAATGAAGGGCTATTTTTGAAACTCTGCTCATGTTCTAATCCTTTAACTGCTGCTTTACACACAGCAAGTTTCTTTTGCTCCATGTTATATGTTTAATACCATTGCTGGAGCAGCCATGGCACTGTAGAACGTTACAACTGGAAGGGGCCTTAGACATCATCTGGTCTTTTTTGGCTATAGGTAGTTACAAGACTATTGGGTACACGGAAGTGTATCATTGGAAGGTCCTATGTTTCACATTGAATTGTATGCTTGTGTTGAAATTGCTTCAAGAACTGAAAAAAATTTGAAATAAATAGTAAAAAAAAAAAAAAGGAAAAGATTGTTTAAGAAAGAGAAATCCCAATTTTATCACAAACAAGCTTAAGGGGCCAGTGGAAGAGGGGACAGGGACAGACAGAACTAGAAACCATGTTAAAAGTGACAAAATAGGGGGTGGGAAGGGATAAATTGGGAGTCTGAGATTTGCAGATACTAATTAATATATATAAAATAGATGAACAAGTTCATATTGTATAGCACAGGGACCTATATTCGATATCTTATAGTAACTTATGGTGAAAAAGAATATGAAAATGAGTGTATGTATGTTCCTTTATGACTGAAACATGGTGCTGTACACCAGAAACTGATACAACATTGTAAACTGACTGTACTTCAACAAAAATATATATTAAAAAAAGTGACAAAATGATGTGAAAAAGGATAAGATATGACCTAAGATGACGTCTAAGCCTTGTTTGAAGGATAAGATACACCTAATTAAACATCGGGTTAATATAGGGTCATGTGACCCCAGAGCTTGTGAGGAATGGGGTAAGACGTCTAGACAGGGTGACGTGTGGTGAGCCGTGGTGTGGGCCCCCTGGTATAGAACCTCTTCCATGCAGATGGGGTACTGAGTTGCATGTGGGGTTTCTCCTGACCAGGTTGAAAGGGAGTTGCCAAGAGAAGGGCTCAGCCTCTCTGCGGATTAGACTAAGTAAGAATGAGACATCCGTTGGCACCAACACCACCGTCTCAATCATGGACTGCAGAGTATACCAGGGAGAAGTGGTGCAGTGGGCAGCGTAACTCAACACACAATTTTAGAGGTTAGAAAATGAAGGCCAAAGAGATGAATAATTAAAGTGAAACAAATTGCTGGGGCACAGCTGGCACCATTAGCCAGTCCGCCTCGACTCCCATTTCTTCTCAGGGATTCCTGTCCAAAGCAAGAAAGTCCTCACTGGGAACTACCCTGTGGTCAGACCTTCCTGTCTGCGGGCTCACTGACGTTGACAAGCTCTCCCACTTTGCTCAGATTTCCCTGCAAGACTCTGAAATACTTGGGATCTGCAGCTACTTTTTCTAATGTCTCTGAAAGACTCCTGCGTCCTATAATGCTGATACCCTGGGCATTGTATTTCAGAGCAATCATCAGATCCACCCTTTTTCCTCCTTGCTTCATAACATCAACCAAAAAGGGCCAAACTGAGTGGGAATGAATGGTGATTAATCCTTCTTTGTAATGTTTAGTTTTTGAATTAATTGATCACCTCTACTTCTTAGCAACTTAACTTTTGAAAAATGTCTCAGTGACTTTTTCTTTATTCCTAAAAAAAGAGTGTGGGCAGGGGTGAAGAGTGGAGTGTAGGTGGTGGGGAGGCAACAACTGGAGAAAAGGGAGAGGAAGAACCACACTTACTTCTATTGTTTCTTTCCTGGCTCCTTAGTTTTGACTCCTGCAGAACTGTTTGTAGCCTTTGTAAATAAGAGTGTCAGCTTTAATACTAAACAGACATGTTTTGAAATCCCAGCTACACAACCTTGGGTAAGTCATTTAACTTCTCTAAGACTTTTTCCTTCTTCCATAAGATAGGGGTAACAATAGAGCCTATTTCATAGGGCTGTTGTGAGGATTAAATGACATGAATGAAAAATACATAGATTGGTGCCTGCCTGGCATTTACTAGATGCTCAGTAAGTTGTAACAATTACTATTATCTTGTGTCCTGAACAAATGGACTTGCTGCACATTTAAAAAATGTGCTTAGAATAGGAAAGTTGGGGGGCAAAAAAAAAAAAAAAAAGAAAGAATATGTAAATATTCCATTAAAGCAACTGGAATGTGGAAAATGATACTGAAAGGGTCTGGCTACAAAAGATTCATCAAGCATAATTTGAGTCAAGTAAAGAAGCTCTTTGATTTGCTTTCCTGCATGAAATTGATACAAACTGGGGCACAGCTCAGTCTCAAAGACTTTCTACTGACCATGTCCGTGCTCTGCCCTCTAGTCATGTAGTCTACATTGACCATATTTTCAGTCACCCCCTTTTTCTGACCACCAGGATTGTGCTTGAATCAAACCACGCTAGTCATAGTTCTCCGTAAAGCAGTGATTCTCAACAGAGGAGCTCTGCCACCCCATGGGAGACTTTTGACAATGGAGATGTCTGTGGTTGTCATGTTTGGGGGATGCTATTGGTATCTAGTGGGTAGACGTCAGAGATGTTTCTAAACATGCTAAACAATGCCCAGCACAGACCCTCACAACAAGGAATTATTCCGTTTAAAATGTCAATAATGTTGCTCTTGAGAAATCCTCCCTTAAGGAATTCTTCACCAGCAGCTGCTAGTTGGGGGTCTCATATTCCAAGACTGTGATATTAGGGAGTGATGTTCCTGGGTCCAGTCTTTCACCATCAGGAGAAATACAGCGAGAGGGAGGAAAAGAGCCTTGACTTTGTTCAAGCCAGTCCAGTCACTGTAAATCCGTCCTAACTCTTTTCTCGTAGGCTTTGCATTTGGGGATAAATTCTCCTAGTTTGTTTAAACTAGTTCAGGCTGGGCTTCTGTCACTTGTAACCTGGTATCTCTAATGTGTTGGATGTGCGAGTTGAGAACAAATCTGCATCCAACCAGGCAAGGAAAACGCAGTCAAATTTAAGTCACCTGTTACGGACGGGATTGTTTCAGCACTGCCACCAATCAGAGCTCACACTTTACGCTGTGCAACCTTTCCAAGCTTCAGTTTCCTTATTACAAGTGGGTCTAGTAATACCATAGATGACAGATATTGAGATATTTTATCTAATGTGCTGAGAACGGAGGGTGGAATATGGTAGCTGCTTATTAGATGTAAATTTCCTCCTTTGTATCATTTATATACTAAGGGATGATTCATTCTCAAAGAAATACTTTGGAGCATTTCTTGGCTGCTTATTGTAGGATATTCGTGGAATTCTGGATTTTAGACATAAATCTTGAGATTTAGAAAGAAGTCTGACTTGAACTGTCAGAAACTGGGATAAACGAGATCGAAAATGCTGAAAATGTAAAACATTCAAAATGGGAAAAAAGCAGAAATCTGCAAAAACGTGGGTCCAGTTGCAGCCAGACAGATAAGCAGACTTTTTCTTCTGAAGACAATAGCGAGAGAGAGAACTGACCACGTATGTTGGATAGTAGCTCCTAATACTGAACATGTTAACAGAAACTTCCATTTTTCATGAGACCCATTGTTTTTAGAGGTAGACAGTTTGATTTTTTTGTTGTTGTTGGAGTTTATTTAGCTAGCAGCTTTTCTATGCGGTTTACGTTCAACAAAGCACCAATCTTTTTTAATAGCGCAGTGTCTCTTCCCTATAAGGCTTCCTCATGAATCCAGATCAGATCAGGCCAGATGGCTTCCTAAAGAGACTCATACGTTTTATAACACAGGAATAAAGGATGATTGTGCATACTCTTGAAAGCTGAGCTTGGGTGTTCTTTCCTGGAGATTTCACTTTGGGAATCTTACAATTGTAGCTCAGGGTCCTCAAATGTGAATTTCTACCAAGAGGTAGCTTGATACAGTACAGCAATTGCAGGATTCTTTGTCTTTTTAATGCCACCAAACACTTGTATTTTGAAAGATTTTTTTTAATGCCACCAAAGACTTGTATTTTGAAAGATTTTCTTTTTACTAAACTGCATTCACTAAATAATAATTAATTAGTTCCATCTGGGTTATTACTGGTTTTTTTCACTTAAACATGATTTCCGATTTAAACCAGTGATTCAAGTTTACCAGACTATTATGAAAATGCATAAATCATTACTTCAATTATAATGCTACTGTGTAAGGAAGTTAAGGAAGCACGCAGGCGGTGAGCACTGTTCATTGCTGTGGGTAACTGTTTCGGCTGTCTCTCTAGTTTGGTCTGGGGGAGTATGTTCTTTTTAAATAGGGGTGTCTTCTGGACTTGGGGCAGAGTCAGGCCCGCCATTATGTCCCAGAAAATTCCACGATGAGGTAGTTTGTTAATAGTGCAGTAACTTTTGGAATCTTTTTCAGAATCTTTTTAGAGCTTCTAGGCAGCATGAAAACATCAGTGTCACCATACTGAGTTTATGTAATTCCAGGTTAAAAAAAAAAGTCAATTTTAAAATTTGTCTTCCGTGGCCTTATTATGAGCAAATTCCCAGGAGATCTCTAAAAATACTGAAACTGACTTCTCAGCCTGCACTTTCCTCATTTACTAACCTGGAGCTTTAGGCTGAAAATGACTGACTCAGCAGAAACAAGCAAACAAACAAACAAAAGTTGAAAACTGTGGTTCTCATCCCAGCCCAGTTATTGAGAAACCAGGAATCTATGACATTCCTACCCCTCCTTAGTTCCACCAAATGAAAACGAAGACACTGAACTGGACGACATCACTGGGTGACTCCCAGCAACACAATGTTTCTCTTTCTAGGAGGCTGTGACCTGGGACTGCAAATCCATCCCGAAAGCTCTGACTTGTTATTGTCCAAGAAGAACCTTTTGTAGGTATTTTGCTGACTCTGGATTATCCTCACTTATTTCACTGTATTATGGAAAATCAAACAGATGATGCGTCCCAAATTCCTTAAACTGGGTGTAAGAGGAGAAATTTTCTCTCTCACAAATAGTACACCCTGAATTAATAATTAATCCATTTTCATTTACAATGCTTGTCTTCATCTTTCTCGAAATGGCCGTCCCTGGAGTTCAGTTAAGATCTGTTGAAGTAGTTAAAAATATTTGTCTGTTTTTTAAACATAGGAGACCATGGTTTATAATGTTTTTATTTTTTCTCAAAATGTAGGCTATCTGCCTCAGAATAACCCAGAGAAGTTAAACAATGCATATGCCTCAAAGTAACGGAATCGGATGTTTGGGAATCTTTATTTCCACTGATCAAATGAAGAGTGCACTCATTTTTGTTTCTTGAAACTGTTTTTCGTGCATTCTAATAAAAATCTTTATTTACTATTGAAAGGGTTGGTACATATCGGTGCAGCTCCCAGGAATATCATGCAGAATGGAGGAGAAAAAAATAATTCATCAAATTTTTAAACAAGTATTTATTATCTGCCCCTCATGTGGTAAAAACCTAGAATGTATTAGCTCATAAAATGGCTTCAGCGACTATTTATGAACCTTTGTTACTTGCTAAGCATCATGCCAGTTGCTCAGTATACATTTTTTCCATTTAGTTGTCCCCACAAAACTAAGGGACAGGTATTATTAATTTCTACATTTGACAGATGAGGAGACAGGCTAACATAGGTTAATCAAAGTGATTTGCAGAAATCCTCACAGCTGGTGAAGTAGTGGGGACCAGGACTTATTCCTATAGTAGCATCCAGACTTGAATCCAGATTATATTTTGCTACATAACCTGTACAGTTGGCCCTCCGTATCCATGGGTTCTGCTTCCATGGATTCAACGAGATGGAAAACATTCAGGAAAAAAAAGCCCAGATCCCAGCAAGCTACAAAAAGCAAAACTTGAATTTACCACACACTGGCAACTATTAATGCAGTATTTACATTGTATTTACAATTATTCTCATAGCATTGACACTGTATTAGGTATTACAAATAATGTAGAGATGATGTAAAGTATATGGGAGGATGTCTGGTTATATACAAATACTACACCACTTTGTATAAAGGACTTGAACATTTGTGAATTTTGGTACCCATGGGGTGTCCTGGAACTAATCTACCGCAGATACCGAGAGATGATTGTGCTCTATTCTGCTTATCCACGGCAGGAAGACTGATAAACAATTCCTGTGTCTGCATAGACTCCTGGTATGGTTTTCCATTGATCATGCGGCAACAGGTCCCCCCTTTAGAACCTCCTGCCGCGGGATGCTCAGCCTCAGGAGTGCCTCCCTGCTGCTGCTGCTCTGTCTGGGGCTCCTGCAGCTTCCATATTGTCGGACGTGGCTTCTGTATTTCACAGGACCTTAACATATATCCTTGTCATCCCTGCTTTCTTTAACCCCACTCTGTTTCCCCTACCAAAGTCATCCGGGGTCTGGTTGGTTGTTCTTTGATCAATCCTCTCACAAACGATTTGCCTCTTGAGTAAAGCGGGAGGGGGAGTAACAGAAATGGGTGAATTTTTTTTTTTTCTGAATAAGACAGCAAAACAATTCAATTTTATATCTAGCCCAGGGGTCCTAATAATATCTGAAAATTGATTTTCAAAATTGGGGAAAAGGATATTTTGCTTGTCTGTTCTTAATAAAGTCATCGGTTTGTATACAAGTTTGTGCTCAAATCTATGCCTTTCAAATTAGAGCCCGGAAGGAGTTTCACTAGCATCAGTAATATCTAGGCTAATTTGCTTGGATGAGAGAGCTGTGATTTAATATTTAATGAGAAATTTATAGCATTAATCCTCAGCTCAAGCTAAATAAATGAACTTGATTCAGATGAGGTGCCCTCTTTGTACTCATTACCTGGGGCACTGCATAACCAAAACACCCTGGTGCTTTTCTTTTATAACAGACCTCATTTGTGTTTCACTGACTTTACTTTAGAAAGTGTATTTTTTATTTAATGCTTCCTTGGTCTGTTTACATTTGGAGTAGATTGAATTATGGGCCCTAATTTTTGTTTTTTTGTTGGTAACTTTACAATTCCTTCTCCTTGACTTTGAACTTGGTCATCTAATTTATCTTGATCAATGGGAAGTTTATCACATTCAGCCCAAGGAAGGGCTTTATATGTGCCTGTGCTGTTGGGTCATCTTTTTTGCACCCCTGCCATCTCCATGAGAACATTCTCTGGTGAGCCTCTGATGCAAAGAAGCTGAGAGACAAGTCAAACAGCACCACAGATCTGCAGCCTGAAGCAGAAGCATTGTGGTCAACCCACAGATTTATGGACATAAGTAACTTTAAGACATTGACTTTTGAGGTGGTTTGTTACACAGCATTAGTTGGCTGATACAGTGTTTTTCTAATCTATTTTCATGGTGTCCTCAGGAGAGCACTGGATAAAATAAACCAGAGTTTTGGACTTTTATCACTGTTTTGCCACTACCATGGTGGTTTTACCCAAGTTACTCACCTTTTTGAATTTCAGTGTATCCTCATCAGTGAAACGTTTGCATTGCGGCAAGGGCAGGAAATGGAGCTCTGTTCAGTTCAGAATACCTCTGATGTGGAAATGTCACCAACATGGTATTGGAGTGAAATTTCTAAAATAATGAACTGGCAAACATAAATCAATAGAAACTATCCTTATGATAATAAGGAATGTATACATCCTTTCAGCAGGAATACAGAGGTGTTTGGAAGATTTTATTGAGGTAAAAGTTGTGATTAGATGTATACTTGCCATTTTACCTCTCATGACTTTGGCAAGTCAGAATCATTGAATGATGTGATTATGCAAATCACCAGAGACATGGATGATACATCTCTATATGCCTTCTTCCTTTTATTATTTATGATTTATTTACTATTAGAAGAATCTAAATAAAAAGGACTATTAATTTCCTAGTCATGGATAGAAGAGCCCTCATTCCTGTTTCTTATTACCTCAATTCTGCCAATTCCACATTTCTGTTGTCAAAATTTGAATGCTAAAATATTTTCTGTTCAAACTAATTAACAAGTTGGATTCCAGAGGTGGAGCAGCCTTTGAACATAAACTAAGGTCCTGTTCTCAGCAATTCTCTTTGCTTTACCTCCCTGTGAAGTGGATTCATCCCCAGGCTGGCTTCCCGATGGTCACAATATGGCTGTCAGCAATAACTCAGAATATGTGCTTCTGTGTTTATACCAGGAGTGGGAAGAGTGTAGCCGCCCATAACCACGTGAACAAAAGTCTTAATCCTCTCTCTCTCTTTTAACTCAATCCCAGGCAAGAGGTACGGGATTTTCTTAATTGGCCTGGACAAACTGGGATACGTTCTGGACCTTGGGGTGGGTCAATCCAGTCCTACCACATTGCTCCTGCACAATGGGAATGGCATGGGATAAATGTTGGGAAGATAACCACACGGTATCTACAAAGCAAAATATGTATGTCTAATTTATTTCAATGTGTGAAATAACTAAATGTGCGTTGAACACATTTATTGAAATGGTTAACTGAGCTAAGCCTTCGGACAAGAACATTTTGGAATCTAAGGGCTGCTGGATTTCCTAGGACTTTATAAGATTAAACCTTGACACTGGACTTGGAAATGCAGGGGGTTAGAAAAACCATTACTAACTTGTTTAACAAGGTGCAGGATAGAAGCTGTCTGCATTTTCCTTTGGCAAATTACTCTCAGGACAAATAAATCATAGAATTTTGAAGAGCTGAGTAACAGTTTGTTGAAAAGGCAGTCATTGTTTCCAAAGATATTTATCTATTTAGCAAACACTTATGTAATATTTACTATTTTCCAGCCATACTTCTAAGCACCTTACAAACATTAACTCACAGATTTCTGTTAATGTACCTGCTTTAGGGTAGACCTAAAATATTAAGCCTCTACATCTAAGAGGACTTAAGCTAAATCATGCTTGGCCCACAGAGTAAATGTGGTTTCTTCGCAATTTTAGACATAAGAATTTTGAATCTCAGAATTCAAATAATTGTTTTGACTAAGAGAAAATTTCTAGGCATGTTTGAGCCCCTCTGACTCTGTGGAAATACATCCTCTCTCAGAACATCACTGAGATGGTTGAAAAGGTCAACATCAGTGACTTGACCATTGAATTAAAACAGAGAGAATAAATTTCAAGATTTTTTGAGACTAATTCAGTCTGCTAAATACAAATATCCTCTATAAATATACAGTTACACATGCACCTTGTATAGAAAATATTTTTTAAAAATAAAGTATGTTAAACTGATCTTGTGTTTTTAATTCTAATTTTAATATTTTGGACCTGAAACATTAACTGAATTAAATCCATCATTGATTACCTACTCTAAATATGGAAATACATATAACATTATTTATTTATGTATTTATTTAGTAATATAATAAGTATCTACACAACTAACATAGAATTCCAAAATCAACTCATTAACAACTTAAACCTACCTATGTCTTCCTTCTCCATGGTATGTCCCTGGTTTCCTCCTGGAGGTAATCACTATCTTGTTTTCATGTTTATCATTTCCACTATTTTTTTAAAGTATATGGTTTGGGCAGACACGTATGTTTTCCCTTTATATTTAAGTATTGCTTTTACACTTAAGAAAAAGGATCATACTGTTTGTGGTATTCTAGGAATAAGTATTCCAGCTCTGGATTTTAAAATGTTTAAAATCTAGTAAGGTGGGTAAACTTAAGTTGCATAAAAGCTTGAATAAATGTGTTTGGGTCCAGGTAACCCAAAAGTGAGGCATGTGTCACCAACGTAAAAGTTTGTCTAATTCGCAGGCTGCCTGGGGCTGCTGGCCCCTCTTGGTTTTTCCAACAACACTCAATGTCACAGTTATCATCATCACAGCAGCAGGTCATTTTTATGGACACCAACCAAGTCCCAAGCTCTGTGTTCAGATGACTTACTTGCATCTTTATCTGATTCTTCCATCTTATCAGGAAAAGATTATGTTTATTATTGCTTTATAGATGTATGACTCAATGACAGTGAATAGCTTTCCCAAAGCCATACAACTAGCAAATGAAGGATTCGGGATTCAAACCTAGGCGGACTGAACAACACATGGTTCTCTGAGGACAGACAAACATACGCACCCACAAATGAGGATAACTTACTGGGGATACTATCCAAGTGAACGCCCATTAGTCACTGGCTTGGGGCAGGCAGTGAAGCAGAAAAAGGACCAGAGTCCTGAGTCCTGGATTTCTGTCCCAAGTCGCTAATCAGCCTTTGGATTTGGGGCAGGTAATTTAACCCCTTGAAGCACAGTTCCCTTATCCTTAGAACAGGGTTGAAGACATCTGCGCTGCCCACTTTTAGTGGGCAGTTACTAGGATCAGTTGATATAATGTGTGTGAAATTATGTTGTGAAATATACAGGTCTCTACAAATACTACTTGGCGAGAGGTTTAGGGCGTGGCTCATTATGTTGAGGTAACTTAAGCTCTTTATTTAAGACAAAGAAAGATGCTTAGTGACTTTTCCCATATACCGTCTTTTTCATCCATTCTAGTTTTCAGCCTCTTACTTTGTATTCTGGCCAATCAATAATTAAGGAATTTTTTTGTGTGTGTATATAGGAGAGGAGAGCTCTGAGAACATTAACAAAGGAAGGAAGGAACCCAGGCCTTCCCTGAGATAATTGATTCGGATCAGAATGAAATGTTGTGTGGTCATTTACTGGTCAGCATTTTCAGTGGTTTAGTTTTAGCAGAAAAGTAAAGACACTTGAAATTCAGAAGTGCTTTTTAGCCTCTCAAGTGCCAATAAAAGTTTCCAACTGTCTTCAAGTCGCATCATGTGGTGGCTGGAATTTCAAGTGCTTTCCTGGAACCTCCTACCTTGAAAACTCTGGGCAGCCTCCTCCTGGCACCACGGAAGTGTGATTTGTGTATGCTGATCTCCCAACACCTGGAAGTGAATGAAGAAATAGTCCTGCTGGTGACCATTCATTTTTCCCTCCACTAAAAGCCTCTGCTATCATCCTCTTGAAAAGGAGTTATGGAATTTGCCTGCTGCTAAATATGCCCCTGCTTTTGTGGAAAAAAACCTGAAAAACCAAATAGGGTTCACAAAATCAGGTTTCCAGTTTGAATCAGATGATTGGAAAAGATGCATATGAGGTGCTGAGAGCCTTTCCTGTGACCGTTTTTGTTGTTTACAGCCTCTCAGGGGAGGGCTCAGCTCTCTGTTCCTGGAGCTTTTTGGGGGCTGGAGACGTGTCCTTGTCTCACAAGTTAACAAATGTGTCCACTCATGCACAATACTGATCATTTTATCTCCTCTTCCCTAACATCATAAGACTCATTTTGAATGTCACCAAGGGACAACAGTTTAGAACTTCTGGATTCTCCTGGAGGTAACCCTCATTTAAAATTACAAGACCAAAGTCACAAAAATCGAGTCAGTTTTAAGTAAGTAAACTTGTCACTCAAATTGACAACAATTGTTTTGCCTTTAGAGTTGTAAATGCCTTTCCAGTCTCAAGAAAAACTGGCTAATCTATTGCCTGTTATTTGCAAGTCATGGTGGCTAAAGGTCATTGCTCTTGAAATTTCACCTGCCACCTTGGACAGGATTTAAGGACATCATAGCTGGGACTAGGTTGTGCATCGCACTTTGGATTGGGTTTCTGAGACAAGGATCTGGAAGCAGATAGTTTATTTGGGAGATGATCGCAGGAAACAGGATTGAGGTAGAGTGAGAGAGGGAGAAAGATAAGCCAACAACAGTGATAAATAAAGGACGTGTGTTACTGGCGTGGTTACCTCCATGGCGCTTGGGTTTAATCCCACAGCATGAGGAAACCTACCTCCAAGGAACAAGATGCTGGGTCAAGCATGCACTGAATCCTCTTTCTCATGGTTTAATGGTGGCCCCCATGAGTGTAACTGCCTTACCATTCTGGCTGCTCCTGGATTTGGAATGGTGCACTTTCCAAACTTTGGAGGAAGCCCTGAGAAGTAGAGAGAAGCTATAGAACACGGCTGATGTAAGATGCAGTTATGTGCATGGAACCCTCTATTGCAGCTGAGAGGATATGATGGTGCCCCAAAAGCACCTGCCACAGTCCCAAAGGCTCTTCATAGAAAGGATATTTGGATTTCCCAAAGAGGAAAGAACAGTGAAGTTAGAAGAGGAAATAAGTGGTAAAAGAAGTCGATGCTTTTCAGGTATATAGGGGAAGGAGGGCCAGTAGTAGAGTGGCTTCTGCTGCAGAGGCAAGGGACCTTTGTACACACCACCCGGTTGTTCACCCCTCCCCACCACACACACCTTTCCCTCCCCTGTGCCCTTGCCATGCTGTTCTCTTAGGTTGGAAACCGCTCTGCCAACTATTCCTATTTGACCTTCAAAGCACAAGGCAACCAGGTCCTCCCTTGATGCTTCTTCAAATGGCACCCTATCACCACAATAAATCCCCCTTCCGTGTTCTCATGTACGGTACCCACTCCATATTTTCATTCATTTATTTATTCATCCATTCAACAACTATTTATTGAACACCAATTATGTGCCAGGCACACAAACTATCTTGTATTCAGACTCACTGTATTTTGGACTAAACCTTTTGAACCAAGGGCTGTGTTCTAGTCATTGGTGGCAGTGGTTCTCAAACTGTGCCTTCCAGGCCAGCAGCATCAGCGTTCCCTGGAAACTTGTTATAAATACTGGGTCTCATCCCAGACCTTCTGAATCAGAAACTCTGGGAGTGGAGCCCAGCATTCTGCATTTTAACAAGCCTTCCAGGTGATTCTCAGGCACACAGAATTTTGAGAATCAGAATGTCTCCAGTATCAGGCCATAGTTAGTAATCAATACATTTTCACTGAATTGGATTAGATTTAGTTCATTGCCAGGGGTCTCTTGGTCTAAGCACTTTGGTTCTTAAGAGTAATGAATTCTTTTAAAGTGCAAAAGCTCAAATGCCAAAGGGCCCTTCCATTCACCAAAAGAATGGCACACTCACCCATGGGGCAGTAGGCAGCTTCGGCCCTTCTCAGATAATCTGCTACAGAAGTTTCTAAACAGAGCGCAGCGCTGCTGGTCAGAGCAATGTGGAGCTGCCCCTTTACCCCTGTCCGCACCCAGAGGTCCCTAGGACCACATGCCTGTCTAATGTGGATGATCAGGTCTGTACAGGTCAGTGTTCCCAGTGAACGCTTTGGGCCCCATCAGTCACTTGGAGGGAATACCCAGTGCATACAGGGACAGGGAGAAGCCAAAATCAAATCAAATCTCAATCTTAAATCATCCTTAGGTGGGGTGGGGGTGGGGGGGTCGAGCTCTTTGAGCAACTACATCAAAACCGGTGAGGAGGATGCCGAGCTAGCTTGTCAGTGTCTAGCGAAGCCCAGGTCTGCACGTGGGCTCCTGAGAACTAAGATCTCCCCTGCAAGTTTGCCTGAGGTCGTGTCTCCTTTTGCACTTCTGGCTCCACTATCCCTTTGTAACAGGGGCTGAAATCACAAAGGCTTTCATACCCTCATACCATTTACGAACCATTTTGCAAAGTGTTTTGTAGATGCCTTAAAAAAAGAATTCACTGGAGAAATTCCAAGCAAGCTTGATGGGGCAAAGTTCAGGGAAGAAAGGAAACTTTCTCCTGAGTCAGAGCCAGGGAGGCACTTTTGCTGTGGCAGAATTTATCTCGGGGTTGAGCATTTGTGGCTACGCTGAAGACGTGATGCATTTTGGAAAATGTACATGAGCGCAGAGGGAGGATTGCCCTGTGGCTAAGAATGTTGCTTTCAGTCAGGCTCTCAGCATCTTGCCCTGAGAGTGGATTCAGAGCTGCCTGTGATCATCACAGTGATCATCTGCAGGGGCCATTTCCATCCTCTGCCTCCTAAGGGGTTTTCCTCAAGCGGCAGAAGCAGCTTACCAGTAGACGAGGGTGGTTAAACCTTGCTTTCAAGAAATGGCTGTTGCGGATGGGGCATGAATAGATAACATTATTAAGAGGCAAAGTGGGTTTTGCCTTGTCATCCCACATAAAAAACACGCAAGCATCTTCCTTAGACACTGATCTCTGGAATCTCTTACTCTGTCAATTTCACCACTGTGTGTTCTATATCCTCCTGTATCCAAGAGGAAGCGTCTACTTCACATATTCAAACATTGCGTCCGGAGAGTATGAGCATCTGATGCATCTCCTCTACCTGGAAATAGTTAGGGAGACAGGACAGAGTACTCTTTAGGAGGATGGCTTGGTTACCAGCTTTGCTCTGACATTGACTGGTTGTGTATCCTTGGGCAATTTGCTTAATCCTTTTGAGACTCAGTTTCTGCATCTGTAAAATGGTGCTGAGATAATACAGTTAAGGTGACTGGCGCGTTCCCCATCTGGGAGCTATCACTGTCGAATAAATGTAGATTGGAAATGAGTGGAAGAATGTCCAAAGTCACACTGGTGTGTGGTCAGTAAAGAATCACCTCTCATGGCCCAACATCCAGAGAAGTCTCAGGGTTAACAGAAGGCAACTGACAGACTGAAGTGAGCTGCAAAGCTCCAAATAAAGGCTGGGCGTTGTTCCTTCAGTGACATCTTAACAGAGATAAAGTAGAACTTCGTTCACTCACTTATTTGACTCATCAAAACCTGGCAGGAGTAGGTGGGGGGTGGGGCTTTCTTCACATTACTCTTGAATGTTAAACCCAACCATATGTGGAAAGGAAAACTATGGAACCACCATTCAGCTTGGACACCGTAGTTAATCATTTAAACCATTTCCTTGTCTTTATTTTTTAATACTTTAATCAGACTCCTTTATCATATGCTCTGATAGAACTCTATTCCCTTTCTTTCATTTTCTGTCTCAATTTATAGCCATTAATGTGACTGCTTGATTATCATCTGTCTTCCCTACTAAACAGTAATCTCCATGAGAACGAGGACCATATCTATTTTTTGTCCACCGTTATTTCTCCAGTGCTAAGCACAAAATAGGTCCACAACAAGTATTTTTTGAATGAATGAATGAGCTATAAGCCTATGAGCCTACAAGCCCACTTGTGTGTTAAGGCAGTGATCTTAAGTTATTTTCATCCTGGTCTTTTTGTCACTGATAATTCTATGATTCTTCTGTGCCTAAGAAGACAGTGGGCAGACATAATCTCCAGAACTCACTGTCATTTCTTTGTTGCATGGGAATTTAGAAGCATTTATTAAGGAAGTTGCCTGACAAAGCGAATAGCGCTATTTGGAGAGGCAGAAAGAAAGGGAGGGAGGTAAAAATAGTCACTCTTTGAAAATTCAGTGTCCAGCTCCTGACACATTGGAAGAGTATTCAGAGAAAAGCATGCTTTAATATAATCAGCAGAGACCCAAGTTAGATGTGAGGTTTCTGCGTTCTACTGGAGATGAAAGAGACAATTACCTGTATTTTAAATTTCTCTTTGCTTTCATTTTGAGGGAAACCAGCATCCTAACCAGAGCAGCTGTTTTGTGCTTTTTTGGCTGTGGCGGGGGAAATAAAAGTTAGTTCACATTTACTGAGCACCTACTATTTTTAAGACCTTGTGCTAGTTATGTTCTTTTGATGAAACATGGACCTGGGTTGTGATTTTGACAGTGATTTTGGCAGGCCCAAAGGTCCCTTTGTATCCTCAGTAGAGTAAATGGACTTGAGAGGAGAAACTGCTTGAGGAAGGCATGGCGTGCTAGTCAGAAAACGTAGCGATTTTTCCTGGCAGTCGATCTGTTATACCATCCCACTGGTCCTCTCCTTTGACACCAGTTTAATCCCCAAGAATTCAGTTATTATTTTTAATTGAAGTATAGTTTATTTACAATATTATGTTAGTTTCTGGTGTACAAAGAGTGATTCAATATATTTATAGATTATATTTCATTTAAAATTATTACAAAATAATGGCTATATTTCCCTGTGCTGTACAATACATCCTTGCTGCTTATCTATTTTATACATAGTAGTTGGTATCTCTTAATTCCATGCCTCTATCTTGCCCCCCTTCCCTTTCCTCCCTGGTAACCACTAGTTTGTTCTCTATATCTGTGAGTATGTTTCTTAAGGCAGAAGAAATAAAAGCAAAAGGAAACAAATGGGACCTAATTAAACTTAAAAGCTTTTGAATAGCAAAGGAAAACATTGACAAAAGGAAAAGAGAACCTACTGAAGAGGGGAAAATATTTGCAGATGATATGACTGTTAAAGGGTTAATAGCCAAAATATATAAGCACCTTATACAACTCAATGTCAAAAAACCCCAAACAACTCAATTAAAAATGGCCAGAAGATTTGAGTAGACATTTTTCCAAAGAAGATACACAGATGGCCAACAGGCACATGAAAAGATGTTCAACATCACTAATCATCAGAGAAATGCAAATCAAAACCACAGTGAGATGTCACCTTATACCTGTCAGAATGGCTATCATCAAAAAGACAACAAATGTTGGCAAGGATGTGGAGAAAAGGGAATCCTTGTACACTGTTGGTGGGAATATAAATTGGTGCAGCCACTGTGGAAAATAGAATGGCGTTTCCTCGAAGAACTAAACCAAAGAAAGCAAAAACACTAATTGGGAAAAAATACATACACCTCAATGTTTATAACAGAATTATTTGCAATAGCCAAGTCAGGGAAGCAACCTAAGTGAATGGATAAAGAAGACGTGATACACAACACACACACACATATATATATACATACAGCCATAAAAAAGAATAAAATTCTGCCATTTGCAACAGCATGATGGACCTGGAGAGTATTATGCTTAGTGAAATAAGTCACAGAAAAAGATAAATACTGAATGTAATCACTTATATGTGGAATCTGAAAAATAAAACAAAAGAATGTATATAAAAATAATTCAGTTTGACTTAGAAGGTTTTTCATCGCCAGCTCAGGTTTGATTTTTGATGTCCCAACTTAGTGAATTAGACGGTGGTTTTCAACGGAAAAGAGTGATTAAGTAAGAGCTCTGTTAGAGGCCAAATGCAATGACTGAATCTGGGTTCCTGCCGTTTTAGGCACAAGTTGGAGTTTAATGACCTCTGTTAATCACTGCTTAGATTCCTCTGTCAGTCACTCTCTCACTTGCAGCATAATGTAGGTGATCTCAGAAACAGTGTTGAGAAAGACACTTCCAACAGAGCTTCACAAAAACACAGGTACCTGTTCATCAGTTCAATTTGAAGTGGAGCTTTCAGTGAAATCACTAATGTGGCATGAAAAATCACAGGAGTCTGGAGGACTTCCTACCAGTTGGGAGAGGTACCAAGCGGACTGAAGAGAATTCATGAGCTGCACTGTGACCCTTGGGTCTAATTTTTTTTTCTTTTAGTCTGACTCTTGTGGTTCTTTTGCATGTTCACAGCTTGTGCATTTAGCCAATTTCTGGTATAAATCGTGCTTTCTTCCACAGACTCAGAAGACACCCCAAGGCTCAAAGAGATCCTAAAGTTTATCTTATTCATTTCTCTGCCTTTTGAAGAGAAATACTGACCTCTTGAAAGAGTAGGGAGTCGGATATTTAAGATCATATGCTGAGCACTCTGCCGAGTATGTTATCTGCCTCACAGGAGCTCCTTGATAATGCGATTGTGCAAATGAAAAAAGGCTTGTGCATTTTGTAAAATCGTGCTCCTAAAGTAACAACATAATGTGGAAATAAATTTGGGGAATACCACTTAAAGCCTATTCAGTTTTGTAATGCAAGCACTAAGAATCCTAATAAAAAAAAAAATACCAGCTAGTTAAAACCACATATGCTTCATTTTTTAAAAGAGGTAAATGTAGCTTGATGGAATGGAGTATAAAAGACTTTCAGCTTCTGAATTAAGGTCAAAGATCAGGCCCAATTGTTCAATAAACATCTTCAAGGCAGAGCACATAGAAAAACTGAGTCAAGAGGCAGAATTTGGGGGTAAATGGGTATAATGTAAAGAACCATAAAATTCCCTTGAGGCTTGCTAGATTTAGCTGTGTCGATGTGGTTAGCATTATAGCTAATCAGTACTTGGTGCAAAACATCATACAATGAGAAAAAAAAAGGTCTATAAAACAACCTGATTTCTGAATTATACTGGTGTAATTCCTCTGTTGAATATTCACATATAAGGTAAGTCACACTATAAAAATAAGCATTGTAGTAGACAGACTATAATTTTTATAATAAATCTGTTTGGAAGGTGGTACACACACATACACATGTTTTTATGTAAGGAAGAGAACTGAGACTCAGGGAGCTTAAATAACTTCCCCAAGATCATCCAGTTAATAAAGGGAGGCCTGGGTTTAGATGCAGGTTAATGCTTTTCTTCATCTAAGGGATTTTGGACATTTTTATTTGTTTGTTTTTTGCTTTTTTGGGGGGGGAGGTAATTAGATTTATTTATTTTTTAATGGAGGTACTGGGGATTGAACCGAGGACCTCATGCATGCTGAGCACGCACTTTACCACTGAGCTATACCCTCCCCCGGGGCATTTTTAAATGTTGACATTTCATGACATTTCATTTCTTCTTAGGAAGAAGATAGAAAACCAATATATAGTGAGGACCACTGAAATGCTCACATATTCATATGCACGTTTCTTCAGTCCTTTTGAGGTGGATTGCTTTTCTCCATAGACGGAGAGCCTCTTGTAACTATGCAAACCGCACTCACAGGAAAGAGTTGTACTGGGAAAACGGGGTCAGTCAGGCTCCCTCGCCGGACGTCCGGGGCCCAGCGGCTCACAATATTATCCCACGTGCGCAGTACCTGTGCATCTTCATGTGATGATGACTTGCGCTGCACAAGCACGATGGTTCGCGCAGAGGTCGTAGCTGGACAGATGCCGGCTTTGTTTGCCTTGCTGTATAAGGTGGAGGGGCCCTTCCACCACTGCCGCCATCGCCGCCTGTGCACCCCTCCCGCAATAAAGGCATGCCAGAATCCATGAACCTGCCAGGCCTCGGGCGCCTGCGATACAAGTTGTATTTCAGTTTCTAGAATCCATTCTCTCTGCCCATCATTCCCTTTGGTTTTTCCCTTGCAGTCCAAGAATAACGGAGAAAAAGATGGGTGCTAATAAGCATTCGAGAAAAATGTGTCATTAAACTTCAAGATCTACCCTCCTGTGTGTCACTACTGTGTTGTCAGGAAGGAAAGAATGAGACAGCAGGATTTTTCAAAAGCTCACTTTAATGTCAAAGTTTGACATTGACAGCCAATTCTATGTACTCCGCCTTCAAAATGACCGCAACGATTGCAAATTATCATGGATAATACAGTGTTTCTTAAATCAAATGAATAGTTTCGACCTGTTATTTGCAAGCTGTATTGTCCTAGGAAACTGCAAAGTGACACTGAAATAATAAGCATGAAAGCTTTTTGTAAACGGTGCAGCCTGAGTCAAATGTAAAGTATTTATCATTATGATTGCTCACCAGACTGTCATCGTTTCGTCTCGGTTTCATTAGTTATGATGCTATGGATTGGTCTCTTACAGGATCAGTACTAAAATGTAAATTGTTTGAGCTTAAAGGGATCTTTAAGTGTCATCACAGAAAATCAGGGCTGGAAGGGACAATAGCAGTTACAGAGTTCAGATGCTTAATTTGTTAGAAGCTGAATCTAATGCCCAGCAAGATGAAGTTGTCTTTTCAAAGGTCACCCGGCTACTTAATGATTGCTGGACCAGGGTTTATTCCCTGATAGAAATTATCTCTGAGTTTTAGTGAGAGGGAATTCCATTCTTGGGCTTGTCAAAGTTATTCTCCATCACACAAATGAAAGTCAAACAGAACACAATAGACATGTCTTTAGTCTGGGACTTCACCTTTTGGGATTGGAAATTTGGCCATAGAATAGATCTAGATCCAGTTAATTGCCTTTGTTTTTAGCTTCACATGGTCTTTAGAGTCTTGGGGATTGTTTCAGCATCTCATGAAGCTGACATCAGGCAGAATAATTTGCTTTCTACAAATGATTGCGTTTCTGGTTTCCAGGAGAAATAGCTTCATTCTTTCTTCTTCTTTTTTTTTTTTTTTTTAGTATATATTTTGATTGACATATAGTCAATTTACAATGTGTCGATTTCTGGTGTACGGCATGAGACTTCAGTCATACATATACATACATATATTCACTTTCATAGTCTTTTTCACCATAAGTCACTACAAGATATTGAATATAGTTTCCTGTGTGATACAGTACAAACTTGATGTTTGTCTATTTTATATACATTATTTAGTATCTGCAAATCTAGGTTCATTCTTTTATTTGACAGTATTTGGAATCTATGTATTTGAAACTCTGTATTATGCAATATTATGCCTTTGTCTAAACATAAGATGTGGAAAATCACCTAAATGTCAGAAATGATGAGAAACAGACCCTTGGCTTAAGGTAGCTTGTTTTAGTAACCATGCGTCTGCACTTCTGGTTGAAGCTAAGGTAAAGAGGAAGGAACCTCATTTTGAGCCCTAATTACTTACTTTTGTCTCAGCTTATCTTTACTATCATTTCTGAGAATCAAAGTGACATCTGGGGAGGGTACAGCTCAGTGATAAAGCTCATCCTTAGCATACATGAGATCCTGGATTCGATCCTAGGTTCAATCCCCATTACCTCCATTAAAATTAAAAAAATAATAAATACACCTAATTACCTCCCCCCCTAAAGAAAACAAACAAAAAAAAATTTTAATAAGTGACATCAACTTTTCCTATAACATTGTATTGTGTCAATGGAAGTGCCTCTTCCCCAGATTAATTAGGGAAACTCTTTAGAGAAACAAAAATTATTTCTGCACAAATTAGTTTAAAATATTCAAACTATAAATGAAATGGCTAGCATACTACTGGTACCCTTGAGTACAAATAAGCACTTTCCTTGGCTTTGGTAATAGCTTTCGGTGATTTTTTTTCCCCAGTTAGTTACAAATAAAAAAATGCAGATTAGAATGCAAAAGAGAAACGTCATGAAAGTTTCTGACTTCAGCATAAAAGCCTTATACGACCCATAAGAGGGACAAGCTTTGAGAGGCTAAATAATGGCTCTTTGAAAATTATTAGGGCATTAAAGAAAAACAAAAATCCCTGAAAGAAACATCACTAGATATATTTTGGCCTCTTCAATGGACAAATAAGTGGTATTTAAATTTCTCAAACCACCCTTTCCTATTTTTCTGGATGAACAGACTTTTGTATATAGAAACAGACAGTTGATGCAATTAAATAGGAACTTCAGGGTGAAAAAAACCCAAAAACCTTCATTAACCACCTCCCCCCACCAAATCCAGTAGAATAAACAGAAACAAACAAAATTTAAAACCCAGCGAAATGCAATCCATAGCCATTTTACTGATTTTTATTTGTACTTTGTTCCTATTGCCATGGGAGGCAAGTTATTTTCTCATTTAAAGAAATCTTAGCCACTAATCCCCTCAAGGTGCTGGGGACCTGGAAATGTTTCTTGCCTTATATTGGTAAAATTGCAGTCCTGGACCTCTAGTTAATCACATGCACACTCAGGTATTTGGTGGGAGTGTCCTCATGTCTGCAACTTACTCTGAAATGCATCAAAAAGTAAGATGGATTAATGGATGGAGAGCTATGTGATAAAGCAAATAAAATAAAATGTTCATTGCAGACTCTAGGCAGTGGGCATATGGGTGTTTAATATAAAATTCCTTTAACTTTTCTTTGTAATTGAAAAAGTTCAAAATAAAGTATGGAGGAAAATTGCATTGTTTTCATTGTGTTTCAAAGCTAGAGACACTTGATAGTCAAGATAACATGATTTAAAAGAAAGCCAACACTATTCTTCAATTTGTGGCATTTTTGTTGTAGGATGGAAAATTGCCTCACAGTAAAATTGCTTTACCTGACAAGTATTATAATAGTAAATCGGTTTCTTTATTTCCCGGATGCAGCCCTTCTCCTGCAGGGTACACACTTGCCACCACTGTTGGGGTAAATTCAGTCATCAGGTGCTACTCTCCCATGTGTCCACACTCGGCCTAGATCCTTAGTCTCTGCTCATAATTCTTTCTCATTGTGCCCGGCATTTTGGGGCAATTTTTATCATAGGGTCTCATGGTCCCTTTCTGTAACCTGCCTTCCAGCGAGGCCACCTCAGTCCATCAGATGTTTGAATATGTCTGAATTCTCTCAGTGGGCAGGATTCAAGTTTTCCTTTAGAAGGCTCAGATGTCTTATGCATCAGCGGACGTCGATGATTAACCAGAGAAAGGATGTTGCTAGTGGGCACTTTTTTGAAGAATCTGAATCCCAGGTCTTTCCCAGCTAAAATAACCTGTTACAACAACAGAAAAGGGTGAATGACTTGAACAGACAATTAACAAAGCATGATATTCAACGGCCAATAAACATGAAAGGTGCTCAACTGTGAAGTTATAAAAGGTGCTGGAGACATAAAAATTAAAACGACAATGTGAAGCCACCATAATCCCACAATAACATTTAAAAATGAAAAAGAAAACTCAAAATCTTGGTGAGGATGTGGAAAAGTGAAACTCTTGTAAAGTGCTGATGGAAGCGTAAAATGGCACAACTAGTTTGGAAAAATGTTGGGGATGTTTGCTATACAAAACCTGATTTGGGGCAAGTTGCATGTAACCTGCTGAATCTCTTTCTCACGTAGAAATGGGGATGGTAGCGGGCACATCAGAGAGCTGCAGTAAGGATTCAACAAGGTTATGTGTGCAAAAACAGGACGGAGGTAGATCACGTGGACCCAGGCACAGGAAAGAGTTAGATGGAGTGATGGGAGCTCTGATTAGAAATATACATAACAAGATAATTATTGTATGTAACTTATGCCTATGTTACATTTCCCGGGAAATGTTAAAAATTCTGAGAAAAGTTAGTTATGTACATTATTCAAAGTGTTTTAATCATCATTTTCTGGAAGAGAAAAACCGATAACTAATTGTGAGCCTCTCAGCAAATGCCAAGGATTTTCTAGTAAAACATTTTTTCAAAAATTTTCATTCTTTTGTGTAAAGGTGTTAAAGCATCTTCCTGGTTAGAAAACCCAGACAACATCCCATAAAATGATAATTCTGCAGACTGTATTTTTCACACTGGGTCTACAGGTTTGTTTCAGAGAAAAATATAATTTTCCATGGAGGTTTCAGTAAAACATAGAATAATGTCTATATAAACATTGATATCAAACATTTATGAACATTAGGTTTATATAAATATTTCTCTTTCAGGTTATTTCGTTTTATTTTTTATTTCTGCTAACAAAAATCAAATAGTACAAGCACACACAATTAACATTCTCTGATCCATTCTCCTCTCCAGAGTTAGCAATTGTGAAAGTTTTTGTGTATATTCTTCTGGTCATTTGCCTGTGCCCTGTCCCCAGTATGTGTGTACAATGTGCATAATTGTACCTATAGAAATATAGAGTTTTTAAAATGTGTTTGCTTTTAAGAAAATAAATTGTATTGTATCTTATGTATCATTCTTCAACTTAAATTGTTAATTTGATGGTACGTCTCAGAAATCTCCTTATTTGAATCTACTTAGGAAGACCCAACTTTTTAACAGTTTTTTTTTTTTTTTTAGTATTCCAGGCCATAGAAATACCACATTTTGTTTTAACTATGCTTCTTTTGTGTATCACTTAGACTGTCCCCATATTTTCTTGTTGCTAACAATGCTGTTGTAGCCTCATGCAACAAATGTTATGTCATCTTCCTTGGGCATATGTACACAGGTTTCTCTGGGTAGTTACTGAGTCCTGTGATGGCCTGTCACACGGGCTGCACGTTATTAATCATTACATTATGATTGGCCGATGCCGAAATGCTCTTGAAAGTGAATAAATGAATGAATGAACGCTCTTCACTCTCACCAGCCATATAAGTGACAGTTCCAGTTTCCCATAGCTTTACCAAGATTTAATATCATTCTTTTAAATTTTGTCAGTCCAACTATGAGAAGTAACATCTCACTATTGCTTCAATATGCCAGCTTGTAAAGGCCACTGAGCGGGGCATGCTGGCATATATTCTGACTTCTTGACTGCCACTGCCCCATTATTACTTTTGATTCATTTTACCCCTTTTGAGTGAGCCAAAGCTTACAAGAGTTTCTAACTCAGTGATTCCAAACCTAAGAACAAGTCTCTGTAGCAGGAGAATGAACTCTACTTGCTTCCAGTCCTGGGTTTCCTTTCATGAAGCAATGGATCAGGCCGTGTGGTCTCAGACTTTGGTGTTCACAGGAATCACCTCGGAATCTTGTTAAAATGCAAATCCTGACTCAGCAGATGGTGGGTGGAGCCTGAGAGTCTACGTTTCTAACCAGCTTACTGGTGGTCCCGAAGCTGCTGGTCTATGTTGCAAGGAATTACATGATTTGTACGTACAAATTTACATCAAATGACCAAGTCATCTGGAGCTCTTACAGATCCGGTGGTACCTATGGCATTCTCCAAACTGCAGATCAGTATACTTTCTTTAATTACAAGCTCAAGACCACCCCTCTGATGCCTCACTCTTTGCATTAGACCTTCAATCACTGCTAATTTATCTCACCATGATATCATTATGATGGTAATCATGGTAATAAGGAGTAGGAAATGAATATATTAATCTTTGTGAATATCTTTGCCTCACATTGCCCAGCTGTAACATCAACCACTTCTGCAGTCAAAGTACTGAAATTATTCTGTTGCCTCCTTTTCCTTGTCTTTCTGAGCAAAGGCATTCCACAAAGTATATAAACCCCTACAGTACTCTGTGCACAGGCACAGGATTGCCTCCATATTCTGGATACTTCTTGCCCAGATGAACTATAATTTATCTCCAGTCTCTATCTATCTATCTTTCTACCTACTTATCTATCTTCTATAGTCTATATTTCACTATTCTTTACTATAGTCCTTATTCTAATACATTGAATAGATTTTCTTGATCTTCATCAGATCCTTTTAATTTCATTTAATCTTTATATTTAATATCATTCAATATTCCAAGGTAGGCTGTGGTCAGTTTTACAGGTGGCAGAATGGGATCACTTTCCTGCCGACTTGTGGCAAAGAGCATCTGAAATAAGACGTGTTTGAATCTGGAGCCCAGATTCTTCTCATCAAATCATGCAGGCAGCTTTACTCTCTCTCTCTCCACACAGGTACACACACACACATTCTATAATTCACAACTATTTTTGATGATGAAAATCTTAATGGATTACCTCCTTTATTGTGCTATTAACATTGGCCCATTGTTTTAATGAGCCCCTTTTAAATTTTTTTAAAATCTTTTATTGACTTATAATCATTTTACAATGTTGTGTCAAATTCCAGTGTAGAGCACAATTTTTCAGTCATACATGAACATATATATATTCATTGAGACATTTTCTTCTCTGTGAGCTGCCATAAGATCTTGTGTCTGTTTCCCTGTGCTATACAGTATAATCTTGTTTATCTATTCTACAATTTTGAAATCCCATCTATCCCCTTGGCAACCACAAGTTTGTATTCTATGTCTATGAGTCTATTTCTGTTTTGTATTTATGCTTTGTTTTTGTTGTTTTTGTTTTGTTTTTAGATTCCACATATGAGCAATCTCATATGATATTTTTCTTTCTCTTTCTGGCTTACTTCACTTAGAATGACATTCTCCAGGTGCATCCATGTTGCTGTAAATGGCATTATGTTGTCGGTTTTTATGGCTGAGTAGTATTCCATTGTATAAATATACCACATCTTCCATTTATGATAGAAACTCTTACCAAAGTGGGTATAGAGGGAACATATCTCAACATAATAAAAGCTATATATGACAAGCCTACAGCCAGCATGGTACTCAACGGTGAAAAACTCAAAAGCTTCCCACTAAACTCTGGAACAAAACAATAGTGCCCACTATCACCACTCCTATTCAGCATAGTCTTGGAAGTCCTAGCCACAGCAATAAGGCAAGAGAGAGAAATAAAAGGGATCCAAGTTGGGAAAGAAGAGGAAAAGTGTCACTATATGCCAATGACATGTTACTATATATAGAAAACCCTAAAAGGTCCACACAAGAACTATTAGAGCTGATTGAAGAATTCAGCAAAGTAGCAGGTTACAAGATTAGCATTCAAAAATCGGTTGCATTTCTTTACACTAACGATGAATCAACAGAAAAAGATAGTAAAGAAACAAGCCCCTTTAAAATAGCACCCAAAGTAATAAAATACCTAAGAATAAATCTAACCAAGGAGATAAAAGACATACACAGAAAACTATAAACCACTGATGAAGGAAATTAAAGAAGACTTTAAAAAATGGAAAGATATCCCATGCTCCTGGATTGGAAGAATCAATATTGTTAAAATGGTCACACTGTCCTTTTAAATATTTTTAATCAACCTATTGAAGCATAGTTTAAATATGTTAAAATGCCTTCATTTTGAGTGTGTGGTTTGATGAGTTTTCACATGTTTATACCTGAATAACCAATTAAGATATAGAATATTTTCTTCACTCTGGATGTTTTCCTCATATTCTTTAGAAGTCGATCCCCAACTCTTGACCTCAAGTAACCACTGATATGCTTTCTTTCTCTATTTTGTATATATATGTTTTATTGAAGTATAGTAAGTTTACAATTTTGTGTCATTTTCTGGTGTACAGCACAATGCTTCAGTCATACGTGAATATACATATATTCATTTTCATATTCTTTTTACTCATAAGTTACTACAAGATATTGAATATAGTTCCTTGTGCTATACAGTATGAACTTGCTATTTATCTATTTTATATATATTAGAGTATCTGCAAATCTTGAACTCCCAATTTATCCCTTCCCACCCCCTCCCTCTCACCCCCAGTAAACATAAGTTTGTTTTCTATGTCTGTGAGTATATTTCTATTTTGTAAATAAGTTTGTCTCTTTTTTTTAGATTCCACATATAAGTGATACCATATGGTATTTTTCTTTCTCTTTCTGGCTTACTTCATTTAGAATGACAATTTCCAGGTCCATCCATGTCACTGCAAATGGCATTATTTTATTCTTTCTTTATCACTGAGTAGTATTCCATTGTCTAAATATCACAACTTCTTTATCCAGTCATCTGTCGATGGACATTTAGGTTGTTTTCTAAATGTCACAAATATATGATGACATGTTGAGACATGGATCAAAACATGTCATCAGGTTCCAGCAGTGCCCACCTCTAAACTTTTCATGGTGTGCCAATCTGAAATGAGTTTTATAACTTGTTATTGTAATAATACTATTTAGTACATTGCACCTCAGTAATGCCAGCTCCAAATTAGGATTCACTATATCAAAAGTGAGACACAAGCAAAAGATATTTTCCTTGGAACATATTGACCTCAACATCCAGATAATAGCTTGCCAATTTACCATGGACTCCATCAGAAGTTTAAAAAATATAATAATGATAAAGACACTGTATTTGCATCTTTGTATTCTAAAATTGACTTTATGGTGGCTACTCAGTGTTGAAAAATATCAGAAAGCAAATTTTCTCATAAAAAACTGAAATTAATACCAATGAAAACAACGTGTTGAAGCACTATTGCTCCGGTGAAACATAATTGTGGTCATTTTACAGAGAGCACCATTAGCAGTGAATGTTGTCACTGCAATATGCTTTTTGGCTCGAATTTGCCAAATAATTGCTTCAATTACCTGTGTCTCGTTGGCTATGGAATCTTTGTTTCTCGCTAGAGCACTGCTTAGTGATCTTCTAGTCAAAACCTCATTTCAATGTCAAAGTGTTGATAAGACTCACATAATAAACTTCCATCGCTATTGTGGCTGAGACGTGATTCTTCTGTCAGTTTATGCTGAGAATCGTATTGAAAACAAATGGTTTTGAAGTAGTGTAACTGTATTGTTGGGAAGAGAGAAGCATTCTCCCTTAGGGAAGTTATAATTACATGTTGCCATAGTGACAATGGACAGAGAAGGCTTTTTGTTTTGTTTGGTTTGGGTTTTTTTTGGGGTGCTACTGCTTTCCAGGAAAACTCTCATCAGACTTGATAATTGTCAGTGCTGGGCATCTTCCCCCAGCCAAAGGAAAACCTGTCATATTATCAGTTAACACGACTGATTGGAGGAGCACTCAGTCCATTCTATTGGCAGTAGCAATCTCAGGAATATTTCAGTAAATCTGAGTAAGGGCAGCAAAGTAAGAACTAGGTCAGCTGATGGGAGATGGCATTTTTATCTCCTAAATTTACAGTATCCGGGAGATGGAGAGAGAAATTTTAGGGCCTCCAAATACCTTCATTTGATTTACTAAGATTTGAAAACTATTTGTGAAACATCGACTTTTCTATATATCTCGTTTAAGTTTCAGCACAACCCTGTGAAAACTGCTTACACAGGAAACAACATGCGCACATCTCAGAAGCATTACGTTGAGTAAACGGAGCCAGAGTCTAAGGGTGATTCCATCTATGTGAAGTACGGCAATAGGCAAAAATAATTTATGATGATGAAAGTCACATATCTATACCCATCTACATCCTTTCTCAGCCTACTGGGTAGAAAACTGTGAGGTGCGCTGCTGTAGCACCGGCTTTCAGCTCTGCACTCACCGGTGAAATTTACTCCGGTAAATTTCAGCTCTTTCGTCTCGAAGATGAAGTCCCCTCCAGCTCTAATTTCCAGAATATCATCTAGAAAACTCTCCATCCATCCTTTCCAGGAGTTAGGATTGACTGAAAGGGGCCCCAGGGAATTTTGTGGGTAATGGACATGTTCCACATTTTAATTGGTGTAGTGGTTACACAGGTGAATATGTTTGTTGAAACTCATCATGCTGTGCATTTAAAATCTACACGTTACTGACTATAAATGTGCAAAAACTGTAAAAAGAAAACTTTATGAGTTTCTCTTATGACCCATATTTTACTCATGAGACAACTGGGACTAAGATGGGAAGTGATGATTTTCCCAAGTTCAGTGTGGGAGCTGGGAAACCTATATTATCCTATGAGAGTTGCAATTTTATCTTGTGTCCTTTTGTAACAAGATTTTCACCATGCCATTAATTATGAGCTTTAAGCTTTTGTATTAGCAAAACAAAAATGAAAAAATATGTATTTCCCACATCCAATCCTATTTATGCGCACACACACATTTTACAGAGACAAATGGCAATGAGTTTCTGCTTTTTCGCTGGGAAAAGCAAAGAAAGAGGCTGTCCAACAGGGGAGGTCATAATAATGCCACTCAGTCAACGGTGTTCTGAGACATCTGCTCAGTAGAGTGTCCCAATAGGTGTCTTTCTTTTAAGAGGTAAAAAATTTGACATAACAGCTTTCAGTCTGTGCAGTAGTTCCTAAATAAACTCACTAAAGTTACCTCGCATCTTGTTAAAACCACAGCTTCTAACTCAGTGGGTCTGAAGTAAGGCATGTCAATTTGCAATTTTAATAAATTCCAAGATGGTGATGATATTGCTGGTCCTTAGACCACACTTTGGGTGGCAAAGATGAGGTCATTAAAACTGTAGTTGAATCTGCAATTTACCTAAGGTCTCAAACTCAGAAGGCGAGCTGAAATCAGAACCCGTGATATGTTTCTCATATAAGAAACAAGATAAGAGGGTACATAGATAAAGATAAATACGTGGTACTGGGGAGAAAATTTGTTTTAGCCATTTATTCAGATTGGTTGTTTAGAGTTATCTGAATGTGAGTAATTGGTTCCATTTTTATTGCTTTATTTCTATGTACAAAGCTTTAGGTTGGTGTCCTAATTTCCAATCAAGAAGTTGCTCTTCTAAACAAGGATACATTTGTAATCGTGGGAATCATAGTATGAAACAATGACCAGCAAAAATGTGTGATGGTCACAACACACACACGGAAGTCAGTTGTTTGTGTTGTACCCATCCTTCTACGTGGCCTTCAGTAATCCTGGCCTCCTGGTGTTCCCATGGCTGTGCAGTCCTCTTCCACAGTAAGTGGGGCTGACCTGTGAAACCAGTGAGATGATAATGTGTGTGAATTCACAAGATGGATCATAAAAGACATTCTGGCTTTGCCTTGTTTACTTCTCGATTGTTGGCTCTGGCAGAAGCCAGCCACCATGTTATGAAAATTCTCAAGCGACCCGTGAAGAGGCCCTCACGGGAAGAGCTGAGGCCTCCCGCCAACAGCCATGAAGGGAGAGGACTACCTGCGAAGTGGGTCCCTCAGCTCCAGGGTTTTGAAGCACTCGATAACCAACATAGTATTAGGAAAAAGGGACAAACTCTGTATTTGGCAGATACAAGACTTTTGATTTAGAAAGGCAGACTCTGTAGTAAGTCCAAAAAAATTATCTAAGTATAATCAAACCCTATTTGAATTAACCCAAAGAGTTCTTCTGATTTCATGGTTTGCAGGTTCTAATCCCAAAGAAATGGATTTTTCAGTGAAGGAAACAAGATAAAAGTGTAGTCACAAATTGGAACATTTACAGTGTGTTAATGAATAAAACCAGCAAATTATGTGATCTATTATTAGGTTATGTTCTATGCTTAGGAATGTGTTGATGAAGACTTAGGTTGGGACACTAGCTGAGGAAATTGGGAAAAATAGAGATAATTTTTTTGAATAATTAATAGGACTTCATGATAAATTGAGTTGGTATATAAAGAAAAAGGAAGGATAGAAGACACCTTTAAGAATTTGTGCCTAGGAGGGAGGGTATAGCTCAAGTGGTAGAGCACATGCTTAGCATACCCGAGGTCTTGGGTTCAATCCCCGGAACCTCCTCTAAAAACAAAATTTAAAAAATAAATAAACCTAATTACCGCCCTCCCCCCAAAAAAGAAAAAAAATAAAAGAATTTGTGCTCAATTGATTGAAGAATAATGGCATGCAGTGTTGAATAAAACAGATTACTTGGGTAGAATAAGCCAGGGTTTTAGAGACAGGGAAGAAAACAGAGGGTTTTTTTTTTTTGAGATGTACTGAATTTTGCATAACAAGAAATCCTGGGGGAGAATGCCTTCTTTTTGATTTTTGCTGTCCTCCTGTACTCCCTAATGATGATTATTTTTCTCATTTTGAAACCCATCTCTGAAAAACAGAGATAACCAATATATTTATTTTACTTATGAAAAAATAAAAAAAAAAAAATCCTTTGCAAGTGAGAGTTTTAACAATATGTTCAGGAGGGGAGGCTATAGCTCAGTG
This sequence comes from Camelus bactrianus, assembly GCF_048773025.1. Taxonomy (NCBI): domain Eukaryota; kingdom Metazoa; phylum Chordata; class Mammalia; order Artiodactyla; family Camelidae; genus Camelus; species Camelus bactrianus. Next base: position 111,823,120 of record NC_133539.1, on the reverse strand, counting down.
ATAGAGTGTGTGCTTCATAAACATGAGGCCCTGGATCCAATCCCCAGTACCTCCATTAAAAAAAATAATCAATAGATAAATCTAATTATCTCTCCCCAATAATAATAATAATAAAAATAAAAATATATTTAATACTTAGAATTAGAAATTGTGTAAAATCCAGCTTTCCCCAAACCAACCGATGGGTCCTTCCAGCTGGAGTATATTGTGATCACTGCACAGCTTTCCCAGGCACTTGGCGTCTTGAAATTGTCACTGTTTTGAAATGGGAAGATGTTTTTGATAAGGTTTTAATACAGTGCCTGTTTCCTGGTGGGTACCTGATAGCTTTTAGCTTTGAATAACTAGAAATCCAATGCTGTAAATTCACCAAAAATATATAAGGCTTTGGGAAATCTGTTCATGCAGCCAAACTCATAGAAGACTGATTTGTGAAACTGAATGCCAAAGTGTTCACTGACAAACAGGCGCACATAATTCTAATAACTGGAACATTCAGTAAAGGACATTGCTAGTTTTCAGGTATTTTTCGGTTGTCAAACTCTCTTGTCCTCACATCACTTCCTTTAATGATTCCCAGAATCACAGTTTGTCTTTCATTAACTGCAGTTTTGAGTTTTGAGGGTGTCTTCCCAATGAAATTTCACAAAGATAAATTAATGTAAGAGACTGCATATTTATAAATAATACTTTTGAGCTAAGTGACTTTGGTGAGGATGACTTTTTTGACTTTTCTTCTATTTTATAATGATAGCTTCTTAGCTTTCTTTTTAGCGTGTAGATATTTGCTCCATTTTAACAAAAAAAGGGGACCTAAATAAAAAAAAATATATGGTTAAACAAATAGCTGAGTTATAATTACTGTATAACATTAAGCATAAACAAACCTATGGTAGATGCTTAACGAGTTGGAGGCATTTTAATTAGACAATAAACTTCAAGCAATTTACTTCAAAGACATTTGAGGCTAATCGGCTAATTATATGTTGCCTGAGGGAGGAAATACTTCCTTCAGCTGACTTATTGATTTGTTGCCTTTTAACAGAAAATTATGCTGATCTAATTACAAAGAAGGGTTAAAAAGCTAATAACTTCAAACCTGAGGTTGTCCATAATGGAACAGAATGATTAATGGTCTAACAGAAGCAACTGCGCATGAACGTTTAGCCAGAGACCTGAAATGTCATGTCAATAACAGAGAAGGGGGAACAGAAATACTCCTACTGATTTTTCTTTCTGCATCAAGTGATGTTAAAATAGCTAAATGGTGTTGCAATTGGACCCATGGTGTAGCAGTCATTTATAATCAAGTCTTTAAACTTTGTTTTTCTGGATTATTAATTTCTCAAAAACAAAATTCCTGTTAACGCTAATATGCTCTTCAGTGAGTACTATGCACAATCTTCTTCAAAAACCAATTTTTTGAAGTCAGTTTGAAGGTCATGAAGGGGAATGGAATCAATGGATCAACATCAGGAGCCCCGGGAAGTCAAGGTAGATCACCAGGTAGCCATACAAATCCCGCTCCACAATGCTGCCAATGGAGGAATTATAAAAGGAACATGGGGCTGACGGCTGGGACCACATAAATTGGTTTTAAGACTTTCCCTTGAGATGGGAAGGGCTAGAGAGCATGGGTACCATTTTGAGACATGAAACCAGAAAATGTGTGTGAAGGTAATTCATTATTTATCACCTGTTCTAGTCTGGCTCCAGCTCCGAATGACTGCCACACCCAGAAGCAGACTTCTTTTTTTTTTTTTTAACGTTTTTTTATTGAATTATAGTCATTTCACAATGTTGTGTCAAATTTCAGTGTAGAGCACAATTTTTCAGTTACGCATGAATGTGTGTGTGTATATATATAAATATATATATATATATTTATATATATACATTGTCACATTTTTTTCTCTGTGAGCTATCACAAGATCTTATATATATTTCCCTGTGCTATACAGTATAATTCTGTTTATCTATTCTACATTTTGAAATCCCAGTCTGTCCCTTCCCACCCCGGCCCCCTTGGCAACCAAAATTTTGTGTTCTATGTCTATGAGTCTGTTTCTGTTTTGTATTTATGGTTTTTTTTTTTTTTTTTTTTTTAGATTCCACATATGAGCAATCTCATATGGTATTTTTCTTTCTCTTTCTGGCTTACTTCACTTAGAATGACATTCTCCAGGGACATCCATGTTGCTGCAAATGGCGTTACGTTGTTGGTTTTTATGGCTGAATAGTATTGTATAAATACACCACATCTTCTTTATCCAGTCATCTGTCGATGGACATTTAGGCTGTCTCCATGTCTTGGCTATTGTAAATAGTGCTGCTATGAACATTGGGGTGCAGGTGTCATCCTGAAGTAGGGTTCCTTCTGGATATATGCCCAGGAGCGGGATTCCTGGGTCATATGGAATCTCCATACTGTTTTCCATAGTGGCTGCACCAAACTGCATTCCCACCAGCAGTGTAGGAGGGTTCCCTTTTCTCCACAGCCTCTCCAGCATTTGAGAAGCAGACTTCTTTGTCCTGGGAAGAAGGAGCTATGCTTGTAGTCTGAGCTGGGGCAGCCCTCGGGCAGTGTTGGAACCTAAGGTTAGGAGAGCTTGTCAGTAGCACCAGATAGTCCATTAACAGTACTGAGGCTGGGGTGGCACCATCAGCCCTTGGTGACCATATGTGTTGCTGGTAAAAGAGAACAGAGACTTGGGAAGCCTTAGAGAACAGCTTAATGAACTCCTGCACATCGAGAGTAGGACGAAGCAGCATTTGAGAAACAAGATTTTGTTTTGAGGAAGACAGTGCTATTTCTATTATCTTGTCTCTATGAAGAAGAAGATAAAAATCATCTACAATTCTACTACCCCTTCCCCAGAGATAATGACAATTAATTCCCAGGTGGACATACTCTTAAAAGTGTTTCTTTCTTGTTCACTTACTTACTTTTCCCCTTTTATCCACCCTGCTAGATTTTTAAAATTAAGCTGCATCATGAACTTTTTTTCATATCATGGCTTACTGTTCCATAATGTAATTTTCAGTGGCTTTTTGATATTTAGTTGTAAGATTCCACTATCATTGGTAGTTAAGATCATTGCCAAAAATATTTTTATTGTGACCTATATCTTTATTTTGTTTTGTTTTCTTGTGGATGAAAACTATGTCCCCAAAATCTTCAACTCTTGGGTTCGGTTGCCTTTACTTTCTTGTTTCTGTCTGTCTGTTGTGCAGGCAGGAGTGACCTTGCTTCTTCTTTGCTTTTTTCCTGTCCTAGTCTTAGTTTAGAGAACTGGCCTCGGTGCTTTAACCAGAGGACCAATACTGGAGGCAGTTTCTGTATTTATGGGAACTGGAGGGGGCTGGGAGCAGGGGGATGGACTGGCTTAACTATTTCTCTTTATTTCCTTACTCTGATTCTAACAGTGATCCATGAACCAGCAGTGTGGGCATCCCCTGGAGGCTGGTTAAAAATACAGACTCTCAGGCCCACCCCAGACCTGTTGAATCAGAACCTGCATTTAGGTTGATATTCCAGTGGATCATATGCATGTGAGAGTCTAGGACGCACTGCTTTAGTTGGTTGCCATTAATTGTCCTTTGATTATTCCTACACCAGTGATTTCCAAACTTGTCTTCCTATTGGAATCACCAGGGAAGCTTACAAAAATGCTACTGCTGCCCACATCCCCAGCGATTGTGATTTAGTTGGTCTGGGGCGTGGCTTGGGCACTGGAAGCTTTAAAAGATGCCCAGATTCAAATGTGCGGTCAAATTGAGAAGACACTGCCCTGCGCTTCATGTACTAGTTCTGTGCTGTTTGACAAGTTTTCCCAGGGCCACATCCTGCCCTATTTGGGAGTGAAGCTTTCTCCACCTGTCAGTTCTATTCCATATGCTTCCTATTTAGCAGAAACTCTTATAAAATTCTGTGTCATTAATGGTATGTGTTCCCTTTATTTCCTAACACTGTTGTGTATTTGAATTTTGTAGTGTAACTCTTTCCAAAGGAAAATATAATCCAAGCAGGGTAGCTGCATGTTGGCTGTAGATGGGTGTGTCTTTCACTCCATGTTCTCTTTTGCTGTTCTTTCTTCTTTCTGTCATGTCCAGACTCCTCAAAACCCAGTATGGCCAAACTGTTTTCAACCCTTTGTTCTCAGCTCCTGGTCTTTTTGATTCCTCATTTTCCCTGTTGGTGTTTTTCAGTTATAAAGGACCGTCTCACCAGTGGCACCATTGACATTTTGGGCCAGAGAATTATTGCCTGTGAGTGGTTGTCAGATGTCCAGCAGCATCCCTGGCCTTTACCACTGGCACCCCTCAACCCCCCCACCCCTTTTGTGACAAGAACAGTTCAAGGATTGCCAAATTCTCCATAGGTGGCAAAATTCCCTCTGGGTAGGACCACTGAGCTATAGAATTGTCACGGATTCTCAATGGCTAATAAACAGTGCAGCAAGTACATTTTTAAAATATCATTTCTATGTTACAGTCTTTACTATCGGCATGACAGGTACTTTTTTCATCAGTTTCATTCCATATACTAGTGTCCTGGGGTTGTCCTGAGTTCATGAAATTATATTCTTTACTGTTAAGATGGTTCAGCTCACACAGAGTGAAATGTGATTTGATTCTGGAGTTTGTAAGACTTTTCACATGGAGAAATTCACAGACATAAATGGAAAGAGAGAAGAGATGGGGAGAGAAAGAGAGAGAGAGAGATTACAGAGATCATAACCCAAAGATCCCAACATTAGAATAAGGAAAAATGATTACTCCAGTAATGGTCACTGTTTGGACTGAACCGTGGCTGCAATGACCTTACCCTGGAAAATAAGAACACGTTTCCCCAACATGCTGACCCCTCCTTCTAGTCCCAGGGTTGAGCGTGTGAGGATTCCATCTTTATTATGGTCATTTTGAGATGAAAGGACAAATGAAAGAATGTGTTTTTTATTTCATGCCAGGGAATCTAGCTTAGCCAATACTTTCTTAAATGCTTGAAACGCCAATAAACTGAAAGCCCTACAAAGAAAAACAGATAATAGAAATATAAACACAAGACAATGAGATTCCTGCCCGCTTTCGTACTGATGGGATTAGCTGGAGGTAAGAGACATCAGAAGTCTTCCAGCCACAGGGCACACACAGTAGTCTTCATGGAAATGAATGTTTCCAAAAGGAATTTCATCTTAGGTATACAACTGCATTTCCTTTAAGCTACATTTGGCACGAGTCAGTCCCACCTTTGAGCTAAAATTTTGGTTAATGTTAACAGTCTTGCATTCAGTTGAAGAAGGTTGCAGATCAGGACAGAGCGTCTGAGGCAGATTTGCAGCTGGGAACTAAATTGTTGCCCAGATGAAGGAACCCTTTGCTCAGTGTAGACTAAAGTGTTTTCTGTGATCCCTTGCATTTCTACAGCCAGCATCTGGGCACCAGGATTTTTTCTCCTTGAGCACTGTAGGGCAGAGAAGCCTTCATTTCCAGGCCGGCTCACTTCCCCAGGACTGGCCCTTCACTGGGCTGGCATCAATTTCTCTGGGCTCTGCTGGCTTTTAGCAGAGCTGTCACTGAGTCATTTGTCCTCAATACATCGGAGACACTAGAAACTTCATTTGGTCAAGAACAAATGGAGCGAATTAAAAAGAGAAAATTGGTGCCAGAACTTATTTTATTTCAGGCCACAGTTTTGTTTCTTTGGGTTGGAAAGCCTGCAGATCCCTTATTTAACTTCATTTATTTCACTCCCTTCAGCTTTTCTCTCCCATTCACTAAACTGTCATGAAAAGTTCTGGAAACGCTAGCAGCAAAAATGGCCTTGCCCGTCATGTGGCTTGCGGTTCTGCGAGTGATCAGTGCGTCCTCTATGGATTGCGTTCTCTTAGGCACCTGAAAACTTCATTTAGTTCACCTTTGCTTTGGCCCGAAACAGTCAAACAATTGAGTCAAAAGTACAGTTGAATTCTGAAGACTACAGAAAATGCTTTAATCCTTTGTTTTCTTTTTTACTTTGTAGGTTACACTAACCAGGGCTTCACGCAGTGTCACAGGCTTTTACACCAAACACTTTGGAATAAATGGATGCTTATTAGCGATCTTTAAAAGGGGGGAAATTAATAATGATAACAATCATGATAATAATATCATCGGTCTAGCATCACCCATTTGTCTGATACTTTCTATGTGCTGGAACAGACTCTTTTCTACATTTTACCACATTTTTTATCCTCACAACATCCCTGATATTATAAAGGCCATGTTAGAGCCAGCCTCTGTCTACCACCTCCTCAAATCCAGCTCTGGAAACCGTGACAAGTGATGTGGAAATTTAGGCATTCTTAAAAGGGACATCACCAGCCAACATCATGCAAACCTTCCCTAGATTTCTCTCCCTCTCTTTAAATTTTCTCCCAGAGCAGGAAACAGATAACATGTCCTTCACCCACGAACCCATCTGCTCTCCCAGACCTCTGGTGGCCATGCCATTTCCCTGCTTACTTCCTCCTTCCCACAGTGCCATTGTCATTTCTCCTTTACCTCTTTGCTACCCCCTGGGAAGTGCCATTTGCCTTTGGCTAGCATCCTTCTCACTAGAACTTTGGTGAAAAAATTCTGAACTTTGTTTCATGTATATGAAGAAATGAAGTGAAACAACCTAAATGCCCATTAACAAAGGACTGGATAGAGAAGTTGTGGTATATTTATACAATGGAATACTACTCAGCCATAAAAAAGAATGAAATAATGTCATTTGCAGCAACATGGATGGACCTAGAGATTGTCATTCTAAGTGAAGTAAGCTAGAAAGAGAGAGAAAAATACCATATGATATCCCTTATGTTGAACCAAAAAAAAAAAAAAAAAAAGAAGACACTAATGAACTTATCTACGAAACAGAAACAGATTCACAGACATAGTAAACAATGGGGGAAAAGGGGTGGGAAGGGATAAATTGGGAGTTCACAATTTGCAAATATTAACTACTGTATATAAAACAGATAAAAAACCAAATTACTTCTGTATAGCACAGGGAACATTTGATATCTTGTAGTAACCTATGATGAAAAAGTATATGAAAATGAAGATATGTATACATATATATGCCTGAAACATGGACACCAGAAATTGACACATTATAACTGACTATACTTCAATAAAAAAAGAAAGAAAGAAATGAAGGCACAGAAACTGAAGTACTTTGCCCAAGATCGCTCAGCTCATAAACAGCAAATCCAGATTTGAACCAGGGTCTTTCCGACTTTAATGACTATGTTCTTTCCTTCTAATCAGGTTGCTTTGCAATTCTATCATCTGTAGTTACTCCTGTTTATGTCATGGTGTAATGTTGGGTTTTAAAATTTCTAATCAACATTATTTGAACAGGGTGATTACTTGGAACACAGCTGACAAGTCCAAATGTGCCTAGAGGAGTTTAAAAATGGATTGGGGAAAAACCTGTTAACTGGATTGTTTATTTAAAAAGGAAACAAAAATCCCTTAGGTTATAAAGTTGGAGGCACCATAATTAAACAGGCTTCCCAAGGTGCAGTCTTTCTAGACTTTCTGGACTAAAAGGTTTCTTCTTTATCTGCCCAGCCCACCACGACCACTCTGGCTGACCTCCTTTTAGGGAAATTAACACAGTTGCTCAACATTCCAGTGTCTACAGATGTTGCTGGCTCTGGGCCTTAGCTTTTGTTTCACCCCTAATGAGTGAATGACAGACAATCAATGAGATTCACTAGTGGTGGTTGTTTCTCACTATAACGGAACCTCTACTTAGCAGACTCCTGCAGTCTTGCTGCACAGGCCTTCACATGGTCTGGTTGGGACGTCTGGTTCTCCATCCTGGCTGCATGTTGGTATCACCAGGGAAATTTTATAAAATACTGATGCCTAGACCCCACTGCTGATAAATTAAATCAGAATCTCCAGGGGTGGGGACGAGTCTATTGAGCAACCCCTGGGTTGGATGGCTATTGTATTAAAATAAGTTCCTAAATTACCACTGGGATATGATTGAAGGACAGATATTTCTGGAGACCATTAAAGAGGTCTTTGCAGTTTCAGCAAAGAAATTAGCAGTGGTTTATGATGTTCTGGCTTAAAATAGAGAGTATATCAATCAAATTAGCCACAACGATGTTGAGTGACAAACTACCCCAAAACCCAGTGGCTTCCGTCAAGGAGCATTTATTTTTTCTTGCTCATGGGCCTGTACGAGAGTGTGGTCTGGCAGGTCCAAGCCGGACTCTGCTGAGCAGTTCTGTGTCAGGCTTCAGGTAAGCTGGACTTCACTGCAGGTGGAGGTGCGGCTCAGGTCTTGTTCCAGCGCCTCTCATCCTCCGTGGACCATCGATTGTCTGGGGCCTGCATTTTTCATGGCAGGTCACGGCAATAGCCAAGCTTAATGGTGCTAAAAGTCTCATGTCATGGTCACTATGCTTTTGGACAAAGTAATTCATACAACCCAGCCCAACACTAGTGGGATGGAAACATACACCCTCCACGGCGTGGAGGAAGAGGATAAATCTTTTGCCCACAAAAGTCCACATTCTCACAAGAATGCATTTGTTGACAATATGTTAGAAGACAAGTGACTAAAGGAGGTCTGGCTTTTCAAGTTTTCTGTAGATAAATAATTATTCCAAAACAAAAGGTTTCTTAAAAGGTCACAAGAGGCTGGGCTGCCACAGGAGTGGGGAGACAGTTTCAGGCACTGATAGAGTTGAAGAAGAGTATAGATCATCCACTGGTGGGAAAGTTGTGCAAAGGAATCAAGCATTCGCTGATTATTGGGTATATCAGTTTGATTTGTAGTTGGCCCGCCATAGGGAGAAACAGAAAGACTAGGGCGTAAGGATGAAAGATTCAAGTCGTCATGACAGGCTGTAACCAACAAGGGAGATAAACATAATGTCATGCACTTGGGTTTACAATCTCAATTGCTATATAGGTACCAAATAAAAGTCTATCCATAAGAAACTGGTATAGGGTTTATATTTTATTGGCTCATTGATTGAATAGTGCATTGATTGGAATTGCTAAATAACCCCAGGTATCTCCCATCAGGATCAGTCTAGAGGTTATTCTGTGGACAAAGCCTGCCGTTTGGCCATAGAACATATACTGGCTGGAGTTAATGATGCAATTAACGATAACAGCAGGAGCAGTAGCCAATATCTGTGGAATGCTTCCCAAGTGCCAAGTGCAGTTACGTGCTTTCCATGGATCATTTCATCCTCAGCTCCCCCCGCCCCCATGAGGTAGATACTAATGACATGTCCATTTTACAGGTGACAAAACTGAGGCTCAGTGGCTCAGTGAGTTAAAGTAACCTGCCCAAGATCCCACAGTTCGTAAGTGGCATCACTCAGCGTTTAATCAGGGTGTCTGATCCGATAGACCGTGGGTGTAACCATCACACTCTATTGCCTGCCCTTTCAGGCTGATGTGCCCTTTCAAATACTAGCACTTTCCTCGCAGCCCGTACCGCCAGGTGACAGAGGACCGCCCGTGAACACTTTGCTAATTAATGGCCCATTTCTAAAATTATCTTGAGGTGTGGATCTCAAGAGATTCTTGATAGGTATCCTGGTACTGCTTCATAAGTTTCTGGAAATCACAGTGTATTCCAAAAGCTGCCAGAAATTCAGCTTCCTTCCCCAAATCCAAGTGACCACCCCCAACTGCCACTCCAGGCCATCGGAGACACATTCTGTGTTGTTGCAACCGCCTCCCACTTTGCTATTGATTATTTCTAACTTGCCAGAGGGAGCTGACAGCCAAATGAAAGGCTGGGATTTCCCAATCGATAGTCATTAGAAGTGCATTTATTATCCATGGAGTGACTTTCGGGGCCGGGGCAATACCCTTAACAATAAAAAGAAAACAAATAAGAGCTTATTTTGGTAACATAAACATAGCTCTCTGCCAGGAGCAGCCAGATTCCTCTAAAGAAATGCATTTGCAAATATCCCTTTTCTCTCAGGCATTGCTGCCTCACGTACAAGCACATCAAGGAAATATAAATTCCAGGACTAATCTTCAGAGGATGTGGAGTTGGACAGGCTGTGTTGTGCGTGCGTGCGTGTGTGTGCGTGTGTGTGTGTGTTTATTTGCTTGCTTTTTGAACTGAAGGAAGAAATTTAAATCACCAATTTTATTTCCCACACTTGATTGTGAAAAGGGAGCGGGGGAAAGAAAAACCAGATGATAATAAATCTGAAAAAAAAATACAATCTATTCTTTAAGTGGAAGTGAATGGATGGAGGTGGTGGGGAGCAAAAAAGAGGTGGGAGAAAGCCAAGACGGGGAGAATCTGTCAGATGGGCGTTAGGGTAAACATATGTTGCTTACTAATTTACTGTGAAAAGCAAGGTGTCCCCAGGCAAGTAGAGTCCTGCTAAGTCTTCTGGACTGACCAGGAAAGGAGAACAGACCCATTTTTAGAAAGTCAAATGCTCGTGATTCATGAGGCAACCCTGGTGTATTCTTGTAAGTTTCCTTTTCCCATTTTCCGTTATCAGCAGTCACTAGATTTTCCAGGCTTACCTTTTGGGCTGTAGTAGGGAGAAGGCTATTCTCAGTTTGTCTGGCTGATATGTTTCCTGAGATAAAATAGACAAAATGCCTTTACAGAGAGAGACAATGCCCATGGCTTCCTGGAAGGTGATCTTTTAGTTCTTGATGAGTTAGCCACGTTCTTTGTGTCCCCCGTTGCCAACTTGCTGGCTTCACATCCTGCATTTTTGAAACAATTTTTTATTCATTCTAACTTATTCTATCTAAGGGCTCTGTGTTGAAATTACACAGTCACTTTCTCCTCATTCTCAAGAATGTGTCCAGAGCCAGTCTCACTGGTCTTGCTTGAGATGAGCTCAGGAAAACCAGCCATTTGCCCTGATTATTGTGTTGCAAACATCGTTATCGGTTAGCTGTGGACCACACCCCCAAAATAAGATTGGCTTCCAGGTTAATCAGACCAGTTTTTAGAAATAGCAGAAGGAGGAAACTCTGAGAACAAACATAGACCTTGGGAATTAGTAGCCTAAGGTCTGAGCCTACCAGTTATAAATGGTGGCCTTTTAACCCTTGATGTATTATCTACAGATGGAGAGAAATTCTGAGTGAGCAAAATATGGGGATATGACTAAAATACTTTGCACTCCTTGAGGGACCGATGTTTATAGATGAGGTATCTTTATTATTATGTATTTTTTTTATAAAACTACTTTATATCGCATTTTGTGCTCCATACTGCCAGGCTATTTTTTTAACCACATATAAAAACAAAAAAGAGGGAGAGATAGGTAACTAGATGTATAAGTATGTAGACAATGGATAAAGCCAGAGGCCTTAAGCAGGATTTTTAAATATAAATTAGGATAAGTGATGTTCTTAACTCAAAACAGGAGAAATTCAGCTGTAAGAAAAATGGATAGATTTATTCCAAAGTATTTTATTTTTTTGGATGCAATTTCAAAAGGGATTGTTTCTTTAATTTCCTTTTCTTATATTTTATTCGTAGTGTAAAGAAATGCCACTGATTTCTGTATGCTAATTTGGTATCCTGCTACCTTGCCCAATTTTTTGTCAGCTCTAGTAGTTTTTGTGTGGAGCTTTTGGGGTTTTCTATATATAGTAGCATGTCATCTGCATATAATGACAATTTTACCTCTTCTCTTCCAATTTGGATCCCTTTATTTCTTTTCCTTGCCTAATTGCTATGGCTAGGACTTCCAATACTATATTGAATAAAAGTGGTGACAGTGGGCACCCTTGTCTTGTTCCAGATATTAGCAGGAAAGCTTTCAACTTTTCACCATGGAGTATTATGTTGGCTGTGGGTTTGTCATAAATAGCTTTTATTATGTTGAGATATGTTTCCTCTATACCCACTTTGGTAACCATTTTTATCAGACACACTTTTTTGAAAAATTCAATAAAATAGACTGTCATTGAGGTTCAGGATTTTATAAGTGAGATGTCTTTCCAAATTTAAATATACATATAAGGACCAATTTATCCTATCAACAGGACATAGATTTCATTAGGAATGCCTTTAATCATTGTGGCAATAGAAAATATCTATGTTTGAAAACTCAGTCAATAACAGAGTTTTTATGGGGAGAAATTACTAAGTTCCCTGGACAGTTCAAGCCAGATGGAAGTTTTAGGAATTAGCCCATTAACTGATGGCCTCTAACTTAAAAACTCACCTACTTAAACAGTAATAAAAGAAGCTTAAAACCTCCCTTACGCGGAACTCAGTTCCCCAGCAGTGGAATTATCTGAAGCTTTGCTGAGATTAGTGAGATGAAAGCAGTGTATTAGTTAGAATTAGGATCAACTGTATATAAAAGAAAACACCACATAATCATGGCTTAAGCACACAAAGTTTCATTTTTATTTCACATAATATGAGTCAGGAGGTAAGCACTTTCAATCTGGTGGTGGAGATCCGTGGTTATCAACATCCCAGGCTCCATCTAACTTTCCGCTCCATCATTTTTAGCACGTGGTCATTTCGAGGTCCGTTGTGGCTACTGGTGCTCCAGCCATCATATCCTAATACTAGAAAAAGTAAGTAGTTGGGGAAGGGCAAAAGGGCACCTACTAGCCATCTATCTGCTTTTTGAGAATCATTCCAGAAAGACTCATTCAGCACTTCCTCTTCTATCTCATTGGCCAGAACATAGTCACAGATAAATAAGATCTTACTGTCTACAAGGCAGGTGGGCAAATGTGGTATCTCAGCCGGGCACAGTGTTGCCTTCAGTAAGACCAGGATGCTGTTTCTTTGGAAGGAGAGGAGAGTAGGTGGTAGGTAGGGAAGGGCAGCTTCTGCCGCCGCAGAAGTGACTTAGCTGCCAGAACGAACGTGGCACGGACTGTGCGCCCTCCTGATTACAGCGCCCTGCGGCTGAGGAGCACAAACACCTTGCTGCTTCTTTTACAGAGCTTGAACCACCTCGGCATTTACATGTGATTAAGGTACTAATTATCCAGTTGCTAGAGTGAAACTAATGCGGGCTCTTTTCCTTTGAAATAGAGAACAGACTGACAAGATGTCAGAAAAAACAAAAGCAAACTTTGGTGCTATCTCCCTAACCCTCTCCAGGCCCAGGGAAGAAGAAAGTAGGGGGAGTTTAGGCCAAAGGGGCGCCCAGAGCCAACAGACCAAGTTACTAAGAAGGGGAATGGGTTTCATTCTCATGATCTGCAGGTTCCCTGGAAAATTGGGCCCCAGTCCGTCAGGGGTGAAGAGGAATACGACTCGTGAGCGGCAGGGGGGACAATGGCAAGGACAGGGCAAGCTGGCTGCCCCTGTGCTCAGGCTACACTGGGGGAAAAGGAGCTAGCTGGGTGAACCTGGGTCTTATCCAGTGCCGCCCAAGAGGAAGTCATCCCATCTTCTTACGCTTTAACCACGTTTGAGCCTAAATTCAGAAGCCATCACTATATTAAGTTGCACCAGCGTTTCATATTTAAGGCCTCTGGACTTTAATCAACTTGGGACATGCTCTGGTCACCAAAGGAGAATGTTTCATAAAAAATAGCCATTTGCTTGGAGGTGGCAGAGGCACCCAAATGAGTTGTCGGAGGCACCTGTACCATCCGCATGGTTGTAACAAAAACTTGTTGCAGTAGATGAGAGTAGAAAAGTCAAAGAAAGCTTGCTAGAGTTAAGCACATTCAAAAAGCAAATGTGAGAACTGATAACCTGATACCTAAGGATGAGTGACAAAGTGACAAAAACCTATTAAAATGGCAAATGTCTGTTTGAAAAATTTCATAGTAAACTACTTGAGAACTGGGCAAAGTAAACAAAAATGAATTTAAGTTTGGGATCATATAATGTTGGAACAAATTGTCAATAGAATTTGAATCATCATAATAAAGACTAAAATTGATGTTCAGAAAAATCACTTCTATTGATCAAAAAAGTTTAAATTATGTTCAATACATGCAAATAAAGAAGACAGACTATTTTAAATATTAGGAAAATTTCATCCAGAGTTGTCCAAACATACTTTAAATTAACATTTAAAAGAATGATAAATGGAACCGTGACCCATTTACTAAGAGTTCTAGTCTGATAAAATTCTATTGCAGTATTACAGTTGTTTTTGAGAAGGGTGAAGAAATTTATAATGCTGCTAAATCACATCACACACTTTGCAAACTTTTGATAGATTGTGTTATTAGATAGCATTATATTTATTTGGTTGATGGAAACTATTGATCAGATTTTTTACACAGTTTCATTAAAATTATAGAACATCGTGATGGTCTGTAGAACCAGAAATCACCTTCTTTGAATGAAACCTGGGTATGCCCTGAATTTTCTGACCAAATTACCTCTGAATAAATGTATCGATCTATAAAACTTTAGATAGAAACTTGAGTGTCTGAAACCAAAGTTACAATTTCCCCACTATGGCTTTTCTTTTCTGCCAAGGCTAGGAAGCTGAGAACTACCCACAATTCATACCTTGTTTACACCCACATGGCCTGTCACCTAGTATCATAAGTGCATCACCTGAATAGCATCTGAACCCTCCCTTTGGCGTCTTCCTTCAGTCCTTCGTGTTTTCTTACCTGCCTATTGCTCTAACCCTTCTCTTCCCACTCCACTGTGTTCTTCATTTCACCTCTCATATTGGTTTCTCTAAGATTCAAATCTAATCACTTTACTCCCTCACTTTAAAACCTCCAAGGCTCCTTATTGTCTATAAAGAAAAGTCCAAACCTCTTAGTACAGTCCAGGAAGGCTTTCAGTGCTTTGCACCTAGCCTCCCTCTGAGACTGTCTCCTGCCATCCTTCCACATGCATGCCCTACATCCTGCCACTCCCTCCTGACTTGGTATGTGCTGTCCTGCTTGTCTGGGATGCCTGCCCCATGTCTCCTTTTTCTACCTGACGTGTTCCCATTAATCTTTTACCCTGCTCACCTTTAACCTTGTTCAAGCATGTATGTATTTGTATAGATTTCCCCAAATTCCCCAGGCAAAATTAGCTGTTTTGAGTGTCTTACTTTCCTAGCATCAATATCTATCTATCTATCTATCTATCTATCTATCTATCTATCTATCTATCATCTATCTATATATTTTCTATCCCATATCATAGTACATACTACCATTTAGATTCTATTCATAACCCTTTTCTCTACTAGACTTAGAGTTTCATTCATCTCATAAGCCTCAGCACGTTAGTACAAGAACTTGTATTGTACCTGTTAGATTTTTAGTAAAATGTCTTTTCAATGAATTGATTGTTTTTTAGTGCTTTTGAGTAGTGAAAGAAAATGATTTCTCCTTCTGAATGCGTATTCCTGTCTTACAGCGGGCTCAAATTTATTTGGTATTTTATGTTACAATTAAGAGTAAAAATCATTGGAAGAGGAGTAGCCAAGATGGCAGAGTAGGAAGACCTTGAGCCCACCTCCTTCCACAGGCACACCAAAATTACAACTGTTTACAGAGCAACTATCAATGAGAATGACCTGAAGACTAGCAGAAAAGATCTTCTACAACTAAAGATATAAAGAAGAAGTCACAATAAGATGGGTAGGAGGGGGTGAAAATGCATATAGTCAAGATCCACACCCTTGAATAGGCAGCCTACAGATTGGAAGGCATAGAAGAAACACACCTCAACAAAATGAAGACTATATATGACAAGTGCACAGCTAACATCATACTCAGTGGTGAAAAGCTGAAAGCATTTCCTCTAAGATTAAGAAGACAAGGATGCCCACTCTCACCACTTTTTTTCAACATAGTGTTAGAAGTCCTAGCCACAGCAATCAGATAAGAAAAAGAAATAAAGGAATCCAAATTAGAAAGTAAGAAGTTGAACTGTCACTTTTGCAGATGACAATAATATACATAGAAAATTCTAGAGACATCACGAACAAAACTATTAGAATTCATCAATGAATTCAGGAAAGTTACAGAGTACAAAATTAATATACAGAAATCTGTTGCATTTCTAGACACTAACAATAAACTATCAGAAAGAGAAATTAAGAAGATAATCCCATTTATAATTGCAGCAAAAAGAACAAACTACCTAGGAATAAATCTAGGAATATGGTGTTCAGTAGAATTATTATAATTAACACTTCTATATGTTTATATATGAAAGTTGTTAAGAGAGTAAATCCTAAGAGTTCACATCAAGAAAAAACATTTTTTCCTTTTTCTTTTTTATCTATATGAGAAGATGGATGTTTCCTAAACTTATATGGTCATCATTTCATGATGTAAGTCAGATCATTACACTGTACATCTGAAACTCATACATTGCTGTATGTCAATTATATCTCAATAAAACTGGAAGGAGAAAATTAAATTTAAAAAAATTTAAGCAAGGAAAAAAGAAATGAAGCAAGGAAGTGTCACATCTATAATTATTAAATCTGGTGGTTGTGATTATGGGGTTCATTACAATATTATTTATTTTTATATTTAACTGAAATTTTTCTTAATAAAGAGGTTTTACAATTTTTTTTAAAAAAAGTTAGAAAGCATCCATGTTTCTTCATTCTCTACTTTCATTATCATGAAGTTGATGGAAGTGAGCCGATAATGCTGTATTATTAGCTATGTTCCATAACTGGTCAGAAATTTCACATTTTATGAACACAATTTGCTGTACCTTTCCCAGTAGCATGAATTATTAGGTATTCAGTATTCATGGCCTATATGCTCAGGAAAATTATATTTGGCATGCCTGGAAAAATCAGACTAAAATCTTGCAGTAGGTTAGAATAGAGTGAGACTGAGTGAGGGTATTAAAATATGTACCACATCAATTTCCTGAAAAGAATCATAAGACCCCAAATCTCATCAAGTTGTTCCAACTATAGTGCCTAAACAATTTTAGGTTTTTAAACATCAGGGAAAATTTAGGAACTGCTAATGTTGGACAGAAAAAAAAATGCATATATCTATTTAGGTACTCATCATGAGCAACATAATTTGACTTATTCCAGGAAATTTCAGGCTAATGGCATATGAAAGATAACAAAGAGAATTTGGGCACATTTGCTGAATCTAGAATGTTAAGAAATTCAACTTTATTAGATTAGGAATTTTTCATGGTATCACTTTAAAATATTTTTATATGGATTTTTATATGCCCGGGGAATATAGTTATATAGTTTATATGCAGAAACTTTGGGTATCTTTTTTTAATCCTCTCATATTAATCAAGTACTTTTTAATATAATTTCTGCTCATGTCTTGTTATGTTTTATTCCTAGGACAGTTGGATAGCTGATTGGACAGATATGTTAGATCTCTCATGATGATTCTCTACATGGGAACTTTTCTCTTTTTTTTGTATTTTCAAGTTTCTTTTTAAAGTATACTATATTCACACATTTTACTCACAGTAAGTTAACATGCATACAATGTAGATTTGTAAAAAAATATTGAGATAATTAATCTGATCATTCGCAAAAGTCAAGACATTCACCTATCATGGAAAAATAATAACTTTTAATCTTTTAAATTAAAAACTTGGTCTATTCTGCTATTTAAATGGTCATTTTAAATGACACTCTTAATTTTCAGATCTGTCTATCCTGGCTTCTTTCTAAGTGACATGTGGGCCTATTGCTGTGGGGGAAGCAAAGGTTCTGTGTCCCCGTAAAGAAAACAGCCAGGTCCTCACGTGTTCCTCCAGGGCTTTATGGTTCTTGAAGGTGACTTTTTTGTTATATCTGCTTGTTCTTCTTTCTGGGGCGTCCTCTACTGAAGTCAACCACCGGAACTTATAACCCGTCTCCCAGCTTGGTGAGGAAAGTTGATAACTCTCTCCTGGTGACTAGGCCAACCTTGGGCTCACATTTGCTCCAAGACAGTGTCATATTCACCCCTAGAATCTTAATTCATCTGACCCTTCACTGTGTTAAGTCCCAAAGCAGGGATGGTGACTCTCTGCTTGGCTGCCTTCTGATCCTCCTTAAGGGCCTGAAGGGAGATCTATATCCTACTGATGTCGCCTAGAAATAAGGAAAGCTATACATCAGAGATTTTGCCTGACCAGTTTAGTCTGATGGTTGTAGAGATGGGGGATATTGTTATTGAAGTAGGTTTCCTGATTTCAGTGGGAATAATAGAATTCTGAGAATGGAGAAAGAGGCAAATTGCTGGCAAAGTGCCTAGAAGAGATGGTTCCATTAATAGTGGTGAAGCTGTGTTAATAACCAGAATGGACTGACCCTCAGAGAATTTTGAAAGTGTGTAAAAGCTTGAGGAGTCCCCAAGACCAAAATTAGACGTTAGTCTGTTAAAGTCTCTCTTGGTCTGGATAACTAGGGGGAAAGTCTGAACAAAGAGATGATTTGCATCACCATACTCAGACCTCCTTTGTTAAGTGGCAACTAGGTCCCCTTAAAGAAGGACCGTGTTATATAACATCTCAGGCTTGGAATGTGATTCTCCAAGACATCCCAAAGGACACCTGAGATCATTTACTGATATCATTCTGACTTGGGGCAAAAAAAAAGAAAAAAAAGTTTAGATTTTGGGAACAATACTGAATATTCATTTTTAATTAATGCACTTTGTTGTTGTTAGTTAGATTCTCAGTACTTCGGCTGTGGCCCACTGGTCATTGGGAGACTCATGAAAATTAGGTAATAAATGGAGTTTTGTCTCAAGTCTACTCATGGTAGGCTCAGAAGGTCAATGAACCAACCCTGTAAATATTTTCCAAGCTTCTGGTTGTATAGTTGGCAGAATCCCCACACTGGCTCTCTGATTTATGAAGTTAGGACTTTTATAGTAGGTAGGGTCAAGTGGAAGCCTCTGGAGTGTTCCTTCCCCATAAAAATCATATCTCAAAGTGATACAGCACCCTTGAGTGAGACACAAAGATGAATACAACTTTTAAGTATTGGAGGATTTAAAGGCACAGGGCATACTCTCTAGCACATCCTCATTTAAAGCCCATGCGTAGCCTCAGTTGAAAGTAGGTAGATTTTTAAGAATGACAGCCTATTAAGAACTTAACAGTGACTTTAACAATAGCAGTTGTTCCAGATGTTGTTGTTTTTCTTTTTTAAGTCCTGGAGGAAATTAACACATACCCTGGCATCTGTGCTTTAGCCTGATGTTCTACTGATTTGTATTCCAGTTAACTAATTCTCTCTTCTGCTACGTCAAGCCTGCAGTAAAAAAACAAAACAAAACAAAACAAAACAAAACACCCAAAAAACTATTGAGTTCTTAATTTTAGTTGCTGTATTTTAATTTTGAGAATTCCCATTTAATTAGTTTTAAAGTAAATTTTAGTTGGCCCATAAAATCCTTCAGAATGCATTAAGTACATCTATTTTTAAAAATATGACTAATTACTGATAACTGAGTCACTTGTTGTGCATTCTATTGCCTACTTTTTATCCTCTTGGTCCTGTTTCTTGATATGCCTCACAAATTTTTTTATTCAAGTCTGAACTTTGTGCATGAAAAATTGTGGATGCTGTGGGTGTTGTTGGGGTAGCTCAGCTTAATCCAACCCAGAACTGAACGGACTTAAACTAGGTCTTAGGAAAGCTCAGTCTATGTCTGATTTCCCTTTGCTTTTGGAGTGTAACCCTCTAGGGTTTTCGACTGAGAGTCTAGTATTGCCTCCTTGGGAGGCAAGTCCCAAATTCCAGTTTTAATCTGGTCAGCACCGTGAGACTTTCAGGAACTTCTCTCTGCACGACCTGGGCTTTCTGCGTGGGTTTTTAACCCCTTGGCATGGACGACTTGAGAATTAAGTAAATGTCTTTGGAGGAAAACTTTAAGTTTCACATCTCTGTATTATCCTTCTCTGGGATCTTGGTCCTTCCAGTTTTGACTGCCTTGCCATACTTGAATTCTAATTTATTCCCCCTCAGCCCTGTGAGATTTCCAAAGCCTTGCCGACTCTTCTGCCTCTTCACAGACTTTATTTGCTTGTATTCCCAGGCTTTTGCTTCTGCTCCATGCATCAGCATGTGCCCCCAAAGGAAAGGTGACTTGCAGAATATCAGCTCACCTCTTGGACTTTCCTTCTCTACAGCTTCCTCTTTAAAGTCTGGCTGCCTGTGAAGCTCTACAATAACTTCATAAAAGGTACTTTGTGTTGTCTCATTTCTCTAATCCTTGATGGAATCATTGTTTCCAGACGTTACTTCATTATAAATAGTTGCAGAAGTTCTGATTTAGTCTAGAGTTGATTTATCACCTTTTAAAAACAACCTAGATGATTTTCAAGTGAAGTCCAAGTTGAAATATACTTTTTGGTTTGTCTTACTATATTACACTGGGCCAATTTTAATGAATTATCTTTTCATTAAAAATTTTAATTTGTATAATCTTTCTAATTAATAAACATAGTTGAACAAACTTATCCCTTACAATTCTTTTACTTTCCTGTTTAACTGCAGTTATTTTCCTATTATCTTATTCTTAACATTTATATTTTACCTTCTTTTACAGCTTAATAGTCATATAGATACATATTTATTTTATTTTATAAATATCAGCTTTGACTCATTTATTATCCCTTTTTTCTAATCTATTATTTTCTGATCGTTTAGCTTTGTTAAATCTATTTTTATTCCTTGGTGTATCTACTTGTTTTCCATAATTATTTTAATTGAACATTAGTTTATTTTATTACTTATTATTAATGAATATAAGCACTTAAGGCTATGGATTTTTCTCTGAACTTGGATGCAATCATATCAGGTCGATACACTAAGGGAGCAGTTTCAATTGTCATTATTTTTTCTGAAGTTTGAAACTGGTTATTTGGCCCTTAGTAATCTGTCCAGTGGGTTTACATCAAGGCTAACACTGAATGGTTTTTGAATAATGTCTTGTTTTAATGGAACTTCTGGCACGGAATAGTTTCCATAATTGTGCAAAACAGAAATTAGTCCAATTTTTGATTAGAGAAGGGATCCAAATAACACTGTCTAGGAAGATTCTGGGTTTTGATTTTAGGTGTCCTTGGAAAAGTTGATGCAGGCCACCATTTAAAAAATAAATTGTCTAATACTGATCTTTTTTCTCTTCAATCATAGCGGTACTGGGAACTGGCCACAACTATCCAGACATTGGCTCCTCGCAGTCCAGGGAAGTGAGCTTCAACGTCCTCTGTAAATCTCCATAATCTTTGTCTGCAAAGAACTGGTGATAAATACAGATTTGCGTTGAAAGTCATGTTTATTTCTCACTATTGTTTAGTCCTTGTCCCTCAGTGACTTATAGATTCCCCAGAGATGAATGTTAATTCAAATATTTTTGCAAAAAGGAACAGATTGAAAGGAAGATGTGAGGTCACACAGAGATTTTTTCAGTCCTTGAGATTTGCTTCCCCCCCCCCCCCCCCACTAAGTGATTTGCCACCATGGTTCCTCACTTTCCTTTTTCCTCCCAAACCTTTCCATGTGTTCTTAGATTACCCAAGGTGATTCTGGTTATTTTTAACTATGTTGGTTGCTATGGAGGGCATGACATTAGGATAAAGGAAAGGAAAGAGCAGCTTCCTGAAAGTAAAACAAAGGCAAAATAGCCTTTCAAATGAATTCTTTTTATCCAAGGGGAAAACAAAAATATTTGCTGCTTTGATGGAATCTAAGGCGCATCCATAATTGACATTGGAGTGAAGGGTGTTTTTGGTAGGCTGGAGGTGATTTCACTTTGGGCACTTTTCCACTGAGACAATAATTCTTCACTCACTTTCTAAAGCATGTTTTGTCAGACCTGTGGTCAATAAGGAGTTAGCCAGAGAATAGAGTCCTTGGAAAAACAAATCTTTTTTAAGCTATTTGCACATTTAGATAGCCTAGCTGTCATTACACTCACTCCTGAGGAAATCAAATAAGACGGGCACTCAATTTATCCTTTAATTTACTCATCAAGACACTCAGGGAGAGACTAAAGGGGATCTCTGGGTCTGCAGAGGACAGAAAATCACAGCGGAAAAGAAGCGAAGTGATTCTACTCAACAAGAAGTCTTCATTTGCTGTTTCAAGATTCTGTAACAAAGATGAATTCTGTTATGAGTTCAGGATAGATGTTAAGATCCTGTTGACACAGAAGTAATTTCTGGAGGCCCTAAAACACTCAGCCACCAGTTGGACTGCTTGGCTTCCTTTTAATTTCTTGGTTGGCCAACCCCTATTAAACACCACATGTGAAGAAGTTAAGAAGCATACATGATTATGTCAAAAATAGAGGTGATTAAAATAAGTTATTAGTACATGAGGGGTATTGCCTTTCTACTTCTACAAAATATTAAAAAAATAACAGAGACTCTAGGAAAACCTTCCAATTCTGTCAGACTCTTCATTTAACCCTTGGTTTTCCATTTTCTTTTCTGTCCTTTCCACTAAGGAATTTGAGAGATTCCAATGACAGAGTGCTAAGGACAGAGGTGAGATGTTTTAAGGTGACTGTACACAGTTAAAGAGTACTGATCTAGATTCTTGGAAGGAAGATCTTTTGGTTTGCAAGCAATATAATTTTCTTTTCTCTCTCACTCTCTCTAATTATCTGTCCCTCACTCCCCACTGCTCTGATTTACTGGACAATCTCTTTTCCCTGTACGAAATTCCTGAAAGTAGGCAGTAAACTTGCGGAGGTCACGGACTGATGGACTGCATTCTTTCCCTAAACTCCTCTCCCCGTTCTTATCCTCTACTCCCTTTCCACACGGCGTTACACAACGCCTAGTGTGAAGTATGAGCAAAAGTAAGGTAATTAATTTTTCAGATGATCAGACAACGTATCTTTCACATCCAAATGTGTATTTTGACCCACACTCTGACCTTCCATGGTGCTCCGGGTGTTACAGCAATGATGTTCCTGCTGAAGTCATTTTGTACAATTCTTCAAAAGAAGCAAAAGTCTTCACTGACACAACATCTGTCTGTAGCACGCCTACAGTGAAATTGCACCTTCACTGTAACGTGCAGCGCACGCATCATCTCCGCTGCCGGCAGCCGCCCTGGAAAGCCGTGTCACGCGTTTGCAGTGCACTCAGAACGTGTTACTCCGCTCAAGGGTTCTATTCTCTCCCGCAGGCCTGTCCTTACACCTCTTCAACACAAAGTGCTCATAACATAATCTACGTGGAGCTTATAGTTAGGAGAATATGCACATACCTAAAAGACTATGTTATTACCCTCCATGGCTTTTGCATTACGTGTAATGAAAATCGTGTGTTCCATTTTTTGCCAAGAAGTGTCTTACCGAACAAGCACTTCTGACATCTTCCAACTCACTTTGATTTATTCACTTGGACTTGTTTTGAAAGCTAATTCAAATAAAATGGGAACGTATTAAAGTAGAACTGCTGCTTCGGGGTGAGCGGCAGCTCTTCATTGCTGTTGCTGCGGCTGAAATGACTGGATGGAAGGCAGGAGAGACTACAGGGACGATTACATCTCTGCGTTTGGATATCTGCAAATTGGAGTGATTTACCCGGGCACATAACTGCTTTCCCTCACATTTTTAGGAAGAAACGAAGACCAACAGAACAAGAGATCACAATTAGGGGCAACAGGAATTTTACTGAATGTTTGGTTGGTTCAATAATCTGCTCTTTGATAAAGCATTATTTAATTGATTGCTAAAGTATTTTCAGACCTGTGTCAGAGCACAGGAGGTTTTCTTTGAGGGGCAACACTTGTGAAAGATAGAGAGGAAACAGAGAGGATGACTCTTAGCCTGTGATGTAGCTTTGACATAGATTCAGCCAAGTGTCAGTCCAGCAGGGAGCCCACAGCAAAAATCATCCGTAAGAGGAGTCCTGTCTGGGGAGGAAATAGCCAAGCCCTCTGCAGCCACTATGATCAGTAATTGGCTACAGGATCTGCAAGAAGAGCCCCAGCTCAAGGTCCTGTGGGCACCACACCTGGATCAGCCAACCTCACTCTACGACTAAATGGTAAGGTGCTTCTTGAAGGAAATCCGAACAGTGCACCTCCATGGCTGCCGTGGTCCCCGGGTATGTTCTTTAGCCTGTGATCCTGCCTCCTCTGGGGCAACAAGACCTTGCAGCATCACTCACCTTGGGTAGAGATGTCACACAGAAATACAGACAGGAAGAAGCAGTCAAGTCTTAACTTTTGAGTCCCAAAATAATCTTTTGATGTGCATGGCTGGGACAGTTACTTGAGAGAAAAGTCATTGTGTTTCTCAAAAAGCCTGAGTCATGCCCATTGAGAGAGAAAGACAATTTTGTGACCAGAGAAAGTTGTCGCTCCCTTCAAGATGGGGAGGTAGAAGACTGAGAGTGAAAGAAGAAATAGAAGAAGCTGAAGCACCTGGCTGAATCTTGGTCAGAAGGCGGACAGGGTGAGATAACAGGGACAGAGGAGGGAGCTGAGCCCCTGATCTAGGATAGCACTGCATGGGCCCTCAAACCTTGGCCAAGGTGTTACCCCAAAAGGGGAAGGAAAAAAGACCCCAGTTCTTGTCTTATCCAAAAGAGAAGAATTGAGACAGGAGATAGAAGTGTTGTGTAGCAAAAGGTTTTAAAGGTTTTATCAACAAAGGGAAAATACACCTCCAGGAATGGGAGGTGGGCTGATCCAAGGATGGATAGCAACCATCTTTGATTGCCCCCTTCTCTTATACCCTCACTTAGAAGTGGTCTCTTGCCCCTGGAGGGCTGAGTCATGCTCACCCCTTTTGCACATGTCCTTACCCATGATGCACACAGAAAAACCCATGGGGTGGGGCACCTAAACGGCAATGCTATTTATATTACAATAATCATTGGGTCATATCTGGTTAGGTCCTTGTCACTACTGCACAGTTGTAGCTGTCGGGTTCTAACCAGTTTCTTGCTGGCGCTTGTTTAGAGGAAGTAAAGCTTCTTTATGCTGAGGGCGGGCATAACTCCATCTTTGGGGCCATCCTCCCTGTCCTCCACCTTGTCTGCCCTGTGCCCTCACTTATCTAACTACCTAACAAAGGAACGGAGAAGGGGACCGAAATCCAGCTTACACACTGTTCCCTAAGCCTTCAGACCAAGGGAAAAGAAGGCTTCTAATTGGCCCACTGGGAGAAGATACATCTTGGCAATTTGTCCATAAAGAAGAGATAATTTTTCTCTAATTTACACAAAGTTCCTTGCATACCTGCAGGGGCCCTGCCAATGCACTGCTTTCTGGATGAAGGCTGAGAAAATCACAAGGTCTCAGGAGCCTCGCCATCCAAACAAGGAGAGGTGGGGAGACAATGAGTCCCAGATGAGCTCTTCGTGATCGCGGGCCTGCTGCTTCCTTACCAGGTCTGACAGCGCAGTGCCGGGAAGGCTAGAATTTCTCCCTTCCATGTCCAGGGCAGTACTAAGGTGGTACTGAGGCCAGAGGACCTGGGGAGGGCTTAAGTGGAAAAAGGAACTTACTCGGAAGAAGTAAGGAACCAAGAGCCAAAGAGCATATGAGAACTAGTGGCCCACAAGCGGGCAAGTAGTGTTGATCCATCATTGCTCCCCTCTGAGTATTATATGAACCCTGGGGAGTTAGCAGTAGCTCTGGGGAGAAATGGGAAGGGTCTTCCATCGACTAGAAAATCTTTTATATGAATGCAATTACCTAAATTCATGGAGGTTAAATATCTTCCATCCAGGAGAATAGGGACTTGAAGTAGTTGAGTGATAGAAAAATTAAGATATATATACATTTGCATTCACACCTTAGTTTTTGACCTAAAAAATTAGAACCTCTTATACATTAATAATAACTGAGATTCCAAGTTGAAGTGAATTGCCCAAGGTCTCTGAAATAAAGCAGGAAAGCAGTGCTCCCACTCACGTTTTTGGACACCAACTGTAGCATTCTTTGACTTGCAGCATCCCACTGTCTCTCTGCAACCTGTTAGGAAATGCAACTAGCCCTGTGCAGCGTTTGGCACACAGCAGGTGCTAGATTAGTGCATGCTAGTGAATGTTAATTGACCTATTTGTTGCACCCCTGAAGGTTGAATTAGCTGCACACACAAAGCTGAAAGGTTTTAGTCCTGGGTTTTAATTAGTAAACCATGATGAGCCTAAGTGCCTTAGAGAAAGGGAGAGAGGCAGCTAAGATGGATTTTGAATGATCAGAACTACTGATCTGTTTGCATGCACGACGCCAGAACCTCGCTGCTGAATATTCCAGGAGCATTTTAACAGCCGAAGTGCTGGGCACAGAGCTGGAATCCGGAAACAACAGCCTGAGTGTACATCTCTTTCCTGCGAGGACACCACCTACCATTGAGCCCAGACAGAAGGCCTCTCAGTTCTGAGGCTATTTTGGCGTAGCGTCTCCCCCACTGCTGTTTACCTCGCAGCCATGAAGTCTGGGAGCCAGACCAATTCATTTCATATTTCAAATGCAAAGTGTTTAGCATACTTACATTGATTTACAAAGTAAATTCTACTTCAGTTCACACACACACACACAAACACAGACCCAGAAAAATGCACATTTGCTGACAGATTTCTTAATTTATGGAATCATCTTAAGAGCTAAAAATGTAGTGCTTACAATGAAGCTGTACAAAAGCACAAACAACCCAAATGTCAAGGGGGAAATGGATAAAGAAACAGTGGTGCATTCATATGTAGAATGCTCCAACTAGTATAAAAGAATAAACTACTTATGCATACAATAGCATGGAAGAATCACAAACAATTATGCTGAGCAAAAGGGACCAAGTGCAAAACACAAAACAAGACATTTACACAAAGTTTTAGAACAGGCAAAACAAGTATTTGGTGAAAAATAACAGATAAGTGGTTGCTTCTAGAATAGGGCTGCCTGAGAAAGGGCACGAGGGACAATTCTGGAATGAGATAACTGTACACTTAGGATCTTGGAATTTTACCATATCTTAATTATACCACAATGAAAATAAATCAATTAGATGAAAAAGCGAAGCTCTAATAAATGATTGGCGAAATGATCGCAGGTGAAGACGTCAAGAGACAGCTTACAACAGTGATGTCATTGTTTGCATTGTCTCAAGGCCACATCTACTTTCTTCAGCAACCCTGGACTCCATTGAAAGAAACGTTGGGTAGTTTTCTTAGTGGACAGATATTGGGTAACATAACTCTTTGGATGATTTGTCACTGGCTCTGTAGAGGACATTTTAAGCCATTTTTAATATAGCAAGCTTATTATAGTGCAACTTACACAACTGAAGATATCAGATTAGAACAGGTGTTTGCCATAAAAATCAACTGAACATTTTTTTCCCAAATCATCCCCCTTTCTTTTATTTTGCTTTATTTTATTTTATTTTTTTCTAGGGTGACTTTTTTAAAACATTGAATTATAGTTGATTTACGATATTATAGGTTTCAGGTGAACAACATAGTGATTCACAATTTTTGAAGGTTATACTCCATTTATAGTTTTTATAAAATATTGGCTATTTCCCTGGGCTGCACAAATCTATCTCTGTAGCTTATTCATTTTATACATAGTAGTTCGTACTCGCCTCCTCTTTTTTAAAGGAACTTGGAGTCCAAGGTTGCAGATGAAGTTGTGATATTTTGAGTCTTGATCTGACTCCTGGTTTGTTATTTAACTTTCTGATCTTGCGTATAATGGCACCTAGTCTGAGGTTATTGTGAGGATTGAATTGAGTGCCACATATGTGACAATGCCTTGAGACTCATAAAGCATTCTCTGAATGATGCTGTTATGGCCATTATTACCACTTAAATTAATATGGAAACCTCAACTGGAATTTTTACCTCTAAGTTAGAAGGCTAGAGATACCTTAGTTATGACATGTTAAATAGGTATGGTGCACTCCTACAGTGACTGACTGATTTCATGTAAAAATTGTAACTTGCTTATTTGACTGTATATATTTCCTCATCTTTACCCCACACACCAGCACATTTTCCATTCACCCCAGTCTTCAGCAATAATCCACAGAAAAACACCACTACATCTTCATTTAAACCTTATTTTGACAAGCACGAGGGTGGGTGGGGTGGATGTTGGGGTGCTGCATGACGAGAAAGGATGCATCGGTCCCTTTAAATCACTGCTTTGGCTTGTTTCAATGTAAAATACTTAGGATTTTCATTTTTGCTGAGTCAGCTCATTTGTTTCCCTCCCCTCCCCTTCCAATTATTTTTTGATAGCTGCGTTTGCTGAACAATTTTACTTTAGCATCATTAAAAAAAGGAATACCAGGTAAATAGAATTTGACGCCATCTGCTTGGAACTTAGTCGTGATGTATTGGTGCCTTTTTCTAGATGATGAAAACTTGGAAATGCTAAGTGGATGCTGAAAGCAATATTGCAGTAATTTGATGCACAGGTAGCTAACGCACTGCTGGCAAGATGGACAAGGGAATTTAAAGGCTGCATGTAACTGCCTTAGGCTTTAGAAAATTAAAGAACTCCAGTGAGAGAAGAAGTTCCTCCAGGTTTCTGGCTTTTCGTTAGTAATCCACGTGAGGAATCTGAGCACATTTAGTGCACATTATTAGCCAAATACCTCTAGGAATAGTAGAATGGATTAAAGAGAACAAATTTTGTAATCCTCATGTAAGCTTAGCAGCTCTCTTCATAAGAGAAAATAATGTGCAGATTCAAATGCTGCAGAAAGATATGGCTATTAACTTGATATTAAAATGAGAAGCAAGTTGGCATAGTGTTTTCAAGTGTGGGCTCTGTAATTTAATAGGACTCTGTTCAAATGTTTAGTCTATCATTACCTTGATATGTGATCTATAGGTAAATAGACACTCTTAAGCTTCAGTTTCTGCATCTGTAAAATGGGAGTATTTGTAGTAATTTTCAGTTATTGATTACTGTGAAACAAACCACCCCAAAACTTAGTAGCTTGAAACTATAATTTATTACATGGTCATGTGGGATAACCAGGTGGTCCTTTTGCTTCACGTGGTATCGGATGTGGCGTCATCTAGGAAAGCCAGAGTCGTCTGGAGGCTAGACTGGAAACTCAGAGCTGTTGACTGGGGGTCCTTGGTTCTCCCTCGCATCACATGGCATCTGAGTTTCAAGAAAGAATATCCCCAAAGTAAGCATTTCAAGAAGGTGAAAGAGGAAGCTTTCAGGCCCGTTGAGGGCTAAGCCCAGAATTGGCACAGCACCATTTTCACTGTATTCTATTGATTGATTATGAAGATTAAATAAGATATGAGCATTTCACACAGACCTTAGTTCATTCCAAGGGTTTATTCAGTTGTTGCTAATGTTGATATTATGCCAGGACTACCATAACTTAGATGAGAGGAGACGGCATTAAAGCATCTAAAATTAAGGCTTGGGAGACTGAAATATACATAGTGATTATGTATTTAAGATCATTAAAAAAGTTAAAATGGAGTAACTGTGGTTCAGACATCCAAAAGGGAGCAGGGTGGCCCTTGCAGATGTGCTTTCAGACATGTTCCTGCATCACTGAGAACCTGTGTTTTCTGAACGCAGACTCAGGGACACATGCATCATTTTCACAACAATATCTGCTAGTACCTGCTAGCTGCAACCTGGTAGCTTCAAAGTCCCCGCCCCCTGCCCTCACAGCCATGCAACCGTTTTGAACCCCAACCAATCCTTGTTCAGAAAGCACCCTCGCTTCTTGCCAGCTCAAATTCTAACTTTCGACAATTTGTGTGACTTTGCGAGGTTTTGTAGACTCTATAAACCTCCCCTGTTTTGTAGGCCAGCAGAACACAGTTCAAGTGCTTTTGAATCTGTGTCTCTTGGGCTGCAGTCCTGACACCTCAAGTAAATGCATCTTTATTTCCATCAGATCTTCATTTCTGAAATTCTGGTTAACAATAGCACCATGAAAGTGGGTCTTTAAAGGTTATCTGGTCAACCACCCACTTTTTATAATTAGGGAAACTGATACCCAAAGGCAAGCATGACCTGCTGACGATCACACAGTTCATGGCAGAGTGTAATTTGAAAACTAGTCTACCTGGTTCATTGCTCTTTACAGTGAGCAAACGTCTTTCCTCTCCAGGACTTCAGTTCCTCCAGTTATAAGTTGAGGAGAACAATAAAACACTCTTCTTAAAGTGCCATTGTAAGGATTCGGTGAATTCATGGATGCAAAGTGCTTATTACAATGTCTGATAATAGCTACATTCTCAATAACTACTTGATCCTGCTTCCACGACAATTATTTTTTTCTACTATTATTTTCATCCTTACTATTATTCCATGCTGTCTTTGGAGGGTCTTGAACACATATTTGCATTGATGTTCTGGATTTGGGGTCCAAGATGACCCTTTGCAATATCTCCCCTAACGTAGGAGTTTGACATTAATTGAGGCTGAAATCAACTTTGCTACACTCAGCCTCCTTCCCAGGTCTGTAACCTTTGCTACCTGTGCAGAGGTCACAAGCTATACACTGCACTCAGGGTGTGACACTTCAGAGTGAAGCTGGTTATTTTCTGCAACTACAATGCAAAGCAGCCAGCCTTGTGCTTTAAACACCATCTATAGACTGACAACCCCTGTGATTCAGTCTGTAATTCAATATCCAGTTGTCTATTCAGCAGCATTCTTTGGATGCCCAAGACTCATCTCAAACTTAAAATGGGCAAAATTGAACTTCTGAACTTTGCACTAAAACCCCTTCCTTTCCATTTGCTCAGGCTGTAAGATGAAAAGCCAAACAACTTAGTGTTACTCACTCCTCTCTTTCCCTTGGACATAACACTCTGTGTCCAATTTTTAAAAAGACCTGTTGGCTCTAGTTCCAAAATATACTCAGAATCTCAGTAATCCTTACCATCTGCATGGATACCAGCCTGGCCATCACCATCATCTCTTTCTAGGATTTCTGCCTTTTCTTGCCAACTGCTCTCCTGTTTTCTACCCTTGCTGCCCTAAAACTTACTCTCAACACAATAGCCAATGAGATCCTTTTAAAAACATATATTAGGTCTTTTGACACCTTTACTCAAAACTCTGAAATAGTTCTCTCTACTCAGAGATAAAGTTCTTTCAGTCACACAAAGTTCTACCTGATCTGCCTGGTCCCCACTTTGCAACTTTCTCTCCTCTAACACTTCCCCTCGTAGCCCCTCCTTTCCAGCCACACCAGCCTCCTTATTTGTTAGCAGACACACCAGGCGTACCCCAGCCTTGGCGTCTGTCTACCTGACCCTTCCACTTGGGACTCTCTTCCATTAAATGTCTGCTTAAACAACTCCCTCACTTTCTTCCTTCAAGTCTGCCTTTCAGTCTCATTTTCTCACTGCTAATGATCTTAACATTCTTATTTAATAATAAAGCCTGTCCCTACCCGTCTAAACCACATTCCCCATCCTCTTATTTTCTGCTCTGCTTTTTTCGCCTTTGCACATTTCACCTGCCAATCAGTGTAATTTACTGATTTATTAGGTTTCTTTTCTCTCTCTCTCTCCTAACTTGAATGTGAACTCAGTGAAGCCAAGGTTATTTAACCAATTGCCTAGAAAAGTGACTAGAAGTTATTGTTTAATAAATATTTGTTGTTGAATGAACAATTCTAGAGTTAAACTAAAGGAAACTGGCATTGACCCAAAAAATGCTACTTCTGAGGCTACAGTGTCCCTGATGTTCTCAACCACTAACACAGCTTTCACACAAGCTCTCCAGAGTGACTCCCAAAGCTTTGTCTTCCCAACTCCTGTCTCTGTCTCCTACACCTCACTTTAATACGCAACCCCCTAACAGATTATTCCATATGGATATCCAAAAGGCACATGAAATTTAGCATGTTGAAATTTTAATTCTTCACCCATATATCTTTTCTTTCTTCTTCCATGGGCATTATCTCAGAGGATGGCACCATTCATGCAATTCAGAAACCACTGAGGTATAATTTAATCAGAATGAGCCCTCCTCATGGTAAGTAGAGTTAGAGTAAGCACAAAAATAATGCGGCACGACTTTTTAAAAAGTTTCTGTTTTAGTCAAAAGTCTGCAGAGATTCAAATTTAATCATGCCTATGGAGAGATGAAAATGAGTTAAAGTTGTATGCAAAGGTTTAATTTTAGTGGTAGAATGCTGAATCTCTTTTTAAATTTTTATTTTATGTATTTATTGGGGGAGATTATTAGATCTATTTATTTATTATTGTTTGTTTTTTTTTTTTAACGGAGGTACTGGGGATTGAACCCAGGACTGAGCATATGCTCAGCATGTGTTTTACCACTTGAGCTGTGCTTTCCCCATGTGATAGGACATTGAATCTTATTTAGGTAAGGAAGAAATCAAGGGCATTGGAGAAGGGGTTTTGAACAGTGAAAAAGGGTAGAGTAACTAGATTGGAAGATGGCAGAACTGAATAATTGTTAGAACCAAGAAATCAGAAGGTGTAGTCTAAAAATATAGACATATTTGGAATTTTGATTTTGGAAACGATCCAGCTAAGATATAAGTTGTAGGCTATAAGCATGGGAATAGGGGAAGAGGTGGCAAAGAATACAAGAAAATTGGAAGTGAGGAAGTAACAAGTAGAGAGGCCAGAGCATTGGCTATATTATCTGTGGGCTCCGTGATGTCATCAGAGAGGATGGCAGGTGTAATAGTGGAGAGTAAGATGGTAAAGTGCATGTCATTTCTCAGTGGCTATGACGGAATGACCAGGATTCAGTGGATAACTTCAGACTTACGTAAATCAAGAAATCACCCTGAACTAGTCACTGAACACTAGTCATTGTCCAAAATCTATTAATTTCCCTCCAGTATAGCTTTAGAATCCATTCACTTCTCCTGACATCTTATACTACTACCTTAGATAATATTTATGACATTTTAAACTCAGGTCATTGCAACAGCCTCTTAATTGGTCCTCTAAGCCTCTAGGAGTCCTAAGATGATTTCTAAAATGTGAAATAATTCAAAACAGTAATAAGTGAATAAGTGACATTTGTCTCAGGGTCAGATGGTGGTAATACAGTGAACACAACTGAATGCCTACCCTGCATCCACTGCCAAATTCTTTCTTTTTAACAGGAAGCTCCTTTTTTATTTTGTTCAGATACCCACCCTTCCTCCTGGCAGTCAAATATCTAAGGGAAAGCTGAAACCACTTTCTGAGCCAAAGAATGTTTGATTAGGTTAAGGGCAATTTTTCTCCAAGAGGGTCTCGACATTCTTGGTGGTACCATTCTTGCGTGTGAAAGGCTGTCCACGTGTTGTTGGGCATTTAGCAGTCTAGATATTTCCTGCTAAATATTAAGAGCCATCTAGTCATTGTGAAACCCAAAGACATCCAAGAGTATTCTTGTCTAATTTGTGAACCACTAGTCTAAGAGTTCAAAGTAGGCATGGGATCCAATTCTGATGATCAAGAAATAAAGAAAATTCCATTGAGGAACACCTAGAAAAAGTTTTTTTCACATCAAAAAGAGAGATGCCTTTTTCCTCTCCATTATGTCATGTCGACACTGATCACCATTCTGAAAATGAAATTACCCCCCGGTTTCATGGACTGGAAGACTAGCAAAACCCGAGATCCTTGACTTTCTAAATCAGGTAACACTAATCCCATACTATCTTGGGATTTCCTTTTATGTTAGAGAACAGAATTTCTAACACTTAACCAGGCTGAAATAACATTTCTTCTACTTACTGCTAAAATCACTCTAAATAATCTATATAATATACTTGGTCCTTAAGCCTTCCCAGAAGAAAGGGGAATTTTCAACCAGAGAGCTCATTGTCTTTGAGAGGTAAAACCAAATCTGTATTACAAGGCATTTCTCTCTCTCTTTCTATTCATAATCCAACACATAGAATTGATCAAAGAGCAGAGAAAAATCATTTGGAAAAAAATAGCATGCAGCTTTGTTGGCTCAACCAAGTGTATATTCATTTCTTTGTTGGAGGGAAGGAAAAATCAGCTTCCATCTCCTACAGCTTACTGGTAGGATTAGTCCTTTGCTATTTCTAGATTAATCTACAATCTGCATTATTCCTCTTCCCTACCCCCTCTTTTCTTTTAATGTAAGGTGACCACTTTTTTGGGCAGCTGGAATTAAGGTAAACCTCAACTTTTAGGGGACATGAGCAATGAAGTAAGTGAAAATAACCTTTCGGTGACCACAGGAGAGAAATATCCAGAGAAAGAGCTCTCTGCATCTATAAACAGAAGAAAGGAAGCGCTAAGTACTCATCATGACCAGCTTCACAGTTTAGGTTTGCTGTTGAATCACTAGCCTCAGGTAGGGACAGCCTGTAACGGCGCAAACCAGAGGCAAGCAGGGAAACTCGGCTGAAAGTAAAGACCTTCTCCAAGGTCGGTCTTCCTTCTGCATAATTCAAGGTGTAACTTACATAGAAGCACTGGTTGTAAAGAACTTGTGCAGAAATAGGAAGTGTGTCGTTTGATGTGTTCCTTTTGGAAAGGCCTCTGTCTAGTGGATCACAGTGGACAAGGGCTTCAGTTCCCCAGGTCGTGAGTCTGTTCCTTGAAGAAGACAGGAAATTGGGCCATAAACTTCTTCCTGGAACATGTCAATGAGAGAAAAATCTATATTCCTTTGAAGACCATTTGGCAACTCACTGCACATTCCTGAAATGTAGTCACTCTGTTTTTACAGCACTTAAGACAATTGAAATTGCTTGGCAGTAGAAGGAGGAGATGGAGGGTGAGGAAGAAGCTGGCTTGGATGGCAGGAATGAGGGCTTCAGGGGAGGAAGACTGGAGGCTCCGAAACAGTCCTATAAGAGTCTTAACTGCCATCACTCTCCCTCTGTCCGCTCACACAAAGCGCTTCTCTGTAAGCCCGCTTTACATTTAGAGACAGCTCCTCTGTCTCTAGCAAGCTCTATGGGTCCCAGGCACTAACCAGACAATATTCCACTAGCGCGATACAGTCTAGCATTTCTCATCTTGCTCCGCTATTTATCTGAGTAGGGATTAGAAGTTCTCTGTTTTTTTTTTTTTATAAAAATCATTTATTATGTCCTTCCATTCTTCCAAGGGTTAAT
This sequence comes from Camelus bactrianus, assembly GCF_048773025.1. NCBI lineage: Eukaryota > Metazoa > Chordata > Mammalia > Artiodactyla > Camelidae > Camelus > Camelus bactrianus. Next base: position 111,788,134 of record NC_133539.1, on the reverse strand, counting down.
ATTGTCTATTGTCCATCTGTAGTGGACATCTGTCTTTTTTTCTTCCTTCTTTCCTTCCTTCCCTTTTTCTTTTTTCTTTTTTGACTGCCTTGCATCTCATCCTCAATCCTATAACTGGAAGATTCCAGAACCCACTTCTCACTACAGAAACAGGAAATTGGAGACCCTAGTCACACACGTTCAGGAAAGGCTCAGACATAAGCCAGTTTGACACACAGATGGACTTGCACAAGACTTTGAATCCAGAGATGGTTATAAACGAGAGCAGTAGAGGAGAATCCTTTCTGTAGACCCGTCAGTGTCCCCTTCTCGGTGCAGCACTGCCAGCAGCAGCAAGCTGTGTCCCCTTCCAGGAGGGGACAGTGTTGTGTCAAGTGGGTATCCAGTATCTGACCGCAGTCATTGGCTTCTGCAGCATGGCCGTGATGAGCCTGGCTACCTAATGACTCTGCCGGGTGCTGTGTTTAGTTCTTAATGCAACATGCTTTTCTATATCTTTTACTATGTAGTTTATGACCTGTTAAAGTTTTCTACGGTCTTTTGGATTCATGTTCTGTCTTGTGAAGAATCAGTGGTTCTCAGCGGGAGAGGATTTTATCCTATGGAGGATACTTGGCAATGTCTAGAGAGATGATTGGTTATCACGGCGAAGGGGGTGCTACTGATATTTAGTGGGAGACCAAGGCAGCCTACCACAGCAAAAATCATCCACTCGGAAATTTCAGCTGTGCTGGGGTTGAGAAAGGCAGCCGCTTTTAGAGACAGACAGCCGTGGGCTTCTGTCCCCAGCTTGTTTGTCTACCACTGTGTTTTTCACATTTATGTGCAATGTGGGAAACTGCAGTTACCACATTTATGAAAGGGGTGATGTTTGTTGTTAGAACCAAATGGAAATACGTAGAAGGTCCAGGCTTTTTACAGCCAGTGTGCTGCACGTGTTTGTTCTCTTCTCCCTGCTTGTCTTTCATTCCTGATTTTCTCCTGTGTTATGGAGAGGAGTTGGGAATTTGCTTCAAGTTCTGTCGTCCTCGAGATTCTTCATTTTGTTTTAATCTTACCATCCTTTGTAACTGAGTTTCACTTCCTCAGACAAGGTGAAGTCTCCTTTATCAGCTCTCTGTGCAACATCAAGCCGGACCACATAGTACATAGCCTCATGTTAATTTCACTGTCGATTTTACAGTGCGTATTTCCCACTTAAAGTCAAATGTCCATGAAAGTGGGGCTCATACCTTACGATATCATAGAGCCTAACACTCTGCAGTGGTACATGGTGAGTGCTGTGATTGTTTGCTGATAACTCTGTTGAATGAAATATTTCATCAGCCAGCCCTAACTGTCGATACAACTGCTCAACTATGCAGTCATTCTGGAGAAGGGCAACCCTTTTGAAGGCTTTTCCTATTTATCCTCACTTCCCTTCCATTATATACTCCCTCCTGCCATATTCTTTTTTTGACCAGGTAGCATTTCATCGCATTGTGTTTTGGTAATTGACCTAGAAGCAAAACAAATTCAAGGAATGGGATGAAATTGAGACTTCTTGCCTTCCTCTTTGCAAAGCCACCCCACTGTCCCTCCAAATGTACTTGCTCATTTTAACAATGTCCTACTGTTGTTTTACCCAAAGTGTTGATTCTAAAGAGGATGTTTTTGGATCAGAGGAAGGAGGGTGAGCGGTACCATGGACAGTTTGTGTCATGAATGGCTGTTGGGAACTCTCTTAGTTGATCTCCAAGTGAGTTGTAGCTACAGTTAATTTATCTGATTCTTCCCACAACCTCTTCCACTCCTCAGTTCCAATCTGCAACTCAAAATCTTATTACTTGGTTTTTTCTTATTTTATTGAGGTATAATTGGTATATGACACTGTGTAAGGGGTACAGCATAATGACTTGACTCACATACATTGTGGAATGATTACCACAATAAGTTTAGTAAAAAAATCCATCATCTCTTCTAGATACAAAATAAAAGAAAAAAAATATTTTTCCCTTGTGTTGAGAACACTCCTCTCTCCTCTGGCAACCACCTGTTTGTTCTAGTATCTATGACTCTGTCTATGTTTTGTTATATTTGTTCATTTGTTTTTTTTTTTTTATGTCCCACATATAAAGGAAATTATACAGTATTTATCTTTCTCTATTTGACTTATTTTACTTAGCATAATACCCTCAGGGTCTATCTATGTTGTCACAAATATTTTTAGTGGCTAAATAATATTTATATATATATATATAAAATATTCCAATAGATAATAATATATATATATTCATATCTTCTTTATCTATTCATTTATCAGTAGATAGAGTCTTGGAAAATATTTACATGACATTTCTTTTTCTCACTTTGAATATAAATGTCCAAAAACCTTTGCCAAGATAAGAAATCTAGCTTCTCATTTTACTGCTTAGGTCAACACTTTAATGATTGGAAAGATGCTAGGAAGGGCCACTCAGTGTAAAATGATGGCTGTCAATGGATTGCCGTTGTAAAAAGTGACAATAAGTAATAATAATCATGACTGCTAAGCTGCTAATAACTGGTAGCAGTGAGCACATTAGACAGAATGCACCCCCTAAGGTTTGGGTTTGTGGTATTCAGACCTGATCATGGTCACGCTCCAAAGAAATGTGTAGAGCTCTTGAATAGTAAAATATTTGAAAATATTTTATGTCTTTGTATGTAAGGGAATGTATGTATGGGTGCTCAACAATGAATTAACAGATATTGGACACCTACTATATTCTTTACTGTCAGAGGCTCACAGGAGGAATTCATAAATAGCACTGAGGTGAGCAGTCTAATAAAAGGAGCAGGGAAGGGTGGTGCCTCTGTCAACTTACTCATTGGTTCTGCCTTCTTCTCACTGCCCCCCCGGATAGTGTTTTTGTTCTGGCTCGTGTTCTGGAGGACCCTCTGATAGATAGTTCTGATGATGCTCTCCATTTCTTTTATAATCTTCTTTTGTGTTTTGATCATTTTAAGTGCAGTCAGAATTGTTCATCTTCCCTATATTTTCCGTGAGGGATGTGTGTAATTTTCACGCAGAGACGTGATCCATGGGAGGACATGAACTATTGCATCGTGCCTGGCACCAAGCCAGCTGAAGCTCCAAGGGCTGGAAGACTGGAGTCACCATACTTGAACACCCCAAGTATAAACCCCAATGCTTACCACTATTCCCATTATTCGATGAAGATTGTTAATAAACATTCAACTTCTACAAACTTAAAAGCAGAATTGAAAAAACTAGGTGGGCAAATGGAAAAAGTAGATTTCTTTCTCCAATTAACTGTCAGGAATTTGATGTTGTGTTGAAACAGGATTAAACTTTATATCCAGGCTTCAGAGTTAAGACTTTGTTTCTTTATTTTGCCTGTGCGTCTATCTAAATAGCTTTAAAGATTATACTTGCTAATTCCCCATATCTTTTTTTGCTTATAGCCTTTTAGAGTGCCTAATCAGAACTTGTAGTGGTCCCTTGGTATATAAAAGTGAGGCATATTGGAATCATTAAAAAGAATTACTGATCTAGGTTCTAACAAGTTTAAGATGTTCAGAAATTACAGAAGGTGCATTGTATTTTGTGTGTCATACAAGAAACACGGTTTTGGAAAAGACAGACAGCAAATGCCTCCTGCTTCCTAATCCTGCTCCCAGCCCCTGCCACCACACAGGTGGCTACACGGGTGCAAGAAGAGGTTTTTGTGATGTATACAAACTGCATGTGAACGTATTCCCTTGAAATGAGCTTGAAATGTTACATTGGTCTCTCTCCTGATGAGTCCCTTGGCTTCAAGGGGTAATTTCTATCTCGATACTGGACACTGGCATTTTAACGATGATGACAGAAGTTCCCTGAACTGGGAAGACCGGGAGTGCCACAATTCTTCTGTACCGTAACCATTCACCACCCTGGAGAGAGGGAGACAGATTTTTACTCCATTACTCACTACTTTCACAGTAGGTGCAGCTGCTGCTAGGACTGGTACACTTGGTGCACTCAGTGGGTCACATTTTCCTAGTGGGTCACACTGGCTCTCGAAAGACATAGATTTAAGAGAGAGGAAATCCTCGTTTTGTTGTATAATCCTAAGCTGAACCCTCCAGCCAGGCATACTATAGAACAGGCCACGGGGAGGGGGCTCTTTCTTGTGTATTTGCCCAGTCATTACAAAACTAGTGTTATTGTTCTATTGTTTATCACCTCATTGGCAGAGTTGGGGAATGAAGGAGATATGCCTGGCAAGAGTAATACACTAAAATCCTGGTAGCAAAGGAGAGAAGGTTTTGTTCCATTTAAACTCTTAAAAATCCTGTTGCAGTGTGGTGATGCTAATATGTCATCAACTCTTGTGCTGCTGGCAGGCATTCTAAGTTCTATAAAGTTTTCTATGATTCAGGAAGCCGGACTAATTTCTGTCTTCACAATGTTACCCCATAGCTACTGGGTTGGTTCTATTTTTGGTAACATAGACACTCAAAAGATGCAAACGTAATTAGAATAAGGCTCATGTTCCGGATGCATTTATGGTCTATTTGGGGAAAGAAGACAAAAGCATATAAAATAAGTAGAATACAAGGCAGGATTCATTAGTTGTCAGATGAGTAACAGAGAAAAATGTTGTCATAGTTCAAAGGGATGAGTGGCTCTTGGGAAATGGGGTGGGGAGGAGAGGGCTGATCCACAGAGGAGGGGCAATAATTGATAGAATCCAGCTAGGCTGTTCACTCATACTATCGGTGGGAGTGTAAGCTGGTACAGCCGGTTAGGAGAGCGATTTGGCAAAATCTATCAAAATTATATATGTGCCTAATGTTCCATCTAGCAAGAGCCCTTCTTAAAGGCTGTCCTGGGAAATGTTCACACAAGGAGGCATGTCTGAGAATGTCCACTATAGCAGTGGATGTAACTGTGTGAACTGGGAGTAATCTAAGGGAATGCGTTAACACATCGCCACACGACAGAATCGTATGTGGGCACAAAAAATAATCAGATCAGTCTACAGGGAACATATGGGAAAACATTCAAGACATGCTGTTAAATGAACAAAGTCATATGCAATATGATACCACTTATGTTCAAAAAACATAAAGCAACATGCATGAAAATGAAAATACACAGGAAAAATGGGAGGCGAGACATCAAATTGTTGGTAGTGGATCCCTTGAGGTAAACACCTAGGATTAGGCATATATTAAAATCAGATATAAGCATTAGCTGTATGTGCATTCATATAATTAAAATTGTATAAAAATATTTTTAATGACAAACTCAAATGGGCAGAAGGAGAAGCTGAAGTCTCAGGTTCACAGAGCAGAGGGTACCTGGAAGAACACTGGGGTGTGTGCCCAACTCCCAGAGCCATTCTCCGCTCCTTACTGCCCACTATTCTAGTCTGGTTCCGCTCACGTTGTTGTTCTTTAAAATGCAAATGTGATTGGGTTATTCCCCTGTGTAAAATACACAAATGTGATTGGGTTACTCTCATGCTTCAAAGGATGAAGTTCAAACTCCTTAACTTGCCATCCACAGGCTTCAGATTGCCCTCTCCAGTGTTGTGCCCACTCTACACTCTCTATTCCTCCACGACTTTGCCCATCCTGCCAGAAAGATCCTCTCTGCGTCGGCCACCTAGGAATCCTCAAGGCTGTCAAGACCTCTGCAGTTTTCACGGCAGCATCACCGCTCTTTCTGTGAATTTCCATCTCCTTCCTTTTTGCCTGCTTTGTTAGCCGTGCACACTTCTATCATGTGCATCACTTCCTTGGACTCATTTTTCTATGCCTAAACTTTAATAAACTACAATAGTTTAAATTCTTTATGGGTAGGGACTACAGTTAGCAGAAATTTACTCATTTACTCATTCTTCCATCCAACCAACTGGGGCCCTGCTACATTCCAGGCAGTGTGCTGGGTGCGGGAGAATACAGAATTGAGGAAAACAAGTTTCCCATCCTTGAGAATTGTATAATATAAAGAAATGTAAGGGGGGTAAGAGAAAAGTCCATGATGATAACCATGGGGGAGGGGCACTTCTCCAGAGAGGACCCGGGGACACGTGCCTTTGGCTGCCTTCGTCCACGCCTCCCTTTTCCTAGTGGAGTCTGATTTTCCGGCAGGGAATGACCTCACCAGACGACAGCTGGCTTCCCCCAGCCCCAGCCCAGCAGCAGGCACGCGTTCCAAGCAAGGCCAGGCGCCCTCTTCACTCCTGTCATTGTCATCTTGAGTACGTGAGGACAAACGTTTTGGTCGCTTCCAAGCAGACTGAGGCAGCCCCGTATTGTTTTATCTCCTGCCTTGCTTCCAGCCCCAGTCTCCTGTTCCCTCCCCTCTCTGTGAGGCATCACATGTCCAGCCATGTTTGCCTTTTTGGGGTGATTTCCCAGGGAGTCAGTTTCTGCTCTCTGTGATCCATAATCTGATCCCCTGGGCGAGGAGTGGCTGCTGTCACAGAGTAGTCAAGGGCTCACAGCCTGAGTCAGGGCCTTTGGATGCCACATAGAAGGTCTTCATGCAGTTTGGGCTTTGGGTTGCATTACAGGGGTGCAGCCCGTCTGAGGGTGACGTGGGTGGGAGCTGCTCTTCCCATTGTGCCTCACGGTTTCTTCCCTTGCCATTAGTGCGTTCTTGAAGATTCAGATAAGTAGGAGAAGAAGAATTCCAAGGAACTGATTTCTCCATAGGCTGAATGGACTGCCTGGTTAACTGTGACAGGCCACTGATGCATGTGTCTTTTTTACAGATAAGAATAACCTGGCGTCGGCAAGCTCATTTTGTAAGCCCTTCTTAGCTGCTAAATGTCTCTGGAATTTGGCTTTCCTGAGCAAGAACTTTTTTTTTTAATTAGCTAGTTTATTCTTTTGGGCTTGTTTAGGGGACTAGTCAGTGATTAATACGAATATGGCCTTTAAATGCCTCAGGCATTTGATGAGATGGAAGGTCTCTAGTTGACCGCATGGTACAAGCCTCTCGCCACTACTCACTTCTTTTCTTTTTTTTTGGTCTATAAACTTTTATTTTATTTTACTTTAATATTATTTTATTGAGCTATAGTCAGTTTACAATGTTGTGTCAATTTCTGGTGTACAGCATGTTTCAATCATACATATACATATATATATTCATTTTCATATTCTTTTTCATTATAGGTTACTGCAAGATATTGAATACAGTTCCCTGTGCTGTACAGTATGAACTTGTTTATCTATTTTATATATAGTAGTTAGTATCTGCAAATCTTGAATTTGCAGTTTATCCCTTCCCATCCCCTTTCCCTATAAGTTTGTTTTCTATGTCTGTGAGTCTGTTTCTGTTTGGTAAATAAGTTCATTTCTCTCTTTTTTTTTCCTTTTTTAGATTCCACATACAAGTGATATTGTATGGTATTCTTCTTTCTCTTTCTGGCTTGCTTCACTTAGAATGACAATCTCCAGTTGCATCCATGTTGCTGTAAATGACATTATTTCATTCTTTTTTTTATCACCGAGTAGTATTCCATAGTATAAATATACCACAACTTCCTTGTCCAGTCATCTGTCGATGGACATGTAGGTTGTTTCCATGTCCTGGCTATTGTAAACAGTGCTGCCATGAACATTTGGGTGCAGGTGTTTTTTTAAATTAAAATTCCCTCTGGATATAGGCCCAGGAGTCCACTGTCACTTCTGACACAGACAGAGAGCCTGGATCAGTGACTGCCTTACATTTCCCTTCTTTGCATTTGTACCTGAAGGTAGGACAGTGGCTGAGAATGTATATAAAGAAGTTCAAGCTTAATTAAGACTAAAAAAATAAAGCCTATACATTAGTCATTCAGTTCCTTATTAAGTGTTGCTAATCAGTGAGAATGGAAACACTTTGTTCCTTCTGAACTGCCTGTCTCAGATGCCATCCATCAAGGTTTATATCAAAGTGCTTCTCCTCTAGGAAACATCTTCCAATCCTATCTCCAACCAGGTGTTATTTTTCCTCCCCCTGAACCCCCCAGTTTCCTCCACTTAATTGTCAAAGCACTTTTACAGTGTTGAGGTTAAGACCTGTGACTTCAGAGGCAGAGGGACCAGTGTTCACATCTCTGGCTCTGCTGCTGCAGTGCTGTGTGACCTTGGGAAAGCTCTCCACCTCTCTGAATCTCCTTTTCGTCTTCTGCAAAGTTGGTATCATGACTAGCTCATAGTGTTATTTTGAGACTAAATAAGAAAATAGATTTTAAAGGCACACAGTTGGTCATGTAGCAATTTAGTTCCTGATGATTGCTTTTGATAATTATTATCTGTGTGTTTGTTGTTAATAATATTATTAGTGCTCTCTTTTATAACATTTACCTGAATCTTGTTTATTTGTTTTCTCTCCCAGGAAAATATTGAAAAATTCTTCATTTTTGTGTGCTTTGTTTATCATTGTATCCTGAGTATCCAACACTGAGTAGGGCTAATGTTTGGACAATAATTTTGTGCAAAAACTGCTGTTAGTCTATTACTCTGCCTTATGATATTGCTGTTCTGGACCTTGAGGCCAACGTTCTTTATATATGCATGCTGAGAACCTAGCGTAGTGTTTGAAAGGGTGTAGAAATTCAGCATCTATTATTAAATGAATGAGCAAAGAAACCAAAGCTGCATTTGTCCCAATTATCCTTCTAAATAGAAACTTTCTTGATGAGAGAGACTGTGGCTTATCTTTGTATCCATGGAACCTAAGAGGTGTCCAGTAAACATTTACTGAATTTATTCTGTTAAAATTGAGAGGAAGGATTTGTGATAATTACAGAATGGCAATGAGCTGAGTTCATTTCTGCTGGTCTTTCTATTTTCTGTCTGACTTGGTTTATTTCTAGGCTCTATTGTGGAAACTGGCATGAGAATCCATCAACAGGAAGACAAGAGGGATTAACTCAGTTAAGTACTGGATTATTGTTCCAAGTAAGACTAAACAGCCCTTCCTAACTCCCACTCAGCCCTACAACTGCATCATGGCAGGTGGGACAAGTAAATCACACTCTGTTCTTGCTTCCTCACCCATCTTGAATTTGTTTATGCCAGTGAGAAGCAGTACCAAGGACACACCAGAAGGGGAAAATAACTCATATGAGGGTGATAGGCAGCTGGGGTGCCTGGAAGGAGCAACTGGCTTTAACTGGGAGTGGTGGTGCTATAATGGGCCGATGAGGTAAACACATGAGTCTTGGGCCCTTTTAAATACCAGCTAGTTTAGCTGTACTTTTTACCCACAAAGATTTCTCTCTGATTCTCTCTGAAGGATGGAAAGGAAGGGAGGAGTCTGACACTGAAGGGAGTTGACTGCAGCTTTCAGCGTCCAGGACAATTCCTTTGATGGCTTAACCCACAGGATGGTACTGCCTCCACCATCTGTGATTAGGACTGGCTAATGCTCTCCTGCCGAGATGACACACAGAAGTAATCAACTATGTCCACCAGAGTGAGGAGTAGTCATTGCAAAAATGAGTTGCCTGAATTGCCTAATTTGCATTTAATGTGCAATCACTGGTTAACTCGCACCCTGACTCTCACCCCCTTGGCCAACAGCTAGTGCGAAGTGACCTGAGCAACACAAGGACTTGGCTTGGGGTCACAATTCTCTTAGGCTCTAGGATCACTAAGAAGGTTCTTCACTAGCTGTGTCACTTTGAAAAAGTCACTAAACTTCTCTGGTTCTTAACTGTAAATACAACGCTATACCTGCCCGAAATTGCTTGGTCTTTTGATGTCTTCTGTGACTCTCAGGTTGTCCTATCATGAAACTGCCCCAGATAGTCCACAGTAGTTGGGGGGGTGGTTAAGTGGGGGACATAATGCTGGTATTCTCACAGTTGACCCCACTCTCCTTTCAAATTTTCCCTCCAAACCTTGGTTATATATAGATGTAAACAAACATCTTGTCAGAGCCCCATGCAGGCTGATGAAAACTGGAAACTGCGGAAGGGCCTCTGAAAAGTCCTTTTTATCAGTGTCCTCTCCAGTGGATAATAGAGGAACATAAAGGAGCTTGAGTGACGAGTACAAGGACATTCACAGCAGCTTGCAGCAGGACAACCCCAAAGTTCATAAGAACAGACAGAAAAATCGTGATATATTAGTACAACATGATTATGAAAAGAAACAAACTTCTGACGCGTGCAACAACATGGGTCAATCTCACAGACACGAGGCTCTGTGCGGGAAACCAGCACAAAAGAATCCATACTGTCTGATACCGTTTATGTGACTTGAAAGAACAGGCAAAACTAACTGACTGTGACAGGCGTTAGAATGGCGGTTACCTGGGTGGGAGAGTGGGGACTTGTTGATATCGACTTGGATATTGACTTGGACATGGGGCTGTGGAAATGTTCTGTATCTTGATCTGGTGGTGGGCACTACAGTGTTTATAGGTGTAAAATATCATCAAGCTGTATGCTTAACATCAGTGCACAAAATTATAGATTGTATCCTAATAAAAGTATATGCATGTATTTATACAGACTCATATTCAGTGATTTGGAATATGTATGTATATGCATGTAACACACAGACATAGATTTACACATATGTGCTGGGAAACAAGCTGCTGGAAAACAAGCAACTGGAAAACAAGCCGCACCTAAAATTTCCATGAGCTTAAAATATTGTATTCACACTTCCTTCTTAAATTGCACATGCTTGCTTTGTTTTAATGTTTTACACAGTAGATGAAATTTGTGAGGAGAAATCCTGAGACGGACCATAAGGGCATGAAGGAAGGCAGGTATTTCCTTAGGGTGAAACAATGGGTCCTGGAAAGCCAGATCACCCATTAACAGAACTTGGTTCTGGCACTAAAGCATGCTGTTTGACCCGAGGGAAGTATCTGCTGTCTTGAGATGTCCCGGAGGCGATGACAGGATAGACTCAGAAATTTTGCATACCCCGAGGAGGGTGATTGTTCCTGGAAGGGATGGGCCTGAAATTCATCAGTTAAACAGCAAGCAGAATTTAGTGCTCATCACACGGAACATCTAAAGCCCCACGTCTTTGATCGCATTTTTTTCTGAGCTGCATACTCCTAATAAATATGATGTCGAGCAGGCTTTCGGGGCTCTAGATCCACGAGATCTTGAGTCCCCTGGTCCCATCTTTGCTCTTTACTTTGTCTCTTTGTTTCCTAAGTCTTGCATCGCCCGTCCTCAGATATGGTCCCCGAGCTGCGCTGGACGCAGCACATATGTGTACATATATTTGTTTTCTTTTTTGCACAGAGGAAGATGTGAAGGGAAATTAAAAGCTCTGTCTAGTGAACCAGTCCCACAGCAGTGTTACCATCGATGAGGTGGCGTTTGGATTTAGATGCCTGAAGTCTAGATTATGTTTATGGTTATTAGGAAATTATTTCTGAGGAAGGTGAACCCCTACTAAATTACTAATCAGTCTCTGACTGGTGATTCTGAAGGTAGAAAATGAGTCAAATGGAATTTATTTTGACAGGACCAAATCGTATTGACATCTCAGTAACGGCCTCTGACCTCATTAGTTAGCACAGGAAAGATTACAGTAAATGATTAATCACTAAACTCATTCAGAATCATCTTTTTAAAACATGGAATCCTTGTGCTAAAAACACAATAAAGCCCATTAATTAGAAGGCAGTGAATGCCTCTTTTTTTTAAAAAAATATTTGATTTAATTTATTTTTGACTCATAAATTAAGGCCAAAGATAAAATTATTATTATCAGAGGTGTATTTTTTTAATCTTTCAAAAGGTATATTGATCTGGAACTTTCCCATCCTCCTCTACTTTCTGAAGGAGCACAGAGCAAAAGAGAATAAGGATGCTTTTTCTCAAGGGGAATATTTTGTAGAAACGCTAAGAAAACCACAATGTATTTTCCCAGTAAGAGCCTTTTGCCATTTGAACCTCAGATTAATGTTAAACTCATTGCATAGCCACAAGGAAAGGAACCATAATTACATTGAGGTTACGGTGCAAGGAAATAAAACTGATTTTAGAATAATTCTTCATTGTTCTTTGGTAGAAAAAGAACTTCAGAGGGGATTCAACCCCACCCTCGTTTTAAGTTGAAGCTAGTTGCTTGCCCGAGGTCACCCTGTTACACTGCTTCTCAAAGCATCTTTCTGGGACCGGCAGCATCGGCATCATTCTGTTTCCACTCCAGACCAACTGAATCAGAAATTCTGGACATGGGACTCAGCAGTTTGCTTTAAGCCCTGCAGGTGAGTCTGACACAGCTGAAACTTCTCCTTGCTGGAAGCCATATTTTCCATAACTCTTAGTGAGAAAGCCAGGAATAGAGCCGAGTAGAAAACTGAAACTCATTCCTGATCACTACTTACACAATCTCAGAAAATCTCCATCATTCGTATTACATTAACGTGGCCTTTGCGGGGAGCGGGGCTCCGCATATTAATAACAATAGGACTGTAGGCAAAGGTCAAGTGACTTAATTTCGCGAGACATTTTTAGATTTGAGAATTGCACCTTTATTTTAGTGGTTTTTAAACTGGAATACTCACTGCTTGCAAGTATTTCTTATGCAACACACGCAGGCTCCTCTGGAGATCTAAGATGTTTACTCCCAGCACAATTCGCAAATCACTGATTATGTGATCCTTGGATGTCTGCAGGCCAAAACCCTTGTCTTCCTTTGGGTCTCTCTCAGAACCCACAAACAGGGACCAGACAGGTGCCCAGAATAAGCGGAAAACAAGCAGCAAAGTCGCTGATAACCAGGAACCACAGGCCCCTTGAAAGGGGACAGCTCTTCCTCACCTCCGGCCAGTTGGTGCTGCATTGGAATACAGACCCAGGAGTTGTCAAATCTTCCAATTTTTCATAGAAACCAGAAATCTAAATTTTTTAGGGAAAGTTCCTGGTTTTTTAAAGGTTAGCAATAAATCCATATTTGTAAACACCATGCATGCCAAAGGCAATGCTTGCGTGGGCCATCAGCTCTTGACCTCTATTACAGAACACGTGACATATTGTGAGCGCATGATGACCAGACTTGCCCAGGGAGCACGGTCTACGGCAGGTAGTTGTCAACTTTGACAGCATGACTGTCATCTGGGGGGATGTGGGGAGGGGGGGCGCTCCAGGCTGTGGCTGGGCTCCGCTCTGCCCTTCCATGTGTCTCATGTGCATCACATGTTAAAGGGACAGGCAAGACCAGGGAGAAACTATTCTTGTGATTATGACATGTAAGAGGGAAGAAAACTCTGTCCCCAGGCACATCTCAAGCCTCTGATCACATCATGTCTGCTAATATCTCATCAGCCAAAATAATTCACACACCCAAGCCCAGACTCAAGGTGCAAGGAAAAATACCTCATTCACCAGGAGAGCATTGCAAAGATATATGTATAGGATTCTGTTTCAGGAGAATGAAGAACTCAGACTACAAATTCAGTCAGCCACACAACTCTACTCCATAATGATCTCAAAGCCAGCTCTGTGTAACTCACAAAACAACATCAACCAGTTCAAAAACCACACGTGGAATCCAATCATCTTGTTTCACAAATGGGAAAAGCTGAGATTTAGAGAGATCAGGGACTTCCTCGAGGCCATATAGCCAGAGGCGGGTCTAGAAGCCTGTTGAGCTGACTCTGAATTCAGGAGTTTCTCCACCACACTGTAATAGGTCTACCTTCAAAGAACGTCCTGGGTTACTTGAATGACGCAGCAACATTGTGAAAATAATTTTGAATATACTGAGCTGTCTTTTTTGCTAGTGAGTCTAGAAGTCTATTTAATACAGAGACAGGAAGATGGCCTGAGCACAGGGCAAGTGATGGGGCCACGTTCCTCCAAGGTCTGGCATTTAGTGGCAGCGTAAACTTGCACAGTGTTTGCTTTTAAGCATCTTATCTCATAGTTGTCAAACAGGATAATAATGATGCCCGCAGAGGGTTGTCGTGAGAATTAAACGTCTGATACTCAAAAACTGTGAGTTCTTTTCCCTTTTTGAATCGTTCAGTTGACCAGGGCTATGCCTTCCCTTCTTGTCCCCTGTGAGGAAACTGCTATCCTGTTTGGGGGGTGTATCTTCCTTACTGAGGATGTAAATATTACTGGGGGAAGCCTAACCAATTCTCTATGTAGCAAAGGGCAAAAATGTCAATCAGCTCAATCCTCCAGGTTTTTCTAGGATGAAATTTCCTAAGATAAAACCAAAATCAAAATGACTGCTTTGAAGTCAAAATCCAAGATATAATATGTGTTTAGTAATCATTGTAATGGGCGGCAAAACTCAAAAGTCTAATTTATTCTGCAGTGGAATGCTTAAAGGCCATTTGGTCAGCAGGGTGCTTACTGGGGATGTAGCTGGTCTGCTTCCTCCAGTTCTTCCTGATGGTCAGCTGGGATAATGAGATCCTCTGTGACATGCTTGTCTTACTTGAAGGCCTTATCTCCTTGCACTGCTCTTTTATCTTGAAGCAAGTACTTGTCTTGCCATGAAAACACACCCACTATTCATTAGTCTGTCAAAATATCTATCAGCATTGGGTTGCCTTTGAGAAGCAAATGCATAATTTGTGGAAAGAAAATATATTCTTAAAGTATTTTTCCATAGCTTCTTTCTGCAAGCATTTTGATAAATGTAATTGTGTTTATATTCCCACCAACTAGGTGTAGTGACTTAAATTATCTGGTGGTTAAAATATTTTATGAAAATCACTCTATTGATCAAAATAGAAGCTATGATAGAAATTCCTATAGATACGTTTTTTCAAATACAAATATATGTCTCAATATTTTGCAAATGCTCATATATCCTGGCTAGTTCTAGCATCTGCTGCCCTGAATGATGTAGTTCAAATATAATTCATCTTCTACCTGAAATCCATTTTTTTTTTCTTTCAGCTCAATAATAGAGCTTCACAGAAGGTTGGGTAAAAGGTTATCCAGAGAGTTGTTGAATATAGAAAATATTTACAACTCTAAAGACACTCTCTTCCATTGTTTGTGTTATAGTGAAAGTGGAGGTCTATTAAGAAATTCGAGGAGGGAAGGTTTGAGTCAGTTTTCAAAGCTTCTGGCACTTTCTGCACCTCCAAATTCACGTGTCCTCATCTCCACTCACTTATGTGATGCCTTTGTTAGCTCCGCAGGACACATTTACCAGAACATTCCTACTGGTATTCCATGATTATGAATAACAAAAGGGCTGCTGCCTTGCAAGCTACTTTTTTAAATTAAAATTTCATTGAAGTGTAACATACTTATAAAAATGGCACAGTTCGTGAGTGCATAGTTCTGTGAATTTTCACAAAGTGAGCACAGACAACCATCACACAGATCAAGAAACAGAAGCAAGAACCATCCAAAAGCCACCTTTATGCTCCTTCTGGTTACTGACTTCCAAAAGGTAACCACTGTTCTGGCTGCTAATTCCATAGATCAGTTTTGTTTCTGATCATTTTATAAATAGAATCATATCATATGTCCTCTTTTGTCTAATTCATTTTGTTCAAAATTTCATTTGTGAGATTCATTCACTTTGTTACTCGTAACACCTATTCATTCTCATTGTCATGTAGTATTACATGCTCGACTAAAACACAATTTAATTATCCATTCTATTTTTTTCCTCTTTTACTGAAGTATAGTTTATTTACAATGTTATATTAGTTTCAGGTGTACAACATAGAGATTTAATATTTTTATAGATTTAATATTTTTATAGATTATACTCTGTATAAAGTTATTACAAAATATTGGCTATATTACTTATGTTGTTCAATATATCCTTGTAGCTTATTTATTTTATACATAATAGTTTGTACCTCTTAATCCCCTACCTCTATCTTGTCCCTGCCCCTCTCCCTCCCTATAGTAACCACTAGTTGGTTCTCTATATCTGTTTTGTTATATTCATTCATTCGTTTTATTTTTTTAGATTCCACATATAAGTGATAACATACAGTACTGTTCTTTATCTGTCGGACTTAAATCACTAACCATAATACCCTCCAGGTCTATCCAAGTTGTTGCAAATGGCAAAACTTAATTCTGTGGCTGAATAATATTCCATTCCATGTATACTACATCTTTACTGAGCCATAAAATTCTATATTTCAATTATTCTAAGTACAAGAATTTTCTCTCATTGAGATTATTAACTTTCTGGTTGTATAATGTTAATTACTCTCTTAGAAACTTGACAACTCTCTTCTTTGAACTAGACCTTATTACTTTGATATTTTTAAAGGCAAAAATATGAAATTATAAGAAAATCAAGATGCAGAAGCTAGTCAAGTAATCTTTATTTTCCTTCTTTTTCATACCCAAGACTATATGTGTGTATGTGTGTGTGTGTGTGTATTCTTTTTCATTTTCTTTTCCATTATGGTTTATTATAGGATATTGAATATAGTTCCTTGTGCTATATAATAAGACATTGTTGTTTATCTATTTTATATTTAGTAGTTTGTATCCGCTATACAGAAACTCCTAATTTATCCCTCCCCTACCCCCTTTCCCCTTTGGTAACCATAAGTTTGTTTTCTATGTCTGTGTGTATGTTTCTGTTTTGTAAATATGTTCATTTATATCACATTTTAAATTCCACATATAAGCGATATCTTTCTGTGTCTTTCTGTGTATTTGTCTTTTTGTGTCTGACTTACTTCATTTAGTATGATAATCTTAGGTCCATCCACATTGCTGCAAATGGTATGGTTTAATTCTTTTTTTGACTGAGTAGTATTCCACTGTATATATATGCAACATTTTTATCTATTCATCTGTTGATGGATATTTAGGTTGCTTCTGTGTCTTGGCTATTGTAAATAGTGCTACTATGAACATTGGGGTGCATGTATCTTTTCTAAGTAAAGTTTTCTCTGGATATATGCCCAGGAGTGGGATTGCTAGATCATATGGAAAGTCTATTTTTATTTTTTTAAAGAAACCTCCATATTGTTCTCCATAGTGGCTGCACCAATTTACATTCCCATCAACAGAAAACATTATATATTAAAAAACTCATTTCTTTGGCATTATGAGTAATTAACTTCTGATAGATGACAAACAAAACCTGATATAACTACTTAACAGTTACAGTTTATTAGTTTTGTCTTTTTCCCTAGAGAAAGGGGAAAAATAAGTGATTGATTGTCAACACCAGGGGCTTTTTTGGCTCCTACAGGGGGAATTTTGACTGGTCCATTGCAGTAACCAGTAACAAAACTCAAAGTCTCATTCAGATTTACAAAAAGGGCCTCATACAGTTGATTCAGGGTTTAAACACTCTTTAATTTTCCATTTCCTGGCTTAAAGAATCAGGTCCATCCTTCACATCTGATCAAAATAAAGAAAGGCATCTTTTCTCACAGTTTCAATGTTTGCAAATATTGTATATAATGAATTATGTGAATTGAAAGTTTGATGAAAATTTCTAGGTATTGCCAAGTAATTGACTTTAATTAAAGTGGAGAGGTGTCATCTGCTTGTGTCCTTTTGAAATAAGTCCAGACACGTGATATCAAGCACTAAAGTTTCTAGTTTCCTTGAGAGAGTTTGATTTAACTGATGTATTTTGACTACCAGGATGGCACATTGCTTTTAAAATGCATATCTTTTTTTGACTTAACAATAACAATTTAAGTTAAATTTTAAGAGAAAAATATACAATGCTGTATTTCATACATCTGCTTTATTCTAATTTTTCATGGAATATTTCCAACATAGTGAAAAGTACAGAAAATATAACAGATACCCACATGTCCTCTCTTAAAATGTTAACATTTTGCTCCATTTGCTTTAACTATATACTAGAGAAAATATTACACGGTGGAAAATGGAGACTCATCCAATCATATGTACTGAAGCACTATTGTTAGTCGTGAAAGATTGGGAGGAACCCAAGTGTCTATCTACCAGGAAGTTCATAGCAATGGAAGAGTAGATCAGTTCTCCCAACTATGGGAAAGGAGAGGAGGAAACTATGATGTGATGGGTCTCTACTTTTACCTTTACATCTTCTATTTCCACCTGATTGCTTTTATTAAAGCAATACATATTTATTGTGGAATTTTCAGAACTAGAAAAAAAAAAAATACAAGAATCTCCTAAATGCTACCATTTGGAGATAATTGTTACTAGTTTGATTTTATCTTTCTACTTTTTGCTAAAAATATATGTTTAGTTACACATATACAATTATTTGGTAAATTAGATATATGAGAGATGATAGCTAGATATAGATAATCTCAAATAAACAGTATTAGTTCAGTTTTGCACATAATTTACCATTTTACTTTTTCCAATTAGTATTATTCATAACTTTTTTTCCTACTTGTACTTGATTTTCTGATATAAAACTTAATTTTAATGGTTTTTCACTACATCACATGGGCTTACTATGCTTTATTTAACCATTCCCCTGTGACTGGATGTTTGATTCAAGTCTTCATAGACAACATTGCACATCAATCTCTGTGATCATCCTTGAATCATTCTTTAGTATAAATATTCAGTTGAGTAATGAGTTGGTCAAAGGATATGAACAATTTAAGGCTTTAGAGATACATTACAAAATTACCCTCCAGAAAGGTCATAATGTAAACAATTACCACTTTATGAGAACACCCTTGTCACTCATCTAAGGACCTTTTAAACTTAATTTTGCCTATCTGACAGATGAGAAATTGCATTCTTGTTCATTTGAATGAAAAATCAGGCGCATATTGCCCCGTAATACATTATGAATGATACATTATAAAGTTAAGCATAGCTTCACTTGTAAAGAAAAAACTTGCTGTCTCTGTAATTATAGGCAAAAGTTTCTGTTTCCCAGTGTAGGTGAGCCAATGCTTGCCACAGGAACTCACGAGGAGGAACGGTGTCAGCCGGAATATAGAGGGTCCTAGAGATAGATTATTCTCTATAGTGAGTCACATCAGTTTTCTTTTTTTTTCCCCTCTATAATCTCTAAGAAAAAAAACTTTTACTTTTAACTACATTCTGCATGGGATAGAGAAATAGCTTCATAATTACTGTGACTTCCTCTGAAGATGTGGTGGACTTTATTGTCTGTGTTCATTGACAAATGTAATCATTGCCAGAGACGCCAGGAACAGGATTGGTTCACATGAAACTCACTACACATATAACACAAACTCCAGATGCTCACAGACTATGAGCATCTCAGGGGCTCAGGGGGTGGGAGGTTAATGGAATTACACAGAAACTATGGCATCTCTGACACATTTTGTATTTTTTAGCTGCTTATTCTTACAAAAAAGTGCAAGCATAGTAAAAATCATTCTTGCATCACAGTAGTATGCCAGAGAGCCTTGGGTGAACCAAAGTGCTCAGGGTAGGGGTGGGGGGGATGAAAAGGAAAAGAACAGGCCTCACAAGCTGAGGGAGGCTTAACTTTACATAAAATAGACATGCAAATGAAATCTGTTTCGAGCAAGGAGAAACTTCTTAAGCACATGCATGCAAAGAAGGAAATGCTCCAAAGGCAGGTATTATACTTAAGAGAAATTGGTAATAAAAGGTAAGTTTTGCACAGTTGCAGACTGAGAACAAGGAGGAAATCAGAATTAAGATAGCAGCTGCCCATAGCAATGTGTCTTCCAGACCTTGAATGTCTATTTGTTAAATGAATGAATGAACCTACTTAACTATACATAGTTTTTATTAAAAATGCTTTATAGTGGTATCTATCTATCTACCTAGCTATCTATCTACTTTTGCCTAAGTGTATACATGTGATTAGATATTCATTAAAGTGATCTTTTTCCCTTCTTCTTCTTTTGGTATGTGCACTAGGCTTCCTCTCCT
Organism: Camelus bactrianus; assembly: GCF_048773025.1. Taxonomy (NCBI): domain Eukaryota; kingdom Metazoa; phylum Chordata; class Mammalia; order Artiodactyla; family Camelidae; genus Camelus; species Camelus bactrianus. Next base: position 111,768,335 of record NC_133539.1, on the reverse strand, counting down.
CTTTGTCTCCCCACCTGCATCAACCTTCTCATTCCCTCAGATAGTCTATATTAATAACCTGTACCTCTCCATGTTTTTCTCTTTACTCAAATAATAATTATATACACACTCACTCACTCAAACAAGTAGACGAAGATCCTTTGGTTCACTATTAACGTTAAAAAAAATCAGATCAATACAAACTACTATATACAAAATAGGTAAACAACAAGGTCCCGCTATATAGCACAGGGGACTATATTTAATAGCTTGTAATAACCTATAATAAAGAAGGATATGAAAAAGAATATATATATGTATAATTGAATCATGATGTTGTACACCAGAAAAAGCACAACATTGTAAATCAACTATACTTCAATTTAAAAAAAAAAAAAGAAATAAAATATTTTGGAAGATGGAAAAAAAAATAAGATCACATGAGATTGTATTATGCACAGTTCCCTGAATCTTGCTTTTCTCATGAAACAGTGCATCATGAACATTCCTCTAGCCATCGGATGTAGCCCTATTTGATTTTATGAATGACTGGATGAGAACAAATGGTATGCATATGCTATGATTATTCAGATAATCTCCTGTTGATGGCCATTCACTTTGTTCCGTGTTTTGCTTGGTACATATGTCTTTATCCATCTGTGCTTACATTTTCTATGGGATAGATTTCCAGACATACAAAAGCCTGGTCAGGGAACGTGTATATAAATGTTAGTAGATATTGCCAAACTGCTTTCAAATATAGTAGGAGTTAATATTTCTACCAAGAATATTTTTATTTCTACATATATGGAAACTTGTATGTGTTTATCTTTGTATTTTACCCTTAAATCATCTTTTCAATATGGTGTAGAATTCTCTTTTTGCATTTTTAATCTTTAAAAGGAAATCTCTGTTAGTAGAACCCTCTACCGGAGGATAGTGAGATACTCTGTACATCCCTCCACCCTAACATTGAAGAGGAGAGGTTCCGATTCAGGAAAGCACTCAGAACTGAACTATGGTGTGGGAGGGCGTGCGTTTTGTGGGAGGAACACGGTGGTCTAATCTTCTTTGGCATAAATTTCCCTTCTCTTTTAAAGATGTTTTCCTTGCTTGGGTCAACCAGAATCCTCCTGCTGTGTGGAGGGGCGATACCATGTTGACTAGAAAGCCAGCCCAGAACTAGAATAAGGTCTTGGGGAAAAGCCCACGGTGGCAGCTAGGGTGCTTCCTTTTCAAGAGGAAAGGAGTCCTTGGGAGCCTCACTTATCAGGATAAGGAGGCCAGAGATAGATTTGCGGTAAAACTCTCGGAGGAAGTGGCATGTGTGTGCCTGGAGTGTCCTCACGGCTGTCTCCCTCAGAGGTGAGTAGCAGCAGTGGCTGGCTAGTTGAGCATTCCACTCGTTGATCCTCCTCTCCTCTGCCCTCCATCTTTCAGAAGTAATACTGATAGTCTTTAAAAAACTTTATGCTAAAGAAAAATGCCTTCTGATGACATTACAATAGCCATCGGCACTGGATGGGCTCCATCAGACCAACTAATAAAGATTATGGTGCTGAGAGTGCAGAATAGTTCCACAAACCTGCTGTTACATAACCTGTTTTTATTCCAGCATTGAAATCCCTTTCTCCCTAAGGGAATAAACTTTAAAGTTCCTCTGGATCACAAAAATGATCAAAGGGGAACCTAAAGATGAAGAAAATGCTAAGTAAGCATGATGTTTCGTTTGATGCCTGGCTTGCAGGCCGGTTGATGTGGGTTCCTGGACTGCATTTGTTCCTACAAAAAGGGGGGGCTCAATTTCCTCCAAGATAAAATGATGAAACAGGAAGTGATGGTTTCTAAAATCTCTTGGAGTTCCATGTGGTGTTCAGTAGTGAGTTCATTGTCATGTAGAGTTCACAAACTTGTGGCCCACAAGCTCAATTGATCACTCCCACAAGTTTTTCCTTTTTGCTCATGTGTTATTTTAAGAAAATTAGAAAAAAAATGCAGCAAATATCATCTTTTATGGAAAAAAAAATCAGATTTTCTGGATTTTGTTAGGAATCAGAAGCTCCAGTAACACTTGGCTGGAGGAGGGTGAGGCAGCCCCTCTGGAGCTGACATCCGCGCTCCAGACCAGTCCCCACCCCACCACTGTGTTTCCCAAACACTGCGGCTGAGGGTCAGTGCTCTTCACCATCATGTGTATATTGCTGTTTTTCTAATGCCAGTTCTGCTGTGCTCTCTTCCATTATCTGAATTTTCTCTGTAGAGTCATCAGTTTGTGATCTCTGCCATAGCACTTAGTGTGAATCCCGAAAATTAAAGGAAAAAGAAAAGGAGATTGTGTCCATGTGGATCACAAAAAAAGCAAAGTTAAGAGTACTCAGATTATCTAGATGCGATTGGATTAAAGACAGCTGGGAATACAAACTGAGCAAAGAAAATAAAGTGTAGATTTTTCTTGAACAAATTACCTCCGTTTTGGGTCATTTTATATCTTCCCTTCACCCTCTCGTTGGTTTGGGTAGAAAATTTATCTCTACTTTGCATTAAATTATTTATGTTCTTTATATGATTTTGCTTTTCTCTCCTAGGTTCCTTAGAAATATTGGGGTGGAGGAAGTCAGGAGAGAAAGGAAGAAGTGATGAAGACGAAGGTGAAGAGATGAAGACACCAGAGTTCTATTCCACCAGAGCACCTTCAATGTCTAGATCTATTTAGCAAAAAGAAGATAAAAGTGCCCCATTTCCATGCTAGTGATGATAAATTTCAGTTGCCAAGGACTTGTCAGCGTTTTGTTTTCCTGCTAACGAAGTGGCTGCTTTATTTCTATTCTCACCTTTTATAATGAGACTGTTCGTTGACCTGGGCCCTTCAGTTTTAATACATTTGCCAGCCTCTATGAATGTTAGAGTGAGGCAATGTAATTATAATGAGGACAAGAAGCCACAGCCTGAATTTTGACCATTGTCAAACAAGTACTTTCCCTCACTTTAGTTCTTAGTCTTTTCAAGTGTGTTTTTCCTGTTCTAAAAATGCAAACACACCAAATTTGTGGTTAAAACGTCTCTAGGGTTTCAAGGAATATAAACTAGGATTGCTAAAAGAACTAGTCCACTGGGAAAAGCACGTGAAAATGAAAACTAATATAAGAAGCCAAGAATCCAAATAAAAGTTAAAGGAACTCCTTTAAAAACTGCCACTTCACAGTGTTCTTTGTAATAATAACTTTACCCCATTCTCCATGAAATAATTCACCAAGAGCTGAAGTTAATATTCCAAGAATAAATGTTTATTAGTAACTTAGCTTTCAAAGTGTCAGCCATCTATATGAAATCTTCCCGGATTTTCTTTAGGGATGTATTAAAGAACAAATATTTTTACGTACTTCTGCACAATTTCACCTATGTCTGTTCATTCTGAGGCAAGAACAAATTGCTGGGGTTGGAATCCTGGCTCTAAGCTTTTTTGATGCCTAACCTTATGCAATTAATTTCTCTATGCTTCATTTTCCTCACCTGTAATATAAATATTTTCTCACCACACTTCCTTCTCCTCCCCGCAGTACTCCTGGTGTATTTCAGCATATGTTGGCGTGAAAACAATAATATTTATTATATACTTTTGACTATGTATTGCTTAGCTGAATAGTGTACTATGGTTTTCTTTGTTTTTTACACTTTTTAATTTGCCTCAGAATTACAGACTTACCAAGGTTTAAAGTCTCTTAGTTTTTTTTTTTTTAAATGCTTTTTGTTATTTTTAAGAGAACACAGAAATGGAAAACATGGACTATTTTAAAAAGTGCAGAAAATAATAAAACAGACTCTCAGCTGCCCATCTCCTGTAGTTAACAAATACATAACATAAAATTTTGGGACTATAATAAAACAAAGCAGAGAGCATACTGAAGGTCTGTTCCTTGGGTTTTTTCACTGATGAATTAAAGGAGCAGGTGTATGAACCATCATGTCCACATCACTCAAGTCTTTTTGCAAATCCCAAGGAGAGGGAGCTTTATTGGCTTACATTTGGCCACTCCTAACAGAATAGTCTTCACTCCCTGAGTCAGGGATCTGATGTGGATTCTTCCCATTTACTAAGTATGTTCCTTTTTGGGAAACAGGGAAATAATCTTCAGATGTGTCCATGGTCCAACTGTTGGATGGGCTGTTAGATGGGCTTGGGCCAAGTTTACGTCTACCATCAGATTTCCATATACCCCTTCTCATTGATATTTAGGGTCTCCAGAGATGAGCATAAATTCAGAGCCAATATCTAATAACTCTTCCAAAGTCCAGGCTACCTCTCTTTTTCCAAGCACAGTTGCCCTAGTAAAAGGCTACACGTTAGTTCCACTTGGGAAGGCTTAGGGAGTAAATCACAATGTACGTGTTTGGTGAGGCTACAAGATCCTCCCACAAGCAGGTGGACCTCCTTCTCAACTGAGGGGCAAGGGAGTCTGTGCACTGGTTTAGGTCTGAAACCTGGTAAGAGGCCATAATCTGCCCCATGATAACTTGAGTTAAAGTTCTTCCCAGGCAAGCAAGACTATTTCTGCCAATATTGGTCAAACACCACTTTAATAAACTGCAAGTCTATTTCATCATTGTGAGATATTTGATCAATTAGCTGTATTTGCCCTGTTATCAATAGCTCTTTCAGAGCTACCGAGGGAGCATCCTCCACAGGTTTATAGCTTTTAGATTTTATTTTCCCTGTGTTTGCTCTCTAGAGCCATAAATGAGCCAGATGGGTTCACATCTTATAAATTCTGCTGTTCCCTTAGCAACTAGATCCACTTGATCTTCCAATGCCTCATCCTTCATCTGTACTTCATCCCATGCTACACTAGTGATAAACTGAGTGACTGTGATTCCACCACATGCCATAGGTTATATCTTTTCTATTTCTTCCAGCGAAGAGTAATCTGCATCGAGCAACTCAATCCAAGAATCTTGTCTTGAAAGTTTGGTCCTTGACCCTGCCCTTAGGACAAGTCACGCATCAAGTCAAAGTCCTATCATCACACAGATGACACCATCAAATGGGATAATTTGAGGAGTTTAGTAAAGAGACAATTTACAGAGATGTGTATAGCGTAGATGTAGGGGACCCAGTATTGCCTGATTTGTTATTACTGAAATAGTATCACTGGGGTTTAAATATTAAGGATATATTGAATTTCAGCCAATCTTCATGTCATCAGAGGCCACCTAATCTCCACTTTTCACATTTCCTGGAGCCTTAAATGCTGATCTTCCCAGGGATTCCCAGGACAAACTTGTTCTATGTTCATCTGCATTTTTCCAGGCAGGCAATTAGGCCAAAGCTGTCTCCATGTTGCTACACTGGTTAGCACACTTCCACTGACCGTGTCCACATTTTTGAACCCTCTCAGCTACACATTTGGAACTTCTAATTTGGTTGTATACTAAAATCTCTTAAAATTCGTCTGCTGCCTAAAATCCCATCCTTTTAGAAGGTGAAAAGATAACGTTTTTAGTTAATTGGCCATTTCAAGCATGGGCTTAAAAAAAGCTTTTGTTATAGAAAATGTGCTTCCATTATATAAAAAAAAATTGTTACAAATAATTGGCATCAACACATATTCTTTAGTTATGTTAATTCTATTTAGATTTCAATTCTGTAAAATCTCAGGGCACTGGAGATTTCAAGCTTTAGTAAAATATCTGAGAAAATTAGACCCTGTTCTAGGGCTCATAATATTCTCTTATAAAGTATATTTTTACTCTTTGGGCAACAGATCAAGTTCAGTATGATAACCTCTATTTGACAAGAAATGGAGGTAGCATTCTAGCCCCCTTTACCTCAGTAAGTAATTGGGAAATCAAGGTAAAACTCTGTGTATGTGTTTGTGTGTGTGTGTGTGTGTGTGTGTGTGTGTGTGTACATGCATGCACTTGGTTACATCTGAATTATGTCACTATTAGATTAAATAAATTCAGAAGTATCTAACTTGTAGCATAGTATAAAATCGATGAAGAGAAGATGATTATTGTTTTATTTCCTTAAATCCCCCAAGATACCATAACAATTAAATATCAACTGTAGCAATTAGAAGAAGGAATTGGTTATACAATGCAGATTATAAATGTGAAATTGTCATACTATGGGAGGTTTTTTTTAAGATAAGCTTTAATTTTTTTCAGAATAAATTTTCAAGTAAACTCTAGGCAACTTATCAAATCAGTCAGTAACAAAAACAAAAACCCAGCAGCCAAAATAACGTAAACATCTGAGTTAGTGATCGACTCTTCAATGCTTATTATAGCTCAAGGGCTCTGGGCTAATTACCTCTTTAGTTTCAGTAGACAAGATGGGAAAAATTAAATGGAACGATGTGTTATCTTATACAGTGATGAATAAACTATAAAATACTGGTAAATACAGTGGAGTAAATAGATCTGGCTGTAAAATCTAAGCACCAAAAACTGAAGATTGTTGTTGTTGAAGGCTTTAGATACCACAATACTGTGAAATAAGAACACCTAGAATGATTTCTGTGTGCAAGCTTGTTTCACTCGGTCTGAAAAAAACAAAGTAAATGTTCCTCATTGTTTTATCGTTTCCTGATAAAGTAGTTCTGGAGAAAAACTAACTCACCTTGCAAGACTTTCTCTTGAAAAGACTGCAGCTGAGAAAACATAACATTTATATAACCCAACTTCCATGTTTTTCATTGGAGGAAAGGGGGACTGTGTGACATTATCCAAATCTAATTTATGGCAGAAACTGCTTATTTATTTATTTGATTAATTATTTACTTATTTGTTTATTGGCAGGTTTATTGAGTCATTCCCTACTTCATTCGTTCAACAAGTAGAATTGAGAGAATAGTATGTGGAATCAATTAAGGCTCAGGAGTGTCATGAATATCTCTTGCACCCATGAAGCTTGTTGCTTAGTTGGGCATTTATTTACAGATGATTATACACTATGAGGAAAATTTGATGGATCTGGTTAGACTGAAGACTTGTAGACTTCACAAGAAAAGAACAATAGTGTTTCATTTCCATCAGAGCCCAAGTGCTTAGCACAATAAATGCTGATTAGTCAAGACAGTATAATGCAATATAAAAGTATAGAATTGGAATATCTACGAGGGGCTGGTGGAGGCTTCCTAGGAGGTATAGAGGAAGCGTTAATCAGATGACACCATGTGTGGGCAATATTTCAGACTTAGAAGATATCAAAAGCAAAGGAACAGATAGGTAAGGTCACATATACACCTTAAAAACGGTAGCTCATAAAAGATGAGGCAGAGTGATGGAAGCTGGAGAAAGAGACAGAGATCAGATAATAGAAGTATTGACTGAACTGTTAAGAAGCTTATAACACAAGGGAAGTCATTGGAGCTCTATCATCAGCCTTTGCTATGTGATGGTATATAACAACCAACTTCAAAATCTCAGTGGCTTACAAGTATCGTTTTCCTGCTCAATTTACATGTTGGTGGCTTTGGGTTATCTTCTGTGACTCTTCTCCCAGCTGTGAGATTATGTCTGCTCCACATTTCAGGACTCAGTCTTACGAATCTCTCTCTAGCGCATGTTTTTCTCATGACTGAAAATCATAAACACACGATGAAATTGACAACTTTCTTAGCAGATTTGTCACCTTGGACAAGGCAAGATACAGGCTCAAGTGCAACGCCAGGGGTGGGCATCAGTGTGTCCTTCTCAGGAGGAATAACAAGGTCATATAGCTGCATAATCCTTTCCTAGGGAAAAGACAAAGAAGTATGGGTAACAATGGAACCTACTACAAATGGTTTCCAGTGGGTACATGGGTGTCATTTAAAAGGGTAACATAAAAAAACACATTCAGAGAAAATAAAAGATCTGTCATCCAGAAACATGTTCTGATTTTGTCCGAAGCCTTGAGATGTGTAATGATTAAACATGTTCCGATTTTATCCGGAGCCTTGAGATGTGTAATGTTTAATGAAAGTGGGATAGTCAGCATTTTTATAAAAGAAGTGGCAACATGGTAGGGGGTTCCATTTCTAAGACCTCAATCCAGAAATGATTCCTGTCGCCCAAAGGAATCTGTAGCATACACAGTAAGCTTGCAGGGATGAAGAGTATGCCACCATGATGTAACATTCAAGTTAGAGAGAAAGAAGATTTTTTAGAGTCATAAGCAGAGCAATTTGCAAACATTTTGCAGAACATGTTGGAAAGTATAGCCCTCCCATAGGAAAGTAACCCAGAGTCATCTGCCAGGGGGTGACAATGTTCTCCCATTAATTAGTCCCTTTTTATCCAATGTATAGGGACCAGGTTATTAAATGCCCCATATGCCTTATAAAGTAGTTAAATTTTATCCTATGGGTCAGGTGGAGCCACTGAAGAAATACGAATTAGAAAAGATTAGTGGAATTATGTAGAATGTACACACACATGTACCTGTATGTTGATTAGAAGCATAGATTTTGGATCCATAAGCCTAGCTTTTCTCCATATTAGCTCTACAGTCCTGGGTAAACTATTAAAATCACTATGATCCTCAATTTCTTCATCTGTGAAATAGAAATTATAATGATACGCCCACTGATACGGTTATTGAGGGGATTACAGTTATAGGGGGACATGGTGGGGTAGCTGTGTACGAAGACTAGAGTCTTGATCCAGATTGCCTGGCTTTAAACTTGCCTCTGCCACTTACTTACTGTGTGACCTTAAACGGATTTCTCTCTGCAGTCAAAAACTAATAATCTTGTTGTTATAAAGATTCACATAAAGCCAATATTTGCGTTCTGTTCAAAATTCGATAGTTCTTAACCCAGAGTTTGACATTTTGGGGGATTCATTTTGTATGTAGCATCAACCATGGACAAATGGCTTTTTAAGCATATCTTGGCTCTTACAGTTTCTTCAGTATCTTAACATTGTTTAAACACGTTGGGAACTCTTCTTGTGTACCTGCCTCTTCAGGGGTAGTTTTGCAATAACATAAACATTTTCTTATTTAGTCCTCTCTCCATTCATTCACTAGAGATCATTTATTTCTGCTCCCGTGTTTTAGAAGGTACAGTGCCTACATGCCCAATAAGAAAGTGACATTTGTAAACCATCTGGCCATTGAGGAAATGTCCTTAAGGATCTAACTTCCCAACAACAGGAACCTGAGTGTGGGTTTTTTCTTGTCTTTTTGTGTCTCCAGTTCAGTGACCAAAACTCATGTTCTCTGCGTTAATTGAATCTCCATTGTATCTAAGACTATGGACTTTAGAAAATGACTTTGTAAATTACAGTTGACAGAATAATTTGGCAGTCACACATGGGGATACCGTCAGTCTTCATGGACTTCTGATATCCCTGAAGGGAAGCTGAAGGTCTACAGTAATGCACATCTTAACTCAGCCGACTGCCTGTGGTCATAATCCTCGAGACACGCCGGTGAGCAGCACATTACATCACCTTGCACTCTGCACTTTATAAAATACTTTCACCTCCATTATCTCTTCGCATATTCAGTAACCCCAAGAAAGAGGCAGAGCTCACAAAAAAGGTAATGATTTGTGATATTCATCTGGACGCAGAGTGAATACTTAGCTAGTAGGCTCCCCAGGTGGGGAGAGAACTAGCAAAAAGCAAGGGTGTGTTGCTTCTCCGCAGGATGTGGAGGGTGTTGTGACCTTAGGGTAATACAAACAAGGCACTAGAATCACGTGTCTCACTAAACCTTTGTAATAGGTAACTTCGTGCTTCACCTTCACTCCGCGTCATTTTCATCTGTTTCAAATCCTAAATAACATTTGATCTAAAAAAAAATTTACTCCTTTCAGAACTGTTTGTTCTCTCTAAATAAAACATACCACTTCTCAGGTGGAGTGATGTAAATTAATTAATTAATTCATGGATGTCTATGGACTTTAGAATTTGATGGCCTTGGTGTGTGTTCTCTCTGCTTTTCTCTAACTTTCAACAAATTCTGAATCTTTTTCTTGAACCCTCAGTTTTACTGTCTGAAAATGGGGTATTTCATTTGGGAGGCTTTATACAAACTTAACGACTCAGAAGCACATTTTACATATGAGAGACATTATTGAACAGGAGCTAAAAGAGCAGGTTCTGGAACCAGACTGACTAAAGTTGAATCCCACTTCTGCCATTTACTATGTACTCTAAAGAAATATATTCCACCAGATGCCTCGGTTTTCTCATCCATAAAATGAGCCACACAGGGTTTTGTGAAGTATTAAAACAGTTGATACTTGGAAAGTATTTAGAATGACGTTTGGCATAAAGCAAGTGTTCAGTATATTTTAGCAAATCTTATGGGCAGTTAAGCATCTTGACTTCAGATTCTTTAGTTTATATACATTTTACATGAACTCAGGGAAATATCTGAAGTCTAAGGGCCTAAAATGTAGCGATATTCCAGACCCTGGAAAATGTTACTTCAGACAAAATTTAAAGTTTGCATTACAAATAATATCTCCATTTCTAACTCCATGACATACATCATTACTCAACTCACATGTCTGATTGTGAGAGCCCAGACGTTACTGTGAGGGTCTTAAGTAATTAAAACCCTAAGGGCTTGAGATCTGAGGTCAACAATAAGGAACAATTTTAATTTTCAGGACCTTCTTCATAGAGGGGCTTCTTCCTTTTTTTTCTTTCTTTTCTTTCTTTTTTTTAAGGTTATACTCTGCACAATCTGATTGGCAAACAACCATGCTGGGCAGGCAATGTAAAAGGCGTGTACACTTCTGTTTGAAGTAGGCCTAGGGGAGTGAGAGAGGCAATTAAATGCAAATCCTACCATCCAGCGCATTTCAACACTTTCCATATTTTGTATAGATCTGCCACCTGCTGAGAGTTTATGAAAGGTATTAAAGGGCTAGCAGCCCTTCTATGCAGATCATTTCTATGTCTCGTGTGCAGGCTGCCATCTGACTGCTCCATCTGACAAAAAAATCCTCTTCAACTCCTCCTCTATGACCAAAACATTCACGGTTGTGTGAAAGTGAGGGCTGGTCATCCATACCATCCCATCACGTCAAAAACTGCTGTTCAGGCCCTCCACCCAGCTTTCGGGTTTGTTTCCCTATTGGTTCTCATGTGGGAAAATGCCAAGTTTTCCCCTGAAAAAAATTTGCCCTTCTACCCAAGAATCACACATCTTTTCAGCTGAAATGTAAAAATGCATACTTTTCAGAAAGACTCTGAACACTTGGTTTCAGTGTCTTTCTAATGATCTCTCAACCTATGAATCATTATATATTATTTGTAACGTCATAGGAAGGAGATTTCTTATTGGGAAGATTGGAATCAAAAAGATGATATAGTTTTAGCCTTAAGTTGACAATCTTTTCATGTTGATGTTTTTTCTTCCCCTGAAAATAGTAAAAAAACAAAACAAACAAACAAAAAAACCAGTTTAGTGAATGTGGTTTTGGTTCAAAATATACGTTGAATGAAATTATAATTTTGCATCTTATCAAAAGAACTCAGGCAAAAATAAATTCTGATTAATTAAGTCTCTCTCCCTAAGTAAAGTGGCTGAATCCATGGTGGTGGTTAAAAGCCGTATGCATAAGTCAGGATAGGTTAGGCGATGCTGCAGTAACAAACACAACAAAAGCTCAATGGCTTACTGTAACAAATGTTTATTTCTTGCTCTTGAAAAAATCTTCTGAATGTCCTGGTGAATTCCAGGGCAGCCACCTTCTGTGCAGTGACTCAGCATTCCAGGACATCTTGATTTAATGTTACTTCCCTCTGAACATATGCTTACATCTTCTCTTTAGCAGGAAAAGAGTAGTAAAGAATAGGATTACCATCAACCCTCTGGTTAAAACTAGTTACATGGAGCTGCTCACTGCAAAGTAGGGAGGGTGGGTATAATGTGTCCGTGAAGGGAGGACATCCAGAGCCATCAGTGAGGTAGTATCTGCTACTCCTCCTCCACTTTTGCTGAGAATTAAGCCAATGAGAGATAAGCCAATGAGAGAGAGGTCCTTTTCTCACTGTTGCAATCTTGGGGTGGAGGGACCAATAGAAAGCTTGTTTAGCTGTGACGCACAGAAGTGGGGATGAGCTCAGCCTACAGACAAAGCTGTATCAGTCAGCATTACAGCCATTGCATTAGGAGGTCATTCTGAGGCCTGGCCTTACTTGTCTGATACCTTTTGACATGAGAAGAGAGGGGCTGTCATCAGGTTTGCCCTAAGCCAAGCCCAGTTTACCAGGTGGTAGAGACGTGAGGGTCATCCATGCTGGGGCCAGATGCACAGTATTGAAAGGAGGGTTGACTGGTCCTTTTTCTATTTTCTCCCCTTTGCCCACAAACTCACCAAGTGAGCTTCTTTTTGATGTATTTATTTGATATTAAAGGAAGCTTAATTTCATTGAAGCTAACAGATTGGCTGAGAAATGCCAAAGTGATGTTGTAAATTATTAGAATTAGCACCCAAAAGTCAGTCTTGGCCTTAGTCCTATTTGGATTACAAAGGAATACTAAAAGGCACCAATCTTTTACCCTTTAGTTACAACTCTAAAGCACTGAGACATGTTTCCACTAGTCCCAGTATTGACGGGAATACAAAGATGAATTTTGCAGAGTCTGCTCCCTTAATAAGACCATTGTGTAAGGTGAAGGTAGACACTCTCAGTACAATCATTAGTGCAAACAGAAGGACAAATCCAAGATGCTGAGGGAGAGAGGAAGAGTGAGTTACTGGCTTAAGTGGGTAGGGAAAGAGGTGGGACCAGGGAACAGTCCACAATAAGGCAAGATGGGGCCAGAGTGTTAAAGGGCAGGTAGGATTTTTGGCATGGAAACCTGAGCACTCTGCCAGGCTACCATGACAGACAATTCTCTTAGTTCTTACAACCAGCAACTAATTTGATTTTATCTTACAGATAGGATGAAGCTTGTAAACTAGTTAGGTTTTTTCCTTTGCATTGACTTAACATGAAGTACAGATGCAGGCTGGGACTCCAACAAATAATTGTTCTTTTTTATGACATGTATCTTCACCTTTGATTTAATCTTTTATTGGATCTTCTTCTCTTTTCCATCTGTTTTTATAGTCCCATTGTATATTTCTCTGTAAGTCATCTCCAATTCCTTTTTGAACAAATTACAAAAGAAAAGAGATTCTGTAGAATTCTGCATAGTTTGGATGTTTGCGGAAGGGAGGGTGAAAGGAGACAGGCATGATATTGTCCTCATTAGCATAATATGGGGGATGGATTGAGCCTAAAGCCTGTGAATCAAGGGAGGGGTTTTTCTTTGTTATGTGAAGCAATAATAATAAAGGCCTGTTAGGACAGTGCCTCTGCAATGTAAAGGGAGAGAACTAGACTCCAGAGATAGTTTGAGGATGTACTTTGTAAGAGGTGAGGACTGCTCGGAGATCAAGAATGGTTTCCAAATTTCCAGTTTGAGTTACTGGGTAGATGGAGGGGCCCCCCTGGAAGTAAGGAAACAGGATGCTATCAAACTCAGGTTCGACTGCTTGCCACTCAAGAGCCACTTGAGAGGCAAGTGTTGGTAGAAAGGAAAGGGTTCTTTAATCAGAAGGACAGCAATATGGGGAGAAGGCAGACCCATGGGTCCCAAACCAACTCCAACTCCACGTCAAGCTCAGCCATGACAGTTTTTAAAGGGAAAACAGGGAAGTCATCTTAGTTAATCATTGAGGTGGAAAGTTCTGTGCCACTTTCCATTGTGTGCAGGCTGGGTGACTTCTCATGACTTTTCATCAGATGCCATCTTGCCCTTATGGTCTGCCTGCAGGATTGCTAAGGGGGATGCCAGGGGTAGATAGCCATGCTTTAAGTACTTCATTCTTCATTCTTACTCCTTTTAATCTCGGAAGAAGAAATCAACAGGTTAGGCAAGGCATTGTGTACATTTAGTAGAGAGTAAGTCTACTTAAGTTAAATGTTATCTAGTGATCTCATTTTTGTAATTAAGGTTTAAGGGGAACAGAAATAGACAAACAGAAAAGGGACAAAAGAGCTGTTTACAAGAAGGAGGAGAAAAATAACAAGCCTAAAAGGAAAATCCCCAGCCTAAGTGGAGGTGATAATGGATCATCAGTTTCAGGTAGAGAGAGTAAGGATGTGAAGTCAGAAGACATTGAGAGACTACGAGAAAATGGTGGAATTCAAGTGTGCACTAAGAATACCATCTGCCGTATCTGTAAACAAAGGATGTTGCAACCATCAAGCCAGCTGCTCCTGCAGCTGCCCCCAACTGTGCACCCTGGGGGGACCCAGGATGGAAGAGAACAGGATACTGGCTGACATAGTTAAGGAGCATATCAAAGGAATGATTTCATGAACCCAGATTGTTGCGCCTCCCCATACTTAAAAGTAAAGTGCTAAATTCATTAACTTGAGACATCTGGTTTTCTTTAACTAGCAGTAATCTTTTGATGTTCCGACTACCTGGCTTTTATTGCAAAAACTCCTATGTTCTGAGTCCTCTTTGGAACAGCCCTTCAGAGCCATCTGACAGGCTATCTTCTGGGCTTAAGTCCTCAGAAAGTCCACCAAGTAAAACACAATTTACAACTTTTAGGTTGTACGTTATTTTTCAGTTGACACAAGTGATTACTATTATGTCTGGTAGAAGCAGTCACTACAGAGGAAGAAGAATGGGGTGTTGTAGACAAGACTGTGGCACTGTGGGGTTTAAGAACTCACAGGAAGAACCACTGGGGTGGGAACCAGGATGCGGACCTGGGAAGAAGCTGCTCATGGAGGTTGTATGTGATGGTCATTGTGATAAAGGGTGTTAAGGATAAGGATGCGGTGCAATTACTTTCCTTGAACAGAAAGATTCCTATGTGTGTATTGACCACATGAGAATGATCTATAGATTGTTGGTAAGTGGGTATATGGGTAGGTAAAGTGCATTATGTTAGGTGCTGAGGGGTTAAAGAGTGGAGATTTTCTAAGTGGGAATAGCAAATGGCATGGAATCAGATGTGGGAGCTATAAGAATGAAAAACCCTTCTTCAATATAAAGCTCAATAGAACAAGCAACATTCCAGCATTCTAGATTAAGCAGAAGCAACAGAAATAATTGGCCCTGCTTGGATGCTTCACAAGGCTGGTATGTGGACAAATGGGATAAGACGTGTGAAAGTACGTGGCTGGAGCACAAACTCTGGAGGTATTGATGATCTTGAATCAAAATTAAGTTCCCCATATGGAGCAGACTTTTTACTCACAGGCCTGAGGCTGATTTCACAAGTCCGGTCATGACCAAAGCACAAACTTTGTTGCCATGTAGCCCCAGGGGATACCTGATGCACTGGCTTATGATGCACTGGTACAGATAGAACACCCATTAAACATGAGGAGAGCAGATAAAAAATAACATTAAAATTGACATGGATACATGAGACAGTTGAATTAGAAATTAACTTACATGCTTAAAGCAAGCAAGAATTTAGAGAAATTTTAAGATTTGTGTGGACATTTTGGGCTAACCCACCGTATTTTGAGGGATTGTGTTTTCTCTTCTCTCTGACTGCCAGTGTGCCTAACAGTGGAAAAGTGTGAGCGTTCATAGTCACATGATGCAGATGCGGGACTCCATTCTGAAAGACAATGCCAAAGGTTGCTCACTGGGAGCATTGGTGGTGTAAACAGACAGTTCCTGAAGAGCTGACGCTGAAATGTCCAACAATCCTTGGAATTGTGAACTCGGGGAAGTTTGTGGAAGGCACCAGGGTCATTTCTTCACATGCCCAGTAGAAATAACCCAAAGTTCTGGTAATAGCAGGGTAATTAAAATGATAATGTGGGCATATATTCAGTTATACGGAAACATACTAATTTCAAGGAAAGATATTAATCAAAGTGTTTCACATGAAACTCAGTTATTCATATATATGTCGTGATCATAAAAACAAATTAGAAAAAAATATATAAATGTAAACAACTCTTTGCAGGAAACCCCTTTTCTTGTTACTTTAGCAAAACTATATTGTCACTAATCTTAACCAAGCACCCCCTTGCCCCACTCGTCTCCAGCCTAAGCACATCTTTCAAATCTTTTGATCACAGTACCTTGCCTAACTTGTTGGTCTTTTCCTGCAGATCAGAAAGGAGAAATGGAGAATAAGTAATTTACAAATGACCAGATCTCTTCCATAGCTTCCCCTTCAGTCATCTCATGAACAAACTGTGTGAACAAGATAGCATCTAAGGAGACTTCACAAGGAACTGACAAGCCTACACACAGTGGGGGTGGCGACAGCTCTGACCCCCCCCATCTCAATGATCATCTGAGATTACACCCCTATTTTCCCTTTTAAAAACGTCCATGGCTGAGCTGAATCTTTGGAAATGGCCTCTGGGGGGACACTGAGTCCACCATCTCGCCAGATTGCCAGCTTTTTTCATTACAACATCTTTCCTTTCTGCTGACCATTGCCTCTCGAATCATTTGTCTTTGAGTGGCAAGCACTCGAACCCGAGTTCAGTAACACAAAGATATTACCATTGGTCGTTTGAAAGTAGTAGAATTTGTGTGT
Source organism: Camelus bactrianus (assembly GCF_048773025.1). Lineage (NCBI taxonomy): Eukaryota > Metazoa > Chordata > Mammalia > Artiodactyla > Camelidae > Camelus > Camelus bactrianus. The sequence continues at coordinate 111,751,830 of NC_133539.1, read as the reverse complement.
CATTTAATTATGTTTATTTTTGTTCATCAATATCTTCTACTTTGCCCACAATAAACATATATTGGTAAATATAATAAGAGAAAGTCAATAGCGTATCTATGGGAAACTCACCATAGCACTGAGTCCCAGGAAGCCTTTTTAGGAATAACAGAAGTTTATTCACAGTGAACAGTCAGAGCAGCATCTTTCTGTTCCTGTCTTCTCATAATCCTATCCTGGGAATTTGTCCAGCCAGCTTCAGAGTGGTCATGGGCTCTGTGGGCTGTCCACGCGCCTCCCGTGCTCTGCCAAATACGCCAGACCAGACACCTGCTAAACTTTGAAGGTCATGGGTAGCTTCCTGGCATCTAGTGCAAACTGGCTTTCTGCTGACAAGTTGTTTGTTTTTTTGTTTTTTTTTTCTTGCTCTGCTTCTGATTTGAGTCTTGAGGGAAACTCTTCAAGCCAGCTTTAGAAAGAGAAGCTGCTGTCATTTGTGAATGCAGTTAATTAGAATAACATTTGCTTTTACGTATTCAATATTTGGCACGATTATCAGACCTAAAGGTTATGTTGTTCTAGCAGATAAGCTGGGCTCCAAGGGGTGTTTGTTGTCTCCCCAGACTGGTGCTGGCTAAAAATAGGACTCCGAGGAGCACAGGGATAACTGCCTTAGATGTTGAATCTGCACAGTAGCGCGATGCAGCTCAGCTAAGTCTTTCATGGCACTATTGACAGATGGATTTCCTCCGCATGGACAAGTGACTGGCTCATGGCTCAAGACTGTTCTTGGGAGGTGCTGGAGAGAAAGGTTGGTCCTGCTGGGAGTTGAAACTGATACAGGAAAATGAACGTGGGGCGAGAGGACGGCCGTGTCCCAGGTCTCGGCTGAGTTCTTGGGATGCGTCCCAAGTGTGGGTCCTTGACTTTGCACAGGAAAGAATTCAAGAGTGAGCCACAGTGGAGTAAAGGTAGATTTATTCAGAGAGACACATACTCCATAGACAGAGTACGGTCTGTCTCAGGAGGCAAGGGGGTGAGAGGCCATGAGGAGCGGTGTTGCTAGTTTTTATGGGCTGAGTAGCTTCTTATGCTAACAAGAGGGAGGATTATTTCAACCACTTTGGGGGAAGGGGCCGGGATTCCAAGGAATTGGGCCACTGCCAACTTTTTGACAATCTTTTATGGTCAGCTTTGGGACTGTGATGGTGCTTGTGGGAGTGCCATTTAGCCTGCTAATATATTATAATGAGCATATAATGAAGCTCAAGGTCTCCTGGAAGTCAAATCTCCCGCCATCTTGGGCCTCAAGGCGTACGGGGAGATGAATTTTCCACCACCCTGGTGTTAATTGCTATGGTATTTCTTGAATGGCTGTGCCCTGCCCCCTTCCTTCCTGTCTCAAAACTGGACAAGGTGGCTGCTTCAGAAGGGAAGCAGGTTTCGTCAAAATCTATTTGATTATTGACAAGGCTTGGCATGCATTGCTAAGTGGCTAATCGTTAAACTACTTAATTAAGACAAACAGTCCTCCACTGAGAGCATAAAACCCACTCGACCCTGATTTCAACAACCAGCTGCCATGATCTAAGGGAACAGCTCGAAGTATAAGGCACTTCCCTGCTGGGAAGTCACTCCTCCCCTCTGTTCAAGGGTTTGCTGAAGAAAACACATGGTGTAACAGTGCCTGCAGTCCTGTCCCGAATCACGCCCTGCAGCAGGTGGAATGCGGGGAGGCTATTATGTATCCCTTTAATAGAACCATCTACTTAGGAGGGAAAAGGAATGTGTCTGTTCTGTAGGTGCACGGCAGAGTGATGAGGAAGTCGGTGTGAGAGCAGAGCCTGCTGCCTCAGGCTGCATTTCTGAGTTATTCCCCCCCTCCCCCGCTGAGGCACTAACACATATTGACAATTTCACTCAGAAACTGTAGTTCATTGTAAGAGATGAAGGATGTATGAATAACATTAAGGATGATGCTCAAAGGGGCCCAGGCTCATGAATAGTTTAAAAAGGAAACCCTGGTTGCTTTGATGGCTTCATTCATCATGTTCTGAAGGAAGAATTCGGGTGTTGGGGGGAATTTTCTGCTTCAAGTTTTTGGTTTAAATGAACTGTTTCTTTGTTTCTTATTAGTTTAATTCCCTCTCCTCTTTCTTAAGTTCCTAGCCTGGTAAAGGCTGAGAGAAAATTTAAAAGCAGACCATTTGCTGTGAGATAATTTGTTTTCAGTCCCTTTAATGGATGTCAGACTTTCTGAGGCCAAAGATGCCAGATGTATTCTTCAATTTGGCCGGTGACACACTTGTTAAGTTGGGCTTCTGCTCTTAATAGTAAACCCTTCCTTTAGCTGGAAGTTTAACATCTGTGTCTGTTCAGCAAAATTTTATTGAGATTGTTATGTCCTTTCGATGGTAGAAAATTATCCAAACCTTGGTGTCCCCACTCACCAGGCTGCTGGTTGATTAAAGGGTCGAAATTTCCATCCTCACAAGTGTGGACAACAAATATCACATGCCACTTCAGTAAACAAAGAATGTTGTGGCCATCAAGCCATCAGCCACTGCAGACACCCCTGTGGGTGCACCCTGAGGGGATTCAGGATGGACAAAAACAGGATACTGGCCCCGGAGAGTTAAGGTGCACATCAAAGTAATGACTTCAATGAGCCCAGACCCTTGCATCTTCACATAGATAGAAAAGCGCTAAAATCATTAACTTGAAATGTGTGTTTTTGTGATTAGCAGTCATCTTTTGATGTTCGACTACTTGTTTTTTTCTCAGCAAAATCTCTCTATATATTGATTCCTCTCTTACGTCCTTGGAGCAGCCCCACGGAGGGATCTGAGAGGCTGTATCTGGGGCTTACATCCTCAGTAGGTCTGCCGAATAAAGCCTAATTCTCAACTTGGAGTTTGTGCATGTGTTTCAGCCAACACACGCATACATAAGAATATAAGTAATCGTTAAAGAGAAAACTAGCATCACGTAAGGGAAAATTACAGACAACGTATCGTTCGTGGTAAATAAGAAATGTCATTCATTTGTATTGTGGTTTTCCAGGTCAGTGCAGTTTCTTGAGTAAGTTGAGACTGTAAGTGGGATTATTAAGAATTCACCTTCCCCCTCATCCTTACTTTCCTAGGGGTTGAAGGGCACATGCCCTAGGCATCTCTGAGATTGGAAGGTGCTCACTCCATTTCAGTGGCTGAAATGAGAAAGAGTTGGTTACATGTGCTGTCACAGAATGCAAGAAGTCAAGAGCTCCAGAGAGTTCCAGCTGCCGGTGAGATCTGGAGCAGAATGGCAGCGTGGCTGAAGGCCAGGGGGCTGCCCTCCGGGGCTGTGCATCAGTATGCTCTGCTGCCCCTGGAATTCCTTTCTCTTCTTCCCTCTGTCCCAGTGTTTCAGCCAATGCATGGCTTCTACTGGCTTGTGACTTGTGAGTCCGCTGACTGCCTCCTCTTGTCTCCATGGGAAAGGGGTCCATTGGTTACTCTTTGATTCTCTGACAGTGTATCATCTTCCTATTAAACCACAGCTATTTTATGAGCTCCTGATTGTGTGGGTCAGGATTTCCAAGGGCCACAGAGATGGCTTTGGTGTCCCCCTGAGGTTCAGGTTTCTTCTCTCACATGTGGTGCCTCACCTAGGACAGCTCCACACTGGGGTCCCTGGTGGGGTTGTGTGTACAGGAACCTACTTCTGTCACTGGAGAGTAGGTTCTTGTCTTGCATATGGGAACAAAAAACATTGTAAAGCCATATCAATAAACGAAGGATGCTGTGGCCATCAAGTCATCAGCCACTACCGCCACCCCCGACAGTGAGTGGAGGGAACTCAGGATGCAGACAAGCAGGCAGCGTGGCCTCTGCAGCGCCCCCCCACCCCGCCCCGCCCTCACCAATGGTGCCTCCTGAGGGGACCAGGATGGGAAAGAACAGGACACAGGCCCCAGACAGCTAGGTGCGCATCAAAGGAATGATTTCAACGAGACCGGAACTTTGCACCGTCCCATATATAGAAAAGTGCTAAATTCCTTAACTTGAGAGGTCTGTTTTTCTTTAATTGACAGTAATCTTTTGATGTTCCAACTTACCTGGTCTTTGTTGCAAAAATGTATAGATCCTGGCTTCTACCTTGCCACTTCGGAGCAGTCCCTCAGAGCGATCTGAGAGGCTGCCATCCCAGGCTCAAGTCCTCAGAAATGTCCACGAAATAAAACAGAACTCTCAACTTCTAGGTTGTGCATTTTATTTCAGTTGGCATGCAGGAAAAAATTAAAGAGCAAGCCATAGCAAACTGAAAGCAAGTGTATTTAGGGAGATGCACATTTCACAGACAGAATGTGGTCCATCCCAGAAGGTAGAGCGGCCCCAGGGTGCAGGTGGTGAGTTTTTATGGGCTGGGTGATTTCATTGGCTAACAAGTGGGAGGATTATTCCAACTGTTTTGGGAAAGGGGTGACGATTTCCAGGAACTGGGCTCCCACCAAACTTTTGTCCTTTTATGGTCAGTGTGAGAACTGTCACAGTGCCTGTGTGAGTGTCATTTAGTGGCTGATGTATTATAATGAGCCTATAATGAGGCTCAAGGTCTACTGGAAGTCAAATATTCCACCATCTTAGGCCTAGGTGGTTCTAACCAGTTTATGTTGTATCCTCAATGGCCGTCATTCTTTTTGTGATTGTACCCTGCCCCCTTCCCTCCTGTCTCACTTCCCCTGTTGGCTGGCTTCCTCCTTTCTCCCCAAGAGGATCTCGGAATCCCTCCCTTCCTGCAGGGTGTCTGGACCTCTGATATGGTAGCTCAGTGCTCCAGAAAGAGAAAAGAAGACACTGCTCTCAGAGATGCACAAACCAGACATTAGTTACAGTGGTAAGAATAGATTTATCCATAAATAACTATTGCAGGAGGGAAGAGTTCAGCCTGAAATGAACTGAATTTCGCTGAACAAAGAGGCAGGAGATTTTTAAGGCGGGGGTGCTAGGGGAAGGCACTGAGGGGTGGAAAGGGCAGTGGTTTATGTCAGTAAGCCTCTGGGTTTGCTAACTGCCACTTATCCAGAAGAGAAACAAATCTGTTGTATCTTTTTGACAAAAGGCAGCGAATGGTGCAAGCTGCAGCAAAGCGTCCACTGAAATTAGGCCCTTACCTTTCCCCGAGAACCAGGAACAAGAGCAGCAGTCGTAATGTTTGCATTCCAAAGAGAAGGCTCCCAGGTCCTTGGAGAAATCATCTGGGCGGTAGATTTACATCTCAAGATGATTTTATAATCGCATGCTTTCTACAGTGACTGCGTTACAGGGGGTCCAGGGGCCTATCAAGCAGGAGGTTTGGGCTGGAACAAACAACAAATTCCCCTGGCGTTACTGAGCTTTCTCAGGCAGGTGTTTTAAGCAGAGGCGGGGGTCAGAGTAGGCACATAGCTTATATTACTAGAAGCCTTACTAGAATTTGGTCAAGTCTCAGAGTGCAAGGGCTTTGGATGAAGCCACTGTGTGCTGAGAGTTTTGTAGTTCTCACTAGCAAGCATCCTTAAGTCCTAAGCCCACAATTCCACTTCTGCAGCGATCTTTTGATTAAAGCAAGTCAACGGGCCCGGCCCAGGTTCAAAGGGAAGGGAATGCCCAAGGGTCAACACTAAAAGACATTGTTTATTGGGTCCACAGTTGTAACGAAAATCACAGTTCCTTATGTCAGTATCACATGTGGACCCCTCTTATGGGGCAGAATGCTCATGCTAAGGCCGCCAGCCAACCCATAGGCAATTTACTCTTTCCTAGACAGCGTCTAACTCTGGCCCCACTCAGCTGTGGGAAAGGCGGTTGGAATCATTACCATGAAATCTACATGAAGCATGAAAGTCTACACATAAGACTTCCCCCCTGGGATCTTCTGCTTCTGATTGGTGTTCATGGCATAGCACATATTCAGCACTTCACGAGACTCCCTAGTTTTGACAGCAAGCCTGGAGTCAGCTCTGACGTGAACCTCGGAGAATACTTCAGCGTTGTGTCCTAGCGAATCAGGGGTAATCGACTGCTGTAAATTATTATCTTTTGAACATGGCCAGAATTTTTGCTGTGGTTGTAGTTACTGTTGTTGGCTTCCACTGCTTCACGTAGTCAGCAGGAAAGAAATACTACTGGCAGGACCTCAGAATCCTACTCTTCTGGCTTTTTCTAACTCAGATCAATTTTACTGGCACGAATGGCAGAAGTGATGCATGGTGATAAACCACTAAGGTTAACCCCATTTAATTTTCAGGGAGCTTGAGGTCAGGCTGCCCTACACTCTAGAGCAGCATTGTCAACACTTGCTGCATGGCGGCTCACGTGAGGGGGACGCTGGATTCACTCTTCACCAATCCCGATGTGATTGTTTGAACTGCACCCCTTCCCCCTGCAAAAGCCATGTTAGAATGCAAACGTGAGAGATGGTGGGTATCCAAGGAATAACCCTGAGTCTGCTCTAATTTATAGATTATGTGTATCTAAAAAATCACTTGCTACTCTGTGCACTGCAACTACTGGTAGAGACAAAACAGCACAGCAGTTAAGAGGACAGAAGGGCAAACTCCAGGTTAGTTCTGTATTTGACTGCCTGTTCCAGTCAGCTTCAACAGTTCTTTTTCAAACGTCAGTGTGCTTTGACATCGAATACTGTCATGCTGCAGAGTCACATTCAGTGTGTGTGACTGTGTGCTCGATGCACAGTGAGGCCAAACAAATGGAAATGACAGTGTTTGGAGCAAAGAAAGGTTTACTAAAGGGCCAAGCCAGGAGAATGGATGGCTTTAGTGCTCATAAGACCTGAACGCCCTGATGGTTTGGGGGGAAGAGCTTTTAAAAGCAAGTTTGGAGGGAGGGAGGCAGGGTGCATGACTTTCTTCTGATTGGTTGGTGGTGACGGAACAGGGTGGTGTTCCAGGAATCTCAGTCATCAACCTTTTGGTCCCAACCAGAAGGGGTCCATGTGCTTGTGCGCAGCCTGGTTACCTGCGGGGGCTTAGTTCCTGCAGAAGAACTCAGAGATACATGGTATCATACTATTGTGTACATTCCTTAAGGAGGAGCCAGGACTCAGCTTCATCACTGCACTATTGTTTCCTGACTGCTTCTCCTTTGTTTCTGCGTTCCTTCACTGCCAGAAGTAGTAACTGTTTGAATGTGCCCTTTGGAACTCAGAGAAGGTCTCAGAAACTGAAGCCTTTTTCCTACAAACAAGAAAAGCTTTTGTACCCAGGAGGGCCCCACAGTGTCCTGCTCTGTTTCAGTAGATGTAGGTCAGGGCCTGACACACACAGTAGTCACATCCTTGTGTAATCTCCTCCTCTTGCGTGTGGGCTGGATCCAGTGAGTTACTCTTACTGAAGAGAATGCAGCAACAGTGATGGAATAGCACTCTGATATGAGGCTATAAAAGCCGGACTTCTGTCAAGCTCACATTCTCCTGCTCTCTTTCTTTCTGTGAGCCTTCATTCTTAGGGAAGCAGATGACATGTGTATGATGCTGCCTCCTTCTTTTACTCATTCAACAAACATTTATTGAGCATCTAATTAAATGCTCAGTTCTGTGCTAGATGCTGGGAAACAATGGAGAGGAAACAGATGTTACTCCAGCCTGACCTCCTGGTGGGAGAGACCAACTTAAACATGTTCACTTATTTATAACTTAGAATTTAACATGAATAATTTAAAATTTTATGAACTACACTAGGTGCTCGGAAAGACACTGAAGAGGAAGAGCCGAGATTTTTAAATTACCATAATGATGACGGAAGTGAAGCAAATGCAAAGGCAGATGCTGAGATGGAGCTGGAGGGGACCTCTAGAGACTTTTAAGCAAAGACAGGATGCACGGGAAGCAGACAACCAGGAGGAGAGTTGGGACAGCAAGCAGCCTGTGCTACATTTCTGATGCAGCAACCAGCAAGGTGTTTGGGGGACCTGCAGTGACCCCTGTGGCCAGGGCATAGGGAGAAAAGCAATATTCAAGAGTACTGGAAAGAGGCAAAGGCTAGATCATGCAAGGTCTTCTAACTCATGGAAAGAGCTATAATGTTATCTTAACTGCAAGGGAAACATCTTTGAAAACCTCTAAGCAGGGCCATAACATGGTAAAATGCATTATTTGAAGACATTACCCATACTGCCAAGCGAAGTATGGGTTAGAGGGGGCGAGAATGGGTATGATGGTTAGGGGGTGTTTTGGTAGTCAGGGCTAAGGATGTTTGTGACGTGAACTTGGCTACTGAAAGTAGAGAAGAAATGGAGTAAATGTGTTTAATATATATATTACTCCAAAATGGGAAGGGAAAAGACCTCAGTTCTTGTCTTACCTGAAAGAGAAGAATTCAGACGGGAGATGGAAGCCTTGTGTAGCAAAAGATTTTAAAAGTTATATTAGTAAAGGGAAAGTAGGCCTCCAAGAATGGGAGGCAAGCTGATCCAGGGGCGGACCGCAGTGGTCTTTGTCTCTTTTATGCCCTCCCTTAGGGGTGGTCTCTTGATTGATGGATGGCTCTTGCCCCTGGCGTGCTGAATCATGCTCGTCCGTTTTTCCACATGTCCTTACCCATGATGTGCACAGAAAAACCCATGGCGGGGCCTAAACCGCAATGCTAATTATATTACAGTGAGCACTGGGTCATGTCCGGCTAAGTCCTTCTCGCTACTGAGCAGTTGCTGCTGCCGGGTTCTAGCTGGTTTCTTGCAGGCGCTCATTTAGGGGAAGGGAAGCCCCTTTATGCTGGAGGCGGGCACACCGCCATCTTCCTGACCACCCTCCCTCTCCTTCACCTTATCTGCCCGGTGCCCCCTCTTACCTAACTGCTTAACATACACAACACCACTCTCAACCTGGTCTCACATCTTCCCCCCAGACGCACAGTTACTTAAGAATCATCTTAGATGTCATCTACAGAAAACTGTATTAGGCTGACACTCTTCTGCACGCAAATCTGCCTTAGCATTTAATGAAAATTAAAACAGCAGTAATAATAAATATGTATTATAATACATGTTGCATATATGTATACATATTTTTAATAATAGATATTTCTTCCTCATTAGATTGCCACTTCTCCAAGGGCAGGGGCAGTTACACCATCATCTTCAGCAATGCAGTCCTGTGTGGAGCAGTTACTCAACACATGTTTATAAGCTAATTTGAGACATTCTGTGTCCCTCATTGTTTGAGGCCAAATCTCTATTCATCTGGAAACCTGCTTCTTCTTCATTAGAAGATAATTAAATTTTGATCCACTGATAAATCTTGAAAGCCTTGTTTAAGTTTTGTCATTTTTTTTTCAGTTTTTTTTTTTCTTTCTTGAAAAATATGCAGAGTCACATCCATGTCAGTTGAAAATTTTATCAATACTTTCAGTAATCATTCATAAGCAAGCCGGCAAGGATTAAACAGCTTTGATGGCAAAACTTCCTTTTGGTCAAGAACACGTGTGTTTTGTGTGTTTGTTTACTAGACCCCACATAGAGGGTTGTAATATAAGAGACAACGACGTACTCTGTTCTCTCCCTCTCTCCCAGTCCCTGAAGACCCCTTCCCCCCTTTTTTTTCTTTTTAAAGCAGGTACTTTTTTTGTTTGTCTTTTGTTTTATTTGTTTGTTCGTTTATTTTATTGGAGGTACTGGGGATTGAACCCAGGACTTCATGTGTGCTAGGGACATGCTCTACCACTGAGCTACACCCTTCCACCCTCTTTTAATTCTGTTAGATGTTTCCCTTCTCCTTTTGCAGGCCTGTCAACCTACCTCTCTATAGTAGATTCTATACCATTCCTTGTCCCTGACAAAGCAAGCCACACTTTGACTGGACTAAGTCCATTCAGAGTAGGGTTAGCAATGCTCCGAGCTTACGTGAGAACATCAACAGAAACTTGGCATGACCCTTCAGAACAGCCACTGACTCCTAATTTAGATCCCGGAAGATACTGACTGGGCTGTACCTGTGAAACTGTCATTTACCTCATGTCAACTACAATTTATTATTTTCACCTTAGTTACATAGATTTTTTCATCTGTGAGTTTGATATACATTACACACTTCCAATGTGATATGAGAGTTATTAAAATAAAAATTTACCAACAGTTTAGAGAAAAAAAGATATTCTACATAATCAACTTATTTGGATTCATATCAACAATGACAACAAAAAGGTAGAATGTCTTAAGAAAATTTAGACATTTTAAGTTTTTCCATTCATGTTTCATTTGGACTAGCCACAGGGTTCTAACCTGTATTTTTCAAAATAAAAATGTGGGCAGAAGCATACTGAATAATACATTTCATTGGTCAGATAATTTTTTTGTTCTTCATTATTAATCCATGAGAAGAAAATTGTGAAACACAATTGAAAATATATCACAGAATTATGCTCTGATGAATTATTAATAGCAGTGTGGCAGAGCAGGGAGGCAGACAGAAAGCATGAATAGAGGCACAGGTGTATTTTCAAGATATTTCTAAAGTTAATGTAAACATATGTAAAGATTGTTTTGGTGATTTGTTTTCAAGGAGTCTTGAGTATTAATGATCAGAAATTCGTTGATGGTGTTCTGCAGGTAAGGAACCTACAACATGTCTCTGTCAGCTCTATACACCTGAGAGTTCTGGGAGCAAGACCCTCACGAGAACGACCAGGAAATTCCATTGCAATTGCTGCCCATCTGGTCAACTTCCAGGACATCTGGCGCATAATCATTTCACCTCTATTTGTTGTTCGATTCTCAAGTTAACTCTATTTCTTTCATCATTAAATTTTCTTTCTCTCAAATTCCTGGAAAAAAAAGCAGTTTAGCAAAGTCATTCACAGGAAGGTGTTTATGACTGAAACAAGAAGAGTAAATATCATTTATTGAGTTTGAATGTTGGTCTGAAAATTATCACTAAATATAACAGAAAAGGTAGCACTGCTTATCCTTAAACGACAGCTGAAGAAATGGAAGTTTAGAAAGATGTCATAACATATTCAAAATTATAGTGAATAAATGACAGGATTTGAACTGAATCATATGACTCTGAAGGCCATGTTCACATGACCACCCTTCTAGGATTTTTCAGAAGAAAGAAAACATCCCAGGTATGAATAGTTAAACTAATGGAGATTATCTCTAATGATGGAATTTCAGAAATTATGGAGAAGTGGTACCTTAGAGTATTTAAAATCACAGTATAAATGCAAATGGCTGTGTGTTTAAATGTAATTTTGGAAACACCATAAGAAGAAGAATCCAAGCTTGGAGACATCTGCCCTCCTTGCCCCACGTCATCCTAGCCTCTTACCATTGTCCAATACAGAGGTTGAATTGATACCAATCATCAGTTTTCTTTAGCTTAACCAATATTTATTTTTTTCAACTGAACTGGCAAAGATTTTAAAATATGTTCATGCACATAAAAATTCTTATTTCCAGTCTCTTAAAAAAAATTGGAAAATCCAGCATTACTGGGCTTGCATTTCCTCAAGGCAAAAAGAAGCCAGAGCTGAATAATGGAGGGGTCCTGTGAGGGGGCTGATCCTCTTTCCAGGACATCACAGTCCTTGCCTGGCCCATCACCCTCAGTCATGCTGCCTGCCTTGCTGGGCCTCTCAGTGCAACCAGCACAGCTCTGCACAACTTCTTGTCTTCTGTAGGCATTTGAGATCCCTGATCTTTCCACCCCTGCTATGCATCCATTGTGAACATGTGAAGTCTTGGCAGACAAAGACTTGTCTCAAATGACATCTCTCTGTTTCAGTGGTCATTTACTGAAGGCTTGGAGCCATGGTTCTCAGACTTCACCATGCATCAGAATCACTCGGTGGGTATGTTAAAACACAGTTTTCTGAGTCAGCAGGTCTGAGGCTGTCCCAGGGATTTGGATGTCCAACTCAGTCCCAGGGGATGCTGATAACACAGATGCAGGAACCACATTTCGTGAACCATTTCGTTTTAGGGAAAACATTTTTATGCTTGTGGACTGGATCATGATAAAACCAATACTCTGTCTTCTACCATTTTTTCAGAGCTTCCTACATAACTTCCTGATTAAAAAAAATTATATGCTTTATTTTCCACTCAAATAAAACTCTTCACTCCTGGAATTTCTTCAAGGTCAGGGCCGACAGTCATCTACCTGAAATGGCTTAGAGAGAGGGAGATGGTCTTGGTGACACACAGACTTCCTCTCCTGACTTCCTTTTATATCTTCCTTCTTTTATGATGTTTTTCCACGTTCTGCATCATGGTGGCTGCCAACTTCATGGCTGCTGTCCAAATGTCCTACTCTGCCACCAATCCCAGCCAGATTTGAAAACTAGGAGATTTTTCACTTCCAACAGTTCATAGCCCAAATCCACATCTTCTGCTAATCTATTTATACTACACAGATGGCTGGAATCATCCAGAAAAGTCACACTCTGAAATCCAGAGAGAGTGAATGTACTGTAAGAAAAAATAGTTTGGCAAAAAAATTTTTTTTTCTCCTGGCCATTTTCCACTGTGTGTCCTTTTTCCCCTATGTATTGTTTCTCATATTCTTAACGATGACTTTTAAGCTACTTTCCCCCAATATGTGGCTCAGTCCTCAAATTTCCCTTTAACTGAATTGCAGCATATACCATACGCATTCAGATCTTTCTCAATTCCGTTCAAATAAAGTCCTGGGAGACAGCAGGACTAGGAGGCACTGAGGAAACGTGATCATGGTGTGCAGTGAGTGGTTGACAGAAGTCTGTGCAGCCACGGTCACTAGTGTTATCCTCCTGTTTTCCTGTCTTGCACAGAGCTTGTAAACACTTCCTTCCTGACACTGACCTTGCAAGAAAAGGACGGCCAACAAGACATTTTGTTCCGGGCTCCATTTAACAGGAATGCTTACTGAGAGGAAGACGTGCCGTGACCAATATGGTGAAGGTGTGGCAATATTAGGATTTTCTGAGGTAGCAGCTGTTTTCGAGCAACGACATCTCTTCAGGTGCAGCTGTGTGTAGGGTACAGCAGCAGCACCTGGTCCAGAAAAGATGGGAAACAAAGTGCAAACATGCACTAAACAGAGACATGGAAAGGAGGCCATGCTGTTTATTCAGCACCAATCAGATACCCGGTTCCATATAAATCACAGACTTACAGTCCATCAGAATAACCTTAACTCTTATTTAATTAGAAAGGTTTTATCTTATTGTTTTACAATATAAGTATCATTGTTTTACAACGTTGTGTCAGTTCTTGTAAGAAAACCCATTACAGAGCCACTAAATTTCATGAAGCAGAGAATTTGGGTTTTGATTGTTAATTCTGAAAAACGATTCTGAGACAAAAATATTCCTGTAGACCCTATAGAGAGGGTCAGCCTAACACATTTAAATAACTCTGTATAGCTCGCTAGCTACTGGACAAAGGCGGGAAGGACAGAGACTTGAAGCTAAAAGCGTTAGGATTTCAAAATGAAGATAAGACAAAGTCACTTCTTAAACATAGGATCTATTTTAGTAGTATATATTTAGATTTCAAACATTATTACCTTAATTTTACTCATGTTAGAAAAAGTCTCAAAATGACTGCTCTTTCTTTCTCACTGTCTGTGTTTGAAAAAGAGCAAAATACCTTAAAGAGTTGGTGTCCAGATAGGAAAGTCTTTTAATGTGAACTGAATAGTCCTGGTAACCTCTTAACAAGCTGCCAATAATAAGAATTTAGGCGTAACCAGATGAAGGTGAAGGGACAAGTGATTTCTTCTCAAAAACCTTCTTTCTTCCATGTCATACAATGAAGAAAGTACTCAAGAAAATGCTAGAATGGTTCTAAAGATCATCCAAGCCTTCGATCTTTTAATGCATCTCCTAATGATTACAGTTCTGCCAAGATGGAAACGGAGACATGAAAGAATGGAAGGGAACAAAATGGGCTGGTTTTGAGTTACCGAAGCCACTTCAAAGTTCGTTCTCTTCTCTCTTGAAGATATTTCTTTTTCTTCCTTTTTCCTTTCTCTGTCTCTGTTTTAAACAAAACTGCGAAGAAATATAATGAGTTCTTGAGAACCCAGCCTCATCTCTCAACTTTTGATCATTGGTACACTTGGCGCTGGGATGAGCCTCAGGTAAGAAGGGCATAGTGATCCCCAAGGTAAGAAAAATGCATCCAGGAGACGAGGAAGGCGTGTGTGTGTGTGTGTGTGTGTGTGTGTGTGTGTGTGTTTGTGTGAGAAAAGTAATTGAAAAAAAAATGGAAACCAAGGAATGTATTCTCCAGGACTACTTTATATTCGTTTGTTTGGTTTGCTTTGGCGGGGTTAAGTAGAGTTGCTTTTTTTTTTTTTTTTTTTAATTGGAGGTACTGGGGATTGAACCCAGGACATCATGCATGCCAAGCAGGCACTCTACCACTGAGCTGTTACCCTCCCCACTGTGAAAAGTAATTTGTTAAAGGGTATCCCAGTAGTCTTCATTTTCTGATAAGGATGAGTGATTCATTTAATTTAAGAATGTCTTATTGGGCAATTTTAATTGCCAAAGATCAAGACTCCTTTGCTTTATCTAAAGATAAGACAGCAGTCAGAAGATTCTCGTACCTTTTATCCTATAGTCTCAAGACTACCAGCTGTCTCTCCGCATCAGCCTGAATCTGCTTAAATAAATGACAGTTTATAACATGCTTCATTTTCTGACATGCTCTTGTGCATTAAGAAAATCACCCCTTTGAACTTGATGAAGTTGCATTTGGGGCCGTGTTTCATTTAGCGGAGGATGAGCTTACAGAGTCATTATATGGAAGAACTAATCATGAGTGAAAATACAAGTAGATTCAAAAGGGTTAAAGCCTTCACAAAGATAGATTAAGGAAACTAGGATATTTCAGGCTTAAATAACTTAGACATTGACATACATGATCGCACACGAGCCTGATCCTTCAGTGTGTGTGTCTTGGTCCTGCTTCAGAGGCTGACTAGGACAGTGTGATCATTTTTAGAGGCTGGTGCTCTGATTGTTTCAAGAGACCACAGTGGACGTCAACAGGACATGGGCAGTACTGGAGTAGAAGCAGTAACAAGGATGGAGTGTACCTACTGAGCGGGATGATGTTATTTATAGACACAACAGGTTTCTCTTACCAAGTTCAGAACACTTGGGTGGAATTCAAGTCACCTGCTACCCTGTGCACAAAGACACCCCCTTCAACCCGTGAATTAGAGAGGGCTCCACGGCTGTGAAGCTGGGTTTCCTGAACAGAGACGGGTGAAGCCTGTTGTTTGAGGTGAAACCTTTCTGGATGCTCTCTGGTACAGTTTTCATTACCAGAATCTGGCCCAGGCAGAAATCTCACCACTGGCCATCTCACTGAGGGCTGACAAAGACTGTGTCCTCAACCTACCTTTAGCCAGGCTCCTCTGAGCCCTCTTCTTGGCTAGCCCTCAACAAAACACCAACCTAGTTTCTAACAGCTCAAGGCCACATCCCTACCCCCTTTATAGTGAGTACCTGAGAAAACTCAAGACTGCCAAAAAATTTACTGTTTATTTCAGCCAACACCTGTCTCCCAGCTCGGGGGAGGATGGAATTCTAAGTTTGGTCACTGCCAGCTGCACAGGTGACCAGTGTCACATTTACACTGATTAACCCTTTGTCATTTTTCACCTCCCTGATTCTACTGAGCTCTGGCTGGGGCCCCGCCCTGTGCCCTCATTTTCTCTTTTAAAATGACAATTCACCTCTGAACAAACGGAAGCTGAATTCAGTTCATGCTGGACTCATCCCCGTGACATTTATTGCTGATTAAAATCTTTCTTGCCCATGTTAACTAGGGTCTGGTTTTGTTTATCTTCAATAGGCATTTTGAGCAAGTCCCAAGATCTTCATTTCCTTTTCTATCAAAAAATTTGTCAGACTATGGCAAAGCAGCGCTCTCTTCTGATTCTTGCACTGTAACTTCAGAGGAGACTGGTTTTCAGATTTCCCTCCAAAGGACTGGAGTGTTTCTAGGCTCACTCCAGTTTTGCACATGTGTTCGTGCAGGTGCATATGTGCACATATCTATTGTAAATTAACAAGAGAGCATCTTAAATCTCTTCTATTTCCCATCTTCTTTCTTCTCTCCCTAAAAGCTTGATGATGGAAAGAAATGGACATGTTCTGGGAAGTAGACATTCAGAGACACACACACATATAAACATAAGCACACAAGGATGTCTTCTATTTGTAATAATGGCCAACACTTACCGAGCATTCATGCAGGAACATGTGGTGTGTTGTTCTAAGCCTTTCCATGAGCACCTAGCACAGTGCTTAACGCATAAGCATTCATTACATGTGCTGAAGACATGTGGAATAGTTGGAGTTCATAAAAATGCCTTTCTTCCTTCAAAGCTCCCAATGAATTGGCAGTTAGGGTTTCCAATTGTTGGCAGAGGTGGTTAAGAGTACAATACATATTTGTGATTTGTTTTCATGCATAATTAAACTACTAATATAATTAATTTCCAAACTTATTAGTTTTTCCTTAGTTTGTAATGCCACCTTAAAAACCTATTTGACTTTTAAAAATTTAGTAGTTTTATGTAATTGTAAGAACACTTCAGTTTTTTTTTTTATTAATGATCAATTTATCTATAGATTTTAAGGGTAAAAATCTTCAGACATCCCATTTAGGCAAAAATTAACCCTATTTATACACTTAGTTAAACAGATTCCCTTAAACATTTCAAACTATACTTACAGCTTACTATTTATAGCCTATAGTCTCAAACATTTCAGACATCTGAAAGGAAAAACTTACGACTTTAACAAGCAAAAATCTAAGCATTTAAGAAATTCGGATAAATCTAAAAAGGTAAGTCTAAAGATGGACCAAAAGATGATCTATCTTTAGATTTATTTCAAATTGTTTCCTTGGCCTTACTGAATCCCCAACTACATTCTTCGGAACCTAATGATTGGAGTCACAAAATACAAGGCAACGTTCCTGCAGAGTTTAGATCACTCTCTTAGGCGTGCCGTTATTATTTCTCTTTAAGCTACTTTGTTCTCTATTTCTCTTTAAGCTACTTTGTTCTCATTCTTGGGGACTGCTTTGAGAAATTTGAAACTCTTTCATCCCTGCAATTTTGGCTGTTTGTCAGAGCACTAAATAAGATGCGTGAAGGTGAACATACTTTTTTTTTCATTGTTTCTTTCCTTTTTTTAAACATATACGCTGCCTCTATTTTCATTTGGACAATTTTCATGCACTAGATGATAGCAATTTACAAAAGCCTTGGTTCTAGTCTATCCACGCAATCAGCTATTCTTTTTTTCCCCAGCTTTATATCCTTACCACTCTTTTACCTTCATTTTTCTTTTCCTTGATTCCAATAAAATGTAAATGTCATCACCCTGAATTTTCCTCAGTGGTTTTATGACTTTTCAAGCCAGCGGGCAGGTTTCCAATCCATGAATGGACTGTTGGTTGAGAGCATCTGGGGAGAGGGATGGACACTTACGCTGAACAGTCCCTTTCTGATTAGAGTTCTGTAAAACTTGGTTTAAAACTTTACCAATAAATTCTTTTTGCACCCAAACAGCAAGTCTTGTATTTAACTCAGAAATAATGTTATCATTCTTAATTTTATCTTCAAGACAAAAATTTGGTGAATCTAGTGTGTTTGTAGTAGGAATATGGATTCCAGGTGCTATATTAGCAGAATGTCTATTAAAAATATATATAAAGGACATTTGGCTTCGTCTTTCTAAGGAAAAGCTTACATTGGCCACTTAGGATCTGAACCTGATAGCTATTATTATTATTGTAAAAACTGCAAGTCAGTGATGGGAAATTAAAAATTAGATGTGAGACATTCAAAGAGTCTCTTTAGAGAATCCAGTGGAGAGATGCAATGTGGATAGAGCATTCCTTCTCAATATGCAATCTATGTAACTTTGTTTTAAATATGTGTTCTAGAAAAGTGCTTTATGACTACTTATGAGCCAGAACATCTAAAGAAAATGAGTAATGAGTAGAGTTACACATTCTGTGCAAATTAGAACTGCAACAGTTTAGCTTCAAAAGACAAGATTTTAAAATTTAGGGAACAGTGGAGGGAATGAATCTCTCCTGGTGAAATAACAGAAAAATGATGCTAGCGAAACCTAGAGTAATTGATGCCATAATATTGGTTTTGTTCCTGCTCTGGGCCATGGAAGGGAGTTAACATAAGACACTGAGTACAGAAGAATATTCCTAAGGTCTTGTATGGGATTAGCATAAAGTTGTCATAAGGAATCTCTCCTTTTTAAAATGCTACTGTCTAATGGGCTATTATTGGCACTTGCTATGCTAAGACATTGTGTTATATATCAATGCTAGCTTGGAAGTACTTAATACTTTATAGTTTACAGTGTATCATCACATACCTTATCTCATTGGAATCTTACACCAGCCGTGGAAGCACAGAGGACCGTTGCCATGTGACAGATGAAAAAACTGAAGCTCACAGGGGTTATGTGACTTAATATGGTCATACAGTAGATATGGGCCAGTGCTTTCATTAAAATCTTAGGTTCTGATTCCTCATCCAGCTGGCTTTCCACCAGCATCCTTTTCTTAAAATAGTAGTTACTGTGGAAAGACTTAAACTGATGGACCAAACTATGAAAAAAGAAAAGCATTTCATAATTATGAAGCTCCTACATAAAGCCTATTTTTGGCAAACTGGATCATGGACCAAATATATCCCACCACCTATTTTTGTAAATAAAGTTTTATTAGAACACAGCTACTCTCATTTGTTCATAAATTGTCTGTGGTTATTTTAGCCTCAATAGCAGAGATGGAGGTTGCCATAGAGAGTGTGGCCTTGTGAAGTCTAAAATATCTACTATCTAACCTTTTACAGATGAAATTTCTCACCCACTGCTATCATTATCTAAATGGTATAGCGTCCCTTCGTGCATATTATGTGAGTTAATATTTACTTTTAAGGGAGTTATTCAATTTTTATAATACAAGACCATGAGAAAATGTTTTCTGACTTAATTCAATGAGACTTTGAGGATCCAACTGTGGAGAATGTTGTAAATATGTATGATTTATGATCATAATGATAGCAAGTAACATCTATTGACCTGACTTCAAGATTCAAACTGGTAAAATGATGTCAAACATCACATGAGTAGAATTAATAGACTGTAAATTAGAATTAAATGGTTGTCTTTGATAAGGTTACCACACACTTATTGTCTGGAGACCTCTCTGACTTACAAGAACATGCTGGGAACATCACTATCAGGCCCAGCAAACATCTGCCATCTTAATTTCCAAAAGTCAGGTGTTGAAAAAAATCCCAACAATTACATCGTGGCTGTTTGGGGGTTGAGATTGAGAAGAGACCACTTCTCTAGGTTTTCCTTCACCTCCTCCCATGATAAGCACCTACCACAAGTCAAGGCATGCTTAGGTGGTTTAACATGCATTATCTCATTCAATCACCCCCATGCCCTGTTATAGAGAAAATCAAGGCATCGGATACACACAGCAAATCCTTAAGCTCACACAGCCGGCATGGCAGAGCTGGATCTGGGCCCAGAGAATTCCAACTCCAAGTCCAGTACCCCTCAGAGGAGGATGTCTGCCCAGGTCACCTGGTTGACTTCCATCAGTCTACTGGAATCTCGCAGACCAGCTTACACGTTCTTCTTTTCTCTTTGGAAAAATGTCTGTTCAGATCCTTTGCACATATTTTATTCAGATTGTTCGTTTTTTCTGGTTGAGTTGTATGAGTTCTTTTTTGTTTTGGTTTGTTTTTGTTTTTTGGTGGGTAGAGGTAATTAGGTTTATTTATTTATTCATTCATTCATTCATTCATTCTTAAAGGTATTAATGGGGATTGAACCCAGGACCTCATACATGCTAACCATGCACTCTACCACTTGAGCTATACTCTGTCCCCTTGTATGAGTTGTTTATACTTTGGATATTAACCTGTTATGAGATATATGATTTGCAAATATCTTTTCCCATTTAGCAGGCTGACTTTTTGTTTTGATGATGGTTTCCCTTGCTGTGCAGAAGTGTTTTAGTTTGATGTAGTCCCAGTTGTTTATTTTTGCTTTTGTTTCCCTTCCTTTTGGAGTCAGATCCACGAAAATATTGCTAAGACTGACATCAAGACATTACTGCCAATGTTTTCTTCTAGAAATTATATGGTTTCAGCTCTTACATTTAAATCGTTAATCCATTTTGGGTTAATTTTTTGAAGAGAGTGATCTAGTTTCATTCTTTTGCAAGTGGCTGGCCAGTTTTCCCATCACAATTTATTGAAGAGACTATCCTTTCTTCATTTTATGTTCTTTGTTTCTCCATTGTAAATTAATTGTCCATATATTTGTGAGTTTATTTCTGGGCTCTCAATTCTGTCCCATAAATCTGTTTTGTTTGTTTTTTTTTCTTCCTGCCAGTACAGCAGTTTAGTATGGTTTGAAATCAGGGAGCTAGATAGGTCCTGCTTTGTTCTTCTTTCTCAAGTTTTTTTCTTTTTTTTTCTTTTTTTTTTTTTTTACTATTCATAATCTTTTGTGGTTCCAGACAAATTCTAGAATTTTTTGTTCTGGTTCTTTGAAATCTGCCATTGGAATTTTGACAAGGATTATGTTTAATTTGTAGATTGGTTTGGGTAGTATGGCCATTTTAACAATATTAATTCCTCCAATGCATGAACACAAAATATCTTTCCATTTACTTATATCTTCTTACTTTAATCAGTCTTATAGTTTTCACTATACTGATCTTTCACCTCTTTGGCTAAGTTTATTCTTAGATATTTTATTCTTTTTGATGCAATTGTAAATGAGACTGTTTTCTGAATTTTTCTTTTTGATAATTTACTAGTGTATAGAAAAGCCACAAACATCTTCATTTTGATTTTGTATTCTGAAACTTTGTTGAATTCATTAATTAGTTCTAATAATTTTTTTTTTTTTTGGTGGAGTCTTTAGGGTTTTCTAGATATAGTATCATGTTAGCTACAAAAAAGTGGCAGTTTTACTTCTTCTTTTCCAACTTGGATGACTTTTATTTCTTTTTGTTGCCTAATTGCTGTGACCAGAACTTCTAATACTATGTTAAATAAAAGTGGCAATAGTAGGCAATCTTGCCTTGTTCCTGACTTTAGGGGAAAAACTTTCAGCTTATCACCACTGAGTATGATGTTAACTGTGGGTTTGTAATATACAGCCTTTGTTTTTTGGGGATATATACCATCTACGCCCATTTTATTGAGAGTTTTTTTTTAATCATAAATTAATGTTGAATTTTGTCTGAAACTTTTTCTGCATCTATTAAGATGAGCATATGATTTTTATTCTTTTTATTCAATTTGTTAATATGGTGTATCATACTGATTGATTGGTGGGTACTGAACCATCCTTGCCTCCCCAGAATAAATCCTACTTGATCATCGTGCATGATCCTTTTAATGTACTGTTGGATTTGGTTTGCTAACATTTTGTTGAAGATCTTGCTTTTATGTCCATCAAAGATATTGACAAGTAATTTTTTTGTGTGTGTGGTTTTCTTGTCTGGTATTTGTATCAGGGTAATAATACTGGCTTCATAAAATGTATTTGGATGGTTTCCTTCATTTTCAATTTTTTGGAAGAGTCTGAGAAAGACAGGTATTAAATCTTCTTTAAATGATTTATAGAGCTCACCTGTGACATGATCCGATCCTGGGCTTTTGTATATTGGGAGATTTTTGATTACTGTTTTAATCTCCTTACTAGCAATTAGTCTATTTAGTTTTCTTTTTCTTTGATTCAGTCTTGGAAATTTATACATTTCAAGGAGTTTATCCATTTATTTTATGTTGTCCAGTAGGTTGGCATATGATTGTTCCTAGAAGTCTCTTATGAATCTTTGCTTTTCTATAGTAACAGTTGAAACTTCTCCTTTTTCACCTCCGATTTTATTTATTTGTGTCCTATCTCTTTTTTGCTTTGTCACTGTAGCTAAAGATTTGTCAGTTTTGTTTGTCTTTTCAAAGAACCAGCTCTTAGTTTCATTGATCTTTTCTATTGTTTTTTAGTCTCTCTTTCATTTATTTCCACTCTGATTTTTATTATTTCCTTCCTTCTAATAAGTTTGGGCTTTGTTCTTTTTAATCTAGTTTTTTAGGTGTAAAGTTAGATTGCTTATTCGAAATTTTTCTTGTTTCCTGAGCTAGGTCTGTATTGTCATGACCTCTCTTAGAACCACTTTTGCTGCATCCCATAGATTTTGGCATGTTCTATTTCTGTTTTCATCCACCTCAGGTATTTTTAAATTTCTTCTTTGATTTCTTTCATAATCCATTGGTTGTTCAGTAGCATGTTGTTCAGTCTCCGTATTTTGGTGTTGGTTTTTTTTTCTAGAGATTGATTTCTAGTTTCATACCATTATGGTAAGAGAAGATGCTTGGTATAATTTTAGTATTCTTGAATTTATTGAGACTTGTTTTGTGGCCTAACATGTGGTCTATCCTGGAGAATGTTCCATGTGCCCTTGAGAACGATATGCATTCTGCTGTTTTGTGATGGAATGCTTTATATATTTCTATTAAGTCCATTTGGTCTAATGTGTTGTTTAATTCTGTAGTTTTCTTATCAATGTTCTGTCTGGATGATATATTCATTGATGTTAAGTGGAGTGTTAAAGTTCCCTACAGTTATTGTATTGCTTTAAATGTCATCCTTTTAAGTCCCTTAATATTTGTTTTATATCTCTTGGTGCTCCTCTATTGGGTGCGTATACATTAGTAAATGTTGTATCTTCTTGCCTGCTTGACCCCATTATCATTATGTAATGTCATTGTCTTTTATTATAGCCTTTGTTTTAAAGTCTATTTTGTTTGATATAAATATAGCTAATCCAGCTTTCTTTTTATTCCATTTGCATGGAATATCTTTTTCCACCCCTTTACTTTCAGACATTGTGTTTTGTTTTTTTCCTTTGACAGTGAGTCTTCTGTAGGCAGTATATAGATGGTTATTTTTTATCCATTCAGCCACTCTCTGTCTTTTGATTGGCAGATTCAGTCTATTTACATTTAAAGTAATTATTGATGGCTATGTACTTACTGCTTTTTTCTTAATTCTTTTCTGGCTTTTTTGTATTTCCTCTCTGTTTCTTTCTTTTGCTCTCTCTCTCCCCTTGTGTTTGGGTACCAGATATGAAGTTTGAATCACTCACTCCTCAGGGGAAAGATCTGGGCCTTTGTGATTCCTCCTAATCGTGGATCACTGTGGGTGGTATGTGGATTCTTCCTTGGTGAGCTTTTATCTCTGTCTGTCCTACCCTTTCTAAGCTGTCCTTTTACCCTTTATTGTGGAAGCTCTGTTCATCCAGTTTTCAGATCCCTTTCTAAGGGAATTATTCCATATATTATTGCAGACATTTTATGTCCATAGCAGGACATAAGTTCAGAATCTTCCTACATCATCATCTTGAATACTTCCTATGCTTTTACACATTTACAAGTATTTATCTATAAATAATGCATGAAATTGTGCATGTTTTAAAAAAATTTACACAAATGCCATCATATTGTATATTTTCCATAATTTACTTTTTTAACTTATCTTTTTGAGATATACTCTTATTAATATATATAGCTACATAGGTAACTCCTTTTAACTGATAGTATACTTTTGTATGAATTTAAAATGCTTCACTTACCCATTTCCATAGTGATACTAACTTAGGTGATTTTGAATTTTTGATTGTGTAAAACATCCTAGCACACGTTCTTTTATTCTAAAGTGTGGCCCCTTCTTTAAATTATACACCCCAAAATGGAATTGTTGGGGTGTATGATATGGCATCTTCAATCTTACTAGATCCCGCCAAGTTGCCCTTTAGAGTAGTTGTACCAGTTGATACTCCTTCCAGCAGTACAAGGTGAGAGTGTTCATGTCTTCACTCCAGCCAGTACTTGCTATTGCCTAAGTTTAGCTATCTTTGAATGAGGATATTTACTTCCACAGTTACTTGCCAGTATCTTAAGGGAGGCATGCTTTACTTATTTTTTTTTAACGTAAAAAAACATATGGCTAATCTATACTGCACTTGATATTTACAGATTAGCCAATTGCCTACTGTATCCACTATCAACAGGTCTATGGTCTATTGAAGTAGGCAGATGGCACCCATATCACTCTGAGTGGAATTGTTCATATTGTCTCAGACTATCTTAAACAAGGCAGTATAAAACCCCGCCCACAGAATAGGATGTGAACAATTTGCTTTGGAGCTAGGAATGAGATAACTCACAGGCTATTATAACACAATTAAGAATACTTAATCATCAGAACTAATCTATTAAAAATTTAGCTCATGTATATAAGGAATTTGTTATGGGTACCTCTTTATTTAGACTACTCATAGCTGTTGGTATTAACATAGAATCAGTTTCCCTGCTTCTGTCCCATCCCACCCTCCAGAGAATTATCATTTTTCATTTTTTTCCTCTGATTTATATCCAAATTCACTCTCTCACCTGAATTCTCTTTATCAGTATGTAACAATACTCATATCTTAGCCATCTTTTAAAATGTTCTCTTTTACTCCCATATCTCCAACCAGGGTCTTCATATCCTTTACCATCAAACTTCTCTAAATGGTGTCCTCCTTCTCAATGGACTACTTTGTGGCTGTGATTCCAATCACTCCACGGAACCATGTCTTACCAGTGACTTAGTATTGCTTGATCCAATGGACATCACATCAGTCCTCATCTAACATCTCTGCAGCATCCTAATTACTGACTTTTTCCTTCTAATAGAAATCTTGGCTTCAGTTGGCACTAAAAATTGTACTTGAATCCTCTTTCTTCTCTGAACCTATCCTATAAACTCTACCCTGTTGATTTTACCTCCTTTGTGCTGCTCACTTCTGCCCACCTAGTGCCATTTCCTCAACCTCACACTTTTCAGTCTTTTTCACTGACCATCGCAAAAGCTTCCCAACTCATAGTGCATGTTAATTTTTCTTCTTGGCATTGTATTAGTTTGCTGCTGTGACAAATAACCACAAACTTAATGACTTACAATAATACAAAATTATTATCTTACTCTTCTGGACTTCAGTAGTCCTAAAATCAAGGCATTAGCAGGACTGCATTCCTTCCGGAGGCTCTGGGAGAGAATTTGTTTCCTGGCCTTTTCCAGCTTCTAGAGTCCATTTGCATTCCTTGGTTCTAGCTCCTTCTTTGTCAATCCTTGTTTTCTTTATTACATCTCCTTCACTAACTCTGACTTTCATACGTCTCTCTGATGAAGTCCCTTCTGATTACATTGGAGCTGCATGAATAATCCAGGATTCTTTCCCATCTCAAAATCCTTAACATAATCACATCTGCAAAGTCCCTTTGGGTATGTAAATTACCATATTTACAGGTTCCAAGGATTGGAATGTGAACACCTTTGGAAGATCGTTATCTGTCTACCACAGAAACGCTCCTCCCCTCCCCTCTTCTCCTTCCTCCATTTGTTAACTCTCACTGAGCCTTCCAATCTCAGCTCAGGTGACACACTCTAAATCCCTCTTCTTCAGAGTCAAGTTTGTCTGTTAGAACTAGAAATACCCTCAATTTTGTATTTGATTGATCAGTGTCCATTCACCCCACTAGTCAGTAGGCTTTATGAAAGTAGGAACCACATTGGTTTTGTTTGCTGATTTGTCTTGACACCCAGCAGAATACCTGAAGTATGCCTTCAGTGACTGAATGAACAGCTAGGCTCAGAACAGATGGGGCTTAGGTCCAGATTCCCAGAAAATAGATGATGAGATAGAATAGCATGCATCGGGTTTATTGGTGTGTGACCTTGGATCAGCACTGTGGGAGAGGACAGAAACAAGACTGGCTGCCATGTAGCAACAAAGGCCTCTCCTCATCCCATGGGATCACTGAAGCAGGAATGGCCTTTGCAAGGCATCTCAAATCAAAGGACTAGGGCTAGGCCTTCCCACCCCTTGAGTCAACTAGTCATTTGATGTGAACTGCCTCCATGAAAGGGCTGTAATTTTGAGTAAGGCAGGGGAAGGGATTGGGTAAAGCAACTCTCTTCGGCCAAGGACACTTTTTGGAGAGGAAATCCAAAAGTGCGTCATCAGCAGCCAAAATTCACTGAGTCTGGAGAATCAGTGGTTCAGTCGTGCCTGAAGGTCCAATGGCATACTACAGTGCCCACTAGCAAATAGCCTTTTTCCTTTGGAGTACCAAAGAGTTTCATTAAATGTGCTGCAAGTAAGAGACAGGTCTTCAAATTTCTTACCTTTCAGGAGATGTTATGCTGTGTTTACAGAAACTATACTTGGTTCTACAATTTGGATTTGATTTGTTACAAAACACAAACATTTTTCTTTTGACTTAAGATACTCAGGTTTACAGAAAAAAATATTCTTTTGTGAAAGTTAAAATAATTGAAATGTGTTTAGAGAAAATAAATCTTTTACTTGCTCCGAAAATAATGCAAAAATAACAGAACATTTCTTCCACGCTATTCCATGCTATGATTTTCAGATTCCCACTTTTTTTTTTCTCAAGTCCACATGAAACTATCTTATTAAGATAAATGATAAATGACATTATTCCAACTATGGCAGTATTGATAATCTCAGAATAAACTGTTATTTATTTCTGCAAATTTAACTCATCATAAATTGAAGTTTTATTATTTCTTGTTTCCTGTTAAAAATAATTTTGCAGTTCTTTTTATCACTTGATTTTGGAAATGGTATATGTTCTAGAAATTTATTTTGAAGTCTGACCAAAACAGTTAAATGACATTTAATGCATCTTTGATGAAAATTATAAAAAGTGAAACTTGTAAAAAGAGGAGAGTTTCCTTTAAGAATAATTAACTCAGAAAATAAATTAGAGAACAGATGCAGGAATTACATGTTTCTTTTTTTTCCCAAAGGAGAGAGGAGTTATCAGACTATATATTGCTTTATCAAAAATGAAGACCTACAGAAGGGCATAAAGTCAAAGTAGAAGAAGGGTATTCTAAAACCATAGGATAGAAAAAAATTAGAAAGCCTTTGTAGATATAACCATTAAAACATTTCTTGGGAAATGGTAGATTTAAATGTAAAGATGCCCATAAAAATAAAAGGTTAGTACACCAATCAGTGAGCTGCTAACCAAGAACATCTGGGAATTTAGGATCTAATTAGAAATGATTAGCATAATGTGGGAAAAGCTCTTGCGTGTGGCCGTGTGGCAAACGGGAGAGAAATGGGTAATTATATCAAGGCAGAAACAGTAATGTTGATTGCAAATCAGTTATTTTCAAATGTAAAAGTTGCCCATCCCAAGAAGCTCTGTTTGGTTAAACAAACATCGAGTGTCTAGTACTGAGTTCTGATTTTTCTGCTGGACGGGTGGCTGCAAGATCCAGGCAGAGCCAAGGAGAATCAATCAAGTTAAACTTCAGTATGTTTGTTGAAACCAAAGATGATACTAACCATTTCCATAGCAGTAAGACCCCAGTGTTTTAATTGAATATCACACAAAACATTTCCACCTTTTGTGCTGTAACCTTGTGAAGCAGAAAATGTTAAATTACATGTGAACACATGACCACATTTATAAATAAAGCAAACATTTTGAATTTGTTTTTCTTACTAAATACTGAAATATATAGATGATTACAGCCACTAAACAATAGATAAAGTTTATCATTTCAATCCACTTAAACAAAGGTAAAGTAAAATACATTTTTACTTTTTTTTCTGTTACAAAAGCACTTGTTTAATTCTTAAACCTAGATGTTTTACTCTAATTATTATACTTTCTTAATATATGTTTTGCACAAATGTGGATCAAAGAATAGGACATTTTAAGGACATTTAATGGTTATTAAATATAACTATTACTAAACTGCTTTCCCAAAAACTCTATTAATAACATATATAGCTACCAGGAAAATGTTAAAGTATTGTGTATCGTCTTTCTGGCCATAAAGTGTAATATGATGTGTGTGTGTGTGTGTGTGTGTGTGGGTGTGCATGCGCATGGATGCACACGTGCATATGCAAGTGTGTAAATCTAGTTAATTTGAGAGATAAAAATGGCATCTCATTTAAAATCGCATTAACCTGACTATTAATTACTTTAAATATTTGCATAGCTTATTAGAGATTAATAATCTTTTCCTTTGCCGTTGTTTACTTTTATCTATTGCTTATTTCTAAAGTTGAACAAAATGTTTTTCTTACTTATTTGTATGGTTAAATATACTTTCCCAAAATGTTTGTAGTGTACGCAGAAATATTTTTCCAAAGTATGAGATCGTACTCTCTAATTTCATTACAAAAAACAATGAATTTGATTGTGTCGTGTTGTGTTAAAATACAAACATAAAACTGAAATTAAAAGACTTGGGCTTCATTTATTTCCATGAAATAAGTGAAATGAAGTAACAAAACTTTCCTCTAAAGTTTAAAATAAACCACGGCACACATGAATATTTTTAATTCTCACATATTATTTTTAGATTGTTAAGTATTGAATCCTTGTCTTTTTAAAGATAAGAAAAGTAGTATCCCTTTTTTCCATGCTTGTCTTCCTCCATCAACTATATGATTCCTGTTATTTATGGTATGGTTTTTACATCATGAAGTTTCATAGCAAATTCTATTTTGTAACCACAATTTTCAGTTGTCTAGTCTTCAACTGAAAATGAATTCACTTTATCACAATTCTTTTTATTTTATCATAGTTTCTTTGTCTTTGGTTATTTATTCTTATTGACCTTTGGTCTTCAAAAAGGTTTTCAAAAA
Source organism: Camelus bactrianus (assembly GCF_048773025.1). Classification (NCBI taxonomy): domain Eukaryota; kingdom Metazoa; phylum Chordata; class Mammalia; order Artiodactyla; family Camelidae; genus Camelus; species Camelus bactrianus. Next base: position 111,723,058 of record NC_133539.1, on the reverse strand, counting down.
AGAATCATAAAAGCCATTTTCTCTGAACTACTGCATGTTTGAGAGAGTCTGACCCTCTTCTGTAGTTAAAGCCTAAGTTAGGTGATGATGACGTTCTCGCATCTTATTTTCTGGCCCTGTGACTTTTTAACGTGACCACATAGTTTTACGTCATTGAGTGATGAATGGATGTTTTGCACATGATTTACTTTTTCTTTTTCTTGTTTTAAATAAACAAAATGTGGTTTATCCATATGATAGACTATTATTGAGCAATAAAAATGAATAAATTACTAATACATGCTATAATAGGGTGGAAGCTTTAAAGAATTATGCTCAATGAAGGAAACCCATCTCAAAAGACCATATATTGTATAATTCCCTAAAAAAAGAATAAAATGGAAATAGAGATCTGGAACGATGGAGCAAAAACTGGATTTTTTTCCCCTTTGTGTAAATTCGTAGGCATCTCTCCCTCCTCCCCCTGGGCCCCTTTCCTTCTCCCACCTCTCCCCTCCCCCTCCCTCCTCTTCTTCTTCATTTGTATTCAGGTGCTTTGGGCTTCTTTGATAGATCTTATCTTTGCAACAGATTTCTTGTACATGTGCCTGAGTTGTACCATTTCTAAATCTTTGGGGAGCAATCACTGTTTCTCTTTCTTCAGCTTTACTGGGGCATAATTGAAAATCAAATTGTACATATTTAAAGTGTGCAAAGTGCTGATCTGATATATGTATACATTGTAAAATGATGACGAAGTAAAGTTAATTAACACATCTTTCACCCCACTCAGTTACCTTTTATGTGGGGGAGGTGGTGAGAACACTTAAGATTTACTCTCAGTAAATTTCAAGTATACAATACAGTATTAACTATAGTCATCATGTTGTATATTAGATCTTCAAAACTCATTTATCTTGTAAATAAAAACTTGTACCCTTTGACCAACAGCTCGCCATTTCCCACACTCCCTGGTGGAGAACAGCAACCGCTATTCTACTCTGAGTTTGACGTTCTTAGATGAGTTGCTTTTTCTGCATGAATTGTTACATAATTCTTTTAACTATCAAGTTTAAAAATTTCATCAATGTTCTCCTAGGGCAGTCTACCCAAGCAATAGAAATAAAAGCAAGAATAAACAAATGGGACCTAATGAAACTTACAAGCTTCTGCACAGCAAAGGGAGCCATAAGTAAAACAAAATGACAACCTACGGAATGGGAGAAAATTTTTGCAAATGATGAAACCGACAAAGGCTTGATCTCCAGAATATATAAGCAGCTCATATGACATAATAAGAAAAAAACAAACAACCCAATCCAAAAATGGGCAGAAGACCTAAATAAGCAATTCTTCAAGGAAGAAATACAAATGATCAATAGGCCCATGAAAAAATGTTCCATAGCACTAATTATCAGAGAAATGCAAATCAAAACTACAATGAGGTATCACCTCACACCAGTCAGAATGGCCATCATTCAAAAGTCCACAAATGACAAATGCAGGAGAGGCTGTGGAGAGAAGGGAACCCTCCTACACTGCTGGTGGGAATGTAGTTTGGTGCAGCCACTGTGGAAATCAGTATGGAGATTCCTCAAAAAACTAGGAATAGACTTACCACATGACCCAGTAATCCTGCTCCTGGGCATATATCCAGAAGGAACCCTACTTCAAAAAGACACTTGCACCCCAATGTTCATAGCAGCACTATTTACAACAGCCAAGACATGGAAACAGCCTAAATGTCCATTGACAGATGACTGAATAAAGAAGTGGTGCTTTATTTATACAATGGAATACTATTCAGCCATAAAATGACAACATAACACCATTTGCAGCAATGTGGATGTCCCTGAAGAATGTCATTCTAAGTGAAGTAAGCCAGAAAGAGAAAGAAAAATACCATATGAGATCACTCATATGTGGAATCTAAACAAACAAACAAACATAAATACAAAACAGAAACAGACTCATAGACATAGAATACAAACTTGTGGTTGCCAAGGGGGATGGGGGTGGAAAGGGACAAACTGGGATTTCAAAATGTAGAGTAGATAAACAAGATCATACTGTATAGCACAGGGAAATATATACAAGATCTTGTGGTAACACACAGTTTGAAAAAAAATGTGACAATGAATATATTATGTTCATGTATAACTGAAAAATTGTGCTCTACACTGGAATTTGACACAACATTGTAAAATGACTGTAACTCAATAAAAAAATGTTAAAAAAATTTTATCAAGGATATGCTGTTCTTAATTATTCTGTTAATTTTATCCTGCGACACAGTGAATGTTTTCATCACATGATTAAACTTTTACTTAATTTCAAGAATTGTTTCTTTTATATACTGTTACATTTATTTTCTTTTTTTAACATCATTATTTGTATTTTTTTTAATCTTCTATCTTTTGTCTTCTTTCTAACATTTTCTCCTTGATACTTTCCATTTTATTTTGTGTTATTTTCTCCATCTTGAAAATCGATAGATCTTCCTTGCGTTTTCTGACCTTCCTTTGTTTCCTTCATATTGCAATTTCTGATGGAGATTTCATCTATATAACAGGTTGAATTTTCTTTTTTGTCTCCTTCAATTTATTTAACATCCCTTTGTGATCTATTATTTTCTAGATAATAAGTTGCCTTAAATTTTTTCCGACTATAGAGACTAATTTATCTGAATTGTTTATCTGTTTCCTGAAGGTAATTCCACCTCTACTATATTAGCCAACTCCCTTTATATTATTCCTTTGCTCATTCATTCCTTCTCTTACCCTGCCTCTCTCTCTCTCTCTCTCACTTTCCATCATGCTCTCAGTTTCTCTGGTGTGTGAAAAATAGCGTAATTTGTAGTATATTAGTAGTAATTTGCACTTTTTTCAGACCTAAGTTTTGATAGGGAAAACTATAGTCATACACGTTTTTACTGACACATGCTAAAGACAGGGATGAGGGCAATTTTCTGCTTCCTTTGGACTTTATTTCCCCTCTGCAAAGCACATCATCTGTCTGGAGGTCATGTCTTCTATTGAGTTAGACATTTAAAGGGTCAGCGTGGTTCTCAGGGACTCGTCTTCAGTCAGACTTCCCACATAGTGATCTCAGGTTAGCTGCTCTCCTCCTCACCTCACCCCCGGTCACTTTATTTAACCAGGAGGCAGGTCATTGAAAATGAGAGTGTGATTGTGTCTTTCTTCTTCCCCTCTGCTTCATCCTCCTTTTTTTGTGGTTTAAAGTTTGCTGGCACCTCTACTTCTCTAGACTGCCCTGTATCTATACCTTCATATTTTTGGAATCAAAGCTTTATCAGATGGCCCTTCAGGACTATGACATGTCCACAAAGATGTTTATTTATCCCGAGGTATTAAGAAAGCTGTGTCAGTTTCATTTCACTGCTTCATTGTGATTCAAATTTTATTACAATTGAGATACAACCTACACAACGTGGTTTGAATTATGAGAGTTGCTTTGTAACACAGAATATAGAAATTCCTTCTCTATTTTTTCTGTCTTTTTAATGTTTTCAAATAAATAGAATAAAAATATAATTGATTATGACTCCACCTGCTTTAACTAAACATTCTCAACTTTTTTTCTTACTTCTCCTAACACATATGGCTATATTCTAATTTAAAAAAAAATAAAAATAATCTTAAAATTAAGAAAAAAAAATCCTTACTGTAATTAGTAATCATGACTTGAAGCTTAGACATGGGATAAATCATTGTCCAGTTCACTGAAATTTAGACAAATTTAATTTATGACTATCCCTTGAAATGTGCAAAATGAACAAAATTAAAATCTAACAGAAAAAAATGTGCCAATGAGTGTGTATATGTCCATGAATGACTGAAAAATTGTGCTGAACACTGGAATTTGACACATTGTAAAATGATTATAAATCAATAAAACATGAAAAAAGAAATAAATAAAATCTAACAGTTTACTGAACTTTATGAAAAGGTTCCAAAGCTCATTGGAAATGTTACTGAATATTATTTTTGAATAGAGAATGGAAGGGCATTGTATAAATATTTGTACAAAAGGGTAAGAAAGATAATGAATTAAGATCTTTTTTTATTAAAAGATTAAAATAGCAATGCAAAGTTGTGACAAGAACAACTAAAATATTGTCACCTAATGAAACACCAGGACATTATCTTCTAGCAAAAATATGGTTAGAAATAAAGAACTGTCTTAAAAACACTTCTCTCTCACCAACTTGGTTGTAGTGGTGATTAAATCATTCCTATTTCAATGCAAATTATGTCTTGTGAAACTTGAATAGCTATATTTTTTTTACTTCATGCCGTTCTTAACATGGTAGCTATTTTTACTTTACTATTTTTTTTCTATCCCAGTCTAGTTAGGGAATTTGGCATAAAAGAGCTTCTTTTGATCTCAATATTTAGCATCAATTTGGAAGCCAACTTTGTTAAAAATATGTAAGTGACTTTATCTCTAAATGATGGTATATTCACACACATGCCCCATGGAACTGTAGGCTGTCAGGTAATGCCATTCCTCCGTATTTCTGTCCCTGAAGATCAGAGTTTTTCAAGGAGAGAATATGTGTGCAGATAGAGTTAGTGTTAGCAAGAAGAGCATAAAAGAGATCTAATTCTGTAGTTATCAGAAGGAAAGTGTCCCCTCTTGGGAGAGCAGAAAGTATGAGTGCATCCACTTCCCTTTTGCTGCTGCTCGAGCAGTCACTAGTGTGAGACTGGGAAGGTCTGGACAGGCAGTGTATGCGTGATCCCTCTTGGGCTCTGTTTTTTTTTTAGGAAATAAGTCATTCAAGTTTTCAGGAAGGAACATGTCAAAATACGAGAAGAAAAGAAAAGCAGACCGATGCTGAGGAGGATGAGTGAGAGGCATTCTTTGCGCTTCAGCATATTCTGTGAAATGAAACTACACCTGTTTCTAAACAGTTCCTCAAACCACAGAGCAGCCGAAGGTCAGAAGAATGAAAACAGCAACCAAGTAATAGACCCATTTAAACACTGGACTTTCAGAGCGCTCTACGCTAGGTGAATGACGGCTACACGAAAAGGTCATCTCAGCCTGTTAATATAAGCTGCATTATGCGCTATTCTGAAGTCGAACACTTTTTTAGTCAACTGAAAATTACTACGTGTAAGTGACGTATGTGGATGACTAATTTCCATGAATACGATAGGATGTGGTCAAACACAAACAGCCTTTTTTGGAAATAGGGTCACTGCAGGTGTGATTAGTTAAATTAAGATGAGGTCATTAGGGTGGGCCCTAATGCAATATAACTGATATCCTTATAAAAAAGGGAAATTTGGACACATAGACAAGCACATAGGAAGAATGCCATGTAGAGACAAAGGTAGAGGTGCTCCTGTAAGTCCAGGCATGCCAAGACTGCCTCTGTGTGTGTGTGTGTGTGTGTGTGTGTGTGTGTGTGTGTGTGTGTGTGTGCGTATTTGCAATAGAAAACCCAGATTGTGAGGGAATTCATCTCACCCCACACGCTGACTAATAAGATTTTTAAAATTCTCTTTAGGTATGTGTTTCTTATCACTTTGTCAGCTTCCCCAGATCTTAATAAAATGGTCAGCAAATATAATATGAATGTGAAGCCACCCTTTCTTGTTATGGTTCTCATCCAAGTATACATTATAGCTGAGTGATAAGATCTCGAGCAAGAGCGGAAGTGAGCAAGTGATGGAGAGAGAGAAAGAGAGAGGGATGAAGGGGGTCATCTAGGGTCCAGGAAGAGGACACACTGGTTTTCTCACTCTCAGGTCAGCGCTTCACAAAGAACACCACTCTGTGTGTGGGCAGGCACTTACAACCTGCATCTGGATGAAGGCTGGCTTTCCTCTGGGTGATGCAAATAATATCTAACCTTAGACAAGGTAGTGTTTATTACCCAGTGGGGCATCCACAGAGTGCTCGGTCGACTCTTTTGGGACAGCAGGGACCAGCTGTCCATCTTGGTATTCAAAGGTTTTGGGTGTTTTGTTTTTGATAAAGGAAAGCATTCTACTGGCAAAGTAATGCGTGATGTGGTTCATATCACAGTCTAACATTCAGAATCAGACTGGGAGCCTCCCGGTGAGGTTCTTTCTTGCTGCTTCTCAGACCCTTAGGTAAGTATAAGAAACCACATTATCGTAGACTAGAAGGTTCTAACCCCTTTAAGGACCTATAGATGAACATCAGATGGAAATCTGTAGCTCCAGAAATTTTGTGCAAAATATTTCCTCTGTGTGCACATGTGCATTTTAACAGCAAGACAGCACAGCTTTCAGGGGATGCCCTAAGCTTCTATATCCCCTTTGCCCCCTCAAAAAATAACAGACATAGGCAAATACGATTGGGATTCTCAGAACATGTGCCCATTTGGCTTTATTTTTTTTTTTTTTTTTTGCTGATGGGAATCAAGAGGAGATGCCTGGAGGATAACTTGGTGAACACTGTCCTGAGGGGCAGGAGAGATTCCAGGTGTTGCACATGCTACGTACTCTCCTAGGTGAGAAAACTGCTCCGTGTCACAGAAACGCTGTGGCATCTAAGAGTGGTTGGACCACATGGTGAGCTTCACATTCTTCTGAGCAAATGACATCACTCACTAAATTCATCAAGAATTCCAAGTCTGTTAGAAGTTGCCATGGTTAAATTGAATCTGATTTATGCCTGTATTCAAGAACCTCTAACTTTGACAGAAGCAGACATGATCCTAAGCCATTAGTCAGATGTCTGTAAATCAGTGTCTTGTCAGAATTCTTCTTGGTTTTTACACTGAAAGATGGATTTAAAATTGTTATTATGATGCTCACATGTTGGCTAGACTCATCAAAACTGTAAGTATTTGAAGAAATATGAGACAAAAAAAGGTTTGGAGAAATCTTATCTTATTGAAAACAGACCTTGAGAATACAGGGTCAAACATTGTTTATTATTGTTGCTTTTGTGTTATTTTTTGAAGTTGCAAAGGGAAGGACAAGATATACATCTCTCAGGGTGGAGTTAGAGTTTTTCCAGCTTAGGAGAAAAAGGTCAAGTTAGAATTTGGTATTGTCCAGCCTAACACTTCTATGAATAACTTTATTTTAACAACTTTTTCAAGTTAGCTTGGGTGCTTAAGAACTTCAAAAAGTGATATTTAAACACATGAGTAAATTCAACACAAATGAAAATTTGAAAAAGCTTCTTGTATGACAAGAAAGATATTAATATCCTAAATATATAATTACTCAAAATAAGTATGGACAAAGTTGCCACATTTAAAAAAATGCCTGTAAGAAAGGCAGTTCACAAAATAATACAGACAATTTAATTATAAATAAATGAAAATTTTCAACTTTACTAATAATTCAAGAAATTCAAAACACTCAGTTGTTACATTTACACTATGATATTGAAAAGTTAACACTGATAATACAAAGTGCTGTGGAAAGTTTGGAGAAATGGTATTGGGAGAAAAAGCAATGTCATTTGTTTGAGGGTAACAGGGCAGTAAATCACAAAATCTTTGAAACGTGCATACCTTTTGAGCAAGAAATTACACTTATAAACATGTAACCCTAGTTTCACCAAATAGATAAGTGTTTTGTGGCAAAATGGTTTCACCCTTCTGGTTAGATTTCTCCTGTAACCATCATCTTTTCCATTGTGAGTTACATGGACAGTTGAAATATTTTATGAAGTAACTAAGCAAAGAATTACGACTGCAGACAAAAAGCACAACTTGTTCCTTAACTATAGGAACAACAAGCAAATTAACCTTGCTTAATTTTTATAAATTTAAAATCTGCTTCGGAATGTGCTGTGCTGGCATCAGTTGACCCTTAAACAGTTCTGCACAGACTTTAGCTGAAGTCTCTTTGGAAGGTTTCTTCATAGGAGCTTTGAAGGGGAGGAAACTCTTTGATCAAGAAGAACCTTGACGAGCATGGTTTTAAAGAATCCTGACTACCCCAAGTCGTTCAAAGCAAGGTTATTTAGAGTAACTCCAATTCATCGTGCCAAAAATTTACAGTGTGCCTCAGGGGAGAAGCGCTTCTTTTCTTGGCTTGCTATCTTTAAGCAAGATTCTATATGCAGATTTCCGAAAAGTCCTAATGTTCTCAAACCTTAGTTTTAGGGTCAAATAGTGGGGTAAGACTTCATGAAAGACAGAAATGAGGGAAAGCCTGGTAATATCTTGCTCAGTTTTTAAATCCATAAAACTGGAATTATCCAAAGGATAAACTTCTCTTAAGAAATATGTGTGAGACATTTATTGGATGTTAGTTTTGTTTTCTTTTTCCTATTCTCTATGTTATTAAGTGTTCAGCAAAAGTAATTAGACAAAACCATGATTACATTCAAATCAGTAAGTATTTTAACAGTCAGCATTTACCATAGCCTTGTAACATTTTGTTTTAGAAAGTAGACAAGCATAAAGATTACCATACCAATCATCTTCCTGTCCAGAGATGATCCTTTTAACATTGTTATATATCCAAATCTATTAACCTTTAGACGTATATATGTATATACACCATTTTTACAAATTGGTATCAAATTTTGCATACTGTTTTATAAATAGATTTTCTTAATTTTCATCACTAATGGATACATATTTAAAACAAATCCTGAAATATTATTTGAGAGAAAAAAACAGCTGCATAGTGTTTTTTAATTACTCAAATCCCTATTCTGCAAATACATGAAGGGGGAATCAGAGATCTTGGCAATGTGAAGATACAGTGATTGGTAAGGTCCAGCCAGCTGTGCTCTAGTAGTGAGGGGGGCAGGGATGGGTGGACCAATGGTGATGCCTGCAGGTGATGAACATCACAAGAAGAGAGTCCGTGGAGCATCAAGGGATAAGAAAGCACCTCTGATTTGGAGGCTCTGAAGGGAGTGTTAACAATGTTCAGAACAACGACAGAATACTTCTTACTGCATGATGACAGAACTTACGGTCAAGTTCAAATGAGTTAAAACCTATTCACTGCCTACAATAGTGCCTGACCTGTACTAAGAGCCCAGTAAGGCTTCACTATGATTATTGCTGCTGTCACTGTCAACATGGTACTGTAATCACAGGACAATTTAAAGAAGACATTGGCTCTGACACTGTTTGAAACCTCTTCCCACCTCAGCTCTCAAGTTCAACAGACCATGCATTTTCTGTAGCAAATGAGCCTTGAAGCTCAGCCACTGTGTCCACTGATGTCAAGAAGTCAAGCTGTTTGCCACCCATTAGGCCTCGTTTAACACTTCCCCTCCAATTTTCAATTCCCTAAAAGGATCCAAGGTCCCAAAAATTGATGAGTATTTAATTACGTCAATAAAATAGGTCTATGTTCCTCCATGCTGGTTTAATAACTGTGTTTCCATGCATTTAGCATCACTTACAATATGCATTTTAAACCAGGATGCGTATTTCCTTCTATTATTGTTCCCACTCTGTTAATATGTGTTTATCTTAATTTCAGTCTCTGTGGCCTTGCAAAAAGTACTTATTAATCAGAAGCCATTTAAATGCTGATATGACATACTCTACACTAAGAAAGAACACCAGTCAGCCAAACACACATAGGCTTTTCTCCTCTTAGTTAAAAGCTGATTTGTCCAGGTAATTCTTCCCTGGAATGTTATGTGTAAGAATTAAAATTAGGTTCAACTAGGATGGGGAAGTATACGCATCACTAAAGCTTCACAAGAATCTTGTTTTGATGACTGTACTCAGCTGTCCATACGAGGTAATAAATAGTGACTGGTTCTCCACCAATGGAATTCTGCAGATTTGTAGAGCTAAACCTCCATGTGTAGCAACCATATTTCCCCCTCCTATGTTAGAGGACTGAGGATCCCAAACACAGTCACTACCTTGGAGAGCATCTCCAGGTCTGTGTCTTGACTGACTTTCCGTCTTCCTTTCTGGGCCTGATGTGCATCTTGGACATGTCTCGTTCATGATCTAAACTGTAGTAAGGGATGGATGAAGTTAGCAGTTGGGACAAGGGGCTTCCTGAAGGGACAGAGGACATTCTTACAAGCACCAAAATGTAGGAAACAGAGCCAGAGGATCTTGTAAATAGTAATGGACATTGGTCTGAATTTCTAGATACAGCATGGTTTGAGAATAAAAATCTTGGCTTCAAGAGAGGAAGGAGTCTAAATATTCTCTTCCTTAAGACCCTCAAAGCCAAATTCTCCCATTCTCATAGCTGATTTCTCTTATGGAGTGGCCCAAAAGATGTGGGGAATGTTTGAGGACACGTATGTGGGGTGTTTAGAGAAGTCCCGAGGAGGCAGGCCTTGTATAAGTCTTAGAAATAGCTTCTGTGAACTTGTGGTTCTGAAAACTCCCCCTTAAACACACACACACACACACACACACACACACAGAGCTGTGGGCATTTTGCTAAATTCTTTGCTGGGCTGAAGCAAATTGGGGAAGCTTGGCCAAGTCATATTTTTCCCCAAATTTGGAGAGCTGTGGTATGGTGGTAGGCCCTCTGAGACAGCTTACCCACCCCAAAATTTCATCAGCGTAGATTCATGGTCATGAACAGCAAAATAGCAGAAAGATGTTTTCTATAACTTTCAGAATCATAGCAACAAATACATTTTCCTCTCTCATCTTATCAAATCCTGGGCACCTGCCCATGAAATTGGCAACAGAGAGATTTTCTGTGCTGCCAATTACAGGTTTCCCGTTCTCTTGCCAACTTGCTTTGTCTTCGCAAGCTGGCAAAATATAGCTATTGGCAAGGAAGTGAATATTTGAAAATAATGACAGTATATGGGAATTTGGGGCTTCATAATGTTCAATTAAGTAATTTAAGTCCCGTGTTAGCACTAGGGATAGATTTGCTTTCTACTATATAATATGTAACATGTTCTGTAATTTGAGCTCTTTGGTCACCAGTCCCTCAAAGAAAGTATTAGAATGGGGACCTGAACGAACACACTCTATAAGAAGGGTATTTAGTAAAAATATTACTGACCTCTGTACTTTGTAATTCCACGGCCGTACTGTTTCCTTTAGCAGTGAGAGATCCACCCAACTGCCGCTGCAGAGGAAGGGGTGCAGAAAGCAGAAAGGGGGGTTGTTACATCAGGGATGCAAAGAGAAGGTTTATCTTGACTTTCTGAAAGAAAGAGTTCATCGTTAGCTGGACCCGTATATGATCCTTCAGAAAGACATTTATCTTTAAAGACAGGCTTTCTCTAGAAAGAACGAATTTTTCCAAGTATTCAGAGCATTTCTACAGCCAGGTCTTTCACAACGTGGAAAGAAAATGCCCTGCTTTCCTATGACACATGTGCTACTTGGCTTGTTGACTAGGGTGGGAGAATATTGCATATGGGAGGTGGGAAACCAAATTTAGTTACTCTGGTTCAAAAGGATTGGGAAGGGATGAAAGGATGTAAGAAGGTAGGGTGGGGGTGGGAAATATGAGCAGCCTGAGGAGACACTGAGGGCATGTTAGATAAAGGGGACACCCAAGGTGGGCTACATAAAAAGATCATGTTAGGGATTCCAAAAGGTAACAGTCTCATAGGCTTTCATTAACCGTATCAAGCCATTCTGAGGTAGAATTGGAAGGACCAATGCTTCAGCTTTCCTGAAGTCCTCCTATGGCCAGTGGTTTTCAAAGCAGCATCAGCATCCTCTGGGAAGGTGTCCAAGATGTGAATCCTTGGACCCAACTTCAGACCAACTGAATCAGAAACTCTGAGAATGGGGCTCAGCAACCTGGCTCAACAGATACTCCAGGTGTTTCTTACACCCTAAAGTTGAGGATAATTGTCCTACAGCCTGATTTTAGACTCAGACATTTTCACTGGGCCCCAGAGGCAGACAACTAGGATGCTGAACTGAAGTCAGGTGTCTCTGCCTTAGGGCCTCCCCAGGGAAAGGACAGGGGCCGGCTGGGTGAAACACCCAGACCAAGGGCTGGATGGAGAATGCAGACACCAGAGGCCTTTATGACACCGATTAGAAGACTGGCTGAGACCGTAAGGAAACACTGAACCTTGGCCCAGATGAGAGCAATCTCCCTGCCAGCTTTAGGTGAGAATGCAAATAGGACACACGTCGTGCAAGCTACCAGTCAGGGGACATCTCCTCCGAAAAATACCCGAGGAAGCAGAAGACAACACGGCATCACAGGAGCGGCTCCTCTTTCCAGCCAGGATATTCCGCTAAGGACACAACTCATCTCACTCTCCACACACCCAAACAGCATCTTGGAAAAAGGAAAAGGGAAGTCAGAGAAAAGATGAAGGCACAGCTTCCTTATCTGGAAAGTTGTGTTCTTCCCGAAAAAGATCATTTAGGGGCTTCAGAGGCCTGATAAAAGGCTCAACTTTGAATGACCTAATGTTTATAGGGAGAGGAAGGTATTGAATCAGAAGACTCTGGAACTTGTTTAATTGGCAGATCTAAGTCGTTCCCACTCCCCAGGGGAATGGGGCTCATAAGGAGCTTAGGGCAGTGTTAAGTAAGAATAAACTGTATGTGACTCGCAGCATAGTAAACAATCCTATGGTTACTGGAGGAAAAGGGATAAATTGAGAGTTTGAGATTTGTAAATATTAACTACTATATATAAAAATAGATAAAAAAACAAATTTCTTCTTTATAGCACAGGGAACTATATTCAACATCTTGTAGTAATTTTTAATGAAAAAGAATATGAAAATGAATACCTATATATGTATATATATGTACGACTAAAACATTAGTCTGTACACCAGAAATTGACACATTATAACTGACTATACTTCAATAAAAAGAAAAGAATAAACTGTATGTATGAAAGCCAGATGCATGAATTTGTAACCGTGCTAGGCACTCCTGCACCCTTGCAGTACAGTGCTTGCTTTTTTCCCACCCAGAAGGCTCTCTGGAAAGCAAAGTATTTCAGTAGAGAAATGCTAGAATGAAATAATTTTAAAGGGATCTTAAAACTGTGAGGACAGATCATGGATTTTTACTGTTTGCCCCTTGCAAATTCTCCTCCATTCTCCCCCTCCTGTAGATAAATCATCATGCAGACTTGCCAGCAGAGGCTTGACTCAGAGTGCTCAGGTGGAGAGAGTTTGGCAAAATTAGAATGATGGGCAAATTGAAAAGAGTCAGGCAGGAATTCCATATTTGGAGACTCATTTAAACAAAATGAATATGATGGGCCTAAAATGCAGGAATATAAAATATTTTTAAGAACGCAAGAAAGCAATGGATTTCTTTGTTGCTAAGATTAGCCAATCTGCACAGCATTTTTCAATTATTTCAATGTCGAGAGCATAATCTCAGAAAAGCACACCAATGTACCTCTGTTAGAAAGCATGAATAGCTCTTTGGAAATGTTTCCAGGCAGTATGTTTAAAAATGTATGAACAATGTCTATAAATGACTGCTGGCCAGTTGTAATAATTAGACATATTCAGATGAATCGATAATTTTCTCACTGCCTGAACACATGCTGACTCTCTAACATTTACCCTGAAACAATCTTCATGTAGTGTGCTGACCTGATATTTTCCTCCCTGGAAAGACTGGCTTTTTAGTTACCTTTAAAAAACTTAATTGAGGTACAATTTTTATGTAAGCTAAGTGCATAAATCTATATGTATAGCTCAGTAACTTTTTACACATATATACACCCATATGACCACCACCCAGATCAAGATGTATCCAGAAGGAACCCTACTTCAAAATGACACCTGCACCTCAATGTCCATAGCAGCACTATTTACAATAGCCAAGACATGGAAACAGCCTAAATGTCCATCGACAGATGACTGGATAAAGAAGATGTGGTATCTTTATACAATGGAATACTATTCAGCCATAAAAACTGACAACATAGTGCCATTTGCAGCAACATGGATGTTCCTGGAGAATGTCATTCTAAGAGAAGTAAGACAGAAAGAGAAAGAAAAATACCATATGAGATCACTCATATGCAGAATCCAAAAAAAACGAAACATAAATACAAAACAGAAACAGACTCATAGACACAGAATACAAACTTGTGGTTGCCAAGGGGGCAGGGGGTGGGAAGGGACAGACTGGGATTTCAAAATGTAGAATAGATAAACAAGATTATACTGTAAAGCACAGGGAAATATATACAAGATCTTATGGTAGCTCACAGCAGAAAAAAATGTGACAATGAATATATGTATGTTCATTTATAACTGGAAAATTGTGCTCTACACGGGAATTTGACACAACATTGTAAAATGACTATAACTCAATAAAAAAAAAGTTTAAAAAAAAAGATATTTCTAGCACCCCAGAGGATCCCCTGTCCACCCTTCTAAGGAAACGACTCCATCCCTAAGCCAACAATTATTCTGACTTCTATTACTGTTGATTACTTTTTCCCTTTTTTGAATGGATGGAAATGGAATCAAATAGCTATGATGTTTTCATGACTGGTTTCTTTCACTCAGAATTATGTCTATGAGATTCATCTACGTTGTTGCATTTGACACTGGTTTGTTCCTTTCCAATGTGTAGTATTCTGTTGTATGAATATATCACTCTTCTTCTGATGGGCTTTATGGTTGTTTCCAGTTCTTAACTCTTACTAATGACACTGCCATGACCGTTCTTGTGCTGGTCTTTTGGTGAATATGTTAGCATTTGTTTCCATTGGGTATAAACCCAGGAGTGGAATCGCTGAGTCAAAAGATAGATGTTTCTTTAGCTTTAATAAGCATGGCCAGACTTCCAAAATGATTGTTCCAATTTATATTCTCACTCGGGCTTTTTAAATGAAGGAATGTCCACTGAACGCTTTCAAGATGGGCCTTTCTCAATCGCAGCTGCCTAAGGATGGGTTATTTAAAGTCACTTAGGCAGAACATAAGCCCTCTAGAGAGGAAAGTTTTTTTCTTGCTTTGTTTATTTATTTGATGTATTTTATGGGGGGGGGGGAATAGTAAGAGGAATAGATTTAATCATTCTTTGAAAAATAAGACCCAGGACAGTATATATAGAGAGAATTTATTTATTTTATGTAGTGTAAATATTAGACACAGACAATAGAAAATGTATTCTCTCCATGAGGCTGAGGGAGCAGTGAAGGATGGTGGTGGAATGAATGACACAGGCGGGTCTGAGCGGGGGAGGGCAGGATCCAGAAGCTGGGAGAAGAGGAAGACCATATCAGCGCTGGGCTTGCAGTGGGTCGTGGGTGCAAGGGTTTCCCACTGGCTGCATCTCTGCCCCATTAACCAACTTGGTCCTGGGAGAGGTGAGACAAGGAAGAGGGTGGCTGGATTCTGCAGAAGGAGCTCCCCTAACCCTTGCTGGGAGGAATCACCACTTAGGGAGGCCTTTTTTAGCACACAGCAATTTCAAGGATAGGTGCGGGGTAAGCACAGTGTACATTTTTATAAAATTTGCATAAGAATGGGAGGTTTCACATGGGCCTCTCACAGAATGATGAAGGAGAGGCAGATACAGGGCCTGAGCATCTGGGAAAGGGAGGTATGGCGAGGTGGACCACAAGCAATCTGCACAGAAGAAACATTGGCTTTCTTCATTCCCAGCAATGAGACAATTTGTAGGGATTCTGGATCTTCACTCCCTGGAAGTTTGTAGGGTAGGGGGAGGGCAGTGACGTCAGCACATGTGTGTCAAAGGACGGTGCTCAACAGTGCGAATTCCCTTCCAGATGACTTGAGGGAGAGAGAAAGAGCTGTGAGGACTGCACCAGGTAAGGTGCTCAGCTTTTCTTAGAGAGACAAACCCACAGGGTCAGTACACAGCCCAAAGCATACACTCAGTGAGGATTAACATATCACTCTAGCTTCCAGACGTTTAAGATAAAGCGATCAACAGTCACTCTCGACCCTCTTCCCTACAACCGCCCCATCCACCAGTCTGTAGCTAAGTCCGATTCCTAAGGACAGTCTGCCTGGGAGAGATGCTGAGAGGAGCTGCAGGCAACAGCGACAGCCCCTGCTTTGTTTTTAAGTTCAACCATGTATATGCCCATCAAGGAAGATGGCTTATGCAGAAAGTAACTTAACTGCTTCAGAACCAAAAAACCATGTTATTATAGGGGGCCATTCCTTGGGTATAGAGTTTTCCCTACATTGAGCAATATATGAGTCCATCTCACCTCTCAGGCTTCCCTATCCCCCACATAACACATTTCTTCTTAAATCCTCCTTTTTTCCATATTGAAAAGTATATATGGAAAATAGAGTAGGCTATGCATGTGTTGAAATAGGGAGTACGTGGGACATCTCTGTACCTATCCCTCAATTTTGCTGTGAACCTGAAACTGCTCTAAAAATACGGTCTTAAAAAAAGCATATATGCTCTGTGCAGAAAATCCAGAAAACATAGGAAAACATTTGGAAGAAGATAAAGACCCATAACTTGACTATGAATATTCTGTTCCTGAACTTATTTTTACATGAAAGAATTTTAGCTGTATGGAAATTGTTTCTTTACAAAGGTTTTGTAACTTGTGTTTTTGCTTTTGTTTGCTCCTTTAAAAAAAAAACCTATTCATAGACATCTTTCCATTTCAATAACTATAGATGTGCATCATTATGTTTCATGGCAGCAGATAATTTCATTGAATATAAATCTGTAACTGATTTAGCTTCTCCTTCATTGGTGGATATTTATATCAAAGCTTTGTTTCTCTTTTTAAAACAATGATAGGATCACCAAAGACCAAAGATCCCTTGTAGCCGAAGAAATATTGAGAAAGAACAAAGCAGGAGGCATCGCAGTTCCCAATTTCAAGCTGTAATGTAAAGTTATAGTCATCAAAACGGCATGGTACTGGCATAAAAACAGACAAATAGACCAATGGAACAGAATCGAGAGCCCAGAAATAAACTCAGGCACATATGGTTAGCACAAGCAACAACAACAACAACAACAAAAAAAAAAAAAAAAAAAAAAAATGGGATGACATCAAACTAAAAAGCTTCTGCAAAGCAAAAGAAACCATCAACAAAGTGGAAAGACAACTGACAGAATGGGAAAAAATGCAAACCATAAATCTGATAAGGGGTTACTATTCAGAATATGTAAAGAGTTCTTACAACTCAATAGCCAAAAACCAAACAATTCAATTTTTAAAAAATGGGCAAAGGACCTGAATAGATATTTTTTCAAGGACTATATATGAGTAGCCAATAGACACATGAAAAGATGCTCAACATTACTAGTCCTTAGGGAAATGCAAATTAAAACCAATGGAAATGACGTATCACCTCACACGTGTTAGAATGGCTATCATCAAAAAGACAAGAGGTAACAAATGCTGGAGTGGATGTGGAGAAAAGGGAAGCCTCGTGTACTGTTATGTAATTATAAACTGATGAAGCCACTATGGAAAACAAGATGGAAGTTCCTCTAAAAAATTAAAAATAGATCTACTATACGATCCAGCAATTCCACTTCTGGGAATATATTCAAAGGAAATGAAATCACTATCTTGAGATATCTGCACCATAATGTTCATGGCACTATTATTTACAACAGTCAGGATATGAAAATAACCTAAGTGTCCATCCATATATGAATGGATAAAGAAGATGTGCTGTGTGTGTGCACATAATGAATTCTTATTCAGCCATAAAACAATAAGAAAATACTATTATTTGTGAAAAAATAAAATATTACATATTTTAATAAAATATTTAAATAAAAATATAAAATATTAAATATTTAAAATATTTAATATGGAAAATATTAAAATCATTACACTAAGTAAAGTAAGTCAGAGAAAAAAATACACTATGGTCTCACCTACATGTGGCATCTAAAACGAACAAGACCCCCCACCAAACACAGAGAAAAGAAGATCAAATTTGTGTTTCCCTGAGGTGGAGGTTGAGAGGAGGGGGAATTGGACGAAGGTGGTCAAAAGGTACAAGCTTCCAGTTATAAGATAAATAAGTGCTAACGATGTAATGTACAGCATGATGCCTGTAGTTTACACAGCCATATGCTAGATAGGAAAGTCGTTAGAATAGATCCTGAGAGTTCACTTCACGTTATTTTTTCCTTTTCTTTTTATCATACCTATACGTAACAATGGATGTTAACTAAACCTATTGTAGCAATCATTTTATAATATATGTAAATCAAACCATCATGCTGTACACCTTAGATTTATGTCGTGATGTATGTCAATTATTTTTCAATAAAACTAAAAAAAATAATGTAGTAAACATCTTTTTGTATACATCTTGTGCACGTGTCCAATTATATTCCTTAGGATAAACTTTCAAAGTTTAATTTCTAGGTTAAAAGTGATGTGTACAGTCAATTTTAAAGTATATTTTAAAAAATACCTCCCCAAAAGCTGCGCCAATATACATTCTTGGGGGTGCATAATTCCCAAACTCCCAGTCAGTTGCAGTTTCTTTTTAATCACGAATTTATTGACATTCAATAGTACTCATTTTCATTAATAATTATTTAATTATAAATAAGACTACATTTTTTCAATAATTTGTAGGTTATTTGCAGTTATCACTTGAAAAATTACCTTTTTTGCCACATTAGCCCAATTTCTTATGCTATGAAAAAATTATGTAGAAAATCTATTAAAATGTGTTCACCACATTAAAAAAAAATCTACCTTTTTATTTTTAGCAAATTAGTATTCCATAATTCAAATCTTAATCTATATTCCTTAGTGGAATGTTGTATTTTTATATTCTTAGGTTTTCTTCACAGTCCTCGTTAAATTGATTTCTGATATATTTTGCACAATCATTGTTAATTTGAATTGAATTATTTTAATTATATTACTTTATTATAGTCTATACTAGTTATTTATTAAAATAATTAATTAAGTTTTAGTTGGTGTTAGTTAATTAGTTGAGTTGATTATTGAATTATATTAATCTCTTGTTATTAATATATTTCTGTGGTCAATACTTTCTTTGCCTAATACTTATTTTTAATTTGTAAACATTTTTTATTGATTCTCTTGGTTTTCCCAGTAAGATAATTAAATTCATATGCAGATAATAATTTCTTCATATTCAATATTTATAGTTTTCATTTTGTTCTGCTGTCTGATCACAATGGAAGTGCTCTAGAATATCGTTAGATGAAAAAATGAAAAAAAACTCACATTCTAATTTAATTTAATTCATTTTACTACTAATCTTAATGCTGACATTAGATTTAAGATACAATGTTTTTCTAAAAAATCATATTAAGAGAATATTCTATTTTTCCCTATTTTTAAGTGTATTTGCCAGGCATAGATAATAATTTTTATCAAAAATATTAACATGTTGAAGTGATCATATAAGTTTTTAAGCAATAGTAAGTTGATTTGTATAAATAAAGCTTCTAATACTGAACTAGTCTTTCATTCAAAGTATAAACTCTACTTTGTCATGGAACATTTTTCTTTTCTTATACCCTGGGATTGGCTTGCTCATATTGGATCAAAAATTTTAGACTTTATAAGTAAAATGGTTAAGTCCACAGTTTTCTTGCTTAGTAATCCTATTAGGTTTTCTATCAGAGTTATGCTCGCTTAGTGAAATAAATATGATAGTATTCATTTTTTTCTTTTTCTGTGAAACATTTTCAAGAGCAAATGCCATTTCTAGTTTCTTCCAACAATACCTACATTACATATTACTCTATGCCAGGCGCCGTGCTGGGTATTAACAGTACAAATGTAAGTAATAAAGACAGTGTGCCTCTCTGAGAACTTACAGTGGAATCTGTCCCCTTTGAAGTTTGAAAGAATTAGCCTGGCTGCATTTTGGAGAAGTGAAGGAAGAGTGAATGCAGTTTTGACAAGCCTTTCTAATTTCTTTCATTATAATGGATATAGTTCAGCTTTCTGCTTTTGTCATTCACATTTTCTTGAGAGGAAAACTATTTCTCTCAAGGAGAGTTTGACGTTGTCTTTTAATAGATGAATATTCTCCATGTGTGGTTATATTCCAGTTTCAAATTTGTGTGTTTCTTTTCAGCTTTTTTCTTTTCTTCTCTTTGATGTAATTGTAGTAGATATATATTTTTTTAACTCTAAGGTGAAGAATAAATCACCCTCCTATCACCACATGGTCTATTTTTGTCACCTTATTGGTAATATGAGAATATTTGCCAACTTCAGGAGAAACTCATGAATACATTGAAGATGATGTTTTTTAAAGATCACTGTGCTGTGTGACCTTGAGCAAAGAATGAAACTGCCTGGGATTCTGTTCCCTAATCTACTACTTGAGAAGAATTTGAATTTCTCAAAACCAGGAGCCATGTCTTCTGAATCTGCTCCAGGATTTAGAACAGTGATTCTTATGCGGCAGGCCTTCAATAATAATTTGTTGAATTGAGCTTTTGCTGGAGGGCAGAGAGCTTGATTAGATAATTTCTTGAGGTCCCAGATAGAGTTCTTCTTTCTGTGAAACCGTTCAGCAACCTTATTACTCATTCTTTTTTCATCATTTACCGGCCACATTGGTGGGAAAATTTTGAATTATTTTATTCTGAACCTAATAAAGTTGATTCTTTAGCTATTGTATAAGGGGAAAATGAAATAGTTTAACCAGATGCTTAAAAAAAAAAGTCCTTTCACACTTGTACTTAAATCACTTAATTTTCTGGTGCCAAGATTTTTTTATTTGTAGGTTTTTCTGAAGCTCAACCTATAGGGTGTGTCAAGGGAGTAATTCACATTGTTTCGAAAAAGAGATAAAGGAAAAAGAGATCTCACACTTCAATATATCCACAATTTCCTATTAAGCATTAATTTGAGAGTTGGACTTAATAAGTTACAAAAGTTAGGTATTTTTCTTACTATTCTCTCTTACTAGCACATTGATCCATGGCTACCATTGCATTTTTTGTTTTTTTTCCCTCATGGAACATTTTCTTCCACATTGAAGGTTATACTTCTGAGAGCAATGCCTAATGGCTTTATTTTCAGATTTCCATCTATTGTAGCTATCAGTGGTAAATGCTTTCTCTCATAATCACCTACAGTAAATAACTGTGTATCATCAGCCCTACTGTTGGGACAAGATGTGTCACATCAGATTCTCGCTTCACTCACTGAAAATTCCATGGGGACACAATCATATTGAAAAACTAAGTGCTGTTATAATCCTGTAAAGAGTATTGGTCATATTAGACAATGTTCTTTAAGTATTTAGACTTAGAAGATCGTGTTATACAAGCAAGTTAGAAAAACAAGATCAGCCAGTTGAACTCATTGGATAATCATGTTAAATTTTTTTAACTATTATTTTGATTAATTATGTTAACAGAGGCTATAGTATTGAAAGGACTCCTACTTTGGACCCAAGCCCACTCTACCTTTTCAGATAGAGTGATGGATGAGCAACCTAATACTATTTTTGTCTGGATGTCTTCCTCTCCAAAACTAAGCCAGTTTTCCCGCTGAAGTAAAGTAAACACATATGGTCATTTTTATGTCTTCTTTGAAATAACACACAAAAAAAGACATCTGATAGAACTTTTTCTAGAATCCCCTCCTGCAAAAAAAAAAAATAAGAAAAGCATACACTGGCTCAGCTCCAGGCAATAGTGATTGCAATATTTTGGGGGGCAGGGGAGCTAGGACTTAAAGTAAAGGATTCATCTAAGACATCAATGCTGAATTTACTTCTCATGGGATAGATTTACAAAAGCGTTATGGCAAAACTCCATTTCAGTTTTTATATCCCACACTGTAAAGAAGTACTTAATAACCTGAAGTTTCTTCTAATCTTAGGTATTTGGTGATCCATGAATCTGTTTCCAAGAGCTCTCAATACTGATGTTCTTACCTGGAGCAATTGTTGGGAAAAGAAAGATAAAGTATGACCTGAATGACAAAAACGATTTGAGGGAAAGAGCAGCAGATTGTTGGTGCAGGAGATGTGTGTGTTCCCTGAGGGTTTGGTCTCTTGGCTTTTGTTCAGAATTGATGATGAGAAATATTCATGCATGGCAGTAAACTGAAAAGGCACGAATCAGAAGGGGCTGGTGGACTCTGCATTCTTGATTTTCATTACGTAGAGAAGCGTGAAAGGTATTTTTAAACTGAGTTCTTCCACTTATCTTCTTTGAATGACGAATGCTCCTTGATAGACTTCAGTGATTTTACTGAATACCAGGGTGAGCAGAATGTTTCATGTGGAATACTGTCTGCAGAATCCTTCTCCTGAAGCCCTGACACTTCCCCCTTCTCCTCCGAGTAACCCCATTATGATGGCACTTCAGCATGAAAGCGAATTTCCATTTCACTTCTTGCTAAATTGAAGCTATCTGATAAATGGCACACATGCCGCAAATGTCTACAACAGTGTATACAAACTCTGTGCTGTTCGACAGAAAGCAATTTTTAAGCTCTTACTTTTGCATTTTATATCCATGCTTATAGTCCACACTACCTTGGGAGGTGACCAGGGTATCATTAAATACATTCCAATATGGGCTTGAAGGTACATTTCAGATAGGAAGATACAAGTTTCTGGTCTAGTTGCAAATACATACATAAATACATACATACATACATACATACATACATGCATACATACATACAACAATTGTGTATTCATTCATCGCATAATATCAAACTTCATTACGTACTTTGGATTTAGAAATCAGTTTATCGGAAATTAACCTTGTGTACTTTTTAGAAATAGGATGGATTTGGAGCATCACACTGATGCCTTTCACGAACCAGTGATGGTGTGAATGATGTGATTGATGACCCAGGTTATACTTTGATGTTGCTTGGCTTCTGTTCTTCAAAAACATAGTTCTGAAGATCAGCAACTCAAAAAAATGCTGGAAGGCAAATTAATTTCCACCTTGTGCTGTCAGCTTCTTTTCTTTCATTTTTGATATTTCATTGTCAAATTTAACCTTCCTTAGTATCTTAGGAAGGGAAGAATGCCTAGTTACTCTTGAGAAAAATTGTATTAAGTAAAAAGTTGGTGATGGAAGTTCATAAATGACAGTAAATTGTCAGTATTGATCGCAAGTCAGTAAATTTATACTCATGTAACTTGGCTTAAAAATTTAGTGTGACTGTCATGTTCCCTTTTCTATTATTCTCTTTCTCAATTTGAAAGAAAGAGAAAAAGTGGGAAAAAACTTTGTGACATCGAGGGGAACTGTACACGCGCACAGTGGTACACAATTATTTGTGAATCTGTGGGAACTCCATGCCAAACTAAGGAATATTTCTTCATGGGTGTTCCAGACACAAAATAAAGTGATTTCTTTTTTCTTGTGTGAATTCTCAGAACACTCCTGGATTGGCAGGAAATAGAAAAATCCACTGACTGTGATGGAGGGCACTAGGGAGGTGTCTATAAGTCTCAAAAACTTCTCACACAGTGTAGAAGGGATCTAATGTGGTGAGGTGGGAAGCAGGTAACACACGTGCCTGGTTCTAAGTCTGCCACTTTGGGGCCATCTCATCTTGACTAAGTTGCTTGGGCCTTTCTAAGTGTCCATCACCTCTTGTATAAAACTGGCAGGGATATGCCTTGGAGGTAGAGTTGTTAAGATTAAAATTGATAAAACATAGATTGTGCCAGACTTAGTGAGTCCTCAATAAATATTATGTCTTCCCCATATTTTCCAATTACTAATGTTAGAAAATTTAAAAAAAAAAAAGAAAAAAATGTAACCAGCAGAATTAAAAAAAAAAATGTCAGGCATCTGGAGCCTCCAAATAGCAAAAACTACTGGAAGGGGCAAGGATTTAACCATTAGTGAAATTATTCTTTTTATGCTGCATGAGCGCTGATTAATTCAATGTCTGGTTTCATGGCAGGAGTGAAACAGAGATGGTTCCAGCAGCATATACTTGACCATTTATTGATAATCTTTCATCATTAAAAACATATATATTAATTTTACAAAAAGACACCAAAACAGAGAATTTTATTTTTAATTAACTTCAGTTCCATGGTTCAAAGACCCTTTCTAGCACTCTTCCTTTAAGATACCATTGCTCTGACTTTTCTTCCTTTACATTTCCTTGGCAATTATTTTTCTCCTTTGGAAATGAGCTCCAAATCAAAATAAAAATTTCCCCTTTGGCAAACAAGACTCTGGCTAGAAGAGATTCTGTGCTGAATAATGGAGTGTCACACCAGTGCTCTCCTATCTGAGTTT
This sequence comes from Camelus bactrianus, assembly GCF_048773025.1. Classification (NCBI taxonomy): domain Eukaryota; kingdom Metazoa; phylum Chordata; class Mammalia; order Artiodactyla; family Camelidae; genus Camelus; species Camelus bactrianus. Next base: position 111,698,937 of record NC_133539.1, on the reverse strand, counting down.
GTGAGCCATCCAAGTACTTTTGTTTTCATGCTTATGAAAGATGCAAAACTATTGAAAATTTAAACTTCATCATTAACGTAAGTGGTAGTCCTTCCAGTCATCCTGTATTATCAAATAATCAGACTCCAGTGCTCAGGAAAGCCAGCATTGTTATCATTAAAGGACCTGTGAATCTCTACACAGTGGCCTCCAGGTATGCACAGTTTTTAGACAGTTTACAAGGTGATGATGGTGATCCATTAAACATCAAGCCAAATTTTAGAAAAAAGATTTAAAATTGTTAATTCCATTAAGATTTGATTTTGAATTTGAATCATAAAGGTTTCTCTAGCCTAACTAGCATAAAAAATATATTCATTAAATGTGAGCCACTACATGGTGATATTTGAAGAAAATTATAACTGCAGATATAAATTACTTCCTGATCCTTCCCTATAGAACCAAAATAAAAGAGGAAACAATATTTATTATAGCGTCAACATTTTTTGGTCCCTTTTTAAGAATAGTTGCACCTGGGTGTTTTTTTTGTTTGTTTTTTTTTTAATTATCCATTCTCAAAATGTGAAACCAAGCAGAACCTTACAGGGCCCTCCCAAGTGCAAAGGTCCCTCCATGTCCCCTGCCTCTTGTTTGTAGAAAAGCTGAAGTCCCCCAGGCCTCCCTCGAGTCACAAAAGAGCAGGCTCAACACTTACTAATTAGGACGACAGAGTCACAGCATCTTTAAAGTCCCCCTAAAGCACATAGAAGACAGTGTCTGCTGCACGTTCCTGAGTCGTTAAGTGTCACCGGAGGGAAAAGTCTAACTGTACAATGACCAGACTGTAGACATGACATAAGTTGCTCCATCTTAAGAAATACTGAAGCTAGGGCTTGCCCGAATCCAAGGATTGGCCTCATGAGGATGGGATTCACACTATTGCTCATAGTAATGTCTACCTTTGTGGGCATCAATGTAATTGCAGCTTGTTCTCCCTGAATATGCAAGCAGGCCAACTGATGTTGCTGGTAAAGAAATGCTATAGACCCATATTGACATCTTCCACTCAAAGACCTTGACACCCTTTCTCAGCCTGAAGCAGCTACAGAAGACAGCCCTCTGCTCCCGAGCCCATAGAAATGGAATGTCTGTACAGTGGGGATTTGCAAGCAACCCATAAAATCTAACAGATAATAGACTTCAGCAAGATATATTTTAATTTAACATTTACGCCAGGTGCCCCCATGATCCACTGACCTCCAGCCGAAGCATACCTCTTTAATCTCTTGATCACACAATGCCTTGCTTAACCTGTTGATTCTTTTTCAGTTTAAAGAAGTGGAGATAAAGAATAAGTAATTAATGGAAGAACAGACCTTTTTCTCAGCTTCCCTTTCAGTCACCCCAGGAGAAAACTGTGTGAACGAGATAGTGCCTAGAGGAAGACCACGAGCAGTCAGCGAGTCTGCCCGCGGTGGGAAGTGACACAGAATCTGACCCCCATGCTTCATGATTACCTGACATCATTCCCCTCTTTTTCCCTTCCAAAGCTGCCATGGCCAGCAGAATCTTCATAGCTGGTTCTTAGACACAAGTCTGCCTTCTCCCCCTGTTGTCAGGCTCCTGAATAAAGCAATCTTTCATTTCCTTTTCCAACTAACACTTGTCTCTCAAGTATTGGCTTTTGAGTGGTGAGCAGCCAAACTGAAGTTTGGTAACACATGGATCATAACATTTCTTGTTTCATCATATTTTTATTAATAATATTTGAGTTTTACAGTATGGAGATTCCTCAAAAGACTAGGAATAGACTTACCATTTGACCCAGGAATCCCACTCCTGGGCATATATTTAGAAGGAACCCTACTTCAAAAAGACATCTGCACCCCAATGTTCATAGCAGCACTATTTACAATAGCCAAGACGTGGAAATAGCCTAAATGTCCATCGACAGATGACTGAATAAAGAAGATTGTGGTATATTTATATGATGGAATACTATTCAGCCATAAAAACAACAACATAATGCCATTTGCAGCAACATGGATGTTCCTGGAGAACGTCATTCTAAGTGAAGTAATCCAGAAAGAGAGGAAAATACCATATGAGATCGCTCATATGTAGAATCTTAAAAAAAAAAAAAAGAATATAAATACAAAACAGAAACAGACTCATAGACAGAATACAAACTTGTGGTTGCCGGAGAGGAGGGGGGTGGGAAGGGACAGACTGGGATTTCAAAATTTGCAGATACTGACAGGCATATGCAGAATAGATAAACAAGATTATACTGTATAGCACAGGGAGATATATATAAGATCTTGTAGTAGCTCACAGTGAAAAAAAATGTGACAATGGATATATATATGTTCATGTATAACTGAAAATTGTGCTGTACACTGGAAATTGACACAACATTGCAAACTGACTATAACTCAATAAAAAATAAATAAATAAAAATAATATTTGAGTTTTACATGGAAATGTGATTTTTATAGGTGTGTTTACTTTCTATAGAAAAGCAGTGTATGCTTATTGTAGAATATATAGAAAATACAGAAACTTATAGAAAGGAAAATAAAAAGAATCACATCGCCAGATGTAATAACTGTAATTATGTTAAAACATTTCTGTCAATACATTTTTTATTTTTGATTGGTTTTGTTTTTGATTTTTTTATGTAGTCAAGTTCATGTTAATATACAATTTTATAATAAGATATTGTAACTTTGATCTTTAACACATATTTCTCCATCTATTTTTTAACACTTTTTATTGATTTATAATCATTTTACAATGTTGTGTCAAATTCCAGTGTAGAGCACAATTTTTCAATTATATATGAACATATATATATTCATTGTCACATTCCTTTCTCTGTGAGCTACCATAAGATCTTATGTATATTTCCCTGTGCTGTACAGTATAATCTTGTTTATCTATTCTACAATTTTGAAACCCCAGTCTATCTCTTCCCACCCCCCAACCCCCTTGGCAACAAGTCTGTATTCTATGTCTATAAGTCTATTTCTGTTCTGTATTTACGCTTTTTTTTTTCTCCATCTATTAAAAAATACTTAAAAACATTATTTTAATTGGTACATATCATGGTATACATTTATGTAACCTTTCTTTTCTTTTCTTTTTTGTTTACTTGTTTTAGTTTTTTTGTGTGTGTTTTCTTTTTGGAGGGGGCAGAGAGGTAATTAGGTTTGTCTGTTTGTTTATTTATTTATGGAGGAGGTACTGGGGATTGAACCCAGGACCTAATGCATGCCAAACGTGCGTTCTACCACTTGAGCTATACCCTCCCTCCTTATTTTTTTTAAATATTAGACTTCCTTCTATTTTTAAAAAATATTTTAAGTAACATGGCAATAAACATCTATTGCATAAAACCTTTTTTTGAATTTGATGTTTCTTCTTTTCAGTATATTTCTGAAAATTATTGGATCAATGGGCATAAGCATTTTAAGGCAAATTGCATTCCAAAAGGAATACACCTGTTTGCTCACCTGTGAGTACCTTTTTCCCACTGTCTGGCTGGCTCTGAGACCTGTAGTGTTCATTTTCCCCTTTCTCAATTAAAAAGTTCTTGACATTCACATCAACTTTTCTTTGCTCTCAATAGAAGGACAGCAAAGCCCAAAAGGAGGCACTCTAAGACATAATCCCAGAAACTTTAGTTAGGAAATGAGTGTTGAAGATAAATGAGACCACTCAGGTCCCTAACACATGCACAGGGTGCTTGGAAGGGGTCAGAATATGAAAAGGGGCTAATGTCTGTCTCTAGAAAAAAGAGACAAGAATTAACTTCAAAAAGGTGAACAAAGTGTTTGATTTCTCACTCGAAAATCCAGTAGTCTCATTTCAATCAATGAGGAATAGAATGCAATTTCTGAAATTTCCAAAGGAATTTGGTAGTAGGAAAAAAAAAATCTTTAGTTCTAAGTTCCTTCTAGAACTCTTTCTTGCTTTCCCCAGAGTCAGAAGTGTCATCAGCTTTTGAAGGTGATTGATCCCTCTGGGGCTTGTGAAACTCCTCCTCCACACCCTGGTTTCACACTCAGGTTCAAGGCTTTACAGGTAACTTTCAGGTTGATCTTCCACCGTTAGGGTTCAGGCTCTCGCACAGTAGCTCAACCAAATTCTCCCACCTCAGTTATTACCAGGACCCCAAAAGCCTTTCTTGCAATGATTACCAGCTGTTACTTTTCAGTCTGAAAACCTTTCTCCCAATAACTGTCTCCTTGGAAAGTTAACTACTCTTAAAACACTAGAGAATGTTTGCCTGCGTTAAAATGTTATATAACTACCACACAGTATACATGCTTTACGTTAGCCTTCCTTCATTCAACTTATACTTGCTTTTGTGTTTTTACCTGTAATGAGTTTGTTCATTTTTTATTGCTGAATAGTATTTCATTATATAAATATATCACAACTTATTTATCCATTATATTATTGATGGACATTGGGGTCATTGCCACTTTGGAGCTATTATGAATAGTGCTGCTATGAAAATTTTTGTGTATGTCTTCTGGTGAGTATACGTATGTATTTGGGAAAGTACATCATAGAAGTAAAATTACTTGATCATAAGAGATGCAAAAGTATTAACTTCAGTAACTACTTCCAAACATCTGTCAAAGAGGTTATACTAATATACACTTCCACCAATGATGTATCAAAAGTTCAGTTGTTTCATATCATTCACCAGCACCCAGTATAAGTATTTACCTGTCTTTTAATTTTTCCCATCTTGTTGGGTATATTATGATATTGGATTGTGGTTTTAATTTTTATTTTTTTATTGGCCAATGGATTGTTCACCATTACATATGTTTACTGGCTGCTTATACATCTTTTGTAAAATAGCTATTGAACTATTTTCTCTTTTTTTTAGATTTCTCTCTTTGTCTTATGATATATAGGAGATTTTTGTGTATTCTGGAAACATCTTCTTTCAAATATATGTATTGTATTTCAAGTACCTTATCTCATAATCTTGTTCTTTGACATTTTTCTGTCTTTTGATGAATAGAAGTTTATAATTTTAATATAGTCCAATTGATAAATTTTCCTTTATAGTTAATACTTTCTGCATCTTACTTAAGAAATCTTTGCTTACTCCAGGCTTATAAAGATATTCCCCTGTGTTTTATTTTAAAAGTGTTTTGTTTTACTTTTCACATTTGGATAGCCATTCATCTGGATTTTTAAAATGATGTGAAATTGTGGTCCGAATTCACTTTTTCCTTATGGTAGCTAATTGACTCCATACAACTTACTGCAGAGCACTGTCACCTTTGTCATTTATCAACTGACCATAGAATGTGACAGACTTAAGTTTTAAAATGTCGCTTTGGCCACAAGGCAGAAAATGGAGGCGGGTTGTGGAAAGAATGGCCATGGGCAGGTCAGGCAGGAGACTTCTGTAACAGTACAGGAGGAAATGGTGGTGCTTCAGTTAGGAAGCTAGCAACAGTGGTGGCAAAGGGATAGATTCATCTGACATATGCTTTCAAGGTCAATAAACAGTATTAAATGGAGAATGAGACAGAGGGATGTGAGAAAGAGGAAGGCAATGAAAAAGTACTTTCATGATCCTGGTTGAAATATCAAGGTGATGGTGATGCCGTTCACTGAGATTAAAGGTTTTTTGATCATCTTAATTGATTTTTCAAGATTTACATCTTTCAGACCAGAAGGTTTTTACAATGCCACCAATAACTTATAGAATGGCTCTCCTGACACCCTGATTTTAGATTTTTAGCTTCCAGAAATATGAAAGACTAAACTACCAGGTTTTTTCAGTCTTGAGGTATAACTGACAAATAGAAATCATATATATTTAAGTTGTATACTTGATATTTATGTATACATTGTGAAATAATCATAATTAAGGGAATTAACAGATCCATCACCTTCTATAGTAAACATTTTCTATCTTTTTTTTGTGTGTGTGTGGTGAAAACAAGTTAACAATACTGTATACATGAAATTTGCTAAGGATGAATCTTAAATTTTTGGTGTTTTAAGCCACCAAGTTTGTAATATTTATTAAAGCCATCCTGGGAAGCTAACACACACACTCTCAAATTTTTCATTATAACAAAAAATGTTTTATTTTAAAGTTTTACAAAAGTTGTGTATGTAATATTATCCCAATTTCTGTGTTTTATTTTTATTCATCTTTATATAATATTAAACATATTATATAAGGGAACCAAAATGTATGAACTTCCATCTATAAGATAAATAAGTCCTGGGGATGTAAGATACAGCATGGTGACTATGATTAGTGATATTCTATTGCATATTTGAAAGTTGCTGGGAGTAGATCTTAAAAGTTCTCATCACAATAAAAAAACATAACTATACATTGCGAAGATATTAACTAGACTTATTATGGTGATCATTTCCCAATATATACAAATATTGAATCACTATATTGTACATCTGAAGCTAATATAATGTTGTACATCAATTATACCTCAATTTAAAAAAATAATGCATTTTCAACAAACTCCATATTAATGTACACAAATCCTCTCCAGTTTATTAGTGGATATCAGATAATTATTACAATTTTCTATGTGTGCAAGATGTGAAAAAATTTGGGAAACATGGCTCTTATACCTACAAAGACAGTTTATTTTGCAGTCACTGCGAAGAATATTTTATCAATTTATTAAATTTAGTTGATAGTTTTTCAAGTCTTCTATATTCCTCATGATTTTTTTTTGTCTAGTTGATCTATTATTCTATTATTTATACCCAAGAGCATCTAAAAAAATTAGATTTGCCTTATGAGGTTGTTACAAACACTCATAAAGGTTTACTAAAATAATAATATTATCATCATTATTATTATGATGATGAGTCTCAGTAACAATTACTTTTAGTTTTCTTAGTACTCCACCTCTAGATTTTGGGTCATTTGCAGCTTAAAGCCTTCTAAGAAATCCTGCAAAGGTGTGGATAATATAAAACTTTACATAACGGTGTTTTGGGAATAAATAGCACCAAACTGGTGTCCCATCTCTTACCCTGAGAAATGACAACTACAGATGAGATGGAGAATACAAATGAGCTATAATACTAGGTTGGGAGGCTGATTTTACGGTGATACCGTTAAGTGTCATAGAGGGAAAATTAACTGAGCTTTTGCACATCTACTGATTCTAGGATGAGATGCCCTTGAGTCTTAAAAATAACTACATTTTCTAATTTTGGGAGTAAGTTGGGGATGAAAGCTTGTTGAAAAAAATGTACCCTAATTGATTTCTTTACAAAACACCTCTCTTGTTTTTTCTGCAACTCTACACTCACACCCACCTGGCAGTTTCACTGCCATCTCATCCCAGAGATTTTTGAAAACTGACCTTAATATATCTGAATAAGCCAAAGGTGCCCTAAATGACCATAGTCCTTGATGCTACACGTGTCTCATTCTGATTATCCAGACCTCATTGTCGCGCGGTTGAGAGACCTCATTTCTTTGTGTCTCTGTTTTGTGATCTACAATATATTAGAGTTAGACTAGATAGATGAGTTATTGCTTTATGATTCTGGACCCTGGTCTGCTTCTGTTTCTTCTGTTGCTTATTTAGGCTCTACAATTAATTCTTCTCATAACTTAGATTGACTTAAACCTCTCTCCTCCTCTGGACTTTAATCCCAGAAATTGTCACTAGTCATGACCTATTTTTTGCCTGCCTGGATCCATTCTGACTGCTATCTTTTAAGCTGTAGGTACCAACAATGTATGCTTTCAAAGACCAGGCACGCGATATAAGCCAAGCTGAAAGTCACTGGGAATTATGGGATCTGAGAACACGTACCATGTAGAGACAAAATAAAATAATCTGCTCAAAAAAAAAGTCGAAGATTGCTTTATTTTTGTCACCTGGACTTTTGTAATCCCTTCAAAACATTTCTTTATATAACTATTATTTTATCTCCAGTGAGAGAAATGCTACAAGTATTAATTACGTTTTGATATTACAGTGTGTTCTCTTATTTATTCAGCACTTTGGGTTTAAGTCATCACCAGCATTGACTTCTCCGGCTTTTTATGCTATTTATATAGTCAGTGTCCATAAACGCTTCCTTAAGAACCAGAGACTTCAGATAACAGGACTTTCCTTTATCATGAGGAAATAATACTTTCAGTTGATACAGAATAAATGGCAAGCATGGATACTGCAAAAGAAATAGTTAAGAAACCCCCAAATTGAAAAATCTACACCAGAAGAGTGGACCCAAGAAAATGCACTCGCTGTGGCCACCAACTAACCTTGGTTCATGATGACATCACAGAGTGAGTGCTGCTCCCAGAGGGCTGCATCTCCAGGCTCGGAGTCCCAGGGGAGTCAGCCCTTGTCATGGTTAAAATGTGAGCAAAGATGAGGTTTGGCTGGCTATCTGCTCCAAGGATCTTCTCAGAACTGACAAACAATTGTTTGTCTAGTCTTCAGCCAATTATGATAAATGTCAGTCTAAAAATCTCCCTGGGAAGAAACCACCACACATTGAGCATTGAAGCTCTTGATTTTAAATGATTAGTAAATTGTCAGTTGTAGTGAGAGCCAGAGAAAGGTGGAGGATTTTTTTTTTTTTTTTTTGCTTTGTCCTGTCATGTTTTTGGTGTGTATTTTTCTCTTATTGCCCCTTTGTATTTCCTGATATATAAAATTCGAGGTCTTACTCACTCATCAATTGAGAACTAGCAAATGATTATTTTATGTTATTATCTGATTCAAGGTTTCCTTATACTCTCTGATCTCAATGTTGAGTCTCCTTTTTGGTTAGTTAAACTTTTTTTCTGGTGAGCTAGTTTATGGTTACCATTCACTTATTCAAAATAGATTTTCTATTCCTGCTCCCAACCCACAGAAGGGCCACGGAACAAACCCAGATACCAGCTACTCACAGCTCCATAACTGATGGGTCTTAGTGCATGACAATACAGTAGTACCCAGATGGCCCTGGCCACTGTCCTGAAACCTCTTTGCAGTTACCGTGTTCTTGGCTTTCTCCTACCACTATTGCCCTGCATGGTCCTGATGCTTAAGCCACTAGATCCTCTTCCCTAGGTCTTTAAATACCAGGTAGATGTTCCAAAGAAGTCCTTTAATGTCGTTTCTCCAAATCTGAAAACTTACAGCTAGTAACCCCATTTTACATGGAAGATGAAACCAGCTAGCATAATTTCTCCATCTTTTCTCTTCATTACCCCAGCCAACATACAGCTATCTCTGCAGATTTTCTCTGATCCCACCCAGAGGTTTAGGAGAGGAGGTATAGCCTTTCCACTTTTGTAACCCGAATCCCTCTGGTAATCTGAATTGTACCTCACTTCACCTACTCAAGGGTTAGTCTTCAACTCTTAACCTCTTCTTCTCCAGTAACTAACTTCCCCATTTGACTTCAATCATGCACAGTTCTTCTGTACACAAGAAGCACACATATTTCTTTTCTTGGTCCTCCAGTCCATTGAATTTTTTTCCAAACTACTCTCTGTAAGGACACCAGAATCACCTTCTAGTCAAATCCAATAATTTCTAGCTGTTTCTTCCCACCTTCCTTCTGTATGGCCTATTGGAAATGACAGACTTTGTTGATATCCTAGTAGGTAGAGCAGATGGAGCAGTCCTTCTTAACTGGAGCAAGGGACATGGCACTGTGTTCCACTCAGCACGATGCTGGCTGCACTGAAGAACCAGGGTCCCATGTTGCTGCCGCAAACTGAGAACTGCAGAATATGAAGAAGCTTATGGATCAAAATGACAAAGCACGTATTTTTTTTAACCACAGTTTTGGTGCAATGGCTTATTTTTTTTTAATCACTCATCTGCACTATTATTGAAATAATGAGCAAATTGACATATACATTAGTCATTAGTAGCACTAAATAATCATAAAAAATATCAACAGACCAGAACCCTGAGTATTTTTACTTCAGTTCAAAGCAATAATGTGAATTCGCTCATATGAAAGGGGAGACCTACCTTTGGAGAGATCTTGAGAGAGCTGAGCACCCAGGGGTCAGAATTTTGCTCCAGGTAACTTCTAGCACTGTGGCAAAATGGAACCTCTCTGCCTAAAAGAGGGACCAGTCCCCTCTCACTCTTTTCATTGCTACTACCCTGATTGGTATGGCTCCTTTATCCCTGGTCTGAATTTGCAAATACTTCCTAACTAGTGTCCTCACTTCAGTGTTTATTTTTCTAAATTCAACTCTTCACAGAGCAGCCAGTGATTCTATTAAAACATAAAGTCATGTCATTAATTTGCTTAAAATCTCATGCAGGAAATGCCTAGGCTGTAATAGTGGACCCCAAGACCCTGTACAACCTCACCCAGAACAAGCTAATGGGCTGTGTGGGTTTTCACTCCGTCAGATCTTGCCTTAGACAATGAGAAGGGAAACAGCTGTACTGGCCGAGTGTTGGCAGGGATGAAGAGAAGGAGGAGACTGGAGAATTGGTGACAGCATGATTAAAATAGTTACTTCTAGACACATAAACTGAATCAGGAGAAAGCACAGGAGATAATAGGCTGAAGTGACGTTACGAGTTGCCCAAAATGAATACATGGGTTGGAGTGAAACACCACAGCCTTGATTAAATGCGGAGTTAGTGGTGAAGTGGCAGCAATGCGGATCAAGATGGAGTCATGGGAGGAGGGTGTTTGAGTTAAGGAAACTGAGCTTTGCCCAAGGGCGTGGGCGAGTAGTGGTCTGGAAGGATCATTGTGCAACAAGGAACGAATTAAGCCAACTCCAGCACGATTGACACATGAAGTTGGAGAGAAAATGTGACTTGAGATGGATGAAAAGGAAGCAGAGTCTTCAAGGATCACCCCTTGTTTCCTTTAAATGAAGGAGCTGGAGGGGCTGCTCAAGAGACTGAAGAAACAGAGAATATTATTGTGGGGTATTGCCTGTAGCAAATGAAATAAAAGGATTTGGGAGAGAAGGAAGAGATACATCAAGCGGAAAAGCAAGTTGCAGAAAAGTGTGTGTGTTACAATTCTATTTTAATTAAATATGTATGTCAAACCCCATATCTACATGTGGAAGGATGTCAACACCAAAGCCATAACAACAGATTTCAGAAAGTATCCACTGTCAGCATTGTTGTGGGACTATGTGGGCTGGTGCGGGGTTGATAAAAGAATTTACCAGAGACAAAGGAGGAAGATAGCAAAGGAGCTTGCTAGATACACTGCTGTAGGCACCTGGGAGGTGTCCATGCGTCCCAAGGTTGCTGAGGTCTTTTATAAGGGAGGACAGACATCAACGCCTTGTGCGTATGTGGCCTTGGGCACAATCGAGTGCAGGGTGCGTGCTCAGCTCGTGCACAATTCTCTGATTGGTTGATGTTAAGGTAACAGGGAGAGGAAGTGTCATGAAAGTGCAGGGCTGGGGATTCTGGTAGGAAGTTGTGACCAGTCCTGGTGGTCAGGCTTCCGGGCATCTTACACATGACCATTATCTCAGCTAAGGCAGGTGTGTGATAGGAAAGAATGTTCTCTGTTATCTTCGAAGGGCAGCAGCCGGGTGCCTGAGGGGCCCTGGAGCAGGCATCCGCCTCATGTCTGTAGACCCCACAAACAATATGTGTTTCTGTGTTGGTTTTATTTTTAGCAGCTATCGTATATTACCCCTGTGGTCAGAGTAAACAAAATATAGTTTTAAAAATTACTTGAAGCAAATCAGAGTGAATATAATTGTGCCTCAGCAAAGATGGAGACTGTCATGGAGTTGTCACATAATTTTAAGAAGCAGTGATAAGAGTGTATTCTTCTAGGGGAATGTTCATCTTTTGACTTAGAGGTTTATGGGTAAAGTTATTCTGTTGGATGCAGTAGAGGCAAGTGCAATAATCTTTTAAGAAATTTTATGTTCTTTGTTAGGACATCACTCAACTTTCTGGAGTGTCAATTTATCAATTAAATTATAGGGTCTTTTGGTTTTGTTTTGTGTTTTTTAATCTGTCTTTTTTGTGGGTTTTTTTTTTCTCTTGAAGAGTTCTGAACTCAAATCTTGGTTCCGCCGGTCACTAGCTTTGTGACCATAGGTATGTCACTCAATTTTTCTAAACTACAATCTATTTATGTGTAAGATGGAGATAGTAATACCCGCCTATAGGTCTGTTGTAAGAATTAAATAAAACAAGAATGTTTAAGTGCACAGTACAGTGCCTGGCACTGTAAGCCCTCAATAAACTGAGCCTGTTAGTGGCTATTCCTGTATGAATTAACTCTGAAAACATCGTAATATGTCAATTCTTTGTTAATTGCAATGCATTTTCAAAAATTTGACCAAAAATATAAGCATAATAAAATTGTAATATGCAAAAATCTATGCCATTTGTCAATAAAATCATTGGTCTTCCTTACTGATTACTATTACTTGGAATTAAAGAGATCTGGAGTTTACAAAAACATTGTAAAATTTGACAAATATTACTGCAAATATTCTTGTTGGTATTACTAAATTAAAATTGATCCTTTTTATAACTTCTCTTTATCAGATACGAGGTATCATACTATCCTTTCTAAAGAATTTAATGTAAAACCAGAAACGTCTTTGAATGTCTCATTTCTACTCAAGTGATTTTCTTCAAAATCAGAAGACAAAATTTATTTTTTGTCGTTCAAGAGAAATTGTGAATATTTAAAAAGTTTTAAGGATATCACAGTGAAATGTTATGCCCTCGAGTCTTCAAATATTTCAAAGGCAAAAAAAAAAAAAAAGATGCTTTTCAGATAAAAAAAAAAAATTTCAAAGAAAATAAATTCTGAAGAAATAAACTTCATTTTATTGCCTTTCAGTTCTCCCGTGCTCTGTTTTCTTCATCCTTGAATTCTAATTTAAGGAAATTTGAGACTAGGATATATTAGACTAGAATTTGACAGTGGTGCCTTCTGGGAAAGTGTGATGTTTTAGGCTGATAGACATTATATAAATTTAAAACAAAGGATAGTGTTGCAAAAAAAAAAAATGTTATTGGAAACTACAGAAACTACCTGGAGCCAGAGAATCCTAAAAAACAAATAAAATTCCTGAGATTAGGAAAAGTGGGTCAGTAAGAATGGATTTCATAGCATACCCAGAAAGTGGTTCTGACAACCATCATATCCCGTGGTTACCCATGATTGCAGAGTAAAATACCTCAACTTAAATGCCTGAAGCAACAGCCATTTTGCATGTTCATAACTCTGAGGGGCAGAAATTAATACCAGCCACAGCAGAAATGACTCATCCTTGCCTCACATGATGTATGCGGGGGCTGGAATATCCAGTCGTGCTCTCTTATTCACATAACTGGACCACCAGCCAGGGCAGCTTGAAAAGCTGGGGCCTCTCCAAGCATCAGTCTCTCTGGGAGGATAGAAAGGGCCACCAAAGAGGAGGAGATGATTGCTGTTGTACCAGTTTGGTACCTATATTCCATTTCAGTTTAAGGGGTTAGAGAAATTAAGTCCATATTCTGTTGGAGAAGTAAAAAAGAATTTAGCGTCTTCTTAAGTCCAGTACAGCAGAGGTTAAATTCTGTCTGCTGAAGGATCTTAGTAAGTATTTTGAAAAAAGGAAGTAGATTTTATTTTATAGAAATTGGCATTAAAGCAATGAGCACTTCAAGGACAATTTCTTGTCTTCAGATTCTCATTACTGAGTCCTGTGGCTGGCACACTGCGAGCATTTAATAAGTGGAAGTTAAGAGAATGAATACATTTTGTAAATAAGTGTGTTTCAGTGCAGGCTAGGTTATGCTGTTGTAAGAAATAACCCCCAAATCTTACAGGCTGTTGTAGGTGAGTTAAAGCTCTGCTCTAAGTTGCCGTCATTCTGGAACCCAGACTGAAGGAACAGGCTCTCTTCGGAACATTGCTAGCTTTGTGGAAGAGGGAGAAGAGAAAGTGACAAGCTCAAATGGCTCTTGAAGCTTCACCTGGAAATGGCACCTGCTACTTCTGCTCGCATTCCACTGGCCAAGCCTGACTGCAAGAAGGCAAGGATGTTGTTGGGCTGCACCTTGCAGGCCTGCAAGCCCCGTACTTGCCCAGATTCAGGACCGAAGAAAGAGCCCAGAGTCAGTGACAGAGACCGTCCGTGGTTTAATGGATGGGAGATCTTACATGTCTGAAGCAAGGTCCTTGAGTGACACCCCGCCGTCCTGTGCTGCAGATGGCAGGCAGGAAGTGGTGGCAGTCTTCACTGGGGGGGTGGGGGTGGGGTAGAGGGAGGTTTACCAGTTATAGTGGGGACTGATGTCAGGTTGGCTCATTGGCTACCAGGGAAACCAGCAGAAGGGCACGTCCCTGACCGCCCCTTTGATAAGCTATCGTGGTGGCTAAAGTTAGACCATTAGCTGGGGTGGGGGCCGGGGCGAGTCTGTAGGAAGGTCAGGCACGTGAGTCGGGTGTAGGTGAAGCACGCACTGGAGCAGCGGATGTACAGAGAGCAAGACAACAGCCGCCTTGGGTGGCCTGACCATACAGCTGTGTAATCCTCCACAGGGGGAAGCAGTGACTACGCTGAATAATAGCAGAATCCATCATACCAAGATATTGATAACAGCACATTATTATTGGTTTATTTTTTTCCTGAACAAATGAGATTGCAGAAACATTATGTTTTATAGAAATTGTTAGCATATGGTTTTCATGTGATATTGTTTCAGAAGCTCTTTCAAAAGAATCACTGAGATGGGTTTCTTCCTTGAAAGAAGGTGCTGACAGTCACAGCAAAACAAGTCTATTAAACTAGGAACCTGGTAGATAGTAACAAATTGCTAGATCGCTACTAAAGGTTATCTTTTTGTTGACGTTAGTAGAAAATAGAAAATATATGTTAACCTAATTCACTAATATGGTTTGCATTGACAACCACTTCCTGTAACTGAGTTGCCTTGAAGGGACAGGTCTGCAACCAGGGTGGGCCAGTTAGCGTAAACAAGTTGGTTTCATTTTTAAGTTGCCTTTGTGCAATTCTGGTTTCTATGATTTCCACCTCAGTTGTGAATGAAGCACTGAAGTCCGGAGGAAATATTCTACATGTCAGTAGCTTCAGAAGGGGTGCGGACTTCTAAAGGGGGTCACATGCAGTTGATCTGAACTTCATGAGGCATACTGTGCTCTGTTTTTAAATACATGTAGTGGCCATTATTTTGGTATTTATCTACATATGATATTTCTCTCCCACAGGTTTGAAATAAAAAAATGCTGACTGGCTTCAGAAAATATCTTCAAAGGATTAGATGAAAATGCTGCATGTACCCTGGAAATATGGGAGATCATTAGTAAATTTCATTCCTTGCAAGAGCAATTTACATCCTTTTTCATTGTTGCCTTTGGACCAAAAGTCACAATGCATGGAAAGGAAACGGCCTTGCTTAATTGCGGATGTCTGTGCCTGTCCCATCACTTCCCTGCCTGTGTTGCTTTCAAAAAGGGGAAAAGCCTTTCTGCCAGCCAGAGAACTGATTACTGCTCTGAAGTTGGTTGGCAGCTTAGTTTACAGATTCACATTTTGTGGATGCATATATTTATGGTTTAGAATCCCAAGTACTCCCTTTCTAATAGAATGTGAGGGAGAGATGATACAGTGGCACAGCCCAGCCCGTCATCCCCATGGCAACAGTATCACAATGAAAAGTTACTGCTGTGAAAAGGCAAATGCTTTTCTCCTTGATGGAAGATACTGCCTTTGAAATCTGCAAACTGGGAAGGGGGGCTCAGAAGAGCTATCTCTCTTTCCATTTCTTTTTCACTCTCTCAGTAGCTTTCTTTTCTCTCGTCTTCTCACCTGTTTACCAACTTCTTTCTCCTCTCTTCTAAGTGGCCACAAATAGTCAAGGAAAATGGGCATCCTTTGTTTTCCCCCTAAGTATTCTCATCATCCCTAAGTTTAATAGCCAGGAATACAATTGTAATGATGCAATTTTCAAAGAGCAAGGATGCCATCTCAGAACCATGGAGACATCCTACGTGTTTGGGGTTTTTCCTTTCTCCACAGTGCTCTGCTCCTTTGAATATTATGTTCTCACTAAATACACAGAAATGTTTGCCTAACGATCATTCTGCACATCTGTCATTTGTCCAGGTGAATTATTCTGAGCCCTATTATAAATTAAAGGCGAGAAGTTCCCCTAAACTTGACCTAACTTTATTAAGTACTGGATAGCTATTTCTCTTCTGTGTGTTTGGTTATTTCCCTCCTTTCAATAAGTTTGGCATTCAAAGTGCCCCCTAATTTCAGATGGTGTTTTATATCTGTTACCTGTATATCTGTATACCTCCTCCATACTGGAGAAGCAGAGAGGAACTTTTTGCTATATAAATCGTGCTTTATAAATGCAATTATATATATGACTCTCTGTCTATATGGGCACTTATGTCAGTATTTGCTGGTGATAACTAACAAAAACCTGCTCTTTTCTCTTTTCTCCCCAAGCAGTTACTTCCAATTGATTAGAACTGACCTATAACAACAACAGCAAAAAAAACCTATGTACTATTCATAAATAAAGCAATCTATTAACTGAAAAAGGCAATAGATAAAATAAAATCCTTGCCAAAAACTGAACCCAGTTAACACAAGTTCAACTGCATGTAGAAAGTCAAGCTTTTGTTACCAGACGCAAATGCAGGAGAACCATGGACTCAGCAATGAATGGGAGCAGATCCCACTTGGAGCAGACGGTAAGGCCGTCAAGGGACGGGCACAGGACTTGCTTATCCTCAGACCCCAGGCTCCCCCTCCACTAACGGAATCGTTGGCCTGAATCAATGCTTGTTGCATTGGATCAAAGTTCCAGGGCAGCAGACAAAGAGAACACAGCACGTGGACTAAGCAGTCGTTTAGGAAAGCAGGTGAACGCCGAGATGGACACACATCAAGTGGCCATTCTGCTTAAAGCCATTTCCCTGGCTGCAACATTTGTGCTCTTTCTTCTTTTTCTCCAACTCCTTCTTTGCTGCAACCGATTCAGGTCAACCTTAGAGTTTTCGCCTATAACCACGGGGAAATGGACAAGGGAAAGTCATAATCTAAGCGAGGCCAGTCAGAACTCTTCAGTGGGGCTTTTCCAACCAGAGTATATCAAGAGAAGCCCTCTTTCCCCTTTGATCACTGAGCTGTGAGGACAGGAAGTCTGAATCTTCCAGTGGACACAGCCCTTACTAAGGAGAGGAAAATAGCATGAGATGATGAGCTTCTAGAAATAGCTGAGGGGCAAAGAGAGCCACGAGGGCATTTGAAAATCTGGTTCTCATTTTTCTGAGCCCAGAATATCCCTGCCTTTTGCATGATTTGACTCTGCTGGCTGAAACCTCTTTTTTCCGTTAGTTTGGGTTGGGTTTCTATTTCTTGCGTCTAGAGGAATCCTGAGGTGTTTTCCAGCTTTTATCTCATCTTTTCCTTTCCAAGGAAAGGAGGGATTTTTGTCCTTAGTTAGTCTTGATCAGAAGTGTCACGGTGCCATTATATGGTGGGTACTTCTGAGACAGGAGGGAAGGGGACCAGACACAACCATTAAAGGAATGACACAGCCATTGAGGATGTGACAAAAACTGGTTAGAACCAACTAGGCCCAAGATGGCAGAAAATTTGTCTTGAGACTCATTATACACTCCCTGTATACATTAGCTGCTAAATGACACACAGGTATTATGACAGTTCTGAAGCTGACCGTAATAGACCAAGAAGTGGGCAGTGGCCCAGTTCCTAGAAATCCCTGTCCCTTCCCCAAAAGAGTTGGTTGTTGGTTCTAACCAGTTTGTCCTGTCCTGAACTGCTGTGTCATCCCTTCAGTGGTTGTGCCCTGCCCCCTTTCCTCCTGTCTCCAAAACCTGTTGCATCTTTAATTTACTCCTCCAAGCCTAAACACTGTTTAGATTCTTCTCTAACTGAGCACCTAAAACTTGTTTCTTTGTCCTGTTAATTTCTCACAAAGTTATTGTTTCTTTGTCTAAAAAGTGTAAAAGCTGCCTGCCATAGCCACTACTTAGGTCTCATCTCTATGAGACTTCCCAGGCACTAATTAAAATATACTTCTTTTTCTCTTGTTAATCTGTCTTGCATCAATTTTATTATTAATCCAGCCATAAGAATTCAAGGTTGTAGAGGAGGAAGTTTTTCCTCCCCAACAAAAATTTTTCTTTATAAAAGAGCTAGTAAGCAGAGAAACGGTGGTTAAAGTCCAGCTCTGTCTAACCTCAAAGCATTAAACTGTGTCCTAAAAATAAAACAACAACAACAACAACAAAAACCAGTAGTTCAGTAGACCCTCCAAACCAGTGTTAAAAAAGCGAAGCACAGTGGGGAAGGGTATAGCTCAGTGGTAGAGCACATGCTTAGCATGCACGAGGTCCTGGGTTCAATCCCCAGTGCCTCCATCAAAAATAAACAAACAAACAAACAAACAAACCCAATTACCTCTCCCCCCAAAATTTAAAAAAGCAAAACACAAATGAAGAATTCAGGGACAGATAAGAGTAAAGTTTTGAAGTGGAGAATAGTTGAGACAGCCTAGAATAATTCCAGCACAGTGTTTGTATCAGTTTTTTTGTTTTTTTTTCCAAATGTTTCTGCAACTGGGACAGGGACGGGGGCTTAGGGATGCAGTCTGGGGGTTAACAGAATGGAGCCCACTGGTGAGAAGCTGCAGTCCCTTCTGGAGGGGAGAAGGAGCACCAGCTGGGACAGGCAGGTGTGTGGACATCTCCTCCTGTGAGTTCTGGACCTTCTCCATCCTCCTATGGGCATCGTCACCATCAATCTTTGCTTTAAAAACCAAATTGTTTGTTAACTATGAAAGGCATATATCCATCCTCAAATCCCGCCAAATCCTCCTTAACAAAAACCATAAAGAAAAAAAAAGTGTAGAGAGTTTCTTTCACCATAATTTTTTTTTATGAATAAAACTCCATGAGATGATAAAAGAAATTATGAAACTAGAAATCATTCTTTAATTCTTAGAGGAAAGACATTTCACACAGTAACAATAAAATGATAAATACTATTTATTCAGTACTCACCACATGAGAGACAATGTGCTAGGTGCTTCCCACCACGCCATCATGCATTTATTTCTTTGTGGAAGCCAGTGAAGTAGCAACTAGCCCTATTTTACAAGCAAAGAAACTAAAGTTTAGTGTTGGGGCAAAATATTCTGATCCCAATAGCCACTGTCCTGTTAGCAGTTACATTATATTCCTGTTAGCAAAACGTATATTTCCTTTAGTCTTGGAAGTGATTCTTCATATATTTAGCAATGGCACTCATTCAGGAGGCTCACAGTGTTACTGAAATAGGCTCATTTGCCCAGCACACAGCAATCCAAAACACTGAGGTGCCAAGGTTTGCCACAGAGAAAGGGATTACTCACAGGGCAGCCAAGCAAGGAGACAGGAGAGCAGATCTCAGATCTGCCTCCCCAAAGGTGAGGGGCTTGAGATATTTATGGGATAAAGAAGCAGGGTGGTCTTAGATGTGGGGAAAGGTGATTGGAGGTAGGGAAATGCAAGATAATCAGTGTTTTGTGCAGGAGCATCTGAAGAAGTTTACAGGCTTCTTCATGGGATGCATGTTCAAAAATAGAGGTGCTTAGAATAATCTGAAGGTGGGGTTTCTGGCCCTGTGAAGTCATTGGACATCTATGCAGGCCCAGTTTTAGAATCTGTGGTCCCAGTAGGTCTTAGCCAGCTTGAACTGGGAGGGAGCCAATGCCAAGTTCCTAGACAACAACTCAAGCCTCCTGTTACTATAGTGACCTACACGTCAGAGGCATTGTCTATAAGGGTGGTTCCATCATCTTCTGATGTATTTCCTAACTACATGAAGCTTGGAGGGTATGCAAAGAAAGAGAGAAAGAGAAAGAAAGAAAAGAGAGAAAGAAAGAAAAAGAAAGAAAGAGAGAGAGAGAAAGAAAGAAAGAAAGAAAGAAAGAAAGAAAGAAAGAAAGAAAGAAAGAAAGAAAGAAAGAGAGAGAGAAAGAGAGAGAGAAAGAGAGAGAGAAAGAGAAAGAGAGAGAGAAAGAGAGAAAGAAAGAAACCAAGAAAGAAACCAAGAAAGAAACCAAAAAAGAAACCAAAGTGAATTTAATCAGTAAAGGCAAGTTACAAGCAGAGGGGTTTTTAACAAGCTGTTCCTTTATCTGATGTTCTGTAAGACAAGCTCAAGGATTCTGTTAGTCACCAGCTTCTGTTAGCCATAGAGGGCACAGTTTTAATAGGGTAGAAGTATAAGTTACTGGCCATTAAAACACAGCCTGGATACTTGCTTGTTCCCTACTGTATGTCTGTAGCAGTGCTTTGCAACCTTCATGTACATGGAAGTCACCTAGTTTTTTTTTGTTTTGTTTTGTTTTGTTTTTCTTAAAGGCGGGTTCTGATTCAGCAGATCTGGGACGAAGCCTGAGAGTCTGCTTTCCTAACAAACTTCCCAGTGGCTGGTTTCTGAGCCACGCTTTGAGTAGCAAGGGTCTAACGCTTTGCTTCTGAGATTCAGACTTGCAGTGTTGAATGAATTCTGAATGTCGCTGAGAGCATCCCCGCCATAGGTTGTTGGGTGGGTCCCTAGGTGTTGCACCACAAAACTCATGAAGATGTGGGTGTTGGGGCTGAGAGGACAGTACTTTCTGAGGGTACACACAGCTCAGGAAGGAGGAGATTTGACTCTGCCTCCTCTCCAGTGGCAGCTACAAGCTTAAACTACTGAGCTACTACAAGCTCACATTAGAATGTTTACATTAGTAACAGTACCTGGCCCTAGGTTAAGTTATTTTCTACTGGATTTATCATTAAGTGCTATCTTAAGATTAAGAGTTTATAGCTGCATGGTTGATGTTGGTGAACAAGAGTTCTGATTATTATTTCCATCTTTTCCTGGTGGCCAAATGGAGACCAGGTGCTTTACATTCACGTGAGTGAGTAGCAGCATAGTTCTGTTTGGTGACTCCTCAGAGAAGAGTGACCACAGGCTTGCCTCACACAACAGATGGTTTTGTAAATTATCTTTACCCTGAATGTGTGTGAGGTAAGTATAATTTTCCCGATGACTTACACCATGATTTCTGATTGAGCTGATTTTTTTTTATTGCTGTGTGATGAGTAGACAATGAGCTTTAGCTTACTGCTTTCTTTTTGTGTAATTAATTCTGTAACCTTGAGCAGATGGTCACTGTCCTTGAGAAAGAACATACTCAAGAGGATTGGCAAAAGAGCATTGCGCACACACAACCATACACAGCACACTGAGCTCTAGGAGAGTTTCTGTATCCACAAAATGACAAGAGTTCCTTCCACCCTTATGAATTTGTAATAAAATTCTAGAGCAAACTTTTTAAATGTTAAAGAGTGTCATTCACTTGGAGGTCTTATTGTAATGCAGATCCTGATCTGATAGGTCTGGGTTAAGGCCCAAGATGCTGCATTTAACAAGCTGCCAAGTGATGACAGTAATGGTGCATGAATCAAAGCTCCACTAAATAATTTTGATGCTCCCTCTGCCATCAAGAAATTAATGTTTTCTTTATATAAACAGGGAAATATACAATTAGGAAAGTTTTTGTTTAAAGAAACTCTGATAAATCATTTTAAAAATCTAACTATGAAGTGTTTATCCACCTTTAAAATATATCAACTTTACCACTACACACTTATTAATTAGAATGACTAAAGTTTTTTTTTTCCAAAAATTAAAACCTGAAATTGTACAAGATGGCCTGGAGAATCTTGTAGCGCCAGCAATTAATGAAGTACTCAAACAACAACAGTAAGAACGAAACACCTACAATTATGGAAGTAAATCAACGGGCAGAGGAGCCAACTGCAAAAGCTTCCTGCTGCCAAATCCGGAACAATTTGAGCAAAAAGTGAAGTTGTATTTCATTACCATCTAGAGCATGAAACAATCCCATTAAACTTACTAAAATCAAGTAAGGTAATTGTTGGGCTGATTTTGATACACAATTTGCCTTCGTGTAGAACTCTTATCTCTTTCTGTTAAGTAATTAGTTGTCTCCTAGAGAATGATGCCCTTTGAACATCACAGTTTGCTAATCTATTAGGCAGCCAATCACTCCACAAGCTGGCTAAGCCAAAGGTACTGAACGTCTTGGTTATGAGGGATAATTATGTGACAGTATCCAATTCAATGGCTCCTTGCTGGTAAATGTTAAGTTATCAACCTTGGGCAGGTGTCCTCGCAAAAGGGCAGGCTACGATATTATGGTGCATCCTTTGTAAGAAAGGTAAAGGGATCACGTAAAACTGATATACATGCTTATCCCTGATCTCCCTGTGAGCCTTGCTGCTTTTGTCTGGAAATGTTAACGCCTACAGAAGTGTTAACACTTACATAAACTTCAACCAAAGAAATGAAACTCTTTGAAGGACCCACCCTTCTTTATTATTGCGATATGCTGAGATCTACTTTATGAAATAGCTCAAGAAAGCAGAAGTAGCGAATCAGATATTTTGCCACTCCTGAGACTTCCTCCCTTCCTTTCTTTCACAACCCGTGATTCTCAAGCCAATTGACAGGATTTGATTGGTCTCAACTTTAAAAGAAACTCAAGGTAGGTCAGGTGAACAGCCTCACTGGTCCAATTTCCTTCCATTGCATGCAGGACATATCCTTCCTATTTGGAAAGTGTGTTGCTGATGTCTTGTCACTAATGATCCTGGCCTGCTGTGAGTAACTGGGGACAACAGTGGTTTTCAAGCAAGGTTGTAACTGTTAAACTGGAGATCCTTGTTGTGCACAGCACTTACCTAATACTCACATTGCCCCCTGGAGAATGAAGCTAAAGCCTACCTGTGCCATCTGGTGTATACAATTTTTAAAAGAAAAAAATAAATAAAACCTCTAGTATGAAGCTGTAATCCAACTATAGTAAAACCCAAGGAAGGAAGAAATGAGTGATAATTTAATCAGAACAAATATATAATAATTGCCTTTGTATCCAAAACTCTGCTAGTGAAAAGGATGTGAGGCTCTAGAAAAATATGGTCTCTGACCTCAGTAAACTCACAGTCTGGTGGGAAAAACCGATGCCATAAAGGCAAATCGATCCCTAACACAGTGAGAGAAGGGGCTCAATTGTGTTTGGGTGGAAAGGACTGAGCTAACAAGGAAGGACTGATTCTTTATAGGGCAGAGGAAGCATTACCAAGGGCTTATCAATAAATTGGGCCCAAATTTTGGGGAACAAAACTTTCCCCAAATAAA
This sequence comes from Camelus bactrianus, assembly GCF_048773025.1. Taxonomy (NCBI): domain Eukaryota; kingdom Metazoa; phylum Chordata; class Mammalia; order Artiodactyla; family Camelidae; genus Camelus; species Camelus bactrianus. Next base: position 111,675,707 of record NC_133539.1, on the reverse strand, counting down.
GGGCCAGGGAAAGACTGTTGAGGTAGTGTGCTCTGCTCTTCCCTAAAATTCTGCTTGGGCACCTTGTATTTCCCTCCTTCTACTTATATCATCTTTCTCAGACCAATGTGAACTTTAGACAACAGGTAGCCAGATTTGAAAAATGAGACTAGAGGCCACAGACAAACAATTTCACTCTCAAGGTGGTCGATACCCTCAAAATAGAAAAAAGTACTGTAGAATATGCTGCAAACCTGCTATTTGTCGGGACTTGGCCCATCCTGGTGAGGTTAACTGCATCATGATGGGGTGCACCAGGAAGGGGCTCGGGTCTAGACCCATCCTCTGGCATATGGCAGGTACTAGGGAGAAGAGTCAGCCTAGAACATAGAAGGCAGCTGCATCCAGTGGCAGAATGGACCAGCAGAAGAAACAGGAGCACACAGCAGGTGATGGTTCAAGCAGTGTTAGGGAGTCCAGCATGCAGTATTTGAATGTCCCGAAAGGGAAGTCAGAATCCCAGATACTCACTCAGTATCAGGGTCTGAACAGTTGATCAAATCGAAGGATGAATCTGATCCTTGGTGAACAGAGTATAGAAAGAATCAAAAGTACAGAATAGTAATGATTGCAATTCTCAGTACGAAGTGGGGAAACTCTGGAGGAACCATAAGAACAGAAGAATGTCCAGGGTAAATGTTGAATATCACAAAGTAGACAATTCGGACCTAGATCAATTTCCAGGTAGAAAAGGCATGAGCTAATTTACAGAGATAATCTGAGCACTTGATGGGAATCAGTGGCAGAAGCTGGATATGTCCCAGCTGATAGAGACTCAAAGACGTCTGGCAACCTCACCTTGTGTAACCGTTTGCAATCAACTCTGTTTCTGAGAGAGAGCCAGATGTGCTGTAGGGACAACAGAGGCTGGTTGATAATGGTGCAAGGACAGGCAATTTGTCTCTAAATATGACATTTATTTATTTAGAAATTATTTATTTGTATATATATGTGTATTCATTCAGAAAAAGATATTATTTTAATCCACTTAAGCTGACTTTTCTTTAGTTCCTTGTTTGTGTTATGTGCTAAATCATGTGATTACATTAACTCCCCTGGCCTAACATTCTTCTGAGTGAGCGTGCCTTGCTCCAGACTGTACTTCAGGAATGACCTGGACTGACATGGGGCTGAAGTCCTCTTGGATCTTTCAATGCAGCCTGCTGAATGAGGCTAAGTAAATGACCCCAATCAACCCCACATGGAGCAGAAGAGTCACCCAGCTGAACCCAGCCTGAAATCCTGGCCCACAGAGCCATGAAAAAGAATAAAATGCTATTTGCTCTGCAGTCCTCACCTCACCCATTACTCTTAGAATAGAGATTTGATTAGAGGGAAGAGAAACCATGTGTAACGCTGGGGAAAAGCATTCTAGGAAGGGTGGGTGCACATCTGTGCAGGTAGAGGAGGTTTGAAGGTTCACAGACCCAGAAGCAGGCCAGTGAGACTGGAGCACAATGCCTAAGAGGAAGGTGTAGACAAAGGGGAGGAGGAGGGGGCCCCCAGAGACCTTGCAGACGATTATGAGCGGTTTGGGGCTTACTCTATGAATAGGAAGTCATAGGGGTGTGTGTTAAAGATGATCTGATTTATTTTTGAAAGATCCTGTGGCTGCCATATGGAGAAGGAACAGTGGTGGGGCAGGAACAGATGCTGACAGAGCATTTAGGAGCGGACCAGGTAAGACAAGATGGTGAGTTGAATTAAGAAACTGGCTCCAGACTTGGAGAGAAGTGAACAAATTAGAGATTGATTTTCGAAGGTAAAGTGGAAAGAACTTAGTGACTGATTAGAAGAGGCAATGAAAGAACAGGGAATCAAGAATGACTCCTGGATGTGGGGCTTGTGTTGCCAGGTCGTGCAATTTAACAACGGAGCAGACTAGTCCTGGTAGGAGGGACATTGGGGTGAGGGATGTAGGGAGCTTTTCAAGAGCCCTGTTATTTGAAATAACTATTACAAAACCTGGACAGATCTGGGCTGGATTCGTGGGACTGGATAAGATCTCACAGGGGACTATGTTGATGGAGAAGAAGGCGATACTAGGCCAAGCCCTGGGACAGGTTGACCTAAAACGGCTGGCTTGACAAAGACCAGCATAGGTCAGTGGGGATGGATCGTTTTTGAGGGAGAGGAAAATGAGGAGGCTAAAGCTTTTAAGAAAGGAGGAGGAGTGAACTGTATCAGGCGCTGCTGAGAATCAGACAAGGTAAAGGCCCTTACTGGACAAAATGGAGGATGATGATGGTTTTGACAAGAACAGCTTCCTTAGTGCGATGGGGCTGAAGCCAGATTTCACCTGATTGAAGCAGCAAATCTGGACAAGTCAAGAGATTTTGGTATAACAGGAGAGAAAGAGGCGATGGGTGCAGAGAAAGGTGGAGTAAAGGGAGGGTGCTGTGGTTGTTCATTGTTTTATATGTTTATTTATTAATCAAAGTCATACACGTTTTTATTTTGAAAATTTTTATGGTATTAATAAATTTATATTAAAAAAAAAAACAGTAGTTTCCTGGCCCTACCCAAGAGGGTCACCACTTTTAAACCTTTTAACTCTTTCTTCTTGTCATTGCCTTTATATTTCTATATAATGAGTTATATTCCTATTTCTCAGTTTATTGAGATATTTTCTCTTGACTTACTTCTGTACGAGATTTTTCTTTTTCATTCATGACCTATACTATAGCAGAGGTTGACAAACTCTCACTGTGAAGGGCCAGATGTTTTAGGCTTATGGGAGCCGTTTGGTCTTGGGAGCAACTATTCGATGCAGCTGTGAGCATGAAAGCAACTTTAGGTAATACATAAATGAATGAGCCTGGCTGAGTTTCAGTAAAACTTTGTTTCCCAAAACAGGCTATGGGCCACACTCAGCTCACAGGCTGCAGTTTGCCAGGCCCTCTTCAGGGCATGACTGTGCACTTACGGGACCAGCTAGGAGAGACGAGTGATGGGTGACTCAGATCCTAAATACCGGGTTTGAAATAGAAAACCGCAACCCAGCACTGCGGCGGGAGAGTGGGAGCTCCCTGGTTTCCTCAGAGTCTGCACAGTGTCACTGTAGGCATGCCTGCCCCCCTGGGCGTGGCTCTCACTAACATGCTATATTTCCAGTAGGCAATGCAGCAAGCGAGCTCCACTGTGTATCCAGCTGTATCTGCCGACCCTGCCCTCCACTCACCCAGAGCTCAGAACTCAGAGACAATCAACATAGTCTATTAATGTCTATAAAACCAAAAAAGACACAGGAAGCCTCTAAGTTCCCTCAGGAAAGTTTGGTTAAATGGCAATTATACCCCAGGTTCCCCATGCTGCTGCCTGGGAGCTGTGGCGCCTTCCTGGAAATGGCTCTGGCTTTCTGGGCCTCTTGGCAGCCAGAGTCAGGGTGGTAGGGCGCCCATGCTGTCTCTGCCGCGCCACGGCAAAAGCAACAAGAAAGGCCACCAGGAGTACCGCGTTTGGAGAAAGCACGGATAACTTAAGTGTCTGTTTTTAAGGCTGTTTGCAGCTTATCCATTCTGTCAAGGCCAATACCCTGTATCAGCTGGTCATGTGGTTTCAGCAGCCTGAGTGGAGTCCTGTTGAGAGACAGCCACATGTTCTGCCCTTGCAGAGCACATGGAAGCCAGAGAGGGCAGACAACCGTGGTCAGATACTCATCTGAGAGGACCTGGAGATGCTCAGAGCACGGACGTAGTCCTCCTTGGGGCATTTCGCAAAAGTGAAAAAAAAAAAAAAGACAAAAGACACAAAACCTTCCATTTGTTAACCTCTCCACTCTTGTGAGGCACTGTTTTAAATACTGGCATACATGACCTCCCGACTCTATCTAAAGGTGAACATTACTGTTCACCCCCTGAGAACAGCAGATGAGGAAAGTTAGAATCAAAGAAATTAACTTGCCGCATGTCAAACAGCTCCTAGGATGCAAAGCTGGAATTTGACTCCAGGTTTTCTTGACCCCACCATCTATGTTCTTAAGTATACAGTACACCTTCTCAAAACACTGTCACTGTACACAGGTTTGCCAAACAGCACATGAAATTTGACCTTTCTGTGCCGTTGCTTGGCAGGCCTTCTCTCAAATGCCCTTCTTCTGGGTCTGTGTGCTGGCACCCCTTTCCTTTGCCACAGCCCACCTCCCTTCACTGTCAAATGTGCTCTGACAGCACTTCAATCAGTCACTCTTCCTTTTGTGCTTCTGCCAGCTCTATGTCACCTCAATGTGAAACCAAGAACTATGTGTCTGAAATATAGGATAAGTGGGAACAGACCAAGAAAGTCAAAGTGTTTCAGATCATGGGGAGCTTTGGATGCTAAACCATCTGCTAAATGGGATGGTTTTATTGTGTAGACAATGAAGAAACATGTTTTATGTTTTTAAATGAGTGAATATATATGCAGTGGTTAGAATCGTGCCTGATACATAGTAAGTTCACACTAAAGGCTGACTAACATCTTTATGATTTTGAGCAAGAAAATGTAAGTAATCATGACTATATATATGTCATAGGGTGGATGGACAGAACTGAGCAGGGAGATTGGCTGGAAGGCCTTTATCAATGGCTACAGCCAAACTCATGTTGTCTGCACTTTGGTATCAGGCAACAATGGAGGTAGCTGCTATGTCCCCCAGAACAGAAGACACCCACCACAACTCCAAACAAGCAGAGGAAAACAAAGATGAGGCCGGTGAGCGCGGTAAGGCAGTCCACCCCCAGGACTAGGCGCCCCTAGCTCTAACACCGGCTTGTGTGCGTGATGCACTGAGTTTGGTTCATTCTTCATGCACCTGACTTACGCTTGAGGATGGATTCCATTATAACTGGGCTGAATTTGGGATAATCCTTTCAGAGTCCCGGGGAGTGGGGTCAAAGGTGTAGCAGAAATCTTTATGATTCTATTCTTCCCTAACTGATGTGGAGACCAGTTCTGGCCATATAACTCCTTCATTCCAACCGCCACCACCCCAGTCTCTATCCCTCACCTCCCCACTCCAAGTCCAGTCTCGAACCAGGAAGCCCAAGTGGACTCCATCAAACAGGAGAAGAAGACCCATGATGCCTGTGTCTCGCCCTTCCCTAAGAACACTCTTCCCTTACAGAGGTGATGCTTGTCAGAAGCTTCTCAGTATCTCTTTCTCTTTACAGCAGGCTTTGAATCTCCCAATTCCTGCAGTTTGGAAGGGAATGACTTCGTCTCCTTCTCTGGGTATGGACCCTACCTGGATTTAGCCAAGCCTCTTATTCCGTCTCCTCCTGCAGCTAATGGTTCAGGGATGAGCCCATGGTCCAGGTGAGGACAAGCAGGGACAACTCTTTCTCTTTCCCAAAGCATCAGAGAAGCCTGTATCCCCCTGAGTGCTCGCATGACCATAGGAGGAAAGCATCATTGATGAAGAAGCTGAAATGAAAGAGGGAACCTGCGTTCCTGTTAGATTGTTCGACTGTTGGATGAGGCTGACTTGAAGCCATTTCTACCATTTCCATGATAGGAGAGAGCATTAAAGCAAAACAAATAAGATAATCATCGTCTATCAGTTTAGATACTGTTTTTTCCTAGTTGGGACCCAAATCATCCAAACTGATACACCCCGATCTTCCTTTGCCTCACCTGCTTGTCTGAATCACCTGGAGTACACTGTTGTCTACCAACTCACCCTCTTTTACAGCATGAATGCACAAAGTTGTGAACAAGAAGATATGTTTACAGGCAGCTTGGAAGTATAGAGTTTGAGTCAGTTACAAATGCCATAACAACAATATCCTACACAGTTGGGACAGTGACAATCCTGAGTCATCATCTGCTTTATAAATAACAGACAAGTTTCTATTCACAATGAGTAAAACCCAAATGTTTTCTTAACTACATTTCTTTTGAATTTTATTTTAAAGATTTTCCCCTACAATAACACAGTTCAATATAATTTTTTTTTTTTTTTTTTTTTTTTTTTTTTTGCCATCAGTTCAAACACGTAACCAATAAATAGTTTAGCAGCAAGGCTTTGCTGATCTGTCTACTCAGTCATATGACATATAACTTCTGGCCAAGGGCTCCGCCCAAACTTGGTATTCATCTGAACTTCAATTTTGAAGAGATGTGGTCATTACTAAAGATTGCTGTCTGCTTTTCCACCCTTTAAAAACAAACAAAAAATGAATAAAGAAACCAATTTTGAATTTATTTTGGAGGAAATAATTCGCAGAGGCACAGGGATCCTTGTAATAGGAGGATTCATCTGACACTACAATACCGACAGCAGGCTAATTTACTAGCATTTCTCATCATTTAATTAGATTCGAAACCTGAGAGATGCTCTTCCTGAAGGGTGTTTATTTCTGGACCAACTTCAAAATACAGAGAATATCCACGCATACCCTACCCTGATTCAAGAATATGTTCTAAACTATACACCCAGAGACACTCACCAGGACTGAACCCACCAAATAAAGGACGCATTGGGACAATCTGTTTCTAATTTGGGCTCTGGGAGTTTTACTAGATTTAACATTATCTAAGTAGGACCTCTTGGGGAAATAAAAATAAATCTCCACAACAACCAGCAAATGTTTGTACCAGGAAGTCTTCCAGAAGCATCATAGGCTAGTGGCTAAAGCATAGGTTTTTAAAATTTTTTGAGATCTTCAATAATTGGGTGAAGCCAGCAGATCTCTTCTTGAAACATGTTTTAAAACCCATCAAATAAAGCACATAAAGTTACCAAGGAAATTAATTATATTAAGATTCAGTCATCAAAAATATTGAAACAGTGTGATCGAGTATGTTTTCTTCTTTATTAATGATTTAAATAACAAAATCTAGCAATGGGTCTGAAAAGAAGTGATAAAACAATAGGCAAAAGATTTGAACAGCATTTCACCAAAGATGGCAAATAAGCACATGAAACTCTACTCCACATTATTAGTCCTTAGGGAAATGTGGATTAAAGCTACAAAGAGATACCACTACATACTCACTCACAGTAAAAACACTAACCACACCAAGTGTCGGCAATGATGGGGAGAGTCTGGGATGGTCATACGCTGCTAGCGAGAATGTAAAATGATATAATGACTTTGGGAAAAAAAATGTAGCAGCTTCTTAAGAAACATACCATTTGATCCAGCAATTTATCTTTTAATCAAGAGACATGGTATCATATGTTCATACAAAGCCTTGAATATGAATATTCAGAGCATCTTTATTTGCAATTGTCAGAAACTGACATGCCCATCGATAAGTGAACAAGTAACCACTTGTCCTAAATCAATGAGGTGGAAAATATTTGACCCTGAAGATAAATTATTGATACATGAAACAACATGAATTAGTCACAAAATTGTTATACTAAGTTTTAAAGAGCCAGACCAGAGTGCATACTATATGAGTCCCTTTACATACAATTGTCTAAAATGCAATGATAGAAAATGATAGATCAGTGGTTGCCTGAAAAGAAGAGGGGATGGAAAAGGATTTACAAAAGGGTATAAGGAAATTTTGAGGTTAATGCATTTGTTCACTATCTTGATAATAAATATATTTATACATCAAAATTGATCAAACTGTATAATCTAAACATATGCAGTTTATTGTGTGTCAATTAAAGCCATTAAAAATACGAAAAAATATTCCCCTGTTTTAAACATGGGAGAAATTTCTCTCTCCCCCAGGTATGGCAGTTCTCAAAATGCAGGTGGGAAGTGGCCACCTACTTCATCTGCTCACAAGGTCACAGTTAACCTGCTCCCCCCAGATTTCTTATAAAAGAAATGTTAGTAAAGATTCTTCAGCCCCTGAATCTGTACACGTGTTTATATTTGTGCGTTTCCAATTACATTGGGATTAATGCTTTAAAGTCTCATCTTCATGGTCATTAATCCCAGATCCAGATGGCAGTGTGTCCAGAGAGATTAAACTTCATCCTCATCTGTCTTTAGAAGGCTGGACAAATACTTCCACTCGGAGGTGCTCTGTGTCTCACTGGAAAGAAACACGCTTATCAAGGAAGACGTTCACCCTTATAAAGGAACCCTGCATTTTAAAAATAAAGCAAACACTTGCTTTGTAAATAAGATACTTATATAAGGAACTCTTAAAAGTCAATACTAAGATAATAAGCAATAAAACAATAGGCAAAAGATTTGAATGGACACCTCACCAAAGAAGATACATAGATGGCAAACAAGCACATGAAAATCTACTTGTGGTAAATGAGTGGATTACAAATTAGCTAATTAGTGGCAGATGTTTTACGTGGCCCATGTCACAGCCCACCATGGATCTCAGAGTGGCTGTGGAGTCCGTGTGCTGGCCACTGCTGCTATGCCCCTGTTTTTCTGTGTCTGGGCTATCTTCAGATGCTAGGAAGCCCTCTCAGCCAGTGACACAGGCCAGAATTGACAGGATTTAATGCCCTGTGGGCAACCCTCAATTAACGGTGCATAGGACTTGACAAGAAGAGCTACCTGCATTCAACAGTCTTTAAGATGGGAAATTCCAAGTCATAGTCTACGTGATGCCTCAGAGGTACCCTGGCAAGATTGAATCCCGGTGCACAGTGGTAAACAAATAAGTTACACTTCCTGATTGCCTTTGATAACTTTTCTTTCCCTCTTCCTCATTCTTGCTTCCATGAATCGCCTCCCAAATAAAGTTAAATACATCTTAGTCCTGGTCCCAAGTTCCAGTTCTCATCACTACCACACCAGAATCTGCATTTTCAAAGTGTGGAGAGGACCAACAACTAGCTTACGAGTTGGTCTGTAGAATAAGTTGAGCAAAGAGCTTTGGTAGTAGAGGGGAGCATGCTTGGTAAACCCTAAAGCCTGAGAAAAATCTCGAATTTTGTTTCCTTTTAACTTAATTCTTTGTAAATAAAATTTTGACGTTCCAGTCATAGTTAAATAAAAAATTACTTGAGCAAGAAGAATGAGGAATAAATATTTGCATTTAAAATCAGAATAAGAGAAACTCCAAACAAATGGGGCCCTTTGGGCTCATTATCATTTGACAATCAATGACACAGATACGCTTGAAAATATCATCTTAAAGGTCACATTGCTGTGCCCCAAATGGGCGTACTGACATTAGAATTCTCACTCCATGCCACTGCATCTGTTTCTGCCTCTATATTGACCGTTTATTTTGCCCAGAAGGTTCTTGCTGTCATCAGCTACAACTTTGAATGGAATTAGCAGACAGGAAGATTAAACACCTATTATAAAATATGCTCCAAAAGCTAAAGCAATTATGAGTATAATGAAAAGAGAAATAAGGCTATAAAAAAGAACCAAATGGAACTTCTAGAGCTGAATATTACAATATCTGAAATGAAAATTCCACTGTAAAGGCTTAACAGCAGACTAGTTGCTAGCAATAAACTTCAATAAATTTGAGAACCTAGCAGTAGAAATAATCCAAACTATAATTCAGAGAGAATAAAAAATACTTAAAAAAATTTATAGAGCCACAAGGGTCTTTGTGACAATATCAAATGGCTTAACATATATATATATATATAATTAAAGTCCCAGAAAGGAAGGTGAAAGACATAAACATCAAAAATATTTGAAGATGGAACAATGAAAAACTAACAGTTTCCAAACTTGTTGAATGGTAAACCATGTAGATCCATGACTTCAGTAAATCCCAACCAGAATAAACACAAAGACAATGATACCAAAACAAATCATAACCAAATTGCTGAAATAAGTGATAAAGAGGAAATCTTAAAAGCACACATGTGAAAGAAAAAATATATTATATACAAAGGAAAAAAGATAAAAATAAATGTTTACTTTTCATTATAAACAATGCAAGGGTGAAGACAATGAAGCACCCTCTTTTGTGTGTTTAAAGGGGAAAAAAAAAAACCTGTCCAACTAGAATTCTATGTTCAGGGAAAACAGCCTTCAAACATAAAGCCAAGATAAAGATTTTTGTTTTTAGACCAAAAGAAACTGAGTTAATTCATCATCATCTGTAGACCTTCCCTAAGTGAAATAATAAAGAAAGATTTTAGGCTGAAGGTGAAATAATATTAGATAGGAATTCAAATCAATAAAAAGAAATGATAAAAAAAAATAGCAAAGATGTGGTTAAATACAAAGATGCAGGAACATAGATGGACCTGGAGATCTTCATTCGAAGTGAAGTAAGCCAGAAAGAGAAAGAAAAATATCATATGATGTCACTCATATGTGGAATCTAAAAAAAGAAAAAAAAAAAAAAAAAGAGGACACCAATGAACTCATCTACAAAACAGAAACAGATTCACAGACTTAGTAAACAATCTTATGGTTACCGGGGAAAAGGGGGTGGGAAGGGATAAATTTGGGAGTTTGAGATTTGCAAATAATAACCACTATATATAAAAATAGATGAAAAACAGTTTTCTTCTGTATAGCACAAGGAGCTATATTCAATATCTTGTAATAACCTTTAATGTAAAAGAATATGAAAATTAATATGTGTATAAATATGTATGACTGGGGCATTGTGCTGTACACCAGAAATTGACACATTGCAACTGACTATACTTAAATTACAAAAACAGATAATGATCTAATTGTTTATATCTTTAAGATATTTTGTTTAAACCAAAAATAATAGCAAAGTACTGTGGGATTTTTAGTATGTGTATAAGTAAAATCTATTAAAACTATTAAACACAGCACTGGAAAGGTTAAAGGATTGAGTGTTTGTAGGATGGGTCTCATAAGTGAAATAATACACTGATATATGAATATACATGTACAATATATACAATAGCAGAAGAAATGCATTGTACATTTTAAACTCTTAATAACAATTAAATCATTTTTAAAAAATAACATGTAGCCAATAAGTTAACAGAGGGGATAAACTGAACATTAATTCAAAGGAAGACAACAAAAACTGGGACAAAATAAATGGGACAAATAAAAAAATAGTAAGATGGTGGGTATAAACCCAACTTCTAATTTTTTATCTACATATTTATATAGATATCAGTGTAGGTCAACTAAATAGTCCAGATAAAAGCAGAGGTTATCAGATTAGGTTAAAAGGCAAAACTCAACTATATAGTTTCTACATAAACTGCATTTTAAATATCACACAGGTAAAAACTTGAGAGTAGAAAGTATACACCATACAAACACAAATGATAAAAATGGCTACACTAGTATCAGGGAAAGTAGACTCCTCACTAAGGAATATTATTAAAGACTAGAGGTACATTTTATAATAAGATCTAGTTCAGTTGATAGTATTGTACAAGGTCCATTTTTTACTCTCGATAAATGCATGATGGTTGTAGGATGTAAGATGTTGACATTAGAGGAAGATAAGGGAAGGATAAAGAACAACACTTTATATAAATGTTGCAACTCTTCTGTAAATCTAAAATTATTATTTTTAAATTAAAGGCATCCTGATTGAAAAGGAAGATGAAAAACTGTCTTTATTCATGGATAACATGATTGATTCTGAAAAAAATCTTAAATAAACTACAAAAAAAAAAGGAAAAAAAGACTAGACAGATTAGATTTTTATGGCTTCACCATTAACTCTGTATTCAGAAAGAACAAATTCTTCTGGGAAAATTAATGTCAGAGCTTCCAAATTCTCAGATTGGACTGTGCCCTTGAGTTTTCAGAACATTGCACTTGGGTCCTCCTTCAAATAAAACAGGCACACAAGAGCCTATTTGTGTGGAGCAGACTCTGAGCAGAGAGTGTGTTAAGTATTGTGCACAATTATCTCCATCCTCTAGGGATTTGCTGTTTCTGAGAACATGTACAAAGTGTAAATTGAGTAGCCTTGTCAAAAAAAAAAAATACTCAAAACTGAGTACATGGGAGTGACTTATCTTTTCCCTGATGTCATTTGGTCAGTGCTGGGGAATCATTTTTGCAACAGATTCCCTGGCTTTTAACAAAATAATGTGTTTACGTGCATTTGGTTAGGGAGTTTGCCTTCATTTTAACATTTTTCATTTTTGTTCAGGTTTTTAGCTAGATGTGCAAGTAGCTTTACCAATCAGTTTGTATTTTCTATGAATATTGAGAGCAGTAGCTGATAAACCTGAGGCAAACACAAGGGTTTTTAGGAAATCTATACGCTATAGACAGAGCACCTATAGGGCTAGGACAGTGTATCTCAGGTACCTCGCTCATTTTCTGGTATGTGATGGACACCCCATGAATGGATGAATGAATGAGAAAAAGGAAGGAAGGAAGGAAGGAAGGAAGGAAGGAAGGAAGGAAGGAAGGAAGGAAGGAAGGAAGGAAGGAATAAAGGGATGTATTCATTCTTCAAAAAAGTATATTTCCACTTGGGAGATGTGTGTGTGTGTGTTTGTGTATATATGGAAAGTATAGGTGGTTTACCACATGTATGAGTTATCTATGCTGTGTAAAAATGTACCCTCAAACGTAAAAGCTTAAAACAACATTTATTATCTCACACAGGTCCTGTGGGGCAGGAATTCAAAAGTGGCACAGCTGAGCTGTCTGGCCTGGGGTCTCAAATCAAATATTATTGTCAATATATCAGCCAGAGCTGCTTAGAAATAGACCGACTGGGACTAGGAGATCCACTCCCAAAATAGCTCACTCACTTGGATGTGAGTGATTCTGGCTCTTGGCAGAAGGCTGCCTCACCGTGTGGCTCCTCCATTCAGCTACGAGAGTTCCTTATATCACATGACATCTGCTTCCCCCAAGAGCAAGTTGTCCCAGAGAGCAAACGGAAGCTACAGTGGTTTTTATGATCTAGTCTCTTAAGTGACACTCCATCATTTCTGCAATATCTTCTTTGATTCACAGGCCAACTCAATTCCCTGGAACAGACTGCATAACGGCATAAAATAGCAGGAACGGGGCATCCCTGGGGGCTGCTTTGGAGTCTGGCTACCACACCAGGCTCTGGATTCTTTAGGGCATTTCCCTAGCATTGACATATAAGCACTACTTGGACTTTGCAAAAAGCACCATGTTCATGATCACCATGGTTCTGCGCCCTCAGTTTACGTGTCTATATTAACTATAGGATCTTTTGGTAGGTGGCCAACAAAAAGAACCAATACATCTTTATTTGAAGGCTGATGGATCCGCCCAGCTGATACAGCCAGTATTCCACCCAGACCTCCTCCAGTCCCAGTCCCTTTTACCATTTATACGCACGCCTTTCCTGGCTTCAGCTTTTTCTTGTTGTCTACTTCTTTCATTTGTTTGTTTGCTTTGTCTTTGGCTGCCTATATCTGCAACTCTCTTTGAAATATTATCATTGTGCTGGTGGAGTCACTTCAGTTTCATGCGCAGACAGCTAAAAGTGTCTTGGATTTTATGTCCCCTTGGGCCAGTTTTTAGCCAATGACTGACTTATACGGAGGTATGATATCCCGGATCACTTGCTTTGGGTTAAGGATAAATTATGAGCAATTTAACACTACAGGTTCCATCTCAGAATAAGACTGAAGCTGTCCCCTGTAGAACTTAGCCTGATAACATCTCTGCTTTCCCCACTCCCTGGTTCCTCCTAGAATCCCTGCCCTAATAAATAACGTGCACATGAATCCTTGTCTTAGGGTCTGATTCTGTGAAACCTGACCTCAGGCAAACTAGGTGCTTACAGTCACAAGAAATAAAAAATCAACTCAAACAGGCGTAAACAATAGAAGTTGTTTATTGGTTCAGACAACCAGATATTCTTGCGATAGAGAAAGTTTCAATGATCAGTGATGACATGAAGGACATGGTTTCTTTATGTCCCTTTGCTTTCCCTTATGTTTCATTTTTAAGCTGCCATCCCTCGTGGTGGAAAAATGGCTGCAGCAGTTCCAACCTTTACATCTTCACATTATCATCCATGAGAGAAGAGGTGGTCTTTTATGACAATTACTTTGCACAAGCAAGAATGATTTTTTTTTCAGTTTTCTCCCAGAAAATACCTCCTTGTATCTTTTTGGACATTAGGTGCTATGTCCAACAACTAAGTGATCCCCGTGGCCCAGGGAATGAACTGGTCTGTTACCTGGACCACTCACTACGACAAGGGAAACTTGGGTTAACTGATTGAGTTGGTCTTACCAGTGTCCACATCTGACTGAGAGTGAGTCCGCTTATCCACAGGACAGACCTTGAACGTCAGTCAGTATCCTGTGAGAAAGTGGGAACTGAGGGGTAGACAAATGAATGCCGACCATACTTACCTTGGAGTCTTCGGATCTATTTAAGGACCTTGGCTTTGGAAAGAAAAAAAAAAAAAAGATTCAGGACCTCATCTCCACATGGACTCTCCTTTCAAAGTTCTACTACCTTGAAGTTACTCAAGACCAGTAGCTCTTGTTCTGTTTCTTCATTCCAAACTTTAAATTCCTCAGAGATCAAATCTGAATCAGATATCCAATCATCCTGGCCAAAAGGGTGGGATCACTCAATAAACTCACTGCTGCTAAAATTTCATTCCTCTTATGCTGAGGCCATTCCTAAAAAAGACAGCTGCTTGTCTGTTGGAGAGGTAACCCCAGTGCCCTTAGGGCTAGGAAATTAATTCGGCTCTGACTGTGTTCATCTTCATCCTCAGGGCTGTGTTAACACCATTAGAAGCCCTGAGCTCTGGTTACCATGCCTCCCCAATCACCAGCCCAATCATTCAGAATGAAAACAATTCTAACAATGAAAGGAGGGTTGATAAAATTGTATTATTTCCTGTGATCATAGTTTCAATGCTTTTCTCAAAATCTTTTTTTTTAAACCACTATTAATACCCTAAGCCCTCATTTACTGTTCTCCAGTGATTCAACATGGATCAGTTTCATAAATTTACTATAGAATTCAGGATCAAAGTCAATGAACACAGCGAATCAATAGGCTGATGCACGGAATGCAAGAGTGCAGTCTCACATGTTGTTATCTCTGAAGGCTACCCGAGAGACATCACCAATGTCCCACCCAAATCTTGTCAGAGCTCACTTTTTCCATGCACCCTGGGAGTGTCCACTGTCGATACCAGCGACTCTGTGGCTAAAGGCTTTATCTGGCCAAAGAAGTCTACACAGCCTAAACTGGATCCCCAGGAGTTAATCCCCTGGGAGCAATCCTCAGCCAATGAGGAAAGTGATGAAGAGTAAGTTCTTCTCCCGTGGGACAGCTCTGAGGCAGTTCAACAGTCTTCCAGAGTCTTCCAGAGTCTTCCAAAGGGACTGAATCTCAGTTGACCACGGTGGCTTCTTCCCTCCTCTGACTCCCTCCTCCTCCTCCCTTTTGGTGCTCCTGAGGATCATTTCCAAAGCAAGCTAACTGCAGTCAGAATATTTTCTCAGGATGCTGAGAATCCAACCAAAGACAGACAGTCCCCAAAGAGAGGCTATAATCAAGGGAGGGCTGTGGCCTGGCCATTTCAAACCCTTACAGGGTACCATTTCCTAGATGAATTAATAAACCAAGGCTGGGATTCAACCATATAGATATAGAAACTAGGCTTTCTCAGTTCACTGGCAAGATCAGTGTTTAGTGTTAAATATCTCTTAACTAAGTACATATGACTATAGATGAAATGCCAGAAACTCAACGCATAATGTTATGGAAAGACAGAGCTTATTCTAAGAAAGTGCAATTTTCCTTTCCATTGATAGTATCCCCATCGAGGTGCCTGGAGCTCAGTAAATAATCAGACATGTGCTAGGTTGGCACTGATATAGACCAAAAGGGAATGCATGTTTGTGGAGCTGTTTATCCAGGCCATGGTGAGGTCAGATGAACCTCTCCCACCCTGTAATAGAGACCTCCCTGGCCAATGGCCAGAATTTTTATGACCACCCCCAACCCCAACCCCAGTTTATGTTTAGGAACTTTCCCTACAATAATGGTGGACTGTCAGGTTGGGATCTTTGAGCCCAGTTTTGTACCCAAGTTACCTGTTTCGGTTGAACTTCTGAGGGTACATATTCCTGTGTACAACCATACCCCGTGGGACACAGCGTCCCCTCCATGGCATGGGCTCCGTTGATGTTTACCTCTACAGGACAACCTTCTTTCCAAGTATTGAGTGGACCTCTCATTATGGCTGATTTTTTTTAACTTTTTTTTTTTTATTCCTCATTTTCTTCAAAAAATAACTCAAGGTAGCTCACAATAATGTGTAAAATAACACAATAGACTAGAAATTAGAAAAAGTAAGGGAAATTATAGGTCATATCTAGGAAAGTGTCACAAAATGAAGCTAGGAATAATGTTAAAATCAATACAATAGGCCATTCTAATTTTAAGTTTTCTTAACACCATAAAGGGATTAAGTCTACAAATATAAACCCCCCTAGTGGGAATGTCAGTACTCACAGCTTCTGGATCCTGACATTTGTTCTCTATTTGGACACACGGTCTTTGGCTCATCCACACAGGCGCCTCCATCACATTAAAGACAGCACATGTTCAAAGGGCTTATGAGCTTTCCTGCCACCTCCAGTCAAAACAGCAGTAAGAAAAGGTGTTCTCCATCTTTCCCCAGCCCCCTCCTGCCAACAAGAAACAAGAGTCAGAGAGGTGAGAGCCAGGAAAATAGACAGGCTCAGTGCTCACGAAAACAGTAGCTGAAGCTCTTTGTCATTTGAAAAGAATCAAGCTGAAAAGATGGCTTTGCTGCAGTTCAAACTAATGTGGGCCCTTCCCCTTCCTTCCCTCCCTCCCTCCCCACCATCTCTTTCCTCATTTATTTTCATGGTGACAATTTCCAGGACTTTTCTCTTTGATTTTCTTATAATGAAATTCACTTAGGAGAGAACAGAGAGGTTTTAGAGGAGAATTAAAAGTTTGACAGACTATGGCCCTTTCAATTATTTTAATTAAGTCCTAGCTGCTTCAAGACAACATAACACACTAAAGACAGTAACAAAAAACAAGGTAAGGGCCTCAGCTTCACTGCCAGCAAAACAGACAGAAGGAAGTGGCCCCATTCTGTCCAACACAGATCTCCCTTCCTTTGCTCCTCAGGTGGGGCTCACAATGAGTCTGTCCTGTCTTATTGTTGTTGTTATGTGGCCCAGGACAGAGCTGACCGAGGAGCAGCCTCTGGTTGTGTTCTCGCCCCTGGGCGCTGAGGTCTTTGCAGGCTGACACGCCACCCCCAGCTTTCCTTTGTCGTTAGAAAAGATAACTGTGTTTCAGAGATGCCCAGTCCAAGCTGAAGGCTTCTTAACCCATCTGATTTCCCCTGCACAGCTTATTCTCGGACTACAGTCACGGAAGGACTGCTCTTTGACATTTAAGCTTAACCATTGTTTCGCCGAAGAAGCAGTTATTAAAACTATGTTCCCCTTCTGAAATTTTTTTTAAAAAGGATGTGAATTTTATTCTGAATGATTTGCCACATCTCTACAATTGTGGTGAGGCCAAGACCTACCACATAAGACTAGTGAGAGAATTAAAAGAAAATAAAATGTATAGTGCTATGCAGTGTGTCTGCTACATAGTAAGCACTCATTTAGTTAGTAACATTTATTAGCAGCATTTTCTTGATTTTTAAATGATCGTATATTGAGCACATATTGTGTCATGTACTGTAATAGACAGTTTTTTTTGGTACAATTATCTATTATTCTCCCAAGATCCCAGAAAAACGGGCTTTATAAATTTGCCTTTTTCTAGTTATAGTGTAATAATACTCATTGTAGAAAACCTTAAAATGGAGAAATTATAAATCAAAATGATTTTCTCATCACCCAAAATTAATCTTTCAGCATTTTTGTCTTGATTATTGCCCTTGTGTATAAAATATATGTACTTTACAAAATTGGACTCATACTGCAAATCAATGTGGCTTCCTATGTTCATTTAACTCTATAGCATGAGCCTTTCCCCAGGACATTTAATATTATTGAATAACATTGGTTATTGTATATGCCATCAGAAAGGTGCAAAATAATTTACTTAATATTCTGTGAGATAGCAGCTACTGTTGTTTGGGTTTATAGCTGGAAAAATTGAAGACACAGAGACAGGATGGCAGGGAGCAGGGCACAATTATTAAAAGAATGACATAGCAATTGAGGATATGACGTAAACATATACGAGTTAGAACCAAATCAGCCCAAGATGGCGGAAGATTCAACTCCCAGTGGACCTTGAACCTCATTGTAAATTCACTGTAATACATCAGCTGCTAAATGACACTCCCACAGATGACAGAACAGTTTCAGGACTGATCATAAAAGGCCAAAAGGTGGGCATGGGCCGAGTTTCTGGAAATCCCCACCCCTTCCCCCAAATAATTAGAACAATCCTCCCATTCATTAGCATATGAAACTCAGCCCATAAAAACTAACAGCCCCATTCCCTGGGGCCACCTCTCTTGCCTTCTGAGACAGCCCGCACTCTGGCTATGGAGTGTGTATCTTCAAGAACCTAATCTCTGGCAACAGTAGGGGAGCTTGTTACCAAATGCCAAATTCATGATCCTGACGCATAGTGAGACCAAACAAACTGAAATGTCAGAGTTTGGAGCAGAGAGAGGTTTATTAGGAGAGGAAGTGTGAACCTGGAAGACGGGAGACCCAGACTCCTCTCAAATCCATCTCGCTGGCTGGCCAAGGCACAAGGGGAGAGAGAAGAAAGGGGAGTCTCTGTGATCCCTTAACTTCATTTTAAGAGAGAGCAAAAGCAATGGTTGAGGCTTTTATTATTTCATAATTATTTAAGAATTTCAATTCCTGGTTGGCCCACGCTGCTTCAAGACCTTTTGGGTTTGCTCTTCCTTTGCTGCTTTGATTTCTCCCTTCCCTAATTAGTGGCCGTTTGAATCTGCTCTTTGGAACCACAGGGAAGCTTAGGAGACTAAAGCCTTTTTCCTACAACAAGAAATGGGGGACACAGAGGGGCTTTTTCACCCAGGAGGCCCCAAAGGGTCCTGCTCTGTTTCACAGTTAGCTCTGTAGGGGAGGGAACAATTTTCCTCTACCCATCTTAGGGTCACAATTGAGGTCACTGTAACAAAAGGCAGATTAACAAGAGAAAAGCAAACTAGTTTATTAACACGTGTTTCACACACGTAGTGCACAGGACTGCCCAAAGATGAGCAAGGCAAAGAGGCGGCGTAGAACTCCGGGTTTTATAGCATGTTCAAGAGAGAACACCACACCTGCAGAGAAAGACCTGGACGATGGAACGTGGTTTTGGCTTCCCAGGCGGGCAAACTGCGGGAAGGTAAGTGTATGGGGGGAAGTGAATGGAGTATGCTTTCTTTGTAGATTCCTCGGGTAGAGAGAGCTGTCCCTGCTTTTGCTGCTTATGAGTTGCTTCCAACTCAAAATAATTTTTACATCAAAGAAGTATATTTTGGAGTGACACATTCTGGTTTATTTCAGCTCCAGCATGTCACAGCCTAGAAGTGCCAGGAGTTAAGGCCGCAGGAGCAACCCTTCCGGGTGAGACGGGAGGTGGTGGCTAAGTATCCAGCTTCCTCCCCCTGCAGGGGGACATTTCCAGGAGTGTTGTGCGCAGCCCTGCAGAGAAAGTCTACGGTGGCGTCAGCTCATATGTGCCCCCTTCATTGCCCTTCTTGCCCCCGATCGGCCTTTCCCACTCCCTCAAAGTGCTTTCCCAATAAACAAGGTGAGCAAGCCACTTGCCTGAGAGCCTCCTTTTGTGGGATACTCAAAGTAAGAGAATCTCAGATACACCCACATTCCACATCCTGCAGAATGTTAAGAGCAGGCAGATAGCCAGATGTAAGCAGAGAAAGTGGGGCACAGGCCAAATGGCAGGAACTGGACAAAAAGGAGAGACACACGCCTAATACAGGAAACCATACATCATGTAAAAAACAAGGGTTCCTGGGCAGACAAAAGCGGGAAACTCTGGGCAGATAAATGATCACACATTTTGGGGTGACAAGTGGCTTGGAAATCCACAGTGAAAGATAGGAAAAGGCAGGAATCTCCAGTGTCCAAATGTAAACTTTTGCTCATTTCAATAAAATTAACCTTGCAGATTAGAAGTATTATGCACCGAGGCCATGACACTTGTTATCCAGGACAAAAATCCCTCCTCCTTTCAGAAAAGTGGAGTTGGGATGAAAATACGACCCCAAACCCTTCCCTCCCCAATGCATATTCTGCCCATTCATTTTACACCCAATGTAGCCAACTTGCCAAAGAAACTCAGCGCAGCTGCTCACCTGAGCCTGCCCGCTCTCCCCTTGAGTGTCCCATGCATCCCTTAATAAATCCCACTTTACTTTCTTAACCTCCATGTCTCATCTCTGAACTCTTTCTGCCACAAGATAAGAACCCAGTCACTGGCGGCAAGAATAGCTTGGTGGCCTGCCCACCGAAAATCTCCCCTTTGTCAACCTCATCATTATGCTGAGAGGAGCATCTTGTAATCTTAACGCTGAGGACAGTGATAACCTTCATGCCCGTAAGCTTCATGGCTTAGAAAGTTTTTTCATACGTTACTCCCTTTTTTAAGATCAGCCTTCAAAGAAACCTTTTAAATGAGCAAGACAGTTCTTATCAGGCCCATTTTACAGATGAGGTAAAATTAACCCAGATAGGTTTGGTATATATCTCAGCATCTCAAAGAGAGATAATTATTATTTTATATAATTTCCTGTTTTAATCCCATTACATATAGATTATCTGCTAAGTATTCCTGGATTGCTCCATATTTCATAATCTGAAGTAGAAAGGAACTATGGTTGATTGGCAATTGGAGGAAAAAAAATAATAATTGGTTGATTAAAAATAAATAAGATGCTTAAAATTCTTAGTACTACTGTTTCAAGATTTTCCCGGTGAATTCAATGAATTAGTAATACAGTTTAAATAACAATGAGGTTAACCTTATCTGCTAAAAAAAAAGGTGAATAAAAAATGAAAGGTCACAGTTTTCAAAGGTAACTGTCTCTCCCTTTTTTGTATACATTTTTTTAATGTCTGACAAAATGTCTTGTTAGAGCTAATTGGTCAACATAGAAAAATGTGCAAAAGGAATTTCATTCCGTGTGGAAGATTTTGAACTGATGGCATAAAATGGAGTTGCTTTGGGCAAAAGTCTGAGATTTCAATCTCAATAAAATTATGTAGGCAACAACTCCCTGCTGACTGTTTCCCCTTTGAGGCTGCCCCAGACCCTGCAGCCCTCTGTACCCCTTTTCTTGGGTTCTCAGTTGTAGAGACCCGATCACCTCCATCACTTTGATGTTTTCTTAATCTAAAATTCAGGATCTCTTTTATTCAGACTGTAACCTCTTTTCTTCAGCTATGAACTGGGAATTTTTATTTGGATGCCCTAGAATGGCCTCAAACTCAATGTCTTCAGAAGTAAATTTTGGGGTTTCTTTGAAACATCACTGTCCTATGTCTATAGCCTCATTTACTCCAGATATTTTGCATCTTCTCTGACTCATTCTTCTTCATTGTTCTCCATCCCCAAAGACTAATTCTTATAATTTTTTCCATCCAAAATGGGATTCCATTGCCGCACAGTCATGCAATGACATCTGCTTGAGTTACTCAACTGCATCTCAGGCCACTCCGCCCAGCCCCTTTCTCTGCTTGTACGCTGCTCCCAGCACCGTCAGGCATTCCTCCGAACCAGTCTCCCAGTGACTCCCTTTACCAAGTGTAATTTTGTTTGTTGGATTCTCAGAACTCTTCCTAATAAGCTCCTATTTTGGTCAACCCTATTCTTCTTATCCTGTTACGTGTACTCTCTGTATTTGTCCAAAGTCCCAGAGATCACAGCTCTTTCAACTCAGTTTTTGTAGTAGTTCCCACAGGCGCACAAAATAGATGTTCTCTGAAGTCTGTTAACTAAATTGTCTGTGTTGCACATAGTAGAAATTCCACAGTTATTCATTGACTTGTTACTGAAATCAGGTTCGGCTGTTCGCCATCACTCAAAAGCCAATAATCGAGAGGCAAGTGTCAATAGAAAGGAGAGGTGCTTTAATCAGAAAAGCCAGCAATCTGGGGAGAAGGTAGACTTACGTCCAGAGACCAGCTCCGAAGATTCTGCTCAGCCGTGACAGTTTTTAAAGGGAATAATGCCCAGGAGAGGGGAGGGGGGAGAATCTCAGCAAATCATCGAGGCAGGAGTTTGGGCTCTGCATCACCTCCACTGCATGCATACTGGCTGACTCTCTCTTCAGATGCCATCTTGTCCCCGTGATCTGCCTGCAGGATTGCTAAGGGAGCTGTTGAGCATAAAGAGCTAGTCATTGTTTAGCTACTTCATTCTTCATTCTTACTCCTTCTAATCTTGGTAAAGAATCAGCAGGTCAAACAAGGTATGGCGTGCATCAGGAGACATAAGTCAGGAGTTAGTTTCAATTGCTTAGTGATCTCATTCCTATAATTAGGTTCTTTTAAGGTTGGAGGGGGACAGAAATGGGCAAACAGGAAAGGGGCAAAGAGCTGCTTTCAATACCCCACTGTCAAACACCATTCCATTTCTATGGGATGAGGGGCAAAGACCCATCTTCTGTAACTTCTTCATTCTGACATAGGGCGCCATGTTCTCAGAGTGGAAGATGTTGACATGCGTCTGTAGCATCTCTTTGCTGACAATTTTAGTTGCCCACTTACATATACAGGCAGAGCAAGCCACGACTATTTTGATGCCCACAAAGACACGGATTATGATAAGCAATAGTGTTCATCCCATCCTCTTAAGGCCAGTCCTTGGAATTGTGCTAAACATAGATTCAGTGCTGCTCAAGATGGAGCAGCTTATGTCATGGTTGCAGACTGGTCACCTGATACAGTTAGCCTTTTTCCTCTGGGGACAGTTGTAACATCTGTAAAAATAATTCAGTAATATGCATCAGACACCGAGTCTGACTCTATTGTCCTAATCATGAACAATCTGGTTTTGTACTGGGGTTGGGGGGAGACTTGCAAGGTTCTGCTTGGGTCCAGACTCAGTAAGTTTAAATGTTAAATTCTCATTTTTGAAAGAAGGGAGTACATAGTGTAGAGGTCAATAAACCAATGTATTATACCAATATCTTAGGCTGTAGATTAAGTTTTAATTTATACAAATTATAGTCACTAACTTCTTGTGTCGGCCTTTGTAACTATTATAACTGAAGCATTGCCTCAGGGCTCATAGGCTGAGAGGGACCCTGGTAGCCCACTCCCCGGGCAAAAATATATCATTGCCCAGGTCGGGGGTGTGGCAGCCAGCGGGCACCAAGTCCAGGCTGCACAGGATGCAGCGGGCTAGCTCCATAGTCTCTGCTCAGACCCCAGTTGGCTTAATGGGATTGTCGCTGGTGGAACCTTGAAGAAGAGAAGGAAACTGTCTGTCCTCTCCAAGAAGTGGCTGGTGGAGAAGACCTTGCGTACACTCCTATCTCCCCACTCAACCGAAATCTCAGCCTCGCTTAGTCAAGCTCTTTTCTCCTGACTATAGAAGAAATGGAAAAATCAATTCTGTATATGGAAAGAAGAAAACAAATTAAATACTGCATCAGGCCTCATTTTATAAGTTAAATCTCTTATATGAGTCAAGTGTTGCTTGAATTTGACCACTTAGAAGCAGGGTATCAATGGTAGAAGTAAGTTTGATTTCCAGATCAGTGATTCCGAACTCTGGCTGTTCATCACGGTCACAGAGTGGAGGGACGCTTTCAAAGGGACTGGTACGTGGGCCCAGACAACCACAGATTTTAGCTTGAGGGTGGGACTCAGGCATGTGTATTTTTTTTAAAAAAGCTCCCCAGGGAATTTTGATGAACATTCAGAGCTGGAAACCATCATTTTCAGATGTAATAGCATGGGGTAAATACACGTTTAAGTCCCTTTCTGTCTTAGGAGTCCACGGTTTGACTGAATAAACCAAGTACTATGTCAATACTATGTCAAAGAAGGTAATTCTGGGCCAGAAACATATGACTTGTTGGAGAAAGAATATGTTCTGTAGCCCATATCATTAAATTTTATTTTCCCTTAGAATGGACTGTAAAACAGCTGTACGTTTAAGCTATTCCCCTTCCGAAAGTTAAAGGAAACAGACCTGTTGGCTGACATTGGATTCGGAGTGGCCACAATTTGCAACACCTACTGACCTCCCAACTCAGAGCTAGGAAGTAATTTAAACCTAATTACAAACATCCTTTTCAATCTTTTCAAGTAAGAAAGGTTCAAAATTGAATCAACAAGTGGGAAAGGTTCAAGGAGGAAATCTGTCAACAAGGACAAATTCAAGGACACTGAGACCTTTAAAATGAGGGAAAGAGAAACCAGGACTTTCTCAAAATAGTGAACGCCGTCCTAAGTCCCCTGTAATCCCTGGAATGTTTGTCGCTTCCTCCTGTGGTCCTTTCTGTGTTTCCTATTCAGATAAGATACTGAATTTCCATCTAATATGTCAGGTGACGTCACTAGTCCATCACTGACAAAGTTACATGGAAACACTTTGATCTTTCACAGGGGGCTTTTGTGCATTTCTGTAACTACCTTTAGTGTGTTTTCGATGTAAACCACCACCAAATGAGGAGTAGTCACTTTGAAACAGTTGTGATCATTCTTAGAAATAGGAGGTTTTGTTTCAGAACTTAGATGACTCCTATGCCTGGACTTGAAAATACACGTTGGGGAGTGTCTTTTACAGACCACTCTTAGCCAATCAATGGATTTTTTTTTTTTTTTTTTTTTTTTTTTTTTTTTTTTGCCTTGGTTTCTGTTGACTTAGGCTGGCCCCACAGAAAGGAAAAGATGTATTTTCCACTTCAAAGTAAAGCCTCCATGGATCTGAAACTCCCCCTAAGATATTCGTTCCTCTGCATTAATTTGTTGCTGAATGTTAGACAGTTAAACCTATTCATAGTCATTTACACCATAGCATGAGCTAGTTCATTAGCCACGTTCTGCTGTGACTGCCAGCTGTTATTTTCATTTGGATCAGAGAGAATGAGATGGATGGTGTCATCTCCAGGATAGCAAATTGCTCTGAAGACCACTGGTCCCTTGGGGAAAGGACAGGAATTCCTCTGTAGCAATTAAAGACTTCTGTCTGAAGTAGCAATGATGTAAGGCAGCCTGGGGCCAAGGAAGTTGTTCCTCCAGCAGCAGTGAGAAATTGTCTGAGATGCAAAGGCATACCCTCAGCCTCTTTGTCTACGCCCCTTAGCTACGAGCTAGAAAAAGAAAATTGCTATGTTTTTAAAATCCACACCTGGATTCCCAGCATTCTCTGGGTGAATTTTGAAGGTCCTTTTCTTCCTGTGCTTAATTGTCCCTTTAACTGATTTTCAACTGTTCAGTAGTCGTGAAGCGGGGAGAGTGAGATGTAGAGTGAAGTGTGAGGTAGTCCTGGGCTGAGGGAGGGGTTTGGACTGTCAATCTCTTAGCCAGGTCTGACTGGGGACATCTTCAAGGTCAGGGCACCTGAAAGTCAGAGGAAGAGGCTGAGAGCCTGGGAGAAGATAGACATATTCAGAAAAGAGCAGTGGAAACATCACCTGCAGACAGAGATTTCTCTCTGTCACTGTGGGGCCATCATTTTCCTTCTCACCCAAGCTGGACCTTTGGAAGGCACCTGAGCTGCTTTCTCTGCGCCGTCAGTCACCAAGCACGATCTACGTTCCATCAATGGCTTCCCTCCTCCCCAGCTTCACGGCACTTCTCAGGCAGCCTGCATCGCCTCTCCCCTGGGCTGGGGCAGTCTTCTACCTGATCTCCTGGCCACCAGTCCCAGTCCCCATGAACCCACACCTCACAATATAGCCAGAAAGATGCTCTAAAAAGGTAATTGCTCCTCCCTCAAACGCTTAAAAGAGGTTCCTATCAATCTCAAAAAGTTCCCCTAATTGTGAGACCCTTGCCACCAGCAGCTCTGAGGATCCTTTTAGACCCTCGTGGTGACAGCGTCACCTCGCAAGATTCTACATCACCAAGCCCGTTCCCTTTCCAGCTTCATTTCCATCCTTCTAAGCGAAAAGTTTGCCATATGTGCCTGATGGCTTTCACACTCTTCTAAAACCTACTGATTTCCCTTTTTAGCCAAGAGACAGTGGGCTCAGAGCCTTTGCAGGCAAAAGTATCCAGCAAGGGTTTACTAAAGTGCTTTGTGTTCACTCTACTTGTTCCCCCGTTATATTTAGGGCAAAAGATACGGGTTATTACTTACAACAATAATAAAGCTCTTTTATAAAGTAAGTTTTTTTTCAAGTTAATAAAAGCAAATCAATTTAAAGAAAATATGAGATAAGAGTTTGAGTAAGAGATATTGCATCACTCGGATCTGGCAAAGATTGTGAAGGTGAAACTGACTGAAGCTCAGAAAACACTGACCCCGGGGGTCATAGTCCACGCCGGTCACCTCGCCACCCAAGGTCTCCAGCCACGCTGAGAACCACCTCATCCTGGGGCACCCGGTCCCTCCTGGAGTGGGGGTTCTGGCCACGCCTTACCCAGCAATGACTTCTGCGTTCTTCTTCTCAAAGTATTTCTCCTGCCCCGCTCCCCTTCCCCCAACTCCTGTCCACTAGGACAGCTGGCCTTTCTGGGCTTTTCATATTCTTCATCTACTCTAAGGCAGACCCCCGCCCCTGCTCTGCCCCCATGGAAGACGCAGCTGGTGGGGCTGAGACCCCCGTGAGAAGGAATGATAGGACTGCCCTGTAGGGCAGTAAACGCTATGCCAACAGTGGTTTACAGTTACAATATGCTACTAGCTAAGCAATATTTATTGAGTGTGTATCATGTGCCAGACATCCAGCTTGTATACAGTATTTTAAGTAACTTTCTCAGGGCCACAGAATCACCAACAGTAACTAACCATACCAGGGAGGCAGTGGCGTGGGATATTTTTGGATGTGTGCGATTGGCTCAGGGCACGTTTAAATGTCCGTGCACCTGGCTGTGTCTCTGTCTCTGTCTCTAACATTTGCTAGGACACAGAGGGACACAAAGGAGATCAGAGACCTTGCCGGAGGCTGGAGTCAGCAGTGCCTGAAGCACTTCTCTTCTGCCCTGGACTTGTGGAGGAACGAGGTAGAGGAATGCACAGAATAGTGTTTGTGAAGCATCCCAACTGGACCCCTCAGGGGTCACGGTGGTAGAAGCCGATTGTATTTTCCTGAGATTCTAAAATGACACTGTGATCTCTCGTGTAGTCTAAAAGCTCACTGCTTTAAGATAGCAGTGTGTTTCCCTGCATATCGTCTCTTTTCTGCTCACACTCCCCCTGCAAGGTATGCTTTCTTAGCCCATCTTACCGTTCTGAACACTGAGGTTCAGGGAAGGTACGCGCTTTTTCTAAGATCATAGAACTGCTTAATGCAAAGTGCTGGGGCTTAAATCTGAGTTGTTGGTTACAAAACCTTTTCTTTCTTTCTTTCTTTCTTTCTTTCTTTCTTTCTTTCTTTCTTTCTTTCTTTCTTTCTTTCTTTCTTTCTTTCTTTCTTTCTTTCTTTCTTTCTTTCTTTCTTTCCTTCCTATGCTCCCATAATGAAGAGGTAAGAGTTTTGTTGGTTTAGATTCGTGTTACTTCTGATAATGACATTGCCAGATGGTTGGGGATGATTTCTACCCTGGGAGGCAGGGTGTGGAGAAACATGGATGAACCCAGACGTCATTCTAAGTGAAGTAAGCCAGAAAGAGAAAGAAAAATACCATATGATGTCATTCATATGTGGAATCTAAAAAAAAAAAAAAAAAGACACTATAAACTCATCTACAAAACAGAAACAGACTCACAGACATAGTAAACCCTCATTGGTTACTGGGGAAAGGGGCAGGAAGGGATAAATTTAGGAGTTTGAAATTTACAAATGTTAGCCACTATATATAAAAAATAGATTTTAAAAAAAGTTTCCTCTGTATACCACAGGGAACTATGCTTAATATCTTATAATCTTTAATGAAAAAACATGAAAACAAATATATGCATGTATATGCATGACTGGGACATTGTGCTGTACACCAGAAACCGACACATTGTAACTGGCTGTACTTCAATTAAAAAAATAAAATATAGAGAGAGAAGAAAAATGCTACCCTTGATACCTCCATGAACTCAGTAAAACGCCGGCTCTCTGTGGAATGGCTGGGTCCAGACTGGCCTCGCTGTGGGGCATCATCTGTGTTGCCCTCAGGAGCGAGAAGGGACGCCTTCCTGGCAGATCCAGTCCCCTCTCTGCCTCTTGAGCCACCAGGCTCAAGTCTGAGGTTCAGCTCCTCCCTGTGTTCTCCCTGCTGCCCATTTCCCATCCTCGCACCCCAGTGGCTGTGCCCCTTGCGGTGTCTACACTTCCGTGTCCCTGTCTTCAGACAGTGATGCAGGAACTCAGCATCAAACTACGGGCAAAAGGCTGATGTGGTGGAACGTTTCCTATGTGAGGTGCATCCTAGGACTTTCTCCATCCTCCCAGCCCACCACTGCCCCTAGAGATGGGCTGGCATTTCCGTCAGGTTGAAGATGTCCCTTCTTGACCTTGACCCTAGCTACCTTTATCTCCCACCACCTCCCCAAGATTTAGCCACATCAGACCCCTCCCCATTTCCCTGGGAAGTTCAAGGCTCCAGTGCCCTTTAGAGATTTTAACATTTCTTGGTCTCAAATGACCTGCTTTATCTTTTCCACATGTAAAGCCCTGCCCATCTTTAATACTCAACTCAGATCACCCCTCTCTGGGGAAGTTCTCACCGTCTCTCCCTCTATCCCATTTCTGAAATTTTGTAACTCCTTAGATCTGCTACAACACATCACAGTCATTACAAGCACTTGCTTCAGAGTCATGTAGATCTAGGCTCAAAATCGAGTTCTTCCCATTGCTAACAATAACATTGGGAAAGTTATTAACTGGTCTGAATATCTCCTCATTCATCCTAAAATAGGAACCACAATAATAGCTTCCTCGGGAGGCTGGTTTGGAGCGAAATGACATGGAATGAGACATATATAGCATGATACCACATGGTAGACACAGTGCCATAACAATTTGTTTCATCTCTTTTGCTACAAATCAGATTTCCCACTTCATCCTTTGTAGAGTGGTTACTTGGCTACCTGGCTACACCGACTGCAACCTCAGTTTCCCCGGGGGTGCAGCCTCTGGGTCACCCACAGGGAGAGGGTGAGAGAGGGGAAAATGATGACGATATGGAGACTCAGCCAGCGCAGGTGTTATTTGCCATCTTCTGCCCAGGAGAAGGCTGCTGTGGACTAAAAAGGCGCTCCCGCACCTCCAGGCTGCAGCCTCTG
Organism: Camelus bactrianus; assembly: GCF_048773025.1. Classification (NCBI taxonomy): domain Eukaryota; kingdom Metazoa; phylum Chordata; class Mammalia; order Artiodactyla; family Camelidae; genus Camelus; species Camelus bactrianus. The sequence continues at coordinate 111,646,476 of NC_133539.1, read as the reverse complement.
AAGCCGGAGCGTCCCTGAACTGATCGGTACAACAGCTTCCTTCTCAAAGCTTCTGATCCCGTGAAGATCTGAAATGCTCGGCTCTTGTTCCTGCTTCTGGACAAAAGCTCGCAACTCTGGCTTTTCCCACTGTTTAGCAATAAAGACTCCTCACGTCATCCCCGCAGACCTTCTCAACACCGGTGTCTTGACTTCCCCTTTCATACACCCTGATTTTAATTCCCAAGACCCAGGAACAGAACTGTGAGGCGTTCCGATGGAAAATTTTACTCTCTCTGTAGATGGAAGTAACTAATTCTCAATTAAAGCTTATTTATGCTAGGCACTCTTTTGAGCACTTTGCAGATACTCAGCCATTTAATTCTCATAATGACCACAGTGACTCATTTCTCTTATTATCCCCATTTTACAGATGAGGAAATGAGGCAGCAAGAGACTCACTTGCCCACGGTTGCACAGCTAATGAGTGGCAGAGCTGGGATTCAAGCCAGAGCCCCCCTGAGTGTAATCTTAATCCCTAATGGGCACATCCCTTAATGGACACATCCCTTAATGGATAGATAGATGGAAAGTCAGTTATATAGATGTGTATTTAAAAAATGATTTAAACTCTCTGTTTAAGATTCCACTGCAAGTTCACTTCCTCTTGAAACTCATCCCTCTCTCCTCTTTCTCAAACTGAATTTTGTACCTCCTTTTTTCTTTCTTTCTTTTTTTTTTTTTTCTTATCATTCTGGATCCACTTCAATCCTAATCCTTCACAAGACTGTGAACTCAGGAGAATAACTGATTTATCTTTGCCACACCAGCGTCTAGCACAGTGCCTGATATAGAAGTGTTTGGGGAATGAACAAATAAGTGATTGAGTGACGTCTGTCTGGCATATCTAAGGGAATCAGTCAATAATATCCCACTTCTGAAAAGAAGGGTTTGTGCTTTAATATATTTTAATATGCCCCCAAATGCTTAGCAGCTGTCTCATATTCAACACTACCTAAGAGCTGGTTGAAGGAGTGAATAAATAAATGATTTCTTGGAACCCCTGATACACTCCGCCCTGGCTCCGAGGCTCGCTCATCTGATGCTTTAGCCCCTGCAGGCTCCATTTGTGTAGCTTATTCATGTTTCAAAATGAAGATGACTCTCCTAGACATGCTCTCAACTCCAACTGCCATCTTTAAGGGGCTGAGTGCAGTTGTGGTTACTGATCTGTGTGAGGAGCAGCGGGAGTTTATCATTTGTTGATGCTGTGGAATAATTCCAACACCCAGGGTTCACTTCTCCATCTCTTTCACTGGGTTTCCTTAGTCCCAAGCTGGATCATGTCCTCCATGTTATGAGAAAAGCTGTACTAAATGTGATGGCGAGTCTGTGTCCAGGGAAATGTAAGTTCTCGCTTTCTCTTCTGTCTCTTTCTACCTCTTGTCAAAAATGGGCGTGTGTGTCCTGAGAAGGATTAACTACTTTCAACCTATCGCACCCAATTAATGTTATCAGAGGCACCGTGAATGATGTGAAAAAAAACCAATTTTAGGTAACCCTCCTCTTCCCCTTTTTCCTGGTGTCTTATTAAGGAGAAGATGCCTGGAAAAGCCTTCCCCCACATTCTTCAGCCAGGTATGAAGCTGTAGGGACACCTCGAGTCACAGTGGCTGCTGGGTCCCCTTTCCAGTGATGACATCAAGCTCTGGTATGCAATTAAACCCAACATCCAAGGCAGCCCATGAGCCTGTCTGCCTCCTGGGAGGCACACCCTGCTACAGCGCCCTCATGTTCTACCTCTGCGAGCAGTAACATTTTATGACAAAAATGACTGTCACTTCTGAGATTAGATTAGCCATGCCCTAGAGCATTCATCTTGGTCAGCTTCTCTCTCTCAGATCATTCGCTCTGAAGAAGGCAGCTGTCACATTGATTGCAAGCAGCTCCACGGACAGGTCTACACGGTGAGGAGCTGAAGTTTCCTGCCAGAACCCGTGTGAGGGAGTTTGGATCTTCTAATCCAGTGAAGCAATGGGTTGACTCCAGCCCCGGGAAGCATTCTAACTGCAGCATCTAGAGTGATTCTCAACCAGAACCACCCCTCTGAGGCTCTCCCAGACTCCTAACCCTCAGAAGCTGAGTGAGATCATCAGTGTTGGTTATTTTAAACTGCTAAATTTGGGAGTAATTTTTTTATGCAGAAATAGTTAACTAGTACAGCCTTGCAGTTGAAATTAAACAGACGGGGCTGGCATTGCCACTTTCTTGCAGTGTGACCTCTGTGGGCTCTTTCCTTGTCTGAGCTGCAGCTTTCTCATTTAAAAATTTCAGTTTTATCTCATAATTCCTACCTCATAGAGATAGGATTAAATGGGGGAAATCTGTGTGGCACACTTAACACTGGGATTGCCGAGGGTTAGTGATACTTCAGTTCTCATTAATTCTTAATTAATTTAAAGGAACACCAGATATTAATCTAAATAGCTTTAAAAACACCTCTTAATCTACATTTGGTGTGGATTTTTTGGAGAGATTTTTCAGCTTTCCAGCGGGACCTGGAAAGTTTTTGCATGACAGCCCATACCTTAGAGGGATGTCCTGCTCAGGTAGACATGAAAAAGATCTTTTCTCCTTAAGGATGTTGGGTTGTAAATTTTAAAAACCTCCTGTTTACCTATAGCTTCGGCACCTCCACAAGCAGGCTGTGAGCACCTCTCCCAGGGACCAGATGCGCTAGTGTTAGAGGGCTGGTCCCTGCCACAAGTTCCCCTCCTGCCCTCCCCTGCTGTGACCTAGTGACATTCAGATGCACCAGTGAAGTTCCCTCCCTTCTTTGCTCCTGCCTCCACCCTGAGCCCCAGTAAAGGCACTTGCCCACAGGTCCTTGCTCTCCCCTGGCTCCCCACCTGTTGGGTTGAGTCTCCTGCCGGGTCCCTCCTGCCACGTGGCCCCTGCACCGTGTGCACTGCCTTCCTCCGCTAGGACCTGCAAGTGTAATAAATGTCTCACTTTCTTACACCTCTCTCGTGTTATTTTGTGTCTGCACCTGACTATCAAAAAATCTCATTTTAAATAACATAATTATTACTTACAACACAGACGGTTTATCCTCAAGAATATTTTTATTAGAGATGAGGAAATAGCTTCCCATTGTACAGAGAGAAACACTGAAGCACAGAGAGTTTGCCCTCTGGCTAGACGTGCATGGGGTTAGAAGCCTGGTCCTACTCTCTGCATCTTTCCTCATCTCTGAGTTGCAAGGACACATCCCAGAATAGCAAAAACACATTTAATCCCTTATTCTTGCTTCACTGGAAGGAAAAAGATTATAAAGCCCAGCATGGCAACCTGTGCCCAGTGCTTGGTAGATAAAGCTCAGGCCAAATGCATCCCCTGGGACTTCTGCTCATGCTCTGCTTCATGGTCTCCACGTACAAACTGCAGTCCAGCAGAGCGCCTGCGGATGAACGATCTGCATCTAAGTGACCCTCAGGGGGTGCCGATGCAGTCTTAGGCCAGCTCCATCATCTGGGGTTGCTAATGACACCCTGATGCTTCTGTGCTGTTGGGGACAGGCTGCCCTCCTCGCGGCTCTGCGATGCACAGTACGCTGCGGAGCTGCTCATGGCTCCTACAGCACCAAGGATGCTGCTGACTTCCCCGTGGTCAGAAGCAGCTCGCTGGAAAGCAGGGCTTCCCTGTGCAGACCGTGCTGGGGAGGACTCCCAGCTCCACACTTGCCCTCTGCGTGATGACTACAGTCCTAATGGGAGTTCAAGAGTCTTGCGATGGTAGCAGGTTTTGCAGAATGGTTCCGTCAATCTGCCAGTTTCACGCACACTTTTTCATTTGTTTTCTCAGGTTTCTCAGACTGGGGTTCCACATAAGACAAACTGTTAGATTGCAAGTGGCTTATCTAAGGGACGGAACGGTTTCCCTCAGTTCTCTTAGGGTCCCTGGCTGGGTCTGAAAATGAAACTGACAAAGACAGATTAGGAGAAAAGCATGCACATTTCCTTGAATTTTCACATGCGCATGGGAGTCTTCACAAGAGAATGAAGACCCAAAGGAGTAAGCAGAGCAGAAGGTTTTTGCTTTTAGACAAAGAAACAATACATTTGTTAAAGAACTGCAAAAAGATTGGGGCTGGAGGTTATAAACGAAGAAGTAACTAGGAGCATAAGTGTTATTTGCACAGATTTCTCAGCCCCAGATTCCCTGCCTCTGCTGGTAAGAATGTCTTGGGGGCCGGGCACCCTTCACAGGGGAGACTTACCTCCTGCATTCTTGAAAGAAGGGTGAGGGGTGGGCCAGAGTGATATTTTGGTTTCTGCCATTTAAACAAAGTCCTTCAGCTGAAGATATTAATATGCTCAAGGTATTAATACTGGGGTAGCATGTCCTGGACCCCATAAGTTACAGCATTCTCAGAATCGGGGTCAGCTAAGGTCACTTTTCTCTTTGCTGGACAGAGACACTCTCTGCTTGCTCCCAAGGACCACAGCCACGGAGAGAGAAGGTGTAATGAGCTGGGGCTGGCCACCAGGGCAGTGCTTACCAAAGTGTGCTTCTTGGAACCCCAGACTGCCTGACCTCCTGCCCAAGCTGTTCCTTCATGGTCTGTACTCTCACCTCCTTAAGGTTTTACCCAAATGTCATCCTCTCAGTGAGATCTGAGCCGCTTTATCTAAAAATGCAACTATTGCCCCCAATACTTCTAGCCTTTCTTCTTTTCTTTTCCCCTCAGGACTTAGCACCTCTAACAAACTGAATATTTACTTATTTTGTCTATACTAGGATGTGTGGCAAGAAAGTGTTTTATTTACCCCGTGTCCTCAGCACCTAGAATGCTGTCCAGCATCTCACATATACTCCAGAAATATTTGTTGCATTAATTAATTCTGGCAGAATTAAGAGGAGGTGCACACAACTTGCTTTGCAATATTGCAGTTCCCTAGTATGTTATAGCATCACGTTTGCCAAATCTTTCCTACGCCTTGCCCCGTTATGATCCTCACCTTAGGCTGCCAGAGCCAGCTCTCCTGTCACCAAACCAAACTTGGATCCACTCACCTGCACGTAATAAAGCCAACCTACTGACACCAGGTAGCGGTGAAGGAAAGTGCAGTGTTTGTTTCAGGAGCTGAGCAAGGAGCACGGTTGCCTCATGCTCAAGAGACCCAACTCCCCAATGGGTTTCAGGGGAGCGTTTTTAAAGGCAAGGTGAGGGAGACGGTCGCAGGGTGCATGATCAGCTAGTGCACATTTCTCTGATTGGTTGATGGTGAGATAACAGAGGGGTGTCACAGGGGTTAACATCCTCAATCCTCAGGCTCTGGCAGTCTGGGGGCTACGTGCTCATGGTCATCATGCAGTTAACTTCTTCCATTTGGTGGGGGTTTTAGTATCTGCAAAGCAACTCAGGAATATGTATCAGACACTATCTGGGTCCTTCAGGGAGGAACTAAAGATTCTGTGAGTGCTATATGGCCGATTTACTGTTTCAATTGTCACCAGTTCTCCTGGCCCAGCTGCTGCTTTTGTCACTGTATGTTCACATCCTTTCAATCATTAATTCTTGAGCCAGACTTTTGTGACTCAGAGGAGGCCTGAGAGACCAAAACTTATCTACAAACAAGAGGCAGGCAGAGGCCGTTGGGGGCTGCCCCAGGAAGGCCCCAGAGGGTGCTTCTTAGTTTCACCATTACGGCCCTCACTTTGCGAAGAGTCAGGCTGAGAGGTGAAGGGATTTTGCTAAATTTGCGCAGCTGAGAAGTGCCAGAGCATCCCGCTGCCGTGTGCTAGCACTCAAGCGTTTTCTTCTTACACTTGTGGTTAGTGATACAGGGGAGATGCAGAGAAGAATTCTGAAAACCTTTGATGCTTTTCAAAGAAGGCTTTGATGTTTTCTTAAAGCCCAAACCTTATTCTTTTTCCCCTTTCTTTGGAAGAAGAATAAATTCATCAAACAGCATGTATTCTGGTAGGATCAAGGGTCAGAAACGTTCAAAGCAAAATCTTCTTTTATTTCTTGTTGAGGAATTTCACGTTTTGGAAAACATCCTGGTGGGAGTGTGGGCAGTGTCAGGCTCCGCGGTGGCTGGGTGATTCCCTCCGATTCTACCCACAGGGTTGATTTTCTTCTCTGCACAGGATTGTTGGGCGGAAGGAAGCAAACTGTCACTGAATGGGGCTCCAGCTGACATGACCAGTCTTGTTCCCCCAGAGAACCAGGCTGAATGCATTCAGGGGCCTGCAGGAGAATTTTGTTAATTACAGCAGGCAAAATGCAACGGTTGCCGACAGCCATGGGTTCTCATCTCAGCCTTGTTGCTTGCCATCTGTGTGACCTTTGGCAAGTTAATTAACTTCTCTGAACCTTGATTCCTTATAGGAAAAAATAGCCAGGCTGCCTGGCTGAGAATCCTGGTTCCTCTCCTAGCCAGTTGTGTGACTTTGGGCAAGACAATTGATGTTTTATGTCTTGCTGTACAATTTATCTTTAATGGAGATAATATCAACACCCAGATCATTATGGTGATGTGAGAATGAGATGAGCTAATACGTAAAAAGCTCTTAGAAGAGGAAGTAATCATTATCAATATTATATTACCTGACTTGGCTGTTTATCATTAGCATCAAATGAGAGGTATAATTTGTCATGCGTATGCCTCCCTCAGAAGTAGATCCTGCAGCAAGAATCTGAATATGAACCGTTGTCTGGGAGGTGGTCCCAAGTGCACTGCTGGGGGCTCAGGAGGTGGAAGAGGGGGGCGCAGGCGGCTCCCAGGTGTGGTCTAGCGGTCAGGATACGTCTGTGGGGACTGGAGACTCAGACCTCTGGGGCCCTTTGGGAAACTGGGTAAGACGTGCCTGAAAGCCGTGTCTCTGGCGGCTGAGGGATTTACTCATCCCCTGGTTGCCATCCACTGCCATTGAGAGTTGCTTCTCGATCACTCAGTTCTGAGCAGGAGCTGGAGGGATCTGTGGTGAGCAGCTCCGTGTGCAGGGGCGGGCGCTGAGGGCAGGCAGACAGCGCGGTCCCAGGCCTGCCCCAGGGCAGGCGCCAGGCAGAGAACCTGGCTCCTGTTAAGTTTTTGATAAATGTCTGAAACTTTCTGCCTGCCCTTTGAAAAAAGTTTCCATGGCCAGATTTTATTTTTCAAGTTGACCCTGGTTGTAGCAGGCAATTCCTTCCAAAGGAGTGAGACGGAGATGGAGGGCAAGTGTTTTACTTGACAGGGGGAACCTGAGAGCAAGGTTAGGGTGGCAGGGGTGAGGCAGGGGGAAGACAGCCACCGGGAGAAGCTGTCTTATTATCTACCAGGGTCCTGAGGCGGGTGCCTGGGGCTCAGCCTTTCGGGGACTCTGGAGACATTGCAGGGAACCTCAGAGCCATCTCTGCACAGGGCGTGGATGTTGGGCGGTGTTCAACTGCCAAGTCTCCATCGTCACGGGATATTGGTTGCATTCTCTCCAGTGTGAGGGAGAAACGCTGCCAATATCTCTCTTTCCTGTCATATTTCAGTGCTTGGTGACTAATAGTTAAAGCACCGATCTCCCCAGGTTAGGAACTAGGTGTTAGTGCATTTTGCCAGCTCTTAGCCACACACCCTCTGCTGTAGCAGAAAGCAGTTTGAGCAAGTTCTGGGAAAGGACAGTGCCCTCGGGCCATTGCCACTCCATCCGTAGCCTCTCCATCCCCATCCCCATTAAGCAATGCTGCACCGAGCCTGTCCCTACCTGGTCTGCCAAATGGAGACGTGGTGCCTGACCCTGCCTGACCCATGCTGATACCTACGTGACCCAGACAGAGCATCCCCCAGGCTCTCAGGATGAACAACCTGTCTTTAGTGGGTCTCTCCCATGTGCTGTTTGCAGGTCACATCTGTGTGGCAAGAACATCCCAGAGACTGGACTTGCAGTTGCTAATGCCAAATGCATTTTCAGAAATGCTCTGGGGCTGAGTCACACTGGGAGGGATTTCGCTGAATGAAACGTGAGGCTGACATTATGATGCCTCGGCTCAAGCAGGCTGGGTTACATCTCCTTCACGATAGTGAAGACACAAGAAAGCAGGATGTATGAGAGTCGGCTTTGCACACGCTGGCTTGGGCTGCTGTGGGCTGCGGGGTGCTCCCTGGGATGGGGGCAGGTAGCCCGCTAGGTCAGTCCAACTCCGTTACCCACGGAGGCTCCCTATAGCAGGATGGTCTTGGCTGCCACTGGTTTGGAAAGTCTCTGTACAACATCCTCTTCTCTGCGTATACTCTTCCTCCTAAAAAGAAACAATGATTTTTTTAAAATATCATTTCCTATTCCTGGCTATTCCTTTTCTACCTCTAGACTGTTCTCAAGCACTCCAGTTTATAGGCAGCTATATTCAAGGGCTTGTAGTAACCTATAATGAAAACGAATATGAAAAAGAATGTGTGTGTGTATATATATATATATATTCAATTACATATTATATATTCAAATATATATTCAATTATATATATATAATTCAATCATTAGGCTGTACACCAGAAACTAATATAACATTGTAAATTTAAAAAATGCAAAAAATAAAAATTAAAGATAAGAAAGAAATAAAGAATAAAGTCCAGTTTCTCAGCTTGGGGAAATCCTCCTGGGATGATGATATTCTGATGATGGCAGTAACAATGATTCTAATACAACACCATTGACAGCTATAATGATGATATTGATCATAACCACCATTCACCGAGAACCTGTGATTTACTAGATGCTTCGCTCAGAACTTTACACATTTTATTCTCTCAACAATCCTATTTCACAAGATTTATTATCATTCCCATTTTCTAGATGAGGACGCTGAGGGGTGGGAAGCTTAGGTAAGTTGCCCAAGCTCATACTGACAGTGGGAACTGTACCTTTGCTCTTAGAGAGCCTGGCTGCAAGGAAGTGTTCACTATGATGGTTGTCCAGAAATCAGGCATAGGGAACTGGAAACAGACAGGAAAACCAGGTGGGAGACTCTTGTGAGAGTCTTGGCAAGAGATAGTAAGTTTGAACATGCACAGTTCCCACAATGGAGAAGAGAGGATGAATTCAAGACACAGTATCTGATGACTAGTTGGATGCAGTGAGGGAGAGAGAGGTGGTTGAAAATCACATCCAGGTTTCTCTTGAGGCAGCTGGGTAGCTGTTGACGGTATCAACAGATGTATGGAGAAAGCAAGACGTTGCAAAGAAAAATAGTTGGGCATACCATAGTGTGATGTGTTGGCACTGAGACATCTGTGAGGCATTGGTTCTGCTATAACACTTGTTTTGAAACCTCAGATTTGTTCCAATGTTATTAATATATTAAGAAACAGTTTGAGGGTAACAGAATTTTGTGCTTGCTCATGTGTGATTTCAGCCACAAGAAGCACTGGGTGAGTGCAGAAAGCTTCACGGAGTTGGACGGAGCCACGCAGGAGCCACACCCACACCTACCCACACACACACACACACACACACACACATCCACCAGCTACCTCAGGTCATCACACGTGTTATGAGCCACATGCATGCACGTCTAGTGCTGCAAGTTTCTCAGTGATCTCACATCACCCTCTTTCTGCCACATCACCCTCTTTCTGCCACTTCCCAGGAGCTCACAAAGCACGATGGTTCCAAAGCACATTTCTACTGGGGAACTTCAGGTCTTTTTCAAGGTAAAGTGCTGTATTTATTGTAGCATTGTGTACTCCTTAACCATTTAACATGTGTAAATTGTAACATCACTTTGATTAGGTTCCTATCTTTTTCTCTGTGTCACTAATGGAATTTTGGGTTGTTGTCCCCTTAACCCTACTTTTTTTCCCTATAAGCCCTATTGTTTTTATGTGTAATTTTGCATCATCTTCCATAAGAGGGCCCTTGATCAGAGGCTGGCAAACTATGGTCCACTGGCCAAATCTAGATCATTGCCTATTTTGTGAATATAATATTACTGGAACTGTTTAATATATTGTTTATATCTTGTCTATGGCTGCTTTTGAACTACAGTGACAGACTTGAGTCTCTGTGACAAAGACCAAATGGCCCACGAAGCCTAATATACTTACTTTCTGGCCCTTTACAGAAGAAGTCTGTTGATGCCTGATCTGAATCAAAGTTAAGAGAGTGAAGCTACGTTCCCCAGTCCAAGCTCATAAACCCTTTCTTCCAAGATCAAGGTCAAGATAATTGATTCAATATCAAGACGTTTGCAGGAGGTTGAGGAGCTCAGAGTTATCAGCACTGCATACCCAACAGACAAACTACATACGGGAAAATATTTTTGAAAAAATGTGATATTTGATGTTTCCAAAAGATTATCTCTATATTCATCATGGGAACCACTAGTACTTTCTCGGGATTTCCTACATTGATTTCATATTGTTTATCATTTTAATTTGAACTGCATATGGCACGTGGGGCAAATCTCCCATACTTAGGGCCAATAATGTCTTAATTTGAGGCAAAATTGTATCTCTAGGACTGGACTTTACAGGCAGGCCAACAAAGGGCTGTCAGTGCATTGTGGCTATTTCTCTAGGTATTCGTTTTCCCAAACCACCAGCTGTCTTTGTAGAAGCTGACCTGGCTTGTCTATTTTCCAATAGACCCCTTCATTTTCTGTTACTTGGGGGAAATTGCTTAAACTCTCTCTGCTTCCTATTCCTCATCTATGAACTGGAGATGGCTGTACCTACAGATAATCCATGTTAAGTGCCTGGAACAGTTATCTGGTACACATTTAAGTGTTCAGAAAATGTTACTTTAAATGCCTGGGTAAATTTCCATCCTATTTTCCCTAAAGAATATTTAGTAAAAACTGAAAGGGGACAAGTAGGAGTGACATCCTTTCCAATTAGAAGGAATTAGTTTTTTTCTCTATCAACCTTAGATCTTTGAAGTTAAACCACACTGCCTGTCTTAATTTGTATGAAATGGTCCTTTAATCACTCTTTTTCCCGTAAGAATGCAAACCACTTTTGAAAGTACTTTAGTCCAGAAGGAGGAAGAGCAGTGACCGACGTGGACTCATGTGCCAGGATCTACGCTACCTCAGTGCCCTCTACCCAAATCATCACAACTATCCTGCAGGGTGGGCATCACCCCCACTTCACATTGGATTAAACCCAGGTTGAGAGCAGCTTGTTAGCTTGCTCAAGACACGCAGCTAGTCAGCGGCCCCGCCCTGACTCCACAGACTATCCTGGGTTTCTTGGATGGTTCTCAATCAGGAGCAATTTTTCTCTCTAGGGGACATCTGGCAATGTGAGAGGGTGGAGGTGGAGCAGGGGTACCGAAACCTCCAGTAGGCAGAGGACAGGGATGCTGTAAACATTCTACAATGCCTAGAACAGCCTCCAATTACCTGCCCAAAATGTAAATGAGGCCGAGTTTGAGAACCCTGGGCTCTATTACGCTTCTCCAGAGATAGTTTTGTTTGTTGTGTTTAAAGAAAATAAGTGGAAAGAAAATACATGCCAACAAGATTTCTAAAGAACTTGCTGAAATGGTTTCAATTGATTATTATTCAAAAATTGCTGGTAAAATGGGACTCCTTTTTCTTTAAGTTAGATGATTTAACATCTATTTTTAACCTCTTCCACTGTTCTCTGAGACTCGTTAACATGGCTTTTTGTAAAATGCTTGGAGCACTTCAAGGAGAGAACACGATGCTTTTCGACATTGCAGATACCATGTGGACATTGCCCTCCTTTAGCACAACTCCCCGGGAAGTAACTCAAGATGCCAGACGTGGCGATGCTCAGGGCCACTGAGAACAATGCTGTGGCAAGCAGTGCTACTTGAGAAGGTGCTTTGGGGTATTTTTTTTAAAGCTGTGATTACGGTCTCTTTGGGACTCTGGCAGACAAGAAGCAAATGCTGTTTGTGCCTCATCTAAGTCCTCTTGCAGGATCGGGGGCCCAGTGCTGTGACTGTTGGCAGCTATGGGGCCACAGCTGCCCCCCGCCAGGGAGGTCATACCCCATCCCACTGAGAAAAGGCCCCAAAATGGAGGGACAAAGGGGTACGAAAGGAGGGTCCCCCTGCCTTAAGGGAAACCAACTCCATGGTACACTTCACACTCCAGAGCCCTCCATGTGATCAGGTTGAAGCTGGACTCCAGCTGAGATTTGGCTTCAATTTCTCCCCCTGTTCTATTCTATACCTACACTCCTCATCTCCTGAGAGTGGCCCCCAATAAATCACTTTCACAAAAATACCCACTGAGGCCCTGGATCTGTGGGACCTGGCCCAAAACACATGGGGCAGCAAATCCCCGCGACGACGAGGACGCCAGGTGCCTCCTTCTCCATGGCACACTCTCCTCACTCTGCTACAGGCCGGCCTGAAGGAGACGCAGGGGGCAGTCAGTGCTCAGAATGGTGTGGTCCAGGAGGATGACAAGCTCTGCCCACTGAGCAAAGGACTGCTGGGAGCTTGTCTCCAAACTCAAACCTTTCCCTGAGAGGAGCAGTCTGTCTCTTTGGCCTGAAACCAGGCCTCAAGGCAATCGGAGCTTTGCCAGACACCCAGCTCCCATCAAAGTTAATGTAGACAAAGTCTTCTTACTTCATCATTCCTATTCAATTTCTACATTTAAGATTATCAGCCCAAAACAGTCCATGAAACTGCATCCCTTAGTAATACTATTAATCATGTCTTATGGGAATCGAGCTAATGGAATGTTACCCTTTTCTTCCATGATTCCTGAAGTTCTAGAAAAATATCCTGATCTTGGAAGAGAAATGAGTGAGAGAGAAATGTCATGGAGAATGTTAGTTTGCGGCTGTGATTGTTTTTGTTTTTCTTAGAAGAAAGTGTTAGAAATAGACAGTTACTTTATCCTTTTTCGGTCGTGTGTGTGTGTGTGCAAGCCTTTGCATTTGAATGTCACTTCTATCCCTGGGTCTCTAGGCCTCGACACTACTGTGCTGATGGAGAACTGTTTTGTAAATTATAGGATGTTTCAAAACATCCCTGGCCTTCACACACCAAGTGCAAGAGATCAGTACCTTCCTCCTAATGTGACAACCAAAAGGGTTTACAGACACTGTCCAATTTCTCTCGAGGAGCAAAACTGCCATCAGTTGATTGGCAAAAGCCACATGGAAGCTGTGATCATGGCTCTGCCCCTAATGCAGTGACCTGGGGCAAGCTCCCGATCTCTCAGGGCTCTATTTTTTCCTGTATAATTATCATAAATATAAGTAAGATGTTTGATAACCCAAGTTGGAAACGATGTAAATTAGTTAATCAACTCTGTCTTTCTGAGGAATTAACTTCCACTGAATTTCAGATGAAGAATGTCTCAAAACTATCCTAATATAAACATTAAAAAAAAATGCCCCCACTAATTATAGGACTGATTTTCTCAATGTAAGCCAAATTTGAAAAGGCGAAATTTGCTAATAGGCATTCTGAAAAAGCATCTGCAATTTCCCTATTTGCAAAGGACAACTGAGGACTTGTAACCATAGCTGTCCATATGTGGTTGTCCGTGGTCCTTACTGGGCAATTTGGTCTAATAACGTTTAGCTTTTGATTGACAATATGGGATTATGGCAAGGCCTGCTAGGGACTGTACAGCTACATCATGTCTGCTTCTTTGCCTAATCAGAGCTGTTGGTAATAACTGTATGTGTTTTCTTATTTACCCTAAAGTTTGAGATTGAGAGTGTTCAAAATCAAAAAGATGGTACTCATTGGAGTCGCTGAGGCTGAGATGGGCTCATGTCTCCCCTCTAAGCAGGGTGGAGCTGGAACCGGAGCCCGGGTCTCCTCACCTGAGGTCTAGACTTTGCTCAGCACACCTGCAATGTCTGCTCTTTTGCCAGATGTTGAGGAAGCAGGTCAGCACACGGATTTGCTGTGGGCTATGAAGCTACATTTACAAAACCGTGGATACAACAGAGAGTCAATCCACATTGTGATGTATTTGTGTGTGTGTGTGTGTTGTAAGATGGCTGAAAGCTATTCTGTGTATGTGTGTGTGCGTGTGTGTGTGTCCTCTATTGGGATGACCTACATGCAGGGTTTCCATGCTATGAAATCTATGGATGCTTTTTATTAAATGAAAAAGAGAAATCAATTTTCTATGTTTAAGCCCTGCATTCTAACTTCTCTAAGCTTGGCCACTGCCAGAGATTTTTAAGGAAAGCAGAGCCAGCTGAATGGACCTACCCTTTTTGGCTTTTCCTGAATTCTAGATGGCTACGGATTCCCTTCCTGGCCACACTGAGTGGTCAGTGTTCAATGCTAACTGGTAGATTGATCTGTGGCATTGATCATTTTATATTAAGCAGCATATGCACAGAGTGGTCCCAAGAGGGCTGAAACTGGTGACTTTGACATGGGGAACCTTGAGATGACTTTCATTATTCCAGTGACAATAAAGCAGCTAAGCTTTTACGGAGATGGCAGTGGTGAGGTCCACCATGAAGAAAGCCCAATAGTTACTGGGCATCTTGCCTCTGAAGAGCTCTGTCAAGCAGGGTTCTATCTGGAAGAGTGGTTGAATAAGAAAACAGAATACACTTACAATGCAAGGCAGGGCAGCAGCATGCCTTAGAAGCCATTATGTCTACTTCTTGGACGTTCTAAAATTTTCATCGGCCAGAGGAATTGCAAAGAAATGATTACTCCCTTTATTCTTTCATTCAACAAATATTTGAATATTTGTTGTCACAAAGCTTAATGCTAGGCATAAATGGGAAGCCGAAAGTCAATAGGAAGTAGAGCTTACTCTTAAGGAACTTATGAGGTTTTACGGATCAGACTGTCATGGACAATTCTAACTGTACTACATATACGTGACAAAATAAAATGCATACTGTGAGAGAGAGGTGGTCAAATGTTGCAGAATAACACAAAAAAGTACAATTAATTCTAGTTATAAAAGGAGCTGTATCTAGTGAGTATATTAATTAGGATGTTTCAACACAAGTGACAGGATACTGTACCCAATTAAAAGTGGATTAAACTAGTGCTGGGGATCTTGCTAAAATGCAGATTCTGCTTCAGTATGTGTGGGGTAGTGCCCCAGATTCTGCAGTTTTAATAAGTTCTAGGTCATGTTGATATACTTGGTCCACTGACTACCCTTTGAGCAGCAAGAACTTCTAAAACAAGATTTTGTTTACCTGGTATAACAAAAGTCTGGAGGGAAGCAGGTGATTTCAGGGCTGATTGAAAAGCTCAAGCAACCTCAGTAAGGATCCGGGTGCTTTCCATTCTTCTCCCCCATTCTCAGCATAATGGCTCTGTCTTCAGGCTTTTTCCTCAAGGTCTCAAGATTGCTGCCAGGGTTCTAGGCATCACACTCAGGTATGACAAAGTTCATGAGCAGTAGAAGAGGAATGTTGTTCCTCTTGTGATTCTTCTTATAAGAAGAAAGGCTTTTACTAAAAAAGTTCCAGCAGCAAACTTCCCCTTCGTTTCCATTGAGTAAAATCATGTCTGATGCCCTTCCTTCACTACAAAGTCTGATGGGAAAGCAGGAGTTCAGCCTCTCCAGTGAGATCTGGGCTCTCTTGGAAGAATGGTGGGGAGGAGAATGGTCATTTGATTGAGCAGCCACCTGCGTCTGCCATAGTAGGGTTGGGATACTCTTGGCCATGGAAGTCTTGAGGGTCTAGGAGCACCCAACTGAGTTAGCATAGGGAAGGGAAGATTGGAATCCATCATATCATGTGTCACTTAGATATTGTCAGATGCCTTAATTTATCTCGGCGCCATCTCCCTCTATAGGTGCATGCCTTCTATCGCCTTGATCTGGGACACTAACATCTCTCACCTAGAGTATTGTGATAGAGTCCCAAATGATCTCACTACCCCATCCCCTCAGTTACACCTCTCATCCACCCTGCACAGAGAGTCAGAGATTTCTAGTCTGCAAATATGACTGTGCTATACCTTGTTCAAAATTCTTTAACAGTTCCCGTATCCTTCATGATGAAATATTAACTCCATAGTATAGTCTTCGAGTCTCATTATAATTTCCTCACTACTACTGGTCCTGCCTCACCTCCCAGCACTCCCCATTAAAAGTCAAAGCCTTCGATGTTAAAGAGAATAATAATTTTATTAGGACCAATGATTAAATTCCATGGGTATAAACTCACCTACTTAAGAATTCCTTTCAATATCTCTGCAGGTCATAAAAAGTGGTTACTGGAATTCCCCTGATTTGGAACATCTACATTTTCTGATCTACTTCACATGCTAGATGTTTGACTATCAAGGTCATCTTCAAATATGCCAGGAGGCTTTAAATTGGGGATTCCAGAGCCTTTCCGTTCACTGAGGGGGCAGGAGTCATTTGAAGTCAAAGTTCTTATTTCCTTAACATTACCTTTAGTTTGACTTTCCTTCTATGATTTATTAAGTTCTACCCAAGTCTAGAAGACTTTCTACTTTACTGACTTTTCAACATGCATTTTTTTTTTTATTGATGTCTCTGCTCATCTTCTCATTACTTTTATGGTTCTGCCAGATGTGGATCATAGACAGCTTTCTTTCCCTTCATGTCCCTCACTGCCCACCCCACCACCAAATCTAGCATGGAGCCTGTCACATTTTTGGGTGCCTAGTAAATTTTCTTTTCTTTCCTTTCTTAGGAATTGATTGAACTTCTCCTATCTGGTCTGGTGCTAGGGGTTGAAGATCCAACACATGGTCCCAACTTTCAGAAGATCACACTGTTCTCCACAACAATATTAGTTTGATTATTGCCATATTGAAAGCATGTACATGGAACATTGGAAATGGGGAGGAAATAATCCTTAGGCCTTCCTGGTGAGTTATGAAGGACAATTTGGAGAGGGCGTTGGTGTTAGAAACCCAAAAGCAAGGAGAACTTGGCAATGCCAGGCAGTATCCCAGGGGGAGGCACAAGAGTGTGGAGAATTTGAGAGAACCATGAGCAGCTAAGCTCGGCTGGACCCTAGAAGAAGGAGGAGTGGCACTAGGTGAGGCCAGTGAAATGGGCAGCAGAGATTATAATGAGACTTGTAGGCTGAGTAGGGGAGTGAAGATTTTTATCGTGAACCACTGGAAAATAATTTTTTTCAAGTGTGTTGCATTGATTGATTGATTTTAAGGGGGAAGTCAATTCAGTTTACTTATTTATTTTTAGAGAAAGTACTGGGGATTGAACCCAGGACCTGTGTGTGCTAAGCACATGCTCTACCACTTGAGCTACACCCTCCCATCCCACTGAAAAATTTTAAGTGCAGCATGTCACAGCCACACGGGCAGGCTAGAGGGTCACCCCAGCTGCTGAGCTGAGAAGGGAGGAAGCCCGGAGGTGGCTGGGGCTCGGAGACTGAGCCTCTCAGGAGGGAGTTTGGTGTTCAGGTGAGAAATGATAGTGTTCTGAATCAAGACAGCAGTGGAGGGGGCTTGAGAATGTGCTGTGGACCATTGGAGAGCCACTTGGGAGGCACACTTGGCTCTATTAGGTGATGCATACGGAGAGTAAGTGAATGTGACTTAAGAGTAAATATGTGGTGGGTAGAGAGAATATGACTTCCGGGTTCCTTCATTTTGAAAAGACCGCTCCCCTACCCCCTTGCTGAAATCGATGCCTGGCTTTTTGTGTCCCAAGGTGTGTGCCAGACGGACCCGACAGCCTGCGAGTGTAACTCAGCCTTGACTCCTGGAGAAACTCACTAGCAAACGCCTCTCCCGTTTTAACCCTTCAGGAATTGAACACCGCCGCTCATAGAAGCGGAACATTGGCCACGTGTGACTATTGCACTTTTCCTCTCGGGTATGATCTCTATTTTTATTGAACAACTGTCAGTAGACCATGCAGCATTGCCAACAACACACTGAAAATAGAATGAAGGCAATTACCTCAGCAAAGATTAACGCAGAAAGTAAAATTGCACTTATGTAATGCTCATCTTCCAGGCACTGAGACCAGCCTTCCGCTGGCTTCTCTGTGTCTGTGTCAGCATCAAAACAAGACAGCACCATCCGTGTCCACGATGGAGGGACCAGCTCTCTCCATAATCCCCTCTGCCTGTGTTCTCTAACCTTTTTCCCGGAGCAGAGCTGCTCCCAGCTATGAGTTCCCATTGAGATGCTGCAGACAGATGAGAAATAATATTAGCTAACAACATTTCCGCACTCCTCTGGTGTTTGGCAACTACTTGTCAGTGAACTTCAGGAAAATACTTGTGTTTTGGAAAATTGCAGATGTTTTAGGACAATCTTCTCATTTTACAGAGGAAAACACAGAAGCCTGAGGGACCAAATGACTTGCCATGACTTCCTTTCTGTCTCTGAAGTTTAGAGGGAAAACTCAAAGCCCAGCCTCCACTCCAACAAGGGCATTTCCCCTGCGCCCCTGGCTTCTTACAGTGAAACAGGGATAATAGGAAAGGCTTCCGTGTCAAATCCCTAACACCCCCAGAGGGTGGAGAAAACTGGAATACAAAAGAAGAAAATCAACCCCATAATTAGATACAGAACTGACTCCAGACCAACCAGCAGAAATCTTGTGCTGGCTTCCCTAAGTGTTACAGAAGGAGGAAAAGAAAGCCTGCGTCAGCAACTAGAGACTTACATGTAGGTCTGATGGAATGATACCATCTTCATAAAACACAAATAATCACAAAAATAGCTGCGATGGAACGCAAGAGGAACAAGAACAAACTAATTGCTAAGGAGGGCCACTTTGGCATCAATTGTTAATGTTACTCTGATTCCCCTCCTCCCCACCCCCCCCCCCAGACCTCTGGCATTGCAAACTGAGCTGGCTCATGGCATCTATTAAATTGTAGTAATAAAAATATTAACCTCACTGTTGGAACTCTGACTACACCTTGTCAGGCCAAATCTTATATTAGAAAAGTAACAGGGAGACGTGGAGGGTTAAGGGAGATCTTACTGAGAAATGGGATATGGAGGGGGGAGTGTATAGCTCAGTGGTTAGAGGGCATGGTTAGCATGCACAAGGTCTTGGGTTTCATCTCCAGCACCTCCATTAAAATAACTAAATAAATAAATAAACCAATTACTCTCCCCAACCCCCGAAAAGAGGTTTAAAAAAAACCTAAAACAACAAACAAAATAAAGAAAAAGAATGAGATGCAGTGGTGACTCTGTCTCATACACATGGGTCCTTATGATTTTAGTTCAAATGAGAGAGACAGAATTTGCCAGATACACTGATGTCACATACACTATCTTACTTATTCTTACAACCACCTTGTGGGTTGCCTATTAGAATATCTTTTTCCCTTATAAGTAAGAAAACTGAGTCTGAGAGGTTTTGAACCTCCCCAAGTTTGGACCTTCTCAAGTTTAGACCCACTTTAAAACACTATTTTGAAATAGTTTTACATTTATAGAAGAGTTGCCAAGGTTGTACAGAGCATTCTCATACACATTTTAATCAGCTTACCCTAATCTTAACATTTAGCATCACCATGAAATGCTAACTTTAACAGGTTTGTTGAGGCGTAATTCACATACCATATAATTCACCTATTTAAAGTGTACTTTTCAATGGTTTTTAGTACATTAATAGATGTAGACAACCATCACTCCAGTCAATTTTAGAACATATTCATGACCTCAAAAAGAACCCCCATACTTTTTTGCTCTCACTTCCCTTCCCCCTCCCTCACCCCAACCCTAAGCAACCACTAATCTATTTTCTGTCTCTGTAGACCTCCTGGTCATTTCATATGAATATGATCATATAACATGTGGTCTTCTGTGACTGGATTCTTCCACTTGCCATAATGTTTTCAAGGTCCATCCATGTATCAGTACTTCATTTCTTTTAATGGCCAAATAATATTCCACACGTGTGGATATAACATACTTTGTCTGTTTTTTCTCTTGATGTATATTTGCATTGTTTCCACCTATTGGCTTTTATAAATCATGGGGGCCTATTCTAGATAGAATCAAAATGTTCACTATATTGCTAATAAAGCTGATTGGAGAGCATGATCTGAGCTCTATTAGGACTTGGAGGGTGTCCCAAAATATCACTCCTGAATTAAACTGACTTATCCATCAAGTTGCTAATTAAAGACCTTCCCTTGAGGGCAAGCCCTTAAACACACGGAAGAGGGCAGTCCAAACATGCTTGTCCTATGGACTTACCATCACCAAAAGAGAGGACTGTAATGAACAATGCTTAGTTGCTTCTTTGAAACTCATCGATCAGGTAATTTGACCCTCTCTTTTAGGGATCAGTAGTGAGGGAGCAAGAGGGAGGACTTAGCTCGGGTTACCCCAGAGGCAGACCCTTGAGATAAAAGTGAGAGTTCACATAGTTTATTTAGAAAGTCCCATTAGAGGTTTGGGAAATCCTGATAATGAGACTTTCCAAGGAGATGCTGATTAGTGAACACAATGAGCAGCACGTCAGACCTGCACTTACGTGTCTACAAAATGTGGATAATTCTTTGTTCACTAAATCCTTGATAATTAGAGCTGAAAAGTCGTATGTGAAGCAATATTCCAGCCCAACCAGACCCTCTTTCAGCTTACTACCCCAGAAGACATTTCTGCCCTACAGATACAGAGGTTAATATGTGATTGTGGTACAGAGAGAGCACACATTTTGGAAACCGATGTTCCTGGGTTCAAATCTTGACCCCTATTATATATATAAAATCTGTGTGCAAACTGTTTAAGCAAACAGTTTCAGTTCTCTCAACCCAAAGCCCCTCACCTCCTCTACAAAGTCTGGTAACAACTTACCCGAGATGTTTCATGATGCTTATTATTATTATAAACAGTGGCTAGTTTATAATGTGAGTTCAATAATAGTCGTTTTCCATATTTCTTACTGTGAGTAAGGAAGAAATGCAACAAAAATATATTAACTCAAAAAAAAAAAAGAAATACGTTAACTCATTCAAAAATATTTATTAAACCCCTATTATGTGCAAAATCCTATCGTTATCATGAAGCCACCATTCTAATAAATCACCAACACTAGGACCCCATTTCTACATGTCAGGTCCTATCTTTATTGCCTAGAAAAATAAGGTTCAATTTATGTGACTCACTGGGCCTTTAATGTCTCAAAACATAAGCTTCGCATCAAAGTGTCCCCAAGTGTTCACTCTCCAACCTTCAATCAAATGTATTCTGAGAAGCATTTCTCTAATATTTCTTTGATGTTACATTAGTTGGAAATTTTTTGGTCCCAGGTGATAGCAACCAAATTTGAACTAGTTTAAGCAAAGAGGCAAGTTTATTGAAAAGGGAGGATGGATAAGAAGCTGTGGCCGGCCCTCCCAACAGCTGGAGCCAGGGACTCAGCTGCTTTCCCTCCCACACCCGTCCCTGTGCGGCAGCTCCATCTCACACTGCAGGGTGGCTTCCTCCGCCTGGCAGACAGCGTTCCTGCCCATGGCTTCCACGATTTACATCATGTCGCATTAGCCGCCAGAGATACCAACCCAACCCTCCCAGTTTTCTGGTCCAAACTTCTGATAATTCCACCTTGGGACAAGGATTCTCTATTGGGTCATCAGCTTTGTAGTTGCATGACATTTCTCATAGTAATTATAGGGCTGGGGGATTAAGAGGGTACCCCTAGCATCCCAGAGGTGCCCAAACTACCTGTCGAGACATAGAACCCCCAGAAGGCTGATTCTTACAGCATGGCCACCTTTCTGGCAGGAAGCATATAGAAGCAGGAGGTCTGAAAGCCGGAGAAATGAACAAACAACAGAGCTAGAAGAGGCCACCACTTACTTAGTCCACACAAGGTGTCCATCAGCAGAAATGAGCCAACAATACATTACTTCCTGCAAATTGGTCTAGTATGTTCAAAACAAACACATTAAAAAGAGATTACTCACCATTTATGTGTCAGGGAAGTAATAATAATGTCTTTATTGCACAGATTACTGTTCTTGAGTGCTTCCAAAGGACTATGGAACTTGAAAACATTTTCCAGTTTGAGAGAATTAATTAGCTCCCCTGTGGAGCAGCTCACGAGCAGTATTGCCATTCTGGAGATAGAATGATGGAGTTGGAAAGGCAAGGGGTGTTAAATTATTCATCTTTGCCATAAGTGTGTATCAAGCACCCAATCCGTGCATGGCTCTGGTCTTAGGGTTTGGGGGGCATAAACTAACTGAAATAAAGTCTTTGCTCTCAAGGAACTTGCAGTCTAGTAGGGGAGGTAAACTTGTCAACAGGTACTCTAACACAAATCAAAATGTATGTCCCAGATAGAATAAGTAAACATGAGATGCTAGAGGAGGTTATGAGAAAGGGCTGGGAGAAAGTTAAATTGCAGAGGCTCATCAAAATTAGGAATTTGGTCTTTCCCTATGTGGAGTCATCATTAAAATTAAAATATAAATATAGAAATTACTATGGATTCATTTACATTTCTTTTAAATGCTAGCCTTAAATTTGTTTTGCATTAAATAATAAACTCATTTCTCCCATCCCACCAACCCTTACCTCTGTCAAATACCAATCTGTTCTATGTATCTATGAATTAGGTTTTTTTTTTTTTGGATTCCACATATGAGTGAGCTCAAACACTGTCTTTCTCTGGTAACTTATTTCACTTAACATAATGCCCTTGAGGTCCATCCATGTTGTCACAAATGGCAGGATCTCCTTCTTTTTTATAGCAGAATAATATTCCATTGTGCATACATACACTACATTTTCTTTATCTATTCTTCTGTTGACAGACACTTCAGTTGTTTCCAAATCTTGCTTATTATAAATAATGCCACAGAGGATGTGGTGGTGTAGATATCTTTTGAAGACCATGATTTTTGTTTTCTTCAAATAAATACCCAGAAGTGGGATTACTGGATCATATGGTAGCTCTATTTTTAATTTTTTTTTTTAGGAATCTCCATACTATTTTCTATAGTGGCTGTACCAATTTATACTCTTAGCTAGTCCTCCAATTTTTAACAAAATATATAATCTCAAAAAATGGAAGAAAATTTGATCCCGTTGCCTAAATCAGTCATATGATTAGCTAGTTCAATAGTTTGCTTTACCTGGTGAGCTCTGGACTAAAATTTGTAATATTGATGAAGACTGGATTGTCTGTATAATGGGCAACACTTCGTTCAGGTTTTCATTATCCAGGGAAGGTCTGATTCCTCTTGGGGCTGTCTGAACCAAATTGCCATGACATGAGGAAATTTATGAGAAACTGTGGAGGGACACACGTGGAGAGGTCAACATGGAGAGAAAATGTGGGCCCTGGCCCTAGCCCCTGTTGAATGCCAAGAGCCTGGCGCAGCCTTCCAGACACATGAGTGAGCCATTTGGGAAGCAAAACTTTCGGTTCCGAGTTCAGTGGGCCTAAGCTGACACTGCATGGGCCAAAAGTGAGCCTTCCTCCCTGAGCCTTGTCCAAATTCCAGATTCAGGATAACAAAAGATTGTTATTTGAAGCCAAGTTCTAGGCTGGTTCATTTATTAAAAGATAGTTAATTGGAACACCTTCCGCAAAGATTTCATGACAATAACTCTTTTTGCTTTGGTTTCCCCTTCATTCACTAGACAGCAGAGTTTTAGGCACGGCAACTATTCAGATTTCAGAAAGGCTCAGAAAAGTGCATTTCCATTTCTGTTGAGGGTCTCAAAGGGAGACTGCCATTCAAAAGTCAAGGAATTTCCTTTACATGCAAAATTACTGAAACATTGATTTTAAAACAATTGATCCCTATTTCTAAAAATGTCAAACTGAAACCACCAGTAAATGATATTTGCCTTCATATTTCTGTAACATTTGTAATATACATGGACAAGTTTTACCAAAGCGCCACCTCTAGCCCAGAGGGGTCACTACTGTAAATGTGAAGGTCATGGACCTTCATGGCCCTTCAGTGCTAGGCCTTCTTCTCTAATTCATTAATCAAAAGTTAAAGTACAGCTTCTGATCCCTTCTCTTGCCTCTTCTTTTTTTAATTGGCCCTCAAGACAAGGCAGGGCTAGCAACCAATCAGCTCTCCATATTTAATAGCATATTTTGCTGAGCTGGCCTTGACTCCTGGTTGCTACAAAACAAATCTAAGTTTATATCGAAGGTGACAAACTCCATGCCCTGTCATTTATCCTTTTTATAGCATGGGTGACACCAATAGTCAGCAAGTCTTGTTGATTACGTGAATCAACTAGAGCAGAAAGCATCCTAGTCTAGAGATTTCCCGTGTCCACAGTTAGAAACTGTTTGTTTTAATTAAAGCAAAACTAATTCCACTGCTTTTGATTACTACATGAATTTTTAAAAAGAAACCATAATCCCAGTATTAACAGGGATAAACACTGTTTATCCCTGTTAATACCGGAGTGCATATCACTCTAGACATGAATCTAAATACATATATGTAACCAAAAGTGTATTATACCTCAAACTCATCTTTAAACATTTAATGATTGTCCAAAGAAAAACATGTTGAGATTTTACTATGCCTTAGGCACTGTATTAAGTTCTTCATAAATACTATTTCATTTAAAGCACACCACCACTATGAGGTAAATAATATAAACCCAATTATACAACTGAGGTATTGGAGGTCAAGATCGCAGGTAGCAGCAGAAATGTCTGGCTCCAAACCGAGATCTGTCAATTTCAGATTTTAATTTTCACTATTCTCTCATCTCATGCAGCAGAGTTTTTCAATAAAATTATATTATAACCATGATTCATGATGATATTCACCTGTCTATTTACAACAACAGTTTAATGACTGACTAGTATCTTACTTACACTTTTTCAAAATATTTCACCATTCCTCTCTTGTTAGACATTTGAATTTGGTTTTGTTTGTTTTTAGTTTTCTACTAATATAAACGAAACAGCAATAAATATCCTTGTAGATAAAACTTGTTGTAGATCCTTAATTATTTCCTGAGGATGAATTTCTAGAAATAGAGTCATCGGGACAATGTCATGCAAACATCTTACTCTTTCAGCAGTAATGCCAAATTTCCCTTCAGAAAAATTATAACAAATTACACATCTGCCATCCATATGTACCTGCGACCTCATTTACAAAACAAAACCAAAACAAAATAAATACACAAAACTTCAAACTACTTTTCCAATCACAGTATCATCTTAGAAATAGAAGATACCTTTGGAGTCATTTCTTTCTAATCTCCTACACATTATGGACCTTTTTCATGGCGCATTCCTGATCTGGAGTATCTGTGCTATAATTCATAGAAAGTGGGGACAGAAAATAAAGAACAATTTAAGATAGCCCTAAACCATAAAACTCAGACTCTCAGCAGTGCAATCCTGCTCAAACAGTTCTAAAATGCATGCAGAATCAGAGAGCCCCGTCGGAAATGAGGCAATCCTGGCAGGCTTTCAACATACTTGACACAGGTGACAAAATGATAAAGATTTTCTGGTCCTTCTCCACCTGAAGTGGGTTTGCTTTAAGTGTTGGAAGCTGAACACGTATCTCTTGCTCTATGCAGCTGTGCAACAGCTTGGTGTTCTTTGCCTCTGGGAATTCAGCACACAGAGGTGGGGTGGTCGGTGGGAGCAGATTGTTCAGAAACAAAAATGAATTAAATGATTTTACATTTCTAGGTCGTAGGGTCTGTGAATTTAACTTTTTGTGGCTTCTCTTCCCCCTAAACTCAAAAACTTTAACCCCGAGTTCCTTTAATTCTAGAGACACTGGGATTTAGCTATGTTTGAAGGAGAAAGTGACCTTCCACTGGTTAAGCTTTCCTTAAGTACCATGCCCTTTAGATGCAAAACATTGCTGGATATTGCAGTGGAAATTGGTGGGGGCAAGAAAAGTAATGCAGGTAAGTGAAGCAATAGAAATCTATAAAAAAAAAAAAACTATAAAAATGTAAATTCTGCAAGTGATTGCCAAACACAACTGTGAAAGCAAAGAGCAGGCAAAGATTAATTCTGCCTGGGGTGAGGATGAGGCTAGGCGTGTGAAAGAAGGTGGTATTTGGGTGGTAATCGAAGACACTAGGAAGCAGGGTCCTCGGAACGCCCCCTTTTATTTGGTGCATATGTGATGAATAATTTAAATCATGGAATACTAGCATTATTAAGACAATTTGCTTTAATTTTACACATACTTTCTTAAGGGACAGATAGGCTCTATTTCGGCTGCACATTCAAAGTCATCCCTGGAAGGGGAAGGAAAAACTGAAATTTCTAACATATTCTGCTTTGGGAAACGACGGGTTGGGGGTAGGGACCAGGGCCCAGAAATCAACCCCAAAACTTTGGGCTTCAGAACTGCAGGGGACCATTCTGGGATCTAATCTTGGAGTACTGGGGGCGAGGGACATCCCACCTTTCCACCTTCCCGAAATGCAACCTAGTGCAATACTTGGCCCCCAGTAGGTTATCGTGTATGGAATGGATTTTATGCAATCGCCTTAAATGCACTGGCGTCTGACTGTCCATTAGAGGACAATCAAATCAACTCAACACCACGTTGTGCTTCTTCTGTCAGCGAAATTTCAGCTCTGATTTCAATAGTTAGAAAAACAGGAGAAAGAATCGGGCCATAGCATCCTGAGAGTGGAGCTATGCGAGGGGTTGGGAGGAAGGAGGGCGAGGGCGGCAGGGAGAGCTAACAGTCCCACCTCGGCTCACCTCCTCCTGCAGCAATCGCTCAGCCCCCGCCCCCTCTCTCCATTCCGGACCCCCCACCCGGGAGGCGTGAGGGCCGCGCCCGCGAGGCAGTAGCCGGGCTCTGGCGGTCACGTTCGTTCCCTGCTGCTTTTCCAGTCTCCAGCCTCCTCGCTCCTCCTCCCTCCTCCCCGGCCCGGGTTTGGAGGCGATTCCCCTCTAGTGACTGAGCCGAACGTATCTGGGCGAGCGGCGCTTCGCCTCCCTCCGGTCTTTGTCTCCTCCTCCTGCAAGGCTCCGGGGCCCGGCGCAAGGTCTGCAGCGGCCGCCGCAGCAGCGGGAGCCAAGCGGTGCCTCGCGCGGCCGCGCGGGGCCGCGCCCTCGCTCGGTGGAGGCGCCGGAGGACGCCAGCCTGGCCACGCACCGCCGGCGTCCGGCGCTCCAGCCGCCGCGAAGCAACGCCGCGGCCGCCGCGGCCGGGGAACTAGCCCACCCGGCCGGCCCGCTCCGAGGCAGGCAGCCCAGCTAGTAGTCGGGTGGGGATAGCGGCCGCTGCGGGTCTGGCAGCGCACACAGGGCGCCAGGCAGACGCACCCCACGCCTCATCCCTGCGCCACGAGGATGGAGCAGGCACCCCGGCCCGGGACTGGCGCAAGGTAAGGTGCAGACGCCTGTTGCTTTTCGCAAAGCGCGGTATCGTCCCCTCTGCCCGGATGCCTAGGGCACCCTTCCCAGAACAGGCAGAGGAGAACTATCACCCCATTTCTGAGCCGTATCCAATCCCCCTGTTTCCCCGGAGTAGATCCTTGGAGAGATCCCTCCTGGCGAGGGCGGGGGTCCACCCGCTTTGCTGGCGTGCAGCTTGGCTGCAGTGCAATAGTCTGCAAACTTTTGTGCCCCCTCCCTGCGCGGTGCTCACCCAGTGCGGTGCAAGTTGCACGTCTACTTTTCGTTTGCTCCCTTCCCCCAGTACCCACCCCCCCCCTTTTGCCGTATGCATCTGCCCATTTCTCACTGTGTGTTCTTGCCAGTCGACTTTTCACTCCCTGCAGCTCCCGCTAGAGAGGCGAGGGTTTGGGACCCAGCAGTGCTTATCCTGCCTGTAGGGGTTGGGTAGGAGCCGAGATGGTGAAATAAGATAGGTGGGACAAGGGGGAAGGCTGTCCCCACCCCTGGGGCTCTGTCCAGCGCGGCGGGAGTCGGTCGGTTCTTACGTAGGCCACCCCCAACTCGGTAATGAAACCCTTGGAGTGGCTTGCGGCTGTGCGCCGTGGGAAGGCAAGTGCAGATCCGGGTGGGTGAAGTAAGTGGTTTGGTGAGGGAAAGGTTGCTGGTGGGGTGGGGGAGGAAGCTGAGGGTGGGGATAGATCTGGTTGAGGGGGGACCAAAAGGCTCTGCTAAAGTGGGCGAGGGGCCAGCCCAGAGCCGTCTTCTGACGCGGAGGAAAAGGAATTTGAGTCTGGAGGGCGCTGGCCCGGGTGTGTAAATAGAGATGGGGGAAGGGTTGGGCACCTGGGGAGGCGCAGAGAGGCAGATTGGAGCCCCGGAATGCTGGGGCCCAGGGGGACTGGGGAAGGCAGGCTTCTGGGTGCCTGGGATGGGGCGATCTTCTTCTCCAGGGGAAACAAACTGCTCGATTCAGAGTACGTTGGCGTCTTGGGCGGCGATTGAGTGGTCAGGTCATGGACCAGGGAAGCTTTTCCTAGCTGGAAGAGGACCAGGGTTCCCTTGTTTCCCCCACACCCGCTTCTATACCCCTCCACCTCCGCAACCGGGTCGGCAGACCCACCTTCCCTGCCAGGAGCTCGGGAGTCAGGGATGTTTCCACAGCCGCAGGGTGGGAAGGGGATTCCGGGACTCGAGGGAGAGGCTTGTGTGCCGGGTAGGGGGGAGTTCCCAGCGCCTGGCGAGTAAACCGGTGTCCCAACCGGTTGGAGGAGAGCGCAGGGGCGGAGGCTGCAGTGGGAGCCACCCCCCCCCCTCCGCCGCCCCTCTGCACAACGCACCTGGGCGGAGCAAGGGAGTGGGGGGAGCCCCGAGCCGCCGGGGAGGCTCGGGAGCGCAGACCTGGAGGGCGTGCAGCGAAACGCAGGGCCAAGGGGGTGTGAGCATCGGGTGACGGGAGGCCCGGCTCCCAGACCCGGAGCCCCGGGCAGAAGTGGGTCCGTCCACCTCTCGGCCCCCAGGTATATCCTTTCGGCTGTTAGAGACGGTTTGGCGGATGCCAGAAGGCTAGGCGCTTTCCTCCTTTGCACCCCAGCAACCTGGAAAGGAAGGCCATTTATGCGAGGGGACCTCGCCTGCTATGGCGAAGAAGGGGCAGTCCCCGGGCTCCATTTATCCTGCTGGGGGACACACTGGGCTGTCACAGGCCTGGAAGCACCTCATTTAACCCTTCTCTGTCTGAGAAGGCGCACGCCCCTCTCAAAGTGGTGCCTTGAGCTGAGAATCCAATCCTACAGGCTCCAGAGAAGAGGAATTTGGGGGTTGCGTGGGCCCGGATCCCTGCAAAACGCCCTGGACTTCCCTGTTCAGATCTCCCACGTGCAGGCTTTTAGGGCCGCAAACCGTCTCTGCGGTTGCCCTGCAGACAACATCCCCGGCTCTCTGGACCAGAGCTGGGAGAAAGCGGAGCACAGCGCAGTCCCATTTTCTGGGCCTGCCGCCTTGGCCAGACCCTTCTGAAAGAGACGTCGACTGGCCAGGGCTCCAGAAGGAATCCTGAGTTGAGTCACTCCCCTCCGGGCCACCCCTGAAGCAGCGAGCTCCCTGCCTCCCCCACCGCCAGCTTCAGAGCCCCAAGGAGGGAACGGGGATTCCCTTGGGACAGGCTTGGGTGCAGCTCCTGAGCGCAAGGCCAGGCGTGGAGGGGGATAGAGCTTTGGCTTCTGAATTACCTGGATAACTGAGGTAGGATTCCAGAATTAAATTCTTTACTCCGCCACGTTGAACTTTTGGCGCCCCAAGGCCAGGTTCTTTCTGGATGCTTATTGCTTGGTTCTGTGCTCAGGCTGGTTCTCTTTGCTTGTAGAAACAGGTTGGAACATGTCCCTTGGCAACTCTTGAAGCAAGACTTCAAATGCACACCATGGTGTTTTGTCAGGTTGCTGAGCTGTTCCGGGGAGGCAGGTAGTCATGATAGTAGTCAGCCCTGGCATTTACTGAGCTCTTACTTTGTGCAGGCAATAGATGTTTCACGTGCAATTTGGGTTTTAATCCTTATGACAACCCTGGAAGACAATTATTTTTCCCATTTTGTTGGTAAGGAAACTAAACCATGGAGAAATTAATTTGTTTGCTCATTGTCATCCAACCAATCAGTGGTGGGACTTGTGGATAGAGAAGTGGTGTGTCCCATGCTTTCAACCCCACTTGGTACCAGAGATCCTTTGTCCACAGGAAGGGTGGGTGACAAATGAGAAACCCCGGGGGCATGCTGTCAGTGCCAGTCCTTGCCTGGGAGCCCCTGTGGCTGTGGAAATGGGGAGACTGATGGTGCATATTTCCCCTGCTTAGAGCCCGATGGGGTGCACCTAGGGAGGATGGGGTCCTGGGACTGGGAGCAGATTTAGGGAACTGGCAGCTGGCATTGGACTTCTGTTCTGAATCTTTTCGTGGACATTCCCTTTTTAAATGTGAGGAGAAATGAAAGAGGGGATCCGAATGTGAGCAGAGATGTGCTCCTAGGACAGAAACTGTGGAAACTATTCTGCAAATGCATCTCTTTCTAGTGACTGAATCACAGACTATTAGAGCTAGAGTGATCTCAGATATCACCCCTTCCAATCCAGAAGTGGGGAGGAGACTGAGTGATGTGCTCAAGGCCACTCTGTGTTCCTAGCATCACTAGTGCTAGAACCACTGTCTTCTGACCCTTGGTCAAAAAAACCAATATTTATGCAAAAATGGATTATGTTCACTGTGGCTTCTTTTCAGGCTCTTAAAATTAATTAGGGAAAATTAATTAGGGAAAAACTTGTTTATTTAAAAAAGTAGACGATTTTGCTCATTTTTCATAAATGCCTTGTTCAGCATAACCAGAAAAGGTGACGATCATACAGTGGATGAACCACCACAAGTATGTGCCTCTTTTGAAAAAAATTACAGCAGAATATTTATAAACCTTCGAATAAAAAATTAACTGTGCAACCCTTTAGATTATTCTAAATGAAATGAAATGGATTCTGAACCATTTCAGCCAAGTCCCCCGTCAAGTGGAGAGGCGCTGTCCTGCCCCACCCCCAAGCATTTGTGAAAATCAGAAAAAATGTACTGCGTCAGAGGGAAAAATCCTTTTGAATACAATGAAATGATTTGGGATTATTTCTTCTGGCTTCTGACCGTTGGGTTAAAGTTTAGGCTGATATAAATCTGAGATAAGCCAACATCTTTCTAAGTAGACATACTTGGGGCTCAGAAAGGGGAATGATAGTTCTTTACCATCTCGCTTACTGAGCCCCTTTGCAGGGGAGACTTGGTCTGGCAGTTTAGGGATTCCATGTGCCCCTAGGCATTCTCGTAGGACAGAATTCTGATTTCTAAGAACATTCTCTGTCTTGTCTCTGTAGCCACAGTACTACATGTCCCCCCCCCACCCCGGAGTTGAACCAACAAAAAGTCAGCTAGAGGAAACGCAGAGGGGGAGAACTTCGAAAAGCCTGTTTCTCAGAATCACATCGTGGCAGGGTGGGTGGGAGTTCCAGGCAGATGGTGGAGACTTGTTGCCTTTTCTGTCACCTGGAACAGGATTTCTATCCCTGATGCTGTGACAGGCCAGGCCAGAGGCCCCCAGGCGGTGATGGGGGAGGGGTAGTGAAGGAGGAAGGGGGTGAGGGTGAGGCATGGGTTGGGGGCTTGGCTGACAAAGGGCTTTGGTGTGGCTGAGATGGCCCAGGAGAGAGTGCCTGAGAGATGCCGTCTTCCCCCTTCCTCTCTTACCTGCCTCTTCAGTCTTGCCACCCATATTGGGCTGACTGATCTGAATCTGAGTTATCTCAAGGGAAGCATTCACTTTCTAGAGAATTCATTAGCAATACGTATTGTCTTTATGTAAGTAGAGAAGAAAATACAGACAGCTGCCCCACTCCTCAGGGAGAGCCCTAAACATCAGGTCATCCCAGAAGGGTGATCTTCTGAGGCAGAGGGTCTGCGTTAGCCGGATTGCAGCAGTGTCAGAGAATAAAGGACGTGACACTGAAATCAGGTGTGGCAGCAGCCGAGAGAAATGGTCTTCTGTGAGGGACCAAATGAAGGAAAACCCGTTTCTACCTGGGCAGATGTTCTGGTTCCCAATTGCTAGCTTTGCAGGGGTGATAGTGGAGTTAGCTGTACCCTTACCCCACGTATGTCGTCCATATCCTCCACTTACTTCCCTTTTCCCGTGTGGTGTAGCGTTAAAGGGCCCGCACAGCACTTCCGCTGGGACAATTCTTTGGTGGTGTATTTATCTTAAATCATATAAATACGCGTTTGTTGACAGAATAACAATTACTGTTAAGCAACATGGTCTGGGACAAGGTTATGAAAAAATGAAACCTTTTTATTCAGAATACAAGGAATAAATATTTTTATGCAATACATCGTATGAATTAAAATTCTCAGTTTTGGTTAGAGATTTAAATATAAAAAATCATCAAGAACCAGAGCATCTGATCTTGACCTACTTTTAATAACAGGAGAAGCCAAATAGTAAGGATCTGTGGAATTTGAAGAAGAGGACAGGAGGAAAAAGAAAAAGAAGATATTACCAAGTAAAACCTGAGATGCTTTTCCCTCATGGATTTTATTTTAAATAAAAATATAATATCTTAATCTATTTTGAGATTTAAGTAGATTAACCCATAAGATTAATAAATTTAGTATTTTATCTTCAGATTGTGGCTTTGATGAGCTGTGTTCTACAAGTGGTTGATGCTCTTCTATCTGACAGACTAGTATGTATCTATATATTCTTTATAAAAACTTAGTGAATTAATGCATGACGTAAGAAATGTCCATTGTACGTAAAAATGAAGTCTGCAGCCTTCTCAAGATTTGGAATGTATTTTCCCAAAGTGGTGAAATTAATAGTAGTAGCTGTAAAATTCAATTAAAATAAACAAATGAATAAATAGTGAAAAAGAACCACCCTGATGAAAACAAGATTTTTTTTTTCAAGCAGATAAATGAACAATTAGTTAAGTTTATAAAATTTATGGTTTCAAATTTATCCTAAGCTCTCTCGGCTGCTTTTTATGGTAACACTTGTCTAGTACAAGGGTCACTACACTTTTAGACAGTTTTTGAAAAAGCATTTGTGCCTTTTGTTAGAAGTAAAATGGAGACAAGCATAAAAAAATAAAATATTGTGAGTCATTCTTAAGCATGGAGTAATTCTTGACAAAACTAAGTATGTTTTCAAATTCAATTTGATTTCCTTTTTTTCTTTCTTTTCTTTTCTTTTCTTTTCTATTCTTTTTTTTTTCTTTTCTTTTCTTTTTCTTTTCTTTTCTTTCTTTTTCTTTTAATCTCTTCTTTCTTTCTTCCTTTCTTTTTTAGGTCATTGATAGAATTTTCAGTCTGCGTATAAGTCATCAGTACCTTGCTGGGAGAGAGCTGTTTCAGTACAAATATCTCCCCTGGTGAAGGCAGGGAGAAAGAACAGTGTTTATTTGTCCGGAGCTAAAGCACAAAGGTCATGAAGTCGCACTGGCTTCTCCCCTTGGGCTCCAGCCTCAGCTCTGGTTTGGGAAGGCAGCCCTTGCTAGGGCCTGCCTACAGAGGGCTCACCCTGTTAGTGGTGACTAAGCATTCTACTTGCCTTGGCTACCCTGGGGATTTATGCTCTGAGAAGAATCCCGGCCCAGTCTGCTGACCTTCCTCAGCCGTCTGCTCATGAGGGATTATCAAGCAGGAATGTTTTTCATCCTTCCTACAAATTCTATTTAAGCCTGGGTTGGCAAAGTGGTATAGTCTCTTTCCACAGGGTGTTTCGTGGTCGTTTATTTGGGTGGTCAGTCAGTCTGTTTTTTCGTTGCTTCTCAAAAGCACTTCCTATAAACAAAATTAATATGCTCCCCTAGTGGAAGGTATGGTGTAGACTCTTGGTGCCCGAAGCATTGGCTTCAAGACCCATGAAAGAGGGATGGTGGGTAGCCAGCCACGTCACAGGCCCAAGAGAGAGGCAGCAGAGAAGCAGTGGAGGTGGAGGTAGGCAGGAAGAGGAGGCAAGAGGGGCAAGCTGTCAGGGTAAACGGACTGCTACTGAGTCCAAGCTCTTTTTTGCTCGCCGCATGACAGGCCAGTAAATCGGGAGATGAGGTGTTCCGGCAAGGAATAGCGACTTTATTCGGAAAGCCAGCAGACCAAGAGAATGGCAGTCTAATGTCTTGGAGAACCATCCTACTCAAGTTAGAATACAGGCTCCTTTTATACAAAAAAAACCAGGGGAGGGGGTGTGGCTGGTTGTTGCAAACTTCTTGCTGCAGGAATTCTTTGTTCTTGCAGCCGTCCACGTGGGTCAGGCCATGGTGTCCCTGTAAACCTCCAACAAGACAAAGGTTATTCTCTGTTTTGCAACTTGCCATCTCTGTATAAGTGCAGAAATGCTAACATCCTTAAAGGTCAGAGCCCCGAGAATAGGCTCTCCTGTGTATTTCAGGCTAAAGGCAACATTGTTTTACAAAAGGTGCAGAGCCAGCAAGACTGAGCCTAGAAAACAGGGCACAGTGGTCAAAACTAAAGGAACAGATCCAATATATGGAGTCAGATTTGTTCTCCTCTATTACAAGACCACCCAAAGGAAGAGGACCCAGCAGTTAGCCCGGGAAGACTAAGGCATATTTGGTATAAGCCAACCTCGAAAGATAAGACAAAAAGGCATAAAAATAAGAGAAGACGGAGAGAGCTAATGGGAGTGATAGGGGCCTGAAGGAGAGGCGTACAAGTTAAAAATAATGCACCTAAATCATTCCTCAAGGTCTAGCTCACCTCAAAGGTAGGCTCAGCCCTCAGCCAGCGGGCAGGCATGCTTTCCCACATTCCCTGCCCCTGGTTAATGCGGCTTCTCAATCACCAGACCAAGGGCTCTTAACCTGAATTATGCCCTGGCGCCCTTTGCCAGTCTGACAAGTTTAGAGACCCTAGAAGGATGTGTTTAAATGTATAAATTGCAATACATTAGATTATAACAGAAACCTTATTGAGATAATTATATGTAGTATGTAAGCCACTGTGACCTCATGGGTGCCCAACAAGCTCCAACCTGTGGGCACCGCCGTTTTGAAGCAGGGATGAGCTTAATGCCGCTGTGAGGTGCCTGCAGACCCGCGCTGTGACAGGAAAATGTCCAATTTGGGTTGGTGACACTGTCACGGGTACTGCTCTTGGCGTGTAAGTGTTGTGGCCTGCATTTGCAATAGAATTAAATGCTAAATTGTAGTGCAGTGTTAGAAAACAGATTTGTGGCTTTTTTTCCGTTCAAGTTCACGGATTCCTTGAATCCTGTTGATAGACACTTGTGACTAGGGGAATGTGTCGTCCCTAATCGGGGTACTGTTGAGAATGAAATGGAGTGGGGTTGTCACTCTTAAGAAGTGGGTGTGAACTGGGACGGGCCTGGCAAATTGGAACGTCGTTAAGGTCCTTTCCGCCACTGTCACCTCTCTGGGGTCTCTTTCCCCGGATCAGTTTTCACTTCCCTGGTGCAAAGAGTTGGCGTCATCCGCCCTGTTCTTAGGGGTCGTGGCCTTGGATACTGATGGGCTCGGGGAAGTGGACACCAACTTTCGCTGAAAGAAGTCACCTGTCAGGGCCCCCTCCAGGCCGAGGGACGCCGTTGTAAGAGCTGGGAGGTGCGCTTCCTTGGAGCGGCCGCAGCCTCTGGCTCCCGGCTGGGTGAACGCTGGCCGGCGTTTCAGCTCCCGGTGGCCGCCTTGGCCGGGTGTCCTGGCGCTTTGGCCAACTTCAGCCTCAAGTGAGGTTGAATTATGAGACTACGCTGCACTTCAGCCGAAAGTTTCAGCTTCTCCAACATTTTTATTTCTTTTCTTTTCAATTTTTGTTTTTTTAAAGCAGAGCTCCCACAATAGCTTTGAAAGTTTTCTTTCCTTTCCCTGCCCAGTTCCTACTGATCAGAAAGTGGCCTCAGTGCAGGCAGATGGAGGGAGACCCACCGGAAAAGACCAGAATCTGGAGAATGGTTAAACTGGATAGCAAGGCCTTGAGTGATGGCGAGGGCCTGAGGGCCTGGAGTGTTCCCTACGCACGCGGCTCGTGTTGTCCCGTGTTGGGGGAAGGTGACAGGGCATCCCTGCTCCTGGAGATCACGGTGTTTCTTTCTGTTCTGTGGGTGATGTGGAACTTGCTTAGAAGAATAAAAGGCTCTTCCAGGAAAGCTTTTGACTTTGCAAGGGGGATGCAGCCTCTCAGAAATATATATCGAATATTTGATTGGGAGCCAAGCCCCTGGGTTCTAGTTCCAGCTTTGGCCCTAACCAGCTCTGTGTCTTTGGACTGGTTAAGATGACTTCCCCAGTAAGTGGATGATTGGAAGCCAGATGGTTTCGAAAGCCCCTCCCAGTGCAGTGGCTTCCAGAGGCATTGTTTTATTTACGCTCCGGATGATGGTTTTCCTCTTCAAGCTGGTTCTGACTTCTTTGCTTAGGCCTTCCAGCCCTTGTGTACCACAGATCCAATAAGGATAGATGGAGACACTCCACAATCCCGAGGCTCTGTGACTAGAGTCAGGGGGTGGGAGTGGGGAGGTGGAAGGGATTACAGCCAGCAGGCCAAGGGACAGAGTAGGAAAGGACTGGAACACTCTATAACTTTCCTCGCAGCAATGACCATCACTCAGGAAGGGCGTAGGAAAGATGGAGGAGGAGTTCCGAACATTTCGACTGTGTGCTCATCTGTGTCTAACTCCTTATAACCGTATAATCATGTCACTCCCTCCTAAAAACTTTCAAGTGACTCCTGGTTGCATCTCAGAGGATTACATCCTTATTACGGGTTAATAGGTCCTTCATCACCCGGTCCCACCTGTCTCTCCATCTGACGTTTTCCTTGGCACACCTACGCCCCGATGTGTTAGAGCTGGTGTGTTAGTACTGGCTAGTACTGACGAGGGTTCACGTGTCTTCTCTCAACTCTGCGCTCAGTGATATCATATTGTAGCTTGAAATCTGGTATGGTAGCGGCATTTACACCACAGAAACTGACAGATGTTATAAAGCAATGCCTTTTTTTTCCCTGGAGTGTCTCTTGTTAAAATTTACTAGCACGCACCGCTGCCCCTGCCCCGTTCGCCATTCTCGACTCCTGACAGTTCATCAGACAAATGAACTCTCTCCTTCTCGCTCACTTTCCCTTCTTCTGTCCCTCCCTTCATTCTGTCTTACTCTTCATCCACCAACTCATCCAAAGGTAGCCAGACTCTATTCTCATTCCTCTTCTGCCCCTTAATAGCTGAGTGAGTGAATCTGGGAAAATTTCCTAACTTTTAATATGCCTCAGTTTTCTC
This sequence comes from Camelus bactrianus, assembly GCF_048773025.1. Taxonomy (NCBI): domain Eukaryota; kingdom Metazoa; phylum Chordata; class Mammalia; order Artiodactyla; family Camelidae; genus Camelus; species Camelus bactrianus. The sequence continues at coordinate 111,609,400 of NC_133539.1, read as the reverse complement.
TGTGTAAAATGGGTATAATAATGGGTCATTGTGAGGCTTAAGTGAGGCTTACCATATGTATAAGGTGCTTTGAATAGTGTCTGGCACAATCTTATTTTACCACTATTTTAGTATTTGTTATTAGTATTGATCATAACATTATTGATTGCTTATTATGTCCACAGCACATATGAAAAGAGGTTCAGTAAAACAAGCACAAGATAATGTTTAAGAGTCTTGAACAAAGCCTGGTTAGTTCTCGCAAGGTTATCAGAATTGATTTCTTGGAGCCAGGGGCATTTGAACTGAATCTCGAAAGACTGATTACATATACCCACCAACCGTGCAAGCCTGATGGTGGCATCTCGGGAGAAGGCAAGTCACGTGAGCACAGGCCCAGAAGAGGGACCGGCATGCTCTGCTAGGGTTTTGTGTAGCCAGGCATGAGATCATGGAGGGAGAGGAGTCCTTGATCATATTCAGGTGGCACAAGATCCCCGGGGAAGCGAGCTCAGGGTCCTGCTAGCTCTGCCTTCCTGTTGCCTGCACAAGCGCTGCAGGTTTGAGCTTCGGATTTTCCCCCCAAAGTCAGAAATCTAGGTTTTACTGTGGAAGCTCCTAATGTTTAATGGTAAAGCTAATTCAATTTAAAAAATAAACAAAACAAAGCACATCCAGAGGCTGTCTTCAGGCTCCTGCTGGAGAGTGGGACTCTCCATCCCCAAGCTGTGCCAAGCTAAGGCCTGCAGTTGGAATTTCTGATTTTGAATGTGATCCGGCCAGTCTCTGTGTGGCCACCGTGAGAGTCACCCCAGGGCTCTGAGCCCTGGCTGTCTGCCAGATGGCTCTCCTGTTCCCTGTCCTACATACCTTGCTGTAAGGAGCTAAAAGCCCTTGCAAAGAACCAATTCGAATTGTCCCTAGGCCCTGTGTGCTGTGGCCGAGCGGTACTCAGGACAGCCCCAGCCTGATTTCAGTTCACCCAGAGACACCCGAATATCCTCACTTGCCTCTTCAATTTTAACAGTAGATGGGGGAAGAGACATGTAGGAGTGTGTTCTCCCCCTTCGTTCTGTTGAAAACATCACTAGGAGCTTGACATTCCGTTGTGGAAGTCTGGATGTCACAGACCCAGCTAAGAGCTATTGATTGCTTCTGCATGGATTCAAGATCAAGGGGAAACGGTGCACCCAGCCGCCATGTGGTGTGTGTGTTGATTGTTTGCTTGCGGGGGGCGGGGGGGTGATTCTCTGATAGGTCAGTCGCCCTGGGTGTTAGTTGGGGTCATGTCTAGATTTGCACTTACATGGGTGAAATTTCCCCTCTTTTACTCCCTTTCCATTCCAGGCTGCCTGCGATTGTGCAGGCTTTTAAGAAGTGATCAGACCTTGGAAGAGCTGAATTATTTCCAGTTGAGGGGTTGAGCTTGGTGGATGCTGGCTTCTACGGCCGAGAGGTGGAGGAGCACCCAGCCTACTTCATCAGGCCTGGTTGAAAGCACTCTGTAATTGCAGCTTTGTGAACATCTCAGGCTTATTATAATACAGTGAATCTGGGTATTATTCTTATTTTGTGTTATTTTTGTTTCATTGTATTGCCTGATTGAACTTGATGTTGAGAAGCGTTAGAGCTGCAGACAGGCCTTGAAGGAAGGATTTGTGACTTACCTGGATTTTGGCTTCACTACGGGGATCCCTGCTGCAGGAGCTGACCTGGGTGTCAGAGGCCATTTCACTCTCCTCCAAGCCCTCAGCCTCTTGGGCCCTCAGGACTGAGCTGTGAGATGCTGCAGGAGCTCTCACCCCTGCTGGTGTCTGGGACCCTGACCCCCCCCCCCAACCCACTGCAGGAGCCAAACCCCAGAGAAGCCAACAACCTACTCTTCTGAGGTGGATTTGAAGCAGTTAGGTCTGTTGAATTAACAGAGGTAAAATAGCACATTTGCTGTGAAGGAGGTGTGATGGTGTTTGGAGATGGGGCCTTTGGGAGGTGATTAGGTCGGGGTGAGGTCAGGAGGGTGGGGCCGACAGCAGAAAGCTTGCCTCCTCTTGTTTCACCCACACACCCCATCGGAAGGCCATGTGAGGATCCAGCAAGCGCACGGCCTTCGGCAACCCAAGGAGAGGGCTCTCACCAGACACTGACCATGCTGTCACTTTGATCTTGAACCTCCAGTCACCAAAACTGGGAGAAATTAATTCCTGTTGCACTCCGTCTATGGTATTTTGTCACGGCAGCCTGAGCCGACCAAGACAGAAGTCGCCATAGCTTAGCCAGGCACCTAGCCACCTTGTGCAACATCTCTGAGCAGAGATGTACCTTTTTCATACCGCCGTATCTGATGCTCGCCACCAACCTGGCACACAGTAGGCCCTCAGTAGCTACTTATTGAATGAAAGAATGAATAAATACTAATGCATGGAGTGGAAAACCTCCAATTTATAAGCAAACATTTGAAAAGTTCATTTGAGTGTTGGAGATTTCCTTCAATTGTGGCTTGAGATGAAGGAAAAATAAATTCTTTTAGAGAAGAAGCTGTTAATAGCTTGCACTGTTTACCAACTCACACCTCGTAGGGTCTCCTACAACTCTTCTCCGTAAAGAGATGCCGCGCTGGGCTGCTGACCTCCCAAAACCTAAGTTTAGTAAAATAGCAAAGAAAAATCATTTCTTTATAAGAGAATCATAGAACCGCAACATTGGAAAGGACTTCTGAGGTCCTTTTTAATTTAAAATATCCAGTGGGCAGATGGCCAGAGAAGGATGTGATGTCTTTTCTGACAAAATGGTGGCTTTAGGGGGTCTTTCCTTCCTCTGAGAAATTCCGCAGACACTGTGAGCAGTTTGCTCCATGGCTTTTGCCATTTGAGAATGAAAGAGCTATTTCCTCAAGATGCTCTTCATCTTTATTCATATCTGGGAGCAGATGAGTTCAGCGTGTGTGGGTGTGGGATTTGAGGAGCTTGAACGGCTTAGGTAGCAGTTGGCGTGCCGGTCGTGTGACGAGGAACATGTATCGACAATATTAAATTGTGGGCTGAATCTTGGTTTTGGCGTTTAAAAAAAAAAGAATACAATTTCTAAAAGCATTGTTTTTATGCCAGGGGTGTTTCTCAATGTTGGGTCAACAGTGCTGAGAAATGCAGGCCTCCAATATGCATCACATTCTTCTCCCTTGCCTGGTTTTCCTATGTCAGCCCTGCTAAACTTCCTTCTGAACTGGAAGGTGCTGTGGAGTTTCTAAATATACATCCATATGGGACTCAACTGATGGAGGGAAATAGCTTCAGTAATAACAGGCAAAACTTTAATCACTTTTCATATTGAAGGTGGAAGAGCCAACTGGGTTCCAAGAGAAATTAATGGTATTTGAGTCGCTAGGAAGTTGCTGTTTGCTTCCCAGGCTCTAAAATCTCTGTCATCACCAGCTTCCAGGGCTTTCTTGGGTGAAGCTGTATACCATCGCTTCTTTAAAAAGTCATCTTCCTTTCTCTACCATTTCTTTGTGCTGACAGTAACAGAGGAGGAGTACAGAGAAACTTTCTTATACTTGGTGGTGGGTGGCGTAAGCAGTGTGAGCCTGACCATGTGCGGCTCTAGGTAACAGTGTGGAGTCTACAAGGAGCAGGTGTCTTTAGTCAAGAACACGTGGCTTTTCAGGGCCCTGGATTAGGAACAGAATGCTTAGTTTGGGGGTTTTAACCATTTTTCTTGATATGTATCCTTTTGGCCGTCTAGTGAAACCTATGTATCCCTTCTTATTTTTTATGTAAAATTCATATTTTTAATTTATTTAAATAAAGTGTAAAAACATTTTTCAATGTAAAAAGTACATAGAATTAGAAAGAACAACAACAAAAAAATACACAGATACACTGACTTTCACAGAAGTTAACATTATGCACGACCTCTCTCTCTGTCCGATCTGTCATCAGTATTTTAAAAATGACTTTAAATAACACACTTTAATAGTTAGCTTACTCATCAGATGTGCTTGAACTTGCCTGGTATAGACTTGTAACTCACATGCCTATCATATTTCCAAAGACAGTGTTAACTTATAAGTAATCCAACATTCTCATTTGAACTGTCCATGTTTGCAAAACTGTAACAAATAATTTAAATGGTTGACTTTTTTCCACACGTGTCCATGAAGGAGAAGCAGGTGTAGATAGGTAAGACCATAAAACATCCTAGAAGTCTGGATCACTAGGTAGAGAATGCATTGAATGACTACCACATTAGAAACTGACCAAGAGTTTTCCTCTGTATATTATGAAGGGCTATGGTCAGGAAGAATTAACTATCATGATTTTAAAGTCATGATGTGCATAAATGATATTTTCAGGATTTCTGGAACAACGGTGTTTTCATGTGAAAAAAAAAAGCTGTGGTGACATCATAGGTACCGATAATAATAAAGTACTTTGTTGCTGGCCTTTAAAATGGAAGGAAATGCTTAAATCCAGGTGGAGATCAGTGGAGAAAAAAATCAGAAAAGACCTTCCACTGTTGTGGTCCTCTGTATTTTAGCCATGGCCACACTGTGGGTGTGGACCTTGAGTTAAAAACCTCTGCCTCAAGGTGTGAGTGAACACCTGAGAATAACCAAAGCGGTTTTCAGATGGACGAGACCCGTTAGAAAGGATTATAAAAGAACGTCGTTTTCTGTTTGGTAGTTTATTTCACAAACATGCCAGAATTTAACCTAAAGACTGAGGTTGGCTTCATAACTGGTCCCTTTGGAGAGAGATGCCGTCGACTTTATTCAAAATAGTGCTGGACCTTCTTTGAGAGCCAGTAGTATAATATTTTGAATATATTCATCAATGTTAATTCTTAAAGTGTTTCAGGGTGGGTCTGGTGTTTTGAAATAAGCCAAAGCCATTTGAGGTAAGGCTGCTGAATACAGAGGGTGATCAGGGTGTGGAGACATCAGATTGGACTTGAGAAGCCCCAGGCTTCTTTTCAGAAGGGACTGGTCCACGCCCCTGAAGGATGCTCTATCACGGTGGAGGTGGGGTAGGGATGAGATCCAGAAAAGACTACATTTCCGAAATGATAGCATCCTTGGAGTCAGTCTCTAGTTCTCTAGGGTGACAACTTTATACACTTATGTCACTCTGTAAAGTCACATTCCAAGATGGCTTCAACATATTTAGTGACAATATCCAGGATCACAGTCTGTGCAGTCTTGAGTAGAACTGCATTGTCCTGTAGACCTTCAATGCTAGGTTCTTAGGTGATTTAAAATCTCCTAATAGTCACACTACACGTGTAAAAAGATAAAGGTGAAATTCGTTTAAATAATGTATTTTACTTAACCCAATATATCCAAAATTATCATTTAAACATATAAGCAACTTAATATTTATTAAATTTTCTTTCACACTGAGTCTTTGAGATCTAGTGTGTATTTTATACCTACAGCACCTTGCACTTTGGACACCGAATTTTCCTCGGAGACACTTGACCTTTATTTAGATTTCATAAAATTTACTGTTGAAAAATCAGACTCACACATCCAAGTTGTTTCAGATGTACTTAAATGTTTTCCAATAACTACACTGAATGTTCATTTTTAAGTTTAAATGTAAATAAATCCCATTGAAAATCCAACCTTTAGCTCCTCAGTCTCGCTAGCCACATTTCAGGTGCTTGGTGGCCACATGTGACTGGTGGTCACCATATTCGATGGTGCAGGTCAAGGTTATATGGGGCAACAGTTGGAGAGGGGTCCCGAGGCACAGTGTGGACAGTGAAACTGGAAAAATGAAGGCGAGAGGCTTGGCCCTCCAGTTGTTTTTCCTTTTTGTGAATCAGTTCTTTTAGTCTTCTCGTTAATCCAGTATTTTTCCAAAAGCTCCGTATCCCTTCTTTAGAATCTTTCATACAAACCCCCTTAGGGCTTCTGCTTATGACTGTCGACCATCTGCATCCAGGGGCATCCTGTGTCGCTGCTTCCGGGAGGGAAGGTTTGGGGAGAGGGTAGATTCGGTGGGGACAGGAAGCTCGTGCCTCTGCCCCAGGTTCTGATGACCGAGCAGTCAGACCACAGGAGTAGAGTGTCTTGACTCTAAGCCCCACTGGTTGCCCACCTCTCTCCTAGTACCTCTGGTTCTGATTCTGAAAATTTGGGGTAGGGCGCAGGAAATCGCATTTTTATGAAGTCTTCCTTGCTTTCCCTCTCTCTCCCCACTAAGTGATTCAGAGCGGTTTAATTTAAGAACTACTGACCTAAGCATCCTTCCGCTGACTGTATTCTTTTTGCTAGAGGTTTGTCATATTTGTTCTGAAGAGCCAACCTCCTGTGTCTCATTAACCTGGAGAGTTGTAGGCCCTGCCCCAGACCAGCTAAATCAGAGTGTCTGAAAGTGTGGCGTTAGGAATCTGCATTTTTAACAAGGTCCTGAAGTAATTCTTATGCCTGGTGAGCTGTAAAGACTTTAACCTTTATGCAGCCCCTCCAGCTTAGAAATATGCAATTCTTCAATTCCATCCTTTCTTATGCCTCCCTTTGCCCCCACCCCCGTGCCTGACATTTAGAAATCCACATGCCATATTTATTCTGCCTCCTCTGGGTTAAGGTTATTTAACAAGTGTGCATTTGTCCCAGGGACTGGGGACACAGAAATATAGATCATGGGATTCCGTCTCTGACTGGTGAGAGCTTGTAGAAATAGGAGGGAGAGCCAGATCTACGGGAAACTGAGGTCATGGAGCACCACAGTGGAGTGCTGGGTGCCCTGAGGTCACAAAGAAGACTTGAGTTATATGCACCTGGGTCTTGAATTGATGAGAATGGCTTTAAAAAAGGAGCCTCAGAGACCCAGAGTTGATTCAGGAAAGTGACTGTTGATATTCCATCAGACAGGGGAAGGGAAGGACACCTGAAGACTCAGGATGAATTAGGATGTGGGAAGGGGAGCAGAGCCATTATGGATGACACAGCACAATGGATTTATTGTAGAAATCAGACCTTACAGAGTTAGGTGCTCAGGATGCAGAGGTCCGCAAGGGCACAGGTGGAGGAGCAGAGCAAAGTCCCTGCGCAGGGACCAGGGAGGGAGCTGGTGAGATCTACAGAAGGTAGGTCTGCAGGGCTCACAGGGGAACGATGAGGGCTGAAGTGAGGGAAGAGAGGGCAGCTGGAATCGGGGGGGATGGAGTGGAGGCTGCGCCTGCCGGAGGAGCCGGAGGAGCTGACCACACGACTCAGAACTGACGGAGGAAGTGTGACCGTGCATGTGGGTATGTGTATGTTACCTACATGTGTACAAATACGGTTTCTGTATGTGGATGGTGTATATGTAGGTGGTTTTAAATCTAAATAGCTGCGTAGGCTGTGGCCTCAGCATGGGGAATGGAGTGAACTGACATCTGAAGCTGTGAGTGAAGTTCCTGGTTTCCACCAGCCTGACCTTGGACAACCCCCCAAGTATCTCTGAGCCTCGGTCTCCTCATCCGGGAAACGCAGACGGTGTGAAACATCAGGAATCATGCGACCCAAGGCATGTATTTTGTAGACCTCAAAGAGTGATATTTTGGAAGACACAGTGGTTCCATCCGTGTCAGAGTTTGCTGAGCAGCGTTTTCCTGGCCCCATTTTCAGTCTTTGCTGAAGGACTGGGAAATGAATAGAGGCAATCAGCCTGATGTCAAGGGACAGCAGCTGTATCTCTCAGGAGCTGCAGATCTTGTCACTTGTTTGGAGGTTGTCCCCAGCTTGGCCTGGCAACCCTGGCACTTTCTTGTTTCCTTAATTCTTGGGAAAGCCTTTTGCTCTAACTCTGTACTTATACACACACGCACACGTCCACACGCCCATAGACCAGTTTGACCGCATTCTACAGTGTGTCCCCAAGTACCCCAGTGTGCTAAGGGAGGTAGTTTTAGATAGGCATACTTTTTTTTTTTTTTGGTTGTATGTATCCTTTGACAGTATAGAAAAAAAGTAAGCATAGCTAAATCATTTATACTGATATTAAGTAATCTTGAATTTTTAAAAAAGTGCATAAATGCTAATACAGATAAAGCTTGAATGTAGCAACATTCTTGCAGGTAGTATGAATGACTAACAAGAGGGCAACTCTGACTTAATTGTGTTGATGAGGCTTTTAACACATTCAGAAAAGGAGACTCTCTTATCAGGTATTACCTGATACTTATGTCAGAAATGTTTTTATTCTTCATGGGTTTGGTATTTCATCGTAAAAAATTCTTTATAGGGACCTGAGTTTTTTATATCTACTTTATATTGGCCACGTGAGGCACTTAAAAGGTTAGACTTTAACCTGGATTTAACTAGGGGGAAATAATTAGGCAAATTAAAATGAAGAGAAATTCTAGAAAACAGCTAGTCCTGTATTTTACAAAAATGTCAATGTCGTAAAACACCAAAAAACAAAACAAAACAAAACAAAACAAAACAAAACAAAACAAAACAACAGGGCTGGAGAATCATTCTAGATTAAAGGAAACTAAAGTGGTCTAGCAACTAAATATAATGTGTGATCCTTGATTGGACCCTGGATCAAAGATAAGAAGTTATAAAGGACATGTTGGGACACTTAGAGAAATTTGAAAACCAACTGCTTATTAGACAATGATGGAGTTATCAATTTTAAATTTTCTGAGTGTGATAATTGTCATATAGGGGACTCAGGGTGAAGTATTTATGGATGAAATACATCGGTGTCTACAACTAACTCTCAAATAGTTCAAGCCCAAATATACATCTGTTCACATACACTCATACACACACTCATAGTGCCCGCATACACACAGATATATATGCACACAAAACATGCAAATGCATAGACACGCAGACGTACATGCCCATGTACACAGACACACATCGACCCATATGTGTACATGCACACATACGTAGTTACATAAGTACAAGGAGAGGGAAAGCAGATGTGACAGAGTATTAACTGCTGGTCAAGCCAGAGGGCCTGTTGTGCAATTCTTGCACCCTTTTGGTAGACTCAGACTTAAAATATTTCAAAATAAAAAGTTGCAGAAAAAATTAACTTGTAAAGTAGAGAAATCTGAGAGATAATCTAAGACTTTCATCATGTCGATCAAGAAGTTAAGTGTGGAGAATTTGGATTACATTTTCTTCTTGACCTGACTGAGGAGCATCCTTACCTTGCACAGAGACCTGCAGTTGCTCCGCAGCTAAGATCCCCTCCTCCACGTAACCACTGGACATAAAGCCGGTCTCTGGTCAGCAGAGCCAAGGGTGGTCCAGGGTGGCTGCCTTGATTCTAGTTTGCCCAGGCTTTACTGTTACAGCTGTTAGAGACAATACTGTTCCACACAGAATAGCCTCTGCTCTGGTGTAATAAGATTGTTGTGAATTCAGAAGTCCTTTAGTAAATCTTCGTTGAGTGCCCACTGTCCTCCGGGCATTGTTCTTAGGAGCTGATGGAAGACAGTTGAGATCCCACTTCTCATGGAGATTATGTTCTGGAGTGGGAGGGATAGAAGCAGCTAAGCAGGTAATGAGATGATGGGGTAATTTCAGAACTTGCTGAGTCTTGTAAAGGAAGGTTTATGAGGGTAACATGAGACGGAGGATGATGAGGCAATAGGGTGGCTTCTCCAAGGAGATGACCGATCGTTAACATCTCGGGGAGGAATTTTTTTTTTTTCCATGTTTCTGTTATTTATTCCTGATTCTCCCAGCCTTTGAGTTTCCCCTGATGTCAAGGTCAAGGATCTTCTGAAACGTGACTGTTCTGCTGGGCTGCCCCCCGGGGTCTGGTGCTTCTGGTTCATCCATGCCAAGCGACCCCAGGGCGGGGCCGAGACTGGGTGCGCACCTGTCTTCACTCTCTTGGTGATGAAGGTAGACATTCTCTGTGCCCTTTTCATCTTTATGGTGGACTTTTAAGAAAGTTAAACCCCAAAAACAGAGCAAGCCCATCGTTTGCTCACACTGACACGTGGAGATGAAACTGAGTTACCGTCCCTGAATAATGCTTCAGGGAGACTCCCAACCAGCGATTTTCAGTAATGCCCCCCCGGCACCCCTCTGAGTTACTAGCTGCTTTTGCTAATTCACTATGACAGGTTTCTAAAGCAATCTGAGTTCATGTAAAAGCAGTGACACAGAGAATATTCAAACTTGCTTAAAGGAGGGTGGGGGAAAGAACTTCTATTACGTCTTCCTTGTAACACCTACCAGGATCCATTTAGATTCATTTCCTGGAGGCATTAAATATGTTTTATTTTTTCTTTTTCAGTCACCTTTCCAGTTTCATCTGATAATTATATTCTATCTGCAGTGCTTGAATTTATCCCAGAGTGTAGAACCAGTCAGCTGATACTCCAGCCCAGAGGCCACCAAGGATAGGCAGGAAAGACAGTATTGCTTAGCATTAGAGAAATTCCAATTTTTAAAATTCAGGGCAAAAGGAAGTCGCTCATATAAAATCACTCAGGAGATGGGCTGGGAGGTGTAAAGGATCCTATGTAGGTTTCAGAATATCAGCGTTCCTTTTATTTCCCCCGATCCCACCGAGGTGCACGAAAGCCGGCCTTCCAGATGGCAGGGTGTGGGCCAGGCAGCACGGTGTACGATAGATAACACATAAGGGGTTTCGAGTCAGAGAACCTGGTTTGAGTCCCAGCCCCGCCACTTACAACTGTGATCTTGGCTCAAGGCCTGGCCCAGAGTAAACACTCAGCAGACAAGAGCCCCGCCCCCTGCTTCTCCCTCATCTTGTTGCTTTAAGCTTGGTTGCGCGCCAGCCTCCCCTCAGCTGCAGTCAGTCGTGCTGGCCCTTGTTCTGTTTGCAGAGCACGGGGAAGCACATTCCTGCTTCAAAGCTGCTGATCGTGCACTTGCTGCTGCTGGGGTAGCCCTCCCACAGATCACCCCATGGCTTGCTGCTCACCGCTTCCCGTGCTCGGCTCAGATGTCACCACTCCGGGCAGCCCTGCATCTTGGTCACTCTGACACATTGCCCTGATCGTCTTCCCCATGGCTTCTCTCACTGTCCCGAGTTACCTTGATGATGGCTTTGTTTGTTTTCATTTTCTGTCCTGTCCACCCTGAGCTTCGTGGGCTCAGAGGCCTTGACTATTGTGGGTGAACTAGTTCCTGGTACATACTCGTTGCTCCACAAGTATTTGTTGCATGGAAGTTGCCGGAACTCCACTGGAGATGGAAGGGCTTCCCAGGGCTGTTCCGAAGATGAGGTGATACCAGGTTTCTGAGAGTACTTTGGAAACTGTAAACCCTATGCAAATAACACATCATTAAGTGTTCCCTACCTCGTCTGTGAAGCACTCCTTTCCTGTTGCCCCAGACCAAGGCATCCTCTTCATAATTCTTGCAGAACGTGAGTATATTCTCTATGACTATAGACTGTTCCGTGGAGATCTGGCATTTCTGGCATGTGATTTAACTCCTGACACATCTCATTAGCAGGAGTTTCAAATGAAACTTGGAGGGATTCAAAGCAAGAGGGAAAATCCTCCTGCTCAGAAATCGGTGGTCAGCAAGCCATTCACAGGTGCGGCTTCAGGGCTGAGAGCACACAGAGCGGGCAGCATTTCAGCGATGCCCAGTATTCAAGCTACACACCGCTTCCCTGTGCCAAGTCTGGCTTAAAGAAAATGACATCACGTGCCTGGCTTGGGGGGGAGGTGGACATAAATGCGGAGGGTTCGGCTCAGAGGTGACCACAGCTTGTGTCCCTTCAAGACAGCAGAGCTGTGGTCAAGGAGGGCAGTGCCAAAACGAGCCTCTGAGCGCGTCTGGTAAGGGTTGTGCGCGGCGCATCCTGGGTGCCATGTAAGGGTTGTTTCTTCCATCTACCTGCTTTTGTGGAGACTTTTCCACCTTTACTATTGGTAACCTTTCCAGGCTTCAATCAAGATGCAGTATATTGGCTTTGAAAGAGCTTGATTTGAATTGTGGAGGGACATGAAGGGAGTTTCAAGAATCTCAGTCCATTATGCATGTTTGGCAAGATGTGTTTTTTCAGAAGCGTGAAAATCACCCTGAGAGAGACTGAATCAGGCAATGAACGGCGCTGGTCTCAGAGGGTGAACGCCCTTAAAAGGGGTTCAAGTTTCAGTGGAAACTGAAATCTCTAGTTGAAGAAAATAAAACCAAATCCTGGATTACCTGTGGCTCTCAAAATGAATAGTCGCTCTCTTTAGTAATGATTTTGGTAAACTGAGTCAGAAAATGAGCAACCACTCTGTTCCTCTCCCCCGCCTGCTGCCTGGGACAGGGGGCCTCTTTCGCAAACCTACAGAGGAACCCTCACATAAATGCTCACATTCACTGAAAATAAAAGTATATAGTACAAGGATTTTGATGCTTGGTGCACGAATGTTTTAATTATATACTTTTTAATCTGAGTGACTTAAATTAGGATGAAAATTGGAACACCAAATTTCTAATACGGACTATGCCTTCAAATCAACAAATTATCTGTAATAAGGATAAATATATTGACTGGATAAAAATTCTCTTAGATTTGCACTTATCCCTTAAGTCAACTCACAAATAAGAACAGGGCACTTTTCTTTTCTGGAGACCTCAAGGGTTCTTATAGGAAGCTTTAAAGAGGAGAGATGAATTAATTAGCACAAGAGAAATACAGCTCACTCAGAGGATTAAAATGCAACTCTTTTTTTCTTTTTTTTAAATTTAAAATTTAATTTTTGTATTGAAGTATAGTCAGTTACAATATATCAATTTCTGGTGTACAGCACAGTGTTTCAGCCATCCATACACATACATATATTCGATTTCATACTCTTTTGCATTATAGGTCACTACAAGATATTGACTATATTTCCCTGTGCTGTACAGTATAAACTTGTTTATCTATTTTATATATACTAGTTAGTATCTGCAAATCTCAAACTCCCAATTTATCCCTTCTCACCCCCTTTCCCCCGAATAATTGTTAAGTTTGTTTACTATGTCTGTGATGTTTTGTAGGTGTTCATTAGTGTCTTTTAAAATTTTTTTTCAATTGAAGTTGCTTACATGTTCAAGAAAAGAGTTCGAAAGAGAAGGCAGATCCTATGAAGGGGCCCCAGGGTTTCACTTTGCAGCGTCTGACTCAAGGCCAGGCTGTCCCGGGGAGAGGGGGTCCCACCACCACACAGAATCTCCTGAACATTAGACAAGTGACTCTTTTTACTTGTTTGCTTGTTTTGGAGGATGGAGAGCTTGTGTTAGCTTTTGTGGAGAAACTAACATTTGAGCTCTAACGTTCAAAGAGAATTCCGCGTTCCTCTGACTTCTCTATGCTGTTTCTTCTGGACTCTTCAGTTCAGAGTATTTCATCTTCGATTCAGAAGACTACGACGTTCCATTGAAGACAGCTTTCCTAGAGGCCAGCTGTGTGACTGTTTTCCCCATGCTCTTACCTTTATATTCTCCAAGTAAAAATAAACTCAAACTCTAGAGTTTTAAGTTTGTGGTGTTTGACCCCTTGTCTCACGTCGTACATTTCCATTGTATCTGAAGGAGAATTTCCGCAGCTCAGGTCTTTATCATTTTTTTGCCTTTACGCACCAGATTTGTTCCTTCTTTACAAACCCCTTCTTCTACGTCAGTTCTTACTTTATATTGCCACCAGATTCATGTTTTGAAAATACCACTTTGAGTGGGTTAGCTCTTCCTTTAAAGCAGTTGGTGACCCTCAGCTATTTATAAAGTCAAATTCCTTCACCAGGCGCTCAAGGCCACCCAAGGCCCGTTCTACTCCTGATCTGTGTCGTGGTGCATCTCAGTGTCATGTTGTGCCATCGTCCCAGCTGTTGGTTGACCTTTCAGCACACTGTACATTTTCTCTCTCCTCTTCCTCTTTTCTTACCCAGTGTTACTGCATCCTTTTGAAAGCTGGGTCAAATACTCAAGCAGAAGTTTTCCTTGACCACTCCTGATTAAAGTAATCTCTCCTTTTTAAAGTAAACTTCTATCTCTTGAATTAATTAGCTCTGTTTTTCGCCTTTTATAAGCTGTGTCCAAGACTATATGTCTTAAGGTCCCAGACCACATCTGATAACTCTGTGTACCCCCTGGTCACTGCCTAGCTTGCCTGCTTCCACATCTCAGGTATTAGTAATGTCTGTTAATTGCTCTCAAAAGTGGGATGATGCTCTTTCTAATAAACAAAAAGGCTGAGTGGCTTCCGTTTCTAAGGAGTCAAATGAGCTTTTCTGTTGAGCTTCAGCGATGGTGTCTGATCACTTTACTTTCAGGATATGAGCTGTTGTATTCCGGGTTCTGAAAGATCCATGAACAACAGCATGAAACATATTTGAAAGAAGGAATCATGCTAGATCTGGAAATGAGGGGAGAGGGGTCACCCATCTCAGCCTGTCAGTGGCATGTCTTGGGGGGCGGTGGGGCAGGCGAAAGCAGACACACCGAGAATTTTAAACTATTGTAAAATGATCTTAGAATTGTTCTGCTTGTAATTATCACCAAACACTGGCACTTCTAAATAATGTCAGTGATAAAATACTGTTTTTCTCCCCAAAATAGGTGTTGCTGTGGTTACTGTTAAATTTTAATGATATTCATAAGTTCCCAATTAACACATTATTATCACTATTTAATAAACTCTGTATTCTACGTGGGGGTCAGTTTGGAGAAGTCCCACGTATGCAGACGGCTCACAGGACCTCAGTCATCCGCTCCGCAAGGGCAGAGCTGTCCTGGGACCCTTCTCTTGCTTCAGGCACAGCTCACGTCTCCAGCACCTGTGATATGGCTGCATTTAAATGATAGATTTGGAATAAACAACAAGAACACAATGGTGGTAAAAATGAACACACCTTGAGTTACAGTATTTCTGTCATACGCTGCGACCGCTCACGGTTTTTATTTGTGTTTAACATTTGGGTACTTCAAGTACACGATTTTGTTTGATGAGGGCACATTTTAGTTTACACATGAAATAGATTTGTTCCGTTCCGTGATTATCACTGAACATCCTTTTTTCATCTAGCCGAGGGGTATGTTAAAACCAGCTTACCCGGAGAGTCATCGATGCTAAGGATTCCTGTGCATTAGTGAGCTTGTTTTCCTGAAGAACAGTTTCCAAGAAGGTCTCCAGAGAAGGGTCTGCACAGATGCCACTGCACCAGAGAGGCCTTTTCCATCGGCCACCTGCAAGGTTAATCACTCCCCTCCCTCCTCCTGCCCCGCTCTGCGTCATTCTGACCCCAGTTAGTTTTTCTCCATTGAGTTTATCACATCCTGATACATTATACATGAGCGTGTGTGTGTGTGTGTGTGGTGGTGTGTGTGTTCCCTTGTTAGAATGTGTCCCCTCTGCTAGTCTCAGGTTCCATGGGGTCAGGAAATGCGCTTTTTTGATGCTGTATCCTGGGCACCTGTCAGATCATCTGGCATGTGGTTGATGCTCAACAAGTATTTGTTGAGTGAATGAATGAAGGCATGAATGAATGAATGAGTGAGTGAATGAATGAATGACAGAAGCATCAGAATAAATCCCACAGAGACCTTTCATTTCGCTTCTTCTCTCTGGAGCCCATCCAAAGTGGGGAGAATGAACAGCCCTTCAGATGGGTTACAGAAGTAACTTTTGCCTATCTTAAAGAATGTGGTTTTCTTGAAGTAAAGGGAACATTGTCCCAACTTACCTACCCATCACTTTAACCCGCAAACCTAACTCAGAAGGTGGCAGGGTAGTAAAAACTTACCATATAGTGAGAATTGACTGTAGTTAGGCCCTTGAATATGGATTATCTCGATATGGATTCTCAAAAAGCTATTTTATAGATGCGAAAATGAAAGCAACAGTGTGATCACCTGGGCCCGCCCAGTCCCCGGGGTGAGGAAGGAAGGAGAGCTGGGGCCTGCGAGGCAGAACCCAGCCCTTCGTGGGATCCTCTCCATTTCTCACCCTCTCTGCTGCTCTGGCACCTGCTCCTGCCAGCATATGCCGCCGGGAAGTGTTGGATGTCACCGCACAGCTGTGAAGTAGGGCGGAAGAGAAAAAGGAATAGCACAGAAGAGCTGGGGAACCTAATGCAGGGCTCCGGAGAGGTGGGGGAGCGATGTCGGCTCAGATTCTGCAAGAATAAAGACGCCCCCCCTGGGGAAGGATGTGTGAGAAGCCTCTAGTCCACAGACTCAACTGTGCACAAGGTGGACGGGCCAGCTTCAGATGTCCATGTAGCAAATTAAGTCCACCTCTGCAAACTTACTCATTATTTTCTGTCTCACTCAATTCAAAGAGTATAAAAAAAAAATCGACAGATGTTTTAGAGCTGTTAAGTCAACTTTTTTAAAAAGTTGCATGCTTTTTTTATTCAAAAGTTTACAATTCTACTAACAAATTATAACAACATAAAAAGTTATAATAACACTAGGGAAAGTAAACAAAGCATCTCCATAAGTATCACAGTACTACAAAGTAGATTCCATTTGTCTTTCTGGATCCTTCCCCTTCCCATTCTTGTCCACAAGCATGCCTGTTTTTATCACGGCATACACCTGTATTGTTAATGTGAGAGAATCTGTTTCCAGAAGGATTTGCTTCCACTGCAGCCAACGCAAGCAAGGTTGTCAGGGTCAAGGAGGAGGGGGAGGGATGACTGTGCCCCCGGTAGATTCACATTTAGGGAGAGGTCACCGCAAAACCAGAGGCTGAGCTTGTGAGATAAAAGAACAAAGGAGGTATCAGAGAATATACTAAGGAAGAGAGAACAAATGTGCCTAAAAGACTGGCTAAAAAACCTTGAACGTAGGTGGGGACAGAACAATGAGGGAAGAAGAAGATACTCGTGGGAATTAATGAAAGGAAAATGACTTGCATCTTCCTGACACTTAGTTCGACTGCCCTGTGTTAACCACAGCTTATATCTGGACAGTTTCTCCATGAAGTCTGGGATTTCTGTCATTTTTCTACAGGCAGAGTAACAAGGATGGCAAAAAGACTGATTTAAAATATTCTCAAGGATGGACTTAGGTATACATGTGAGTTCAGATGTTGCAGAAATTGATCTGTCATTAATCATGTTTTAGGAGAAACTGACATGTCATTTCTTACCGATTTCAGAACCTGGGAGGCTGAGAGAGATGGGAGTATAAAACAAAACATGTAAACTGTCAGACGGAAGAACTCATAGGAAAGAAAGCCTATAGTGTCTTTTAAACACCAGGAAGCTAACCTAAAGTCTAGCAGAGATTTTTGAGAGTTCTTGATCATGCTGGGTGTTTTAGGCTCTTAAATTTTTTCTCTGATCATAGCTCGTAGCCAGGTGTGAGATTTTGCTATGAATTATAATGTCATGCATTTCAGTGCACTCTGAACTGTTTATTTCTGAGAACAGACCATACCCACGTGTGTGCCATATAGCAGTTAGGCAGAGCCGTACTGAAAGACGCCATATTGAAAACAATGGTTCGTCTAATCGAGAGCATTTGGTTTGTAGAGGTGAATTACATCATGTGGCTATGGGAGAAAAAAGTTTATGGTGTCCATACTTTGTGGCACTAGATGGCTATTTTTTCCCCATGTTTAATCAACAATCTGAAATAGTCTGCATGATGCATTTCCTAGATGGGGAAGCAGCCCAAAGCTTGGCTGAGCTGTCGTGATGCCTTCCTGTTCCCGGTGGTCTGTTTCTAATAACCGGCGCTATAACGTAATAGAGTCATGACTGAAAATCCATCAGAGATTTGGGTGTCCTGGAACCAGAGCAGGCCCAGATAGTCCACGATGCTGAGACGGGTGCTCGAGTCTTTCTCATTGCCATTCCGTCTCTACCAAGGTGAGCAAAGACAAGAAACTGTCCAGCAGTGGGCACCTAGGGGAGGTCACAAGTGTCTATGGCAATGGTTCTCAAACTTCGCTGCAGACCGGAAACTCCTGGAGATTTTCTACAGTCCTCCAAGGCCTAGGCTACACCCTATACACATTAAACCAGGATTTCTAAAGCTGGGGCTAAGGCATCAGCAGTGTGAAAAATCTCCCGGGTAGTTCTGATACACGACTGTAAAATGAGAAAGGCAGATTGCTCTGGGAGTACGTCTGAGAAAAGAGAAATAGCAAAGACTTCTTTGACAGGGAGTAAGGAGGGCATTCTAGGCCAGGGGAAAACACAGGCCGAGAAACAGGTAAGAAAGCACGCAGGGGGACAGCGTAAAGCTCTTCTCGGCTGCCGTAAAAGAGGAGCGAGTATCTGAGCAATGCTGTGTCGGGGCTTGGACGCCAGGCTGATGAAGTCTTAGTGGGAGACGGGTATCACTTTTCATAAGTAGAAGCTCAACCCTAGGAACCACTACCATAAAAATAAAACAAGGTGGTTCTTGTTACACACTCTCACCGGCCAGTCATTCTGAGTTTGAGGCCTGGTCCCTTTGTGAGAAGAGGACGCTGGCAAGTGGTGTGTAAGACAGAGTAGCGCTGAGTAGGGCGGCGGCCGGGAGGATGGAGGAGAGGTACTGGGAACCAGCCGGCTCAGGGACGGACACGCCCGGTCTTTGACCAGCGGCCCTTGTTGGATCTGCTCGGGGTGCTGGGCGTGCTGTCAGTGTTTTCTCAGAGAATACCCTCAGGGTCTGCCATGTGTCAGGTGGATGCTGAGATGTCTAGAAGGAATTGGCGGAGAAACACGGTAAAAATCACAACAGCAAACTTTGGAAGGCACGCTCGTACCTAATCGTTTCCTTTCATCCTGCCTGCAGAAAAGGCAGCTCCTGATGGTTTGGTAGCCCCGAGAAGAAGGTGCTTGTTCTCAGTGTGAATGAACTTAACTGGTAACATACAATTTAACTAAATAGACTTGGCTTTAGAGGTTATCATTTTTAAAATGCAATACTGAATAACGTGAGAATTTGGAATACCATGGAATTTGAAAATAATGTTCTGCATGGCTATAATTTTATGTGGGCACATTTTATTTTGGTGTTTGGGATTGAAGCGATGAGAAAATTACAGTGTCCATATGCGTATGTGTGTGTGTGTCTGTGTGTATGTGTGTGTCTATGTCATGTTCACGAAGCACCGTGTGAAATGAGAATTTCCCAAAGTGAAGCTTTAAGATCACTAAGCAGAGAAAGTAATGGAAGGCGTGAGCCTGCAGTCATGGAGCAAATGGTACGACCCTATCTTTAGAGTCAGCGACCAGTGCATAAAATTCTCTGTAACCCTCTGGGGTTCTCTCAGAGCCCACAAGAGGCATAATCATGTCTGTATTTGGGCTACAGGCGTCTTTGGTTTTGTAGACGGTTAGTAAAACCCAATCTAGAGCCTCCTACGATTGCATGACTAAGGCGTTTGCTGATAAGTGGATCTTACTTGACAGCTGACCCAGGATTATTAGTGAAAGCCAGTAGTACTGGAGACAAGTACGTTTCTGTTCATTTCACTTACTCATCTGTCCCATTTGCATCAATGGCACTTACCTTTATCTTTTTAATCGTCTTAACTGTCTTTCCCAGCTGTGTCCTCTTTAGAATGCCAAATGCAGAGCTCCTGTCTCTACTTCCCCATTACAGACCATCCATATCACCTTCGGCTGTCATTCTCCTTGTGTTGTGGTGACAGGAGGGCTCAGCAGTGCACAAGCTAAAGATGAATGATGCCTCCTGGTTACCAAGGGTCCTCCATGTGCCATGGTCTGTGCCAAGCATATCACTTCAGTTGTGATATAGCTTAAAATTCACCACAACGTTATTGCTGTTTATGATCACTGTGATACAGATGAGTAAACCAGAGAGGCTGAGGGACCACCTACCAGCTAGCTAGCAGATGATAGAGCCGGACTTCAGAGCCTTGTCTCATCTGCTGCTCTGCCCTGCCTCCGAATGTGCCGGCTTGCCCAGCTCCCCCTCGTTATTTTGGTGCAGCGAGCTGTGAGAGCCCGGGAGCATCCCTGCAGGGATGGATTTGGAGTCTCTGTGAAGCAGAGCAAGAGAGCATGGTGCTGATGCTGCCCCAAATGAGCTGGCATGTGTCATAGCCAAGAAGATCCAACAACAGATCCACCCAAACGTGGCATGACCCAACACAAGTTTATTTCTTAATCACATGATTGTCCAATGAGGTGTTGATGGTGACGTGGAAGAGGAAGGGGACTTCGCTCTGTGTAGTCACCCAGGGACCTTGGTTGGCGGTGGCACTGATTTGTCATTGTTATCTCCATTCCAGTCAGCCAGCATGGAGCAGGCTTAGAGGTGTGAACCTGGGGGGCTTTCATGGACCAAGCCTTCGGAGAGGCGTACACGCCTTACACTCCCATTTCATTGGCTAGAATTCAGTCCTATGGCTATACCTAGTTGCAAAGAAGGCTGTGAAATATAGTCAAGCCCGACATCCAGGAAGAAGAGGACATAGATTTTAGAGAGAACTCTCATCAGGGAAGCAGAGGAAAGCTTCCCCGTCTAGGAATCCAAAGACTGAGATTTTGGTGTTGATAACCCGTCACAGAGCTACTTGGCAAGTTTCTCATCTGAAAATCAGAATCTCTGTCTCCTGCTGCTTTCCACTCCATAGGGTAACTGAAGATCAAAATGAGCCCTAAGTAAGGTATGTGGATATGCTTTGTAAACAACTAGGGACTTAGCATGGGAGAGTAGGCAAAGCCCTAGACTGGGATATAGAGTCGAAGTTCAAGTTCTGTTTTCTGCTACTTCATACCTGTGCAAGCATGGCCCCCTCATTTGAGGTCTCTGAGCTGCAAAACCTTACCTTCTTTTTACCTTCTTTATAGGGATCCGGAGTATATACAAATCAGTAGCCTTTGTGAGAGTGCTAGAAGACCATTAAAGGTCAAAGTTTTGTTTTTGGTATCACTGGGGACTGTTACCTGGAGAGTGCTTCCTGAACCCCAAACTCCCTGCTCTGTCCTCTCCTGACTTAATGAAGTAGGACATTTAGGCATGAAAATTTTTTTTTCAAAAAACTGAAATAGGTGTTTACAATCCCAGCACACACCACGTGTGACTATACACTCCCCAGGGAACAGCCTGCATCACCTCCATGTTTGAAATTTCCATCACGCCAGGTACGTATAGTCACTGCCCGATTGAGGCTTTCTGAATTACATTCAATTTTAAAATATACTTTCTGGCCACAGACTAAGTGACCAGGGGGCTGCCACAGTGCTGGTCAGTGACTCTGGCACGTAATGCCACGTCTTGTAGCTGCCATTCTCTCGTTGAAGGACAGGTTTATCCTGAATGGTCACATTCCAACTTGATTATTTGCTAAGTCACTTCTCTGAATGGACGGTGTTAGTCACTTAAACAGACTCGTACTTTCTTTCTGCGCTGAGTAGTTCCAGAATTAGAGTGATTCATTAAGTTACTTTCCTTTTCCTCTTTTATTTTTTCTCGTTGGAGTCTCTTGATACTTCTTAATTCCAGCCAAGGCACTCATTAAGTTCCAGGTGGCCTTCTGGGCCGAGTTGTGCAGAGCGATGATCATCTGGCCTGAGTTTTCATTCATTTCTGGGCTCGCTCAGCTATGAATCGACAGGCAGAGCCTGCTTTTCTAATCGCGGAGTGGGATGACTCACACTTTCATTTTTATGGGTTGTTACAGGTAAGGCTGCATCTCCTTTTTTGAGCTTTCGTAAGTAACGAGACATTAAAGAAAATCAGGAAGAGAGGGGCTACCTTTAGTTCTAGAGTGTATCATAGTACTGATTATCAAATTTAGGCTAATCTTGACTTTACCCTCCCACGGGACAGCTAGCAGAATGGCATTCTTTAAATGGCCCCTCCTTTAAAGAGAAAATTAAGGCTCTGGGTTGGGATCAGATGCTAACTTGCTAATAATTTTGCATAGTACATTGGGAATTTTGAGATACCCAATTATAACTATTGGGAACATGACTTCACAAAATATTTGTATGTGTAAAAGGGGAGGTGGAGCAAAACTTCTCTACTTATGGTAATAACAGCCACATGTATAATGCCTACTGGGTGCCGAGCGCTTTGCAAATATCCACTCATTTTATCCTGACATCAGCCTTATGAAGTCGGTGCTATTATTGTCTCCACTTTATGGATAAAGAAACTGAGTCCCAGAAAGGTTAAGTACATTTTCCAAATCAGCAGTCTTCAGATTTTGAATCCAGGCAGGCTGGCCGCTGAGCATTCTCGCATCATGCTTCTCCTGGACCCACATGCAGCAAGGACATGTGGGTTCAAGTTCAGATTCTGCCATAAGCCCTCTAGTCTTTCTATCTTAATTCCATCCTCTGTGAAATGAGCCTAATGCTGCCCTGGGAACCTCCCAGGATTGTTGGAAAGTTGAAATGAGATAATGCATGTGAAATTTTATAGATTACATAGAACTGTACAGACAGATGCAAAGATTAGAAAGATGCCTTCTATTACCATTGTTAAATTTTGAATAGTATTGTGTAAATAGCCAGTTTATGTTTCTTTAGTCTCTATTTTTATACGTCTGCTGCTTCCTCAGGAAGAACTAGTTGTGCTTGGACACAAACAAAGGACAAAAATACCTTTTTGGATTTGTTTTCTTTAGGCTTTTTGAAAATAGACTATTCTGTTGAAGCTAAAAACTAGTAGACGACCCATCAGCTGACTTCATTCATTCCTGTTTTGTGATATGATTTCCCACAGGTTGTTCTCTGAAGTGTCAGCCCATCTGGGTTGAAATGATTTTCCGACGCCTCTTACATTTAGCTCTTCATTTGGAAAGGTGTTCCGTGGTGACATCAGTTTCACCATAGAATTTTACACTTGGATTTAGACCATGATTCTTCTTGTTAGGTTGCCTCATCCCAGCCTATTTATCATTCTTTAAAGCCCTCACTTTTCTTAGAGTTTTCATTTTCCAGCTGCATGCATTTTTCTCCTTCTGAATTTTAGCTGGAGTTAATAGAGAATTTCTCTCCTAATTATACTACTCCATTCCTCCTCAGCACAAGAGTTTAGGGGAGATGAGAATCCAGAATTGTGAGACAGAAGGATGACCGGGGTCTTGCTCGTGTTGCTGGGGCCAGGATTTCTTATGTTTTTGGTTTCTGGGTACAGATGATCTATCGGTGCCTCCTGATTATTAAATCATAAAAATCATAATTAGAGATTAATTTTCTTTTCTTTGTGTCAGAAGTCCATGGCTGCAAAGCCAGTGAATTTTAAACCAGAACTTTATTCCGTTTCATTTAATTTAGCCAGATCAGAATCTATTTCCTTTTCGGCAACAGATCATGATAAGTCTTTCAGAGTAAATGTTAGCACTAGATACAATTAGCTCTCTTAAATAAATCAGCAAATTCAAAACAGAATAAAGATGGAGTGAATTTTATGGATGCAAATAGGTAACATTCTAACGCTGATTTAATAGAAGCAGAACCATCAGACAATTGCATCATCCTTTTCTTTGAACTGTGGTTTCCAAGATAGGGTTCACTTAGGTTTCTGAAGTGGCTAGTTAATATGTGTGTGTCTTCCAGAACCTGGCTTGCCTTCTCCAGGCTTGTTCTAGAGCAGACATTGGTAGGGAAGGATGGTCTGTGAGGACTACCTACTTCCAAGACATGTAGGTGTGTATTATTGGTGTCAAACCGTGCAGACAATATAGAGTAGTGGTCAGAGACGCAGACACTGAGGTCAGAGAGTATGCAGTTCAAATCCTGGTTTTTCCATTTCTTTCTCTTTTTTTTTTCCTTAACTGAAGTTTAGTCAGTTTACAATGTGTCAGTTTCTGGTGTACAGCATCATGTTTCAGTCATACATAGACATATGTATATTCATTTTCATATTCTTTTTCATTATAGGCTACTATAAGATATTGAATAGAGTTCCCTGTGCTATATGGTATAAACTTGTGGTTTATCCACTTATATATAGTAGTTAGTATCTGCAAATCTCCAACTCCCAATTTATCCTTCCCCACCCTCTTCTCCCTTCTGGTAATCGTAAGTTTGTTTTCTATGTCTGTGAGTCTGTTTTGTAAATAAGTTAATTTGTCTTTTTAAAAAAATTTTTAGATTCCACATGTAAGTGATATCATATGGTATTTTTCTTTTTCTTTCTGACTTACTTCACTTAGAATTCTTAGCTGTGTGACCCTGAGTGAGTTACTCATGTTGCCTAAGCCTCTGTTTCCTTATCCTTACGATGGAGATGATAATGGCACTGAGCTCGGGGTGTTGGGGAGGGGGGCATACTATCACAATGTGTAGCAAATCATGTATTTCTCAAAAAGTAATAAGATAGTTAAGATAAAAGTTAATTTTGATATAATTTTTTTCTTTGACCTACTATTAATCCGTGTGGGGTCCTAGTAGCTCCAATAAATCTTCATAGACATTTGAACACTTTCAAAAACACTCTGAATAGATTATGAGTGTGTTTCAAATCAGCCCATAGAGATGCTGACCCCAGAACTGTGCGCATGTTTAGTTGAAATCTCCTCTCTACACACACACACACACACACACACACAGATTGGCCTTTGTTTAGAGGAAGGTCTTACGGGAAGAGCATGCAAAGTGTTATGGCTTCTAATATGGAGCCAAAAGAGTATTTTCTCTCTGAAGACCACATTTACTACCTACAGAATTAGTGTAAGCACCTGCACTTCGTCCAAAACACACTGTTGGTTTTAATTCATTTCGTTAATACATGCTTATTTAAAGTAAATTGGGAAAATACCAGTAAATAGGAGGATGAAGAAAGGACACTCAAAATCTCAATTCCCACCCACAAATATTGTTAGTATTGTGGTGGTTTTTTATGACTTTAGGTATTTTTTTGTTGTTAGTTATGATCATACTATGCAGATAATTATATATCCTCCCATATATATACATATATAATATGTGTATATGATTATAAAGTTTTTTACAAACATCATTTTAATGGCTGTGTAACCTCACACTGAATGGGTGTGAGGTTGATTATCTAACAGACTTGCTAAAGTAAACATTTATGCTTCCCCAGTTCTTTGCTGGCATGCACACTGCTGCCATGAACACCTTTGTACACAATGATTTTGTGTTGTTTATGTCAGTGGTCATCCACGATCAGCGTGTGCCAAACTGTGAAAGCTGTTGGAGCTTGGTTGATGGAACCACTGTCAGTTTCTCACCCTGCATTTCCTGATGTTCTTAGAGTCCTCGGGCTCAGGATCAGAGTGCAAAGTTGGTCTCTGATGTTTCTGTGCTTTTTTAAAGGCTGGAAAGTCAGGAAAGTGCAAAAAGGTTCAGAAAAGAGAGAGGGTACTCATCCTACTCGGATAAGTTGTGCTGATAACTATCTTCTTGGAATTAAAACTCCAGACCCCTGTGACCCCTCAGAAACTCCTAGTGATTATCTGAGGATCCTGTGGCTCCTTTGAAGAAATGCTTTTGTCCTTGACATTATCCCCCCAGCATTCCCTAATCTGTTCCAGAAAACCCGTCATGTCAGCCTTTAAAGAAGTAAAAATTTCAGGTTTTTCAGTGAAAGTCTTCCTTTAGCCTCTCTTGAGTTGGATAATTAAGTCATTTAGTTTAGTTTATATTAAAGCTCGCCTTTCCTATCTTTTTTTTCCCTCCTCTACATCATTGTAGTCAATAATATTCATTACTGTTCTTAAACTCTGCCATGCCCTACTTGTGATCCACATTCTGGGATTTGGGGAGTTTAATACCAGAAAAATACCCTTGTTTCCTAGGACTGATATTCATCTGATAGACATGGGACCAGCATACCAATTGCTGAAATGCTGAAATGCATTGGTACTAATTAATGAATACTTTCTGCCACTAGGTCCCCTTAAAGGGCCCCCATTCACCCCTAACTTCCTCCCACTCCCACCATACCCTGGCAGCCCCAGCCCCTCCTGTGAAATTTCTCGACCATCCACCTCCTCAACTCTGCTGTAACTGTGGCAGTGTCCGTGCTGGTTGGTTTCTGTCTATGTCTTAAGACAGACAGGTAGCTGTGCATGTGTGTGCGTGCGTGCGTGTGTGTGAATACCACCCTTTGCTTTTTTCAAATTGGGATCTGAGTCTGTAACTATAGAGTCCTTGGAAAGTGTGCAGCTAACCTTGGTGGATCACTTGATTTCTCCCACCGCTTCTTGCTCTTACCCAATTCTTTAGCGGAAGTCTTTCCTCAGATTGATGGTGGGATGATGAGGCCAATTGACGTCTCCACTATTTTTCGGAGAGCCTGAAACTGATCTTGCCTTTTGCTGTTTCTCTCATGTTGCATGCCAAGTTGTTGAAGTCACATAGAGCAGAAAGGAGGAGGGACGTGAGTGTGTGCATCTTTGTCACTCGGGGGGCTTTCTGAGAGTCAAGAGACTGAACACTTGGCCAGAAGGGCAACTGAGTGCTTGCGCTGGCTCTGCCATTCTGTCATTTTTGCCCCCAGTGCATCACGTACAAGAGGATGAGGCTAGATTGGGTTGTATTGTAGCCCTCCACCCCCACCCCAGGCACAATGACATCAGCCCAAAACCTCTTCCAAGCCATTTCCACAGGCTTCTCCCTTTCTGCAGGCAGCATTTGGCCTGATTGAGTTCTGCTTCTGGGAGAGGGGAACATTTAACGGTTAGTATTCATGAACCACAGTTAGGTGTTGCGTTTGCTTCTGTCCAAATACTAGTGTGTGGGACTCATTTTGCAGTTTGCTGGTTGATGGCTCACACTGATTCTGTTTTTGCTTCCCCTACATTACTGTTCATTTTACTGTTTCCTCATCTAGTAAACTTTCCCATGTCTCTACGTCTACTCTTATCAAGACTTAGAATTTTATTAATGACTTAAATACTGGGAAATTTTATAAACTTTCTATTTAAAGTAATCATGCCTAAATTGTGTTTAACCAGAAGGACTCGAATATTAATTGTGCCTCGTGTTTGTTTTGACTAGGTGACTGTACCAGCGCTAATCAGACCAACAGTTTTGACTTAAAATATTAGTGTATTTAACTTTCCCAAGGTGCAGGAGCCATTCTCAGCATGATTATTTTCGGCCTAACTCCAGACTGGCAAAGTGGAAATACTTATGACTCTAAGTTAAGCATCACTCGAGCCAGAAGCCTGTTTTGGTCCTTGCCTCACTTGGTCCCTGTCATTATTACATTTATTCCGTCAAAGTCCTGCCAGTTTCACCTCCTAAATATTTCTGGGTTCCATACAGTTCGGGCCCTTGTTATATCTTGCTTAGTCTGCCACTGTAGTCTTTGACTTCGTCTCCCTGCTATGGAATTGCCCGTCTTAATTCAGCCAGGAGAATCCTTCTCTATGCTTCCAAGCATGCTGCTCTCATGAAGGACTGACTTGTCTGAGTGTGAACTTCAAACCGAGCTTCGCTTTGCTGTGATTGAAAATCACACTTGGCTAAACTATTTCTTCTTACCATCTTTAGTTATCTTTTTTCCTTCCTCTCTTCAGTTCTGCTAAAAATATTTCCTGGATGTGCCATTGCTTTGCCTTTTTGATGTTTTTCTTCCCAGCTGACCCTTTGTGTGTTATTTTATTATAATTTACCTGAACTTCAAAATGTTTTTATTAGAAAAGAGTAGAGTTCAGTACTAATAAGTATAGAAAGAGAATTGAGGCAATAAATCATAAAAAAATGTACGATGTAAAAAATAAATTACAAGATGCTAAAATTGGCTAAATGAGCAAGAAAGAACCTAGAATTTAAAAAAAAAAAAAAAAAGCATTTTGTTGATTTGCCAGACATTCTTTGGAAATTGTGAGGAATCTTTTGGCAGTTGTGGGAATTATGGTTAAAACTAAGGCATGCTTTAATTTTACTAAGAGAGGACTTCCTTTGCTGTTTTATCCTGCTTGATTGAAGGAGTTCACAGAACCCCCGGAGGCACCTGGTGTTCATAAGAGTAGCTCATATACTGGAAAACCTGTCTAACTTGGTGCTTTGAAATAAATATGACAGCGCAAAAGGTTAGTGTTGTAATTAAATCTGACATCATGCTGGAGTGCTTGCAAAGGTAATAAATGATTCAAAAATCATGAAACAGACCTTACACTATGCTTTGTGTTCATTAATTTAAATCAATTTAACAGAGACAACCTGAGAACCTACTCAGTTTAAAACCTTGGGAGAGAGAGAGGAGGAGGGAGAGCCATGGGAAAAGGGGAACTTTGTCCTTAAGAAGCTTACCGTGCGATGCCTTTGTGAGAGCAGTTCCTATGATTTGGATCCTAAATCTAGTCATATGTGTAGAAATGGAAAAGACTACAGAGAAACAAGCCTTCAAGAAAGGGCAGGAAAACATACAGCCATCTTCAGATTCACAAAAGTTTATGGCAAGAGGTTAAGTTTTTCAGCCACGCCCAGACAGAAGTACCTGTCACAGAATTTATCTGATAACAGAAGGCCCAGAGTGGGGGGTGGATTTTAAAGGTTTCCTTGGGAGAAAGTGTATTAACATTGATTGGCTTCCTTCTACAAGCCTTTCTACCGATTATCTCGACAAATCCTCCTGGCTACTTAGCAATAGATATTGCTGTTTTTATAAACAATTTAAAATTTAGAATAATTTTAGACATACAAAACCCTTGTAAAGATGGAGCAGAGATTTTTCTGTATACCATCATCCAGTTCCCTCTGCTGTTCACATCGTCCATTAGTTCTTTTTATTTGTCACTGTTGCATCTCCAATATTGGCACATCATTGTCAGCCACATTCCAGACTTTATTTGGGTGCCACCAGTCTTCCACTATGTGCTTTTCCTTTCCAGAGTCCAGTCCAGGACCCAGACTGCCTCTGCCGTCACGCCACCTCATCCCTTCTGGTCTGTGACAGTAACTCAATCCTCCCTTGTTTTTCATGACCTTAACAGTTTTATAGACAACTGATTAGGGGAGAAGGGTGTAGCTCAAGTGGTAGACGACATGCTTAGCATGCTCAAGGTCCTGGGTTCGATCCCCAGTGCCTCCTCTAAAAATAAATAAACCTAATTACCTACCCCCTGCCAAAAAAATAAAGACAGCTGATTAGGTATTTCATAGGCTAGCAATTGCTGGTTTAATAGAAATATATCAACTATAACATTTTCATCAAAGATAGAAATTCCAGCTGAGAAAGTTATCACTAATAATGTTTGCTAGCAACAACATTTAAAACTAAGACTGGAAGTTTTGTAGCAATAACTGGGTGCCTTGAATTCTGAGAATTCTCCTCCTGTGAGTTTTTTTTTCACTGTTACTAAAGGCCAATTCCCAAGAAAAAGAAAAAAAAAAGCCTTAGTTTAAACAGGAATACCCAATCCCATGGCCTTTAAGCCCTTGGGAGGCTCAAAGAGGATGCTAACTTTCTAAATGAATTCTTAAAGATCACTAATAGTTGATAGTCACTAACTTAACTTAGTGTGTTCTTAAGTTTATTGCAGGTTCTAATTCTGTATTCTGCTAAAATGCTTGGTTGTCACGCAAAGCTCCATATATCCTATAAGATTAGGTTTGGCTGAAAGTACAGAGACGGGAAAAAAAATTGGCCTGCAAATACAGAGACTTAAAGAATGTAAATATTTAGCCTTTTCTTGCCTAGAAACAATTCAGAGTAGGCAATCCAGAGCTGGAATGGAAGCTACAGAAATTACTCATTTGGGGACCTCGGCCCCTCTGAGCTCACAGTTCTGTCATCCACATCCTTATGGTCCAGAAGTGCTGACAATACTCTGGTCATCACATCCGCATCCCACGTAACAGAACGCAGCAAGAGAAGAGTGTGCTCTCTCTCTCGTAAGAAGACGTACACACACCATGCTGCCTCTTTATAGCTCTTTAACCAAAACTTGGTCACACGGACATTCCCAACCACCAAGGAGGCCGAGGTGTATGATTCTTGTTATGGAGGTCATCTGCCTGGCAAAATGAAATATCTCTCACCAGGAGGAAGATGAGACTGGAAACTGGGAGATAATAGTGGTCACTGCCACCCTTGGCGGTGCTGTGCATCCCCTCGTGCACGCATACACACAGATAATCGGATTACTAACAGTTTGCAGTACGCCAGCAGTGTGCAGTTTGTGGACTTGACATTGTTTTGGACCTATCCTAAATTTCTGCCTGAACAGTATTTTGAACCTGTACTTTTCACAGAACTAGATGATGAGAACATATCTGGGTGGTAGTTCAATTCTAAGGAAAATAGATTTGCTGGCTTTGTAATTTGTCTTGGGGATGCAAGACAGCTTCCCTTCTCCCTGTGTGAATACACCGTTAGAAGAATTAGGGAGCCTTTGTCCAGAGCATGTGCTCTGGGAAAAGCTAGACTCCTCTAAGAAGTAGCAAGCAAGATGGTTCTGGAGGGCCATGACAGATCTAGAATTGGTTACTCAACACAGTGGTTAGATATGAGGCTAAAGAGTTTAGTGAGCAGCGTCAGACAGTTTTAGGGACCATGATGCTACCATAACAGTCAATGAGGTGAAGGACTTAAGCAGAAGCAAGACAGGTTGATTTTTGCAATGAAAAGGTCCTTTTCTTTTTTGTTTAGATTCCACATATGAGTGATATCATATGGTTTTTTTCTTTCTCTTTCTGGCTTACTTCACTTAGAATGACGATCTCCAGGTCCATCCATGTTGCTGCAAATGACATTATTTTATTATTTTTTATGGCTGAGTAGTATTTCATTGTATAAATATACCACAGCTTCTTTATCCAGTCATCTGTCGATGGACATTTAGGTTGTTTCTATGTCTTGGCTATTGTATATAGTGCTGCTGTGAACATTGGGGGTGCATGTATCTTTTTGAATTATAGTTTCTTCTGGATATATGCCCAGGAGTGGGATTCTGGATCATATGGTAAGTAAACCTAGTTTTAGTTTTTTGAGGAAACTCTATGCTGTTTTCTATAATGGCTACACCAAACTACTTTCCCACCAGCATAAATTTTAGCAATGTTGTTTGCTTTTACTACAAAAGGGATGAATAATTATTGCTGAAATTTTGGAAAAACACAGAAAAGCAAATTTTATGAAATAAACCTTCCTAAACTATTTTATTCAGCAATGGGCATTGTTTATTTCAGTGTATGATACTCTGGCTCCTTATCAATGCATAGAGACTGCAAATCTTTGCTGGACAATGTGCTGGAATACCTTCCAAAAATCTATTTTTAGACCACAGTCTTTAGTAGAAGAAAAAATGTTCAGTAGCTCCCATCTGGCAGCTGAAGAATCCTTGGGAGCCATGGATTACTTATAAGGGTCTTCAAAATCGCAAGCTCATCAAACATTGTCTGTAGATTGAACAAAGTAATATGTCACACACACACGTTCATCCACTGGGGAAACATACAAATATGCTATTCATTGAGATTCATAAATGCAAATTTATTCAAAAGCGCTACCAAATTTAGAGTAGCTTGCCGCCATTAGTTATTTTTTTTCAGTCAATGAGTATTTTAAAATGTTCAACTATTTTGCGGAAGGTCCACAGGTGTGCTGATATTCCAAAGGGGTTCTTAACGCTTTTAAAGATGAAAACAAAAATGTGATGAGGGGATGAGTGCCTTGCAGAGTCACTGCTGTTTCCACCAAATCATGTCAGTGTGTCCAGAACACCTCCTTTGCCTTTGATTTTCCCATTTAGCATGATTCATTAAGGGCGAGCAAATTTCTCACATTGTTGGGTGGTCCTTCTTCCATAGTTGGATTCACAAACTTTAACTGGCTTAGCTAGATCCAGAAAATGAAAGATTTGATCATTGGAGCAAAAAATATTATCTAAATGTACTAGTATTTCTAAAATAAAGAGATGGTGATTTTTACCTTTTTATCCCACAATGATCCCAAGGGTCCTAAAGCTGAACCTCAAGTTTTACTTCTTACTCAATACTTACTCTTTAAGATTTACTCTCTTGGTAAAATCTCTTATTTAAAGACAGCAAACCAATAACTTGAAAAATAAAAGAGGCTTCCTATTTGCCATTCTAAAGGAAAAACTGTTTCACACTTCATTACTTTTCTTTCCCCAA
Organism: Camelus bactrianus; assembly: GCF_048773025.1. Lineage (NCBI taxonomy): Eukaryota > Metazoa > Chordata > Mammalia > Artiodactyla > Camelidae > Camelus > Camelus bactrianus. Next base: position 111,577,471 of record NC_133539.1, on the reverse strand, counting down.
AGTTGAATCTGACTTAAAGTCATACAGTTGCTGGTGAAAGATCATTTCTTGGATTTTCCATAAGCAGGTTGTGCTAAAAGATACTCTGTCCCAGCCAATTATTTTCTCTTATTTTGTTTCAGTCTGGTTTGGTTCAGTTCAGTTACCTAGGGTTGGAAACTGGCTTCCAGAGTGAAAGATTGAGCCCTCCTCATCCACTCCAGTAAATTCCAACTTTAACTACTTTTTTTTGAGTTTAATAAAATGCTCTCCCCACCCCTACCTTGCTTAGCTCTCTCTTTGTAAATTATTTGAGTTAATATTCCCAAGTATCTCTGTACCTGACTGAGTTTGTCATCAGTTTAGTGCCTCTTCCTAATTATTTCTCTCTCCTCTGCCCCATTCATTTTTATCCGGTGTGTGCTGTTAGTTACTTTCATCACAGGAGCAGTGGGGGTGGTTTGGGAAAGGATGTACATCTACTGGTGGATGCTCAGTTCTGAAGAGAAGCAGTTTCATCACTTTGCCTTTCAGTAATGAGGGATGGGGGAAGTGGTCTCCTGGAATACGGAGCTACAATAAGTCATGTGTACCCCAAAATAACTAAAAAGATTTGGTTTTGAGTCCTGTCCGCTCCTTCCTACTCCTCTGCTTGCTAAACGTTCACGGTGGGTGATACAAGGGAATATTCATGTTATTATTATGAATTCCTTTTCACTCTGTCTCTTATATCCTTGGGCACATTGTTTCTGCTTTCTGAGCTTTGAGAGTTTTAATCTATAAAATGGAGCTAATGCTATTCCCAGGCTATTTGGGTCATGAAATATCACATGTGCAATAAAAAGATTAGGAATTATTACTGCATCAAAAATTTTATTAACAAGCTGAAGGCAAAAGCCGTTTGTTTCTTACTGGTTTCTTTATTGTGGAAGGAGCTAATGAGTCCAGGTACAGAGTCCCTGTCCTATTCGCTAACTACATGGCCTTAGACTAGTGACTTGACCTCTTTGTGTCTCAGTTTCCCCAAGCATAAAATTGAGATAACCATCGTTACCACCTCTTTAGGTTAGGAGAGTGGAAAGCAACCACCAGCATAGAGTTCAGTGTGGGGTTGGGAGAACCGCACGTGAGGTGAGGGTGCTGGATGCGGGCTAGTGATGCTCAACTGTACAAAAGTTCCACTCGCCTAGCCGCCTAGCACTTGGGATTCCAGTTTTAGCCTCAGCATATGGAGATGCTGCCATGTGAAATCAACCTTAGAGATCGCTCTTGAGTTGTCCGAACAAAGGTCTGCTGTAGTGGTGAGCAATCCCTTTTATACAAATATCAACTCAAAAGAAAAAAATGTTCAAAGATTGCTTTCACTTATTTTTTAAATTGAAGTACAGTCAGTTACACCGTGTCAATTTGTGGTGTACAGCACAATGTCCCCAGTCATGCATATATATACATATATTCATTTTTGTATTCTTTTTCATTAAAGATTACAAGATATTGACTTATAGTTCCCTGTGCTATACAGAAGAAACTTGTTTGTTTTTTATCTATTTTCATAGATAGTGGCTAACATTCGCAAATCTCAAACTCCTTAATTTATCCCTTCCCACCCCTTTTCCCCCAGTAACCACAGGATTGTTTACTAAGTCTGCGAGTCTGTTTCTGTTTCATAGGTGAGTTCATTAGGGTCCTCTTTTTCTTTTTTTTAGATTCCACTTATGAGTGATATCATATCTTTTTCTTTCTGGGTCCCTTCATTGTTTTCTAGAAATCATAACTTTAAACAAACGACCATGAAGTATGTAAAAAGAGCTTACACAGTCTTTTACTTCTCTTACGCTAAGGTGTTCATTTCAGGCAGTGACCGTAGTGCTGTGCCGTTAGATGTGCCCTGTGTGAGATGACAGCCCAGCTGTGTGGAGGGGCTACTGTGGAATTTGTAGATGGAGAGGAAAACTTGGCACCCGCGTTGAGCCACAGTACAATGACAATGTGCTTCTCTAAGGTTTTCTCAGCTGGGTGGGGGCGGGTTTGAGACAATGGGGCAGTGCGATGGGGTAGGGTGGATGCACATGCCTACTAGTGAGTGCTGGCCTGTCCCCAGTCTGTGACACCGAAGGGAGAGAGTAACCCAGTGTTCCCAGTCCCCCGGCGTGGGATGACACAGAGGCAGTGCCCTCAGCCTTGCTTCCTGATTTCCATCTCTCTGGCTATTCTTCCTTCTACTGTGTTATAGGCCCTGTGAGTCCCGCCTGCCAGTACCCGGCAATGTTCCCATGCCTGCTTCAGTCCCGGGACAATGTCCTCCCCAACCTTCTCACCAGGTCCAACACCTGGGTGTCCACGTGGACCAAGTCCTGTCCATTGTCCCTCCTGACTATGTATAGAAGAGCATGTGCTCAAATCCAATTTAAAATGGATTCAGAGTAGTTTTGTATTGGCTATTTATTGTGTTGATGCTCCATGACTTGCCTTGAAATAACTAGAAACACCCTGAGGTATCACAGGCAGAAAGGACAAGAATCCTTCTCTCAGTCTTTCCTAGTGCGTCATGTATGTTTTCTGTGTGCTTTAGTACAACGTCTTCCGCACAGCGTTCTCCCCGATTTCTCTTGCATATAAGCAGATCTCTGTAGGGGTTGACAGAGACAGTACAGGTAGAAACTTGCTTGTGTCATTTTCTTAAAACAAAATAGAGTCTTTCAGGCATAGCACGTAAACAAAGCCAGTGATTCTTACAGTCGGGTCTGCACTGCGATACGGTGACCGACGACTTGCAGCTGACGAGGCGGTGGGGCTGTGCGTCAGGGCCATGCCCTCAGTCCTGGGTCTTTGCCGTGGCTCCAGGTGCCACACCCCCCTTCCTTCAGCACTCGCTACTGACGGCCAGACACATGCTCTGCCAACTACCCACTGCCTTCCTGGCGCTCCAGAGAGAGAGCCGGTCAGAAAAGCAGCTGGTGGCGTGGAAACAATTAATTCCCAACTTCTTTCTTTGCCCAGAATAGTCAAAAAAGCTGCGTGAGGAAGCGCCAGAGAGTGTCATTTCCAAACAATGTATGAACCTGGAGATTTGGTAATGATATTGATCAAAATGAAGTTAATTGGAGTAACGGTTTTTCCCTACGTTGTTGAATATATATTTACACATGTATTTGTGTGTATATATACATATATATATATGAACTCAGATCAACAAACTTGTGTCGATTAATAATTATATACAAAGCATAAAGGAAAATTATTTAAATGTTTCTGCATTTAAATTGAAAAATATAATTATATTTTTAAGAATGGAATGACCTAAACTGCTTTAATGGTTGTTTCTTAGGAAAGGCTAAACCCTGATTCTAAACTATTTCCCTTCCTATTTTTATGGTGAACATGTCACTTCTTTAATGAGATAATGGTGGTAGCTGGCGCAACAACATGGGGCAACCCTCTCTCCGTCCTTGGTCTATTTCATTTTCAAATCTTGCATGCCTGTGAACACTGGTCTACAAGCATGGTTTTGGGAGTCTAGGCTTCCCTGCAGGCACTCCCTGGATGGATGTGTAGAGCGAAAATATTTGCAATTCAGAGCCACAGTATAAAGTAGGAGTTGGGTCAGGCGTCAGAGCAGAATAGAAATGACGCTGGTCTAGGGGTGAGAGAGCATGGATTCTCATTCTAGGTCCATCGGACTGGTCCTCAAGATGAGTTATCCACCTCCTCATCTGTAAAATGGAGGTACCATGTCCCCTTTCCTCATAGAAATGCTGAACAATCAAAGAAAGTGATGGGCGTGAAGCACTTTGAAAGCTGCAGGCTACTCTACAAAAATAAGGCATTCATCACACAAGGAAGCCATGCTTTCCTCTGGGGAAGTGGGGATGTGTGGGTTGCTATTGAAAATATTTAACCCCCAGTGCCATGTGCCACAGAGACCATACTTCCTGTCATCTTTCACAGGAGGGTGAAGCTGAGTGGGGCCCTGCTAGGCGGGTGACTGGGGTGGGCACTCGCCTGTCTGGGACCTAGCACTGCCACCGGGACCGGCTCCTCCACCATAGTCCTGGCCACGGCGGGGGGTTGCGGGGGAGGCTGGCCGGCTCGTATGTGAAGAAGGGAGAGTCTGTGTGAGTCAGAGCAGACTGGCCAGTTGGCTGAGGGATACTGGGAGCACCCATGTGTCAAGGCCATAGGTATTTGAAGGATATTCAAGGTGGGCAAGGACAGTAATCCTGTAACCCCAAAGAAACACGTTGTACACATCTAACACAGTCTCACTGTTAGTTAAAATGGAGCTGCCAGTATGATGAGTAGCCAATTGGGATTTTTAAAAAAATTGTTTTCAGTAAATATGAAAGCCCCAGAGAGGTCTTCCTGGTGAAACTTCCCGGTGATCATCTGGAGAAGCAGCGGGATTATCGGTTAGGCTTGGTGCCTGAGGCACCCCGGGCCCCTCACAGCCACACGTGATGCTAGTTCTTGACACTTCCTCTCGAAAAGGGGTTGGAAAAAGCACCACAATAAGAGGACATAAAATCACAGATTCCTAGAACCAGAGATAAAAAATGGCTTTGGAGGTCACCCAGTACCCAGTTCACATTCTGCTGAAGCTCAGCATGAAACCTCTGGGAGTAAAGATGGAAGAAGAGTTTTCTGGGAGGAAGGATTATGAATTTCTTTCTTAAATCCTGACTGAGAAAAATGTGTATTTTTCTTGTTATCTCCCATTACAAACAAAGTGAAAACTAGAATTCTCCTCAGACGTGTAGATCTTCCATAAATATTTGGGTGGACTTTCTGTTGACAACACGTCTGCTGGCCTACAACAAGTCCAGACAGATTTGATGAGGAAAGGTTTTAATGAATATGAAATAAGCACAAGATTATTTGCCTTGGGGAGCCATAATCTGGACAGCTAGAACCATCCATTATACATTCATTCAGTTATTTATTCAGTCATCAGATGTTTGATCAGGAAGGCACAGAGTCCTCAAGGATGGATACGCTGTGGCTTTGGAGGTATTTGTAGGGGAAGTGATGGCAGGTGGTAGCCTCGGTGCGATCACAACCACCAGAGTGATTTTCTAATGTATTAATCAGACCATCTTGCTCTTCTGCTTACAATCCTCCAAAGGCTTCTTACGCTTAAAATAAAACCCAGCACCCCCACAATGTTCTTTAGGACCTCCATGGTCTGGCCCCTGCTGCACTCCCCAAACCTACCTCTACCATTGTGTTCCTGCCCACTTTGCTCCAGCCGCACACATGGCACTTCTCGCTCTTCCTCAGAGAGTCTTGGCACATGCTGTTCCTTCTGCCTGGAACACTGTTCCCCCTACTATCTTCATCAGTCATTTCCTCACTTCAGTCAGTCCTCTGCTTAAAAAGTTACCTCCTTGGAGAAGCTTCTACCAACTGTTGTATCTGAAATAGCACCATCGCACCCCAACGTGCTCCTTTTATTCTGCTTTATTATTATTCATGTTGTTACTCCTTGATAGTAAGTGGTTCCTTTATGTATTTGCCTCCTGGCCACCCCATCCATCCCCTGCCACCACCTGATCTGTCGTGTTCGTCAGCACGGGGAACAGTGCCTGGCCTACAGCGGACTCGTAAGAAAACATTTACTGAACGAGGAAATAAGTGAATGAAAGCAGAGCGATATAAGCACTGCGGTGGGGAAGAAACCAAGGAAGGGCGCATAAAGGCTAGTCAGGAGGCCCCGAGCTTCCCGTCTTCACTGGCCACTGCCCTCCCCTTGACAGTGCTCGCTCCTGCCCCCCGCCAGCCCGCAGCCGGGGTCTAGCGCGGTTCCAAACCTCCTCCTGCAAAAAAAATCTGGATTTTGGGGAAATACAGATCCTTACGTAGTAGGGCTGGGTGGGGCCTGAGATTCTGCTTTTCTAAGGATCTCGAAGGTGATGCCCACGCTGCAGGTCCACCGCGCAGAGGAAGAGGAGGTAACGAAGCCCCGCCCCTGCCCCCGCGAGTCCCCGCCCCCGCCCCGCCCCACCTGTGGTCTCAGCCCAGGTGATCTTAGTCTGATCCGTGAAAGGCGAGGGGGAGAATCTGAGGAGGCTGTGAATCAGTTTGTCACCAGCAGTTCAGACAAACCCCCCACATCTCCTCATCTGAGGCTCTAGTTCATGCTGTTTTTTATTTTTAAGAAAGTTATTAAAGGGCAAAGAAACTAAAAAAATAACAAAACTCGGACTACCTGGTATTCTAGGGTTTACGATTTTTCGACTGTATTTATTCAAATAAAACTTGTGTTCCCAGGTGTTGCTTTGCATTTCAAGGCAAAATAAAAAAGTTTGTCCTGGGTCCCCCTCCTCCCTTAAAATCACATAATTTCAATTTCCATGTGTCTGATCTTTGCTAAGGAGTCAAAATAACAAAAGTTTTTTATTTGGATAGTTTCTTAATGCATTTTGGTATCAGTTTATAAAGGGTTATTTGTCCTTTTCACTCTGTTTCTACTGGTAGTGGAAAAAGGCACCTGCTGGGACAGTCTGGTGATGAACTGTGAGCATGATCGCATAATTTCTTGAACAGCTCAGGGTCCTGGGTTAGCCACTGAAAAGTGATGGTGAGTAATCTTTTCCTCTAGGAAATGAGAATTGTATTTTGGACAGAGTTAAAGATCCTTTGTCGATAGTCCTCCTGAAGATTTTCTTACCAGAACAAGAAAGTAGCTCCTCTCTGTGTTTCATTTATGATTTACATGAAAAGACTATGAAAGATATGCAAGAGACCGTATGGACTTCTTTTTGTTTTGTGGATAAGTTCAGAGAATCTCAGATCGGTTAGGTCATCAGCCTGGAACCGCACTGCTGAGCCCGGACTGCGTGTCCATCAGCCTTGAACTTTTCCTGCCTCCCTGTGATGCCTTGTTGTCACTGAAATTTAGACGTAGAAGCTATTTGACAAATAGGGAGGTGGTACCCATCTTTCTTTTGTGATGTCTTATAGTCCTTGATATGAAGGCGGGGGCTCACTTTATTATGTTTATTTCAGCCTTCATAGCTCCTTAACTGGGGCCTAGCATATAGTAAACCCTCAGTAAATAGTTGCTGAATGAATGAATGCCAAGTGCTATTTGCTAAGATGAATATTCCATTCTATGGAAACTTATTCCTGACTCACAAGTTGCAAAACCCGTATGCTAAGAAGAGACTAGGACACACTGTGGTTATGCTTCACTGGTCACGATTTTTTCCCTCGTAGTGTTTCACATCCTCCTTGTACTCTCAGGGTTTATTCTCCTTCCCACCCCACTCCCCCTCAACCCGAGAGGCACAGAGGCACCCCTGGCATCCTCATCCAGCATCCCTTAATAAAAAGCTTGGCCCTTCCTCTTACCACTACCTCTCTGCAGCCAGATACATGGAAGAGATGCAAGGCCCAGCACAGGGGCCCACTTTGTGAATGAAAGCTGTAATTTAAAGCCCAGACACCTGCTCACCACCTACCTGTTAGAATTCAGCATGGAAATCCGTCATTTTATAACCTCAAGGATACCTTATTAGATTAATGCATGTAATGTCCATGTGATGTTTGGTGGGCTGCAGAAAAAAATAGCTGCCTGGAGGATCCATTTCATTGCAAGGTTGTTGTTGTTGTTGTTGTTCTGTGAGAGGGGTATTTGGAGCACTAACTACCATTACAGTGGTATCAGAAGTGACCAGGCTTGGATGAGACTCTCTTCCATCTCACCTGCAGGCTTGGATCACCTATCCTTACAACTCCACTTAAGAGTCAAATTACAAGCATAGATTAAACAAAAAACAAACAGGTTTCTTCTGTATAGCACAGGGAACTATATTCAATATCTTGTAATAACCTTTAAGGAAAAAGAATATGAAAATGAATATGTGTACTTATATGCATGACTGAGACGTTGTGCTGTACATCAGAAATTGACACATTGTAACTGACTGTATTTCAAAAAATTAAAAAAAAAAAGAGTTAGCAGAATGCCATGGAAGCACATATGTACATCTTGAGACAGGGGCAATTGTTGTCCCCATTTTACAGATATGAAAACTGAGGTTCAGAGAAGTTAAAGTAACTTGCTGAAAGTTACACAGTTGATAACTAGTAAATTCAAGCCTAGGATGACAACTGTTTTTGTGGAAGAAATGTCAAATACGTTTAAATAACCTATTTTTTTTTAATTGAGAAAGGGATGCATAGAGCTTTATTATTAACTGAAATTTATAGGAGAGCCTCAGCACGTGTCCATAGGAATCTGGATCTCCTGGTTCTTGTCATGTCAGAATATTTTCTCCTTATATTAATCCAAAAGTATCAATAAATTGTGATTATTGTCCCGAAGTTTCAAGAACTTTCTCAGTAAAAATATTCACTGAGGGAAAACAAAAATTACATGCATAAATGCTCTTTTTGAAGTTTCTATGTTTAGGAATCATAAGTTGCATTTTGAAATATTTGTCTTCTGAATCTATGTAGAAATTGACTATGTCTTTATTTCACAAATAAAAAATAAAAGGAGGTTCTGATGGAATTTCTCCTGGATGAGGTCTAATGCCATGGACAGAGATTGTAAATTTCCCAATGGGTTTGGGAAATAGGATTTTACATTTTATCCATTTGCTGAAAGGGTATATCAGAAATGTCACACGTAAAGTGCTTCTTTAGTTTCCTGAAACCTCTCTGGCTTCCCAACTCAAAAATGTTCAGTTTCTACTCTGCAGCCCAGAGTTGTTCAAACAATTGATCTTTCACATCTTCAAAAAGAATGCCTGCCAAAAGCCGATGGGTAATATGCAAATATTGTCTGGGAATTGCATTTGGTAGAGGAAACTGTAGTCTCCAGGACCTTTCGTTTCCCTGTGATCAAAAGGATCAAAGTATGTTCCAGCCCAGAGAGAGAACCTATTTTGGCATATCTTAAAACATAGATTTCCAAATATTTCAGACAAGTAGCCTAATCTAGAAAAATGGCTTTATCTTTCCTATTTCATTATTAATCATAGAATTTTCTTTTGGAAGCTAAAACCCAAAAGTAACATTGGACAGAGGAGAGAAAACTTGTTCTTTTGTTCTCTCAAAAATATATTTTGTCACTTACATACTATACAAGACAATTTATTTTTCTTTTTTATTGAAGTGTAGTTGATTTACAGTGTTAAACATATATATATATATACACATATATATATATATATTCTTTTCAGATTCTTTTTCATTATAGGTTATTATATTGAATATAGTTCCCTGTGCTATACAGTAGGTCCTTGTTATTTATCTATTTTATATATAGTAGCATGTATCTGTTAATTCCAGATTCCTAATTTATCCCTCCCCTATTCCCTTTTGATAACTGTAAGTTTGTTTTCTATGTCTGTGAGTCTATTTCTGTTTTGTATAAGTTCATTTGAATCATTTTTTTTTAGATTCCACATATAAGTGATATCATATTATATTTGTCTCTCTCTGTTTGATTTAGCTTAGTATAATAATCTCTAGGTCCATCTATGTTGCTCTAAGTGGCATTATTTCATTCTTTTTTTGGCTGAGTAATATTCCATTGCATATATATATATCTATAGATATAGATATATATATATATATCTCACATCTTCTTTAGCCAATCATCTGTTGATGAATGCTTAGGTTGCTTCTATGTCTTGGCTATTGTAAGTAGTGCTGCTTTGAACATTGGGGTGCATGTGTCTTTTTGAGTTAGAGTCTTCTCCAAATATAGGCCCAGGAGTGGGATTGCTGGATCATATGGTAACTCTATTTTTGATTTTTTAAGGAACCTCCATACTGTTCTCCATAGTGTCTGCACCAATTTACATTCCCACCAACAGTGTAGTAGGGCTCCTTTTTCTCCACATCCTCTCCAGCATTTATCATTTGTATACTTTCTGATGACGGCCATTCTAACTGGTGTGAAGTGATACCTCATTGTGGTCTTGATTTGCATTTCTCTAATAATTAGCAGTGTTGCAATTCTTTTCATGTGCTTGTTGGCCATCTGTATGTCTTCTTTGGAGAAATGTCTATTTAGAACTTGTGCCCATTGTTTGATTTGTTTGTGCTTTTTTTTTTAATATTGAGCTGTTTGAGTTGTTTGTATATTTTGGAAATTAATCCCTTGTCAATCACATCATTTGCAAATATTTTTCTCCCACTCCATAGGTTGTCTTTTTATTTTGTTTATGGTTTCCTTTGCTGTGCAAAAGCTTTTAAGTTTAATTAGGTCACATTTGTTTATTCCTGGTTTTGTTTCCATTACTCTAGTGGGAGACAGATCTAAAAAAAAAATGCTGTAATTTATATCAAATTGTGTCCTGCCTGTATTTTCATCTAGAAGTTTTATAGTATCTGGTCTTACATTTAGGTCTTTAATCCATTTTGAGTTTATTTTTGTTTATGGTGTTAGAGAATGTTCTAATTCCATTTTTTTACATGTAGCTGTCCAGTTTTTCCCAGGCCATTTATCAGACTGTTTTTTCTCCATTGTGTTCCTTGCCTCCTCTGTCGTAGATTAATTGACCATAGTGTGTGGGTCTATTTCTGGGCTTTCTATCCTGTTCTGTTGACTGTGTGTCTGTTTTTGTACCAGTACCATACTGTTTTGATGACTGAAGCTTTGCAGTACAGTCAGAAGTCAGAGAGTGTGATTCCTCCAGCTCTGTTTTTTTCCGAGATTGTTTTGGCTATTTGGGGTCTTTTGCATTTCCATACAAATTAAAAATTTTTTCCCCAGTTCTTGCACAAGACAGTTTAAATACTGTGGTGTAGGTCAGGCTTTTTTTTTTTTTAAATAGCATTTAAGGGAATGAGAAAGAAGCAGAGAAAGGTTGGAAGATGAGACAGTTAATATATGGTTTCTGTTCTCATTGGCATTTACTTGTCTTTTTTATTGTTCTTCTGTGTTTACAGAAGTTCTTTTAGGAATTAATCTCATGTCAGTCCTTTGAGATCACAGTAAATCATGTTAACAAATATAATTACAGGTGTTGATTTTATGGCTAAAAGACATATAATATTGAATATCTAGTTACAATAGGGAAACCAATTTGAAAACCAAGGATGAATTAAATATACTTAGGAGAAAATATTGACAACATGTGAAATCTCTCTTCCTCACAGTCTCATAGGCAGGAATAGATGTAAACCCCATCAGTCTCACTAAGCAGGAGATGATATTCCATAACGTTTATGAACCCGGGATTCTGAATTAGCAGATCTGGGTCCAAATCCAGGCTGTGCCACCAACTCAAGCAAGTTTCTCTGGGTCTTCATTCCTTCATCTGTGAAAGGGAATGCTGGTGGTTTGCACCTTTCTGGATAGCGCTGAGGGTGGAATAGGAGGATGTGATGTGTGTAAAGCATTTGGTCCGAAGTAAAGGCTTTTGTGTCAACCACTGCAGTTATAATCATCATTCTCACCACTGTGTTATCATTAATGTCAATCACTGGTACTGGAGTAGCAACCAGATGGTTGATGAGCCTGGGATGAATAAAAGTATTTCTGAAATGGGCAAAGACTCTTAAACTGGAAATCTAAACAAAATGATCCATTCAATAAACCAGTACGTACAAGGTGTTTACCGTATTTAGCAGTTAACCAGCCCCATTTTACGCTCTAGCCAGGTTACACAATTAACCCCCCATCCCTTCTCACTCAAGACTTGGCAAGAATTTTGCAGCCACTCCTTCCTCTGTGTCCAGCCCATTTATTTTATGCTCACTTTGTTTCTCTCATATGCTGCCTAGAGTTTAGACCCCTCTACCATTACCTGTGTCCAGTTAGCGCCACCTTTCCCTCGCAAACTCTCAAGTTCATTCTCCCTTTCTCCTTTGCTCCCACGCCCCATGCATCCACACATTTGTCTGCTGCAGAAGAGAACTTCTTTGGTTGCTGTCTCATCACCTGGTTTCCTGTCTGACTAAATTTCCTTTTGCTTTTGTTCCTGGTGGGAAGAGCTATTTATTTTCCCCCAGGAAGTCAGGTTGTTGAGATGGGAAAATATGCTTCCTGCCTAAGTGCCACCAGGACAGTCCCCTGTCTGGAGAAAAATGAAACGCTCCCTTTGGTGGTGGCATTGTTCACTCTGAAGCACCCCTGGACCCATTCAGCATCCCCACTCAGGGCACTCACACCGGGGGCATCGTTACCCCAGTGGGATGGCTCGCTCTCTTCCCATTGCTTGCTGCACATGGTGTTCGCCCCCAGAACACTAGCGTCAAAAGATTGCTGTTTTTCCTTCTTCTACGTCAACTATTTCCTATTTTACTTTTCCATTGTGTTTACTCAAAACAATGCAAGAGTTGAGATTTCCTAATTTACACCCCGTGTTTCTCCAACACAGGCATTCTGCAGCATGTACGAAGAACGGCTCACCGAAACAATTCTGTCTGCATTTTCCAATACCAGTGAAACCCGGGCAACACAAGTCTGAGATCTTTTATATTCCAGTCAGGCAGAATTCCAAGGCATGCTAGGGGTTCAGCAGCACCTTTGGGGAATGGAAGGAGAGATTAGGAAAGATCTAGATTTAGGAAAGAGAAACTAATGAGGCATTCAGGCTTTCCTCACCCCATCCAGGAAGGCGACAGCAGCTCAAATCAGAACGTCAGGCACGTGGTTTGATACAATGTGGCATTAACACCACACCTGTCTCGTCTGATGGGTAAATTGGAGCAGCAGCAGCTGGAATCTCAACCGTTAGCAAAGCCAGGTTTGAGCAATCACAGCATCACAGTTCCTGGGGAGCCCTAGGGGTTTAGACCCAGCGTGAGCTCTAGCAAGTTCTAGAGAATTGAAGAAGAGGATTGACGAGGATAGGCAGGGGGTCGGATCCCCAAGGAACAGGGAGGTTCCTGGCAGGACCCCACCAGGGTTTGTAGAATGCAGATGAAGAAGGAAAGCATAACCATTTTCAAAAGATGAGTCCAACATGGAAGGACTTTATGGACTCCTCGGCGCCTGAGGGTTCTGCCCTCCTGAAACAGAGAAGGGAATCCCAGACTGCACTCCTAAAATTCTGCAGGATGCTTCCACCCCTCTCTCCAGCCCAGTGGTCATCAATTCTTCCAGTCCAAGAGAACAGCCACACCAGGCTTCCAGTTTTGTATCTTATTTAACAGCACTGGGGTGCCACTTTTCCTGAAACACCTGCATCCGAATTTCCTGGGAATAAGCCTCTATTCTTACCTTACAACACTTTTCCAGACAAATCTTGGCACCAGCTCTTTGGGCTCTTTTCTGAGCGTGAGGCATAGTGATATCTGACCGAGGCTGGTCCTCAGTCTACAGGGCTTGCTTCTCTCAATAGTTTCCCAGGATCCTCCCATCTGAACTGTCTGCCGTGGCCTTGTCCCATTTCTGCTGGTGACTCAGCCAGTTTAGATAGTCTGCCTGGCCTATTCAGTCAGGATCAAAGCTGGATGAACAATTCCCTTGAAAACTTTCTCCTTCCTCCCTTGTCAGGAACAAAGTTGATAAAGTTCCAGCCCTCTCTGTGAAGGCTCTGCATTTCCTGATAGTGGCCAAGGAACCAAAGGCAAAAGCAGATTGCATGGAGCTGGTCAGGAGAGCTGGTTCCCAGGACATCAAGTCCAAGAATCAATCTAGGTGGCATTTAAAGGACTGGACAGCGTTAGGAATTGGGCACGTTGGTAGGAAAATCTCGATGGTGCCCTGGCCTTGACCACAATATGTGTTGCATCTGTGTTTACACCTTTCTGTCTCTTTTCTGAGAATTTCCAGTCCTTTGGTCCAACTTTCTTCCTGACTTTCTAGAAACATATTTAATAGTTCAAAATGAACTTGAGGTTCAGGTGGAATTCAGAACTTTGATTTTGCCCCAGTCAGCAGCTCTCCATTCCCACACACTGGAATGTTTACAATTGCTTAAATGTACCCTTTTGCCTTCTTGACTTCGCTGGAGTTTGTGTGTGTGTGTGTGTGTGTGTGTGTGTGTGTGTGTGTGTGTGTGTTGCTTTCTAATGTGATCCATCTCCTCAACCCCTGCATGTCAAACGGCTTCTCATCTTCCTAGCTTGTGCCCATGGACCAGTTGGTAAACTCCTCTGAACCTTAGTTTCTTCAGCTGTGGAAGGAAGATAAGCTCTTTAATGGTGAGAGCGGGCTTGGTAATGCTGCAGTCATCAATGATTCCCCATATCTCAGTGGCTTAAAATGATAAACGTTTCTCATTCACGCTGTATCCAGCATGAGTCAGTAAGTTACTCACTGACCCAGGAAGGCGGAGGTGGGGATGAGGGAGTCCTTAAAACTCACTTAAGTTCTGCTCTGAATTCATTCGCCAAAGTGATCGTATGGTCACACCCAACTTCAAAGAGGGTGAGGAAGTGCACTGATGATTTTTTGAAGCACTGTGATGACAGCCACACCTCCGTCAAGGCGCCTGGTGAACCCTGGGGTATCATACAGATGGCAGGTGATGTCACTATTCTTCCTCTTTGCATGGGCCAGCCTCAGTTTGGTGACGAGAGAGACAGAACGTGCATGAGTGAGCGCGCGCGCACGCACACACACACACACACACACACACACACACAGATGAGAGAGAGAGAAGTGGTTTGCATGGATTCTGCATCAGTTCAAGCCCTGCCTTAATCAGTTACCTACCCTGTGACCTTGGGAAAATTGATTAACTTCTCTGGGCCTTAATTTCTTCACCTGGAAAATGAAGACAGTATTGTAAGTTCCTTCAAGGTGGTTATGCATGTTACATGTTAGTGACCATGAAATTATCAGATGTCGTACCTGATGCCATATACATATTTGCTTATTCAGATGGAATTATACAACTGGCGTTTTTCTTTTAATGTTAAGATGTGGTAGACTTCATATGTATATTTCTGTGTATATATATGTGCCTATGTGTGTGTATTCATCTTGCTTTTAAAAATAGCTGCACACTATTCTATTTTTTGGCCATATCTTAATTCTCTTACGCAGTTCAATTGATTGAAACTTCCTATAATACAAGAATATCTTGGTTTCATGAATCTCCATCCATTGAGCTATTTCCTGCTGCACATCCTCAGACGGAGTGTCTAGAGTTTGTGTCTAATGCCATTCAGTGGGGAAGTATTTGTCCAGATCTACTGATAATTTAGTCCAGTCTCTGTTGTAACATCTTCATCTGGTGACAAACATTCTCTTAAGATTGTATTCCCCAGAGTTCCCCCAAATAGAAAGCACCGTGTTCTTAGGTTTAGTCCCAAATGGTTACTTTCCATTAATGGACTCAGCTCTGCTATAGGGTTCACGTAGACTATACCCCTTGCCTTCACCTGGTGACCACCACGCTTGTCCCCTTCACTCTTCTCCCCACAGTGCCTGGACCTGATACGTGTGCCGTGAACATTTCCTGAATGATGTAGCTCTGACTGCTTAGTGCCTCATATTCCTTATGGTTACGTCAACACTGCTTCTTTTAATATTTCATTTGAAGCCCAGTCTCGTCATTCTAGTCTCAGTTGGCTCATGCATAGCCTTTCTGACTCCTCCATCCCCCACCTCCCCAACTTATTTTTCTTCTTTGATGCTTTTTATAGCTTCTTTTGTATATACTGATAGCATACACAGAAGTAAATCTCCAGCTCAGAAAAAACGATCAGCTTTACATCCCAGGCAGGATGGGGCCATTGCTTGTCGAGCTTTCCAGGGAGAAAACTAGAGATGGGACTTCGCGTGTGAGAAGTTCATTAGCAAGAACTCTTGAGATCAACATTTATGGATGAGATGGGATGGGCTGAAGAGAGGGAGAAGTTAAACTGTGATGCAGACCCAGTGATGGCCTCAGCCAACCCCATGGCAGCTCAGAGTTGTCCCAGATTGAGCCAATATGGCCACAACTGTATCCCCTACATTGGTCAGTCATTGGATGTAGGCTGTTCCTGGAAGGCCAAGTGACTGCTGTGGAGACAGTGCCTGAAGGGGATCCTCCTCTCCAGCAGCACTCCTGGTAGCTAGGACAAGCCCTTCACTGAAGGGCCATGTGGGTGGCAGATCACAGTGTCCACTACAGAGCAGGACAGGACATTGGTCACCATAGCTCAGTCCCTTCCTATATTATAAGTTCAGAGAGAAGAGGACATTTCCTGCTGCTCCAGTGTTCCATCCTCTCCTGCCAGGCCGCCTGTGTTGGTGATAGTGGGCTTAAAGGTCTTACTTACTGTGTTTTTCTGACTTTTCATTATTCTTTAAGGTTTGCATGCAGTCCTTGTTTCTGCTTTTACTGTCCTTGGTATAATCTTTTAAGAAGACTTTTCTTTTGTTGCTATGACAATCAGTGCATCTTCTGCATTATAATTGCTCTAAATATGATCTCAGCATCCTTTTTCCTCTAGTTCTGAGCGGATAAGATAATTCCAAACATGAACTTGCTTAATAAAACCTGGGCTACTCTGGGTGGCATCCTTTTCCTTCTCTTTGAAGAAGCTGCTCTTGGAGTGAGCTCCCCCCTCCCACTCTCTTCTTTCCTCCCACAGATCATTTCCATTCAGCCCACTCAGTATTGCCTGGCAGCAAGGGGGGACGGGAATAGCGAGGAGAATGGAGACCCACAGAAGAGCTGCAGCCTCCTCCCCCTTGTATACTTGCAAACTGAGCTGCTAACAAGTGGCAGAATTGATTCATTTGAATTTCATCTCCCATTATTTCCTCCGCCTTCCCTCTGGTGCTGGTGATAATGAGCAGTGAAAATGACCCGGGACCCAGGAGGGAGATGGAAGCGAGAGAGAACCCAGGGGCTGAGAGAATCCATAGCTTGACTAATCAAGCATTAGCCTTGGTTCCTCCACCTCCCACGGCTGTAACACTTTGTGGCCCCGGGCAGAGCCACCAAATAAGGAGACATTCCCAAAGTGGCCTCTGGAAAGCTTTCTATCAGATTCTTCCTTTGTTGACACTATAACGTCATCTTATTGAAGCTCCCATCTTGGTCATCTCAGAAAGAGGCTCGGGTGCCCCAGGTGCACCCGAGAAGATATAACATGGACGTTTTATGATGACAGATCAATAGAAAAAAGATCTTTAAAAATATGTCCACAACCAGACACGCAGGCTTCTGCCCTTCTCAGGTCAGCAGATAAGGGGGAAGAGGGGTGGGAAGGGATAAATTAGGAGTTGGAGGTTTGCATATACTAACTACCGTCTATAAAATAGATAAGCAACAAGATCCTACTGTACAGCACAGGGAACTATAGTCAATATCTTGTAGTGACCTATGATGAAAAAGACTATGAAAAGGAATATATATATATAGTGAAACATTACGCTGTACATCAGAAATTGACACAACATTGTAAATTGACTCTACTTCAATTACGAAAAGAGTAATGTTCCCCTGAGGAGGAGAACAGA
The DNA here is from genome assembly GCF_048773025.1 of Camelus bactrianus. Taxonomy (NCBI): domain Eukaryota; kingdom Metazoa; phylum Chordata; class Mammalia; order Artiodactyla; family Camelidae; genus Camelus; species Camelus bactrianus. Next base: position 111,560,124 of record NC_133539.1, on the reverse strand, counting down.
CACACATTTTAAATAAAGGACCACAGGAAGACTAGCGCTTGCTGCTGCTTTGTGTGAAGGGAAGAAGTTCAGCCCAGTCAAGGGGTATTTGCCAACACAGATCAGTAGAGGATAACATCCTTTTCCAAATCACCCCCCGTGATCACTACTTAGAGTATGCTTTTCAGCCACTCCTTCCTAGTTCTGGCTACAGAAAGGCATGATCCCCACCTGTCCCATTGGAACAGACCTACCTGTATCCCCAGATAGTTAAGAACCTCCCACCTGGACAGTAGAAGAATCAGTTCTTCACGTGGCCAAGGCCTCGGTTTCCCCGTCATGGGATGTGTGCCATCTGTTCCTGCAGCTGGAGAGAACTTGGTGTCTGAGTCCTGCCAAGCTTGTCTTGACTCCGGGGAGTTGCCGGCAGCTGAGCACAAAGAGGCCTTGCAGACTCATAGACGCTCCATCTCCCTAAGGGCTGATGCTGCGCTGAGACAAAGTATAGGCAAAGAGGGAAATGCTGCAAATTTAAAGTGAAGAATCCACTTGCTACAGATTCAGGGTCTATCTGTCACGTCACCGGCTCCCCATAAAAATTTTACCTTCATGTTTTGATGATATTTTTCTGAAACTTGTAGGCCAGGCTGGTGTCACAGGCTCCATGACAGTGCGTCTGGGAGACCAGGAACCATCTCGATGTGTTAAACGATGGTGAACCCTCCCAGAGCCCGACCTCCGGCGACTGTGGCCATCCGGGGTGTCGTCCTGATCTTTCTAGGTGTTGCTTTTCATGCATTGGACGCTGCCTTTTCCGTTTCCCCCCAGTGGGAGAGGCAGTGTGTTTTTATTTGGAGCCTGCTTACAAGAGAAGCAGCTCCTAATTAGTAGCTCTCTCTCTCATCCTGCATTTCCATGTGGACGTCCCTCTGGGGGAAGGAGGGGAAGTCCACACTGGCAGCAATGGGGGCTCACTCCCGAGTCTCCAGCCCCCACCCTGTCAGGCTCTTAGGTCCTTCAGAAGCTTCCACTTTGTTTGCAGCCATTCAGCCCTTCATTGAGCAAACAGGTCCTGAGCACCGACTGTGTTGTTGACCCCAAGACAGCTCTAGGGATGGCCATACCCCCACCCCGACGCATGGGTGTTTTGCTCTGCTCTGTCCAACCGTCCCACCAGCAGGTGGGATTTACTTTAAGAATGGCTGAAGTGGAAAGAGCAAAAAGGAGAGAAGTGCTTGGGGTTGGGGGGAAGCAGACTCATGCTTAGATCAAGTGTTAACTGAATCAGGGAGTCAGGGAGACCAGCCCAGCCTCACCTCCCTCCTGTTCTCACATCCTGAGACCATACAAAAGCAAAAAGCCACAGGTGGAGTAAAAATAACACACTGTCACCTGACCAAACATTATTTGAACTGAATAGGTATCAAACTTGGTTTAATGCATAGTAATTTGGTCATAATTCCTGAAACCATCTTATAAGCAATGGGGTTTGTGACTGCATCTTAATATTGTGATGGTTTACATTTTTTAAATTGGACAAACATTTAGAGGAGACAAGATGGGAGTTCACCTTTTTCTGGGAATGCTTTTCTCTTTCTTATCTTCACCTGGATGGATTCTTACCTTTTTACTCCTCTTACCTGGCTGGTTGGTTCACCAAGATAGAGAAAATGTAGGGTGGAGAATACTAATTTAGTTTTATTTAAACTAACATCTTACATCTGAGCAAGGAGATGAGGAAATCTTACTGCATCCTGCAGACAATTAAATGAGTTTGGAAAGTTTTATTTGGTTTGTTGTTGACAAAACCTAAGTCCCTGGGTAGCTGTTAATTTTTCCGGTGATTCCCAGAGGGAAATGGAGCCAACACAGGGCCCCACATTTCCCTATGAAACTTTAGTGAACTCAGTTCTGATTTCCTTTTTTTGTTTGTTTTCTGGAGTTTCCTTACTTTGAAAGGAAGTTTTTTTTCTTTCTTTCTTTCTTTCTTTCTTTCTTTCTTTCTTTCTTTTTTTTTTTTTTTTGTATTTGGGAGAAGCCTATGTTTAACTGAGAAGGTAAAGGACTCGTGGAGAACAGGAAAAGATAAGAACATTTCTAGACTGTATCCAACCCATTGATCTAAAAAGGGCTGCCTCATTCATCCACTGGCATAATTTCATAAACAGGAGGCAGCCTGTCTGATGATCCTTCTGTTAGAATTAAATTCTCATCTGTAGCATCCAAGCAAGTTCTTTGAATGACTTTATAGTTCTACAGATATTGGTTGGTTTTTCCATTCTAACTTCGTCTTTAAGGAGGACTTAAGTTTTTTGAAAAACGTATGCCATGGGATAAAATTAACGAGGAAAACTTTGATCTTACATGATCCCCCATGTGATCATTGAGAAGATGAAATTGTAAAGTGTACATTAGTGTACTTAACAGAATGAAGAATCTAAGTCTGAAATCAAAGGCAAATCACATGAAGATTGAGGATGATTTAGGCACCACTTGGTTTCTGCTAACAGATTGGAGGGGTAGCAATTTTACTTGGCTTGACAGGCAGTCATTCTGGAAAGGAAAAATTTATGAGGCTCTAGAAGGAAGGATAATCTGAGTGCAAATGAGTTATCTATTCACCTTTAATTGAAATCAGAGTCCAGGTGTCAACCTCAGGTTTTCAGCCTGGATTATACAGTGACAACTTGTATGAAGTCGTAGGTCTGGGGAGGGGGCTTGGTGGCGGGTTAATGGCCAAAATGAAATTGGAGAAAGCAGTCCTTTGGCGTTCTACCTTCAGGGCTATGTAATGGGGTGTGGGTTTCATTTGATGGGAACCTTTTTCCAACAGAGCAATAGATGAGAACCTCAGAGTATCTACATGCTGACAATAGCTTCTGAATTAATAATATGTTGTTTATTTCAGTTCTCTTTCATAACGATTGCTAAGACCTGACATTTAAATTCATCACTGAACCTCTAGAAACCTCACTTTCTTTGTAGTTGTGTCTTTGATGTTTGTCTCTGTGTTGGCATGATATCTTCCAAAGCCTGAGAGAGCTGGCAAGCACTGGAGGGCTGTCTCCTTGTGCCCAGAACTACCACACAGGCTTTGTTCCCAAGAGTATGTTGAAAACAAACATCACTCAACAAAGAAATAACTAACATTTACCGTGCACTGACTTTGTGCAGGTGCTATTTTAAGCCCTTTACCTGCATGATCTCACTTGGTCCTTACTACAAAGAGAAGAAGTAAGCGCTGCTGTTACCCTCACTTACAAGGCAGGGCGCTGAGGCAAGGCAAAGTTACGGACAGAACTGGGATTCAGTCCCCGACAGTCTGATTCCTGAGCCCCCGCTCCTCGCCACTGGGCTCCACTGACAGAGCCCTGACCCCGGGCTGGGCACTCCACCAGGCACGAGGGACATGGGAGCAAACAGTATGTAATAGATTATTCAGATCTGACCTTGGAATCGCGTGGATATCTGTCATCTATGTATCATTTTTTCTGGGCTATTTGGAGGATAGCGTAAGAATTTGGAACATTATTGACCATCATGGTCAGCAGATAGAATTAAATAATTTGGTTTCTACAGATAACGTAACTGCTGGTGTCCTTCAGCACTGAGCAATTACAGCATTCTTGAATGAGGTCTCCATTATACTTTACTAAAAAGCATACTTTTCTATTCATTGTTGGTGTAAACATGGTAAAACAAGTATCAATGAGGCCTTGTGATAATTAGCATAAATATATTAATTTCTTAAATTGTTAAAATGGTCATGTGCATCAGCTAGCTTTTGCTACGTAACAATGTCCCCAAACTCAGTGGCATTTATTACTGCTTACAAGCTCACAAGTAGCTGGGTGGTTCTGGTCTTGGCTGGGCTCACTCATGAGTCTGTGGTCAGCGGCAGGTCAGGCAGCTGGCTCTGATGACCGGGTTGGGCTTTCTCACATGTTGGGAGCATGGCTGGCTCTAGGCTGGAGTGCCTCAGCTGGGACAACTGGCCTCCTTTTATGATCATTAATTATCCAGCGAAATAGCTAGGGATTGTTCACACGGTGGCTGGGGAGATTCCAAGAGCAAAAACAAGAACATGTCTGGACTCTTGAAAAGGCCTAAGCTTAGAACTGGCATAATGTAACTTCTGCCTCATCTGTGGTCAAAGCAAATCCTAAGGCCAGCCTAGATTCGAGAGGTGGGGAAATAGACTCCACTTCTTGATGGGAAGAACTTGAAGGTTACATTACATAAAAGCATGGATAATACAAGATGGTGAATAATGGAAGACATTTTTGAAAACAATCTACCACACCATGAAAAATGAGTATTATCATGCCCATTTTATAGATGAAGAAGTTGAGGTTCTTTGCTACATAACAAGACCCAGAATCATAAAACTAATAAGTAGTAAGTTACTAGCACTAATTAGTAATGACAAAGTTAGACAAGCTTAGGTATGTCGAACTCCAAAGCTCTTTCTTTGAAATACCACTCCATAAGGTTTTCAAGGCCTTTAAGGGTCGTGTTTGGTTTTTTTTTTTCCTTTTTATATGGAAGTATAGTAGATCGACAATATTGTGTTAGTTTCAGCGCACAGCAAGATGATTCAGTTATATATATACATATATATATGTATGTGTGTGTGTGTGTGTGTATATATATATATATATATATATAAAACTTTTTCAGATTCTTTTCCATTATAGGTTATAACAAGATATTGAATATAGTTCCCTGTGCTATATAGTCAATTCTTGTTGTTTATCTATTTTATGTATATTAGTGTGTATCTGTTAATCCTGTACTCCTAATTTATCCCTCCCCCATTTTCTCTTTGGTAAACTTAAGTTCATTTTCTATGTCTGTGAGTCTATTTCTGTTTTGTAAATAAGTTCATTTGTAATATATTTTTTAGATTCCACATATAAGTGATGTCATATAATAGCTGTCTTTCCCTGTTTGACTTACTTCACTTAGTATGATGATCTCTAAGTCCACCCGTGTTGAAGCAAATGGCATTATTTCATTCCTTTTTTATGGCTGAATAATATTCCATTGCATACATAACACCTTCTTAATCTATTCAACTGTTGATGAGCACTTAGTTTGCTTCCATGTCTTGGCTATTGTAAGTAGTGCTGCTATGAACATCAGAGTGTGCGTATCTTTTTGAATTTAAGAGTTTTTTCTTTTCCAGATACATGCCCAAGAGTGGGATTTTTTGTTTTCTAAGGAACTTCCTTACTGTTTTCCACAGTGGCTTCACCAATTTACATTCCCATAAAAGATTACACTACTAATGATCTTTTCAAAAATGAAAATGGTATCTGAGGATGAGGCAATAGGAGAGGATGAAATTCAAACATAATTATAGCCCATTCTTTGCAATTTATTTATAGGCATGAATATTTTAATCAAGGGACATTTCTTTCATTAAACAAAATGATCCTCAGTGATCACTCTGGATTATTCATTTTTTCATCTCTACCTGCAACAAACACTAGTTGGTGTTGGATATTTCTGTATGGTAAAAGTATATGACCCGGGAGGGATCAGCGGCATATAGAATTCTCATTTGCGAAGCCTGTCACCATATCCCTTCAGAATATCTGGGCAACGTAATAGTAGGAGGAGGAGGAATAGTAGTAGAGTGGTAATAGTAATAGCAGTAGTAGAGGTAGTATTAAAGCTTCTTTATCGTTTTTCTTATAGCTTCTTCATCTTGGATCTGAATTTAGCAAATGCCATCATCTGTGGGTGGTTATGCTATAAATATAATGGGGCAGGAGGAGGCCTTTGGCAGGGGGACCAATTATCTTTGGGAAATTCTGAGTTAACAGGTTACTTGGCTGTGATTTTTCAGAATCTTTAATAAGCTGATGACTATCGTGACTCTCAAAGAAGGTGTTTCTTCGATTTATGTAATTGCAGAATATTCATTTGGTGAAATTCTCAGGCTGCTAGAAACCCTGGGAAATCTGAACTTGATTCTGATCCCTTTGAAGGTATAGTTGGAGTCAATATTGTTTGTCAGGCGTCCGCTGTGAGGGAGGCAATGTTAGAAACCATATCAGAAATCCAAGAAATAGGTATGATTCTTACTTACAGCTGAGGAAACTGAGACTCAGAGCAGTTCCTTTTTTTACTCAAGATCCCTGAGCTGGTACCACAGCTGAGAGTCGGACCTTGTTTTGTCTAACTCTAGGCCCATGGTGTTTCTTGCACACTTTGCTGAGATTCAGAAAGTTTAAGTGACCTCTTAGGATGACTCAGCTAGTCAGAGAGACACCACATCTCGTATGCTTTTGTAATCCCTGTAGCTCCTAACAGAAAATAGGTTATCAGTCAGTGCCTACTAGCCAAGCCCTTTGTTTATTACCTAGTAAGTATTACAATCATGCTTGCAATAGTGGAGAAGAGTATAAGATAAAAAGTAGAAATTCTCCTTCATAACAACAGCTCCAGAACCATATTCTGAACGTGAGACTATGATCCATTTTTCATTGCTCTTCCCTTACTTACACAACTGTGTGTGTGTGTGTGTGTGTGTGTGTAGATTCTTCTCTTTTGTCTTACACAAATGGGATCATATATGTACATTTTTCACTTAAGATATAATTGACATCCTTTTTATTAAAAATATAATTGAAGTATAACATTTATATTAGTTTCAGGTATACAACATTGATTTGATATTTGTATATATTGCAAAAAAATTGCTGCAATAAGTCTAGTTAACATCCATCACCACGTGTAGTTACAATTAGTTGATTTACAATATTATACTTGTTTCAATACTAGGTATACAATATAGTGATGCTACATTTTTATAGATTATATTCCATTAATGTTATTATAAAATATTGGCTATATTCCCTGTGCTGTACATCACTCCTCGTATCTTACTTTTTAATACCTACTAGTTTGTTACCTCTTAATCCCACTCTCCTGTTTTAACCTTTCCCCCAGTCCTCTCCCCACCATTAACCACTAGTTTGCTTTCTGTGTCTGTAATATTGTTTCCATTTTATTATACTCATTTGTTTGTTTTAATTTTTTAGATTGCACATATAAATGAAAACATAAAATATTTGTCTTTTCTCTGACTTACTTCACTAATCATAATATCCTCCAGGTCCATCCATGTTGTTGGAAAAGACAAGATTTCATTCTTTTTATAGCTGAATAATATTCCATTCTCTCTCTGTCTCCCTCCCTCTCTCTCTCTGTCTCTCTCCACACACCACGTTTTCTTTATCCATTCATCTGTTATGGACACTTAGGTTGCTGCCATACTTTGTCTATTGTAAATAATGCTGCTGTGAACATTGGGATACATGTGTCTTTTTGAACTAGGGTTTTTGTTTTCTTCAACTATACACCCAGGAGTGGAATTACTGGACCATGTGTTAATTCTATTTTTAGTTAAGTGAGGAACCTCCATACTGTTCTCCATAGTGGCTGCACCAATTTACATTCCCAACAATGTACTAGGGTTCCTTTTCTCTATAGCCTTGCCAACATTTATTATTTGTTGTCTTTTTGACAACAGCCATTCTGACAGGTATGAAGTGATATCTCACTATAGTTTTGATTTGCATTTCCCTGATGATTAGTTACACTGAGCATCCTTCCATGTCTCTGTTGGCCATCTGTATGTCTCCTTTGGCAAAATGTCTATTCAAGTCTCCTTCCCATTTTTTATTTGCTTGTTTTTGACATTGAGTTGTATGAAATCTTTATATATTTTGAATATATCCCCCTTAACTGTGGGATAGAAAGGTTACATAATTAGTAAGGGGCCAAATCATGGTCTCCACATTGCTCCATTCAAACTAGGTCCACCTTACGCGTGTGTCCTAAGTCAATGTGCCAGTCCTTTTTCTAGTCTTGATGCTCATGAAATGCAATTTTAAAGAACCACGGCTCATTTCACCTTGGGTTTCCATTTTGTGTATCTCTGAGGAGATAAGCCATACTCTGATCAGCATTCCTAAGGTTCTCCTGCTTTACCAGCTAGGGATTTCTTCTATTCTTGAAGTTATTTTTTGTTGTTGTTTATTTTTAAAATGTAGAGTCCCCTCTCCAAATTTTCATTTGAAAAAATTTGAAACGTTCAGATAAGTTGAAAAATTGATACAATGAACACTTTTATCTCATCACTTTCTATTTACCCAATTGTTAATCTTTGTCACTTTTATCTCTCTCTTTCTACATACAAATAAATAGATAAAGTTTTTTTTTTCCCCTGGACAATCTGAAAGTTGCAGTTGTCATGATACTTTACCCCCAAATCTTGTACTTTCAAAGAACAAAGACTATCTCCTTTCTATTTGTATCATGGTAAAACCCAATAAATTTAACTTCGATACAATATCTAACATTCACTTTATATTCAAAATTCCCTCTAGTTGTTCCAGTTATGCCCTTTTCTAGCATCTTTTTTTACAAATCCAGAAATCAATCTTTCATATTACCTTTGGATGTTGCCCCAGAATCATCCTTCTGCCCCTCCTTCAAATGGAAACCAATTACTCTCACCTAAGTTTCAGGAGGAGGCTGCAAAGAGGAAAATGAGAACTGGTTAGAAACAGCTAGGCTCAAGATGGCGGAAGACTTGATTTCCAGTGGACCTTGAGCCTCATTGTACACTCACTGTAATACATTAGCATGCTAAATGACACACTTACCACCACCATGACAGTTGACAATTGCCATAACAACAATCAGAAAAGCCCATACAAGGACTGAAAAGGAGTACTGCCTCAATTTTGGGTCCAAACCACACCTCTGTTCTTGAATAAGTCATCAATATTCCTCCCACTCTTTCCAAATCCCTCCCTTTTACCTCGACCCTGCCTATCTCCTACTTCCCCATCTATGGTGTTTCCATCCACATTGGGTTGAGAAGTTGATTTGTGAACTAAGTTCCTGCTTCTTCATTCCTTGGCCAATGAATAAAGCCTTTGCTGTTCCAGTCTCAGCATTGGTTTTGTTCCTGTCTGTGTGAATCCAATGGGAAAAAGAACTTCCAGGGCTGAGACAAGGGGTCTTGGCCTGGGCTAGGACCCCGGCGCAGTTCCAGACAACAAATTTGGTGACATCTTTGGTTGTCACATCTCTTATTTTTAATCTAGAATAGTTCTTCAGCTTGTTCTTGTTTGATTTTGCTTTCTGTTTGTTTGTTTACTTGTTTTTTTTTCCTTAAAGCACTCTAAAGAGTCCTGATTAATCACCCTGTACAATGTCTCAAGTTCTAGATTCAGGTTAAATGTATTTTTGCATGAATACTGTATAGGTGATGTGAGAACTATTTCATGGTTGATTAAAAAGAAATGTGAGGTTCTGGAGAAAGAATGACTGCTATTTTAGAAAAAACAACTAAATGCTAAAACCCATAATAGAGCATAATCTTTGAATAGTCATTGACAGTTTCTGAAGCACATTTCATATATATTCATTTCATTTTATCCTCATGAGACCAATGAGGTGGGTATTATTGGTCACAGTCCTAGGGCAACGAAGGCATGGAAGTGTAATTGATTTGCTAAATTCCTTGGAATTCAAGGAAACTGGAGTTCAAATTCCAATTTCTGGACCTTCATTTTGGATCTGAATCCTGTACACTTCCCACCAAGTCAATGGCTAGGGTTAAGTAGGATAAGTTTAAAAAAATAAATGGTAACAGTCATTCATCCCACTCAGAAGTACAACTGAATTCAGCATAAATTAGTGCTTTCTAAAAGCAGCTTTCAGGTTGCCTCTGGACCCTGGAGAGTCTTTGGGAGCCTACGTTTGTATAGATTATGTGTTAAGAGTTTGCCAGTCTCTCACTGTTGTAGATGCCGTAGGCACTTACTAGGAAATAATAATAGAGAAGCAGAAAGAAACTGAGATGGATGGGTTCCCACTCAGTCTTTCTATAAACTTGCAGCATTTTGAATAATAAATACAGATGTTCGCAAAGACACAATCTTATCTTTATTCTTTGTTTAGTACCCAGAGAGGGAGAGATGCTAGGTTCCAAATAAAGGTGTTGTTTATTTGTTAGTGTCGGCTGAACAAAAATGCACAACCTGCAAGTTTGCAGTTACGTTTTTTTCAGAGACCTTACTGAGGACTATAGCCCAGGAGAGACAGCCTCTCAGATAGCTCTGAGGAACTCCTCCAAGGAGGGAAGGGAAGAACCAAGAGATAGAGGAGTTTTTGCTGGGGAGAAAACAACAACAAACAACAACAACAAGAGAAGCAAGTAGGTAGTTCAACATGGAAAGATTACTGCTAATCACAGAAAAGCAGACATCTCAAGTTAGTGATTTTAGTGTTTTTCTTTGTATGGGAAGATGCAAGAGCCTGGGCTCATTGAAATGATTCCTTAGAGGTGAATCTGAACTATGTAGAACCAGTATCCTGTTCCTCTCCTCCCTGAATTCCCTCAAGGCACGCCTTTAGGGGTTTTTCAGGGGGTGGGTGCACTGGCTGATGGCCTGACGGCAGACAATAGTCTTTGTTTACTAAAATGGCAGGCAACAATTTTTTTGTCTACATTAGTTTTTCCAGTGGGTTCATGGGTGGGAAGAAGGTTTAAAACCTGTCTGGAGATCTTCAGGTATTAGATGATGTAGGGAAGGTGCAATGAGTTCAAAAGAGGTTGTTGGTTTTTTGAAGTTTTTTCCCCAATAAATTAAAGGTTTACTTAGAAATTTACTTTGTGAAATAAGTTTCAAAAGAGGAAAAGGAGTGCCTGAACTGACACATTGGAACAAATCGATTTCATGTCATTCTGATAAAAGTTTTGTTTCTAAATGGCCTTCAAGAGATCCTTAGGGGAAAAGGGAGTTTCCTCTCCCGTTATTGACTTTCCCAAACTTTGTAGGAAGTTGTCAACAGAAGGCTGGTTCGGCATTTGAAACTCAGCACTTGTATTTACAGATTCTCCATATCAAAAAGTGGCTGGTAGAGGAGCTATGTAATTAATGGGTGTTGAATGGGATCTGTTCTGCTGAGCATCTGGGATCCACGTTCTGTCTTTCAACTGACCTGCTGTGTGCCTGTCAGCGCCCCCATTCACTGAGATCTCTGCAGTACTGAAGCAGGACTAGTGATGTCCATCATGTGACTCTCACAAGGCTGTTCAGGGGTAACTAAATGAAAGTACATCCATAGCCTTGCCCCACAAGCATCTAATCACAGTTCAAAAATGTAAGGCAATTGTATAATTTTAGAGCTTTTGGCTTAGAAAAAGAGGCTTCAGCCTCTCTCCCGGCCTCCCCACATCCTGCCAGTCTTTCCTTGCAGCACTCAGCTGTCCCCTCAGTGTAAAATCCATCATGGTCCTTGTTCCTTATCTTAGTGAAGTCAGCTGAGAAAGAGAAAAAAAAGAAAAAATTACTGAGACAGGAGGGAAGGAGGCAGGGCAGAACCATTTAAAAGAATGACACAGCAGTTAGCACCACGATGGTGGAAGATTCAGCTCCCAGTAGACCTTGAGCTTCAGTACACCCTCACTGTAATGCAGTAGCTGCTGAATGACCCTTCCACAGGCGCCAGGACAGTTTCCAGGCTGACCATGAAAGGTCGAAGGGTGAGTGATGGCCCAGTTCCTGGGAACCCCAGCCTCTTCCCCAGAGTAGTTGGAATAACCCTCCCACTTGTTAGCATATGAAGCTACCCAGCCCATAAAAGCTCACAACTCCACATCCAGGGGCTGGAGTGCTCTCTCTCTCTGCCTTCCTCTTCCCTTTTGAGAAGGCCCACATTCCACCTGTGGAGTGTGTATCTACTAGGTCTTTCTCTTGCCTTTTGAGATGGCCTGCACTCTGTCTATGGAGTGTGTTAATCTACTTTTGCTTTAACCACCCCCATGCCTCGTGGACTCTCTGGCCTCTGAGACAACCTACACTGTGACTATGGAGCATGCATCTCTCTGAATAAATCTACCTTCCCGCTACTCTGGCCCACTCTTGAATTTTCTCCTGGGCAAAGCCAAGGACCTTCACTTGATGGGGCCCGCCCCAGGGACTCATCTGGGACCTGGGACATGGCCGTCCTCTCATGCCCCATTTTTCCTGTATCATCATGATGGATAGTTTATCTGTAAAGGGGGATGTGGTGCCATGTTTGACCACACCGACTCTGGAAGCCAAAGGACGTGAGCTCAGATCTTGCCTCTATCGCTAAGCAGCTAGGACAGTAGGCAGGTTATGTAACCTCCTTATGCCTCAATTTGCTCATCTGTACAAAGGTCGCAATTGGTACCTCTCAGGGTTGTAGTGAGGATTGTATAAGGTGATACATGTGTATCCAGGATAAAATGCAGCTGCTTTTTTGCACCCACCAGTCCTTTAATCCCTGTTCTGTGCAGGTGATCACCCTCTAGACCCTGAATGAAAACATCCGTCAGCCCCAGAACTTGTGCTTAGTCTTAGGTTGTCCTACTATTACTTTAAGTCACCAACTCAATTAATTTAAGCCAAAGTAAAAAGTAAATGTGATCATTTAAATATCTAGTCCAAGAAAGCAATCATTACTCTGAATTTCGTTACATAGTCAGTTATTTTCCTCCCTTCCTTGTTTCATGCTCAAAGGGAAAGGGAAGGGAGGGGGTGTGGTAGGCAGCTTGGTTTTTTTCTCCTCGCCCCTCCTTCTCCCTATGGGCAACATGAGGTTGTTAAAATGGGTAAGACCCCGACCAACACGCTGAAAGCTCATGGTCTAGTAGTTAAGAGAAACAGTAGTTAAGATAAACAACTTTGAGTTGAAGATAGTAAATAACGTAGCAGAGGCTAGGATACCAGAGAAGGGAGAGTTTGGAGATTTCGGGAGCTCCCTGACCCACGGAATTCTGGATGTGCAAGCGGAACATACTCCTTTTAAATATAAGCGTTCCCAATTCTTCCTGTGTCTGTCTTACCAGCTCATATTCTTAGCTAAGTGAGCATAGCTGCTGTTATTAATGGACCAGCTAAATGACTCATGGGCCCAGATCTTCATAGTCAGAATTGAAACCAACAGGAAAGCTATTCCAAGCTGTGGAGGTCTTCAGTTGGGATGGTTTCTGATAAATCTCATATGTGTGGGATGAAGTGGCATTCACCAATATCTTTCTAACCATTGATCTACGTTCATTGAGCTCAGCTTTGTGTGTCCGTGTAAGGAAGTGTGGGAGGAGATGAGATGGGAGAAGGAAGATTGTTATGAGCAGCAACAGGGAGTCAGTAAAGCTTTTTGACCAGTGAGATGACAGGGTCAGTTACTTTAATTAGACATTCGGAGAATGGAAGCAGAGAGAGACTGTGCGCAGACAGCCCAGGAATGAGGCTTTTGCTTTCTTTCAGAACAAGATGTTGGAGGTTTGAGTGGCAAAGAGGCAGTGGGAATGCAAAGGAAGGGAGAAGGACAAGGGAGAATGAAAACGAAAACTTTTCAGGAAATCAGGAGGGAAGAGCAGGTGGTTTGTGGTAGAGGAAGTTGGCTGGCTGGGGCTGGAGGGTGAAAACGACCTTGCTTTTAGGTATGCCCGGTTTGAAGCCCTGGTGGAATCTTGGTGATCAGAGGTTGTGCATGAAAATGTAGAAGTAAAATCCGTGGCAGGTCTCAGTGCTAAAGATGTGAATTAAGGAGTTGTACTGACAAGCATGATCTCAAAGAGCACCAGTAGAGAAAATTACCGCTACAGTTCATTCACTTGAATTATTCAAGTCCCAGTACTTTTCCCCTAATTTTTTGGTCAGGAATTATACAGATTGATGGCTTATGCAACCCACACTTAGTTTATAGGAAACCTGAGCAAGTAGAGCAATCAGTATATCATTTCTGTAATCGGCTGTAAAGCTAATTTTGTAAATATTGCATTGAAGAGATCATGTACTCAAACTTTAGTCTTTGTGGAAATAAATGAGAACTACCCAAATAAGAACAGGCAAAGGCTATTTATTCAAAGCTTTCTATAGCAAGGGAGTTAGCCACCATCCCTTGCCTTTGGCAAAAATTCAAATGCAGGCAGGGGTGTGTAAAAGCTTTAAAAAGTGGAAAAAAAGAAAGGCTTCAAATATACCTTGACTGGAGGCCCTTGGCGTGGGGAAGCTGGAGGCAGGCTCACTGGAACCCTGGCTTCCTACGTGATGGGTATAGCAGCAGATTCGGTTTTCTCAGGTTGGTCCTAAATTGGAAGCAGAAACAAAGATCAGGAAAGCTGGCAGTTATCGATCAAAACCTGGATAGTTTGGGCCTGCAAACTACACCTTGTAGTTTTGAGATGGGGGGAAAGGGGCAGGGCACAGACATTAAAAGAATGACACAACAATTAGGACCAAGATGGTAGGAGGTTCAGCTCCCAGTAGACCTTGAGCTTCAATATACCCACATGGAAATACAGTAGCTGCTAAGGGTCCTCCCACAGGCGCCAGGACAGTTTCAAGGCTGACCATGAAAGGTCAGAGGGTGAGTGATGGCCCAGGTCCTGGGAATCCAGGCCCCCTCCCCAAAGTAGTTGCAATAATCTTCCCACTTGTTAGCATATGAAGTTACCCAGCCCATAAAAACTCAAAACCCCACACCTCATGGCCGCTCTCCTGCACTCTGTCTATGGAGTGTGTATCTACTTTTACTTTAAACTGAGCACCCAACCCCCACATCTCTTGGCCTTTCTCTTGCCTTTGAAACAGTCTCTACTCTGTCTACGGAGTATGCATCTCTCTGAATAAATCTACCTTTACTCAACTGTGGCTCGCTCTTGACTTCTTTCCTGCATGAAGCCAAGGACCCACACTTGGTGGGGTGCCTCCCAGGGACCCAGCTGACCCCTGGGACACGGTCATCCTCTCCCCACATTTTCTTATGTCAGCCTTACTCTATAATCCCTTTTTAACTCTTTTTTCAAGCTGCTTTTGGGGTCATCTTTGGAGATCTTTACCTCAATACGTCAATCTAACTCATCTCAAATTTTAAATTTTTAATAGATAATTCTAAATTTCTCCTTCAGAAAAAAGTGTCCCATCTACCCTCTCACCCAGGGTTTGAGAGTGCTGTGTGCTTCACCCTTTCATTGACACTGGACATTCTTCCTAATTTTAACCAAGATGAGAGGTACTTTAACTTGAATTTATTTTACTGTCAGTGAGATCAAGAATCTTTTCATATAATTTGTTGACCATGTATATATATTGTTTTTCTGCCCATTTTACCATTGAATCACGTTATTACTCCTCTGTAAGACCTTGTGTATTAGAGAAACCATCCCTTTATTTTATCATCGGCCCTTTCATTTTGTAAGTTTGCCGTACGGAAGTCTTCATTTTAAGTACTTAAATTTATGTTTTGTCTTATTGATTTGAATTTTATGTCCTGAATTGAAAGCCTTTCCTGTTTTGCTATTTTTTGTGTGTTTTAATCAAATCCTTCTGTTCGGTAGCAGCGTTGCACGGGGTGTAATTGGAGGGTTGGTGTGGCTGGTGTTTCTCTCTGAACTGGAGCGTTCAGTTATCTCAGAAGAGTTCATGAAGCCCTGAGTGTCCCTTCGTATCCCCTAATGATGATAAGAAAGAAACAGGAAGCGAGATAGAGTTTTTAAATCAGCCACTGAAAGAACTGTCTTCTCAGGCAGGCTGCGAAGTGCGTTTTTTTGCTTTTCTTCTGGAAATAGTGTTTGATGTTTGCCACCTAATCTCAGCATTACTTGGTGTAGCTCAGAAACTTG
Organism: Camelus bactrianus; assembly: GCF_048773025.1. Classification (NCBI taxonomy): domain Eukaryota; kingdom Metazoa; phylum Chordata; class Mammalia; order Artiodactyla; family Camelidae; genus Camelus; species Camelus bactrianus. Next base: position 111,544,457 of record NC_133539.1, on the reverse strand, counting down.
TGTGAAAGGAAAATGTGAGCAAGGCATGAGTACAGGGGAAAACTGATCCTCTTTGGGGCACAGCTCAGGCCAGAACAGCCTATCTGGAAACACTGTAGCTTCCTGATCGCCCCAGACACATTTGAAGGGAATGAGTCTCATGGGTTGAGAATTGCAGACAGGGAGTTAGCAGGTAGGAACGATGCTGTTTAATTTGGTCTGTCCCTTCGGTGGGTCTTATTCCTTATCAGGAGGACAGACAGTGACTGCCGCTGCCGTCACTGCCATCACCAGTGGGACCCCAAGCCTTTGTGTTCTACACACTCATCCTGACGTTAGTAAGGAGGCTTTTTTTTTTTTTTTTTTTCCCTAACAAGATGGCTTATTTGCTACTTTGAATTTGTGGGTAGACGTGACTGGGAACAGAGCAGAAAATGGTTTAAGTTTACGGTCTCCTCTTTAGCTCTGTACCCTGCAGGATGATAACTGATGTCAGAAGAATGCTCATTTTTTTGCCTCTGAGGCACATCTCCCCCTGGCTTGCTTTTCTGGGAGCCACTGTTTACCTATCCAGTAGTTTAAGGCGTTGCCAAGCTGATAAACCCTTCGGAAAATAGTAACTCAGCACAACAGGGTGGAGAGGCAGCTCTCCTCCCCTACCTGCTGAAGGTAACCATGGCCTGATGTCTTTGGACATCCCAGGGCTCATTTCTCTACATCCTGCATCTCTTGTCACGTTGTCCTGGACTGCGTGGAGGCTCCAGAGTTTGAGTCATAGCAGCCCAGCAATCTAGCCATTCCCAGGAGATTTTGTTCCCCTTTTATCAATCTCAGAGAGAAAATGAAATAGTTCATTTGAATCCAACATCTTTGAACACAAGGACTACTCAGTGTTTGTGCTCCCAGTGGGCATTCCATCCAGTGTATAAGCGGACCGTTTGGGGCATGAAGGATTTCCTCTCCAGAAGAACTACACTCTGATGTTGAAAACTCAACGTGTGTCCTAAGCACTTCTTATCTGTGACCATGACCTTTGGACTGATCATTCTGGACAAACAATGATTAAGTCTAGAGATGTGTACTGAGAAGACGTTCTATTCTTCCTTCTATGAACTAGGAGTCTGCACTCATGATTTTCTCAAAGGTCACCATTTTGATATGTAAAATCAAGATGCATTTGATGAATCAATGTTTATGTTCAACATAATAAAAATAATTACCATAGAGAAGGAAAAGCGTAGCTAGATTCTTCAATACTTCATTGGTTCTAGTCCTTACTACATGTCAAGCACTAGGGTAGGAGTTGGGGATGTATCTGACAAAGTCATAGCAGCCATCGCTAACATGTATCGGGTGCTTATGACCTGTTAGGCATTGTGCTAAAGACTCGACATGCATCTTCATGTAATTCTCAAGTCAGCATTGTCCCCGGTGCTTTTGTCATCACTGTATGAAGATGAGGGGGTGTAAGGCTGCCCAGGAGCACACTGCTAATAGGGATTAAAGCTGAGATAAAACCCAGTGTACTTTCCACTTCTTAATTGTTTGCTATTGTTTCTGCATGAGGCAGAAGCAACTCCCTGCCCTCACAGAGCTCATCGTCTAACTTAGAGAACACTTTTCTTCAGGTAGACTCAGAATCCACCTCTGGAGAAGTGGAGTGTCCTCCCGAGAAGGCTTTCCACCTCCCAGCAGGATTCAGGCAGCTGGCACAGACTCAGCCAGTGGAAGTTGCTTGAGGACATGGACTTCCTTTATTTTCTCTAATCCATTTATTTCTCCCATCTCCTATGTCCTTCTTATATCCTCCTCTGAAGCAACCTTTTCCTTGTTCCTCTGCCACCCTTCTTCTTCTCTGAGAGTCCTCCCCTCCATGCCTGTTTATTTTTTTCTCTCCCATCTGGACGATGTCTACAGTCCCCAAATGCCATCAATGAAGTTTTGAAGGAAAACATGAAAGGGAGGTAAACGTTCACTGCCGATGGAATGAGCTGTTGATGGATGGCTTAGTAAGCCTAGGGTCCTTCTGTAGCATCTCTGGCATTTGAGAGACTCGAGGTTCCAAAAGCACATCCACTTCATTCTGCTGTTGCTAATCTTATTTTTTTTTTCCATGATCAACAACCTGTTCATTATGTTTTCAGCTCACATTAATCTTTTCTGTGAGTTTGGTAACGCTTGGAGTCATTTTTCCTCTGTATTTGCCCATCTGGGATCTTTAGAAAAGAAAAGTTCGCCAAGAGTGAGTCTGTTGCTCACTGCTGCAAGAGGATAATGTTCTCCTTGTTTCTCGGATCCTGAGAGAGAATCCTCTGAAGTCAGGCATGGATTCCCTCCACAGTGCAGAGAGCCCCTTCACTGGGCTCCATGGGGTCCTCAGTTTGGGACTGATCTGCCACACAGCAGCAGCAGAAGTCACAGCAGTGCCTGGACCCTGATTGTCCTAATGGAGCAGATGAAATTGGAAAGGAGCTGTCCGGTAGTGCAAAGAGTTATGGCATTAATGAGTCAGAGCAAAGTCTTTGGCTTGGTTCCTGCCTCTGCCGCCTACAGGCTGCTTGACCTTGGGCAAGTCACTTAATCCCTCCAAGATCCACTCACCTAGTCTGTGAGGATGCCTGTCCTTTTTGTATGAGAGAGTAGTTTTGAATGTTAACTTATATTCACATCTCTATTTTGGGGTAAGTTTATAACCTTGCTCATGTCACTAATTTTTTGCAATTTCTGAGGCTGTTTCCGACACTAATAATATGTATATGATTGGAAGGAAAAAAGAGGATATTGAGGAAGTCTTAGAGGCTAGTATTTCTAAATTCTCTATTATATTTTTTAAAAAATGGCTTGGAGCTGCATGTCCTACTTGAAGACCTATTGGGGACGTGATGCATTGTTTAGAAAATGGAGAGAATCCTTTGGACATTCAGTTAAGGACATCCTTCCAGGTACAATGTAATCTCAAGACGTCACAAGGGAGGCAGCTCTTTTGGAGATTCCAGGCTATAGGTCCCAAGAACATTTTGTTGTGGAGGTTGGAATGCGCTCATTTATTCTGCAATTCAAGTAAGATATTTCTTTAGAGAAGGTACTCCAAACTGAACATCCATTCAAAAGCTATGAAAGATATTGTTATCCATGGTCCATTACCTGTGAAGCATCAGTATTATTTCTCATTGCTGCCCAAGTGCAGGGCTCACTTGCATTGACGGGCCTGTTATTGTAGGAAGAAGGAAAGAAGGGTAGTTACATTGTATTATTGTAGAATTTAGATAAAGGGTTCAGAATGTGGTGACAGCCAGTAGAGACAAGAGAAATCTAGACTATTTGCTCTAATTCTGCCCAACTAAAAACAAGGCGGCATAATTTGGAAATGCTGTCATTTATTGACACTCTTCCAACATCTGGGATTTGAGCAGGAGACTCCCATTGCACAGGTAACTCCCAGTGGTATGGGTGGAAATTACCTGCATAACCAACTCTCCTGCCCACACACAAGGCCAGATACCTGAGAGCATTTTTAATTGCACTGTGCCTCCCTTTGCAAAAGAGCTGATTGCATCTGCTTCCCTTTCCTTTAGGTACCCAAGCGAGGACAGGAATAATGAAGAGATGCGTGTGTTAGTTGCAGCCCTGTGAACTACGCGAGAAGGAAGTCAACAGTGTGGACAGAGCTGGGGCCGTCACCACGCTTGCCTGTTGGAATAAATGAGGAATGGGCTTGTGATTATGCTGACATTCCAGCATGAATCTGGTAGACCTGTGGTTAACCCGTTCCCTCTCCATGTGTCTCCTCCTACAAAGTTTTGTTCTTATGATACTGTGCTTCCATTCCGCCAGCATGTGTCCCAAGGGCTGTCTTTGTTCTTCCTCTGGGGGTTTAAATGTCACCTGTAGCAATGCAAATCTCAAGGAAATACCTAGAGATCTTCCTCCTGAAACAGTCTTACTGTACCTGGACTCCAATCAGATCACATCTATCCCCAATGAGATTTTTAAGGACCTCCATCAGCTAAGGGTTCTCAACCTGTCCAAAAACGGCATTGAGTTTATTGATGAGCACGCCTTCAAAGGAGTCGCCGAAACTCTGCAGACTCTGGACTTGTCTGACAACCGGATTCAAAGCGTGCACAAAAATGCCTTCAATAACTTGAAGGCCAGGGCCAGAATCGCTAACAACCCCTGGCACTGTGACTGTACCCTGCAGCAAGTTCTGAGGAGCATGGCGTCCAATCACGAGACCGCCCACAATGTGATCTGCAAGACTTCCGTGCTGGACGAACACGCCGGCAGACCGTTCCTCAATGCTGCCAATGATGCTGACCTCTGTAACCTCCCTAAAAAAACGACTGATTATGCCATGCTGGTCACCATGTTTGGCTGGTTCACCATGGTGATCTCCTACGTGGTGTATTACGTGAGGCAAAACCAGGAGGATGCACGAAGACACCTTGAATACTTGAAATCCCTGCCAAGCAGGCAAAAGAAGGCAGATGAACCCGATGACATTAGCACCGTGGTGTAGTGTCCACACCGACTGGCACTGACCAAGAAATCCCTTTGCAACTGCAGTAGAATAAGTGGTTTAATTCTCTCATCCATTGTAAACATTTAAAACTTTGTATCTCGGTTTCTTTTGAATTATGCCACTGTTGAACTTTTAACAAACATGACAACCTAACAAGTCATTTTAGTTTAGGTGACCCACCCCTTAATTGTACCCCTGGTGGTATATTCCTGAGTAAGCTACTCTCTCAACGTTAGTTAGATCCATCTCACTATTTAATAATGAAATTTATTTTTTTAATTTGAAACCAAATAAAAGCTTAACTTTGAACCATGGAAAACAGAGTGACTTATTGGTCAAGAGAACAGTACGGTCATTCCATTGCTTTACAGAGGAACAGATGACCCTTGTGAACCTAGCAGCTATCACAATGAAAGATGTTATTAAGCTCTGCTGTACACTGGGGAGCCGTGGCTGAATTACCAGCCAAGTTAAATATCTGTCAGACTTCAGAATACTAAGCCTTAGCAAACGCAGGTGATACACATGGTGTGGCATCCCACAGAGGCTGAGGCTGGGCTGCCTCTAGGTGTTTGCCATCCAGAAGTCAGTGTGTTCAGCTAAACACGCCACTTCTACTCTATATTAGACACATGGAAAAGAAAAAGACAGCCCATATTCTGTCCTCAAGATCACCTGCCGGTGGACAGAGATGTGTGACAAATGTAGATGTTGCTATGCCAAAAAGCAGGTCCCAGTAATCACGCGGCATCAACTGTGTGCAAGCCCTTTGGGTACCATTACCGTGTCTCCAAATGCTCCCTCCCAGCGGAGAACGCGACAGACACCTCACCTGCAGAGGAGGAAGCTGTGCATGAAGGTCTAGGTAGAAAGCATCAGAACGCAAATCTGAACCAAGGCTTCCGGTCTCCAAAGACTGATGTCTTCTCATTGCATTCTTACTGGGTTGGTTTATAGAGGTACAATTTACGTATTAAAAATCCCCGCATGTTAAGTTACAGCTCTATACATTTGACAAGTGCCTGCACCTGTGTATAAAGATAGTGTGTCCCTGATACTGTTCAGAGATAGGAGAAGGCTCACGTGGTTCTTGGAGTGGGCAGTTGTGTTTCTCTGGTTTTCAGCTGCAATTACCAGGAATCTCTGAAACTTGGGTGGGATCTCATCAGATGGTGATGTAGGTAAGGAAGGTGGAGGAGACAGAGGGAACAAAGGGACAAAAGTATACGGAGGTGTGTAGGATAAAGGGGAAGCGAGAGACGAGGCTGGAGCCACATCATAGGGACCTGGACTCCAGACTCAGGAATAAAAGTAATTAATAACGTTTATGGAACACTTACTGTAGACCACGTGCTTCCTTTGGGTTGTCTTAATTAACCCTCCAGCTACCCCTATGAGATAGTCTTTGGTGAATGAGGAATCAGACACAGGAGTTTAAGCAGCTAATTCAGGAGTTAACAAGAAGTATAGCAGATGCCGAAACCCAGTGAGTCACTCTGGACCTCTTGGCCGCCGGACTGTATGCTTTGCAGTTGTAGACTTCACCGCCTTAAAGGTGCTGGTTCACCCAACCTAGAGGTTTGCAGATTCCTAAGTGATGGCTTCATTAAGAAATAACAGCAAAAAAACAGCCCTTTGGGGGCCTTAGGTAGGAAAGAGGGATCCTTTGCTATTTCGCCCCACACAGCCATCTCCAGTTAAGTACTGGGTTATCTCTGGGCCTCCAGGACTCACATTTCTGCCCTTGGGAAGCACTGCAGTTCCTAGCCATACCCATAGCTTCCAAAAGGGTTCCACGTGAGCCCTGAGGGTCAGCCAACCCAAGACTTGTGATCGGGCATTCAGAGCAATGGTTGGTCTTAACTAAAAAGTGTAAGGTCTAGTCTAAGAGCCTGAGATGTGAAATTCAGGATATGAGCCCGATCACTCAGGCATCCAAGGGAGGAGGAAGCCAGATTGTCTGTTCTGCTAACTGGATTTGAATGCCTTTCAGCAGTGCTGGAGCTCTGCTGAAGATTGAACACCCCCTGGAGGACAACGCTGTAATGTATCTCTGTAAGTATTACCATAGAAAGATGCCTGACTGAATACACTTCCCCCCTCCCACCCCGCTAAAGAATATGGAAATCAAGTCTTTGCTAAGATGACCCTTTTGAAATATTAAATAAATTGAGTGTGTTTATTTGACTGTATGAGTCACGTTCCTTTTAGAAAAGCTTTCACAAATCACATAATCCATTTCCGGTTGCTTCTTCCAAAATCATCTTTATATGCTTCCTAGTAAGAGTTTATTTTCCTGCGGACCAATTACATTAGTCAAGTGAAAGTAACTGCCAAGGACAGACCTCCGAGGGTTGTTCAGATGTATCAAAGGTAAATACCCACATTTTAGTTTCTAATCCTCCACACACATAGAGTTAAGACTGCATCCTAGGTTAATTGCTTTCCCTGCCTGTAGATTTTTCAGTTAATAGTGCCTTAAGTGCATTAAAAAGAAAAAACAAAAACCTTTTTAAAATTGTCATGAGTTGGAGTATATAGATCACTGGAGGAGAAATATAATTCTTTTTTTTTAAACAAACAGGCTCCAGGACCCGTTCATGACCAGAACTGAAAGGAAATGCTCTTCCCATCAACTTATAGGGCTGTTCCACCCACTAGACCAACCGAGCATGATGCCAGGGAGCGGGGAGAGCTTCCCGAAGCTCACAGCTCGCTGTACAGAAGAAGGCTCAATGTGCGTGCCCTGGCTTTGGTCCCGGCACACGCCTTCGTTTCCCAAACCCTTGCACGTGTTCACATACGTGGAGAGCTACCCATTTTAGGGCTGTAAGGGTTTTTGAAATTAACTATTGTCTAAGGCACATCCCCTCTTACCTTCTAAATAGTCTCTAAATTTAGACAGCTTCTTTGCTCATCTCTCTTCCTTTGGTATCATTCTTCTAACCTCAACTTTTTAAGTTAAAAAATACCAGGAAAATGTAGTCTCATTGTTGACCATGGACTTACCTCTGCAGCAAGGCAAATCATAAAACATGCCAACCCAAACTGGAACATTTTTGAGAAAGTGATTTTAAGAAGTTACATAATGGAAGGTTTAACTTTCAAGAACACTTGGGGGAATTGTAATGAACTGATCTGCAAACTCTGCCATTGTTCTTTCTTACGTCCTTCTCTGTTTCCCCATAATTCTTGTTCTGACATCAGCCAGCGTAAGGCAGTCTGGGATGTGGGTAGGTTTTTCTTACTGGTGCAAGACTTTTGATTCATACAGTGAGTCCTCTGACCTGGCTGGCACAGTTGGAGAATGGCAAATGCTGCTTACTTCCAGGTTCAGGTAGACCCCTGGAATGTCGGGGATGGGAGAGTCCTAGAGGTGATCTCATCCACTGATCTTTCAGGTGTTGGCACTGAAAGCCTTGGAAGCTGGGCGATTAGCACTCATGCTCCACCCCCCATCCAGGGTCCCTTACAGGACACAGACTGCCTCTCCTGAGAAACTGTTGCCCAGTCTTCACAGAAACTGAACAACGTAACAATATACACGATGAAAACAGCGCTGGCTGTCAGCAGCAGTTTCTTTGAAGATTCAGAAGGCACTTAAGTTTCCTACATTGTCACAGAGTTGTAATAAAGAATATCTATGATTCTAAAAAGCTGCTTGTTCCTTCAAGACGTGATGGGAGGATTCATTTTCCTTTCACAAATAGCCCCTTGGTAACACACTCAGTGCTGTGCGTGATCTGACTTCCCAGTGGAGAGAGGGAGGAAATGATCTTTATGCAACGTCCTGGGAAGGGAGAGACGATGAGAATTTGTTTCTTTGAGCCGTAGCATGAACCCTGAGGGGCCGAGGACCATCCTGTGGGCTAGGGGGCAGTGACTGCCTTTACAGGATGTTCTTAGCTTCCAGAGCTCTTGTCAGCCTGGCTTCCCAATGTGCTGTCACTGATTCATCAAATTGGCTGGATGGGACCCAGACAAAGCCAACTCGAGGCAAACTCATTTCTCACACAGCTGTAAATGTCCTCCCCAACCCTTTTCTAAATCCAAATAGGGGAATCAGAATTTAGGGAAAAGGAAGGCCTGAATTCCTCATCCCACATTTGCCCCTACTCGTTAACATGGATAGTCCCAAATGACCTAAGGGGTCACATAGACCCAGCAGGGGCACTACTCAAGGTCCCAGACTTTTTCCTTCCAACCCAGGGAAATTATTACTTTAAGGCCACAAGACTTCATAGGGCCACATAGAGCCCTACATTGCAGGGGCTTCATGAATGAGTGACAGTAAATGGAAAGCCATCTCTCTTTATGGCTCTAACTTCTCCACTATTAAAAGAACCAGAAGCTAGTGTGAATCGTTTAAGAAGTGTGTGTGTGTGTGTGTGTGTGTGTGTGTGTGTGTGTGTGTGTGTGTGTCTACATGCACATTGGGGTAATACAGGGAACTGGGTCCTGAAAGCATCAGGAAAAGAGATGGAACAGTGAAAACAAAATCTATTTGTCAGTAATTTGGTCTAGAGATGGCCCAGGTTTGGGTTTTTCAGAAATTATTAGATATATTTTCAGGACTGTCCCCAAGTTCAGTGAGAACAGCTACACTTGTGATGAAGGCGACTGAGTTCATCGGGTTTGGGAGCCGTGATCTTTCTCTGGCTGCTGACAGACAATCTGCATTTTGCTCACTACTTCCAAACAAGAATCAATGCATGTACCTTTGCCTGTGGTTGTTTGAGCTCCCACCCGACAAAGGTTTTCTAGATCTGATCTTGAAAACGGGCCTGAAATGCATACATGGTGGATTTCTCTGGGGTTGGAACCAAAATTCCGTTTTTTCTTTTATATTTCATTTATGTGTTTCCTCAGAGAAGTGTTTGGAGAAATGTAAGGCAATTTAAAACCTGGCTGTTGGTCTAAAGGTTAACAAGCTGGCCATTGAACTAATGGCATTACTTGTTGAATAGATTTTAAAATAAAATAATCCCTAGGGAGTAACATGGCGCTAATTTACGCAAATCCAGCTTCCTTAGGATTGTCCGCATTTCTTCTGGCAGAAAGATACGGGAAGGATGCTCTGCTCTCCGTCTTTCATCCTCTGAGAAGCGAGCTGCATTGACGAGAAGAAGAAATGAAGAAAAGCTCTGGAAAGTGATGCCCGGGAGCAAGGCTTTGGGGAAACAAACTAAAATTGACATTGACCATTGATTGTTGACAAGACGTTTTTATCTTCATATTGTCAGGTACTTAAGTAAATGGGGGCCCAGGGCAGATAAGGTGGAGGAGAGGGAGGATGGTCCGGAAGATGGCAGTATGCCCGCCTCCAGCATAAAGGGGCTTTACTTCTTCTAAATGAGTGGCAGCAAGAAACCGGTTAGAACCCGGTGGCCGCAAAGACTTAACCGGACATGACCGATGCTCGTTGTATTATATAATTAACATTGCAGTTGAGATTTTTTTTTTTTAATTGTTTGCTGCTGCAACAACTCTTTATTTGAAAGGGTGGGTGGCTTTGAATAGAGCCTTTGATTTCGCAGGTGCCCCTTCGAGATGAGGACTGGGTAGGCTTCTGGCTGCCAGGCTCACTTCCCCTCACCCCTTCATGGGATTTTCTGCGTCACGGGTAAGGACGTGCACAAAGGGGACAAACATGACTAAGCACTCCAGGGACAAGGGCTGTCAATCAAGAGACCACCTCTAAGCGAGGGTCTGAGAGAAAGGAGAGACAAGAACTGCCGCTCTTCCTCCCTTCAATCAGCCCGCCTCCTGTTCTTGGAGGAATACTTTTCCTTTTTTTAAAATAAAGGTTTTAAAATCTTTCACTACACAACGCACTGTCTCCCGACTGTAAACTTATCTTTCAGGTATGCAACAACTGGAGTCTTTACCTTTTAGGGTAACAATACTAAAACAAGGACTAAGGAATCCCTGTGTGTAAGTCACAGATAAAGAATCTTTTATAAAATAGAAGAACCTTTCATCAAATGATTATTTGATGCTTTTCCCTCAATACAGTTACCGTTCACCTGGCTAAGGACCAGGTTCTGTTTGTACCTTCTCTAGTTCTCACAGCAGTCTGGCCAAGGACGTATTAGCAGTGTTCCCATTTTACAGATGGGGAGACTAAGATCCAGCATGACCCAGGATCACAAGGCTGATGTGCAACAGTGAAGCCCAGGTCTAGCATCTGCAAAGGCCTTTGCTCCACCTAAGCGCCGCCGCCTCGTTTTGCTTCATCCTTCCCTTTTCCAAAGTCTCATCTTAGCTCATGACATGAATAAAGGAGAACAGAGCCAGATTTTTTTTTTAATTTTCAAAAAGGAGAAATGAAGTTCAAAAGAAGGAAAACAAGCTTTAGCTCACTCAGCCAGTTAGCAGAGCCTGTGTTCAGGGACCACGCCTGTTCTTCCCCTTTTGACACCCATCCCTCTGTGCCTGGCCCTGAAATTCCCTGCACACATAAAGCAAATCATGTTCTTGGCGGGGCAGATGTATGTGTAGCTCTCAGTCCTGGGAACCTGACCTCAGTTCCACGGCTGCGCCCGGGGTGGTGGTGAGGGTGGTGCTCAGTGCACTGCTTTCTGGACCCACATCTGCCCTCAGGCCTACCCTTTCCGTCCACACCCTTCAAGTTCCCTGGCAGCTCCCGCATGCATTCCGCCGAGGGTCCTCTGCCTTCCACAGCATACTGTGCGCTTGCACAGAAGGTAGGTTGGGGATGCCAAAGAGCGGCCAGCCTCCAGGAGCAGCCAGCAGTCCAGGACTCCTGGGACTTGGTGTGCAAACCCAGCTGGGACCCACTCTGGGTTGCAGAGTTTCCTCACCCACCCCATGAACCTCCAGTCGCCTCCTGTGGCAACAGGCTTAGTATGACCCTAATTTTGCTGCCTCCCTCCCTTGTCTCGTTTCCACTCCTGTACCAGTGTTTCCTTACTTCCCAGTGAATACTTTGCACTCAGGTCTTTGTCTCAGAGTCTGCTTATGGGAATAACCCACTAAGATAACTGAGTATGTCCCCCCATTGGTGCTTTCCAAACCTGGCTGTGATCAGACAGATTGAGACAGCTCTTGAACAATATGAATACCTTTGGTTGACCCAGAATTGCTCGAGTGGAGTCCTGGAAGTCAGGGTTGCTCCTCTGCATTTTCTGACAACTCCCTTCTTCCGTGGAGATGTAGGGAGATCAGTCGGGGTGGTAACGCTGACTTAGAGGACAGCTTGTACTAGAAACTTCATCTCGAACATTGAGCTTGGCAAATCTTTGCTTCCATAAACAAGTGAACTGTCCTCTCATGGAGAGCGAGCATCAAAGGAGCTCATAATAAGAGTTTCCCTTCCGACTTCACATGTCAGGAAATTAAGAGAAAAAAAAAGTCTGTGCATTTAATTTAGTAACTGTATATGATCTCCATCTTAGTACAGTTTCATTTCCTTTACTTTTGACCTGTTGTTACATATAAATTGTCAGTTATTCTGATTTTTCTTATTTGCATGTTTCTATTTTATTATAAATATTTTCTTATAATACTTCAAACCCTTTATGTAACTGAACTGGGAAAACATTTATGTTTATTTGCTGCCTTTTATGTTTCCCTCAAATGGATAGATTGTTTTAGATTCATCTCTTATTCTGTCTTGCTTAAGTTCTGCGGTCTTACCATTTCTTTTCCCTAGCTTTCATGTTCCAAAAACATTTCATATCCAGTCATCCTTTGCTGTGAAACTACATATGCCTGAATCAATAAGATTCAGAATCAAACACAAGTTTAAGTCTCACAGTCCCACAGCCCGCAAATGGATTTTGCTCGTGTGAGTCCCTCACCCTCCCTGGAAAGAAGGAGGTAGTGGGTATGAGAGCATCACTTTCCAAATGAGAGAACCAAGATCCAGAGATGCTAAGTGACCCGCCAAGGCATCTCCAGGTAATAGGTGAGAGCCGGGACTTGCAGGATGCTCCCACGACACCAAAGCTCCAGCTCCATCCACCTCTCATTTGTGAAGTATGAACACATTTGAAGGAGAAGGGTAATGATCTGGTTCGAGAGAATACTTGGCTTTGGGGAGGGGGTTGGAAAAAAATCCCAAATTCGTCTCTACTCAAAGCTGGCAGATCATAGTTATTGTTGCTGATATTCTAAGACGATAAGCAAACTTTCAATGCTTTATTGTTTTTTTTTTCATTTGCTCTTTCTAACTGATGCCATATGTTATCAGCTGAGTTGTAGCCCCCTTAAAGGTTATGTGCTGAAACCCTAACCTCCAGTATCTCAGAATGGGACTGCATTTGGAGATGGGCCTTTAAAGATATAGTTAAGTTAAAATGAAGACTTTAGGGTGGACCTAACCCGGTATGACTGGTGTCCTTACAAGAAAAAGAGATTAGAGCGCACCACACAGAGACACCAGGGACGCCAGTGCCCCGAGAAAGACCACAGGAGGTCGTGGCGAGATGGTGACAGGCTACAGCCAAGTAGAGGCGTCAGAGGAAACCAACCTGTTGGCATCTTGATCTTAGGCCTGCAGAACTGTGAGAAAATATATTTCTGTTGTCCAAGCCACCCTGTCTGTGATCTTTTGTTATGGCAGCCCTCGCAGACTAATACATCATGTTAACCTTTGATTCCCGGGGAGTGTTTTGGAAGGTTTGCTTGAGAAGCAATATGAGAGCATTTCAGGAAATGCAAGTAATTAACTAATGCCATCACATATCTGGATCTTTCTGTGTGGCCCTTAGTTTTCAGGGACAATTTTGGTTTTGAAATGGACCTACCTCTGTCCTCTGGAAATCCCCCAGGGCTGAAAAGTAAGTAAAACTAAGAAATGAGACTTCCGTGTAGACGTATTGAGAGCAAGAGAGAGAATGAGTAAGTGATCCGGTTGTGCTGGTTTCATTTCTAGGAAACAAAGACTATTTTTAAAAGGGAGAGTGGCCCTTGGTAATAAAACATCTTCTTTGGAAGAATGCTATAATTATCTGGGTGCACAATGTTTAAGCGCCTCGAATTCCCACCCCTCCTCTTGGCCCAGCCTCATTAGGAGTTTTCCTCAGAGCTGAGAAGCCCAACCACTCCACGAAAACAGTCGTCCTTGAGAGCAGGGACACTAAAATGGAAAGGTTTTATTTATCAGTTCTTTTCCAGCAATTCTCGCAGTGCATTGGCTCAGTTTACAACCTGGATGATCACTTCTCTGAGGCGGGGCTGTGAAACCCGACCAGCACTCCCACGCGGTGACTCTGGATGCTAACTTCGCGCAGAGCGAGGCAAACGCTCTCCCGAGGGCTGGCTGCCGTTTGGTGGATGGTGCACATGGCTGGCTCCCCTCAGCTAAGAGATTCAAAAGACTTTTCTAGAGAAGATAAATTTAGAAGCCAGAGACACTGGGAAACCCAGGAGGAAACAGTCAGTTGTGCCACAGAGTCAGGTCTGTGAGTCAGGAGCTCAGAGAGGCCCAGCGAGCGCAGTGTTCGAATGCGGCTTGTGGTGTAGAAACAAGAGCACAGGATTTGTCTTCTTTGGATTACAAAGTCAAAATAAGTTGGGTTTAAACATAGGCGAATACAAAGTCATGAAGAAAATGAGAGTGATACTAAAGAACATGAAGAAAACAGTGTGAGTTATTCCAAACCCCACCACTCAGAACTACTGCTAGTGTGTTCAGCTTTCTGGTAGACCTGTCTCCCTGTTCACACACGTATAAAAGGGACATGCTATCTTTGTTTTTGTTTTAAATTTTTATTTTGGGGGAGGTAATTAGGTTTGTTTGTTTGTTTATTTATTTATTTTAATTATATGCCTATTGTTCAGATACATTTAATGACTCCCTGTTCCCCTCCAATAATGTCAAGGCCAGGCCCCTTCATGCTACCGTGTCCCTTCCTGACCAACTCTGTCCAGTTTTCCAGAATGGTCTCTTGCCTCTATAGCCCCCAAATTCACCAGATGTCTGCCTCTCCTCTCTTGAAGTTCCTGGAAACTCCCACTGCCTCTCATGGGATCCTTTGGAGAGTTCCAGGCTGAGACGAGAGTGTGGTCAGCTTCACATTTCTGAAAGATAATTGGCAGGAGTGGTCAGAATGAATCTCCAGGACCAGGGGGATGATGGGAGATGAGGAGCCCTCAGCTCAGGTGGGAAAAGCTGGTGGCTTGGGCAGAGATGGTGGCAGTAGAGATGGAACATGAGTGAACTGGAGAGAAGTTGGGAGATGCGATCAGACATGTGGGAGATGCTGCTAGCATCCTCATCGTCACCACCATGACCCAGTTGCTATTGTTGGGGTGGTGTTCCACTCCTAAAGTTGAGTGATTGTATATGGAAAGAACGGAATCAATGAAGAGGCTTCATAAAACCAACCTAATTATTCCAGCCAGGCAACATGATTTCACTGTCAAGTTCAATCTGATGTAGGCCCAGATAAGTTTGATTTAAACTGCATCACAGATTAAATGGTCTTACATTTTCCCTTCTGGTTGTCATAAAAGGATGAAGTTCATTTTATTCGAAGACCTCTTTTAATGAAGACTTTAAATCAAAAACTTTAACTGCTTGTCACTGTGCAGGGAGATGACTGAGCCCACGTTAATGCAGCTCATTAAGTTTCTCGCCTGATGCTTGCCCTGAGACCTGGAATCAGCTGGAATCTCTGCCTGAAAGCTCCTCCCACATCTCCACCCATGAGGGGACCTGTTTCTTTGGAGGCCTGGGCAACCTCTATACTTTCATTCAGGAGATTAGGCTGAGATGCCTGGACCTTGAGCTCACAAAAGAAGATGTTCTTTAGAGTGGATGGGAACAGCTGGAATATCTGGGCCCATGCCACTCAAACGCCATCGTGTGGAGTCCAAAAGGCCCATCAAAAATGTTATGTTATAAAGGATTAACGTCTAGTTGTCAAAAATAAGATTAAGTGCAATGTTTTTAAGACTCAATATCATTAAAATTGAGACCCTCTGGGACCCTTTTGTGTTGTAGAAATTTAACATCTACCATAAAACAACACAATCACGTCAACTGATAACATTTATTAAGCAATTACTATGTGCTAGGTATCCTGCTAAGCACATTCTTGCTTTCCTTGGTTGCTTTCCAGAGCAACCTTCTGAAATAGATGCTATCATGGTTCACATTTTGCAGATGAGGGAACTGCAACACAGAAAGGGCAGTCACCTCCCTGAGGTCACACCTTCTCCAAGGCACAGCAGAAATTTCATCCAAGGCGTCAAATGCTTCCACTCACCCTCTGTGCTCCTGCTGTTCGTCATGAGAAAAGCATAGCTCAGGTAGCCACTGGTCTGAGGAAGATGACAGACCCCTGAAGCAGACTTCCTCACCTTCCTGAAACAGATCATCTGGTACTTGAAGTAGTCACCCCAGCTGACTGTCAGAACTGTGAGCAAGAGAAAGAAAGGTTTCCTCCTTGTCTTAGTCTGTTTGGGCTGTTCTAACAGAGTACCTTAGACAGGTTGGCTGCAATGACAGATCTTCATTTCTCACAGTTCTGGAGTCTGCAAAGTCCAAGATCAAAGTGCTGGCAGGTTCAGTGTTGGTGGGAGCCCCTTCCTGGTTCACAGACAGCTGTCTTCTCATTGTATCCCCACATGGCAGAGAGCAGAGAGAAACAGGATCCCCAGGATCCTTATAACAGCACTCATCTTATTCACAAAGGCTTGGCCCTCGTGTTCCAATCTACTCTTAATCTTTTCCCAAAGGCTCTACCTCCTAATATCGTCAAGAGGTTAGGGTTAGGGTTTCTACATATGGATTTTAAGGGGACACAATTCAGCCCATAACACTCCTTTAAGGCATTGAGATGTTCGGGTTGTTTGTTATGCAGTGTCATGGCACTACAGCTGACTATTACAATCCATAAGAATTACCCTAAAACTACACCAGAAGGTAAAGGATGAGCAAATTTTCCCTCAAGGATTCTACCTGCTGCTAGAAGTTAATGGTCCCCAAGACCAGTGGGGAGAAACAGATCAGTGCTCTTGCTTTCAAAGTCCAGAGGGAACACTTTATTTCAAGAGGAAATAAACTATGTATGTGATGTACCTAGAAACCACCCATGCCTTATTTTTTAAATTTTCCAGGCAAACCCTTCACCAATACCAAAATGCCACTCTCATGCATCCAATCTGACTCTCACAAAAAGACGAATGACTGTAGGTATGAATATTTAGCTCATGTCCAAAATTCATCATAGATAAGATTGATTAGAACGAGTCCAAGTCATGTGTCTACATTTTAATCTAAAGCATTTCCCTGAGGTTGGCCTGAAAACTTCACAGGACTCAATGGACTCATAGTCCATGGGGACCGAAGTGGAGGTTTTATAAGATAATTAGTACTTTGCTTAGGGACCAAGGTGCTCACTGTGCCTGTGGGCTTCCCTTCAGCGGAGCTGCTCCTCACTGAGGTGACATTATGTAGGTGGCAGAAGCATCAAGAATTTCCAC